>NC_092803.1:153093886-155513840 GCF_040954645.1 Diabrotica undecimpunctata
GGAGATTAGAGCACGCATCGGAAAAGCTAGATCCACCGTCAATCGGGTGGGGGCCTTCTTCAAGAGTCACAACCTCTCTCTTGATACAAAAGTAAGAATGCTGCGATGCTACGTCTTCTCTGTCCTTTTTTATTGTGTTGAATCGTTGACCTTGAATGAAGATATATGCAGAAAAATAGAAGCATTTGAGATGTGGCTATATCGGAGAATGCTTAAGATCCCGTGGACTGATCGAGTCACAAATCACGAGATCCTCAGAAGAATGAATAAGAACCAAGAGGTACTGACCACCATCAAATCTCGAAAGTTACAGTTCTTCGGACATATTATGCGAAATGAATCCAGATATGCTCTCCTTCAAGCCATCCTGCAAGGAAAAGTATTTGGAAACGAGGTCCAGGAAGAAGAAGAACATCTTGTTTAAAGAACCTCAGAATCTGGTTCAATACAACATCTGTGCAGCTATTCTGCGCTGCTGCAAATAAGATAAAGAAGAAGATCTTTTTTCGTAGATTGGCAATTATCTTGGTTATTTAGATCCTTTGTACGGCTGCTATGAAGAGTACATGAGCGGTTGAAACATTCTGTAATGTTGAGGAGTATACTTGTAGTCACAGTATTGTAACTACTTCAAGATATGCAGTTTTCGTGTTTTTATTTCATTATCATTTATTTTCATATCTGTGTTCCTTTTGATAGTAATCTAAGAGTTCCTGATTAGTTACATTATTTACGTTCTCACGTACACATCTATATAGTCACGACCCAAAAATTTTCCATTTTTTGTCATGGAATTACTCAGTAGACAAATTGGGGTTAAATACCCAATTAGTTGATCAATAGAATGGCCCCAGTGGTGTTTTTGGACTGTAATTAATAACCAACGCTTTTGTTCAATATCACACCCCAAAAAGAGGTGGTAAAACGTTTATTTCTTTAAGTACGGTTAAAATAATATATGAGTTGATTAAGTACAGGTTTATACAGGGTGAGTCATGAGGAACTTTACATACTTCTACCATATGTAGAGTCCCTCAGGGAGCATATCATGTGGCCACTAAAAAATGTCAACTCCTCTTCTTTATTAATTAACAGGGTGATTTGTGTAATTGACCATTTATTTTATTTTACTGTAGTGTTTATACGGCTCATTTGATTTTTTTAATTTTTGCATGACAAAAATGAATCATTTTTGCATGATATGAACTAACACATACAAGAGGTTTGACTTTTTAATCAATATAATTTATTATTTATCGAAAATAATGCCCCAATACGATCTATGAGTAAAAATTTAAAATTGAAAAACAATAATTGATTCTATCGTAGAGATAATACAAAGTGACAGTAAAGATGTTAATTTTCTACGTATTAGATTATGTTGTAGGAACTCATTTTAATTAAAATGTTTGAAATTTATAACATTTGTTTAAATTAATTACTTTATAATTTGATACTTTATTATGGTTGTTTTATTTTTGGTAAGATTTGATCGTTCACTAAAAATTTAATAAAAGTGCGACAACATTGTCGCATATGTCGTTTTCATTGGCTATTTATGTAGTTTGAAAATCACTTCTTGCATTTTAAAAAAAATTTATACAGGGTGTAATATTTAATACGAATCCCTAAATTAATTTTTCCAAAGCCAGTCCTGGAATTTTTTAGTTTAGCTAATACCAGTCGAATGCTTGATAGTAGTGTACTGTATCATGCAAAAATTAAAAAAATCAAATGAGCCGTATAAACACTACAGTAAAATGAAATAAATGGTCAATTACACAAATCACCCTGTTAATTAATAAAGAAGAGGAGTTGACATTTTTTAGTGGCCACATGATATGCTCCCTGAGGGACTCTACATATGGTAGAAGTATGTAAAGTTCCTCATGACTCACCCTGTATATACCAAAACAACAAACATACAAAATAAAAAGAATAATATTAAACTAAAAAGAGAACCTATCTACTAAATTTAGGAGTATTACTAACTGAGATAAATGAAAAGTCTATTGATCACTAGATTGATTGAAAGTTTAGGGAAGAACAACTTCTTGAAAATGTTTATTAAAAACTTCTATTATATCAGTCCTATATATACGATATCTGGTGATTACTGGTTATGCCTCGAACTTTAACAATTCGAACTCGAAGCAAATCTGCTGTGGTCTTAAAACTTTGGACTATATCTCACTAGCCCACTACACAAATCAGCAATCTCCTAATCACTTCTTACAATTTAACGGCGTAATAACTAACAAATAGACTCCAATGATCTATGCTAAATTATACACTTAGGTGATCATTTTCTTACTCACTCCTATACAAATCGAAAGAAGTTAAGGTACAATTATTTTAACTCACACTTATTCAAACCAAATTATATTTTTTTTACATGAGTACGACTCAACCGAGCCAAGATACAGAATATTTTAAGGACGGGACGAAAACAATCAGCCCTACTGATAAACGTGGACATAATCTATCGGCATATTTATTATTTCACGCTTCTTCTTCTTAGGGTGCCTGTCCGTTCCGAACGTTGGCGATCATCTTGGCTATGATGACTTTGTTGGTTGTTATACGAAATAGCTGTGTTGAGGTCTTTCTATACCATGCTCTCAGGTTAGCAAGCCACGCGTTAATATTTAATTTAAACTTTAAAACTCACGCACTTTAGGAACACTTAGGTTGGATTCTATACCATATAAGATAATAGTAAATATGTAGCATCTAAGCATACGAAATTTGAGATTTATATTTCGAATTTGACTAATAAAATATTGTTTGATTTTGATCCACATTTTTGACAATTATTTATAAATCCTGACTTCAACAAATTTATTCCATATCGTTCAAATAATGTAAATTATTAATCTGGATTCTATCAACTACTCCATATATTTTTTAATATAGTACCTCTTACATCAGGGGAGACCAACCCGTCGATCGCGATCGACCAGTCGATCCCGGCTCCTAGGTCAGTCGATCGCGGGCAAGGAAAAAATGATCGGTATAATATACCTACCTATTCCCGTCCTAAATATTACGATAATTATTGGAGTGCTAGCGATCTTGAGTCGATCATCGCGAGCGACTCATGAAGTGTCCACTTTTTATGAGTCGCGGAAGGTAGAAGTTGGTTATAATGGACACTGCACAGTTACTTATTTTTGTTAAGAGCTGCTAACAATGATATCCATAAAACTCAGAATACGAGGCATTGATTTATTCTCGGAATTCTAACATTTTTGTCGGTAAGATTAATCTGTCTCTTTTTAACCTCAGACAGATGAGGCTCCGGCAATGATTGGTATTCCCAGACTTTATTAATTATAACTGCCTTATTTATCAACAGGTTCTGACCAGTAAGAGGCTTGATGAACTGGGCTGATGAGAAACACAAAAGACGTGATGGATATTGCGTTTAAAATTGTCAATTTAATAAGAGGTAAATTTCTGCAAAGATGGCCGTTTAAGCAACAACTGGATGACAAAGAACCAGATTTAATCCTACACACCGACGTAAGGTGGCTGAGTCGCAATAAGTTTTTGCAAAGGTTTCGAGATTTGCTAAATGACATTATTGAGTTTCTTGAAGAAAGGGATGATGATCATCAGCAATTACGTGACTTAGACTGGTAATGTGATTTGGCATTTCTAGCAGATTTCACTGGTAAACTGAGCACATTGAATCTGGAACTGTAAGGCAAGAACAAAACATCAGAAATGATAAGTTCTATTGCATCATTCAAATTACAAACAGTATCTTTAATATTTGATATCGAAAAGAAAAGGTATCTAAGATTTATGAACATTAAAGATCACATGAAAAAACACCCTGCATATGTTTTTAACTCACAGAAGTATACAGCAGAAATTCAGTCGGTGGTATCAGACATTAAAATCCGTTTTAGACATTTCAATAAAATTGATAAAATTGAAAGGTTGGTCGAATTTATCAATTATCCATTCAATGATACTATCCATGACACCTTTGAAACATCCAAAAAGTTTGCAGATATATTCCAAATGGACCAACTTTTTCTTAAAAATGAAATAATTGCTATGCGCTGCGATGTATTTTTGAAATAGAGGTCAGGTTCACATCTAGATTTCTGGCCATTGGTGTGCAATGTGCTGAAAATGTGCAAAACAATGTGCTGAATAACTGCAATCATGTTTTGGTTCAAACTATTTATGTGAATCAGTGTTTTTATACTAAAAACAAAAGAAGAGTAAAGAGCGTTCCCGCGTGACTGATGCTCATACGTTGGATTCTTTAAGGTTGGCCATTTCCAACTACAGGCCAGATTTTAAGAACCTAGAAAAAACTGTTCAAACGCAAGTCTCACATTAATTTTTTTCTTGCGTTTAAAGCCGAATCAGTTTTAGTCACATTAAAATTTTTTTCAGATCTCGAAAGCTGATAAAATAGTCTTTCACAACCAGTGATTGATTTTCTAAGATATAGTGAGCGACTCTGAGATATTCAGCTCACTTTTAACGTTAAAATTCTGGATTAAAAGATTTATTGCTCGCCAGTATAGTTAAAAATTCCTAGTCGGTAGATAGCAAAGAATAAGAAAGACAGACAGTAGATCTCGAGTCCGATTAAGTTGGCCATCACTGTCTTACATAATAGTTTTCGAATAGAAATTGGTAAATACAGCGGTGAGTATATATCGTTGACTAGCACCTTGTCCAATTTAAATGCTTGCCAATCGGCAACGCATAGTATAGGCTTTATATGATTTTATTATCCCATGTGTCTTAACACGTAAACTACCATAGTGTGTTTAACCTACCCACCAATCATTTTTACTACTGATTCAATACGCCTAAATATTGATCTGGCCTCGGTTAAAATATTATTTGGATGGTTTTATGCAATAATTAGTCAAACCACATTTTTTCTCAAATCGAGTTATCACATTTTGTGTATTTATAAACGTCTATTTCATTATAAGCCCCAAGTAAAGTGTGGTGCCATATGTTGGCTCTTTTGTTAAGCCACAAACAATATATACTGGATAGTTAAATTGGTAATAACGAATTAACCAGATTTAGTTTGCAAAAATGAGTTCTGGTATCATGTTTTTGTTTTAAATAACATTGTTTTTAACTTCTAGCTCATTATTGCTAATTTTTAAAGTTTCTATACTCTTTTTTACAATGAAACGTCCTACAAGAGGCAAACTTTTGGCTGAATTGGGAAAAAATTGCACAAACTCGGCAGTTGGACGAATACAGTTACCAGTGGGATGATCCACAAAACTATGATTCAGAACCATTTCAGTATCGGGTAGTACATACCTACCATCTGATAAATACCAAGTTAATAAATATATACCAAGTAATACCAAAAAAAGAGTTAATATGCAATATGAAATCGTGAAATACGAAAAATCAACAGATACAAGAACGATACCGGACTGGTTGGAACGGATAATACATAACTACTGGTACGAACAAATGGATATTTAACATCGAACAAATAGGTCTTATACATGAATTTTCAAAAAAAAAGACCCAAGTAATGATGTGCGAATTATCGTACAGGACACTGTCGCTTCAAGGGACACATAAATAAAATCGTACTGATAGAAAATGCGGTTTTCGGATTTTGTCATGCTGAAGACCAGATGACAAAATACTTTCTGTGCAACTGTCCAGGTTTTAATAAGATAAAGCTCAATATATTTAAGCAACTCGAGCCCTACGACTTCGTAGAGTATCACCAAAATAATAGACAGATTTAACCTAGGAATGAGCCACAATAGACCTCTTATCTCGAGTGGAAGGGTGGTTAAGCTCCACTTATATTTTAAATCTAACCTAACACTTTTTGAGTTATTTTTGTATATTAAATAAATGTGTAATTCTTGTAGCCTTATAATTTCGCTGTATTTTTCGATCAAACGTCTCTGTTTCCTTTTCCTTAGATTCTTTTATATATGTCGATATTTGATTGTATATTATTGTTTGTCTATGTTTTTCTCCCTTAATCTATCAGTTTGAGTGCTGCATCTGTCATTCTTTTTTCCATTACGTGATTTTTTAAATGCATGACTTATGATTTTTAGAATTGTGTTTTTGGTACTGTAGATTTATTGATATTCTGTTTCGTTGCTTTATATTGCAAATAATTCGTTATTTATTCTGTTTCTCAATTTTTTCTTTTTTTTTATTTTTATTTCAACTTTAACGTGCTCGGCTACAATGGCCACTTACACAGGTACTATAACATGAATTTTCATTACACAAACATTAAGTGTTACATTAAGAATATGTTTCAATAATACGGAATGATAATAATATGTTATACAATGTCTAAATTAAAATCTAATTATATTTTTTGATATAAGTGTTCATCTCTAAGGAAATGTAGCACAGCTTTTATTTGGTCAGGGTTGTTTAGGATATCTCGTACTTCAGTCTTGAGTTTGTATTGTAATCTTCTGGACGAATGTTGATGGCATTCAGTGAGAATATGTTTGATTGTCAAATATGATTGGCAGCTTTGACAGGAGGGACGGATGCTAGAGGACATTAGGTAGCCGTGTGTGAGTTTTGAATGTCCTATCCGAAGTCGTCTTATCACAATGACTTCTCGTCTTGAGAATAGTCAAATGTAAGCTGACTGGTTATTGACTGTTGTATTTCGTGTGAGATCAAACGGTAAGAGTTCCAATGCTGCTGCCAAAGGAGTCTGGTTCTTCTTTTAGTATATGATTTTAGGTCCTTACAAATTTAAATTTTATCGGTGATTTCAGGTGATGCTGTAGCAAGTTTAGCATAGTGATCTGCAGTTTCATTGCCTTTTATACCAATATGAGATGGCAGCCAAATTATGGTAACTGTTATATTGTTTCTCAATTTAATAAAATTGATTGTGTGATTTTTCTAGGACTTCTATACTCTATTAAGAGTTAGCCTGAATGTTGCTCTTATATAATTGTGATGTTAAACTATTTTAAAGCTTGTATAATTTGTAGTTTATGCTGTTTCTATATATGTTTTCTATCACAATATAATCACCTTGGTTTCTTACTTTATTTTGGTTATAATTACGAATCAAAACTTTTGGTCATAGTTGCGTCAACTGAAAAGGAAATGTTTTTCTTCTTCTTAGTCTTGTCATTAGCTACTGAAAGTTGGTGATCAGTATGATCACATGAACGCCTTTTTTGCTTTATGTTCTTTTATAATTCTAACGTCCATATATTCTCTTATATTCCTAACATTTTATTTTTTTTTTGTTTTTTTAGTATTCCGTTGATCTTTTCTCGGTTATATATCTCGGGTATATTGTAAAAGGTTATATTTTAACATTCTACGCTAAAATTTTTAAAAAGCAGAAACCACCTGGCCTATTTTGCGAGTCTCGCATTCTACATTAACAGTGGGCGAGATAAGTTGCTAGAAAAAATGTAAGACACTCATATTTAAAATGCAATAGTTGCGTAATTTACATTTCTCAAATATCCTCAAAACGTATGGTGTCTCTGGGCGAAATATGAAAAGCTCCAAAAAATTCTCATTCGTCTGCTTTCCATACATAGTACGAAAATATTTTTAACCTAAAGCTTGGGTATAAGGATAGAAAAGCTTTAAGGTCTTGAAAATCCTACTGTTTTAAATATTTTTATTCCCAAAAACTAAAAAACTTTAAACGAAAATTTACTTTTTTATAGTTTTTAAAAAATTCTTAATTACTATTTAAATGGAAATAAGCCACAATTAAAGGTTAAAGTAAGTTTATTGACGTTTCAATTTCCACTTCGGAAATCATTCTCAAAATACAAACATTAGTAAATTATACAAATTTTGTTTTTTTGTTACTTTTTGAAAAATTCTTCTAATAATTTAATTTTATCTGACTCATTTATATTGACAATTCAGACATACATTATACATTTTAAAGTAGACGACTTTAAAATGATATTGTCAATATTGTTGAGTTGCGCTCCTGGGACGACTTTACTTGTAAGATAGTTCATTCGATTACATGAAATCAACTTTAACTTGAGAATATCCGTCAAAAGAAATCATAGCATGTACTTCGTTTTTAAAAAGACAAACGCATGATAGTTAAAATCTCCTGTTAGTGATTCCATAGTAAATTATGAGGAAAAAACCAGGAAAAAAACCTCATAATACTATCCCGACATGGTAAGTATTTGGTCGTGCAGTTAGTTTACTTTCAATAAACACCAAATTCTGATTTTATATGTTTGTTATTTAAAAAACATAAATGATGTATCCTCTATATGTTACTGACTTACTAATAATGGTATTTTCCTTTTAATAACTTCCTCGTTTAATATGGGTAACCATACTAAATACATTCTGCCGAGGAATTTGCGACACAATTGGTCACATTTAGCATAATTAAAGCCGCTTTTTTGATTTTTCTCTTTTTACCATTCGTTTCTTTTAGGACTATAGTTGAATCATTCCATTGAACCATATGTTCATTATCCCATGCGTGTTTCCATATTTGAGATATATCAAATTCTCTATTTTTAATATAAGATTGATGTTCACTTATTCTAACATTTAATGGTCTTGATGTTTCACCTAAATAAAACTGATCGCATGCACAATCGCATATTCCTTTTCCATGGTTAATGTTACTGTCTCTTCTTTATCGTTTATATCACTCAGGAATGTGTCCAACAGCTCTGATCCATGAGACCAAATTGAAAATACATCATCTAATATCTCCACCATACTGTCGGTTTTAAATTTTGTTTAGAAATAATATTTGTTTCAAAATCTTCCATAAATATAACGGCTAATAATGGAGATAAACTAGAGCCCATTGCTAGACCAAAATTTTGTTTATAGAATTCATTATTTAGTTGAAAATATGTATTATCAGTACATATTGTTAACTTCATTATAGCTGATATGTTTAGTATTGTTCTAGTTGCCAATGTATCATCACTCTCTAATTATGTCTTGAGTATATTTAAAGTCTTACATAATGGCACATTCGTAAATAAACTATTTATGTCAAAACTTACCAAAGTATTATTTGAATTAAATTTAATATTTGATAATTTATTTAAAAAATGTTGTATATTTTTTATAAATATGTCATTTTTATTTGCAAATGGTTGTATAATATTTAATAAAAATTTTGATAGTTCACTACAAGGAGAATTCATAATACTACAAATGGGTCTAAGTGGTATATTCGTTTTATGAACTTTCGGTACTCCATAAAAATGAGGGGTCTTACTGTAATTAGGTGTAATTAATTGGCGTGTACTTTTAGTCCTACGTTATTAAAACAATTTCAACGATCCATTCATTCATTACGCTTTACAATCCCTAGGGATTATAAATAGCGCCATGGCGTTAAAATTTGATGAGGTGGATTATTGCCCTATGTGGATAGCATACTGTTGTTCAGTATGCTATCTTCCTCTTTCCTGTTAATCGTATATAGGTTTATCTTTGTTCTTTTACTTAAAGTCTTGCCTTTCAACAGAACAATTGGGATTGGGAGTAATAATTGGTTTTTCCTATTGTTACTCCCAAGTAGCTAAAGGTAGATACATCTTCGTCTTTGTTGTGATGATTAGATCATCTGTATATGCTATTACTTGAAGTTGATCTGTCCTAATGTTTTTTGTTTACGAAGTTTGTCCTTTTTATTATTGTTTTTAATATTAGATTGGGAGATAGAGTATCCTTGTTTTACGCCTTTGTTTGCTTTGATCTTTTTAAAGTTGTTCCATTGAAACTTGTCTTTGCTGTGGTGTTCTTTAGACTTACTGTTAGCATATCTCTCAATTTTTTTTTTATTTTAAGATGCTCTAGTTCTTCCATCGTTTTCATTCAATTAATTGTATTAAAAGCACTCTTGACATGTATGAATATTATGTGCATTTCTCTGTCGTATTTTCTCGATATTTGAATTATTTGCTCCACTGCATGTATGGAATTAATTTTGTCGATCACTCCGGTCTGAACCCGTTCTAATATTCTCCTAATTTTCGTTCAGCTTATAATTTAATTCACATGTTTAGTATTTTACTAGAATGTTGTATGTGGTATTTAATAGGGTTATTGCTTTGTAATTCTTGCATTACTCTCGATCTCCTTTTGTATATATAGGCACCTTAACACCTTTGTTTCAATCATGTATGTAATTGTTATGTAATTTCTTTCCTCCGTATTTTATTAATTCCGCTGCTATTTCTTTTTCTCCTGCAGCTTTTTCATTTTAGAGGTTTTAAATTTCTTTTTGTATTTCTTCTTCTGTGCTAATTTCTGTTTCGTCATTATCCTGTACTATTGGTCTTACTTCTTCATCGCAGTGTGTTTTCTTCGTAGTGAATAGCATTTTTTCGTAATGCTCTACCCATATTCTGCTGATCTGTTTATCTTCAAATACGGTTCCTCCTTTTCGGCTTTTTAGTGTTTTAGTCCTCTTGTTTTAACACTAACGTTTTTTTCTCTCTTTTTCAATATCCTCTAGCTTTTTATTTAACCAATAATTTTTCTTCTTTTTATTTGTTGCGTTAAAATTTGTTTCTCGCTGATTGTTGATCCATGTCATTCTGGCGGAATTTTTTAGTGTTCTCCGTGTTTCACAATCTTGATCGTACCAGTCTTTATTTCTTTTTGTTATTTTTTCTTTCCTATTGCTTCATTTGTTGTTTCATTTATTTTGCTACTTAATTCTTGCTATCTTTCTTTGAGTCATTTGTGGGTTGACTTATAAGGTCGAATATATTTTCCTTCATCTGCTGTTCAAATTTTTCTCTTATTTCAGTCTCTTCTAATGTTTCTAGATTCCACTTATTAAGAGTTTGTTTTAGTTTATTATCTTTTTTTAATTTGAGCGCACCCATTTTTATTATTACAAAAAAGTAGTCCGTATCAGCGTTTGCCCCTCTGTACGATATATTGTCCAGTATTTTTTGTACTAACTCTTTGGTTGCTAGGATGTGCTCGATTTGATTTTTACTACCAGAGGATATCTCAAAGATATCCAATGTTTTCATGGATGCTCCAATTTTGTCGATAGGAAAGTCATATTTAGTGTTGCTACGAGTTGACAGATTTTGTGACCACTGTCATTTGTTTTTTCATGTAGAGTTCCTTTTCCGTTTCCGAAAAGGTCTTTCAAGTATTTTTCTTTCCCCAGTTTTGCGTTTGCGTCTCCCAGTATAAAAACTGTCTTTTTTGGTATGCTTTGTTTAGGTTTTCTAGGCAAACTGCTTATCTGGGTCATATATTTCGAAATTTCAAGTACCAGTTCTTAAAGCTTATTATGGAAGGGAAGATAGAAGGAAAACGGGGCATCGGAAGAAAGAAATACTCATGGCTTAAAAACATAAGGGATTGGACAAACATTGATGCCCAAGCACTCTTTAGAGCCACACAAGAACGAAAGGAGTATGCCAGAATTGTCTATAACATCCACTAATTGGATAGGGCACCATAAGAAGAACGCTTTCTTTACCTCTCTTCTCAATATTTATTTCTTCGTTTGTGGCCACCTCTGGTGTTGGTGGTTCATTATCGTCACCTTTAGCAAATAGGGATCAAAAGTAGTCTGTCCATGTTTTCTCCTGAATGTGTTTCGTTTTTATTAGTTCGTTCATCTCTTTTCTTTCTTCTCTGATTATTCTCCATATTTCATTAAACAATTACATATTTTTAAAGCTTCGACTTCCAGTCCAGATATGATTCCCAAAATGCCAATAACCTAATGTTGAATATTGTGTTTGCCTGTCAATTGATGGTAAGTAAATTCTTTTGGCAATTTAAAATTTAAAATGGAAATTTAAAACACTTTATGTAGCGCTATTTGAGACCAAAGGACTTAATTTACGAGAGTAAAACATACTTATCATTCTGTTATTTGTATTTTGGAAACAATTTCCCGCCTAGAAATTGAAACATTATTAAAATGTGCAATTTTAGTAACAATTATTATGATTTATTCTGGAAAAAAAAAATTGAAGTCTAAAGGTACCAATTTTGTACATTTCTGCTCATTTTTATTCCACTCGCTTGCTGTTTACCTGTCTCCAACGCATTGCTTTAATTAATCCATTTATTAAAGCACGTCGTTTCTAATAACATGTAATTTCTCTTACAACCACCAGACGTGTCGTAGATATACCGACATTATATATTCAAAACAGGTAAGGCATAAATTTCTTGAATACGCCTCTGTCCCATACGGCCACCGAACGTGAATGTTGGGATTGAAATACAGACCCATCATACAGCGATGTCACGACTAGCGGTTTATTGCCAGTTTTACCGATTTTTAAAATTCTTTCTTTTTAATAATTGTTTATATTATTAATATGTTATATGCACTATATATAAGTATAAAAATAATATATAATATTAATAAAAATATAAATAAATATTAAAAAATATAATATGAATAAAGGAGTTTTGTTACAAAAAACATTTTGTTATAACTGTAGTAAAGAGCTAAATCATTCTTATTGTGTCGAAAACGTACGGAAATATCTCCCGAAACACTCAAACGATTCAATTTTTTTTCGGTGTAGGCAACCACGGATCCCAACGGACCAATTATTTTTGTTTCGAATTATTCGGTTTAAATTCTTTAAACTTACTTACTTGAGCCTTATCATTAGTATTTTTGTCAATTATATTTGGAACTGTAACAGTTTCTGGACGTTTACTACATTTATCATTTTTGTTCCTATAACTAAGATGGAATTTTAAAAACTTACTCTGATCTAAAATTTTTGTTTTTAACTACTTGTTTCGCTCATTTCGATTGGTGTCGTGCATTTCAACTTAAGGTATTTTATCATTATTAATAATTATTGTGATAATAATACACAGCATAGCAGATATTTATTTACTGCATATAGAATAATTGGAAATATTTTAACTGTAGATTCCAGAGCTCAGAATATTAAGATTTAATCTAAGTAACAAATAAAATGTGGCTTCTTACGGAGTTACACGGTGTTTCGTTTAACAATTAAAAAATTTAAATTTGGGTTAAACCTTACAAATTTGAGCCCAGGAATTTAGAGTTCAAATATTTCCAATTATTAATGAAACACCCTGTATAAACTCACATGACATGCATCTGAAAAATTGAGATAATTTAGAATAAGTATTTTTAGTTTGATATATTGTCAAAATCAAACTAGGAATAATACGAATAAGTACTCAATTGAGTGTATTAAATTGATTTATTTAGTCTAAAAAAATTAATACTAAAATCAACAAGCACATTGTTCCGTTAGTTCCAGATACCGATGAAACACTGCAGTTACAAGTAGCAGAGAACTGTAAAAAAGCAGAAATTGCACAAGTTGCGGAAATAATCATTCTGAAACCAGAAAAAACCCTACTGAAACAACATCTGATCGTTCAATAAGTTTGCTTTTTTTCCTGTCAATATAAAACTTCTTGGCACTTCAGGGCACGTTTAATGGCAATTCTGGAGGGTTAAGGGTTGCGTTTTACGGTTGGCGGGTCATTTACATGGCGCATGTGGTCGGGTCATTCACATGGTGCGTGGCGTATATACTTTTTGCGCGCCAATATCGGAGCTCCTTTGAACCGCGTTAATTTACCAACAAATGTCAGAACTCACTGCGCCAACCAAAGATCGTTAAATCTACTTTACTCCATGGGGTGTGAACTGGCAAGTTTGGCGCAAACTTCATGTGCCGTTGGATCCTAGCTTTAAAGGACTTTTGCAACAAAGGATTATGGCAAATCTATATCATATAGATTAAAGCTCAGACGAATAATTTAAATTAATAATTCTATTTCTTAATATTAATTATTAACAGCAATAATTTGGGCGGAACACTGAAACATTTAGCATATCGAATTTCTATTTATGTGAGAAAAAAATGTAAAGTAATATTTAGTATCTTGATAGTTTGGACTATGTTTCACGAATCATTAATTAATAATTCTTGTATCGGCATGTAAGTAGTATTTTGGTTGTTTACTAATTTATTTCAATTCAATAGATTATCTTATACCAATTCGTGGGTTTTTACTTTGTCTGCTTCATCAATCTTATTCATATTAATAATCACAGACATGTAATATTGGCATAATTATTGTAATTGTTATCTTTTTATGACAGCACCCTAATGTAGGCTTTGTAATTTCAGCATTTAATTTACCTTGTACCGTTAGACTTGAAGATGCTTAGCAAAGTGTAGTAGGCGAAACCGGTCGTTTTGGTGGTAAAATTAAATTGATTGTCTTATTTTATTTCTTTTTACCTATTTGAAATGGACTCACACAGGCAGCACATTTATGATTTTAATCATAAAGTAATAAAATCAGAATAGGTATGCCCAAATAACTTTTTACACTCATTTCAAAATAATCTCCACAGGAACATGTAAATACTATGGTCATACCACAGTCTACTAGTACAAAGTACATATTCACTTAGCTAACAAAATCAGTTGAAAGGAATAACATTACAAGATACGCATACACATTGATATGAAAAAAATTGAATTGTATTTTATGATCCGAAGAACATCGTGCCTTCCTATAGAAACTATGATCAAGCCAATTTGGCTATAAAAAGTAGGTATTTGAAATAGTGCAAATAAAACTGACTTTGCAGTAATTCAGAGAAGCTAATGAAAAATAGTTTGTATAAAAAACTGATGCTACATTACCAATCAAACATTAAAAGTATACTTAAAAATCCCCTACATTATAAAATCGTGTATTATCGTGACATACTACTTTCCTATCCAAATGGCCTACTACAACCAACACTAGCTTCACGACAAGATATAAGACTAAACTAAATATGACTTTTTATCGAAGAACTTGCTCATCACGTCATTAGAGGATAGAGCAAACATTTCTTAAGCTAGCATATTAGATTATAGAATTATTTACTTTGTTATTGTTACGCCAATCCCTTGCTATACCTCTGATCAAACATCGCGTTCGACCAATAATTCGTTCTACAGCTGTTCTAACGTAGCCGAGAGAATTTCACTGGGTTCTGGAAGCGTTTCGAAAAAAGAGGCGTACTATATTTAAAGGCAATTAAGATTTAATAAGTTAGTATAATAAATATAGCTGTACGGTTAAATAAATAAACGATATAAATTCATGGGGTTTTAGTGATCTCACAAACTTTAAAAAAATTAAAATAAGCATTGCACTCTTACAGAGAATATTGAAAAATCTTAATTTGATGTATATCTGTGTTTAACCACATCTTCTTCTTTTTCTTTTTCTTAGCTTTCTTTCTTCCATTTTTGGACATAGGCTTCTCCCAATTCCTTCCATCGATCTCTGTTTTGAGCAACAAAATAGTGGTCAAGATTAATACAAAAGGTAGAGTAAGTTATATTGCGTACCCTCGGTCACATACTTCTTTATTTATTCTTCATTTATTTTAAGACATCTTAAAACATTTGTATTCTAAAACTGGAATAATTCACTAAAACACCGGTTCTAAATGCTACCTACATAGATGAAAAGACGTATAAGGCATCTCCTGCTTGCTTCAAAAATATATGAAGAGCTATTATAAGATCATGAGGTAATATGTGTATACCTAAATTTATGAATTCTATAATTTCTGCTAATTTTGTCCGTTTTCTACTAAGGAAAAACTATGATGCTAAAACAGTTATCATAACAATATTGACATGAAACATATGACATAAATAAGTAAAAATGTAGATCAGTTCCTAAATATTTTAGGTGGCTCATTTTTCTGGTACATGGTGTACCTATATTTTTTAGGAAAAATTTTTTTACATATTTTATAAATATATATATATATATATATATATATATATATATATATATATATATATATATATATATATATATTCACGAATTAATTTCGACTAGATAATTCGATTATTATATAAACATGCAGGTTTTTCATTGTAATTTAAATAGGATCAAAAATCGATTATGTTTTTCACTTTAATAAAGTAAGCCCTTCCATTTTTCCCACAACGAACAACTTCCTCAAATCATTAATAATAATAAATCATAATTAATAATAATTATTAAAATGTACAGGTGATTTCCCTACTTTCCATAACACCGGCAACACCGCGGCAACCAACAGGTTTGAATGAATGAAGAAACTTTGAGGGTACATCCCAACATGAATTTGTTTTACAAAAAAATAAGTTTGTTTTGATTCGGTAATAAATTTTAAGTTTATCTTGTGCATTTTTTTAGTGTTTGTTTTTAATTAGTTATCTGGTGATATATCTCGTTAGTGATGTGAATGCGACTAAAGACATAGCTAACGGTTTTTGCTAGTGATTTGTGAGAAACAATGAGATGTATAAATTATTAACGGTACCTGATCATGTATGTATTTGATTTATTTATTTTAAAACGTATTTTAAGTTATGACTCGTTGAATTAAAGTATATATATTTTTTAAATCAGTCATAAAAGAATATCTAGAGCTGTCGTCTGTCTAAATATAACCTCACTTTGTAAGAATAAGAGACAGAGAGCCGTCTTCTACACAGCTGAATCACACATTGTTGAATATTACCGGTACTTATCCAGTTCCGTAATGATCTATTTTTGTTTCATGGGGTCATTACCTCTGGGAATAATGTAATCTCACATAAGTAGTTTTATAGAAGAATATTGTGTAGATATATTTAAAAATAGGGGTGTTGCTGTGTAATAATAAGAAACGATAATTATATAGTACTCCAGTCGTCAGGGACGAAAATGCCACTGAACCTCTAAAAATTATACGAACAAGCTGAATTTTACCGAGAATAATAATTTTGGGACCCCAAAAAAGATGCAAAAAAGTTTACCACTTTTACCTCCGGGTTTCCCCCTAAAACTCCCTCGCAGGGGGTAAAAACGCAAAAACATCGATTTACCAATAATCTACGCCGTAGAAAAAAATGTTTTAAGTAAATAAAAATGTAGCTGAGACGATTTTTAACAAAAAGGTTTATGAGCACTTTTTGTGTAGAATGAAACATTCTCTCACAAACAACGCTTGAAGCGATCGGCAGTTTTTAATGTCAGTTACGCGCGCGAAATCACAATTCAATAAAATTTGTATTAGCTCGACGGTAAAAATTCGATGTCAAGTGTCCTATCGACAAAAATCATGATGCGATTTAAAGTTAACAAGGTCAGCTTTCGTATGCAATTTTTGTTTTTTGCCGCAAATAAACTCAGATTTTATAAAGATGTTAAATAAATAAACGTGACGCGATTTTTAAAATTTTTTATGATTCTCATAAGATCAATACAATCTATTCCTTTCATTGACTTGTCACTATAAAGTTTCGATAACTAGAGCCTAACCTTCAAAACTTATAGCATGAAATTTTAGTTTTGAGTTTTGGCAACAAATGTGAGGCATTTAAAATATGCTTAAACAATGGTGGATTTAAACTTTTACATAACAAACTATCCAAAACTTTTTTTTTTCAATTACACATTGTACATTTTTTAAAATAACCAAACTGCTGCTATAAACTACATCCAAAACGGTCTTCTTAAACGCATTTCCCGTGACTTTCGATCGTTTGTAATGTAAAACATTAAATTCTGCGTTTTTATCCATATTTCAAATGCCTCACATTTGTTGCCACAACTTAAAACTAAAATTTCTTGTCATAGGTTTTAAAGACTGTTCTCTAAAAATGGAAATTTTAGTACAAATGGTCAATGAAAGTGATCAATTTTAATGATCTCACGAGAATCGTAAAAAATGATAAGTCGCGCCACGTTTATTTATTTAACACCTTTATAAAAACTGAGTTTATTCTCGGCAATATACGGAAACTGCATACGAAAGCTGCACTCTTTTCCTTTAAAACGCATCTTGATTTTTGTCGATAGTGCACTTGAATCAAAAGATATAGAATTTTTACCGTCGAGCTGATATAAATTTTACTGAACATTGATTTCGGGCGCGTAACTGACATTTAAAATCGACGGTCGCTTCAAGCGTTGTTTCTGAGAGAACGATTCATTCTACACAAAAAGTGTTAACAAACATTTTTGTTTAAAATATCTCAGCTACATTTTTTATTTGAAAAATTTTTTTCTGCGGCGTACAAAATCTAAGTAATTCGATTTTTTTGCGTTTTTACTCTCCTACGAGGGGGATTTTAGTGGAAAGCCCGAAGGTAAAAGTGGTAAACTTTCAAGAATCTTTTTTGGGGTCCCAAAATTAATATTCTCGTCAAAATTCAGCTTGTTCGTATGATTTTTAGGAGTCAACTCTCTGTCGACTGGACTATTTATAGTATCAGGGTAGACTATGGGTATGCTAGCTAAAAAAGTAGGTATAAAAAACTCCGAATTCGAATGTTATTTTTGTCAAAAACTACAAAAGCTTTTGAAAAAAATCCAAAAAATGTATAAAAATCTCAAAAAAAAACTTATTGTAAAATTGTCTTAATTATGTCAATTATAAGCAAAAATAATAAACATTATTGATTTTTATTAGTGAATTATATAAAAGACATAACCTTATTTTAAATTTACAAAATTTATTAATTCCAAAAAAGGAATGAATTTTGAAATAAGATTCTGACGAATAAGAACAATTACTCTTCTGAAACGGAATACTTAATGTAATGACAAAATTATTATCACACAGTGTTAACACATTTAGTTAAAATTGGGAAGAAATTAAGTTTGGTTAATATCCTTAACTTAAAAAACTTAAATACTTACCTTATTTTTATTTTTTTTTTATTAAATTTTGCGCCACTTGACATCTGCCGCTCGGGGCACATGCCCCCTTTGCCCCTTAAAATTATAAAAGGAGTAAATGAGAACATTATTTAACATTAAAATTATTTATCAATACTTTCAAGATCAAATGCTTTTGCCCTGCATCACTCGCACTATGAGCATTTCCCTCACTCTTCCGTTAAATATGCACATTCTACAAATGGTAAATCATTTGCACTACTGCCCAGAATTCTAGCTGACTTTTGAAGTGTCTTCATCGATATGCTTAAGCGTGTGCAATGTTTAGTGTAGACTGGTAATAGCCACCGTATTCTTGTTAGTCTGCAGACCTGTATGAGAGTTTCTCTCTGTGAGATGTTTTATTATTGTCATAATATAATTTAAGATAGTACACAATGAGTTGTAGAGGACGAATGCTTGTAGACTTAGGACAAATTCGATATGAAGATATTCAAAGAGAAGAGATGATGGCTAACATACCGTGGACCCGCCAAGATCAGGGTCAAGATCAAAAAGTGATGGAAGATGACGGACGAGTAGACGCCGAACACCACGCACCCAGTGAACACAGTGAACATAATACGGACTCAGAGCAATCCGCTGAAGATGTTGAAAATTTTTATGAAATTGACGACAATCGTGCTTATACATCTCGCCACCATTTTACTGGTACAGACAGAAAAACTTGCTGGATCGCTCATCCTCTACGACCAAATGTACAGATGCCTAGAAAGAACATTGTTAGTCATATTCCCGGAGTAAAAAATGTTGCAAAAAAAGAAAATACTTCGAAAACTTGCTGTGGATCATATATTACAGAAACAATGATAGAGAAAATCGTGTATTACACAAATATCTAAACAACCAAAATACGAGACAATTAAGTATACCAGATAAAGATATTTTCAAGACACTATAATCAAGACACTACAGAGATATATATGCTTTTATTGGCCTATTATACATGGCTGGAGTTATTTCTCCAATCAGAAGAATACAACGTATAAATATGTAAATACTAAGGAACTTTGGGAGAATTCGATAATTATTGCACCTGCTTGCTTTAGACTAACGATGTCACGAGAACGCTTTCATTTTTTAGGAAGGACACTAAGATTTGACAATGTCAGTGACAGAAACGAAAGAAAACAGTGCGATAATTTGGCTGCTATTACAGAAATATTTGAACATTTCGTGTCCAGATGTCAAGAAAATTACCAAGTTGGAGAGTATTGTACGGTGGATGAAATGTTAGAAAGTTAGAAAGAAAGAAAGTACTTTGTTGAAAAACCACACTCGTGGGGACTCTGAAGAAAACCAAAAGGGAAATTCCACCAGTATTCATACAAGAGAAACGGCCTGCATTTAGTATATTTATAGCATGTTTGATTTCCAAAAGGATATTGTGTTGCTGTCGTCTAAACCAAAGCCTTAAAAAAACGTACTATATTCTATATTTCTATATTGTATTCTATATTTCACTCCGATGAACACATCGATTCGGAGTCTGGTAAACATTATTGTTCTGGTGGAGATTATTACGTTCTACAACCTAACAAAAGGAGAAGGCGATGTGGTTGACTAATTAAAATCAACGTATTCTGTTTCCAGATTTTGTTGACACTGGCCACTTTTGGACGTTGCTGCTATTAACTCAAATATATTATATATCAAAGTAATACTGGAATTATCAAAAAACTGAGGAACTATTGAAAAAAAAGAATTTATCTAAATAATCTGGACAAAGCTTTGATTCAACCGCTGTTGGTTCGTACTTCACCGATCAGGTCCTTGCCAATTAATATCCGTAGCATGTTCCAGAGTTTTGTGTACTTTGTCCAAGAAGAAAGAACAGAAAGTAAAAAAAAACGATTTGTAAGCTGTAATGTTGCTATTTGCACAGAGCATACCAGCTTCACGTGCTCAACGTTTTCTGGCGTAAACGATAATAGCGATACTTCAAGCGATTACGTTTTCTATTAATACTGTATTTTTATTATCTCACTTGATCATAACATTCATCTAAAGATAGATTTAAAGTAAAATATATGATATTTATTTTTGTTGTTCACAACATGGAGAAATTTCTTTTTATGTTTATAATGTACTCAAATAAACCTTTTTTTAAGTTTTATTATTATAAAGGGTGATTCATTTAGAGGTACTTTTTTCAATAATAAAAAACAATGAAAAAAATAAATTTTATTTGGAAATATTTATTATTATAAAAAAGAACCATTCTTTACAATTACTTCTTAAAGATAATTTCTTTTAAATGTTGGCCATGACTACGATTAAGTTGGTTCATTCTAAATTTCCAATTCTCGTTGACTCGTTCCAGCATTTCGATTGGTATTTCACCAATGACTCGAGTAATATTGGCCTCCAATGCCTCATTCGTATTTGGTTTATTCATGTAGACTTTGGACCTTAGGTAGCCCCAAAAGAAAGAGTCTAGAGGTGAGATGTAACAGGATCCAGGCGGCCAATTCACTGGTCCAAAGCGTAAAATAATTTGTTTGCTGAATCGTTCTCGTAGTAAAGCCATGCTTTCACGGACTGTATGGCAAGTGGAGCCATCTTGTTGGTACCAAATGTCGCCGAGACCACGAGCTTCAATTTCAGGTAACAAATAGTCCGTTATCATGGCACGATAACGGTCTCCATTCACAGTGACATTCCATTCTGGCCGGCCTCTGTTTTAAAGAAATATGGACCAACGATTCCACCAGCTTATAAACCACACCAAACACTTGTTTTTTCAGGGTGTAATGGCAACTCTTGAACCACTTTGGGTTGTTCATCACCCCAAATACGGACATTTTGTTTATTAACGTACCCATTAAGCCAAAAATGGGCCTCATCTGAAAACAAAATTTTTCTCGAAAACAGTGGATCTTCTGAAAGCTTATCAAGAGCCCATCGACTGAAACGGTGACGACTCGGAAAGTCGGTCGGCTTTAGCTCTTGTACCTATTGAATTTTGTATGCTTTTAAACCAAGATCCTTACGTAAAATACGCTAAGTTGTCGCATATGACAAGCCAAGCTGTTGAGAACGGCAACGAATCGACTCTTCGTTATTTTCGACTACACTATCCGTTACTACCGTACGTACTGAATGTGGTCTATTTGGTAGCGTGTTATCCAATAATGAAAACTGGGTTTCAAACTTACTAATCGTAAAGCGAATTGTACGTTCGGTAGGAAGATTATGTGGACCATAAATTGCTCTAAGTGCACGAAACACATTCCTCACAGAACTCCCATTTTCAAAATACAACTTAATAATTTCTAGACGCTGTGCCGGGCTAAGTCTTTCCATACTGAAATGTCAAACAATACTGAATAAAAGCGAAATGTCAGTTTGACAGTATTTATGCACGATCTCCAATCAAATCCCCACCAAAAAATGTACCCCTAAATCATAATAAATCTTTTATTATTATCAGTGCTTTAGTTTTATTTATAATAAAAATAAAGAAAAATATTACACTAAACAGTACTTTGAAGGAATCCTTGTGTGAGAAACTCTCACACGCGAGTGCTTGCAGAATTTTTTAGGGCCCGAGTGATCCAGGGTTAAAAAATGTTTTTATCATTGCATGTGTATATAGATCACAGTCACACAACATTCTTCTGTTGCGTGTACTACGGAGTTTTTCGCTATCCTGTTCATCCATCGTCATACAGAGAATAGGAGACTTGTAACCGAAATACGTTGACTGTAATTACTACTTTATACGGATTTCGGAATGAATGTTCATATATTCGACGCTTTCATGAAATTAAATTAATTTGTAATTAAAAAGTTCTGATTAATTGAGGAATTTTTTATATAGGAGTATTAATCTTTTAAGGGCTTGTATATACATATATATATATATATATATATATATATATATATATATATATATATATATATATATATATATATATATATATATATAATAATAATAATATAATAATAATAAATGTCTTTATTAACAACAGATTAAATTTTCTTTACAATGAAATATAATATCAGTAGGGCGCGATTCAGTTTGTGTACCACTGTGCAACAGCGGCACACAACTACTCTTCCACCTAACCCCCCGAAAATAGGATAGATAGAATTTATCTAAATAATGAAATTGTATTTACAATAAAACATAAAAATATTAAGTACATATTAAATTTATAAATTATAAACTATTTATTTTTTTTAATTCTTAAATTTTTAAATTACTGTTCAGCTAACAACTGCTCATAAATTAATCTCTTGAACTTGACTCTAGACAGATTTTTAATATTGTAGGACAAACTGTTAATATTGCAAGCAATTGAATATGAAAATGAACGTTTAAAAAAGGATGTTGTATGTTTAGGTAAAGTGAGGGTATTCTTGTGTCTAAGATTAAGATTATGAACGTCCGTCCTATAAGTTATTCGATTGTACAGGTATGGTGGAACTCTCTCTTGAATGATTGTATGGTAAAAATATAAAGCATGGAGTTTCCGACGATTTTTCATATTTAGCCACTTGACTACAGTGAAAACATGACTTATCCTTTGAAATTTCCTGATGCCAAATATATGCCTATATATATGCCTATATATATATATATATATATATATATATATATATATATATATATATATATATATATATATTAATGTGATATTAAAAGTCAGAGGTGCGCCAAGCAATTAATTAGCTAATTAATTAATTAATTAAACTTATTTAAATGATGCAATTATAATTTTATCACACTATTTAATTCTCTTATCTTAGGGTTATATTCGTGCTTCAATATATATGCTTTACTTATGATAGGTACGGTCCAAAGAATACCGGAATAATAAAAACATATATGATACAACATTATATATTGAAATAAAATTCACACTCAAATATATTCAACAAAAAATATCTCATATGATTATCAAAATTTTGTTCTATGTACGTGAACCTTCAAAAATTAATGTTATATACAATATAAATTAAAATTTCAAATCAAAATTGTTGTTCTAAATCTCCTGATCAAAATATTTCTATCTTTTCTAAAGCAATTAAAAAAAAACTTTGTTAATAAAGAAAAACTGACGAATGGTAAAAAAAACTATCTCTCTGATGATGAGTTGTCCAAATCCTTGTTCCTTGTAGCCTACACTATCTATTCTTAGCAGTTCCCTAGGTAATCAGCAATCTTACAACAAATTATTGCCTCTCGTTTTTAATGATCTCCTTCAAATGCACGTATCGTTCAAAAGATGCTAGCCTCTTCTCCTCTCGATAAACTGAATCTCTCGTTCCGGCAGAACGGTGACTCTTGGAGTATATAAGTAGAAAAGTATAACTTACAATATTTTTACTGGATCAGCTTCTGTCAGATACACTTACTCCAAGAAAACTCACAAACATTCACTTCTAATGCTTACTATCACTTGGGAACCACCAGAGAATAACGACTGTTCGCCTTGCACCCTTGGAAAACAACTGATTATCTTTTTCCCCTCAAAAATCTAGCTAAACTCTTATTCTTACATACCTATTCCACTTTTTTCAATCTCCTCCAATCAAAGCTCGTCATACGTATCCCCATCTCTTCATTTAGATAACAAACAATAATTTTACCTACAATTATAAATTTCCTAAAAACTATTAACATGCTAATCGGTTTCTACAAATTCTTAAGAACTAACGGAGAAATATAATTTCTAAATATTCTATTCTATTGTCTTATTCACTTTACAAGTCCATTTGGATAATACGCTCGCATTGTTTATGACTTCACTTAAGCTCACTCACGTCACTCGAATATATTTTACAAAGAAAATAATTTATGCATATCTTAAATTTTGTTTACTACAGGTCATCCAGGATAGTGTATTTTCATTTCTTCGAAATATCTTTTATAGTTTATTAGTTGAATTACTTGAATTATTATATTTTGTACTTTGAAATATATTAAGAGCAAACCAATATTATTTTCAATTTTACATAGCATAACAATATATATATATATATATATATATATATATATATATATATATATATATATATATATATATTATACTTATCTTTTCTCGTGGCTTTCAGTATCTCTTAGTTGCTTCTTATCGGGATAAAATAGGAAAAGGAAATAAATAGAAATAACATAAATAAACAAATACAAATATCTTTTTTTATCAAAAGAAATAATATGAAAATTTATCAAATAAATTTATGGGCTTAACTGACCCAATGAAGATTGAACCACATCAATTGATTTTAATTTACCAAATATTTATCGGTTTGTTTTTTTCTATAACATTAATAAAACATAAACAAGAAATTTTGATATTCGTAAAATAATTATACTTCCTATGAAAATTTTGAAATATTTGAATCTTTGTTCATATGTTTTTGTACTCAAAAAAAATCTGAATATTATAAAAAGAAACTTTTTAAATTTATTAAGCAATATTAATAATTATCCTTTGACGTTAAAAAAACTTTATGATATTTGCAATGTGAATCAAAAAACTTTAATTAATTTTTTTTTAAAAACTTTTTTAAAATTTATGGTATTTTAAAATAGCGAAAATTTTTGATGTTCTGATGGTATAGTGTCTTTTATTTGAAACATACAAAAAAATTCTATCACAAAAATTATTGACTGACCTTTTAATTCACACACGACGATGTCGCCTTTCGACCAAAACAGCTCCCTCTTGTTGATTATGTTAGGCTACCAATCAAAGCCTTCTCCGTTCTAAGTATCAACCTATCAGCATACCAGCAACTCTTTCTCCAAAACACGAGCAGGCCTCTTTTACCAGTACTCGTTCAACAAACTCCAAAATTCTCCCCTCTCTTTCATATACTAACAACCTCCTGAGACCCAAGTATTTTTTTTTTACTTGGTGTCGCAAATATTTTTAATAGTTATAGTTCTTGTGACGTACTCACTTGGACTTTATAGAATCAAAGAGGTATTCGACTTCTCAACTTTGACCTGTCTCTCGTTCCACCTTTCAGCCACCCACTTCTAATTATTAACACCACTGGCACTTGCTTCTTAACTGACTACACAAAACTCCAACTGCTTCTTTCAGATGACCATCACATAATAATCTTTTCTACTCCAAACTTTCAAAACATTCACTCTCTTTCATCCCCATTCCAAACTCAGCATTGCTGAGAACAACTGTAAGTTGCCTACATTTGGCACAACCAAACGACTGTAAATTATAATTTTTTTTATAAAATATACTTTTTTAGAGATAATAAAGCTTACTTTCTTCATCCATACGATAAAAATATAATATGGAAAATTTTATGTAAGTAAACTCAATTAGATTTTAATATTTATTAACATTCTCAGTAGATTTAAAAATTTAAGTTTAGGTATTTACAATTGTTTCATTAAGTTTATAAATATTAAAACGTATTGAATTACTGCACAAACTTAAATTTTTAACATTATTGCAGTGAAAATGAAAAACAGTTTCTTTATTGTAAATAAACAATGTTGAACATTTTAAAATTATTTTTAATTCTAAACATGTTTCGTTTATATTAATTTTCAATGTCAAAAATAAAAACATTTTACTCTCGAGTAAGAATCACATTTTTTAAAACCCTTCATATACAGGGTGTTTCAAAAAGGTATGTCATAAATTAAATCACGCATTCCGGGGACAAAAATAAATTGATTGAATCCAACTTACCTTAGTACAAAAGTGTACACAAAAAAAGTTCAGCCCTTTGAATTTACAAAATAAAAATTGATTTTTTGGATTATCTCCTAAACTACTTGACATTTTGTAATAAAAATGGACAAGTTACTTTCTTGTTCTGAAAGCATTTTTCATACAAAAGAAACAACAAAATCTAAGCGCACAGAAAAATTTTAAGGCAGTTGTGCAGCCCTAAATCCCCCCAAAGTTTTGAGTACGTTCAAATCAAATGAATTTTGTGGCATCATTAGTTTAACACATTATTTATAAAACTTTTTTGCCTCTTATCACTTTTTCGAAAAACTAGTTTTTTCCTATTTGTCCATAAAATTACAATTAGTTTCTACGGATACAATAATTACAAACACTTCCATCAATAATACTCAATAATTTGAAGCTATCATTTATTGTATGAATAAGATTAATATTAAAAATTTTGATATTACAATGGCCTACACATTTCAGGAAATGGCAGATATGCATTTAACTTTGAGTAAGTTGGATCAGATTAAATTATCATTTCAATAAAATCTCGGGAATATCGTAGATGAATTTCAAGGAAATAGTGCAGCAGCCGCAAGGTGTTATGCAGTAAAATACCCCAATAGAAATACACCCGATAGACGATTATTTCTGACCATTGATCGTCGTTTAGGGAAACGGGTACATTCCAACCGCAAGTTGCTGTCAATAGTGGTGTGCCTCTAATAAATGCAACTGATGTAGACATTTTAGAAATCATTGAAGAAGTCCCTGGAACAAGTACTAGGGTAATAGCTGCTCAACTAAATGTTCCTCGCGTAAGGGTTTGGAGGCATTTGAAGGATCAGCTGCTTAAACCCTATCACTTAACAATGGTTCAAGAGTTATTGGTTGAAGATTATCCTAAAAGGATTGCATTTTGCGATTGGTTGTTAATGGAAACACTCGAAATTTCATTAGAAATATTTTGTTTACCGACGAGGCTACCTTCAGTAGAAATGGAATAACAAACCATCATAACGAGCACATTTAGGCCGACGAAAATCCTCACGCCAAAAAAACGACTCATCACCAAAGTACTTTCACAGTTAATATTTGGGCAGGAATTGTGGATAACAATCTAATAGGCTCAGTATTTCTTCCCAACAATTTAAATGGTGATAATTATTGGCAGTTCTTGGCAAACGATTTACAAGAGTATTTGGAAGAAGTGAATATTGCAATAAGGCAAAATATGTGGTTTCTACAAGATGGATGGCGCTCCACCGCCTTACAGTAATGAAGTCCGGGAATACCTTTGCAGGCAGTATCCTGGTCGGTGGATTGGAATAGGTCGTGACGCACCTATCTCTTGGCCACCCAGAAGTCCAGGTCTTAACCCCATGAACTTTTGCTTTTAGAGGTTTATGAAAGAGAAAGTGTATTCTGTAACAATATAGGACGAACAACAATTTAGGGTTAGAAGAATTGAAGCTGCAAATCAATTTCGTCAGAAAAATATGATTTTTCAGCGCATTCGGTTTTCCTAATTAAAACGATACCGAATGTGTATTGAAGGAAATGGGGGTCTTTTTGAACATTTATTGTAATATAATATTTATAGAGGTTATAGACATTTTTTGTACTTGTTAATTAATTTAAGCCATTTATTTAGTTGCACGTAATTTTTTAAAGGTTAATGAAAAGGGCAGTAACTCAATAAAAACTGTTTTTTTGAAAAAAGTGATAAGAGGCAAAAAAGGTTAAAAAATAATGTGTTAAACTAATGATGCCACAAAATTCATTTGATTTAAACGTACTCAAAAGCTTGGGGGGATTTAGAGCTGAACACCCCCCTTAAAATTTTTTTGTGCGCTTAGATTTTGTTGTTTCTTTTGTATAAAAAATGCTTTCAGAACAAGAAAGTAACGTGTCCATTTTTATTACAAAATGTCAAGTAGTTTAGGAGATAATGCAAAGAAACAGTTTTTATTTTGTAACTTCAAAGGGCTGCAACTGTTTGTATGGGAAAATGAAAGTGCTTTTACTATTTTCCTTACAATTTCATCATATTTTCTCGAGTTTAAGCGAAACGAAACCAGTAAATGAACTACCACTGTAGCTGTAGAAAGATAAGTAAGAAAGTAACTGTTTGTATGGGAAAATAAAAAATAAAATTTGTAAACAGTTTACTTCAAAATATTTCTTATTGATTGTTCTTTTTAAAGATCTTCTTTTTTCGATTTTTTTTTGTATTGTATCATTTTTTTCTTTTCAGTATGTCACGACTGAGGAATAATAGCAACAGTAGCTACGGTCCATATGGAGGGCCAAGTCTGGGAGATTTCCTGACGTCACGCCCCTCTGGCCTGCAAGAATCCGAATCGTGGGCAATTCTTTGTCAGGCTGTTCAAGCCCTACAAGATCTATTTTTGTCAGGTAAGTGTTTTTATATATGTCTAAAAAAATGAATTACTGATATCTTACAAAAATGAAATAATATCTTAAAACTACACTACATTATACGAGGAAAGACAAAATGATATTTTTATCATCTGGATATAAGAAATGCTGTGGTAAAACACAGCTGTTGAATGTCACTCAAAAAGCACATTGCGATTTTTTGCGTATTCTTTAATTTTGTCGTATGGAACAATCACGATTGCCATAGCAAATATTACTTCACTTTATTTACTATTTGACAGTTATCTTATTGTGATAATTTAACTTGGAGAAAATTTTGATTCGTTTTCAAAATGGTTTTGAAGAGTGAAGACTGCCCTAAAACTGTGATTAATGTATCATTCGTTTGGGAGCAGCTATCTAGAGAAACTGACGACAATGAACGAAGGTCTAGAAATGATGAAAATATAAAACTTACCTTTGTGCTAACGGGTTTATTGTTTTACAGCCTTAAGAAATTTACATTTAATATTAGTGCAGATCAGTAATTAGAAGTTAAGAGCATAAAAATAATTAAGTGGATGATATCTTGCCAGTTAATCTAAGGTGGGGTAAAGTCTTGTAGACCTGTTAATGATCCAAATTTGCTTAGACGTCAACAGGCCAGCAACATTGGTGAAAGGGTGAAAGGTTGGTGAAGTGTTTCTCTTTAGTTTTCTTCTACTTGTTTAATTTTAGTTACTTTACAGTGTCACCGCCCATGGTCTGTGCATACTTACTATCTGCTTCCAAGCAGATCGACCTTAAGATACTGTTTGCTATGCTCTTATTCCCAGCTATTTCAAATCTTCTTTTACAAGCTACTTGTCCACAACATTATTAAAATTGAGTCGTAAATGAAACAATATTTTAGTTTGAGTTTGAGTTGAGTTTTTCTTCGTAATTTTTCGTATACGCATTGCCTGCCCCAAAAGTATCCGACCTTTGTGTATGACCCCTGAATCCTGCATTCTTCGCAATGCAGCTCGTGATATTGTTCGGGCTTAAAAACGCTTCCATTAAGTCACTGAAGAATATTTAGTTCAGTTTTTTGTTGTAATGGTTTTCTATGCCAATGTCTCGTTCGTTTGAATCTTCTCTATACCTTTCAAACGGTACCCTTTAAATGGCATTTTCAGATTTGTTAATATGACTGTAGTAAAACTGCTGTAGTCTTGTTGTGCCAAAAACTGTTGCAATTTAGATGGATGTGCTGGCGCATTATCTTAATGAAAAAACCAGTAGCCGCTCGCAGAAAATGAGGTTGATTTCTTCTCACTGCGTTATGAAATCTCTTTAAAACTTGTCAAATATCTGACCTCTTTATATTCATGGTGCAAAATATCTTCATAATATCGTGTGAAGACTGTTGTTTTGTTGCGCATTAGCGATTTTATTAATATTTATCTTTGAAGACTCCAAAGTGTGGATACGCATTTTTAATTACTCCTCATTTTAAAGTTTAATTCGTTGGATTTAAAGCATTACCGCATAATTTAAAACTAATTATTATTTTATTTGGCTAGTTTTTTTTTAATTGTAGTGTTTAATATAAACATACTCACATAGTGCTTAAAAATTTGTTAATTTGATTGATAGCAATGACTCAAGGATACTTTTAAGTGCCTCTAACAATATTCTTAGATCATCTGAAATAATGGAGCCTGAAGAAAACGTGGTACCCAATAGAGGATTTAACATCATTTCAGATAAGTATAATCTTGAAAACATTTTCGTTTATATTGAAAGGATGGATAATACCGATCTTGGTCGCTTACATTCAATTACAATAGGTCATATTTTGTACAAGAAACTAGAAATTTCTAATATCTTTCAAGTAAGGGGAATTGGTAGGACCAGAATTAAGGTGGCAGTAGCTTTTATAAATGATGCAAATAGTCTTATAAATAATAGTAAACTAAAGGAAGAAAATTTAAAAGCCTTTATTCCGGGTTACTTATTAGAGAGCAAGGGTTTAAGTCCGGATATTGATACTCAATTTGATAGTGTATATTTACAGGAAAATATTGAACCGACTGACGCGTTTTAACCTTGTTTTAAGCTTTGTGCTTCTTCAAGGATGGTTTTTTTACGTATTTATTAATTGGTGCTTATAGCTTGGTTGGTTCGTGTGAGGACTAAGACTGGGTGCCGCCGCTAAAGGCAGGAATGTCAGAAAGATCCTATCCGTGACCGACGAGAAGAAGAAACCGGTGGGGCTGCCGAAGCTGTCCGCCGCGTGGATCAAGCCCGCCACTAAGTACAAGTTCCATGGAAAAACGGTTCCTTTCAGATTGTTTGGCCTTATTTGGTTGTTTGGAAATCGCGTGGAGGATAGCTGTGGCTGTGTCCTCACCTAGGATCAGGTATCATTGTGTAATGAGATTGGGAAACCACAGAAAACCAATCTCCCCTGTCCTTGTTGTAATTTATTCGACTCTTAAGGAGTGTGTGTGGTGCTCACTTGTGTGGTGTGTGTGTTGGTTTGTGTAGTATGTTGGGTGAATTTCTATGTTTATGAATGTTGGTGTGAGCGTGTTGGTAAAGTGTAATGTGTATTAATAAGTGTATGTATTTCTGTTTGTGTGTATAGGTGTGCGTGTGTATTAGGTACGGAGTTGAGTAAAGGTTTGGTTTATGCGGCTATTGAAATGGGAGGTGGTTATGGCATATCCATATAGTGAATTGGAAATTTGGTTGATTACTCGGATAGTTGCGCTTCTCTTTTCAGAGAAGACGTTGAATAAGGTCATGGATATGAAGTTAATTAGGGATTTCATATCAGAGGAAAGGTCGTATGAAGGGTCGTATGAAAAATTTGTTTTGGTGTGTATAGTGGTTGGGTTTGGTCGTAGTTGTTGGGAAATATGTTTCGGTGTGGGCATCTTGGTGAGAAGGCGGGATGGGGGCCACTACAGTTCAGGCATTTCAGTTCGGATGTCTTGGGGCATGCAGATGACCTGTGGTTTTGTCCGCAGTATGGACGTGTAAGATTTTTCGGGGCATTCGTTATTGAAATGTCCGCTTTTGCAACATTTCGAGCAGTATTTCGACCGAATCGGGACGGAGTTGCCAGATCTTCGGATCTCACAATTTAACCCTACACCCTCGATCTTAATACCGCTCGAAAGTGCTTCGGCGAACTTCAGTTCAGAGTTTGTGAAAACTCTGATGTAGGAGGTGGGTTGATTGGTGGAGCGGGCAATTATGCGAATTACTTTGGTATATGGGAATTGAATTTCGGATAGATTATCCTCGATGTTTTTCGTAGAAAGATTTTTCCCAACGCCGGCTATTATAAATTGGTAAATCTGAGAATTTTTAGGAGCGGGTGGTGGATTTTGGGAATTGCTGAATTGACGAGCAGTAAGTAAGATGGTATTGTAGAGAGGTCTCTGCTGGCAGATATCCGAGGGGATTTCCTCGATTCTGTAGCTGTAGGTGGATGGTGGTTGTCGTGTGTTCGGGGTATGGGATTGAGGGATTGTAGTTTGCTGGGATGTGACGGGTGATTGTACGGGTGTGTGTATAGGTGGTGGTGTTGGTGGTGTTTGTGCTGTCGTGATTGTGGTGGTGTAGGAGTGTGTTCGGTGAGGTTGAGTGTAGGTGGGTTGTAGTGTGGGGTGTTTGCTTTGGAAGTGGAAGGAGTAGGATGGTATTGACCTCTATGTGTGTTTTTTTGTGTTTTCTCTTGGGTCGCGAGTGTTCTTGGTGTGATTTTGTTTGTGTCTATGTATTCTGAGGGTTTTTGTAGGGATATGGATATATGGCTGTGGTCTGTGGTGGCTCTTAGGTGCTTTTCCCACTTTTTCAAGTTAGGGATCGGGCCCGTTGTGTATAGGATGGCCTGGTTTTCGGATGCTTCCGTTTCCAGATCGAATGGGATATTTTCGAGGAGGTTTTGGAATTTGAGGGTTCTAAGAAGCTTTCTCTGACTAGAAAACTTCCTAGGGATTAGTGTGATGTAGTATCTGTGTGTGTGTGTGTTGTGTTTGTTTGGGAGTAGGGTGTTTTGGTTTTGGTGTGGGTGGAATGGATGGGGGTGGAGGGGTGGGAGGGGGTATAGGTTTGGATGGTTTGGGTGGGGAAGGGGTGAGGGAAGTTGGAGTCGTGGTAGGTTCGTTGTATCCGGAGTAGGCAAACATGGAGGCACTTAGGATAATTTTTTTGATGGCGTCAGGAGGGGATGTTTTTTTGGTTTGCTGGTTTACGTTTTGGACTATTGGTGTAAGGTGTTCGGAGGCCGCCTCAGGATTTTGGGAGCAGACCACTTCGATGGCCTGCTTCTATTCCTGTGGCGACTTTGGTTCGTGTCCGTCTATGGTGACAGACACGTGATATGTGTGAGAAAGTGGATTGGGTATCTGAGTCTGTGTACCATCCGTCGTCGGTAGGTTCTTGGGGAGGGGGTTGTCTTCGTCGTCTTGGTGTTCGTGGCATGTTGTGTGTGTGTGGGATTGAACCTCTTTCACGCATCTTATATATTAAACGAGTGCATAAAAAAGTTGGAAAAAATGGTACAATTGAGTATGTTGCAAAACGAACTGTTATTGTAGCTTTTAAAGGTAATATGCTACCTCAGTATGTTATTATAAATCGAGTTTTTTGTCCAATCGAAAAATTTGTACGGGCTACTCAGTGTTATAGGTGTTTGAGATACGGTCACATTTCAAAACAGTGTAGAAGTTCTCAAAATCTATGTATTTGTTGTGGAGCCTATAAAGGTGAAAATCACGCTTGCGAAAATTCAGACATTAGTTGCATTCATTGTAAGAGTAATGAACATATTTCGATTTCAAAAAATTGTCCTTCTTGTGCCAAAAACAAAATTTCTTTTATATAGGCCAAGAAAATTAATGAAAACTCGAACTCAGAGGCTCTAGGCTAAAATAAGTTTTCAATTCTATCTAACTGCGATAAGAATTTTCCTCATATTACAAAACATAAAATGTCCCTAACATCTGCGCAATCTTCTAATTCAGCTACGAGTACTAATTTTGATCCAACTTTTCGCCAAAACTCGAACAATTACTCAGTTCCTAACAAAAATGGAAAGCCAATTCTTTTACTGTATCTTCTAACTCTGTTCAGCCAACACCCATGTTTAACTTCAGATTTGGATCATCTCAACCTCTAATTGCCAATTCACACCGTTCCGCTTCTCACAGTGGAGAAAGGGAGAACCAAGATATTGCTCCAGCTATGCCTAACTTTGTAATTAGTTTTTTAAAAATATACGTACGCTGGATGATTTGAAATCTTTAGATAATGAAACAATAAATCATGAAATTACTTCTGTATTGGAAAAATGTACTGGAGGGTACAAAAAAGGTTACATAATTTTCTCTGTCTTAAATAAATTTAAAATCATGCAACGGAATTGTAGATCTGCTGTCGCCAACAAAAACAGTTTAACACATTTTTTAAATAAAAATGACATTGATGTTACCTTGTTGAGTGAGAAATGGTTTAAGCCCGATAAATAATATATTTTTAAGGGTTATAAGATTGTTCGTCGCGACCGATATGTCGGTTACGCGGGAGTGGTGTTGATCATAAACGGTGTTCATAAACGGTTAACATTAAATGGTTTTCAGATTTCCTACTCCAAGTCTGAAGTTTGTGTTTTCAGTAGACACAACATACCTAAATTAGGTCACATTGTCCTAATGTCTTATAATATTCCCCTTAAAGACTCCGTCATATATCTTGGTATGGTACTTGACAGGAAATTGACATGGAAAATGCATATTAATTACATGTTAGACCGATGTATAAAAGGGTTAATTTTTAAAAAAATGGTTAGTAAGACTTGGTGGGGAGCTGGCGTTGAAACCGTTTTACTATTCTATCGTGTCTATATCAGGTCCATATTGGATTATGGTTACTCTTGCACGGCTCTGCTAGTTCACAGATTTTAAACAAAATAGATATCTTGCAGAACTCAGTCCTACGTGTATGTCTTGGTGCCACGAAAACAACTCTAGTCGAACCTCTTCATGTAGAAGCAATTGAGCCTCATTTAAATCACAGAAGGCAGTTACTTGCAGACAAATTTTTTCTTAAAATATCCAGAACCAACAGTAATCTATATTCAAATAAAAAAAGATCTTACAAATAAATATTGGTCGAAGTAAAATTCTCCACTACTATGCATCGCACTTCAATGTCATCAAGATATCCTCAGTGATTTATATTATCCCAGCTCAACTTTGTAAGATCTTTATAATTACAATTCATTATTTCTGAATATAAAGATTGTAAAACCTTCATATACCGATAATTTTCACATTAATATTAACTTATTACTCATTACTCAATACTTGTAAGCTTCGAAGTATCTGTGGCAATATATACCCATTCTTCCAAGTCCAAGGATGGTGTCTGATGTGCTTTTATATTCCCTCCAAAAATATTAATTATTCCTACAAACTGGATAACATATTTTCTATATTTAGTGCTGAAACTATTGCAATCTACGACGCTTTGACATTTTTAACACAGTCTACAATTGATTCTGCAATAATTATATCGGATTCCCTGTCTGTTTTAAATTCCTTGGTTTTGACTAAGTACCCAAGTTACTCCTCGAATTATATCATATATGCAATTAAAAAACGGATTTTAGAACTGTAAAAAGTTAACAAAAGCATTCATTTTGTATGGGTTAAAGCACATATCGGTTTCGAATATAACGAGTATGTGGATATGCTGGCAAAAAACAGTGTAAAAAATGATTTGACAAATAAACTACCTGTAAGTTTTTGTGATGCAGTCGTTTATATTAAAATGAAATATCTCAAAATTTGGAACGAATGTTGTTCACAACATACTTATACCAACCCTTCTAGATACTGCAGTATACAAAATCAAATACCGAATAGAACTTGGTTCCAGCCATATAATTATTCAAGAAAAGATATGATAACTGTAACTTGCCTTTGATTTGGCCAAGCCTGTTATCCCACACATTTACATAAAATATATGTTCTCGAAAATGATCCTTGTCAAAATTGTGGTAAAAAAGGAGATCATATTTTTTTCGAATGCCAAAAATATAAGGATAAAACAGATCACTTTATTCAACAATTACATAATCTTAATATACAGGCCCCGTTTAATATCCTTAGTCTCTTAGCCAATGGAAATGAGAGAATTTATAATGCATCAGTAAAGTTTTTGTCAAGTGCCACAATAGTCTTGTAGTGTCAACTATCAAAAAAATATATATAGAAAAATGCGGGAGCAACTTGGACAGTCCATAACAAAGCAGCTGTCGGATTGAGTAGATAGCTGCTCAAGAGCTTACTGTGGAACTCTGAGAACCTTATCATCTTGTTTGTATATAAATATAGATACAAAAAAAAAGGAGATAGTACAAAAAAAAGAATTTTTTGAATTAATTTTTTATGTTTGAAGTATTAGTCATGTTGCAATGCTGATTGACACCTAGTCTATGCAATTAAAAAAATATTTGAAGACTCGCGAACTATAACTGAAAACAGTACGAAATATTCTTTTAATTTGCCATTGGCTACTTTAGCTAATCGGATTGGTGTTTGTTCTCTGTATTAGTCATTATGTCTAAATAAAAGTTTAAGTCAGCTATTAAGTGTAATTTTTAACAAAAATATCTCTTTAAAGTCATAACCGTAGTATTAATAATAATCTTACGTCACATTGTCGAAATTTCAAATATCAATATTTAATATTAGTTTGTGTGTTAATTAATCCTAGATCTTTCCAGAGTATCTGTAACAAAGAGATATATGTACAACGTATTTTATTTTAAAATAGTTTCCATTAATATCTTTAAATGTTAACATGTTTTTTATCACATCTTCAAAGCACTTTTCTCGTTTCAAACCATGTAATGTGGCAAAAATATGAGTTTTGCAAGAATCAAATGCTTGCTCAAGCGTCGACCCCGAAATAAATTTCCAGAAATTCCAACAGTAACATGTCGTTTATTTGGTTTTATTTTAGATGAGATGATATTTTATAGTAAACTACTTGGTTGTTTGGTATAACATGGAAAATAACGTTACTTTCTGTATGATAATTTAGACATTTTTGACACCAAGTCAACAAATAGTTTATTACGAAAGCATTACTTTAATTTTAAACCAAGTAAATACTCAAATACAAGGATGATTTGACAACTACGTCCTAATACAGGGATCGAACGAATTCGGGTACATTTTGTTTTACACTATGTGGGAGAAGCACTGGACAAATTCGAACTCAATTATAATTTCGAATTGTTTCTAATTCCCTGTGTCCGATTCTTCTTGATCGACAGGAAGTTGAACAAACGGTAATTAAGCTACTAATCGATATGTTTCACAATTATAAACCGTGAAACTATACAAATTCAGGAAATTAAGATTAATATGACATTACAAATTAATGGACTAATTTGTGATTTAACAAGCCTTTCAATTATTTAAATATTACGTTTTTGGCAATACGCCAAATTGGACATCTCGTGTTATGTGGTAACAATGAAAAAAACTAAGTGCAGTCCAACGATAACGTACTTTCACCAACCCAAATCAAAGGTAAGTACACATCACGGATCTAGAAACCGTAGTAGTTGACCACACTATGGAAATCCGATACTACCTAGGTTCTTCGTCGCTGAATTTAAACGTGGTCACAAGTAATGAACTCGTGTGTACTCCAGAACTGTATAGCATGACTAGCATATTACCTCGAATGAAATGGGACCTAATGGCTATCTCAAATCACGTAGTCCACAGAATTTTAAATGAAGAATTGGAATTGTTTAAAACCCCAATACCTTTTGCTGTTGCATAATCGTCGACTAGACCGGGATGACCAAACAATTTGTAGCAACAACTAACACTAGTCTTCTAACATTATTGACATAAATTGATCCATTACCAAGTTAACATGCTCCTTTTCTAACTTGGCTGCACCGTTCTGAAGACTATCAATAGTCAGAAATACGTATATACGGTTGCCTTCTATCTTATACACATATATTTTTTTCCTTTGTTGCGAGCTATATATATATATATATATATATATATATATATATATATATATATATATATATATATATATATATATATATATATATATATATATATATATATATATATATTAGAAGTGATTATTTCGACCAAAAAAATACAACATAAAAGTGATTGCCGCTTGAGAAAAAATACTTGCGCAGTGGTTGAGCACTATGAAAACACTGGTCATATGCTAGACTATAACAAAGCTCACATATTGGCACAGACTGATAACTACAAACGTAGATTATTTCTTGAAATGTATTACATTAGCAAAAATAAAAAACGTCGATCGGATAGCCAAGCGGGCTGGGTGGCTGGCTTCTCCTTCGCTTCAATGCGAGAGATGTCAGTTCAATCCCCAGCTCGGTGTACAGAAAACAAAAAGGCTAACGCAGCAGTTTAAAATTCTAAATGAATCTGCGGCTTAGTCTAGAATATGCTGGTATCTGATCGGCCTATGGTGGAGCAGTACGGCAAGAGATAAGGGCTTGCGGCTCGGTGATACTCCTCCATAGATCCCTACCGGAAGGGCGTGTGCCGCCTAAATACCGGGTATATATATATATATATATATATATATATATATATATATATATATATACAAAAATAAAAACACTTTAAATTATAAAACGGACACTGGACAGTTAAGTAACATATATTGTAACATATTGAACAAAATTTATAAATATTAAAAATAGCCAACATTCATCTTAATAACAACTAACTTTAATAATTCATCAAATAAATATTATTCTTCTAACTTTTCTTTTATTGTTATTTTTATTTTTACATTTGAAATAATTTTAATTTTTTATCGTATAGCTGTAACGAACGTGTTTAAGACAATTTAATCTTGACATTCAATATTTCAAATACTTCAATGTCAGTTTTTATTTGCAAAACCTTTTAAATTCTGTAGGTGTTTTGAAATGTATTTGTACGCCATTTTTTGTAATGTTCAAATTGTTTTTAGTTTACTCCTGAGGAAGCTTTTAAATAAATGGCGAAATATTGAGTAATTTAGAAAAAAGAAAGATTTTTATTACAGACCACTTTACCCGATAATTTGAACGTATTTATATATATATATATATATATATATATATATATATATATATATATATATATTATATAATTTTCATACATTAAATCTGTGGGATTATTTGTCTTACAATTCACTATAGTCAAACAACTCACAATACTACCATTTCATATTGACCATGAACAAATAACACATTTTGAGGAAACGATTATTTTATCTTTTCTAAATATTATTTGATAGGTTCGACATATCCATAAAGGACAGCAGTAAATAAAGTTATAGCACATAAACCAATTTCCCATATAATTTTCAATGACAGTCACGCGGAGGATAATGCGATAACATGCTATGAAAGGAAGCCTTACATTTAATGCTTATTAAGTCACGAATAATCAGTAATATATTGAGGGGATAGAACGGATCATCAGTTCCGGTTGTAAATTTTGCCCCAATTTGTGAGTCTGGATAATACTTCGGGTAGTGTATAAAATATGTTTTATATCTGAAAATATACGAGTATGCGGATTTTACTTTTTCTCGAACAATTTTTTTCAGTTTTATGCAAATAATATATGGTCTTGTAGGATTGTTGTTTTGTTCTCACGAAATAGAAATAGAAATTGACATTGTTTTTACCATAACTCCCTTACTTCATATGCTAGAGAGTTCTACAAAGTCTCACTTTAATGATTTTTTTAAAGTACTTCAAAAAATATTGTAACCTCGGAAACCTTTTTTGGATGGTGCTAGAAAGGTCACCAATGGAGACACTGCGGACGGCAGCCAGATGGTTGGTGGAAAGCGAGTCGTGGTTTCGAAACTAGCTTTTGGAACCGGGAATGGGTCCCACGGACGAAATAAGTAAAGGTAGAACAGGATAAGAGATATTAGAAAAGATATAGAAATAAACAAAAAGATAGACGGTTAAAATTACCAAAAATAAGATAAGATAGAAACAGGGTGCTACTTAACTTTTTGGGTTCAAGGAGAAAATTAAGAAACCTTAGAAAAGAAAAGAGGTAAGGAAAGATATTTAGGCTTGAGACCAAATCCAAGGAAAGATATCAATAGTTAATTATTAAATAAATTTGGTTAACACACTATATAAACAAATAATAAATATATTAGGTGGGCTCCGTCTACCTACTTACCTACGAAACTTAATCAGCCTGGTGTTTCTTCTGGTCGAAGGTATAATAATTATTTAATATAATAAACAAACATTCAGAGGTATCGTTATATCAGGAAACTTATTAGGAGTCGAGAAATAAAATTCATTGATAAAACAAAACAATATATTCAACACCATTATGATATAGGCAGCTGAATGTACATACGTGTAAAAAAATGCACCTTCAATTATTAAATGGTGGTATACATATAACAATAAACAGTATTATAATTAGGAAATACCATTACAAATACAATAATATAATAAAATCATGCACAGTTTAAATTATCGGCGAAGAAAGCCTGATAGTATTTAAAAATATTCAACTAAAGTTGTTAAAGAAATCTCTGTTTGCTGTTTATGGGCTTATTTCGGGATAGCGGGTTAAAAATGTATAACAACTATAGCAAATAACAAAATGATTAAATTTAAATTCTAAAGAATACAAAAAGGTTTCAAGAATTCTGTATTATAAAAATTAAACCAACCCGCACTTGGTATTAAGATAACTCTGTCTCGCACTGTTATTTAATGATTAACTGGGAATTAAATGTTCGTAATTTAGAAGTTCTTAATAGCTGATTGAAAGTTCTATGGAAATATTAAATGTTCCTTAATTGAATGCTAACTCAGTAGTTAACCTGTAACGATGAGTCAAAGCCATCACCGTTAAACCAGCGTGCGCGCGAACCAACCCATGAAGTAGGAGTGTATCGACAGTAGAAAGGGCCTGAAACCTTAACTACAGGAGAAGAAATAGTCGACGCAGATTCGCCCAGATAGTTGAAGATAATATGATTATGATAACTTACGATAAATCTTGATGACTGCTGCACTACTTCACTGAAGCTATTAAAATACTTTACTTGTATTAAACACTGAAGTTAATTAAATTAAAGGTAGTTTATACCAATCTTTAATCTAATATGGTATTAGATTAAGAAACTCAAACATTTAAGTTTTAATTTTGAGTTTAAATAAATCGAAAACGGTGATATCTATCGAAATATTACAAGAGCACCTTTTTGCGTAGAAAAGTCTAAGGAAACATTTTTTAAAATATTTTTTTAAAATATGTAAAAATTAAAAAACATGTGACGCAATAACCCCCACTTACCCTCCAAAACTACCCTGTATTAATATAGGATGTGGTAGGTTGTGACATGAAATTAATTATCCTAATTTCTTATAATCACTCCCAAAATATGAACTCCGTATTCAAAACCGTTTGGAAGATATTTAAAAAAATAAGAATTTCAATTCACCCCTTTAAAGGGTTGTATCTCCCTTATTATTCAGTTTTATAAAAAAGTGTACATAAAGAAGTACCCTTATTTTTGGACGTACTATGAGCTCTAGAAATTAATGTACATAATTCTAGACCACCTTGTATATAGAGAGAGAGAGAGAGAAAAGGAGTACGACCGTAAATCCAAAATAAACTAAGGTACACTCGAAGAGTGGTGGGTTTTTCGGTAAAAGTGGAGAAATAAAGGACAAAGAAGGTGGCTACTTCATCTATTTATTGAAGACGTTTCGCTTTCTGCTCAGAAAGCATCATCAGTTCAGTCAATGATGTTAAAAATATGAAAAAGCTTACGAAACTAGACATTTAGAGTTAAAGTTGTATAAAACAATAGTTTCAATTAATTATCCTATATCTACTATGTCCAGTGAATCGCAATAACAAATTAATTAAACAGGTAATCAATCAACCACCCGAGGCGAAAATACTGCAAGGATCTTGTCTTACAGATTAAATTAATTAAAGTGGATAGACTTTGGTTAGAGATACCTACACATGTTAGCTGTTGTTAGGTTCGGTTAACAGAAGCAGAAGTCGATATTCATTAAATTAAACGATAGAATGCAAAGGCGTGTGGATGGAATTATTTACTAACGATGAAAAAATTGTAATAATGTTACATTGTTTTCAGGGTTTCATTCCTTTATTTTGTATAATATTTTCCACTTTAACGATTAATATTTATTAAGTAATAGCAATGCCCCATGGTCTGCAAGGATGATCTGACCATTCGGGTGAATTAACTGCAAATATATAGTATATAAATTTAAATTGGTAAGGTCGTCTGAAATCTGAATAATCTATTATAGTGAATAACGCATTGATAAAGTAACTAAAGTTTTAATTTGTTCCAAGGTATGTCTCTGAAATTATTCTTTTCAAGTAGCGCAAATGTTCTGTTAAAACTGGTATGAGCCATAAAACAATCTCATATTTGCGAATCCAAGAGAGAAAAATTCAGTAATTTCAAATATGCAAAAATACTCACCGTTAATTAAAGGATCGTCAAGTATATTGAAAAAACTGCATATTAAAAGATTGCGAACATTTTTGGACATATTTTGCGTGTATATTTAGAATTTCGGAATTGGATAAATTAGTATAAAAAATTGAACAGGTTCGTAATCACAACAGGATGATTTTTGTAAAATTTGCAATTATAGCCTATTTTATCGATTTTGACGTGTCCGTCAACTATCTAACACAGGAAAAACAAAAATAATGATTATGTACAAGTGTATGAGGCTTACTGATCCTTAAGTAATTAAGTAAGAGTTAAGTAAGAGTTCGTTTAACTAAGATCCCAAAGGAACCTCATCCCGACACCAACCTATTTTACATCACATGGCGATCTTTAAGAAAATGAGGCGACTCTACTGATCCTAAGAAAAATAAAAATGGTACTAATACAATCTGGAAATGGAGACAATAAATGGACGAATTAGACGAATTCCGGACTGAATGGACCTACTGAGTACCAGACCCACAAAGAAGAGACAAAGACTTAGAATAGTAATATAAGTAAGAATTTAGTCTTTTTTGTGACTTCGAATTGCTTTTATTATCGAATATCAATTTTTTTTATCTATATTATGGAACGTTATTATATATTACCGATTTTTCTATGTCAATCTTTTTATATGGACCTGAATATTAATATTTTATTGGTAAATGAGATCTAAATGATTTTTTTAATGCATAATAATTTGTGATTACAGGAAGAGCATTAAGTCGAACATTGCAATAAACAAATGTCATACACTTCGGATAGGAATTTTGAGACGAAAAATGATATAAATTAGAAAAAGAAAATCAGACAGCTGAATTATAAGATAAATTTATCAAATACGTCATAGTCAGAGACCCACTGCTCTTGTCATAATAAGAAAGGTTTTAAAAGAATTATAGAAGTTTACAAAACACCCGCTCTGTTTAGTACATTCGAAAAATTTGTGATAAGTCTCCCACTGAAGTGTTGCTACTTTCACAAAAGGGGCTTTGAAATACTCCTACTGTAAATAGATGGACTAGAAAGCAACCATGATAAATTTTAATTCTAGTAATATTGGGAGCATATGATTTGGAAGGAGAGAAGGTTATGTGAAGCAGAGAATACTTTTATATAAAGTTTCCCATTTATTCCTGGCATATTTCTTTATTAGTGACAAGAAATCAATCTTATTTTCAATCGTTGCCTCTATTCGAGTCTCACAAGTACTTTTGGCTGTTATATCTACCTCTTCATTGCCAGTAACGCCTGCATGTCCCTTAACTCTAACAAATTTGATATTTTTTTGGTTCTGCATTAATGACCATAGTTTAGATTTATTTTTTAGTATTATATCGTTTTTAAAGTGTTTAATTGTAGGTCCAATGAGTGCTTCCAAAACCGATTTGGAGTCAAATAGAATTTACAACTCTCTTAATTGGATTTTTTTCGCACCAATCAAGCACTATATTTTTTGCTAGAGGTTCTGCTACAAAAATTGTATATATATTTGAAATGCGGAACTTCTCCACGTATTGGATGGCCGGTATAACAAATGCAAAACCCACACTTGTTATACAATTAGACCCACTATGTAAATGTATACATCACTGCTAGAGCATTCCCTTAAGACAGATTTTACAATAACACTATTTATACATCGATGATTAGAATAGATAGAAAATATAATATGCGGTTTATGTAACATAGCGTTAAGCTCATACTGATAGAATACGTATTTGTTACATTGTTTGATATATTTATTATATAAATTGGTAACAATAAAGGCATCGGCCAATGCGGGAGAATTCTGTTTCCAATAAGGATTGGAGGAATGAGAATTGTTTCCAATAAGGATTTGTTAGGTTCACGAGATTAATTGCTGCTATTTTGTTTAACAGAACTGCATTATAATGTCTGTATTTTATTAACCATTGTATTGTCTACGCATAGATAAAGGAGGCTCGTGGGCTTTGGCTAAAATTATATAATTTGGTGAAAATTCTTTGTACCATTTGTAAATAAATATAAATATTCTTTTAGCAGATTTGTTATCTTTTTTGAATACTTATTTTATTAACAAATACTTTTGTGACTAACTTTAATATTCTTTTCTTCGTAAACATTTTTAAGATATTAACTTTCTTAATTAATTTTACTACAAATCATTTCAATTTTTAGTAACTGATTAATGGTTTGGGCTAAAAAAATATGATTGTTTTTTATGTTTAAATTTTCTTGGCTTTTTTATTCAGTACTAGATATCAAACAAAAGTAATTTGACTGATTTGTAAAACAATTTTGTAAAAAATAACACTCCAGATGTTCTTTTTATTTATTTGTAAATATTTGTTAACTATTTTTATGCTCCTCTCGTATTAACTGTATTTTTAACTCATGGTCTTCCTTTAGCATCTTCAGTTTGAGATCATGCTCCTCCTGCATGAGTTTTCTTTGCAGGATTGCAGATTCCCTCTTACTTTCTTTATTTGCCATCAATCTTTTCTTCTTCAACTCATACATTTCTAATTTTCTACAATTATTGATTTTATTAAATTTATAATGTTATTTCTGCTACAAAACTCACATTTTCTTTTTAATTTCTTTGCTGTTGGCTTTTTTAATTTCGCATTTAATTTTGCTGTAAAACACATTTTAATATGTACATTAAACTATTCACCTCCATTGGGATTTAATAAACTTAAAAGCGATACATTAATGTGTGCCTCATTTTCTGGAAGCCATTCTCTTGCATTTCTATTTGAATAACTTCCAATAGGCCATTCTCATTATTTTGATTTAATAATTCTTCTGCTGCAAGAATTTCTAAAAAACTTATAATTAAAATAACTAAATTTTGAATGTCATATAAAACTTACCTGTTTGAATAAAATCTGAACCACACTCTGATGGCATTCCTGTTCTTCTTTCGCCCAATATATCATTTATAATACAGTCAACAGGTGTTTCTTCATTTGGCTTTGACGGACCACCACCTGTAGCTGTATAGTACTTTTTATCTTTTGCATGGTTACTTACAGCAGTTTTTTTTTAATTTGTCCACTTCTCCTTCAGAATTTTTGAAGTGAAAAGTGTCAAAAAGTAGCACAAAGTGGTCTTACTTGCACCAAATGTGGAATATTAACGCATAGTGGTTGTTTAAAGCAATTAAAATACGTTAAATATATTGATGATAAATCGACGAAATTTTGGATACCAAGTTTGATGATGAGGATCCAAAGTTAATGAAAATCAGGTATCTAAAGAAAATAATCGCATCAAATCATTACTATAAATTCGCTAAAAGAACAATTAGATTCAATTAATGTTATAAAATTAACAAATCCATCTCCATCTATACAACAAAATGTGAGTTTAAATTTCTTATTAAAAAAAACCTCAGTTCCCAAGTCCGTATCCTTACGTATAATCAGATTAACAGCAGACACCAAATTAGAAGATCTAGAATGAATGATAAAACAACATTTTCCAGAAGCAAAATGCGAAAATCATCTATGAAAACATCCAGAGGTTTATGCATCTTTTAAGATAACTATTAACCAGTCAAATTTCAGAAGAGCTTGGCAAAGAGACATCTGGTCCAGGGGATCATTGGTTTCTAAGTTTTTTGTTAGCAAAAGGATACTACCACCGACGAATGCAACATTGGTTCCTTCAAATTAAGTAATCAAGAAAACTCAGTTGAACACTTAGTTAAGGTTGGTATATTTCACCAAAACGTCAATCAATGGGAAACTGTTTTGACACAATTCAAGAGGAAATTCAACAATACAAAGAATGTATTGCGGAATAAATACAACTTGAAAATTACAATTTTGCAAACTTTGAGCTGGTCTCTGCTTTCTGCAAGAGTGAAGGAGAACTTGGCGGAGTAGCTACTTATCTTAAAAAATGGAATAGTGTGGAAAGCAAGGCAGGATATCTATCAGGTGGCTATACCTAGAGTGTTCTTCTGCAGAAGTAATTTTGAGTAATAAGAAAGTATTAATTGTGTGTGTATCGTCCTTCAGGATCTTGTATGCAGCAATTGATTGATGCTTTTGAAGAGTTGCTTTTATATATTTTTAACCAAAATTGTCTTGTTTTTATTGCAGGTGATTTTAACATAAATTTGGGCATTGAAAACAACAATAAAACAAATTTTCTTTCCATGCTAAACACTTTTATTATATTTCCTTCAATTTTAGATTACACACGCATATTCGGAACCTCTAGATCATGTATTGACAACATTTTAATAAACTGAGTTTTTTGAAGCTAACGTATTAGTCACTCATATATCTGATCACTCTGAATCTGAAGTTGACCTTTTAGGTCACTGAGAACAACAAAATAAGGAACACTTTAGATCCATGCTTGGAGAACAGTGGTGGGAACAAGTATTTAATACATCTGAACATGTTAATAAACAAAGGGAAACGTTTATGCAAATACTAGTTCCTATCTTCAATTACTGTTTGCAAGAAAAAAACGGTAATATCAAATAAAAGAAAGGTAACATAACAGCATAGAACCGAAACAGTGTAAACAGCTCCTTGATTATTTGTTAGTGCTTAGCAGGATAGATACTAAATATGTGGAACAGTATCAGCAAACAAAACGAAATTATAACAAAATGTTAGTAGAGTCACGGAAGTTGCAGTACAGGCATCGAATTAAAAACAGTGATACATCAAAATCGCAGATAGTCAGGGAAATTAGAGGTACTAATCAAACGGTAAATAATATAAAAATATCTGAAGATCCTGCAAATGTAAGTAGTAATTTTAATAAATTTATCCTTAAAGTACCCTCACAATTGTTGCGTGATATACCAAGTATAAAGTTTAGAAGCAACTAACACTAAATACTAATACTATGTATCTAACACCACTAACCATTATTGAGGTAATTGTTTTAATACAAAAATTGAAGAATAAACATAGTTCAGGATATGATAATATATTAAATAGCTTAATAAAATTTTGTACCTTTGAGTTAGCAACACCAATGTCATTTGATTAATAATACATTCTCAACAGGTGTATTTCCCGATGCACTGAAAGTGGCATTAGTCAAACCTCTGTTTAAGAAGGGTGATCCTGAACTTCTGGAAAATTATCATCCTATCAGTCTGCTCTCTTTGTTCTCTAAATTATTTGAATCAGCGATGTGTGAGACTTCTCAGCTTTTTCTATTCTCAAAATTTATTTAAGTCATGCACAACATGGCTATTTAAAAGGAAAGTCAATCGAGACTGCTATTTACAATTTTATGGGCAAGATTGTGGCCGGTTATGAAAATAAACATCTTTCTCTGGGAATATTTTTAGATCTGTCAAAGGCTTTCGATAGTTTGGACCACTCAATTTTACTGGAGAAATTAGAGAGATATGGTATTAGGGGACTAGCTTATCAGTGGATAAAATCTTACTTAACAGGACGTATCCCACAGGGCAGTATTATAGGGCCTTTGTTATAAGTACTTTCATTGTATATTTTTATTACTTTTGTATTTCTTGTATTGGCACTATTCACTTGAATTGGAGCCATTTAAATCGTGTATTTGCTTGTCAACCGATTCTTGTGAATAAAGATATTTCTATTTCTATATACCAGCAGTAGATTTTGCATTAAATTTATTATCAAGCTTTTTCCATTCACAGGACTTCTGCTTATGGCTTATCGCTTCTGTTTCTTTGCATTCTAATATTCTTCTGTGGCCATTCATCAATTCTACCAATAAAGTAACTTCACTTTCAGTGAAGTTTTTGAACCGCATGCCAACGTTCGTTTGTCCGTTCATACCGAATGTAAAATGTACATAATCAAAAATCACCCATGCGCAAGCGTAACCACAAAATTCAAAGTTAACCCATCTAACGAGTATCGGTTGAAATTTTGCTCAAGTTAAACCTGGTTTAAGCGCTAACCTAGTACTCAAAAACTGATTTACTATAAATATTTTGGTAAATACCTAAAATTAAAAAGGTGCATCCAGCACTGTAAAAACGGTCCTGAATGCTCACGAGAGCAAATCCGTATTGCAGAAATGAAGTGCTGTTTTACATAAATATAAATCTATACTTCTAAATTAGAAACAGAAATACCAAATAATGGGGATTTAGTCACAACGAAATATTTGATAAAAGTAATAATCTTAAGAGGTTCATTAATTAAGTTGAACATTATTTATATAAAAAGTATAGAAGTGATGATTAAATCATCATAATCGGAATCGCATTTAGTAAATTTCAAAATTTCGGTCCTGGATCCGCAGCACCGAATCCTATAATTGGTTTTTCCGTTCAAAAGCTGTTCATATATATATTCGTCCCAGGGCTTCACTGAAAGCATTAAGTGCGGAAAACTTTGCAGTCCGCTTTGAAACTTTTCGTTGACATCTAGATAAAGCAAATAGAGTCCACAACGATCGTTTAAAAAATATTAAACTTTTTAAAATGCAAGTTGGGAAAGTTGTGGTTCGTAAATAAAAGCAATGGGAGAATGGTAGACGACAATAAAGACTAAAATATTAAATCAAATATTAGAGCAAAGCTATCCTTCAGGCGATAAACCACGAACAAATAAAATAACTTTGGAATACACATATGACAACGTAAATAGGCACATAAACGACGAGTTTTATTATTTAAATATTAGAGTTGATTCTTGAAGATCTTTTTTTTTGGATTTTATTATGAAACTAATTTGAGTTTTTTTACCGGGAAACGGGAAATAGCCTAGCCTTAACATCACATTAAATCGTCCAATAATCGTGTTACTTATTATCTTTTTGTAAGACCTGATAGCGGATTCCCAGTTTGGCTTTTGATAACAGCATGGAGCATTACAGCAGCTACATAGGAGCATTACAACTTTACAAGCGTTTGTAAAGGTCTAATATTACGGTCTATCATCAAAAGTAAAAGTTCATCTTGCCCTTTATATAGACTCCTGAGATCATGTATCAGTCAATAAAACTGTATAAAACTTATCTCTAATTCGGTCGGGAGTAGCTCATGGAGGTATTCTGGAACAAATTCTATATTTACTCTCTACGACAGATATTCATACAAAATTAACAAACTTGATTGCTATTCATAAAAACCACACTGTAATAATGTGAATGTAAACAAATGATCCAGCACATATTAGTATAAACGGCATTCAAATTGAAAAAATATCAAGTTACAAATACTTGGGTACTTCAATAAACGAAACTGGAGACCAAAACAATGAAATAAAAAGACGTATCGAAATTGCCAGGGCCACTTTCATAAAGATGAGGAAATTCTTCTGCAACAGAGATATAACCATCCCTCTCCGATTAAGAATGCTAAGGGACTACGTATTTAACACGATATTATACGGTGTAGAGGCCTGTACTCTCAAGCAGAATAATATAAAAAATATTGAAAGTTTCGAGAGGTGGTGCTACCGTCGAATGCTGAAGATAAGTTGGGTTGAAAGAGTTACAAACTTTGAAGTAATGCGAAGGATAGGAAAAGACCCAGAAATTTTGTCAACGATCAAACGAAGAAAACTTCAATATTTGGGTCACCTGATGAGAGGACATAAGTACGCATTACTTCAAAATATAATGCAAGGAAAAATAGAAGGAAAACGGAATCCAGGCCATAGAAGAATGTCATGGTTGCGTAATTTGAGAGAGTGGTTTGGCTGTCTCACTAATGAACTTTTTAGGTTAGCTGTAAACAAGGTTAGGAGAGCCTTGATGATTTCCAATCTCCGATAGGAGTGGCACAAGAAGAAGAAAAAACAAATGATTACAATTCGAACTAACATGCAGAAAAATCGTTTGGCTTATTAAACCAAAATCCAAATCAAGTCTCTAAAATAAATTATTATTTTTAAAATGTATTTCAAATAGAATCTGGATTTAGGACGTATATGTATAGCATACATCAGCCGATCCAAATTATCGAGGGCAACATCGAGGCCTTCAGTTTCAAACTATTAAACACACTTTCTGTTTACTTCGACTACACGGCAACTACATATTTGTGAAATATCCAAATACGCTTGCTCAATATCTTCCTAAGCTAATGAGAAAAGGAAGATTATCCATTGGACCTTTTTACATCCTTTGCAATATAAAAGTATGTTATTTAAACTTATAGCTAACTACCATGCGGTCCATATGTGTGGAATAAATTCATTTTTAGCGTTATTATGTACTATGTGAAAAAAACCTGAAACAGGTCGATTTTTATTCTTAAATTAACAATTTAGAGTATGAAAATATTATCCACCTCCAGCACCCCCTTTGAATTATAATCACCCCCTCGAAAATTTTAAATAACAAAGGGGGTCGTGCGGCACCTTGTTAGAAAGGGATTTTAGTCCTCTGTTCAGTAATATAAAGTTTTTTGAGTTTGTGCAACCATAACTGAGAAAATTAATTTTTACAATTAAATTAAATGTTCAACTTGAGCAACATTATTCACTTCTTGACAATAACGAAGGCGATTTTGGAATTCTGATACAATATTTTGTATGACCTCGGGGGTTATTTTGTTAGTCGTTAGTAAGATTATAAAAAATTAGTCAAAAAGCCAAATAAACAATTGATATGAATCTAGTAGGTTGCGTTCATTTAGATATTTAAAGTTACTAAAAGACGTCAGTTTAATATTTGTGCCCGTATTAAATTTAATTATGGCTCATTTGTCCGTGACTCAAAGAATAGACATTTTAATTATGATTGGTTGGGGTAAAACAAGAACTCAAAAGGAGGTTTGTGAAATGTTTAATAATAAATACCCTGCTCAGCAAGTTTCGCAGTCTACAGTTAACAAAATTGAAAAGAAGTTTCGTTATACTGGGCATGTGAAAAATATTGAAAAACCAGGTGGAAATGTTAAATTTACTGATGAAAAAAAGTTAGATTACTTCTAGAGATTGAGAAAAATCCTCATAAGACAACTCGAGAACTTGCCGCCGTCAATGATGTAAGTAAATCGTGTATTTTGAGAGTTTTGCATAAACAAAAATACTACTTTTACAAAGTTCAGTTAGTTCAGGAGTTAAATGAAGATCATCCTGATAGAAGGCAAGAATTCTATGAAATGATGAACAGAATGAACGCAGATTTGCAGTTCATAAACAAAATAGTTTTTTCTAATGAAGCGACGTTTCATTTAAACGGAACGGTTAACAAACAGAACTGTAGATATTGGAGCAGAGAAAATCCTCATTGGGTGTGTGAGACTCACACGCAATATCCTAAAAAAGTTAACGTGTGGACTGGTATTATTAACAATAAAATTATTGGTCCTTATTTTTGTGAGGACACAGTTGATGGTGAGGTTTATCTATATTTTTTGCTTAACTTTTTAGTGCCTACATTACGAAGATTTTTTCCTGATGTTAATCATCTAAATGAGATAGATCGATCTATTTACTACCAACAAGACGAAGCTCCACCGCATTTTTCACGTATAGTTAGAAATTATTTAAACGAGATTTTTTCTTATAGGTGGATTGGAAGACGTGGAACGATCGAATGGCCGGCTAGATCCCCCGATTTGACTCCGCTCGATTACTTCTTATGCGGTTATTTAAAATCTAAAGTTTATTTTAATAGACCAAACAGTATTGCTGATTTAAAAGTTAGGATAACGGAAGAAATTAACAAAATAACCCCCGAGGTCGTACAAAATGTTGTACGAGAATTCCAAAATCGCCTCGGTTATTGTCAGGAAGTAAATGGTGGTCATTTTAAACATTTAATTTAATTGTAAAGTACATTGACAAATACATTCCAAATATTATGTGACATTATTATCTTCATTCAACCTAAAGTTTTGTGATAGGGACATTATCAACTTTTACATCTTAAAAATCAATTTTCTCAGTTGTGATTGTATAAAACTTAAAAAAAACCTTTTATTTCTGAACAGAGGACTAAAATCCCTTTCTAACAAGGTTCTATACGACCCCCTTTGGTATTTAAAATTTTCGAAGGGATGCTTATAATTCAAAAAGGGTGCTGGAGGGGTATAATATTTTCATACTGTAAATTGTCAATTTAAGAATAAAAATCAACTTGTTTTATGTTTTTTCACATAGTACATAATAACGCTAAAAATGAATTTATTTCATACATATCGACCGCATGGTATATGTAAGAGCTTCTATATTACATATATTCTGAATATTTATATATGCATTTGCATATTTCTTACATTTGTATTAATTTAAAAATTCGTCAAAATGAATTACGTCAATGAGAAATTTTCCGCTATTAATACAATTTTCTGATAAGTAAGTATATTGTTTACTGTTTTTGTATTAACAAATAATTATTAATATTATTACCTATAATGAAATTTTATGTCTGCTTAGTACTGAATTGTTAATATTTTTTTATAATAGCCCCACACATTTAAGTTCTTTAAAATTTAAAAAAATGTTAATTTTTTTCTTTAAAAATTTTGTATTATTTTATTTTATTTTTATCTAATTTAATTTTATTTTATTTTCGATCTCGAGTTGATATAAAATTATTATAAAAAAAAACGGGTGAAGTTATACATCTATACACGCGTTCCCGTTACAAATTTATATGGGTGTCAATCTGCACAATCATTACATATGATATGTAATGATTGTGCTCTCTCTTACCTATAGCATTATATACATATATATATATATATATATATATATATATATATATTGTTATGATGTGTTGTTTGTTTGAATGATGAGCAATGAGTATTTTTAATAATATAGGGTTTTTATCGCGGTTCTCAAAGAATTAGCTTGTAAGTACTTTTTTAAATTATCTTTATTATAACTACTATGAAACACACATATATATCTAACCTAGCCAATGTAAATTTAAAATAAACTATCTTTAAATTGATGTTCTTATAAAACTAATTAAATTCTATAGACAATGTTAAATTTAAACAAACTATCTTCAAAATTGAAATTGTTATAACACTAACTAAATTATATTAACAAAATTTTGTACCTTTCTTTCACTGAATGCCTAAATGAACTGTTTTCCACTATATATATTCTAATCACCACTGAAAGTCTTCGAACTTCGGTTATCCTTGTTTTTGTGAAATTTCTTTTTCCAATTATCAGCTTCTACTAATTTAAGATATATTTTTCTTCACCAGCATTTATATACCACCAATCAAACCAGCAAACAGCATTTATATTTATTCTTCTTTTCAATATACCAATATCCAATTATTATAAGTTGATTTATATTAATCTCCAACCATAATATAATTTAATTTCTTCCAATATACTTTTATAATCTCCAATAATTATTTGTGTATAATTATAAATGTGCATTAATTATATGCATAATTTTTAATCTTCATTTAACTCACTATATTAAACAATTCGACTATTTGTACCTGATTCACTGACTCCAACTAACTTTCATATTTCTTACTAAACTTTTCTGACTGACTTCTTGAAAATTCTGAACAATTTACTTCAATATTCACTAACTAATTGTATCTTTCTACTAACTTTCATAATAAACTGGCCTGACTTCTGACTAAAAACTTAAAAACTTCCAAAAACTCTTCTGACTGCACTATCTAAAACTTTTCTGACTAAAAACTTTCAAAAACTCTTCTGACTGCACTATCTAAAACTTTTCTGACTAAAAACTTTCAAAAACTGCCCTCTTGAATCCAAATCACGGGTATTTATATCTTTTGGACATTCTAGAACCATCTCGTAAGAGATCATGTTCCAATTTGTTCTATTTCATACTTGTATGAATTTTCTGGAACAAACCATTTCGCAAACATGGCCATCTCCGGAGATCCAGAGAATTCCATTCTTTTCTATTAATAATTTTGTTTACATTTAGGCTTTTCAGATCAGAATATATAATTAAATTAGTAACTTAACATTCTAATTTAATAAAATACACATTTCAAACAATATATTATTATAACCCACTTTATATTCGTAAATATTCTTAAACGTCACTTCAGAGTATAAATATCTGTCAATCTCCGAGAGTATTTTTGGTTGCCTAAGCACATGGCTCACTTATATATATTTACAATATTAAAATACAACTTTTTACAATTATTATATGCTAATTTATTAAAAATGCCCTTACATAAATATATTTTTATTAAATTCTCTAGTATATAACTTATTTAAAACAACCAAATATCTAATATTATGTAGTATATAACTTATAAATTATTTTCTATAAACCCTAATCGTCACAATACCCCAAAATAATATTTAAAATAAATAATTTACTTATTATTTTTTTAAATATTAATTTTCTCATACCTTATTAAATTTAATAAATTAATAATTCAATTTTTTTTTATTATTTAAAGTGTGTTAAATACATCCCTGTTCGCTGTCTATGTTAAAACAGAGAACAACGGAGCACAGTTCGGCTATTCTATGGTCAAACTGTCATGTCAAATGGAAGCAATGGATGCGATATCAGAGAATAAAATATAACCTTAATTAAAAATATAATAGATATGGTGTTCTGTTTATTTATAGACAAAATCTAGGAATTATTTCCATTCAACAGGCTTTTATCCATATGAATTGGTAAGTTTTACACTTTTTATAAAGACATTTACACAATCAATTCTGTATCTAACCCCAAATTATGATTTTTAGGGTACCAAACAATTTCCATATGTACAAAATTCAACAAGTATGATGTCAAATTGATTCAAAATAATGAAATCTACCATCTATTTAACAAATCAAGTCTATTGAATAAATGGATATATCAGTAAGTTATTAGTGTTATTATATTTGTGTTAAAGGTATAGAAATCATTATTCAATCTCTTCATGATATTTATACTTAGATCTGGTATCATCCTTTTATAATAATTAATTATTCCAATAAATCCTCTTAAAGTTCTTAAATTGTGTGGTGTTTTATATTCCTGAATGACTTGTGTCTGTTCTGGATCCATTTCGATTCCCTTAGTGTTAAGTTTATAACCTAGATATATCACTTCTTTTTGAAAAAATGTACATTTTTCTTGATTTATTTTTAGTCCAACTTTGTCTAATCTATTTATTATAATTTTTAGGTGTTTCTCATGATCTTCAGCCGTTTTAGAAAAAATTAATATATCATCAATGTAGTGAATTACAAAATGTTCATATTGATCCAAAATATCATGAAGACATCTACATAGAGCACTGCAAGATGATTGAAGTCCAAATGGTACTAGTTTGAATTGATATACTACTCCATCTATCTGAAATCCTGTATACTGTCTACTTTTTCTTTCTAGAGGTATTAACCAGAAACTATGCTGTAAATCGATTTTAGTGAAAAATGACATTCCTGTAATTCTTCCTAATATTCCATCTATACTCATTGGTGCTTCAAATTGCTTTTCAGTAATCTTGTTAATATTCCTTGCATCCAAACATAACCTGATTTCACCTGATCTTTTTCGTACTACTACTATGGGGTTAATAAAGCGTGTGTCTGCCTTCTCAATGATCCCATCTTCTAACATATTATTAATTGTTTTGTTTACTTCTTCTCTGTATTTATATGGTATTGGGTATGATTTTGTTTTAAAATCTTTTTCTTCTTTAACTTTTATACTATGGATATAATTTTGTGCAATTCTATTTTCTTTATTGACAAGTCCCTTGTGTTGCTGCAATATGGAAATGGCTATTGATTTATATTCTTCAGGGCAATTTAAAACTTTCATCATATCTTCTTCTTTACAAATCACATTATTCTTCAATATGTACTCATTATTCCTTGCTTCCAATTTTACGCACTCCGCCTCGTAGGCATCTATCTGCTTAAAATTTCCATTCCTTAAATATTCACTACAATAAATATTCTTTACATTCTTCTGGGACATTTCCCTATCATCAAAATACATTTCTTCTTCATAAACATCATTATTTTCTTTTAATAATATCCTATCAACTCTTATTCCTTCTTCCACCTCATCTTTCTGCATAAATTTAATTATTTGCCCTTCCAAAGTTACCATTTTTTCTTCAAAATCTATCTTTACTTTCTTCTTTTCCAATTCATCATTTCCCATTAATATATCAACACATAAATCTTTGACAATAAATCCTTGCATATTAATTTCTTTATTAAGAATATTAATTTTAAAATTGGCTAGTTTATCAATTTCACCCAACTTCTTATTATTTGCACCAATAATTTTAATTTTTGGAATCTTTATTATATCTGATAGTTTTAATGTATTAAAAATAAAATTCTCCGAGACTAATGTACTTTCTGAACCAGTATCTATCATAATCTTAATCATTTTATTTTTGGCCAAAGCATTTATATAAATTAAATTAATAGAGTCAATAATTTTATCCTCATCTAAAGAAATAAATTCAGAAGGTTTTTCATAATAGCAATGGCCTAACTTGTAATTCAGAAAGTTTACTGCACAAAATTTTGATTATTAGAATTGTCAGATTGTATCTGACCACTTGGATCTGATGTACTATGTCTTTCCCTACTATGACTTCTACTCACATTTTCTTGCCTTGTACAATTTCGTTCCCTGCCTTCGCAGCTTCTATTCCTTCGAACACAATTTACCTGTCTGTTATAGTTAGGTCGCTCTGTATTTCTTCTATTGTTAAAATCTTGTCTATTATTATTAGTACTGTTATTAAAATGTTGTCTATTATAATTAGTATTATTAAAATTTTGTCTATTATAACTAGTATTATTATTAAAGTTCTGTCTATTTGGATTACTGTTATTATTATTAAAATTTTGTAAACTATCACCATATCTATTATATGATTGTCTATATTGTTGATTATCATTATTATATTGAAAGTTATTATTGTTTTTTCTGTTGTTATTATTACTTGTCATATTGCCTCTTTGTATTCTTTGAATAAAATTAATAAAACTATCTATTGTTTGAATATTTTGTACAGTTACGGTTTGCACAACATCAGCATCAAAATGTCTAGATACATTTAAGACTGTTTCATCCTCTCTAAGTGGTGGTTCTAAATATTTTGCAACTGTTATCAATTTCAATGCATAATCTACCATATTTGATTTTAAATTTTGATTATACTTTCCAAAATATAGAATTTCTCTAAACTTTGCTTGCTCTAATTCACCCCAATAATAATTTAAAAATTTATTTTCAAATGTTTGAAAATTATCTAAATCATTCTCAATACTAGCAAACCAAGTTGCTGCATTGTCATTTAATGTCATTCTAATATAATCTTTAATATCATTAATATTATTCACAAATCTTAATTTATGTTTTAAACTATTTATGTATACTCTAGGATGCAAATTTTTTATATTACCAGAGAATTTAATCCCAGTCTCATTTGTTAAATTTAAGTAAGGTCTACCTATGTCTCTCATTTGTGAAATATCATCTATTCTCTGTTCCACATTTCTTATTTGATTATTATTTATTTGGATATTTTGTTGTATATCATCTAATTTTTCTTCTGTGTTTCTCCTGTCTTCGTTAATTTTTACTTCTAAGTTACATTTCTGTAACTCTATTTTCTGTTCTATATCTATCTTATTATCTTGAATAATCCTCTTTACTTCTGTCCTCTCATTTTCTATCCTTTTCTTGTAGTCCTTCCGTATAATTTTTATTTCATTTGCTACTTTTTTCTCTGCAGCTTCAAGTTTTTTATCCATTTGTTTTTCCATTTGTTTTACAATTTTATTATTATTATCTTCTATTTTCTTTTCTAATTTTCTATAATTCTCTTCCAATTTTTGTTCCATTTTTTTTATGTCTTCTTTGACTTCTTTTGAATTCTCTTCCAATTTTTTTATGTCTTCTTTGATTTCTTTTGAATTCTCTTCTATTGTCTTGTTCATCTGCATCATTAATGACATCAAAGCTGCCATATTGACATTTTCCTCTCTTTCTGGATTCATTTCTGCAGTATCTTGTGGAACTTGAACTAAACTCTCCTCTTGTATAGGTTGTGTTTCTACTTCCACATCTTCTTCATTCTTTTTGCTTCTTGTACCTTTCTTTCCTTGAGACATTTTGAGACTTTACTTGTTCAAATATAATTAAAAATAAATTCTATAATTTTTCCTTTCTACTGATAATTAATTTAATTATATGAGAGCACTTATCTTCCCAAACTAATTCTTTTAAATAGAGAGCCCCACGTTGGGCGCCAAATTGTTATGATGTGTTGTTTGTTTGAATGATGAGCAATGAGTATTTTTAATAATATAGGGTTTTTATCGCGGTTCTCAAAGAATTAGCTTGTAAGTACTTTTTTAAATTATCTTTATTATAACTACTATGAAACACACATATATATCTAACCTAGCCAATGTAAATTTAAAATAAACTATCTTTAAATTGATGTTCTTATAAAACTAATTAAATTCTATAGACAATGTTAAATTTAAACAAACTATCTTCAAAATTGAAATTGTTATAACACTAACTAAATTATATTAACAAAATTTTGTACCTTTCTTTCACTGAATGCCTAAATGAACTGTTTTCCACTATATATATTCTAATCACCACTGAAAGTCTTCGAACTTCGGTTATCCTTGTTTTTGTGAAATTTCTTTTTCCAATTATCAGCTTCTACTAATTTAAGATATATTTTTCTTCACCAGCATTTATATACCACCAATCAAACCAGCAAACAGCATTTATATTTATTCTTCTTTTCAATATACCAATATCCAATTATTATAAGTTGATTTATATTAATCTCCAACCATAATATAATTTAATTTCTTCCAATATACTTTTATAATCTCCAATAATTATTTGTGTATAATTATAAATGTGCATTAATTATATGCATAATTTTTAATCTTCATTTAACTCACTATATTAAACAATTCGACTATTTGTACCTGATTCACTGACTCCAACTAACTTTCATATTTCTTACTAAACTTTTCTGACTGACTTCTTGAAAATTCTGAACAATTTACTTCAATATTCACTAACTAATTGTATCTTTCTACTAACTTTCATAATAAACTGGCCTGACTTCTGACTAAAAACTTAAAAACTTCCAAAAACTCTTCTGACTGCACTATCTAAAACTTTTCTGACTAAAAACTTTCAAAAACTCTTCTGACTGCACTATCTAAAACTTTTCTGACTAAAAACTTTCAAAAACTGCCCTCTTGAATCCAAATCACGGGTATTTATATCTTTTGGACATTCTAGAACCATCTCGTAAGAGATCATGTTCCAATTTGTTCTATTTCATACTTGTATGAATTTTCTGGAACAAACCATTTCGCAAACATGGCCATCTCCGGAGATCCAGAGAATTCCATTCTTTTCTATTAATAATTTTGTTTACATTTAGGCTTTTCAGATCAGAATATATAATTAAATTAGTAACTTAACATTCTAATTTAATAAAATACACATTTCAAACAATATATTATTATAACCCACTTTATATTCGTAAATATTCTTAAACGTCACTTCAGAGTATAAATATCTGTCAATCTCCGAGAGTATTTTTGGTTGCCTAAGCACATGGCTCACTTATATATATTTACAATATTAAAATACAACTTTTTACAATTATTATATGCTAATTTATTAAAAATGCCCTTACATAAATATATTTTTATTAAATTCTCTAGTATATAACTTATTTAAAACAACCAAATATCTAATATTATGTAGTATATAACTTATAAATTATTTTCTATAAACCCTAATCGTCACAATATATATATATATATATATATATATATATATATATATATATATATATATATATATATTTATATAATGCTGTAGGTAAGAGAGAGCAGAAAGAGAAACAGAATTAGGTATATGGTGCATTTTTTGCTGTATATAAACAACATTTGACTTGTAATAGGAGTATAGTAAATAAAGGATTGAATCAATATTTTGATGAAAATGTATATTTTTATTTTCATATATGTATGGAAGGAGTTGAGCGCAAAAAAAATTTTACACATACTCTGCAGTTTAATTTACCATGATAATAACATTAATAAAAAAAAATAATAATAATATTAATAATATTAAATATATTTACAAAAGGAACTTTTTATTCTCGAGACAGAAAGAGAGAGAAAATATATCTTCTGTCTCTCTCTCTTACCTATATCTTACATATGTACGGATTTTGCCGATTCACTCCTGTACAAATTTCCAACGTCGAAAGCGCGTATAGAAGTATAACTTCAAAAAATGTTTGTGGAAGATAAAAATAAAAAAGCAACAACTCGGATTATGTTGTAAATTTTTAATTTATTGTAAAATTTCACATTTTTGTGAAAGATTAACGTGGAGTTTTTAAATATATCAAAAATAAAAAAAGAAATTCTCATTGAGATCCGAACTCACATATACCAGCGTAATAACAAAATACGCAAAAAATTTGCCAATTAGACATGACAGTAATGTATTTCAAAATTGACAGTTCTCGGTCATACAGTGATTTATTGTAATTATTATTTTGAAATACAAAAGCCTAAAATAATTATGAACATTTAATAAATAATACAAAACATATCACATAAATAAAAATATTAATAAATATTAGGTAAATATATTTACAAAAAGAATATTTTTATTCTCGAGAGAGAAAGAGAGAGAAAATATATCTTCTGTCTCTCTCGTACCTATATCTTACATATGTAATGATTTTGCCGATTCACTCCCGTACAAATTTCCAACGTCGAACGCGCGTATAGAAGTATAACTTTAAAAATAAAATAAAGTTTGTTAAACGTTTTGAATGAGTATTACAAACAAATCTTTTAAAAAAGTCGCACCTATTTGAATATTTACGTCACTACCTCTACAAGAATAACAACGACCTCGTTTTGTTGCAGATTCCGGCACTTCTGGTTGCTTCTTTAGACTAATACCGGTGATCTCTATTGCAACGATTACGGATTTATGGTACCTGATGGGTTCTTCTTGTATCGCTTCAGCTCTTTATTTTATATTGGGTGAGGTTAATGGTTTTCCAAGCTCCCAAAGAAATAGTTTTCTGCGATGTTTTATGTTTACTTGGGTGTTCCATTCAGGATTTTTCATATTCCATAAAACGAAAGCATTGTAGCATGTATAATCCAAAAAGTTAAAAAAAATACGTAAGGACCTTCTTCTTGTTGCTTGTTTTACATGTGTATTCTCGGATCAATTTATCTAAGATATCAACTCCATTTTTGGTTTTGTTGTAATCCAAGATAATCTTTGTTTTAAACTCTTGGTCTTCACCAGAAATTTCATGTTCATTGTATAAGATCGATAATAATACGACAAATTTGTTAGGTTTGGTTATATATATATATATATATATATATATATATATATATATATATATATATATATATATATATATATATATATATATATATATGAAACTAAAGTAATGTTTCTTGTGAACAAAAATTTTAAAGAATACAGTGAACGATCTGTCATTTTAAGCAATTATTTGGACAAACCCTTCCTATTTTTTTCCAACAGTACACAAAACAGTTAAATTTTTGGATAAGAGTTCTTCAGATAAAGCAAGCTCAGTAAAAAGATTGTAAGTTGTAATATTTCGACCAGACCTATACCAATGTTCTGCAAGTTTTTTGACAACTCTTGGGCCTTGGTTACGTACAGATTGATCAACAATCTTTCCAGTATATATCTCAAAGTTGCAGCAATAAAAAATTTATGCGTCGCATAGGGTACAAGCCTTTACACCGTATTTCTTCGGTTTACTAGGTATATAAAATCTATGTTGCTCGTCGATAGTACCAAAAGCAGATCGTTTATATAATTCTTTAAAATTTTGGGCAAATAGATCAGCGATTTCTCGAATAGGAGCTAATTTATCTCGTTCCTTCCTTTCTGCTCTCGTATCCAAATTATCAAAGCGAATATACTTCAAAATCCTGAGTTAGAAAAACTTTATAAATAGGACGCGTAAATGCATTATATGTGTTGGACCATAAATTATGCACCTTCTCATGAGATTCTCTGAATCTTCCATATAATATAAGTATACCAAAGAAAGCACGCATTTCTACTAGATCAACTCTTCAATCCAATCCTTCATTTTTTTCTCGTTCTTACTGTTATACGCACTTATGAACTCAAAAGCTCTCTTGTTGGTATATTCAAGAATCATTGACATTATACTGAAGGCATCCATGCATGTCTCAATATTTTGACTTTTCGTAGTGAGACCGGTTTTTCTGTACTAAATTACACGCCAATGTTTTACCCTTTTTTGGAGCTAAATAACGCCATGTTCGTCCTTTGCACATAAGATTAGATACATTAGATCGTTCACTATCTGTATTCTTAGAACTTGTCGCTAAAACTTCCTCGTTCTCGAGTTCAGTAATTGATAAATTACTTTCTATGCTTCCGGCTCACAACCGTCATTATCACTCGCTTCACTATTGCTTTCCTCCAGCTACAACGTCATCTTAACTATCTGATAGGAGTAAGGCATATAATAACTTAGCTTCACTCAAAGGTTTATTATTTTTCCACGTTTTGATATAATACTACACACTTCAAGATCGATTCGTAAATTAAATTAATAAACAAACGTGAAATACCGCTTTACACCAAAGTAGAGGTCTCAGATGTTCTCGTAGAATATGCCTTAGGCACTATTATACTCCGAAGGTTAACTTCTAGCTACTAATATTTTTACAAATATAATCCTTTGGCCTTGAATGTGTACACCGGTAAACAGAGACGAAAAATAATATAAAATATATATAAAGTATATAGACGGGAAAAACTATAATTTGCATGTTCACGAATGATACAAGAAAAAATGGATTGAAACAAATAAGTAGAACTTCGATCAATCGGATTTTTGTAAAAAAATATTTCATAAAATATTAAGAAATAAGTGAATTTCGGGTCAGACTTGACCCAGACTTCGTACTCCGAAGGTTAAAGGTTTAGAATTTGATAACAGCAGATAAAAAAAGAAGAGAACTTCGTGAAGGTTGTGCTATAAAATTACTGAATAACAATGATGTATAAGTCAAAACTAGAAGAAGAAAAATGGCTGATGTCATGTCATGAATGTCAGTTAATTAATACAGGTTTTGATACTATGTAAAATAAGATTGTAATAAAAATACAAAAGTCTTGATAGCATTTTCTCACAATATTATAATAAAGGTTTCGTGGGATCATAAAAGACGATAACATATTTATGAGATAACGATATAAGATTGTTGTTATGACTTGTTTGTTTCATTTCTCTATTTTACATAAATTGCTGTACTTGCTTTTGTTGTCCATGGTTCCATTACAATTCTTCGTTGTTCGAAGTTGAAGTTAAGTTTCTCAGTTTTTTAACTCTGGAGATTTCTTACTACGACTTCTTACCCTTAATTCTGATGAATAATTATTAATTCTTGTATTTAGTCACACTTTCATCAATTTTTTCAACAAAGAACTTTTGTTCTAAAGAAAGTAGTGATTATTATTCTGGCTGAACGTTTGTTATCGAGATAATTAATAGGAGACGCTTTTATTACGGAATATTTTTTAACTTCTCAAATAAAGAAATAATAACAATAACCATTAGACTTCTCGCAACAAAAGAAGGAGCATTTCTCATTGTCCTGGAACTTAAACAAAATACCAATTTTCTTTGAGCTAATTTAATGGCGAATTTTCTGTCTTGCATTTTTCATGAGGCAAAGCGATGTATTTTTCTCTTTAAATAATTTTTCACGTCCTACAATAATTCATTTTTGGTGTTAATTTTCCATTAGCTGTCGTTTTTTATCTATTGTGGGAGTGACTACGCAAATTATACCAGACGATTGAATTTTTTTTAACCGTATAATATTTATGATTGCTTCTCTGAGCGATCAGTTTTGTGTATCTGGAAATTTAATAATTTGGACTTCTTCCAAATGTGTGTACTACTTTGATTTATTTGAGAATTAAACTATATTTTCAATCATAAACAAATATTTTAAATTTCAAACACAATAATCCCCATATACAGGGTGTCCAGAAACTCTCCTAATAAACGAAAACCGGAGATTCATTTAACCCAATTCACCTAGTATGAAAATGCTTCCTAAGGGAGCTAGAGCTCTTTGAAGATGGCGCCTTATAAGTAGTTTTTTTTTAATAGTTCCAGAATGCTTCTATTTAGAAAAACGAAAACTGGTAGGATTATTTATCCTCCAGAGTTAAATCGATTCCGTTAATTGCGAATTTCTTGTACCTTTCATAGGCGTACGTTTTGGGTAGGTCGACGGTTATTTTAACGCATAACTTCTTTTTCTTTAACTTTTAAACATTTGTGATACTAGATTATTAAATTTTCAGGGGTATTCTAGTACTAAAAAGTATTCTTACTTTTTGTCTGTAGGATAGACCGTTTTCTAGAAAAATTGACTTGAAAATTTTTCGTGTTTTCATCATAAAAGTTAAATTAATAGGTAACTTAATTGATTTTATAAATTACCTTTTGTTTCAATAAATGCAGTAAACAATTCATAGAAAAAGTTTGGGAAAAGAAGCAAAAAATAAATTTGAAACCAAATTTGAAACTTGAAAAAAAAAATCAATTTGAAACAAAAACGATGGAACGAAACTACGAGTAACACCAAAAGGACAAGTATTTAAGGTAGATAGTAACAAAATATACTCAATGTGATGACCATTAGTCTCTATGCATACATTTTTCATTTTTCTTAGAGAACGCCGAATTCTTGCCAAAATTCCAGAGTTATTTCTAAATTCGTTGCAAGCATCTTGTATCCTTAGCCTTGTTGTGCACAATTTGTGCACAATTTTGTATCGGAATGGAATAAACAAATGCTTTTATATATTCTCAAATACAATAATCACAATTATTCAAATCCTGCGACCTTGCTGGCAAAGCAACTGGACCACCTATTCCAATCCAGTGGTCTTCTTAGTTATTATCAAGAGAGTCTCGTACATTGCTGCTGAAATTGGCTGGACAGTCGTCATGTAGAAACCCCAAGTTTTGCTGAATATTTAAAGGCACATCGTCTAACGAATCAGGTAATCCATTTTACAGGAAATGTAAATAATCAGCACCATTTAAACGAGCAGGAAATTCCACGGGTCCAAGTAGATAATCATCAGCGACTTCTATCTGGACGTTTATGCTAAACCTAATCTGATGCTTAAAATCTTGAACAACGTGTGGATTGTCACCAACGTACGAATAGTAATGTGCAATATGTACATTAAAAATTCCATAAAAACTTAAAGAGAAACTTCAGGAACTGACAAAAATTTGACAATGAAAAACGTAGGTTATACTTCTGTTGACCCTTCAAAGCGAACTAGTGCAAAGAATATTAATTTAACTTTCATGATGAAAAAACGAAAAATTTTCAAATTGATTTATCTCGAAAATGGTGTATCATACCGACATAAAATAGGAGTACCTTTTAGTACTAGAACACGTGAAAATCTAATAATCTAGTATTATAAATGCTTAAAAGTTAAAAATAAAAATGTTATGCGTTGAAATAACCGTTGACCTACCCAAAGCGGACGCCTATAATCAGTACTAGAAATTAGCAATTGATGGAATCGATTCAACTCTAGAGGATAAATAATCGTACTAGTTTTCGTTTTTCTAAATAGCAGCGTTCTGGAGGTATTAAAAAAAACTAATTAGAAGCAGCCATCTTTAAAGAGCTCTAGGTTCCTTAGGAAGCATTTTCAAACTAAGTGAATTGGGTTAAATTGTCTTATAATTATCCGAGGAATCTACAATCTAACAACTATGTAATAGCAGAAATAAATCTTAAACATTTTTAGATTTTTATTTCAGCCATATATCTAGTAGCTAGGTGAAAAAACACAGAAACCAAATTCAATCCAGAAAACATAACACGGAAAATAGAAGAACGAAGAAAATCAGATACATACACACCCAAATTTCAATAAATAAATAAGTTAGTTAAACTTTACTTTTTTACTTTTTCGTGTCCAAGCGTGATCATTTCAAGTGTTCGGTCCAGAATAGGACACAGTTTATTGACTTGGTGTTGGCCTTCCACAGGTCGTCCATCATGCATGGAAACCGGCATTGGTTGCACTGGAGCAGGTGGTCCATGTCCTGTCTTTAGCCGCACATACATAAAAGAAGATCATACAAAAACAAAAATGTAAACGAATACAAAGCCACACACAAGAAGATCAGGATAAAAATACGGGCAGCTAAAGAGAAGTGGTACAACGACAAATGTTTGGAGATAGAAGAACTCCAGAGAAATCATGACAGTTTTGAGTTTCACAAAAAAATTAAAGAATTAGCAGGTATAAGACGGTCCAACAATAGTAACACCCTGGTTGATACGAATGGTAAAATAATATCTGATATCAAAGGCAAACTAAACAGATGGAGAGAATGCGTCCAAGAATTGTTTGAGGACGACAGGACACAACAAGATAGCATGAACGATTGCGAGAAACATGATATAGGTCCAAATATAACTAAGGATGAAATAATACATGCAATAAATCCTGCAAAATCTAATAAAACTGCGGGACCTGACACAATTCCAACTGAAATAATTAAATTAATATCAGAAGATCAGATCAATGTATTAGTAGACTTATGTAAAAGCTAATGCAAGGGAATGAAATGACCACCGTATAATTAGTCTAATGAGTCACACACTAAAAATATTCTTAAAAATTATCCATTTAAGAATTTTCAGAAAAGTGGAACAAGACATTACTGAAACTCAATTTGGATTTAGGAATGCCATGGGTACACGATTTGGCGTGTACCCATGGCATTTGATAAGGTTTGGTAAGGTGTTTGATAGGGTCCGACACAACCGTCTTATACAGTTACTTAAAGATAAGCACATTGACAAATAATAACTCATCTCTACTTTAACCAAACAGCAAAAGTCAGAGTAGGCAAAGAACTTTCGGAGGAAGTAGAGATAAAAAGAGGCGTAAGGCAAGGTTGCATACTCTCCCCCTTATTGTTCAATCTATATTCGAAAGAAATAATTAAAAAATCACTTGAAAATGTAACAATTGGAATAAAAGTCAACGGCAGACCCATCAACAATATCAGACATGTCGATGATATTATACTAATTGCAGAGAATATACAAGATCTACAGACACTTTTAGATAATGTAGTAAATACTAGTGAGGAAAGCGGACTAATGGTTAATGCTAATAAAACAAAATTTATGACAATTTGCAAAACACAACAACAAGACATTTTAAACATAAGAGGGGTTCCATTAGAAAAAGTAAAAAAATACAGATATCTTGGTACAATTATTAATGAAAATAACGAGTATACAGAAGAAATAAAAATGAGAATGGGACAAGCTAGAGCAACATTTAATAAGATGAGAAAAGCATTATGCAGTAGAGACCTTAGTTTGCAACTCAAAATAAGAATTTTACGTTCATATGTGTTTTCGGTGCTGCTGTATGGGGTGGAGGCCTGGACCTTAAAGAAAGAGCTGAGCGATCGACTTGAAGCATTTCAGATGTGGACCTACCGAAGAATATTAAAAATAAGTTGGATAGACCGAATAACAAATGTTGAGGTCCTCAGAAAGATGACAAAGGAAATGGAAATCATGAATACGATTAAGATAAGAAAGTTACAATATCTCGGCCACGTTATAAGAGGGGATAAATATGTGTTGCTACAAACCATAATGCAGGGAAAACGAAGTATTGGAAGAAGACGCACACCTGGCTCAACAATCTGAGAAAGTGGTATAATTGCAGTTCCGTCGACTTGTTCAGAGCTACAATCTCAAAAGTGAAAATAGCTGTGATGATTACCAACCTCCTTAGAGGAGACGGTACCTGAAAAAGAAGAAGACATAAGGTGTCATTTTCATCGAGCTGGCCACATCTTGCTCTGTTGATCATCACAACGCCCCCCCCCCCCGATTTCGTTTGGTTCAGTATTGCCCATTTCCTCCAGTCGCAGTTCAGACCAGTCGGTGTGTTTGGTTTTGGGGTATACCAGTCTGGAGGTTCAACGGGAACGCCACTGAGAAAATCTTTCCTGGATTTCAGCCGTAGGTCGGCGTGTGAGTGCTCTTCCACACCTAACATCACATGTCCGTCTTCAAATGCCTGCCGGAAGCGCTCGGTGTACTCCGTGGTTCGTTTTCGGAAGTCCAACACTAAGCGTGAACAAGAAAGTTAGTTAAACAAAAAATAATAACAGATTTGGGATCATATAGGAATCTTCTTCTTCTTCAAGTGCCCTCTCCGCTACGGAGTTTGGCAATCATCATTGCTATTCGTATCTTTGGATAGATGTGCACTGGAACCAGTCTCTTAAATTGCGCAGCCAAGATATACGTCGTCTCCCCACTCTTCGTTTGCCCTGAATCTTTCATTGGATAATTAACTGGAGCAATCGGTACTTTTTCCCTCTCATCACATGACCAAAATATTCCAACTTTCTTCTCTTGATGGTGATAAACAGCTCCCGTTCTTTGTTCATTCTTCGAAGAACTTCACTGTTTGTTACTTTGTCTGCCCAAGGTATTTTCAAAATTCTTCTGTATATCCACATTTCGAAGGCCTCTAGTTTATCAATATTGCTCTTGTTTTAAGTCCAAGTCTCTACTCCGTACAGCACTATCGAGAAGATGTAGCATCTAACCAATCTCATTTTCAGGTTTAAGTTAATGTCATGACTTCCTAGAATATCCTTCATATTAACAAAAGCAGCTCGAGTCTTTCCAATTCTAATTTTTATTTCTTCTGTGATGTCATTGTTGTTATTAACGCTTGTTCCAAAATATTTATATTTGTGCACCCGTTCGATTTCGTTATTTTGAATGTAAAGGTTTGCATTCAATCTTTGTTTTTTTGAAATAATTATGAATTTCGTCTTCTTGACGTTCATTGTTAACCCTTTCTCTTCACTAGCTCTTGACTACCTTGTTTAAAATGGCTTGCAGGTCTTCTACTGTCTCCGCCATTAAAACCGTATCATCTGCGTATCTAATATTATTAATTGGTTGGCCGCTAACTTTTATCCTAATCTCTTCTTCCTCCAATGCTTTCTTCATAATTTCTTCCGAATAGAGATTAAATAGCAATGGTGACAGCACACATCCTTGTCTAACTCCTTTTTTAATTTGAATTTCATTTGTTGTGCTATTTTCGATGCGTGCGACTGCTTTCTGATTATAATACAGAGTAGATATTATTCTTATATCGCGAGTGTCTAACTGTTTAGCTTCCAAGACATAGGAATAAGGACACATAAAAGACAAGAAAGGATACAGTGATACTGCAGAGTATTGAAAATATCATGAGCTGATAGAATTACAAATAAAGAAGTACTGGAGAGGTTGATAAGGAAACAGAACTAATCACCACTATACAAACAAGAAATCTGGAATACCTAGGTCACGTGATGAGAAGACCAAAATAAAAAATTTTGAGACTCATAATGCAGGGAAAGATTAAAGGACGATCTGTTCGTCGAAAGCAGAATTCTTGATTGAAGGATCTACGTGATTGTAGAACGATTGATTTGTTTAGAGTAACAAGTTCAAAAATAAAAATAGCAATTATTATTGCCAACCTCCGTAGAGAGAGGCACTCTAAGAAGAAGAAAACAAAACAAATACTTAAAACAATAGAAAACAACCAAAGTATGAAAGGGCCACCTCCCAGATTAACTTGTTAGTGCGATTTCGTAGAAAAAGACTATGTGTTGAACATAGAGAACTAACCCAATCGTTTGTTAGCAAAACATGATATCTTTATAAACCAGTTAAGAAAGCTGGATTTAGAAAAGGCTTTGGGACACTGAACTAGTTACCAATACAGAACGGCATTAGAGAATATACACGGAATACATCTCTAAATGCTACCTTTCACTCAAAAATCGAGCCTTTAAATATATTTCACCAAGGAAAAAAAATGAAAAAAGGTTATCTTGTATCGCCAAAATGTTTACATTATTTCTAGAAAAAGTTTTCAAATAACCAAAACGAGAACGGAAAGAACTAATCTCGACGGAATATTTCTTAACCACGTAAGGTACGCAGATGTTTTGAAGTACAAACATCTTCTTCTTCTTCCTCTTTATAACCAATTCTGCTTGTTCATTGCCGGATTAATACCTCTATGGAAGGTTGTCACTCCATCTTTTGCGTGGTCGTCCGATACTTCTTTTGCGTGGTCCGATTTTTGATAAGCTTCCATTCTACTTATGTGATTATTCCATTCTTTTTTTCTATTTTGTGTCCATTCATTTATACACTGTACGTTACATTTTCTTCTAATGTCTTCACTTCTCTTTAGATCTTTCAGCGTATTGATTGTAATTCTTCTCAGTACTCTCATCTCTGCTGTTTCCAGTAGCCTTTGCTTTGTGGCTGTGTCGGGTCTTGTTTCTGAGACATATGTCATTATTGATCTTACACTGGCTTTATAAATTCTTGACTTCATCTAAGTGTTAATGTGTCTGTTTCGCCATATAGTCTTATTAAGACATCCTGTCAGTCTATTTGCTCTTTGTACTTGATCTCTCACTTCTTTGTCCAGGTCTCCATAGCTGGACAGTGTAATTCCCAGGTATTTTATTTCTATTACTTGTTCAATACTGATGCCATCAATTTTTATGTTACATCTGGTTGGTTCTTTGCTGACTACTATTGTTTTAGTTTTCCGAGATGAGATTATCATACTAAATTCTTTTACTCTTATGTTAAATCTGTGGACCAGTCTTTGCAGACTATCTTCATCTTGGGCTATCAATATTGCGTCGTCTGCGTAACAGAGTACGTATTATTATTTCTTTGTTTCTTATTCTGTATTCTGTTCCTTTGTTAATGCTTTTGATGATTTCATCCATGATTATTTCTATAGGTTCTGTAAGTTGTCCATCTATTCTGACTTCCATTTTGTTGTTTTGTTAGATGTTTTTGATAGATTTTATAATATTTAGGGGAATTTTTCTATTATATATAAAATGGATTACATCTTTAAGTTTTTCTCTGTCAAACGCTTTCTTTAGGTCAATCCGACATAGAAATTCTGGTCTATTATTATACTCTAGTGCTTTCTCAGTAATTTGCTTTATAACGAATATTGTATCAATCTTCCATTACGAAAACCCTGTTGTTCATCTGCTAAACTTATCCTCTGATTTATTAGTACTTTTAAAATTTTAGTTGTAAGTTTTAGAGTAGTATTTAACCAGTTTATACCTCTGTAGTTTTCTGGCTGTTTTATCTCCTTTTTTGAATAGTAGAATTAGTTTGCTCGTTCTCCATTCTTCCGATATTTTATTGTGTTTTATAATTTTATTACTTAATGTTGTTAATTGTTGTCATTGCTGCTCGACAATATTTCAGTAGTTCATTTGGTATCCCGTCTTTACTTGCTGCTTTTCTGTTCTTCAGCTTTTCAAGTATTTTACGAACTTCCTGTATATTTATATTAAGTTCTTCATTTGTGGTAATTTCTGGTTTTTTCGGTTGTAGCGTCGTTTGTTCTTCCTCTGCATAGAGTTTTTTTAGGTAGTCAATCAATGTATCCTTTCTATGTGTTTTGGTTCTATTAGTTATATATTTTTTTTGCAGACCGTAAAAATCATGTTTGTCTTGTATTGTCTTGTAATTATGGTATGCCTCTTGTGTTTTGGATGACATGTATTTCAGGTACATGGTACAAAACCATGGAGAGCTTCGCCTTGGGAACGATTTATTTTTATTTATATTTCATTCGCCAAGAGCTTCCTTGGCCGAGGCTAAGATATTAGACTTAATTTTTGCCCAGCTTTCTTCGACTCCATCACTTTCTGTTATATATGTTTCTGCTTTTTTCGGTTATTCTTTTTTGGAATGGGTATCTTGTGGAGTCATCCTGTAGGCTTTCTACTTTTATCTTTGATGTGTATTCTAGTGTTTTGTTACCACATATATGTGTTTTCATTCGGATTTTGCGCAATACCAATTTATGATCGCTTCCTATGAAGTACAAAAATCGAAGAGCTGAACTCCATGATAAGTGAAGTATCAAAATCTAAATAAATCTAAATAATAAACAATAGTCCGAATATCATCCTTGACAACAAAACAATCAAATACATAATCAAGTTGTGTAAGGAAAACCAAAGTGCAAAAGTCGCCTGGAAGGCTAGAAGTCAACCAACCAACTTTGTGATAACTGAATGTTACTAGTACTTTCTAATCCACATATGGTTTAGAAACTGTGGCTCTGACAAAGAACTCAGCAGAGAAACTTAGAGTATGTCAGGGATCACTGGCACGAGCAACGGTAGGAATATCTTTAGGAGGAAAAATAGGGAACTCGAACATTAGAAAGATTACAAAACAGATGTCTTAAGTAAAAATTGGTCAGATACGCTTAGATATGTAACTTATGATTTTTCAAATACTTTTAGTCCCACAACTGATCAAAAGTCTGTATATTTTTTAGAAGTGATATGTTAAGAACATATATGTGCTAAACAGGAAAATAAACAATATTACCACCAACATCCCATCACTTCTATTCAACTTTATTAGCTAACTTAACGTATACTTCACAACGCCTTCACAGCACTTCGTTTGAGTAGTCACCGCCTCCATTTCAATGGTTTTTATTTTCATTGACTAATTTCCCCATTAAAGTCTTGCGTCGTCGTCCAATTTTGAACAAAAACCATTAATCAGCGATTGAAGTAATTGCAAAATTGTTTCAGTTGTGATATATAGTAGCAGAATTACGGGTTTCGATTAGGGATAGACCAGGGGCGATAGTGTTGATATATCTGGTAATGTCAGAAAAGATTAGGTCGTTTGTCATGATGAAAAAAAGTGGGTTCAGCATGCAGTTTGCACAAGAGAAATTTAAATATCTATATAGCGATAATATTTCACATGCGAATATGTTATGTGTTATAAGACAACAACAGAAAACTAGAAAGCGTCGTTTTACTATCCGGACCTAATGTTCGAATTTCTCTCAATTTTTGATTCGTTTCATATGCCTTACATACATTACTTTTTAATATACAGTATGTTTCATTAGCTTATAGCACAATCAGGAACTAAAAAGTAAATATAAAAGTGAAAATAATATTATAGCGGGAGTCAAATTTTTATAATACATGGAAAAATATGAAGTGGGAAAACATTACAAGCATTTGTTGCCAGAAAATAGGAACACATTTCTGGAAGAAATTTAACATTACATGGAAAGAAAAAGTACAGTTACTAAGTAAAAATGAAATTAATACAAAATTAAGAGAGATGGAGAACTATAAATATATAGGGCTTGGAGGCATTCCCACGATTGAAATTTAGCATAGGAATATATAAGCTCCATCTACAAAAAAGGAGACAGAAAGGAATGCGATAATAATCAGGCTCCTGGTATATTCTAGAAAGTTCGAAGTTGTATTGTCTTCTCTACACTTCATTGTCATTCTCTGCTCCATAGATTCACGTTATTACTTTTGTTTTTTAAACATCCTAACATGTTGTTATTACTTTTTGTTAGATCCAGCTCTCTGAGCCATATGTTGGTATTGAATTTTGCTCTACTTCTTAATACGAGAACGTATCAAGAAACTAATTTAAGCGACGTACAAATCGAATGCAATAGACACATGGAAGAAAAAAAAGATAAGGCTAAAAGTATAGTCTATTGAATATACTCAACGCAGACTGGCGACGCAAAAAGGGGGAATTCGAGTCATTTTCCATGACCACAGATGATGACCAAACGGCAAGAAAGACATTGAAAAAATCAAAATTGCAAATATTAGATGAGACAGTATTGGTTTGGTTTAATCAAGAACGGAGAAAAAGGACACCATTATCAAGGCTGCTTATTCAGAAGAAAACAATCGTTTTGCATGCAATAATAAGTGAACAGAGTTTTTCGATTGATACGTTTACTGCCTTAAAACGGTGGATACACCAATGGAAAAATCGCCATGGAATTCGACAGTTTTCTATTTCGGGTGAAAAACTTTCATTTGATGTTGGTGGGGCAAACGCGTTCTTCAATAAGTTTAACCAATTTATCTTAAACAATAATTCGCTTCTTGAGCAAGTTTATAACATGGTCGAAACTGGCCTGAATTATAAAATGCTCCCTTATGAAGCATTTTTCTTCTTATTGCGAAGTCTCCTTTCGAAGGTTGGCCATCCAAATGGCAATTGTAGCTTTGAAAACTGCTGCACGAAAGATTTCTGTGGATGAGCGGTCAAACCAACTACTCAGGTCTTTCAGCCACGAGTTCTGGCGTCCTCCGACTGATCTTTTGCTCTGCACTTTACCTTCTAATATGATTTGGAGTAGTTCATATCTTTCACCTCTTAATACATGACCCAAGTATTGTATTTTCCTCTTTTTGATTATGCTGAGTAATTCTTTTTGTTTACTCATGCGCCGAAGTACCTCACCATTGGTAACTTTTTGTATCCATGCATATCTCAGCAGTCGTCTGTATATATACATTTCAAAGGCATGTATTCTTTTTTCTATTTGTATCTTATTGAATCAAATCAATATAAAGGTTCTTTATAAACGAATTATATTCAAAATTTTATTTAAAACATTTGTAAACATTGTGTAAAGCATATACATATAATACAATTATCAATTGTACACTGATCGTTGCAATACAAGCCTGTTCCCCTAGTGCGAAAGCAGTCCCTGCACCTTATTCTACTTTTACCAGGTTTATCGACCACGTGGCCTAAATAACCAATGACAGGGTCACGTGGTCGACAAACCTGGCCCATTAAAAAGAGATGCAGGGAGTACTTTGCGTCAGCTTTCTCTGTCGCACTGGGAGAACACGACTGTATTGCAGCAGTCAGTCTATATTGTATTATATGTATATGGTGTTAAGTGGATAAGTGGATAAATTCCAAAATCATGTCATTTTTAGTGTGCAGTGGGCATTTTTATGCCCACTGCACACTTCTTTACTAATATTCCACAAAATAATAATTTTAATTAAATATATTAGAGAATTATACGCAACTGATACAGGAATACTTCAAATTTTTTGATAGTTCAGCGTGTGGCAAAATTGTTTTAAAGGATTGCCGCTTTTTAGAGTAAGAATTTCGTTTATGTTTTGATTTCTTACACAATTTGATTATAATATATTATATATTAATAGATTGTATTTATAAATACATATTAAATTTAGAATAATAGCTTTAAAAACTAATTATTGTTTTGTATTGTGATTGTGCTATGCCAAAACAACTAAATAGTCTGTAGAAAGCTGATAAGCTTTCATAAAAGATAGATTATTTTGAAGAAGAAATAATGGCGGGACATTTTTACTGTTAATGCTCTAAAAGTGGTAAGTTTAAAATTTAGAATGTATAATTTTGTATTATAATTTTTTGTTATGTATTTTAGTGTGTTGCAGTAATCTTAAAACTAAGTGTATTTACTGTTAATATAATAGTTTGACAAATAGTTTTTAAAATTCCTTATTTACTAACTATTCTGATGTTTTCGCAACGCTGTGGGGAAAAATACTATTAATCAACACTTGCTCACAAATATTTTACCATAATTAATAAATCATCATTACACGTTAAGTTATCTAGTACGTCTTAAAAAATACTAGAAAGGTAAATTCTCCAATATACAATTTCCTACGATCTTTTCTCCAATATCCTGGACTAATGAAACATAAAGTTCTATCGCTTCACTTTTTAATGATAGTAACATTTTGATTAATTGCACCTTTTAATTAACTGTTGCAAGAGGGTGTTTATAATGTTTGTGTTAGAGAGTCAATGATGGAATATTTTTCATTTTAAATTTAACTACGTAATTATAACTTGAAGTTTGCTTGATCATCAGTTGTTTGAATGTTTCATCAGAGTCTGTATCTTGTAATTTTAAGTTTCCAGTTGAAAACTAGTTACGAACAACGAAAAATATAATAAACAGAAACGAGTGTCGTTCTGACACAATTCAAACATCAAAATAATAATTATTATCAATCATGATTAGTACAAAATTAAATAAAATTCAAATATTGTAATTACATATATACTTTAAATAAGGTAAGTTTAATGTTTTGTGAATTTCAAAATTTAATGAATTAACCTCATGTTGTAAGTTTTTGTGCTAGTTTTATAGAATGTTTTTTTAATTTTATTTCATTGTATTTACTGATAAAATAATTATAACCATATTTTAGCATATATCCTGAAGAAACAAATAAATTTTGCCAAATCTATATATATATATATATATATATATATATATATATATAAATGTTTTTGATGGGTTGGAGTCAATAAAAGGGGCTATTGGTTAACTATTTAATATCTCGAGCTTTCAATTGTGTTTACAATTCTTATCAAGAGCTGCTAAAAAAGACAAAATATCTTACAAAGTTGAACTATAAAGAAAAACATTTTTTGTTAACTCACCAAATAAAATTAGTTTCGTTAATAAAAATTGCTGCAAATACATGTCAAAAAGAATTAATACTAAAATGCCCTTATCTAATAAATTCTTCCCTGGAATTTTAATTATTTTGAACATTTTCTTAACAAAAAAATAATTGAATTTATATATATATATATATATATATATATATATATATATATATATATATATATATTTTTCAAATTATTTTTTTTTTCGACCGTACTGTTTTAAATATTGATTTAGAGTATCAGCAATCGGTCAGGAAATAAAACTCTATTTGTTCAGTCTCTCAATATTTCGTCACGATTTTGTGACTTCTTCAGGAGAAAACTGTAAATTTATTAGAATAATTAATGATTATATGTAAACAAAATGAATATTTTAATACTTACAACTATAAGAATGAAAATTTAAATTTTTCTGGCATATCTAAATAAATGACATATTTTTGTTTGATTTTATTAAGGAGTTATGGTAACCGCAATATGTTATAGAGTGAATTCCCGTTGTACAATTTTCAGCGAGTAGGTTAAAATAAACAATTACTATGACAGTATTATTCATTTTATAAAGAAAGATGGAATTATATATTCATTCAGAAAGATGGAATTAATAAAATTGAGAAAGAATCAGGAACACGATAAATTGATCTATAAAATGTAATTGATGGTATGTAGTCAGTTACTGCAATACTGATATTTAGGAATGTAATAAAATTATAGGTACAGTTACTAGAGAATTACTATAATAAGTATGTGTTTAAAGGTTAAGATCTATCATATTATATATTGTTTAGTATGTTGCAGTAGATATTACTTAAATGATTGGTGTCTGTCTTATAATTGATAGATTCAGGAGTTTTATTAATGTGTACCATTTCAAGGAAAAGCCGATTTTTATAATTATCAACTTGTTCCAAGATTTTTACATTATTAAAGTCAAAGTTATGTCCTGTCTTCAAGTGGTGGTCCACTAAGGCACAAGAGTTTTTTTGTATGTTACAGTCACTTTTGTGTTGAGTGACACGTTTTTTAAGCCACTGTTGACTTTGACCAATATAACAACTTTGACATTGACTGCAATTTATTCTATAAATTATATTACTCATTAATGAATTTGGAGTTTTAACTTTTATTTTTGTGAATAACCTTGAATTTAGAAGTGGATTGTATTTAATTAATTTAATGTTCGGAAATGTTTTGAAAAGTGGGACAATTTGGTCTGTTAAATTTTTTATGAAAGGTATTTTTTTATATGAAACTGGTTGTGGATTATTTATTAAAGCTCTATTGTAAAAGTTAGTGTTATAAATAAGTTTTTTTAATATATGTTTTGGGTAGCCATTGTTTAAAAACATTTCAAAAAGTTTCTTTAAATTGACATCTAGGAAACTCCGATCACAGATTGTCGTTACACGACAATTAAAAATATTATTAAAAGTCAACAGTGGCTTAAAAAACGTGTCACTCAACACAAAAGTGACTGTAACATACAAAAAAACTCTTGTGCCTTAGTGGACCACCACTTGAAGACAGGACATAACTTTGACTTTAATAATGTAAAAATCTTGGAACAAGTTGATAATTATAAAAATCGGCTTTTCCTTGAAATGGTACACATTAATAAAACTCCTGAATCTATCAATTATAAGACAGACACCAATCATTTAAGTAATATCTACTGCAACATACTAAACAATATATAATATGATAGATCTTAACCTTTAAACACATACTTATTATAGTAATTCTCTAGTAACTGTACCTATAATTTTATTACATTCCTAAATATCAGTATTGCAGTAACTGACTACATACCATCAATTACATTTTATAGATCAATTTATCGTGTTCCTGATTCTTTCTCAATTTTATTAATTCCATCTTTCTGAATGAATATATAATTCCATCTTTCTTTATAAAATGAATAATACTGTCATAGTAATTGTTTATTTTAACCTACTCGCTGAAAATTGTACAACGGGAATTCACTCTATAACATATTGCGGTTACCATAACTCCTTAATAAAATCAAACAAAAATATGTCATTTATTTAGATATGCCAGAAAAATTTAAATTTTCATTCTTATAGTTGTAAGTATTAAAATATTCATTTTGTTTACATATAATCATTAATTATTCTAATAAATTTACAGTTTTCTCCTGAAGAAGTCACAAAATCGTGACGAAATATTGAGAGACTGAACAAATAGAGTTTTATTTCCTGACCGATTGCTGATACTCTAAATCAATATATATATATATATATATATATATATATATATATATATATATATATATATATATATATATATAAGAAATACAGGATATTAGTGACTGTCGATATAAACAAAACCACCAATTTATTAAGGCTGCAGTCAGAAGGTTGGCCGAGATGTTAGAGAAACACTCTTTTGACTTTTTGTCGAGCTTTCGGAATGGTTTTATTCCTTTTTCAAGACATAGTCGTTGAGATTATTTAAAATAAACTTTGACACTCAACATTAAAAACACAAATATAAAATATAATAATATTAATTAATTAATAATACATTCTAAAAATGTTGGTCAGGATAGTAAAACTTCGTTTATTTCATATTTTGATAGTATGTTTTAACTCCGGAGTTAAAACATACTAACATTTTCGTTTGTAAATAAAAAACTTAAGTATACAAATTTGATCGGTTGTTCCATGTCTTAAACCCATTACAAAACCCAATACATTGATACTTAGTTTAAAAAATGGTGTCTGTATTTAGCTAATTTAAAAAAATACCATTATTTGAAGTTTAATAAATTATGAATTTCAAAATTATAGTTATTGACGAAAATTATACATCATTTCAAAATTTTACCTTGTATTCATAACCTAAGATAATGTTAGTTAAGGAGCTTTTAAAAACCTAAAAAATTATTCAAGGTCTTCCATTAAAAATAATACCTACTGAAAAACGTTTAAAAATAAATAGAAAATGCATGAGAAAAAAACAAAAAGTGTGTAAGGAGCTTTTAAAAACCTAAAAATTTATTCAAGGTCTTTCACTAAAAATAATACAGAAATACCGTTTAAAAATAACTAGAAAATTCATGAGAAAAATATAAAAAGTGTGTTTCCGCCCGGGATCGAACCGGGGACCTTCCGCGTGTTAGGCGGATGTGATAACCACTACACCACGGAAACTTGTTTAAAAAATTATTTTCGACAAATCCGCCGAATAGTTATTTAAATATTCTTTCAAGTCTTTAATTAAGTTAAGGAAAGTGTTTGAGTGTCTTAATTCATGACCGGAAGTATACATTGCCAATTGTGCCAATGACGTTCGACCAATGTCATTGGTCAAACGTCTTCTTTTTCAAATAATTTGACATGCTTTTGTTGAAGATATCTGATAAAGCTTCATATGGGGCCTTTTTTGTTATTATTTTTAATCACCTGCTTAAGTGATTCTTCTTTACAGTTCAGCGGTTTGATTGCCCTGGAAATTTGGATTTCATGACCCAAGTATTTATATTTATGAACTAATGCTGTTTCATTGCAGCCGATTTTTGGATTTTCGCTTGGTACCAGATTTGTCATGTATCCACATTTCCACAATTTATCTCCAAACCAACTTCCTTACAGTCAGCATTTAGCTCAGTAGGCATAGTTCTAATCTCTTTTAACTCATCTGTTATCAGAAGTGTGTCGTCCGCATATCGTAGGTGGGAGAGCATTTCGCCATCGACATTGATTTCTTTGGCGTCCCACTCCAATTGTATGAAAGCATGTTCCAGAACTGTCGTAATGGGTTTGGGAGATAACGTGTCTCCTTGTCTGATTCCTCTTGATTTTTATATCTTTTGTATTTTTGTATCTTATGGTCATGGTTGCATTATTGTATATGTTTACGATCAGTTTGGAGTACCGATAATCTATGCGACTTTCCTCCAACGCTCTCATTACGCTGTTAATTTCTATTAATCAAACGAGAAAATAATGGTAAAAATATTTAATACAATGAGACAAACGTACTATGCGTGTGCTGTTGGTTTTTTTCGACTGTGGACTTAATTCATTAGCCGAACTAAAATTACTCTTATAATATATCTCATACTCATTATATTTATGAATATTTATAACCTATTTGATAATAATGATTTACATATATATTTTAGTAAGCGTTTTTTTGTTTTTGTTGAAAAATTAGACAAAAAATACTAGGTACATGCTATACTAAATTTTTTTTAACACGGCGCTTGGGCATAAACCCGGTTCAACACCAACACCTCGGAGGTTTAGGACCTCTTTGTGTAGGTACAAACGTACTATGGTTTTTGAAATTATAACTTTTACCAAAACCTAAATATCTCCTGAATTTGTGGAATAACCGTAAGTACTCCCATTGATACGGCTATGGTGCTCATTTTAAGTAGGGTTACTATTCTTATTGTTTATTGTTGATATTACGGGAGACACTACTTCCATTAGTTATATTTTATACACCAACAATGATAAAGGTATGAAAAATGACTTTTTAGTAGCTGATAAATCTAAACTTTGACGTGAATACTAAATTATAATTTATTACTGTATTCTTAACTGATCTGAAAACCATTTTAGAAGAGTTTGTTTTTTTTTTGTTTGCTATCTTTACTGTAACATCGTCATTCCTTCAGTTCAGTTTTAGGTATTGTTTTTATTAGAAATATATTCTTTTGATTTTGCTTTCATACTCAATAACACGTTAATCGATCATGTTCAGCAAATCTTCTGCCAGTTTAATTTATTTGTGGTGCTGATAGAAATATTACATTATAGAACCGTTTTCATATTAGCTATATATTTCTATACGTAGTAGTTAATGTTTTTAGTAAAATATTAGCTTAGTTATTTTGAATATCGCTCGATAATCGCTCGACGATTTTTTACAAATTTATTTTTTTTACTGCATAAATTAAGTTGTTTCTTCAAAACAACTGGCAGCGGTGGGATTCGAACCCACGCCTCCGAAGAGACTGGTGCCTTAAACCAGCGCCTTAGACCGCTCGGCCACGCTACCTTATTCCTGTAGTTGTAATGTTATTTTTTACTGGAGCAATATTTAAAAATAGCTGGAAAATTCATGAAAAAAAAAACAAAAAGTGTGTTTCCGCCCGGGATCGAACCGGGGACCTTCCGCGTGTTAGGCGGATGTGATAACCACTACACCACGGAAACTTGTACAATGAGCTCTAGAGTATTAATCCGCAGGTATGTATGTAATTAAGCACGAAAAAGCATTAAACCTACCAATTTTCCGTAGCAAGATGAATCGCTATGCAACTTTTTGCATTGGAAAGTACCAGGAAAGTTTGTGAACAAAATTCATGGTGGTGAAATGAAGATTGCATTTTGTGCATAGAAAATGACAAATTTGCAACTGGGAAAATATCAACAGGAAGGAGTTCAATTTTTTTATTTTTTTAAGGTTGTTATCGAATAGCATAACGACGATAGTCCTCGACCTACCTTGTGGCCAGGGTAGATCTCTTCTACAGGAATTTTATGTTATTTTCATTCTTAATCAGTCGAAAGTCAAAACTCAGGGGTTTTGGGGGATGCTGAACACGAATATTATGATGGCGATGGTCTTCAACATATCTCGTGCCCAGGGTGACCTTGTCTCTTGGACTTTTATTTTAATTTCATTCTAAATCAGTCGACAATCATTACTAGCTGGTTTTTGAGGTCGTGAACACGAATATTTTGTTAATAAATGACCTCAGAATATATCATCCAAGTTTATATAAAACTTTGGTGCTTTTAAGCAGTTGGTGACACTAATGTACAAGGCGATACTATAATCTACCCTGTAGCAGCTCCCGCTTCTTATTTTTGCATGTGCTCTTATACTTATTCTCTAACACGTACTAGTACATAGATACCCTCCAAGTTACATAGTTAACGTTAACATTTCTTTTATAAAAAACATTGATGTACAAAGAATTGCTTGGACTGCAATTTGACACGAAAAAATTGTGCTGCTCTGTCCTCTCTAGGTACCAGATTCCTTGGAAAACCATCGCAGTCGTAATATTCGTGCTCAGCAACCCCAAAACTCCCAAGAAACGGCTTTTGACTGATTTTGAATGAAAATAATAGGTTGCTGAACGCGACAATTATAAAGGCGATGGTCTTTAATGTATCTATTATCTGTCTACCGAAAAGACGGAGTAATAAAAATGCATGATCTGCACGTGATCGTTGAAAAGCGACAGTCAAATTACTTCCTTCGCAGAGTTGTATGGGTCAGTTATTGGTATTGTATACAAGGGCGTACGTTAAGGTATTTTGAAGAAACATTGTGTTTTGTATTGTGTTATTGTGTTAATTGTATTTATTTTATATGTTAAGACTTATATTGTGTATTGTTCATTTTTGTGTTTTGTAAAGAAATTAGGTAAGTACATATATTAATACAGATATTGGTCATAAAAGTATTGTGGATGTAATCACGCAGTATAAATATGTATAAATTATTTTATAAGAAACAGGGACGCGCCAAGTAACTTCCAGTAAAATTACCACGGTAGAACTATTATAATCAAACACTCCTTCACATTTCAACGTGGAAAACTATGAAATTTTTTCTACATCTACCTAGATTTTTTTAAGGAACAATCAGTACACAGTACACTTAAAAAATACTACATTAAACACTAAAATATCTTACACAATAAAACCGAACAGAATAAAAACTATGTTAAAGTTATAAAACCTTACTTAACTCTTTGCCGCTTAGTGGCTCCACGCCTAAGAATATATATTAAAAAAACAAGTTAGTCAAAGAGTATAAATAATTAAGTATATAGTAATATAGTACCCAGGTTGACCTCATCTCCTGCAGTTTCATGTTAGAAATGATCTTAGAATATCTCATCCAAGTTTACATAAAACTTCGAAACAATATTCAAAACATTATTTTTTAAATTTTGCGCTTTTAAGCAGTTGGTAGCACAGATGAAGTGTCAGGCGATACATATTAAAATCTACTCTGAAGCAGCTCTTTTTACTTTCACATGTGCTCTTATACTATTCTCTCACATGTACACAAATGCCCTCCAAGTTACATAATTAATGTGCGTTTTTTTTTCTCGCTCTATTTCAAATTATTATGAAAGTCACTATTCTTTTATAAAAAAAAAATTTTGTAGAGAGAATGGCTTGGTCTTCAATTTGGCAAGTAAAAATTGTTCTGTCCTGTGTTTTACTGGGTACCAGATACCTTGGAAACCATCGCAGTTGTAATATACGTGTTCAGAAACCCCAAAACCACTGAGTAACGCCTTCTGACTGATTTTGAATGAACATAGCATAAAACTCCAGAATATGAGGTTTACTCTGGGCTAGAGGTAGCTCGAGGACCATCGTTGTCATAACATTCGTGTTCAGCGACCTCTAAAACACCCAACTAATGACTTTTGACTGATTTCGAATGGAAGTAAGGTAAATTTTCAGGAGACGAGGTCTACTCTGCTACCCTGGCCATCAGGTAGCTCTAGGACCATCGTTGCGTTTCTATTCATGTTCAGCAATCTAGCTCCAAATAATGACGCTGGACTGATTTAGGCCCATATTTATAGTCGGTACTCAAGTATCGGTCGATGCTTGAGGTCGACCTTGAGTCGTTTTTGTGTTTTATAAACGAATCTCAAGTACGAAATCGGGCTTGAGTACACAAAAATGACAGCTCGTGCTCATGCATCGGATCGACCTGCCTTGAGCACGGGATCCTAACCTAACTTGTTTGTTTATTTTTATATTTTTTTCAATTCGCTTCCAATACAATATTTTTTTTTGTTTTTTGCGATGATTTATGGATATTGTTGTTCAACATCCAGGATAAAGTCATGGCAGCTTAATATTTGATCAAAGTTGATAAGAGTTAAAATGGAAACAGGACAAATTCCAGTATTATTAATAGGTGAATTATTATGAATAGTGAATATGCATGCAGCACAGGCACTATCTACTTACTCCAGTATTAAAGCAAGGTATTTATTGATAATAGGCTAAACAAAAAAATAGGTTATTTGATAGAGATATATTTTTAGCTAATGATCAACAAAATAGATAAAATATAATAGTGCACACATGTAAAAAATGTTACCAAAAGGCTATTTAGAACCTGGAAAATATGGTTTCCCTGTCTGCAATGAGGCCTACAAATGAAATTAAATACATATCTTGCAATAATAAGTGCTACAGTAGTACTCTGCAATATATCTTTACAGGAAAATATTGATAGTGATGATGATTTTCTAGAAAATACTGATGTGCCAGTAAATAGAAATGTTAATGATGTGGAACAAGGTTTAAATTTTAGGAGACTTTTATTCAACAATGTTATGCATGAGAATGTGAATATATTATTGAATACTTATATTATGTTAAATGTAATTCTTTTTTATTTTATTTGTCAAAATGTATTTTTTATATGTAATTTAAAATAAATGAGAGTTATACTATACTCAAGTATATCTTTTAAGCAAGTATATCTTTATTGATTTCAAGTTGTCTCCCTCCTTTTAAATAAGTGTTTATTCCTTTCATAAAACCTTTCCTTATCAAATTTAAAATTAATTACACATTTAAAATATTAATATTCTTTATTTAAAAATATATTTATAAACCTTCACGATAAGTAAATTTGAAAGTAACAATTTATAAAACTAAAAAATGGAATATCATGCTTGTTAAATATAAAATAATATAATAATCGCTTTACAACCACCATAGTATACATTAAATAAAATGACCAAAAAATATACACACAACTAGTATTTACATTTAGAATTTTTAACAGTTTTCAATATAATACATACATTAAGTACAAAATAAGAATAGTTATATATAAATGATTGTTTTAAAAATCCATAACTATGGATTACTATTAACCTTTGGAATAATTCAAACCTTTTTTTGGCAAATGTTTTTTATTTGCTATTATAATAGCCATTACTTCATTGGTACCTAGTAGTGTTTATTATTATTACATATTGCCATAAGTACATTTAAGATTACTTACCATTTGAAGAACATTGACATTCTCTAGGAACAACAGGTGTCATATTACAAGTATTACTTGAAATTATTATTAAATGTACAGGTAAGATTTATCAAAATTATCATACATAACAACTCTTTATTTTGAACTGGAAAAGCAATGGAGGAAGTCAGATACTTCTGATGTTACTGTAATTACACTAACATGTCCTCCTAGCTGGTGGGCATCCTTTTGTCCTGCAATTATACTAAGTGTGAGTATATAGTAAATTTACCTCTTCCAAATACTGTGCTGTCCCAGGGACAGTCGATGCTTACATATCTATATGTCGGGAACAGCAACTTTCACAAACTCCAGCACTACATCAGGCTTTGGTTTTTTCAAAGGGTCATCACCTGTAGCCAGCATGCTGTTGTTTCTCTGCATTTTCTACGACAAAAACTTTGCTTAAATAATTAAAAGTATTTTACCTCTGTTTCAATTTGTTTTACATTTTTCGTAGCTGTTCTGAAGTCCTTAATATATCTGCCTCAGGCTGGCAGTTATATAATAGGCTGTATTTGTACTCACAACCCTTATTTTTTCATTAAGGAAGCACCGTCGATCCTTTTATTCTCTACAGTATTATTTTCTTTACCAGCTGGATTATAAACACCTTTCCTTTTGTTGAATAAACTGCATATTTAGTACAATTTCCGCTCATCTAAAAATGCACATAACTGAAATTTATTCCCTCGAATGCATATTTTTTATAATATACAGTATACTCCCTCTATAACGAGAACTGAAATGACAGACTAATTACCTCGTTATAAGCCGATCTCGTTATATCAGATAATCATAATATTGTGCATACATATAAATCTGTAGTTTTCTAAACCATTAACTTCCTATAGTGAAGCCGTTCGGAGCAATATAAGATGTTAATAAATATTGTTTGAATGGCGTTTTTGAAAAAAAGTTATTTATTTTTATTGTCAATGAAATATATTAAAACATAAAAGAGTTGTTTACTTTTATTATCAATGATATACGTTAAAACAAATAGCTGTACTTATATTTTTTTCCAACTACATAATGTATAAATCGTATTTTCAAGGATAACATAAACTATTGCTTCTGCAATTTTAAGAACTCTGTTATTTTTAACTGCTTTAAATGGTCCAGTATCATTCTATCATATATTTTCTAAAGATGTTAAACAGTTGTATTTATTCATTGTAAAGAAGTTTATTGCGGGCTGCAGTTAAGTTTATTGAGGGACTGTTTGAAAAGGTATTTATTTATAGCCGCGACCGGACTAAAAAGGTAAAAAACACGTTTTTGGATCTTATTTTCTCTCGTTATAACCAAATTTGCCTCGCTATAGACGGTTATAGTTCAATAGAAATTTCACGGGACATCTAATGTATCTCGTTATAAGCGAAACCTCGTAATAACCGTGTTCGTTATAGAGGGAGTATAATGTATTACATATCTTAAAATAATTTATTAAAAATTAATTTTTTTTAATACACAACATGCCTCTTCTTCAATAAAGTTAAATTTGGCGCTAAAAATCGTTTAGTGACAATGATAATAATTGACAGAATCTTCTTTTTGTTGGATGTTACATGTTGGATCGTTTATAGAACACAACAAATACTTGAGCATGACTTTGACGTAAGTTCGACTTGGCGGAGCACGTGCTCAAGCACGAGCTTGAGTACCGACTATAAATACGGGGCTTAGAATGAAATTAATGTACTCCAGGGGACGAGGTCCACCTTTGGCACCAGCTAGCTCAAAGACCATCGTCGTGATCATATTAGTGTTTCGTGACCAAGAAAACTCAACAAAATTGTACTCATTCATGTCGTTATTTGCTGAGTTGCAAATTTTTCATTTTCTATGTACTTTAAAAAAGCATTTTCAAGCACAAAATGCAATTTTCATTTTACGATCATGAATTTTGTTCACAAACTTTCCCAATCGAATGCAAAAAGTTTCACAGCGATTTAACTTGCTGCGAAAAATTGGTAAGTTTAGTGTTTCATTGCTTTGCCCAAGTAGAAACACCAAGTAATGGTTACTATATAACGGGCCACCGACAAAAAATATTAAAGCTTTAAATATTAAATTTTTAATACGCATGGAATTTATAATAAATGAAAATAAATGGCTACATTACCTCATTTGAATGTGCGATTATCTGAGTTCTTTAAAACACAATTTTAAATAATGAAGTTAAATTGTCTAAAACACGTTTAAGTTCTTTTAGTCACTGTTGTAACATATTCTTCATATTTTGTTATTGTAAATAACCCTCTAAATACATTTCACAGTTTCGTTTAGTTTAAAATGTTTCAGAACTTTGAAAAACAGTTAAAAATTCCATATAGTGAAATGAGGTTTGATTTTGAACAGACTTGTTTATGAATTTGATTACATTACTACAAAAATAACCCTCGTATTATGCTACAAGAAGTACTTCACAGAATGGGTAGGGAGTGCCAACTAATTAATAACCATATCTACAAACAAACGTCTCAAACTAGAATAATTGCACGATAAAACGCTCAATGAACAACAGTATGACCTACTTCGGAGCATACTGCAAGGTAAGGTGCATGGAAACAGAGGTTTAGGAAGAAGAAGGATAGCCTGGCTTTATATCCTACAAAAATGGTGTAACTTGACCACTACCGGACTTTTTAGGGCAGCAGGCGACAAAGTCAAAATAGCCATGTTAGTGTCCAACATCCGTAACTAATAGGCACCACGCGCTATACGATTTTTTTCCGATTTGTTTTGCGTTTATTGCATAAATGAAGTTGTTTGATCAAAACAAGTGGCAGCGGTGGGATTCGAACCCACGCCTCCGAAGAGACTGGTGCCTTAAACCAGCGCCTTAGACCGCTCGGCCACGCTACCTTATTCCTGTAGTTAGAATGGTTTTTTTTTACTGGAGCAATATTTAAAAATAACTGGAAAATTTATGAAAAAAAAAAAAATAAAAGTGTTTCCGCCCGGGATCGAACCGGGGACCTTCCGCGTGTTAGGCGGATGTGATAACCACTACACCACGGAAACTTGTACAATTAATTCTAGAGTATTAATCCGCAGCCGGGTGTGATCTTTGGACAGTAGAAATACCAATAATTGGTTACTAAATATATAACGAACTATCGCAGAAAAAGGTATTAAAGCTTGTAATACGCCTTTTTCCTTTTAGATAGTTGGTCACTTCTACAGATGGAATTTCTTCTTCTTAGGGTGCCTGTCCATTCCGAACGTTATCGATCATTCTGGCTATGATGACTTTGTTGGTTGCTATACGGAATAGCTGTGTTGAGGTCTTTCTATACCATGCTCTCAGGTTAGTAAGCCAGGATATTTTTCTTCGTCCTGGGGCCCTTTTTCCTTCAATTTTACCCGGCAAAATGCATTGGAGTAGCTCGTATCTGCCTTGATTTCTCATTATTTGTCCAAGTACTGCAGCTTACGGCCCTTCACGATGTTGACCAAATCCGCAGTTGTGTTCATTCTCCGCAGTACTTCTTCATTGATGACTTTGTCTATGAATACTACAAACCTCAATTTTATGTACGATTATCTGATTTGTTTAAAATGCAGTTTTAAAGAAAATAAAATTGTCTAAAACATGTTTCAACCCTTTTGGTTACTTTTGTAACATATAAATTAAAGTTGTTTTCTCAGTTAACTGTTTTTCAAAGTTCAGAAGTTCAACCGAAAACTGTGAGATGTATGTATAGTAACCTACGTGATCAAAAGATCTTAAACGTGTTGTAGACAATATTTTTCTTTCAAACTCATATGGTTTAAAGAAATCAAATAATCGTACATACAAGTGAGATATTTATTTAAATTTACACAAAAGAAGAAACATTATACAAAAGAAGAAAGGCGTATTAATACTTTTTTTTTTGATGGCTCGTTATGGCCCAAGAGCTGGTAGAAATTTTTGGATAGGTATTTGAGGCATTCTGAAAAATTTTCAGATACCTCTTGCATAGTACCCTAATTTTTTGTTACAAAAAATTTCTTTGAGATAACTTGTAATTTTTTTAGTTAATTTAAATATTCAAAAATTAGGAAAATAAATAAACCAGGCGATTTGCGAGGAATTTTAACTCTGCCAAATGATTGCATATCTCTTTTGAAAATAAATACAAAAATATGATTGAGGCAAGTTACTATTTTGACAGGGTATTTTTTAATATAAATAAATATTCTAAAAAGACAGGTCATTTTGTTGAGATTTTCTACCTGCCATGTGATCAAAAGAAAATTATTCGTACGTAAGTGAAAGCGCTATAGGTAAGCTGCAGTGTTAGAGACAGCGTATATCGATAGCTGTTTGCGTTATCAATCGCAGCAATCCATTGCCTCTAGCAAAATCACGTGACCTTACGATACCCATGTTATTGTGTCTCAAATTTATTGTCCCACCTTGTAAGGAAAAAATTATAATACTGGGTAATAAAGAAGTATGAGTTATTTGTGCAAAAGACGATGGAAAAATTATTTATTTTGTTGAAAAAATTTTGATAAAAAGCCGTGAAGTGTTTGGGAATTAAAAATTTTGTTTTTTAATAAGGTATTAAACTCACTAACTCCAACACTGTAAGTACAAGATACTCACTATATTATTGTTATATTATTATACATTTTAACAATACAGTGGTACCTCGACATACGAGTGTAATTTGTGCTGTAATCTTGCTCGTATGTCGAAGCAATTCTTCCTATTGAAATTAACTGAAATGTCATTAATCCGTTCCAGTTCCTAAAAAACACGTTACGTAGTTGTTTTTGTTAAGTGTTTTTAAATAAGAAAAATGTATTTAAAAGTAAAAACATTATAAGTAACAAAAAATACATACATATTCTGTAAAAATGTAAGAAAAGTGAAGTGCTTACGGAAGCGCTTAATTTTCGTCAGTGGTCTTCGCTTTTTTCGTCACACTTTGCTCATTTTCATCTGCAGATCGTTTAAAAAAATTGTCCGAGAAGCTTTGTTTCTTGTTCCCTTTCAGAATATTGCGGAAATGTGTTAGGCAAGTTTCGTTGAACAACACCGATGCACGACCAGTTGTAACTTATTCGGGGTGATTTTTATTCACTAACTCTGCAATTTTCTCCCACATTTCCAGGATCTCCTTTATATCTCTTGTATAGACAACATCTTCCAATTCTGGGTCCCCTTCAAAACTAATTTTTCGTTGAACTATCGTATGCTGCTGCGAATGTAGTTCGTCTAACTCCTCGGTTGTCAGCTCCTGAGACTGTTCCTCGACAAGTTCGTTTACATCTCTTTCATCCACCTCCAGACCCATGGATTTTCCAAGAGAAACAATCTCATCTACCACTGACACTTCGGGTTCCAGTCCTTCGCAGGCCCTTTAATCTACAGCCTTAGTCCACAGCTTCTTCCATGCAGAAGTTAAGGTCCTTGTTGAAACACCTAGCCTAGTCTGCTCAATAATTCTTAGGCATATTACTATGTTAAAGTGGTCCTTCCAGAACTCTCGAAGGGTAAGGTTTGTGTTCTTCGTCACCTCAAAGCAGTGCCAAAAAATGCGCTTGGTATCCAACTTCTTAAAATTAAAAATCATTTGCTGGTCCATGGGCTGCCAGATAGGAGTGGTGTTGGCTGGTAGGTAGAGAATCTTATAAACTTGAACTCTTGGAGTAAATCATCTTCTAGGTTTGATGGGTGAGAAGGGTCTTTATCGCGGGCAAGAACGATTTGCATGGGTAGTTTGTTTTGCTGTAGATATTTTTTAACAGAAGGGACAAACACCAGGTTTATCAGCTCCACAAAGAATATCCTGGTGACCGACGCCTTTGTATTTGCCCTCCACTTAACTTGCAGTTTTTCTTATAAAATCGTATGGCTCTGGGATTTTCTGAATGGTACACTAGAAGAAGTTTGATTTTACAGTCGCCACTCGCATTGGCGCGAAGTAGTAGAGTTAATCTATCTTTCATAGGTTTGTGACCTGGCATCGTCTTCTCCTCTGCCGTTATGTAAGTCCTATTCGGCATCTTTTTCCAGAAAAGCCCTGTTCGTCACAGTTAAAGACTTGCTGGGGATGTATCCATTGGTTTCTATTAGTTCAGAAAACTTTTTGATGTAAACCTTAGCTGCTTTCACATCCGAACTTGCTGCCTCACCATGCATGACGACGCAGTGAATGCCGGTCCTTTTTCTAAAGTTGTCAAACCAGCCCCGACTGGCTTTAAAAGAGTCTTCCGATTCATCATTCAATTGGAACGCCCTTAGCCGGCATTATACCATTTATCCCCTCCTTTCGTTTAAGTACAGTACATATCATTAATGTGGTACGCCCGTACATCCTCTCCTAGTTAGTTACTCGTACACCTTGCTCATGTTTTTCAATGACTTCACGTTTTAGTTCAATAGACATCATCTTCTTCTTCGAACCCATGGTTGTAAAAATAAATGTAATATTGTAGTCAAATAAGAGGTATGAATTTGAATAAAAACCGATTCCTCGTATCTCAAATCTTGCTCTCATCAAAATATCGCTCGCTCCACAGCTAGTATCACAAAACACTCGTATATTAGGGCCCTCGTATATCGAGGTACCACTGTTGTTCTAACATCTGCACGCACACAACAATTACCTGCTCGAATACTGAAGGTTCCCTTAGAACCCCTAGAAATAATTTTAACAGAGAAATTTAGTAATTATTTTTATTTTGTAGGTTTATCTCCATAAGTGCTTAATTATTTAATACAATTTTATTGTTTTAAGACATCAATTATTAACGTTAATTTTTCTTTATTTTTTCTCAATTGTTTCTACATATATATTGCGTTACCAGAGAAATCACTTGACCAGACTACATAAGAAATAACTCAATCTGCATTTACAGTAGAACCATCCACATATACAGCAAGTTCATCTCAATATTGATCAAGTAAATGTTACTGACGATGATAATATTCAAGAAACTCCCCAGCTACACCAAAAAAATTGTATTTTTTGTGTCAAAAATGCTAAAAAACACCAAGGCAAACATCAAACGCTTTGTGAACTAGATAAAAAGTTCTAGAGAAATCTTTAGAAGAGTATGAAACTTATATCCAAGAGTCAGAAATTAAAAAAAAACAATTGTAAGTTCGTGTATTGTTTATAATCATCGCATTTGCAGAAAAAATATTTTAATAAAATTACGGAATTTTAATAAATCGGAAACGGATTTTCATAAAAAATTAGAGTTGAACAACGACGCTTTTCATGAAATTTGTTGCTTCATTAATGAAAGTATTATTTGTAATAAAAAATTTCACTCTTCTACAATATTACATTACTAATACAATACATTACATTATTAATACAATATTCTACAATAATGTTTTTAGTAAGATTCGACGATAAATTAAAAAAATATGAGGAAGTCCAATTCACATTAATAAAAAATAAAAAAATTCTTGGACCAAAGGCTGCTTCATTAATTACGATTTATTAAATCTAATACAGGAATCGGACTTCTTAAAGATGCAGCACTTATTTTACGATGAACAATTTTTGATATTAAAAAAAAGAAATTGCCTGAAAATTTGAAAACTTCTGATTTGTTGAATGGTGAGTGTACAAAACTACAACTAATAAAAATTTCTATTCAACCATATTAAATGTGGACAAATTCCATTTTTATTGGATTGAAGATGATTGTTTGTCTCAATCAATTTATGTTGCTATTGTTCAAGAGAGAACCAAAGCGAATTTCGGACATTATAAAAATTTCCTTTTTATAATTGCAGTGTTCTGTTTTTTAAATAATTCAATAAACACATACAACTATTTACAGATCATACAGGGGAATCCGAGTCTCGAGGAGAGTCCGAGGAAGAAGAAGGAGAAAAATGAGTATTTTAGCTTAGACGAAGAATTTAAAGAAGAAATACAAAATTCGGACACAGAATTAATTTAATTTATATTTTTATACTTTTATATATTATCTTCTTTTAATTAATAAAAAAATATATTTATTATTATATCTAAAATATATAATAATTACTCCAAAATTTTAAGGTATAACATGGGTGTCGTCATGTCACGTGATTTTGCTCGAGCCAATGGAATCGCTGTGATCGAGAACGCAAATAGCTGTCGATATACGCTTTCTCTCACACTGCAGCTTGCCTACAGCGCTTTTCACTTACAAGCACGCGTAATTCTTTTGATCACCTGGCAGGTAGAAAATCTCACCAAAATGAACTGCCTTTTTTAAAATATTTATTTTAAATATTAAAAAATACCCTGCGAAAATAGCAACTTGGCTCAACATTATTTTTTGTACTTATTTGCAAAATAATTTTGCAAGCATCTGGCAGAGTAAAAATCGCTCACAAATCGCTTGGCTTGTTTATTTTCTTTATTTTTGAGTATTTAAATTTATTTATTTATTATTTATATATAAAAATATATTTATATTTATTATTATATTTTATTTATAGGAAAATGTCTACCAGCTCTCCTACTAATATATAGTAACTATTACTTGGTGTTTCTGCTGTTCAATTATCATAACGTACACGCCTGCCGATTATTAGTCTAGAACTTATTGTACAAGTTTCCGTGGTGTAGTGGTTATCACATCCGCCTAACACGCGGAAGGTCCCCGGTTCGATCCCGGGCGGAAACATGTGTTTTTGGTTTTTTTTTTATAAATTTTCTGTTATTTTTAAATATTGCTTCTGCCTAAAAAAACCATTGCGATTACAGGAATAAGGTAGCGTGGCCGAGCGGTCTAAGGCGCTGGTTTAAGGCACCAGTCTCCTCGGAGGCGTGGGTTCGAATCCCACCGCTGCCACTTATTTTGATCAAAGAACTAAATTTGTGCAGTAAAAGTAAAAAAAATCGGCAATAGATCGTCTAAAGAACAATTACATGACATCTAAAGTATTTCAAAATGTTTGTAATATTTTTATCAGCACCACAAATAAATCAAACTGACAGAAGATTTGCTGAACATGATCGATCGCCGTGTTAATGATAGTATAACAGTGAGATTATGGAAGCATGAGAAAAAATCACAAACTCTGGTATAATCAAAGTACAGTAGAGATAAAAACAAATACTTTAGTAGTATTTGACAAAATATTCAATATGATTAAGGTTTTTAGATCTTTCAAAGCTCTAGTGATTTACAAAAGAGAATTTGTAGCATTAAATAGGAACAATTTCTATTAAAAAAGTTTGTTTATTTAAAAAATTCATTTATAAAAGGTATAATAATAAAAACCCCTTTCGGGCTACATCACAGAACGTTTTCGGAATTAATATTCCATCATCAGTGTTATCTGGATGTACATGCTTGAAGACACTAAATTTTATGGGTAAAAACCCTTTAAATGTTGTTAGATTAACTTTGAGTTACATTTTTTAAAATAATTATAAACAATGATGTTTATCTTACAACAGGAATAGATTTTAGAAATTTATGATTTTAAAAAATTATAGAGATGTGTATCACAACTGTTCAGGAGCCGAATAGAATAGTAGCACGACGTCACTTCAAGCAAATAGACAAATTCACGTTCGCAGAAAGAGGAACCCTTGTAACCCTCACTGTTGCAGTTCCAGCAAGTGGTGTAAACTATTACTCCGTCCTTCATTTTCCCGAGGGTAAACTACAGGGACCTAGCAGAGTTTAGAAGAAATCCATCAGGATGGATGAAAGAACAATATTTTGTGAAATTTGTCAAGCATTTTGTGTTTCGCGCAAGATGTTGACAACAATGAATCCCACCTTTCTATTGAGGCGTTAGATATTTGTAAGGAAAACGGAGTAACAGTTTTATCTTTGCATCTGCACTGCTCGCATAAATTGCAGCCTCTAGAGTGTTTACGGAACCCTAAAAAAATACTGCAATTCAACTGTGAATAACTGGATGGATAACAATCCACGTAAGACATTGTCCATACATGATGTTACTGGCATTGTAAAATTAAGTCTGCCTCTAGCTGCTAAACCAATATAATATCTGGGTTCAGTAAAACAAGGATATGTCTACCGAATGAGGGTATCTTCACAGAGAGTGACTTCTTGTGTGATAGACAGGCCTACACCAGCAAATGAAGAAGGAAACGCTACCGAAAACAACAGAAATATTTCAACGGTGGAGCAAGCTAAAATCATGGAGAATCCTCCGAAAATTCTAGAACATTTCCCAGATGTCAAAGAAAACTTGTCTGCAAACACAATCGCATTGGCAAAAATAGAACCTTCAAGTTCGATATTTCTTTCCACTGAAATAGTAAAGCCGTTTTCAAAAGCAGGTCTTCGACAAAATTCGAGAAAATCAGGGAAGAAGTGACAATATATTCTAGACAAGCTATTTTCCCGGAAGAAACTCCGATTCCATCTACATCCAGGGTGAAACAGTGCATAGTATATAAAGAAAACTATCGAAATAGCACTGGAGGTGATGACTGGGATTGCAGCAGATGGGCTCACATCAAATTCACGAACAAAAGTAATAACTCTTTTTTTCGTTTCGTTTTTAATTGTTAGATTTTCTTAATGTTCATGGTTAAAATAAACGTGAAAAATTGAATCTTCATTTGTTTTTGAATTGTGTTACTATTATGATATCACTATAACTCTTATGATATCACTAAGAAAATATTGAGTCAACTAACCCCAGGCCAGTAGTCAACTAAACCCACACCCGGGGCTAGTTGACTTATTTCGCAAGTCAGTCAAAATTTACTTGAAACTTTTTTCTACAGAGGATTCGAATACATTGAACATGTATGTACAGTACATAAAGGAGTATAGAACCAGCTAACATACTTGAATTTAACAGTATGCAAAAAATAAAACAGTAAAAATTAATTATTGAAAAAATAAGTCAAAAATATCGGTATCCCCGGTCTCCCCTACGTTTTAAAAAGAGAAACGTTTAAATATTCAGTTCTGATAAATCGGATAAATAACAGAATAGTTCAGTAATTCAAACGGGAAACACTGCCTTCTACGGGAAATAAAAATATACTTAGAACAAGCAGATAAGCTGAAACACAAAAATAAATAAATTCAAAACGACTGTGCCACTTAGATACTGTAATCTACACAAGCCACATTAAAGACAAGAGATAAAGAAAAACTGAACATTTTTGAAAGACAGATAATAACATATTTAAGATCTTAAGGCGGGTACACATTTGCGAGCAGAACTGTTCGCGAACCGTTTGTGAACGCTATATTCGTTAATGTGTACTGCAGAAAAAACCGCTTGCGTACTGTTTCATCGTGACTCGTCGCGAACCAAATTGTTGCGGTTTATTTCACGACTTCAAAGGAAGCTCGGCTTTCAGTTTGGACGGCGCTTACTAGACGCAGCGAACATTTTTATTGTGTCATCAAATCGACATTGTGTGAATGACGTGTTCCTTCCTAGAGAGACGTGAGAAAACAGTAAACTGATTATTGTTATTGTCATGGACGTATAAATAAAGATAAAATCTTTATTTATACGTCGATGATTACTGTACATAATTTTATTTTTGTTAAACAAGCAAAAACAGGAACATAAATCAGTACCCAAATTATAAATAAAATGAATCATTTCGCACATGTGTGTTCGTTGTTGGTTTGTCGCTTTCCATGGATCGAGATAAGTATGCGATTAGTATTGATGTAGAATATTTTTCAAGGATCTGTACGCGTACTGTACGTATACCGTTCGGCTCGCATATGTGTACCCACCTTTAGGTAATAAATAAAAATAAAGCAAGGTCTTGCTTATGGGAGTATAAACATAGGTTTATAAAATGGATTAAAACAATTGGCAGCGGTGGGATTCGAACCCACGCCTCCGAGGAGACTGGTGCCTTAAACCAGCGCCTTAGACCGCTCGGCCACGCTACCTTATCCTTGCAGATCCAACGGTTTTTTTGACGTATATTTACTGAAATAACGTTTAAAAATTAGAAAATTTATAAAAAAAAATTAAAAAAGAGTGTTTCCGCCCGGGATCGAACCGGGGACCTTCCGCGTGTTAGGCGGATGTGATAACCACTACACCACGGAAACGTTACTACATTTCGTAATAAATGTGGTTACAATCTATGACCTATCATGTCATTCATTTGTGTGGATATTAGATTTTGAAGATGGACGTGCTTGGTTGTGTTGATTCGACTTTTTCTTCTGCAATTTAATTAACTCGATCGATAAGTCGGCCGTTAATGTTGTGCTGTACTTGTAAGGACTACCTTCGAGGACATCAGGAAGTACGTTGTTCAGCAAAGTTGAGGTGGTTGAACTGGAAATTTTAATTTAAAAATTCTGACCCTCTTAGATGGCATCAATCGAATACCTCGGACACATCATGAAGAACAGCGAAAGATATGGGTTGCTGCAATTAGTTCTGCAGGGAAAGTTAGAAGAAAAACGTGGACCAGGAAAGATTTCCTGGCTGAATAATCTACGTACGTAGTTTTCACAGCAGGAGTGTGCAAAATACAGAATGCCATCATGGTCTCCAACATCCGAAGCGGATAGGCACTACAAGAAGAAGGGATGGCAACACTTTTGACTACATTTTGAGTTCTTCTGAGGTGATGAGTATACCAGATGAATACAAAATATATAAATTATTTTCAGTGGCTATCTAACAAACTGGGAAAGCTAGCTAAACATTATTAACTTTTTACAAGGTCTTTTATTTATAATGAAAGATCCTATATAGGACATTTATTTTGCCTTTTTATACCGAAACTGAAATAGTTATTTATGTACCAAGGGTGTTATTAAGATGATTAGGCCCGGAGAGTAACATAATCCAGCCAGAAGGCCTCTGGCCCGAGGGATGCATGTGTTTTGATGTGAGTAATCATTACTTCGTTTTCATCTTTTATTTTACTGCACCTACAAAATATATATGCACATTTTTGTGGTCTATGACAAATAAACTGTTTGAAGTAGTCTATGACAGTTGTTGATATTTTGACGTTTGTTGATTATATTCTGTGGTTGTCAGGCGGATTTATATTCAGTTATGGATTTACCAGAAAATTATCAAGATAGTGCAAGAAAGGCAACAGAAAATTTATTGCCGCTTAAATCCAGGCCGTTGTACACTTCCCGTCATATAAAACTGGTACACTTTTTTTTCCCAGTGTAAACCTGTGTTCAGACTGGACACAATGGTCCGTGAATCAATTCGTTGTTGCCATCACAGATAACGGAATTGCACAAAATCTAAATATATAAAAAATAACGTTCAAAAATGTATAAAGTTTTTAGATAGGTATTATTTTTATCAATAACAACAAAAAACCGTATCTAATAAATTTAATAACCAGAGATAGGGTTGAGCTAATATCCAAAATGTTTGAAGGATCTTTAAACCTAGGGTATTGGCACAGGAAACATTGGAATGCATACTGTAATTTTATACTTCAATTACCTACCGAACACGAATTGTATTTTGTGTCAATAAGTTTAATAACAGGCAAACTACCAAAATTAAATTATTATTGACGTGACAACGTCTTAAATTAGGTTGTGGCTCGGAGTCATTCATGAAAAAGTGTAACGCCCGCTCACGTCTGTTACAGTGAGTCACCGAACGAGAGAGAGGCCCGCCGGACCGGCGAATGCCTTGCGTCTCTCTCCCACTCAAACATGATCGGTCCGCTGCGCGCGCAGCACTAGAGAATTAGGCGCGTTGAATCAGTGCGTGCTTCCGTGCTTGTGTCTCTGTCAGTGTTGTTCCGTCTACCGATTTTTCGGTAGATCTACCGAATTTGATTCCTATCTACCGATCTACCGAACTGCCCCTTGAATCTACCTAATTTTAAAACAAATATCACAATGACTTGAAAATAAATTCGGATAATACAATTTATCTTTTTATTTCTGTTACCATCAAAAAACTTTTCAGTGTAACCTAATACTTGGTATTTTTAATACGTTTGTATTAAAATTCATTTGATACTTCCCTATAGTGTTTAAAAATATATTTGCAAAGATGCAAAGAAAGCGAAATACCCCGAGATTCAAGTTCGTAATTTTATACCTAATAATAACATATTGTATAAACATCATTCCGTAATCATAATCATTCACACACGTCTCTTCAATTCTCAAAGAATCTCAAGTATCAAGTGATAAATTATTAGCTAAATGACGGTGTGTGTGCTGTCGGTTTTCTTTGACTGCCGACTTAATCCATTAACAGATAATGGTTGTTACATCTATTTGAACCAGAACGTTTTAACTTTCTGTAAATATTATGACCTATAACTATTTCTCAAAATATTATTAAACCTTATTTGTATCATAATAGCTGATGTGAGCATTTGGTCCCAATAATTTGATTCTTTATTTATTAAACAAAATTCAATGAATTATGGTTATTTCTAATAATTAGTTCAGCATAATTATTTAAGGTCTTTAACTTTTGAACCATTAAGTCGCCACCATAATGGGAAACTTTTCTATTTTTAGTTTTATGGAAAAAAGTTATTCTTTCTAAAAAGTTCTGAATGATCTAAAACTTAGAATACAATCATCAGATATTAAATTTTTTTAGTAATATAGGCAGTTTATCAAAAAATATGAATTTTATGTTCATATTTTTTGACAAACCTCGTGTATATGGCTCAAAAAATTTAATTGATGATTGATTTTAGGTTTTAGGTCATAAAACTAAAAAAAAATTCCATTATGGTGTTCACTTAATTGGACGCACTGTATTATAATATATATATATATATATATATATATATATATATATATATATATATATATATATATATATAATTTACGTCATTGCATATGATCTACCGAAATCTACCGAATTTTGCCGAAGGCATCTCCCGATATTGGATAAGCTCCACGGAACATCACTGGTCTCTGTCTTTCTCGAGCGTTCTTGGCGTTCAAGGCATATTACAGCAGAAACACTTCCTTTCATTTCATATTTCTCCTATCATCGTCCTATCCTCAACAAAATCACTCAAATAGAAATTAGTTAAGTTTAAGTTTACATGTACAATGTTTTAGTAAACAAAATATATTTCTATAGTTAAAATTTGTGCAATTCTTATTTTCATTCAATTCCTTGTTCCTATTGTGCAATTTAATAATATTCATATCAATAAATATTCTACCGAGAAAAAGACGTTGTCACGTAAAATCTTCGCCCGTAAAACCGACTTTACAGGCAACCGATTTTTTTTTATTACAACAACAATAGGTAAATGTGAACAACTAACATTATACTTTATCCTACTTATTGTAAACTATAAAATATCCGGGACCAAAAAAGGCTTTTCAAAACGTGACAGTTACAATCCAATATCTCACTGTAGTGTTTTATTATAATTTAAAGTTATGTCTAGATTGATTATCTATCAATATTTTTGAATTGAAATATTTTCATAAATTACAATAAAACACAAATCAATGTGTGGTTACTTAATTGAGATTATGGAAAATTACAATAGTAATAGGAGAATTTTTTAGGATGCATGTTTAAATAAATGTGACTGACTGATAGAGAATGTTCGAGAATGTTTTAGTTTTTAGTATACTCAAAACTGGCGGTCTGCCCTGCTTTTAGCTGGTTTCATATAATATTTTCGTTGAACTGGCAACAGTGCCCTAGAAATTAGAATGACACATGTGACAAGACCAACGTACACAACTTAAAAAACACGGTTTTTGGTTATAAGAGTTGTACCAGTTTTTTATGACGCGAACGGTACGACAAAGAGTGCAAAACAGTGGCGGCTCGTGGCTTTAGAGTCAAGGTGGGCAAGGTTTTTTTTGTCTCCTCAGATAGGTATACCGTTTATAAAAAGACTTCAATCAACATAGGAGATTTTTTGTTTTTATTTTTTCCTAGAAATTTAGAACCTAAACATGTTTATAAATTAACTCTAATCTACGTTGTTTGGAAGTAGCAAAATGGGTTGTAACGTCATCGTAAAATTTATTATTTATTTATTTAATAGTATTTTCCAAATTCCTTGTGAACTAAATATTATATTTTGAAATCGACATTAATTGTTAACGAAAATGCGATGTTTCCCATTTTTGTCAACTAATATCGTTTTTAAAATTGAAATCTAAAGTATACGTCCCGAAAGGTTTGGGAAGTGGGAAGAATCAGGTTCTAAATTTTATCAATAAGGCTCCGGATGAAATTTATCTTTTACATAAAGTAGTTCTCTTGATAGGTGGTTTTGGAGAATTGAGAAAGGACGAGCTTGTGAAAATGTCAATGTTTAGGAAAATGCAAGCCACTAGAGGTCAAATTTTCTCTTTGAAAATTTCAAAAAACTATTCGGAAGTCCTTTTCAGGAAAATTTGAAAGTTGTACTTTCAATATTTATAAAGATTGTTAAGGTTAAAAAATGTTAGTTATATAATAGTTACTCTTTTAATAGTTACTCCTTTGAAAATTGTTAAAAATAAAAAAAGACTTGGTTCTATAACATTTGCTTTTTTCTTTTACTACAGGGCGTTATATTTCATACCCCGCTTATTATGTCCTGGGAAATAACAGGTGTTTTAATGGTAACCGTATTCAAGGTAAAATAAACAAATAATATACAAGTGAAAAATAGAAAATAAAAATTTTGTTCACTAAAAAAAAAAACAAAAAGTGATGTTTCCGCCCGGGATCGAACCGGGGACCTTCCGCGTGTTAGGCGGATGTGATAACCACTACACCACGGAAACTTGAACATTACATTAAATTGAGTTCCATTTCAATGAAATCAACAGGAATCATTCAATTTTTATTATTTTAGAGTAAAATACCAACTTTTTCCAAAAAAATGTTTATATTCTGGTATCTCAATTAAAAACAAAAAAAGATTTAAAAATGAACCGAGGCACTTAATGATAAAAGAAGGAAAATATTGTAAATTAATGTATCGGTATTCCTCTGTAGGTATTAGTGAAAATACCTGAACGAATAAATGAATACTCCAATTTAATTAATCTATTATGCTTTTATTATATTTTCCACGTATAAAAACGACTTCATTTAATCTCAATGCGGTTTTGACTAATATGAGCTAAATAAAAAGTAAGAGCTATTGAGAGCAAAAATCAATCTACGATCTAATCAATATAAGCGTCTATATGCGTTGATCATAATAATATGCAGTATCCTGTTTTTGCTAACTTCTTTTATACTTTTACATTTATTACTTCTATGTTTTTACAATACGTCGAAATAGCTGTTTTGTGTTAAAATAAAGTTGACAACATTTTTAAAACGAATACAGGAATAGTATTAGCAAAGAATATAGACGCAGCAAAGAATATAATATTATATAATATATAGACGCATATGCATCTATATTCTTTGGTATTAGAGTGTAGATTTGAACTAGGTTATTCCTGGAAAAGTCGGTCAACAATCTTTCTAAACAGATAAAAATTAACCAATTTAAGACCCCAAAGAGAATTTGATTTTATAAAAATATAGGTAATAAACTTTTTTTTAGTCATAAATAATTATTGTCATCAAAATAATACACTGAAGTAGTCACCCCGTTTGTAGAATTCGGATTAATGTACGGTAGCGTGGCCGAGCGGTCTAAGGCGCTGGTTTAAGGCACCAGTCTCTTCGGAGGCGTGGGTTCGAATCCCACCGCTGCCATTTTTTTTTATTTGTGTAACTATTGAAGATCACATGGAAAGAAAGAAAATAATTGGAAGAGTAAAATAATAGAAATTAAAAAGCACTTCTTTAGCTACCTATCGAATGTTGACCATAATTTCTTCAAATATATATCTACTTTTTGTAGTTGTTAGTTAGAATGTGTTGTTACCATGGCTGTCCAAACATTTTTTATCCACGAACATTTTTTTCTTACCTTGCCTCCATTATGAGACGATAGAGATGTCATTATTTCTTCAAGCATGTCATTATTTCAATCATTTTTCGTTTTGTATCATTTTGAACACACTTTTGTTCGTTTGGCTCTATCCATGAGATATTTAGAATTCTTCGGCATAATAATAGTCTGAAGACTTGCAGTCATCTCATACTATTTATTTCTAAGGTCAATGTTTCGACTCCGTACAGTAGTATCGAGTAAATATAAGTTTTTACGAACCAGTATCGAACATTCATGATAAGGTAGCGTTTGTGAGATGTTTTTCATTTGATGGTCAAAATTATAATTTCACATTAAAAACCATCTAAAGCATTTAACACTGCTTCATTTCGATTGCACAAGTACGTTTTTCGAAACTACACAACTTCATCCAATTCCACTGTAATTCCATCTAATTCCGTCTTCGTGCAAGCATTATCCGTGCCGTGAGATCGTTTGTAATGTGAAAGTTTAAATTCAGCGTTTTTTAGTGATATTTTCAATGCTTATTATTTGTTGCCATAACTTAAAATCGAAATTCTATGTTATGATTAACCTCTGCAAAAAATTGCAAAAATCCCGCAACGTCTGTCTATTTACCAGCTTTAAAAACCGACTTCATTTGGGACAAAATTTAAAAATTTCATACTAAAGCTACATTCTTCATCTATAAAACGTATTTTGATTTTTATCGACGCGACACTCTGATACTGACATTCAAAATCGCCGGTCGATTGAAGCGTTGTTTCTGAGAGAACGTTTCATTCTTAACAAAAAAGTGATAATGAATATTTTTTTCACAAAATTATCTTAGCTACCAGCTATTGTTAAATCGATGTTTTGCGTTTTTCCTCCTCCTTTAGAGGCTGGGTTTTCGGGGAAAGCCCAGGGGTAGGAGTGGCAAACTTTATTGCATCTTTTTGGGGTCCCAAAATTGACATTCTCAACAAAATTCAGCTTGTTCGTCTAGTTTTTAGGGATGAAATCTCTGGCCACTGAACTACATCGTGTCTCAGATTTCTTGAAGTACTGTCCATGTCAACTAACTAACATTATGCAAAGCAATAAAACAGTTGATTGAATTGTAAAAAATATTGCCGGTCAACCGGCACAATTATTACAATTATTGATTAAATGTTGTCAACAGGCTCTGTAATAAATAGTTCAGTGGAAATAGTCCACACACTTACGTAAGACATACACAGCCTGATCATTTTTCTAGTCAACATACAGCTAGTAGATTGCTTAAATTTATATTTAATCATGTAACTTGGTAGGAGAATAAATAAAATACGTCTGTTAAAACAAAAACAATGTATTTCAAGAGATAGTTGAAATATAGATACCTAAAAACAGGTAAACACTGTAGTTAAACAAATAGTTGAATACAACAGAACCCATATGCGCATAAACAATCTTCCAACAGGACTGTCAAAATATTTTATTGAGAGAACTGTCAATAATTTCAGCTCCGAATAAAACGTGTTTTTTGTTGGTTTATGTTAACTATTAAAAACAAGTTTGTTACTAAGAGTGAAATTAAAGTGATTTTCTAATTAGGGTTTCTAAAGAAAAATTGTAAGTACAGTTTTTATTCAATTTATATAAACCATTTGAAACATATCGCATTGACATAAACAAAGGATTCTTTTGTATTTAAAAAAAAAGTATAAGTCAAACTAATTGTCAAAAATCAGTATCGCCTCTTACTCTGAAACTTGCCAATAAAGAAAATAAAAATTAAAAATGAATTGAAATTTAGAAACTAACACAGCAGTCAGCAAACAATTATCAACATCTTCCACATTTATCTCATCTACAACATTTCCAACATTAACCTATTCGAATGCCGTAAGCAATTTCAATTTACCATCTAAAGGACAAGTAATTGTTTTATCATCAGTACCAGATATAAAAATCGAGTATATAATTACAATAGGAATTATAGTACAACCAAAGAATATCAACCTCGCGTCCAATATCATCTCCAACAACAGGGTATGCATTTGCTTAGTATCACACACACACACACACGCAGTGATCAACCCTGCCCCTAGGAACATGTGTATACCAATGTAAGAATGGGATCCACATGTCCGAAGATCAAACCGGTCACACCTCGCTAGTCGAAGTGGTACCTATCTGACCCCCAGGCTTTTCCACCACCCCTCCTCATCGTGTGACTTACGTGAGGAGGCTTATGATCTGAAATTTACTTAAGATGCCCTGGGTAATAGGACATCCTCGGTTTTTAGTGAATGTGGTTATGCCACCTAACTGTAGGGGTAGCCACATCTAGGCTTTTCTCCCTATTTACTTTACTGACTCAATTGATTTTACTCTAGCTTTACGTCGGGACTTGAGTCCCTAAAAAAAGAAAAAGGAGCGTGTGTTCCGACTATAGAGCCATCAGCCTGAGCTGATGACTCTATGTCCGGAAAAGAGTGTGTGCTCGGTCACTCAGCCGCCGATTTGGCAAAATAAATTTTGTTCTCCTCGCCGGCTGAGCACCCGAGAGGGGTCCGGCCACCAAGCCCATGCATGCCGCACATGACCTCAGTGCTCGGATTTCGCGAGTAGATCTTTCATTTCGATCTGCCTTAAGGGCCTAGTCCGCGGAGCGGTATATAGAAGGCCTGGCGGGCCCCTTCTATATTTGCTATATAAGGTAAATTTACGTTAAACGGTTTAATGAAAAGTATGAATGTATCAATATGAATTTACGTTATTTAATCAGAAAACACTTTTTTTTTTTTTGTGTTTTTTTTTTTTTTGTTTTTTTTTTTTTTTTTGTGGACTTCCTTGTGGCGTCGGGACTATAAAATGCCTGGGCAACAATTCTTTCCTTTTTTCCTTAATCCTATTTGTGTGCGTGTATTGGGGTGTGCATTCCCAAGTGTATAATGCTCTCACACACCCCGGTGTATATTGGACTTATAATTACCTAAAAACCTAAAAAAGAAAAGCGTACCCTCTCGCCAGAGTTTTTTTTTTGGTGTGTTTTCTGATTGACTGCATTTCTTTGTTCGTTCTTCTTGCAACCATCTCATTCTTTATTTATTCGTTCGGGTTCTCCCTATATCGAGCTATCTGTTGTTTTGGTCTTCTGTGTACCGTCCTTGTGTTTTCATTGTAGTTAGTCAGCTCTCTTAACATTCTGCTGGGGTGGTTTCTTAGTCCGTTAAAAATTTCATATGCTCTCTCGTCTAGCGTGCGTAGGATTCTTGTTTGTCCTGAGTCTCTATATACATATCTCAAGGGTACGTACCTTGGTATCTTAAGGGCATCTCTGACTATTTGATTTTGAGTAGTCTGTATCTTTTTCCTGTTTGTTTTACAGGTGTGTCCCCACGCAGCGGATGCATATGTTAGGACTGGCAGGATAATACTATTCGCAACCCTGATTTTGGTTTTAAATCGTAGTTTACTTTTCCTTCCAATAAGTGTTGAGAGCTGACTTTTCAACGCTTTGGCTTTGCGTATTTGCTGATTGATGTGCTCAGTGAACGTTAGCTTCTTATCTAGATGTACCCCTAGGTATTTAGCCTGGTTGGTCCAGTCTACTGGGGTGTTTTCGATTGTAATTTCGCGATTTGGTACACTTCTTCTGTGACTAAACATTACAGCCTGTGTTTTATCTGGATTTAGGGCTATTTTCCATTTTATGCACCATCTTTGGAATCTGTTTAGTGCTCTTTGCAGATGATTAGCTGCATGATCCGGGTTTCTCCAGCTAACAGCTATTGCTGTGTCGTCAGCGTAAAGACTCAATAGAGAGCCTGGCTCTTTTGGCGTGTCGGCCGTATAGATGGTGTACAGGTACGGCGACAGCACCGCTCCCTGAGGCACACCCGCCTCCAGGGTCCCGACTTCGGATAGGGTTGCCCCTATTCGAACTCTGAACCTTCTGTTGGCAAGATATGACGCAAGGAGGCATGTCATCGCCTCACTGTAACCAAATTCATTCATTTTATAGATGAGTCCATGGTGCCAGACTCTGTCGAAGGCTTTGCTGACGTCCAGAAAAGCTGTAGCTGTGTACATTTTTTCATTAAATCCTTTGGTGATGAATTCTGTAAGTCGTAGTACCTGTAATTCACAGGAGTGTTCGCTTCTGAACCCGAATTGAGCCTCTGGTATGGTTCCTAGCATTTGTGATTCTTCATTGAGTCTTTTTAGTATAACTCTTTCCGCTATCTTGCTTATAGATGATAATAAGCTGATAGGTCTGTAATTTTGCGGAAATGTGCCGTTTTTACCAGGTTTTGCAATCATTATTACGTGTGCCTCTTTCCACCTATCTGGGAAATATCGTAGTTTTAGCATGTTGTTTATTATGTTAGTGATATAAACAATAGCTTTTGTTGGTAGATTTTTCAGCGCCCTATTTGTGATGTTGTCGGGTCCTGGGGCTTTTTTGGCATTTGTCATTTTTATAAGTTCCTTTATTTCTTCGGGAGATGTATGTGTAATACCTATTCTGCCCTTTTTCCTTCTAAGTCTTCTCGCTGTTCTTTCTACCTCTTCTTCAAAGTCTATGTCATCGTCGGGGTCTTCGTTGTTTCTACACGCCCTTTCTAGTTCGTCCTTCATGACTTCGGCTTTGTCGATTTCCGTATGGACAATCCCGTTTACTCCGTGTAGGGGAGGTATGGGTTTCTTGTCCTTTCGAAGGATTTTAGATAACTTCCAGAAGGCGGATTTGTTAGGATTTAGCTCATCGATATAGGAGTCCCAGCTTTCATTTCTATGATTTTGAAGTTGTTTTTTCACTTCCCTGTCTAGCTCATTTGCAATCCTTTTGTCTTCTACCATTCTTGTGCGGTAGGCTCTTCTTCTTTTCCGGTTTTTCTCTTTGATTAGGTTTTGAAGTTCTATACTTATATCCCTGAATCTTCCTTTTTGTCTTGTGATTGTTTCGGTTTTGGAGCTGGCATCGATAGCATTGTTTATTGCTTGTTCTAGTTTTATTACACTGTCTTCTAGTTCTGTAATATTATTAATTGTTGGGATGTTACCGATGTTCTCGCTCACAATTCTTCGAAAGTTTGGCCAACTTGTTTTCTTTCTGTTGTGGGGCTGCAAATAGTTCAATTCTGTTGCGCCCAGGGTCAGGACGATTAGGTTATGTGTCGAATCGCCTTCATTTAGAGAGTGTATCTCGTATTGTTGACCCACGTTGTGTAGGATTGCAATGTCGAGATACGTAGGGAGTTCTCCGTGGAAACATGTCGGTTCTGTTGGTCCGATGACATATGTGTTCGGTCTGTTCTCGAGATGGTTGCAGAGATATCTTCCGTTTCGGTTGGTCGTCCTGTCAAACCAATTGGGAGATCTAGCATTTAGGTCTCCAATAATTATAGTTGGCTCTTCTGAGTTCAGTATTAGGCTCAAATCTTCGTTGAAAATCGGATCATGTGGTCTAACGTAAGCTGACACTATTTTTAGTGTTTCGTTGTTGGCCTTAAGTCGAATAATTGTGGCTTCCATTGTCACCAGTCCGTCTGGTGTTGGGATGTGCTCGTGTTCGAGTCCCCTTTTGACTAATATAGCTGTTCCTCCTGATAATGCTCTATGATCCGTTCTATAGATATCGTAGCCTGGAAATTTTGTTTTTTTCCTTTCCACTAGTTTGGTTTCTTGAAGAGCTACGATATCGAGCTCTAATCTGTTTATTATTTCATCCAGAAGGTTGATCTTTTTGAATATTCCGCCGGAATTCCATGACCCAATGCGTAGATCTTCGTTTTGGTTTGCTAACATTTTCGGACGGCTTCTCCAAATGCAGTCATCATTTTTGTTGCTTTGTCCATCATGGACATCATTTCCATCATTTTGTTATTATACTCTGTATGGAAGTTTGCGATGAGGGTAGCTGCGTCCTGTACCGACACTTCTTGTGGTTGTGCTGGAGATTCTGAGGTGGTTTCAGCGGATTTTTTCGCTGCCTGTGCGTAGCTGACTCCTTTGTTGATTGGAGCGCTGTTTATGGGTCTTCCTACCGGTCTTGTTGGGGCAGGTGTTTTCTTTTTGGGGGCCTTAGAGCATCCTCTATAATTTGCTGTGTGCGCTTCACCACAGTTTGCACATTTGGGGTCGGTTTCCCGGCTTTTCTCACAGTCGTTACTGATGTGGTTTTCTCCGCATTTTACACATCTGGATCCGCAATGGCAAGCCTTTGAGCTGTGATAGAACCCTTGACAGTTATAACACTTTAGGGTGTCTTTTGTGATTTTGAATTCATCCTCCACATAGATTCGCATGTAGCATATATCAGATATTTTTTTAATTTTTGCAACGTCTTCCTCTTTGAGGGTGACGATGAAATGTGGCAGTACTTTTTTATCAGCTTTTTTGGAGATCATATTGATCACCCTTGTTGCTTCTATTCCTTTATTGTATAGTTCGTCTTTAATTGCTACTGTGCTAGTAGTAGCAGATAGCCCTTTTATAATGACTCTTTTTAGTTTATCGCTATCTATGGGATATGCGATGAATTCTATTTTTGGACTGTGTTCTTCTAGGATGTGTACCATTCCTAGGTAATCTTTTCTGGTTTTTGTGTTAATAACAATCGATCTGCCTGATCGTGCAAACTTATTGACTGATATTATGCCTTGGTTGGCTGCTCTCTGCAGGATTTTTTGGTGTTCTCCTACAGTTTTTAGGATTATCGCCGGTGGTTTCGGCTCTTTTACTATAGGCTCCTCGCTTGTTTGCGGTGAGTCTTTTGGTACGTCGTTTTCTTTTTCAACTTGGCTATTTTTGCTCAAGTTATTTTGGGCAGTTTTCTTTTTCTGGCTTCTTTCATGAGCCTCTTTCGCAGCCTTGTTAAATTCGATTTCTTTCCGCTGATTTATTATCTGCGTCTGCTTTTCGGCGACGCTTATTTTTGTTTTCACACTACTGTCTGATTTCTCAGTAGTGGTGCCTGTCTTTTTTCCTTTTTTGTTTTGGACTTGTGTCCAACCTGCAGGTTCTTTGGTTGTTATGATTCTTTCCGGCTCTTTAGGCTTGCCTTTGCTACCGGATGGCTTTACGGGGGGAGGTGAACCGATTCCTAGTTCCACTAGCTTTACAACGTCATTATCGAGGGAGGCTTTCCACGGGTCGATTTCCATTATTGACTCTTCTTTCTCCTTGGCTGCTGTTAATGCCATTATATGTTGTACAAGTTTTTGTATCTCCTTGTCCTTTTCTTTGTTTTCGTTTCTCAGCTCAGTCATCTGAGCGAGAAGGTCTTGGATTTGTTTATTTGCCTTTTCCTCGCGGATACGGCTTTCTTCTTTAAGGGATTTGATCTGTTCCGTCAGTACATTGACCGACCTTAAAAGCTCATTGGCTTTTTCCCTTTCCGCCATTTCTCTGGCCTTTTTCTTTACTTCTTCGTCTTCCGAAGAGTCTTCTTTGGGCCTTAGCCTTTTCATTTTCTTGCCGATTTCGGGCTCGGCTTCATTTTTGGAGACGTTGTCCACGGCGGGTTGTGTCTCTACTACAGTTGGGGGTGGGGCTTCGCGCGATTCTGCAGCTGGGCTCGGCTCTTCGTCGATGGCGTCCATCGTATTGATATCGTCATCGGTGTCGATTTCGCTTTTTTCTTCCTCCGACTCGGGCAGATAGGAGTCATCGTCAGATATTACGATTTCTATGTCGTCGATCGCGGGATTAGTCGATTTAATAAATTTATTATATAGCTCGATCGAGCTGTCAACAGAGGGGTTTGATGATTCGGCTAAATCATTCTCTTCTTCTTGTTGTGTTGTCACCTGCGTGACAACACTTTCTGGGGGGGGAATATCACTCATATTGCCGTAAGGCAGTGAACAAATAGTTCATAAGATATAAGAAAATTCTACTTAGACGACTCTGTTTTTTTTCCACCGACTGACCGCTGTCAGTACGGCTTACTGGGTGCCGTCCCAGGTACCTCGCGGTAGTTCACTCCCTGTATTCACAGTGAGGGATCCTCTTCCTGTTTCTCACACCTCAGGAGCAGGGGCCGTTTCTGTCCGACCTTGTCAAATGTCAAGGCCTTACAGTGTCATCCCTGACGACACACTGAGGTGATCCCGAATTCTTCGCAAACGCGAAGCTATTATAGCCTCCGCGAGGAGCCTATAAAAACAGCTCCTCGACGGTTTAACTAGTAACAACCTCGCATCCGCTTTTCGCTAATATGTAGGACAAGTGCCTATGCCACACTCGGTGTCTTACCCACCGGGAGCTGAAAAGCTCCGTTGACAATAGGTCAGTCGCCCCCACCTAAGCACGCTTCTCTCTCACGTCCGTACTGTTCGGCTGCTCGAGTCGAACTTTGCTTAGTATCATTACAATCGTAAAAAATTTGCTGCAGAAGCACATCCGGTTCAATACCAGGAACTGATATAGAGATTAGAAGATTAATTACTCCTGCTAGTCGACTAATGATATCAAATGTGTGCCCCAACATCCCAAGCACTATAATCGAAGAAGAGCTGAAAAAATTGGAGTTATTATTAATATAGTCATAAATTAAGCTTTAGGCGTCAAGTATTTGTTGCCGCAAAAATTAATATTCCTATTAACCAATACGAAAAATCCTAACCAGCTATTTCAATCTACTCTTAACATATTTGAAAGAGAAACTAATCAAATAACTCCAAAATTCGTTAAAACAGAAACCTGGACACGTTACGGCACGTATTTTTTTGACGGAAATCGTAATGGAATAAATTTTGTAAATTTTTTGTTCTATTGTGATGACAAACATTTTCAACATCTGTTACATAATTGATCATTTTTTACTTATAGTCGATAGATAGATTTAGAGAGGTGGCTTTTTGGCCTATTCCTCTGCGACCTTTTCAGATCTATTGTGTTCCTTTAGTCCTAGATAACATTCTCTAGCCTGACCCTTTTAAGAAAGTCAAAGTGTGTGCTCATAACGAGGCGCGACCCTCAGTCGGACCATGGGATGGTATCATATTATCATCGCCACGTAAAATAAATGCATTATTTTAAAAATTCAAGCGTTCACCGTCAAAGCACAGTGCCCAGCCTCGAGCCAGGTATCGGACCATAGACTTGGATCATAGTATTCCAGCTTAGTATTTTTTTTACCCTAGACCCTAGTACTCTACGATTGACACTACGAGGCGCCGACCACCGAGCCTCGCTCAGACCATCGTATCGATCGCAAGATAAAATAAATGCAAAAAGAGGTTTAAATCTTTGTATGTAGGTATATTTAAAAACCCTTAAAAGGGCTACATAAAAAAAACAAACGTTTTCGGAATAATAATTCCATCATCAGGTTAAAAGCAGGTTAACATGCCTGAGCCACCAAAATATTAGGGTACAACCCTTTACAAAAATTAAAGTTACCAAAAAATGTACATGTTGTTGTTTAAAAGTGAACAATGTTTAATATTTTATTATATTTAACTTCAGGCAACATATAACCATGCCTCACGTGAGTACCAGCGTCCGGAGGGTAAACCTCTTCAAACGGACTTCAGCTGGTAACTAATAAACTAATAAAACTAATAAATGCATTATTTTAAATGCGAGCGTTCACTTCACTGTCAGTGCTATGATCTAGGCGAGGATACGATGCGATGGTCTCCGTAATGAACGCACCCTAAAGCTTCGAGACTGTACCTTCAATGTAACTATTTGCGGGTAGATTTTCTTCTCCCAATGCAAAGAACCGTACATTTGCCAGACCGTCACACTGACGTAGAATGTGCTCTGCTGTTTGTTCTTCGAGGTGACACAATCTGCACAGGTCATCATCTGATAATCCTATCAGCTTTAAGTGCCTATTCAGCTTACAGTACCCTGTTAGAAGACCTAAATGGTTTTGACTGTTTTCCTGTCTTTGCTTATTAGGTCTGCCGTAAATTTTGGCGAATGTTCTGTAATGAACTGTTTCGATTGTCTTTGCCCTGGTGAATTCCTCCACCATTTCAGAGATTTGTGAGCTACCCACTTCCTTGTAGAAATTCTTGTTACTGTCTTTGCAACACCGCAGAAGGGTTCCGGTCCAATGAAAGGCATTGATGAGCCTTGTTTGGCCATTTCATCTGCTTTTTGATTGCTCTTATGACCCTCGTACTCCGGTTCCCAGGCTACCGTAACCTTGCTACGGTCTCCTAGTTTATTTAGGGCACACACAATCCCACACTAGCTTAGAATTGACCTCTACAGAATTGAGTGCCTTAAGCGCTGCCTGACTATCTGTGAAGATGGCAACTGAACGGAACGATCTTTCCTGCCTTTCATATTCTTCCACGCAGTGATGGATTGCCGTTATTTCCGCCTGGAAAACTGTCACATCCTTAGATAGACTTACCGGGAAATATATCACTTGCTTTGTCCCTATTATGCCGGCTCCCACACCCTCCGATGTTTTTGAGCCATCCGTGTACCAGGTAGCAGCAGCTTGTATGGATACATCTTTATTCCAGCCTATATCTCGTAGCTGTTGCATCGATAGGTTGCCCCATCACAATATCGGCTTTTAGCTCCTCGATTAGCTTTCTGTTATCAGCACCATGCATCTGGCTTATATGTCGCTGACTATGGATTAATCTGGACATCACTGATCTGGCTTCGCCTTGTATAAAGATATGAAGTGGTGGTAGATTCAGCAGTACTTCCACCGCTTTGTGTATTACCTAGCAGCCTTATTGTTTCCACTTGCGTTGCGTCTTTGTCCACCACGTCACCGAGCCATAGGTTATCATTGGTCTTGTCATTGGTCATAACCCTTGTGTATAACCATAGAGTCAATTTGGGGTTAAGTCTCCAATTCTTACCGCACATTCTTCTATATCTGCCCAGGGACATAGTAACCTTCTCTGCGGTTTTCAGAATGTGAGTATTCCATGTAAGCCTATGATCAAAATGCACCTCAAAGTATTTAGTATCTTTGGCAAATAAAATCTCTGTTCCTCCCAGCACCGGTGGTTTTAGGCCTGATAGTGCTGTTTTTTTGGTGAAGTTGACCATTTGTGTTTTCTGAGCATTGACTATCAGTCTCTCTTGTTTACTCAGTGGTCAACTATATTTAGGGCTGCTTGCATTCTCTCAGACACCACCTGGGCAAACCTGCCCCTAACAACGATTGCTATATCGTCAGCATATCCTAGACAATAAAAGCCTTCTGTGGACAGATTTCTCAGGAGATCATCTACCAAGGTTGCCCAAAGTAGAGGGGACAGAACTCCTCCTTACGGACAGCCTCCACCTACTTTTGCTTTGATGGTTGTTTTACCCAGAGTGGACATTACTCTCCTATTCTCCAGGGATGCCCTTATCCATCTGCATATTACCTCAGGTGCTCAGTCTACTTATAGCTCCTATAAAAGAGCTGGTATACAGCGTTCCACGTTAAGAAAATAACATTAGGCTTATGGAGTTCAGTGTTGCCAAAACTCTCAAGCATGCGGTTTACTAGATTGTCGATATATTTTTCGAATTTCCATTTTCAATTAACATTTAACTGTAAAGTCAGAATAACAACTGAAGAACCACAAAGCACAAAGCCTTATTATCATTATGTAATTTCAGAGAACGACATAAAATCGCTGACATACGCACACCGTACTATTTTAAATTGCAATTAGTAATTAGATATATGCATTCCAAGCGGTCCGTTTATTTGCTTTTAAATCGTTAATAGCCGGCAAAGTGCATGATTTAACTAAGCAATATTTTCTACTGATTTCTATGATTCATGGTATATGATATTCTTACCGAAAAACAAATAAACTGGCGTTACTATAATTAAAATAAGATAAAATAAAATTATCTTTTGTAAATACGTACTATTTATTTAATTAAAATCATTTTCCCTACTTTTCATCTCTTGTTTCGAATGGGCACTTTTGGTCAATTACGTTAAAAAACATTAATTTAATTCATGTCTGTGAAAACGAAAATACAAATATACAACCCTGAATCGTGCTTGTGTTCATCGTGGCATCGCTGCGCTTCTATCGTCCATAAGCAATACATAGCCCTATCTCCGCAATGTTATTTTCTTAACGTGAAACGCTCTATAGTAACATTATTAAATGCCCCTTCTATATCTAAAAAAGCGGCCATTGCTATCTCTTTGTCTTCCATTGACTTTGAGAAAAGCCTTATAATAAGTCGTGATTCATTTTGTATTAATTATGTATTTGTTTGATTAAACTTCTGTTTTGTTGTTTTGTTTTGTATACAAATCAGCAACTAAAAGTATACATATTTATTTACAACTACACTGGTTTCCTTTATAACAACTATGTCAAGATGATGGGTTTAAAAATCGAAAGTAAATTACGCAAAAACTATGACACCTACGTACAGGACATCCTTACACCATTCTAAAGAGAAAAATCTGTTTAATAGAATAATTTATTAATATACATGATTTAAAATAAGCCATATATCACACATTGAATAATCCAATAATAAATCTGTAAATGTTGAACACCCTGTAACGATATGTTTAATGCTTAATCGTAAAATACATTTAACAAATCTCCAACTGTTTAGGCATAAGAGAAAATTTGATATAATTGCTTAAATAAGTTGAGAATGAGTCTTTTTTTAAACTTTACATTTTTTTAAGAAAAGCCGACATAACTCAGAACACTTTGTACTTAGATATACTGTAAGTATACTTATAAAACTATACCTTATTTTTTGAGGACAATTCAAAAATGCAATAAAATTCAAGGTGTCCCATAAAAAATATAACTTTGATACGCCGCTATTTATTGGGACACCCAGAATATTTAAAACTAATTTTAAAATGTAGCTTTTATCAACTTACAAACTATTTATCTAAAAATTTTTGATTTTGTTTGCATCCTTTGTATATGCTATATGCCTTTATATATGATTTTTAGTAAAACTAAAACATTGCTCATTTAACCATTTTATTTTATACTTACGTATGAGAATGAATATATCGATAATTTTCAGGGTAAATAATAGTGGTTTATATCCTTGTTACTATGTCTACTTCCAAATATTTATGATTATGTTTTTTATTTGTAATTTTTAGCAAATAAAAATATTTAATATTTCTTTTTCTACACAAAAAAAACAAAAAAGGATAAGGTCCCACCGAGATTTGAACTCGGATCGCTGGATTCAGAGTCCAGAGTGCTAACCATTACACCATGGAACCGATAGGCACACGTCTTCTTAACAGGATTAGTATGTACATGACATATTTCAGTAATTTTTATAAAATTCTAATGTATTCTATTTGTATTATGTATGTTATATTTTCTCTCTACATTCTTAAATGCTAAATTTGTAATAACAACATTAACATAAATGTGTAGTAGAATTCGAATACATTCTATATAAATGTGGAGTAATATTTACACATGTGATTTAAAATCTTATTATCTTCATGCGATTGTGCATATATTAATTATTGGTGTATATACATATATTCCATTCATCTATTCTAGTTACTATTAGAGTTATTTAAAAAAAAATAAAAAAAACACTGAGGTCCCACCGAGATTTGAACTCGGATCGCTGGATTCAAAGTCCAGAGTGCTAACCATTACACCATGGAACCGTTGAAAATATCTTTGCCATGTTATAATTATCTAATTCAGCACTTGATAATACGTTATTGACATTGTTGAAAATTATACATATTTATTTTGTCAATATACAATAAAACTTCCATGATCAGTCACCTTTTAATAGCGGTCACTTCTAATATCGGTCGTTTTCAGAATGCATAAAACGAATTAACAGAAACACGAAACACCTGTAGGGGTGAGTGGTCCACAGTGAGACGGTTTTTAGTCATTCAAGTTTTTTACAACTTTTTCTAATATATTGAAAACAATACAAATAATGCTGTAAATTAGCCTTTATTTTAAAAAAATACACAACAGAAATAGATTTGCCCTTGAAAACATAAATGTAAACAAAAGTCTTTTTGACGTTGCAAAGTGCCTCACTGTATCCCACAGTGGTCCACAACGAGACGAAAATTGACTTCGAACTGAACACAATTATTTTGCCTCTTTGTTTTTCCGTATAACACTGGTACAGGTAAAATCACCACTATGTCTTGCGATAAAACACTAGCAACTTTAGGAACATTTTGATAAAAGAACTTGTTCGATTGGCCACATTACTTTAAAGCCACTCCAAGTGGCTTTAAAGTAATGTTAACTCTTTAGGCCAATCTGTAAAGGAACTAGGATTAAAATCTTCTTCTGTAAAAACATCCCGATCATAAGGGAAAATACCCGATTTACAGAATCCTGATATTATATTAATCGGAGTCATTGAATGCTGAAATGCACTCGTAATACATTCTGGTATATCGTATATGGTCATTGGAACTCCGGGCTGGTGCATAAGCCATGATTCGAGAGCTTTGTTATAGTGTGCCTATGTGCCTATGAAAAAACCAATATCTAATGGTTGTAGTTTATTACTGTAATGCGGCGGAAAGGTTAAAATAGTCACTCCATTGGATTTTGCTAAATCCACACTGGTGAAATTCCATTCCGCTTGATATTAATTTTTAACCATGACGGTATTGAAATTCTTAGAAGGAATAAAGAAAGATATTTAACGGTACTTTTAGGGGTACGAGTCCTGCACTACCTGCCTACATAATTTGGATATTATCAGTCAGTTCAGAACAAGCTATTCCAAAAGTCGGTCGCAAAATCTCGTAAGCTAAACTCGCTATATATAGCTCGCAAATACTCTCTTCGCTTATTAATACATTTCATCACATACATTTACATCAAAAAAGAGACTGGAATGGGCCAAAGAATTGGGTGAAAAATATCACAAGGATTGCATAGTGGAGCGAGTAAAGCATCCTCTCGAGATCATCGTATGGTCTGTGGTCAGCAGTAAGGGCACAGGGAGGCTGTACATTTTGAATGGAATGATGAATCAACATCAGTATATTGAAGTTCTGTAAAGAAAGCTCATGCCACAAATCAAATACTAGTTTGGCGAATCGGAGGATTTTACCTTTATGCACGATTCAGCACCGTGTCACAAGGCAAAAACATTAACATTTTACCTGGAAAAAAAGAAAACTAAAGTACTGAAGGGGCCAGGTAATTCCCCAGACCTCAATCCAATCGAAAATCTATGAGAGTTTCTGAAGAGGGGGATTGCCCAGGAAACTGTCACAAATGAGCAGCAGTTAATTGAGAGAAAAAGAACGTGTTTATGATTTATTTTTATATTATATTCACATCATTAGACGCTTATATGCAGTTTTATTCTTTATTAAACAGCAAAATACAAAGTTTTTTGAAGTAGTCATAATAAGTTGATCACCCACTGTACTATACTAACACTCATTTTTACTATAAACTATGATGCCTCTACAATAATCCTCAAAATAATCTACTATAATTTTCATAAACCGTATTTTTAAACCAAAAAAAAACAAAATTTTCGTAATTAATTTGAAAATATTTTTTACATTATCTGTTTGTACAATAGAAGTACATTTTAATATAGCGCTCCTAGCGTACAGCACATCAATACTTCAATTGTTGCATGCAACCATCTGCAAATTCTAAACCAGTGAACACTCTCAAAATGTATAATACCGACCGTGAACTATATACTTGATATTCTATGTTTATATGGTAAAAACTCAAATATATTAATAGTATATTTAAATTTGATAGTTATATGGTAAATACGTATAGGTATTCAGACTCAACTAAAAATAATTATTATAGTTGATAGATCTTATATGATCTTATGTTTAATTGATCAAAATATGAGTGAATTTTCAATAGTTTCATAAAAACAATTAATATGTGATTCAATTTAATTTGACGATTATTTTTTCTCATCTACTATAATTTTTTCAAATTTACTTAAATTTTACGGCCCTAGTACAATAATCCCACTCTACAGGGTTGCTAACACTGCAAAGTGGTCGCCAACATCACTAGAAGATAGGCACCTTTAGAAGAAGAAGAAGGACAATATACCAAGATACCCATGTACTCTTTATCAGGATTTTTCTGTAACTTTGATGACCTTCATAGACCTTCATAGCCACTCCCCAGGGTAGCTAACATTGCAAAGTTATCGCCAACATCACTAAAAGGTGGGCACCTTTAGAAGAAAAAGAAGGACAATATACCAAGATACCTATGTACTTTTTATCAGGATTTTTTTTGTAACTTTGATGACCTTCATAGGCCTGACCAGTTTTTTTAGTCTAGGTTCCAATGCTGAAAATCGCGGCCGACCGCGAAAATCTAACAAAAAACGGAAATTGTTTATAAAATGTAATTATATATTTACAGTAAAACATCAAACCTTTTCTTCTTCTTGTAGTGCCTATCCGTTTCGGATGTTATCGACCATCATGGCAATCTGTATTTTGCACACTGCTGCTCTGAAAAGATTTGTGCTTTGCAGTCTTCTTAGTCTTCTCAGTCTTTCTTTGAAATGTGGATCTACCGGAGAATGCTCAAAATTTCATGGACATCGCATACCTCAAACGAAGAAGTGCTGCATAGAATAGGCAAGGAAAGAGAACTTTTTAACACAGTAAAAGTTAGAAAAACATCATACCTAGGCCACATACTGAGAAATAATAAGTACCAATATGCCCAACTTATAGTGAAAGGAAAAATCGAGGGAAAGAGAGGCCTAGGAAGGAAAAGACTATCGTGGCTCAGAAACATCCGACAATGGACAGGGCTAAATTTTGAACAGCTAATAAGAACAGCTGAAGATAGAGAAGATTTTAAAATTGTAGTAGCCAACCTCCATTGAGGAGAGGGCACTTTAAGAAGAAGAGTCTTCTTAGAAACCTCTTCTACTGATTACGAAAGTTTATCAGTTGTTGTTTCTAGAAGGAAATGATCACAATTTTTGCACCCCTCGAAAGTTAGTGTAAGTTCCACGGTACCCGATGTGGTCAAGTCTATGGTGACCTTTGTCCTATTGACCTAAATTCTTCTTCAGACCAAAGGAAATCAAGGTACCAAGTCCCAGCCTCTATTACTTTTCAGTGAAGAATTATCGCACGAATAGACAGACAGACAACTAATGACACCATTTCAAGGACCCTTTGTCGGATCCATAATAAATTATTTTATTAAGTAATTTGAACGTGTTAGTTACTTTTCAGTCTTATAATCCTGCATTAGATAAGGAAGCAAAGAAAATAGGGCTAGAGATAAACCAGCACAAAAGAATACATGAATATAGGGAAGGACGACACAACAACAAGATAGATATATCCAATAACACAGAACCATAACTTTGAAACAGTATCCACCTTTAGCTACTTGGGAGTAACAATAGGGGATACCTGTAAAGAGAGAACAGAAAAAAGAATTCTGAAAGGCAAAAAAACATATGGAATGTATAAAAACCTGCTTAGAAGCAAGACTCTAAGTAAGAGAACAAAAATGAACCTATATAAGACCTATTGTTACATATGGGATGGAAACAACGACAATTAACAGGAAAGAGGAAGATAATCTACTGAAATTTGAAAGAAAATAATGAGAACAGTACTTGCCTCCAAAGTAACAAGAGAAGGAGAAAGAAGAATGAAAACAAATTCCGAAATTGAAGAAGAACTAAAGGGAGAAAATGTAGTCAGATACATAAAATCTCTTCACTTAGAATGAATACGACATATACAGAGACGCCGACACTTGGATATACTGAGAAGGATAACTAAATGGACACCACTATGTCTTAGGTGTAGAGGAAGGCCTAAAAGAAGATGGCTAGATGATGTAAAATATGATATAAGAACAATGAATGTTAAAGACTCGAAAGTTCAGTGCAAGGAGAGGAAGAATTGGAAAAGTGTCACGACAGCAGCATAGAAACACAGCAAGGTATAAATAACATAGAGGAATAATCCACCTCACCCAAAAAAATTATTGTAGTATGCCCTAGAAAGAATAAATATTTTAAATTATGTCTGAAAGTTAGACCTCTTATTACATCTTTCAAAGTCACCGTTCAACCTTCTAATAACTAAAGCTCGGATTTATAGGCAACAAAAATTGAAGAAAAAGGCGCCTATATAGGCAAAGATTTTTATTAAAAAAGGCAGGAATATTAACAATTAGGCAAAATATATGCAATAAAGGAATATAACTTATTATTTATTGTACAAAGTGAATTAACGTAATATTAACTTAAGGCAGGTATATGTACACATCATAATCATAACATTAGTATAAATAAACTAGTAACTAAATAACTGTAAATTAATAATTAAACATTGTAACCACTTAAAATTTTATCATTAATAGAAACAACTAAATGTTTTTCAATATTTTCGGTCTTAAAACTATGTCTTCGATCACTTAAAATTAATTTGTATATTGAAAACGAACGTTCGACATCGACAGATGTAATTGGAGCATATTTCAGAGCGGATAATAAATTTGGCATAATTTGAAATTCCTCGGAAAATGTCCCAGTCAAAACTTTAGCAACATTAGATAAAAACGAAAAACCTTCATTCTTGTCGAAAACATATTTTATTTTTTTTTTAAATTAATTGACCGTTACTTCCAGGTGCCGATTAAATTTTCGTCTTTAAATTATCTATTAATTTTACTGACTCACATAAATTTTTCTCTTGTTTTTCTAATAAGGTAATTGTGGTAACTATTAATTTATAATTGTCATTGATATAAGCGAGTTCCTGTTTCAATTTGGGATTTTTTAATATTTTTTTTGCTCCTCGAATGGCTTCGGAAATATCATCATCAAATTCTGATATAACTAATTCTATTTCATTGCAGTGTTCAAAGTAAAAAAAACTGCTTCGAGCCAGGTTCCCCACCTGGTAATTACTGGTTTAGGTGGCAAAGGGACACCGGGAAGTCTTTATTTATATATTTGCACCCTCAACGGAGCCTTTACAAAAACTTTTTTCATAAAATTTATAAAATTATTTACCAACGGAAACAGATTTCTTACTTCTTCAGCAATTCTATTTACCCCGTGGGCTACACAAGTGCAATGAATTAAATTAGGATAAAAAATCTTTAAATTAACAGCAGCTTTTAACATATATTCCGCAGCATCTGAAAGCATTAAAACTATTTTATTCACTGGTATAGCGTTGGGTAAAAAGAGGTTTCTTAAACTATCTTGTATAAATCGACTTATTGTTAAAATGTTTGTTTTTTCCAATTCTTTAACGGCAACTAAATAAGGTTTTCTCGCAAAATTTTCGTTCAAAATTTCAATCATTAAATTATCTATATACCTGCCGCATACATCTGTCGTTTCATCCACGATAATATACAAAAAATTGCTCTCTAACTCCCGCTTAATTTTTGAAATACATTCCACAGTATGTTTTCTCAATGTACTCTCGTCTGGTAAGGATTTATTATGATATTTTTCGAAAAAGCATTTAAAACTAGGGTTATTAACTTTATGTAGAGGAATGTTGGATGCAATCATCATCTGGCATACATCAAATTTAAATGCGTCTTCCTCCTTTTTTTTTGAACTGCTTAAACTATCCCGCAGAGATATTTGGGCTAACTTAGAGGAATTTAATTTTTCCAAATTACGTTTATGAAGTTGGGTTTCACAATGCTGGTCAATAAAGTACTTTTTTCTACTTGAAATCTGAGAATTAAAAAAAAATAATTAGAATTCTAAAACCGCTTTAGAATTTACAAAATGCTCCATCTCCTTCTAGAGAAAGTTCCGAATAAGGTGCGATCCGATCCATAGCCTTAATTTAGATGTCATCTTTTCACACAAATGTCTAAAACGTGTTCTTTGCTTTTCGGTATACGCAACAAAACTAAACTAGGATATAGCAATTTGTGACTAAACTCTGATACAGTAACCGACTGTACAACTGATAATAAACTAATAAAGCTTAGAGATTTCCAAATAGTTAACCCTCAAGTCTCGATCAGGTACATTTTCCTAGAAATCTGTTATATAAACAAACCATTGATATTTTATTATTGACCCAAAATTTTATTATAGAATGGTTTAGTAATAGAATAATATCATGGGTAGTACCATGAAATTTTAAAAAAGGCACAAATAGGCGGAATTAACGAAAAAAGGCAAAAGGTGCAAAAAACAATTATAATAGGCAAAATAGGCAAAAAAGGCATTTTGCCTATAATCCGAGCTTTACTAATAAAAACTTACTTTCTGACGAAGATGGTTTTCTGATGACTTACTGATTGTGGCCGTTGAAACCCAATTAGGTTAGGCTATCAATCAATCCAAGTTTTAACTTTGTTTAGGCTATTGCCTCCTTAAGGAAGGAGTACTACTTTTTTTTTCTGTGGAGCGAGAAGGTGTGGTCAACGTAAGAATGAATGCGTGTGGAGTTATAGAGGTGAAGTGCTAAAAAGCTGGGGTGCAGAAGGTGACGTATTGTGATAAGGAGCGCACAAGAGGAATTATTGGTAAGCAAAACAAGCCAAAGAGAGGTACTTCGAGGTGTTATCAGCCATACTAGGAACGGCTCTTAATTAGCGTTTTTGGCTTGCCGTTGGTAGCTGCGATATTTTATGGGGATTGATTATAATATATCAAAATACTCATCAGGAAGTTCGTTTCCAGTGTTATGTAGAAGTTTTGCTGGAGGGAATGGAACTTTTCTTTTAGGAATCCTGGTGAGTATTTGCCCTCGGCGATTGCAAGGAGTTTTTAGTATTTGCTTGGCTCGGTTGTTCGAGCCTACTATAGTGCGAAGGACATACCTCCTGCTGAGGGATAGGATTCTGTCCTTAATTGGTGTTACATTGGCTACTTGATGTATGAGTGCTGACGGGTAGTCTCTGCTATTCCTCGTGCTGAATCTTAAAATTTTTCTTTCAGTGGCCATGATGGTGGTCCTTTGGCGAGTGTTAAGTGATGCGTAGATGCATGCCTTGTATTCGATTATCGGTCTTATGTAGGTTTTATAGGTGTGCAATAGTGTGTTATTTGACGTATTGCCTATTTTACCGGACAGCGCTACCAGGTGTCTAGACCTCTTTCTTACCCTGTCTAGGGTGTTTTGTATGTCAGTTTTCCAGTTAAGAGTCCTGCTGAAATGAACTCCCCAATAGGAAACCGAATTTCTGAGAATAAGGTCTTCTTCTCCTAGCAGGGTTATGGGCAGACCATGGACATCACGGCAGTGGGGAGATTTGAATAGTATTAGTTGGGTTTTGGTGGCGTTAATAGTCACTTTCCATCTATTGCACCACCTAATAACTCGGTCTAGGCAGTTTTGAGCTCTTTCGAATACAGAATATCTGGGCCACATAATGAGAGGAGAAAAGTACTCTCTGCTTAGACTCATAATCCAAGGAAAAATCTCGGGAAAGAGAAATGTGGGACGTAGGAGGATTTCCTGGTTGCGAAATTTAAGGTTTGTTCAATACAGTTGTTCAGAGCTGCAGCCAACAAAGTAAAGATTGCTGTGATGGTAGCCAACCTCCGATAGGAGACGGTACTGCAATAAGAAGAATACAGACATTTGTCCACGAACTCTATGTGGCCCTGATGTGAGGAGCGCAGTGTCGTCAGCGTACAGAAGTAGGGATTCCGATCTATACTGAGGGCGGGGGATACTGTTGTAGACTTTGTATAGTGTTGGAGCAAGAATTGAGACCTAGGGTACTCCAGCTTGTGGAGTGAATGGTGAGGATAAAGTGTTGCCAACTTTGATCCGGATAGTCCGATTGGACAGATAGGAATTTATTAGTTTAACGAAAGATGTGGGCAGTCCAGTAAGGTGGAGTTTTTCGATCAGGCCGTGTGCCAGACGTGGTAGAATGCCTTCTGAACGTCTAGGAATATGACTATGACGTGTTTTCTTTCGTTAATTGATTGTGAATTGACTCCTCTTATATCGTATCTGGGCTGTAATATCCCAGAGTGCGTTTGCTCTCTGGGGCATTGCTTACATTGCAATATGTTACAAATGTTAAAAGTAATATAGTTTTCATGGCAACAAAGATTTAAGTTAAAATTAAAATATTTTTCACCTGTAACATGGATACCTTGGTATATATACTATGGGTGCATATATGTGTTTTATGTGAAATTTTAGTTAATGACATCAAACCTATAGTTAATGACTCAGCTCTAGCCCCTATGGCATGTTCTCAGTTGATCCACGTGTGCCTATTTAATTAAAATCATATACCTCCATATGTCGTTCTTTGTAAGCCGTTGTAACGCACCGTCTCTAGGGGATGAGACAACTTTTGTATCCAATCGCTTCATGTGCGTAGTGGTACTCATTTTAAAGAAGAACCCTTTTGCGGAAAAGAGTCCGCTCTTCCCCGCAAAATATCAGACTGATACGGCAGTCAGTTTTACAATTTACTTCACTAGTTTTTAAAAATCTGAGTTTTGTATTTATCTTAGAAGTGCATGAGGTTATATTTTAATGCATATTTTAATATGATAATAATAGACAAAACTTTGGTTTTATCTTTTACTCTTGTATAGTACATACTATTTTGTAATGGATTTCTATTTTGAAATTCTACATATTTGACAAAATATAATTACAGACCGGTCCTGGATGAGATAACCGCTACTTTTCAAGCAAAAAATAGAAGGTTCCATGGTGTAATGGTTAGCACTCTGGACTTTGAATCCAGCGATCCGAGTTCAAATCTCGGTGGGACCTCGATATTTTTTGTTTTTTTTTCGTTTCTTATGTAAATACTACTGGGATAACTTTAATAAACTTTAAATAAAAATTTTAAATATATATAAATTATTGTTACTTATCATTTTAGTAAAATAATAAAAAAAATTGAAAAAAGGTTCTGAGGTCCCACCGAGATTTGAACTCGGATCGCTGGATTCAAAGTCCAGAGTGCTAACCATTACACCATGGAACCTATGGAAATAATTGTTTCTGGAAACTTGATTTTACGGGTATTATTAAGTCAATAGATTATAATATTGTTTTTAAAAATTTTCTTTGCAACACTCCCATTGGCAAGTCGCGTATTTACGATTATAATAATATTCTAGGATATATCCATATGTTAAGTGCTTTTAAACGGCGTGACCGTATAAATTCTTGTGCTTAAAGTCAAAATTTCTATACAGAAAGACATAAAAAAAAAATCTGAGGTCCCACCGAGATTTGAACTCGGATCGCTGGATTCAAAGTCCAGAGTGCTAACCATTACACCATGGAACCTATGGAAAAGCCTATACGTCTAATGTAATTGTTCGACAGAGTTATTTTTGTAAGAAAAAATTATTTAGAAGTTTCGCCAAGATTTTTAAACCAGGATAGCTGGATTCAAAGTCTATAGTGTTAACCATTACACCATGTAACCGATAAATATATTAATATTTCAAATAATTTTACTTAACTATTTTAAAAAAAAGATCTTCTGAGGTCCCACCGAGATTTGAACTCGGATCGCTGGATTCAGAGTCCAGAGTGCTAACCATTACACCATGGAACCGATGGAAATTATAATATATCTGAGAATTTCGTTCCGTAGGTATCGTTTAATACTAGAAAATTTGTAAAACCTTATATCTTTAATATTTTTGTTCCATAAAGATACTTTTTATGAAGAAAAACGAGTTTAGAGTCATAGTCAAATCAAGGGGAAGATCAAATATGTTCTCTGAGATTTGGTACAACTGTTTAATAGAGAAAATGTTTTTACTTGCGTCATCTATGAACTAGTTACATAAATCTTACGTTTTTCTTTCGTATTTATTCAAGTGAAGAACACCGATAATTTTTTAAAAAGATCGAACTGACTGTCTGGAAATAAAAATAATAAAAGGAAAAACATATTGTACAGTGAAGAGTATCTTAAATATGGCATTACATTTATTTTTAATAGCCACAGTGCTTTATATCGGAGAAGTTTTGTTAAAAAAATCTCCCTTAGCCTCAGCCCTCAGCTGTCAAAACTACTTCGGCATTTAAATAACAAATATAGAATTATTTGAAAGAAAGGTAAGGTATGTTCACAATCAATAAGCGATGTTTTCATTATCAACCACTACAAATGAAAAGGCATTACTAGTAGGCTATATGTATAATAATATAATAGAAGTACAGGTGGCAATAAATACACAATTTTGTATTTTATCTAGCGCCTTTAAAGTTCATTTTTGAAGTTTATAAAAATTTTTGTAAAATATGAATTATATAAAGTTTGCATAAATTTATTTTAATTTAAATTCGAAAATTCTATTAATTTATCGTAATCAAGAGCTCAGGTAGATAAAATACGTTTGTGACCGCAATTCTCAACGGTTCCATGGTGTAATGGTTAGCACTCTGGACTCTGAATCCAGCGATCCGAGTTCAAATCTCGGTGGGACCTGAAACTTTTTTATTTTTATTTTAACAAAAAATTATTGTATTTATTATTATACCTTTATTATTTTACTACAAAAATTTTCAATCCTTAAATCATTTGAAATCGGAGTAATCTACACTTCAAATTTATGTTCTCATTTGTTGTTTAATGTTTATGTATTTTATGTGCTTATAGGATGGGATATAGGTCACTTGTCAAATTTTTTCATCATATTTAATACTTTCTGGGTGGATAATAATCCAGCTGGATGTAATTAAATTCGATAACCGTAATATTTATTCTGTACGAATGACCAAACCAGATTAACTGTGTCTATTATTTCATCGTTTACTGTGTGTTTTACTTCCATGTTTTTTTCTGATTCTTATAATTATTCAATTAAGGACATAATCCTGACCCTCAGTAGGAGGTATGTCCTTCGCACTATAGCAGGCTCGAACAACCGAGTTAAACAAATACTGAAAACTACTTGCAATCGCCGAGGGCAAATACTCACCAGGATTCCTAAAACAAAAGTTCCATTTCTTCCAGCAAAACTTCGACATAACATTGGAAACGAACTTCCTGATGAGTATTTTGATATATTAGAATCAATCCCCATAAAATATCGCAGCTAACAACTGCAAGCCAAAAACGCTAATTAAGAGCTGTTCCTAGTATGGCTGGTAACACCTGGAAGTAACTGCCTTTGGGTTGTTTCGCTTACCAATAATTCCTCTTGTGTTCTCCTTATCACAATACGCCACCTTCGGAACTCCAGCTTTCTAGCACTCCAACTCTATAACTCCACGCGCATATAACCCTTACGTTTACCACACCCCCCGCTCCACAAAAAGAAAAGGAGCACCCCTTCCTTGAAGAGACAGAAGCCTAAACAAGGTAAAAACATGGATTGACTGATTGTTGATTTTTATAGTTGTCACCCTTGACTTGCCTGCTACTCTTCTCCAGAAATCCATTTCTGTTAATTGTAGCATTTTTATAATTTTTTTTAGACTGAGCCATACTTCTGAACTGTATGTGATTATTTTTTTTACAGTTATGTGATATATCCTGGTTTTGTTTTGTTTGCTTATATTTTTAGTCCAAAATATGCCGTTCAATAGGGATAATACTTTTTCTCCTTGAATATTTCCCTAATAAAAACTAAAAAAGGTTACTCGAGGAAGAAGAAGAAGATGTAGTATAAGGTTTCTTTGTTGTCCTTCTTTAAACGTATACTCTTTTTTTCGTATTCTTTTACAAGTGTTCTTGTCATATGGTCCAGGCGCCCATACTCTTGTACTGTTATTACTTGGTTGTCTGCAAAACTGTGTATACAGTGGGTAGTTATTAAGTTGAAGTCCAATATCTCTGCATTTTTTTTCATTGTTCTAATGTTTGTTCTAAAAATATTTTAAACAGTGTGGGTCATAAGTCATCATCCTCATACTGGCTTTACAACCCTGTGTTAGTCCTGACCTTCTCAAGAATTTTTTCCAAGTCGGCCCTATCTATCGCCTTCCTCCGCTTGTATTCACACACCTCTCATTTATTTATTGATGTTATAAAGGAACCTTGTTCTGGGTCTTAATCTTCTTCTCTGCCCAATGGGTTTATCGAGGAGAGTTTTTCTATCTGGGTCATTTTGTTGCCTCAGCATTACATGCCCTACCCATCTCAGACGTCCTATCTTAATATATTTATGGTATCTGTTTCCTAGTATCTTCTTTAAAGTTGGAAGTTGTATCTCCTTCTCCAGACTCCATTGTCATTAATCGCTACGCCTTAGTACTTTTCTTTCGAAACATCCTAACATGTTTTTAGTATTTTTTGAGATTTCAGGTCTTTGAACCGTATTTTAGGACTGGGCGGATTATTGTTTTGTATCACAAAGTGTACAAAGTTTTACCTTTGTATTTTAAATTGGCTGTGTAAATTATGCAGGTTATCTCTGCGGTAGTGTTTTTTTAGTGTTGACCAGCGCTCACAGGTATACAAATTCGTTAACTGCTTCAATAACGTCTTTGTCTAAACATTTCTCTCCAATTTACAGAGTCGTAGGCTGCCTTGTAGTTTATAAATATGTGATAAGTATCTGTAATGCCATTATATGCAATTTTCCAATATTTTTTTCTAAAATTCGTTTCTGGGTTGCAATCTGATGAATTGTCGATTTACTACCTGAAATGAACCTTGTATTTTCCTATTTTTATATAATCTCGAAAAGAAGGAAATGCGTATATCGTAGGCATTCGTAAACACACAAGGAGAGTCCGATAAGAATAATAAATAAAATTACATACAGGAATCAATAATTCGACTTTAAAATTTTATGGCGATTTTATTTATTCGACAGTTTATGGCGAAAAATTATTATTCGTTATCTTCTGATGCCGAAGTCATCGGTTCCATGGTGTAATGGTTAGCACTCTGGACTCTGAATCCAGCGATCCGAGTTCAAATCTCGGTGGGACCTGAATTATTTTAAATTTCTTCATGGTAAAATTGTTAATATACATACATAAAAAAATCCACTGCAATAACAATATAGGTTCCATGGTGTAATGGTTAGGACTCTGGACTTTAAATTAAGCGATCTGAGTTGAAATCACGGTGGCACCTCATAAAAATTTTCTTTTATCAAACGACACCTACGGAACGAAATTTTCAGAAATATTATTATGTCCATCGGTTCCATGGTGTAATGGTTAGCACTCTGGACTTTGAATCCAGCGATCCGAGTTCAAATCTCGGTGGGACCTCAAAAATTTTACTTTTTCGATGGATTTCTGCATAAAAACTTTAAGTCTACGTACAAGAATAGTTGATGAGCCTTGTAAAATCATTTAATAAATGGATATATCGTAGAATAATGTCATAATCGTAAGTTCACGAAATTAAAATGAGAATGTGTAAACAAAATAGCGAAGATCAATTTTGTATTGAAACCTTAATGACCAGGTAAATCGAAAACTCTAGAAATTTTGTTTTTCCATAGGTTCCATGGTGTAATGGTTAGCACTCTGGACTTTGAATCCAGCGATCCGAGTTCAAATCTCGGTGGGACCTCTGAAATTTTTGTTTTTAGTTTTGTGCTAGAGATATTAAAATTTTCTTCTATATAAAAAATAATTTTTAACCCGGGCAGTGTCAATTTTTATTCTTTAATTCATCTTAAAGATGTTTCACCTGTTAAAAATGTTGGCCGATTGTTTTGTAATTTATTGTCAAAAATACAGGATATTTTCATGTTTTTTTATTTGTCCTTATTTTGTTGCGCTGCAATACTTATATGTTTTGCTTGTTTGATTTTTTGTTATTTAGAAAATACAGCCGCATCCACCATAACGGTTATTAGCGGCGGCTACTTTCTTCTTAAAGTGCCTATCCGTTCCGGATGTTGGCGATCATCACGGCTATCATCGCGGCTACAGAATTCCTAAATTAAACTTTATAAAGCATTCCTATACATTTTAAAAAATTTACAATATTATGTACTGAAAAATTGTGCCCAATAAAGTACTTATATATACTGTAATATATACTGTTGGGTATGTTAAATGCTACAGGATAATTAGCAAAACTAGGGTATACAATAATTAAAAAATGGTTAACGTTAACTTGTACATTACATGTTTCACACATAGGTGATCCTTTTACACATTAAATATGAATGAGTAACGGTAAATACAAAAACGTTTTAAAAAGACAAGTAAAAATAAATATGTACTATCAGAAAGGGTTGTATTATTATTTTTTAAATAATCTCAATGAAAATCTTTTGATGGACAAGTATAAAAAGTAATTTTGTCCCAAAGAATACCAGAATGGTTGATGACCAATCAATTCGATAGCTTTTCACAATTTTCAGAAAACTTCTCATAAAAAATGATGCCCTATTTACCATTCAATAATTAAATATACTATGGTATTATAATGTTATGGTGGCATTTTATGTGCATGTGTTTCGCCCTTTTTTAGTTAATATACTACAAAAGCATTTTTATGAGATATAATTTTTTTCAGTCTTTCTCATCTTCATTGTTTATTTAGTATCTGGTTTATATACAAGCTACGCTAGATGAATATAATACTGTCTTATGATTAATTTCCATTCAAGAATAGGTAAACAGATCAAAGTAACAGATTACCTAAGAGTGGACTCGTTTTCTTGAACTAAGTCTAGATTTTTGATCAATAATATTCTTGTTTCCAATTAATTTTTTATTCCTAACATTGCTTCACGTCTCATTCCGTTAGTCTTTCTTTTCTTATTTTGATCAGGTTTTCTTGCCGTTGCGTTGTTTGGTATTATCTTTACATTAAATAAAGCATCGCTTTATCTTATTTGTATGTAGTATAAAAAAATATTCCATATTCTTACAATTCATAGAAGTGGGATACGTTATAGATAGCAAAAAATAGTTGGCAGCGGTGGGATTCGAACCCACGCCTCCGAAGAGACTGGTGCCTTAAACCAGCGCCTTAGACCGCTCGGCCACGCTACCTCGTCTAAAGAGATAAAATAATATACTCGACACAACAATAAGTCTTGGGTGACATTCAAAGTTTATTAGCTAAATTTTATTTATAATTTTGAAAACAAAAAACACTGTTTCCGCCCGGGATCGAACCGGGGACCTTCCGCGTGTTAGGCGGATGTGATAACCACTACACCACGGAAACTTGTACAACTAAGTCTACTGAACTAATCCGTCGGTCGGCCTATGCCATAATAATAGTTTGTAATATTAAAACCACAAGCTAATAGTAACTCTAAACAACCACATTTATATTAATTAAAACTACTGGATTTAGTATGGCAGCTTTCAGATAAGTACTTATAGTATTGGTTGAGATCCACTCATTGTATTTCTTCGTTGAATATACTCAACAGGAATAGTTCTTTCAATATTTTCCAATATTTATTTATCGTTTGGTTTTTACAGAAACCACGCAATACATATGTAATACAGTTAAAATCGTTTATAGCGACATCGATTAGAAAAACATACCCGTTATAATGACTAAAATCAAAGTTCCCGGCTGAATGCTATATACTACATTTAACTAATATCTTCGGATAATTATATCTATTAGAACGACCAGCTCGACTGTAATTTATACAATTTGAATAGGTAACAGTATCTATCCATTGGCTATTAAAATTGCAAAATTAAACAAAAACTTTTTGTATTATTCTAATAAAAGTTATTTTGTTTGTTTCTAATAATTACAAAGTCTTTTTAATTATTAGAAACAAACCATGTACATGCGGAAGACTCAAAGCCCGCTTCTCACGTCTATTCAGTCAGTTTGTTACTTATTTGTATACAAGATGCACCAAAATTATTTATACTTGGTAAATTAATATGGTGTATTGTATCACACTCGACAGTTTTAACCATTTGGAACGAGAAAGAAAAAGTTCAAACCCTTTATCACAGCAAATTTTTGAAATTCAAACCAGTCAGAATACGAAGATTGAGAAAGATTTTAATCGGATTCAACGTTACAGCGCTCTGCACGGTATTGTCGGGAAAATGAGTGGTGTAGAAGAATGAATGACGCAAAAAGTGGCGTACATTATACGAAGACTACAGACCAGTTGAAATTTTTAACGCAGACTAAATCGGATTTTTTTACAATATGATACCTGACAGAACTTAAAAGTTTAAAGGAGAGAATTTTCTGGAGGAAAAATGTCCAAAACGAGACTATGGCTGCAGCCAATATGATAGGATCCTGTATTGTCTTATGCTTAATTTTGGTACAGAAACAGAGCAACAGATCACAGAAACATATTTCATTAGTTTGGAATCATCTTGAACTAAGTCTAGACTCTTATGCCTGGTTAATTTTTCCTTTCAGAAATTAGCTTTTTTTTAATTATCGGTTCAAGTTATTTTAAGTTTTTCTTGGTTTCAAACATGTTCTTCTTAGTATCCATGTATGTCTTGTTTTTTTTTTCATACTAAATGAAGCGTCGCGGTATTTCTATATTTGTATCTAATATAAAAACAAATTTCATATGTTTAATGTTTACACAACTGGGCAAATTTATAGATGACACAAAACAGATGGCAGCGGTGGGATTCGAACCCACGCCTCCAAAGAGACTGGTGCCTTAAACCAGCGCCTTAGACCGCTCGGCCACGCTACCTTATCCTTATAATAAAAATGATATTCTGGACGCAATATTGTCTACTGGATGACCAAAATATATTCAGTTTTATGTATAATGCGGTTATGATATGTTGAAAACAAAAAAGTGTGTTTCCGCCCGGGATCGAACCGGGGACCTTCCGCGTGTTAGGCGGATGTGATAACCACTACACCACGGAAACTTGAACAATGGATTCTACTGGTCTAATCCGCCGCCATATTACATTAAAATCTGCGATCTTTTAAAACCTCAAGCTAACAGCAAAGAATATAGACGCATATGCGTCTATATTCTCTGCTAACAGTAACCTTATGTAATCCAGTAACCAATGTGTAACCTTTTTTATTTTGATCTAAGCTAGAAAGGTCACCAATTGATATAGTGCGACCGGCAGCTAGATGGTTGGGGGAGAGTGAGTCGTGGGATCGGAACTAGCGTTTGAAATTGGTATTTGGTTCAATTTCAACGAATATTAACCCATTAGTGCCTAGAGTTACATATATGTAACGCAGGACAAGATTTCATTTATCCATTGTAAATTTTTTTTGTAGAACTACTAACGAACATATGGCGGCACGGTTCACACGGCAGACATTACTGTTCGCGCCCACACATGTTTTGCTTAGTTTAGTTAACGTACTTGATGCTAACAAAGTGTCAAATTTATACTATTATTTTTTACAAAATGGAACCTATTATTCAATTCGAGTAAGTGCACTAAAATTGTATTTAGAATAATTACTATAACAATTTTTTTAGATTTGGTTAGTAATTTAGTCACATATTCATGTAATTTAGAAACAATTTCATACTTTTAAATATTGGGTGATTTATGCTGATCAAAAATTAAGTATTACATATATGTAACGCTAGGCTTTTATGTGCACGTAATCGTCCATATGTGCACGTAATCGTCCATTTATTTTAATTATTGATTTATTTATAAATAAAATCTGTAGTTATTATTTTTAATTTTTTCAAAAAATCTAAAGCTTTACTTCTTTATAGGCGAGGATTTACTTTACAAGAGGCCCTTGACATGTCATTTGTTGATAACATAGACGACATTTTTATAGAACCTCCAGAGGCAGCCGAACTGACTGACGAGGATTCTGGGAATGAAGACGGTGGTTCTATCGATAACTTGACTGGGTCTCAACTTTGTTCAAATGTAGAGGGTCTTCTTCTTTGTGTGCCGTGCTTGTATTCAAGCGTTGGTTATCGTCATATTGACAAGCTGATGCAATGATTCTCGGTCGGCAGCTAGATGAAACAGTTCCTCGACCGTTCGACCTCTCCATTGTCTAATGTTACGCAGCCAGGACAGTTGTTTTCTTCCGACCCAACGTTTTCCTTCGATTTTGCCCTGAATGATTAACCGGAGTAAGCAATATTTAGGTCCTCTCATTATATGACCGAAGTATTGGACCTTTTTCATTTTGATGATGTTGATCAATGCTCGCTCTTTGTGCACGGTTCGTTAGATATGTGTGCTGTCCACGGGATTCTGAGCATGCGACGGTAACACCATAACTTAAACGCTCAAATGTAGAGGTTAGGCTAGTGTAAACAGAAATACTAACATCCGATGTACACGAACTGGACCAAGCAACATTTCAAATGCGATTGCCTCAAAAAATTTATTTGAGAGAAAATATTACTTGGGTAGATGGATACCTCGTTATTTCGGAGTCGCGAACATTTCCTAAATTTGGTTATGAACACTTAAAAGTAAATACTTGTATCAACATGTTCGAAGAATTTATTGATTCAGAGATGGTTGAACTATTGGTAAATGAGACAAGAAATTATGCCTTGTTCAAAAATCAGCCATATTCTAAATTAAGAGCTGATGATATTAGATGCTTTATAGCAATACTGATTGTAAGTGGTTACGACTCAAATCCAGGTACAGAGTATTTCTAGGATTCTGGAGCAGATTTAAGAAATGCGGCAGTCTATAATGCTATGAGACGAGATAGATACAAACTAATCCTTTAGTTTATCCACTATGCCGACAACACAAAATTAGACAAACGTGACAAGCTATACAAACTGCGATCTTTAATAAATCTATTACAGTAAAAATGTGTTAAAAATTTTGTTCCTGTCTCTAATCTCGATTATGACCAATCAATGATTAAGTACTTCGGTAAACACTTCGGTAAAATCGTCTTCCAATGAGTAGTATGAACATTTATTTTGTAAATCCGCTGCTCCACTAATATCCATGGTTAAAGATATACCTCATTCCGAATATCTCTATCTTTTTTTGTTAACAACCTGTTTACAAGTATTACGTTGTTTAATTTTTTGCGTGAAAAATGATACCACATCACTTGTACATTTCGTGAAGATGGAATTCCACTTCCATGTCCCCTTGTCTTGAAAAAAACCCATGAAAAACTTAGAACGAGATTCTTATACTTCATCTATTGATAAAGACCATGGGGTTACTTTTGTAAAATTTAAAGATAACAATGTAGCAGCTGTAGCATCTACAAGTTTTGGTGTCAATCCGCTTGGTCAGGTAAAGAGATATAGTAAAAAGGAACAAAAATACATCAACATATCCAGACCAGACTTAATTGGGAAGTATAATAATTCCATGGAAGAAACAGATTTAATGGACCAAAACATATCATGTTATAGAATTGGTATCCGATCCCGAAAATGGTGGTGGTGTATATTTAGCTTTCTCTTAGATGCAGCAATTAATATTGCCTGTATATTATTTAAAAAAGTCACGATGACCAATTACCACAACTAGCTTTCCAACGAAATATAGCCCAGTATTATGTTCAAAAATTTCAAAACCCATCAAAAGGAGCCGGAAGACCAGCTTCGTCTAAATTTAGTAACTCCAATAACAGAATTTTAGATCATCTTAGATATGATGGTTAAGATCATTATTTGTTAGTGTATGTTTCAAATAATAAAAGAAGACGGTGTGCTGGTGACAATTCTTCTTCAAGTACAAGAACAATGTGTGCAACATTTGATGCACTCTTATGTTTGGACTGTAATTATATATTAGACAAAAAATAATAAAACAATTTAGTTTTAATTATATTATGTCAAATTTGTTCACAGTAGTGCCTAGCGTTACATATATGTAACACCGTTTTTTGACTTCAATTCAATAAAGTTTTTTATTATACCGTAAAATTTATTATATTTAAGTTATTCAACAGGTCATTTTATTTCATTCAATCGAAAACTTGGTAAAAATTAAATTCAGGCACTAATGGGAAAATTACAAATAAAAATACAACAGTTAAACAGACTTTTATAATTCTCCAACATACAATGGTCAGTAAAGATGTGGTTACCGCTAATTAAATATCCAACAAATCAAAAAACATCATAGTATTGATGTAGTTTCTTATGTCACGCGTACTACATCGATGGCTTAAAGGACAAATATTGTATGTCAAAAATTGAGGTTTTCAGCAATACCAATTTGAAAGTTTGCGTTAACCTTGACAAACCGTACATCTTTTAAAAGTAATTCAATTACAGTATCTCAATATCTCAATATCATTGTGTTATTTTATTTAAATTTTGAATTGGAATTTAGCTATGCCCAGAATAGCGAAGACCGGCCTTAAGAAGATATCAATAGCAATTTTGTGTTGGTATTATACGGTCCATACAGAACAGTTAAACAGAGTACACAAAGTAGTACATAAAAACAGTTGGCAGCGGTGGGATTCGAACCCACGCCTCCGAAGAGACTGGTGCCTTAAACCAGCGCCTTAGACCGCTCGGCCACGCTACCTTGCTCCTGTAGGTACAATAGTTTTTTTGTTGTACACACTGGAATAACTAGAAATTAAAAAAAAAATTGTATGTTTCCGCCCGGGATCGAACCGGGGACCTTCCGCGTGTTAGGCGGATGTGATAACCACTACACCACGGAAACTTGTTCAATATATTATACTGTACTAATCGACCGGCGCGGCGTGTTCCATTGTGATACATAATTTGTATCCCAAAAAAATTTACAAATTATCAAATTAGTACAAAAGTAATTTTTGAATTAATCGAAATCTTCAAAGGAACTTATAGAAGACGACCATATCACACTTTAAAATACTTCACGATAAAAATATACAAAGAACATTACTCTCTTTCTACTTTTTTTTTGTATACAAGAATTTGCACGTTGTATTTGCAACAGATATTATGTAAGAGAGCTTTCTTACATATCTCGGATTTGCAACAATCTCACGCTGTGTTTGAAGGACGGTCGGTTTGAGTGTCCTGTTCATCTTAGCTGATCTAATTGAAAATATAATTTTAAGTATGTGAGGCTCCCTGCGTATTTAGAAATATACTTTCATATTAGAAAACAAAAAAGAAAATTCTAAAAAGTTCTCCAACTATAGGACAATCACTCCAGAATTTATGCTAGAATTTAAGGAGAAATTAGTGATACGCAATTTGGTTTCCCTAATAATCTTGGCACAAGAGCGGCACTATTCAGCGTGGAATTATTGGTTTTGAGGTGTAGAGATTCCAATCATCTTCTGTACATGTGCTTTATAGCCTTTGAGAAAACATTCGAGAAGGTAAGACATGGAACATGGATGGAAATTCTTAAACAAATAGGGATAGTCGACAAAGACTTAAGAAATATACCAACTCTATACTATCACCAGTAAGAAAATGTCAGAATTGGTCTAGATAATTCTCCGTGGGGTTAATCTGTACTTCGAGCCTATTCTCAAACAGGCACTTGCCAGGGTTGATGTCGGAATCACGGTTAACGGAATTAAGATCAGTGATCTGATATATGCGGATGATACAGTGTTGCTTGCGATTTCTGCTGAAGAACTACCATTATTAATTGACAGTGTTCTGGAAAATGCGAAAAATACAGCTTATGTATGTATAGAAAACAAAAACTTTGTTTCCGCCCGGGATCGAACCGGGGACCTTCCGCGTGTTAGGCGGATGTGATAACCACTACACCACGGAAACTTGTACAATGGATTCTAATGGACTAGTCAGCCGGTATTCTATTATAATTTAATAATTGCATAGTAAAAATCACAATCTTACCATATGTACCATGTTGTTTTTTCTACAATTCCTTTGTAATTCTTCTGGAATAAGTGGCAAATCCTGTAAAATAATATCCTTGATTTATCCAAGGATATTTGTACTGCGTAATTTTTATACAATATATGAAGTCACAATTACAGTACAAGACTGTAATTGTGATTTCGCAGATAATACGGATTTTATATACTAGTATTTGGACTATATTATAAACGTTTACCGGGAACCTTCTGCGTGTTAGGCGAATGTGATAACAATTTCACCATGGAGACTTGAATTCATAAGTTTTTATTTTAACCAGTCTCTTTTCAGTCTAGAGTAGTGTAGTGGTTGCCGTGGTATCGTGCATGGTCTGCGCCATTAAACTTTTGTCTCTGGTTATTTTTATTACCTCATTATTTTCTACCTTGCGTTGAACGATGTGTTTTTCCATATTGCCGGAGAGTTTCTTACTCTTTGTTCTACAGTCGGTCTATGGAATTCGCAAGCATTCACTTCATTCACTTCAGCAGAACATTTCAGTGGCCAATAATAGTTGACCAATCTCATTTTTTTGGGTTTTTGAAATATTGCGTTCTTTCCATATTTTCGTCACCTTTCCCAGAGCAATTCTAGCTAGATTGTATGATATTTAACCAGTATTAAAAATAAATAAAAGTGATATATGCGGAACGAAGATTTCATCGGTTTCATAGGGTAGTCGTTAGCACTTTAGATTTTGAGTATAGCAATCTGAATTCAAACCTCGCTGATACCTCATAAAAATTTTATTTTATCAAAGGATATCTGCGGAACGAAATTTTTAGAAATATTATAATTTCCATCGGTTCCATGGTGTAATGGTTAGCACTCTGGACTTTGAATCCAGCGATCCGAGTTCAAATCTCGGTGGGACCTCAAAAATTTTACTTTTTCGATGGATTTCTGCATAAAGTTTAAGTTTATGAACAAGGCTCTTTGGTCAGCCCTTTAAAAGCATTTAATAAGTAGATACATATTACATACGTATACATATAATATTATGATTATCGTAAGTGCACAAATTGAAAAAGATAATGTACTAAAGACCAGAGAGTGAAGATTAATTCTTTATTGGCACCTTAATGACCATATAAATCCAAAATTCTAGAAATTTAGTTTTTCCATAGGTTCCATGGTGTAATGGTTAGCACTCTGGACTTTGAATCCAGCGATCCGAGTTCAAATCTCGGTGGGACCTCAGAATTTTTTGTTTTCAGTTTTGTGTTAGAGATTTTAAAATTTGCATCTATATTACTAAAATAATTTATAACTCGTACCACGTACACGTTTATTCTTTGATTTATCTTAAAAACATTATTAAAGCTAATAAATTACATAAATCTAGATGTTTTGGCAGGATTATTCAATAAAATGTATATAACAAGAATCATTTTCGGGAAATGTAAAAATTGACTTTTATATGACTACCTAAGAAAGTGAATTCAAATTAATTTAATACTAGAAACAGTTTATCTCATGTTATACAAAATAATATCCCATAGGATGTTATAAATTTTTGCAATAAATGGTAAGACTAGAATGGCTTCATGCGGTCCTAAGATCCCATAAAAGTGCGAAACGACCATGTTGGTTTCATATGGCACTCAACGTGTTTGGAATATACTAAAACTGTGTTGATTGTTGTGATGAAGTGAAACGCAGTTGGGCTTCCTTAACGGTTTACACACCTAAGAATCACTATTTGCTTTTACTGTTCGTATTTCTACTGTATTCAAATATAGATTCAAAAATCTATTACAATTGAAGATCAATCAAACAGTAAAAGCTGAGCATACAGTATCCAAAGAAATCTAAATTATGAGTGGTGAAGGGCGTAGAATAAGAACGTATATTGTCAACTCTATTATTGAACGTTTACGCTGATGAAATCGTACTGGAAGTTATTAAATCAGAAATAGCAGTAGTAATAGGTAATGGGCATTTAATTAATAGTATTGGGTATTTTTCTTTTTTCTTTTTATTAGGTATCTTTATTTTTATATTGGGTATTTTTTTTGTAACTACGCCTGCAGTTTTGTTGGGTGGATCGAGTAGCTCGACAGAACTGTTGTTGGTCCCAAGCCCAAATAAAGGAAGAGGGGGTCTACAACCAGGTTAGCACCCTACTGATAGATACTGAACAATACAAATACAGTTTTGAAAACAGTAGAGGACAAAGATCTATGATAGACAATATTATGTCGAATAGAGGGTTATAGCCCTCTCAAATCTTGGATGTAAGAGCACTAACATTGGTAACTAACATCTTTTAATGTAATCCGTCTTCTGTATAATGAGAAGTTACCCTAAATATTATAAAAACTATATATAACATCTACCAAAACAACAAAATGGAAATCAGAATAGATGGATAACTTACAGAACCTATAGAAATAGGCAGCGGAATACGACAAGGGGATTTATTGAGCCCCATGCTCTTCAATTTGATCATGGATGAAATCATCAAGAGCATTAAGAAAGGAAGAGGATACAGAATGGGAAACAAGAAAAGAAAAATACTCTGTTACGCAGACCACCCAATATTGATAACTCAAGATGAAGATAGTCTGCAAAGACTGATCCACAGATTTAAGATGAGAGCAAAAGAATTTAATATGACAGTCTCATCCCAGAAAACTAAAACATTAGTAGTCAGCAAAGAACCAACCAGAGGTAAAACAGAAATTAATGGCATCAGTATTGAACAAGTAATGGAAATAAAATACCTGGGAATAACACTGTCTAGCTATGGAGACCTGGACAAAGAAGTGAGAGATCAAGTACAAAAAGCAAATAGACTGGCAGAATCCCTTAATAACACTATATGATGAAACAGACACATTAACACTGAGATGAAGTCAAGAATTTATAGAGCCAGTGTAAGACCAATAATGACATATGCCTCAGAAACAAGAGCCGACACAGCTACAACGCAAAGGCTACTGAAAACGGCAGAGATGAGAGTACTAAGAAGAATTACAGGAAATACGCTGAGAGATCAAAAGACAAGTAAAGACATTAGAAGAAACTGTAACGTACAGTGTATAAATGAATGGACACAAAATAGAAAAATTAAATAAAATAACCACATAAGCAGAATGGAGGACACCCGTGTCATCAAAATAGAAAGAGATAAGTCACGAATCGAAGAAGTATCAGACGACCGCGGAAAAGATGGAGTGACAACCTTCCATAGAGGTATTAATCCGCCAATGAACAAGCAGAATTGCTTATAAAGAGGAAGAATAAGAAGAAAAAAGGGTATTTGATAATAACGTAATAATAGTAGATAATTTAGAAAATCTATTTAGAATAATGAATAAAATATTAAGGTGAAGTGACTACTACAGTTCCGAGATAAAAGTTATAATTAAGTAGCATCTTAATAAAATAAAAAAGGTTCTTTGTAGTGAAGAGATTTGTTATTAGCCATATAATTTCATTGATTGAATTCTACATCTCGCATCTTAATGGAGTTAAATCTATGAAAGATTTAACTCCATTGAGATGTGGACGCATAGAATGATTGAGATCTCATGGGTGGACCATAGAAGGTGGATGCATAGAAGGATTGAGATCTCATGGGTAGATCACGTTACGAATGTTGAAGTGTTCGTGTTATGTGAGTTCAAATCTCGGTGAGACCCTAGAAAAATTTTTGTTTTACTAATGATGGTGATTTCTACATATGCGTTTCATCATAGAAGGTGGATGCATAGAAGAATTGAGATCTCATGGGTAGATCACGTTACAAATGTTGAAGTGTTCTTTTTATGTGAGTTCAAATCTCGGTGAGACCCTAAAAAATGTTTGTTTTACTGATGATAGTGATTTCTATATATGCATTTCGAATTCAATTACCTGGAATAAGTAATTACTACACTGTATTACATAGTAAATAAATAATACACTAATCATAGACTTTTTATTCCGAAAACGTTTTGTGATGTAGCCCGAAAGGGTTATATATGATTTTTAAATAAAACTTTTGTGATTCATGGTATACAAACAACTACAGGAATTTTATTTTCGCTGTGGATTTCAATATAAGACGCCGGTAACCAGTAAGAACGCAATAAGAAAGTATGGCATATAGCAAATTGGTACCGTTGGTAACGCAACTGCTTCTTCCTTCCTGCGTCTAAAAATATCTACTTCCGGTCTTTTTTTAAAATATTTTACTGATTTTTAGAATGACAACTATATCGTAATGTTTACATTTTTACTCTTGTAAGATTTGTTTGGTAAGTTTTTCATAAAAAAAATAAGGTCCCACCGAGATTTGAACTCGGATCGCTGGATTCAGAGTCCAGAGTGCTAACCATTACACCATGGAACCAATGAACATTATAATATTTCTGAGAACTTCGTTCCGCGGGTATCGTTTGATAAAAGAAAAGTCTTATGAGGTCCCACCGAGATTTGAACTCGGATCGCTGGATTCAAAGTCCAGAGTGCTAACCATTACACCATGGAACCGATACAAAATTTCATATTTCTAAAAATTTCGTTTCACAATGACAGTTTTTAATTAAAAAAAAAATTGTTTAGAGATCCTACCGAGATTTGAACTTGGGTCGCTGGATTCAGAGATCAGAGTGCTAACCATTACACCATGAGACGGATAGAAATCGTTTTGTTTCCAATATTTTTTTTCTATACTTATAGTTTGGCAAAAGAAAATTCTTCTGAGGTCTGAGATAGAAATCTCAGACCTCATAACTTTAGAACAAGAATACCAGACACAATTGTGGCTTACTATGAGATCTATGAATAAAGATAAGAGGAAAGAAATAAACAATAATTAATAATAGAAATAAATTAAAAACTAAAACGGATAATATATTAAAAATATGGAAGGATTCTCACCCTATTATCGTTTTCTTAATACTGGGAATCGTGATTTCCTCCAATACTTCTTAACAAATGTTTTCCATTGGCCTCTATCGTCAGCTACTCTAAGGGCATCCTAGAATGAGTGGCCCGCCTAATTCTGAATGTGATGGGACCAGCTAGTTGGTGACAGTCATCTTGGTCTTCTCCCTGGAACGTTTCAAGAAACAATTAATCTCTCGAAATTATCTTCACCTCTGCAAAGAACAAGTGACCAAATAACTGTAGACATATTGTGGAAATTTTTTTTTGTTGTCAAGTTGGTTAAAATTGGAAACGTTTGTCAAATGATCTGTTTCGGCTATACGCAGCATTCTTTTTCAACACCACAACTCACTACAAAGGCATAATTTTTTTGCGTTTTTTTGCGTGAATAGGCCAAGTTTCTGCCCTGTATAGAAATATTGAGAATACAAGTGCATTCTTCAATTCTATATGTAAAAAATTAATTTTTTTATATATTATACCTTGGTCAAAAAATTTTAACTTTCACGTTTGACTTAATTAAAGTGGTTATACTTTTTAGGATAGCACTGATGATGGAATAGTTATTCTAAGAGATGTAGCTCGATAGGATTTTTTTATTATTATACCTTTTTTAAAGGACCTTTTTACTAATTTTTTTGCGATACATGGTATACAGCCAACTACAGGAATTTAGTTTCATTGTGAATTCTATCTGTCTTTCCAAACTTTTATTAGGGGATTAATCGCAATTTTTGCCATACCAATTCGTCTCCTAACTTCTGACAGGCAGTTGCCATCATTAGTTATACTAGATCCAAGCTGTCTAGTATCTGGTATTCCTGCAAGTGTTTATTTACACAGCTAAATAGTTTTGAAAATGTCTATCACTATTATTTTCGTCTTATTTTTATTAATTTTAAGACCAACTTTTATGCTTTCCAACTCAACTCTTCTTATGAGATTTAGCATTTCTTGTTCATTTGCTCCTATAAATTTGGTATTATCAGGAAATCTTAAATTGTAATCTACCTATCCTTCTAAATCCATCCTCACGAGATGTTCACCATAAATATTGAATAAGTCAGGTGATAAAACGTCTCCTTGACTAACCCCTCTCTCTGCTCTGAATTGGCTTGAGAACCCTCTTATCTAGTCATACTTTTGCCATATTGGAGCGATACAGATTTTTATTCAGTGTGACCAGGTGTATTGGTGCACCCATTTCTATTAAAATGGACTAACGATTACCTACTATGAAATGAAAGGATTACTACGAAATAAATTTAAGGATAACAAATTAAACTTATCAAACATAATATCAAAAGAAAGCATGGATGAAGAAGACTAAGACCCTGAAGAGATGACATAAGAAGACATAATGGAAGAAGTAGAAGATGCTGTAAAAATAATTAAAACAGGAAATATGTTAGATATATTCTGGATAGAACCAGAAATGTTAAAGTGTTTGGGAGAGGATAGAAAAGGATAGCTGGTGGAATCATATCGCAGGTATTGTAAACTAGACAGATTCTAGTGGAATAGGAAAATAACCTGGTTACCTCCATACCTAATAAGGAAGACCTATGTCATTGTGATAACTAAAGAGTCTATATTAATCTGCGCTGACAATTAAAGTTTACACAAGAGCAGTGGAATAAAAACTCAAGGAAGGACAAGTTGCTTTTATGAAAGAAAATAAAAGATTATAACATACATATAATTCAAAATATTATGGAAAGGAAAGTAGCAACGGGAGAAGAGTTATATCTAAATATCATATACTTCAGAGCGGCTTCTGATACAGTACACAGAACAACTAAAGATACAGGTCTAACAAATCTGAAAAAGTACCAAGAGTACTACGAGAAATTATATTTGTATATATAGCGATAACAAGCGTTTTAGGCCCATTGCTGGATGAATAATTTAAATCGTTTTCTGTTGTTAGCTGTCAACTTCTAATTTTTGATTCCTATCTCTCTGACATATTTCGTCACTACTTCTCTCCATTTCTTTCTTGATCTTTCTCTAGTTTTTTTCCCCTTAGGTGCTCTTCAACCAATATTCTTTAATTGTCTATTACCTTGCATTTTTTCTAAATGTCCGAGCTATTCTAGTCTACGTTTTTTCACAACTTTTATTATTGGAGGGCGAGCATACTTCTACATTACTTTTCCAAGTGTGGGTCTAATTATAGTTTTGCACAATCTTATTTTTCTATTACGAAATATATCTTTGGCCTTAATTATTTTGTTCACATCACCAGCACATCTGTTGCTTTTGGTCACTCTCAGGTTGATTTGTTTTTTCCTTACATGTCTGATCAATAAGGGTACCAAAGTACATAATATTTATCCATCTTCTCAAATTCTACAACTGATTCATCCTTTATCTCTAATTTAAGGAGCCCCTGGTGTTTATTCCTTTTTGCTCGAGATTTCCATGTACTGGGATTTATTAATATTAACTTTGAGTCCTATTTTACAGCTTTAGAACCACATTATCACCGTACACTAAGCATTGGTGCTCCTTGTAGAAAATAATACCGGGCCGATTTATTCCAGTGGCCCTTACAATTTTTTCTAGAACTGTATTGAATAGCAAGATAGACAACGGGTCTACCTGTCGAACACCTTTTTTCACTTTGAGTTCTTCTGATACTCTACCATTGCATTTCACAGCACAAATGGTTTTTCTAATTGTTATTTTTAACAATCTTACTATTTTTCTGGTACTGAGAAGTCTTTAAGTAATTCTATTAGTTTGTCTCTGTCTATTGTATCGTAGACAGCCTTGTAATCAACAAAAAGTACTTGTGCTGAAATTCATAGCAGTTGTATTCATAGCAATTGATGAGCATTGTATACAGCAAATTCTCCCTGGTATTGTCGTTGGTTTCGTAAAGCGTCTGCTCCGTATTTTAAATTTCTACCACAATGCCGGAGCTTTTTGATATTTCATGTCTTTTATTATTTAAAAATAACAATAGAAGTCATAAGATTTCCTACTTGCCGAAACTGAATTCAAATTTTAACCGCTGTGCTTCATCACGGTGAAAATTCTTAGCGAATTCTGTTTCTAGTACTCAAAACCGAGTAACCGTCTTTCTGCCTTTATTATTTCTTTAATTTCTCCCTTTGTGGTATTTGGTATTATTTCTTCTACTACTATTTGGGGTTTAGGAACATTATAATTTTCTTCAGTAATTACTCCGCCATTTAGCAATTTTCTGAAATATTCTTTTTACCTTTCACATATTTGGTCTTCGCCACTATCGGCTTTCCTTGCTTATCTTTTCTTGAACACTCATCGTTCTGAACCGGTACCCAGTTTTAATGTATTTGACCTCTGTTAAACTTTTTTGTTTCGTCTTTCTTGAAATTTTCTTCAATACGTTTTCCTTTATTGTTTATACACTTTCTTTTTCGTGCCTTTAGGATTTTCTTTACTTTTTCCGTTGTTCAGCACACCTTTCTAAGTCTTCTTGTTTCTGCGATCGCAAACTTTTTATCGTCAAATTCGTCATCAAACCATTGGTTTTTTTCTAAATCTTCTTATTCTTGGTATATTCTTAGGCGTATCTTTCTTGTATATCCTTTTGTTAACTTCTCTTGTATTAAGATGTGGTATATTTGGATAGTTTCATTTGATCCCGGAATTTTTAATGTTCCTATATATTCTTTCTCCCGAAATGCGTACTAATTATTTCCATCTTGTTTTCAATTGCGAATGTAATCTACCTTCGGCCATTATCATTTGTATTCTTATGTTTATCTTCGTCCCCTGTTATGTTTTTATATATATCTTCTCTTCTAATTTTTGCATTGGCGTCGCCTATAATAATTTTTATATCTTGTCTGGGCATTACTTCAGTCAATGACTCTAGTTCTTCATAAAATTTGTCTTTCACTTCTTCTCGTTTTTTTTCTGTTAGAGCGTATATATTTATGAGCGATATCATCTATTTTTCTTTAATTCTAATTGCACAATATGTCAGATTTTGTTACAATACGAGAAATTATAAACAACTCATATTACAGAGTCTTAAAATTTTGAAATGTAAAAAAGTATAAATCAAGTGGAGCGTATTATTTATAATAATAATACATAGTACTAGAAGAGAAGAAGAAAAACACATGAAGATGAACAACAAATTTACAATTAACTATAGAATATAACAGAATAAAACCAATACAAATAAACTCATTTAGTTCCTCTAGTAAATAGTTGAAAGAGTCGAAAAATTGAAGACTGTCAAAAATTTGGACGGAACAGACAGAGATTATGATAATGGGATAAGCAAAGAAAAGAGCAAGATAATAATAATAAATAATAAAACCTGTGTCATACTATTTACATCTTTGCTATAATAAGATTTGTTTGGGAGTTTTTCTTACAAAAATAAGGTCCCACCAAAAGTTAAACACGGATTGCTGGACTCAAACTCCAGAGTGCTAACCATTATACCATGTACCCGACAAAAATTTCTCCTGGTACATTTTGTCAAAAGAAAATTATTCTGAGGTCCCACCGAGATTTGAACTCGGATCGCTGGATTCAAAGTCCAGAGTGCTAACCATTACACCATGGAACCGATGCACATTATAATATTTCTGATAATTTTGTTCCGTAGGTATCGTTTGATAAAATAAAATTTTTATGAGGTCAATCCGAGATTTGAACTCAGATCGCTGTTTTCAAAGTCCAGAGTGCTAACCATTACACCATGGAACCGATACAAAATCTCATATTTCTGATAATTTCGTTCCACAGTGACAGTTTTTAATTTAAAGAAAATATTTTAGAGGTCCCACCGAGATTTGAATTCGGATCGCTGGATTCAAAGTCCAGAGTGCTAACCATTACACCATGGAACCGACATAAAATCTCATATTTCCGATACTTTCGTTCCAGAATGACAGTTTTTAATTTTAATATTAATTATAATATTTCTGTGGATCAGCAGAAACACGTGGAAAGTGATTGAACAAAGAAAGCAACTTAAAGTTGGCCCCTGTGATCAACAGACATATAAAGCTCTCTCCAGAGATATTCAACGAAGATTCCGAAAAGACAAACAAGAATACATCTCTGAAATCTGTCAAGAAATAGAAAATCACGGATATCGAAATGAAACCAAAGACCTCTTCCGGAAAGTGAAAATTCTTGCGAGAGAATTTAAACCCAAGAACTATGCAATAGAGGACAAACATGGTATTATCATAAGTGATATCGACAGAGTGTTGGAAACATGGAAAAACTATTGTTCAGAGCTCTACAGGGAAGAACACGTAAATCTAGGCCACACTTCAGCCTTCGAAAACATCGCATACAACCCTGAACCTGAAATTCTGCTGTCCGAGATTGAAGAAGCTGTAACTCACCTCAAGAAGAATAAATCCCCTGGCTGCGATGATATCACGGGAGAGCTCCTTCAGAACATGGGAGACAAAGGATGTTACATAATGTGGAAACTTTGTAATAAAATTTGGAGATGCGGAAAGTGGCCCAGAGAATGGCGCACATCATTGTGCATACCAATCCATAAAAAAGGAACAACTACAAAGTGTAGTAATTATCGTACTATCTCACTGATTTCCCATCCAAGCAAAATATTACTAAGAATCATTAAACGCCGTTTGCAACAATACTTAGACAAACAAATTCCCCAAGAACAAGCAGGCTTTGTCAAAGGGAAGGGTACGAGAGAGCAAATCCTTAATATGCGGCAGCTAATAGAAAAGGCCCGCGAATTTAAAATTCCAATAATAATCTGTTTTCTAGACTACCAAAAGGCATTTGATTGTGTGAAGTGGGAAGTTCTCTGGACAGTTCTTCATGAGATGGGAGTTCCAGATCATTTGGCAATATTAATTAAAAACTTATACGAAGATAACTCAGTTAAAATAAGAATTGAAAACCAGCAATCTGATACCTTCAAAACCAGCAGAGGTGTACGACAAGGGTGCATACTATCTCCAGACCTGTTCAATTTATATGGAGAATACATAATGAGGAACGCACTCGATGGATGGAGAGGCGGCATCTCCATTGCAGGAAAAAAGATCTCAAACTTAAGATTCGCAGACGATACAACACTGATAGCAACATCTGAAGAGGAGATGTCGAGACTGATAAAGATAGTAGAAACCGAAAGCAACAAGTGTGGGCTTAAGATTAATAATCAGAAAACAAAAATCATGATTGTGGACCACGCGAATATCCTCCAAACAACAGGCGCCCTAAATCAATTCGAGAAAGTAGACGAGTTCACGTATCTAGGATCTTCCTTAAGCAATGCAGCCTCCTCCCATACGGAAATTCGCAGAAGAATAGGGATGGCCAAGAACGCGATGAGTCGACTGTAAAAAATATGGAAGGACCGCTCTTTATCCAAAAAACTCAAAATGAGACTGATACGGACACTCATTTTTTCAATCTTCAGTTACGGTGCCGAAACATGGACAATAAAATCAGAGGATAGGAAAAGGATTGACGCATTCGAAATGTGGTGCTGGAGATGAATGCTACGCGTGTCGTGGACGGAGCACAGATCCAATCAGTCGATTCTCGAAGAGCTAAACATTCAGACCAGACTCTCCTCTCAGTGTCTTGCAAATGTTTTAAAGTTTTTTTGGCCACATTGCGAGAAGAGACAATGACAACTTAGAAAGACTAATTGTATGCGGAAACGTAGAAGGACGTAGAGGCAGAGGACGCTTACCTATCCGATGGTCAGATCAAGTACAGAAAGCCACTGGAGAGACGTTTTCCGAGTCCATAAGAGCAGCCCAAAATCGCAAGAGATGGAGAGAATTGACAGCCCGCATTGTAGGAAATCACGATCCTCAGCAATGAGGAAACGACAAGAGAGAGAGAGAGAGAGATAATATTTCTGACTTCTTTCCGCGGGTATCGTTTGATGCAGAAAATTCTTATTAGGTCCCACCGAAATTTGAACTCGGATAGTTGGATTCAAAGTCCGCTAACTATTACACAATGGCACCGATATAAAATCTCACATTTCTCACAATTTCGTCTCACACCGACAGTTTTTAATTTAAAAGGATAGTTATTTATGTATCAAGGGCATTACGTCGATGGTTATGTCCAAGGGTGACTATATTACAAACACTAGGGCCTTCTCCCCTGTGTTTTTAAGTCGCCCGAAGGTATACACAACTATTAATGCCCATGGTGCATACAAACTTTTATGTTATTCTAGTTTGTTATCGTATTCACAATCAAAAATTTTGAAATTTTTTAAAAATTCAGAAAAATTATCATAGTACGATCAGAATATCTTCGTTTGGGTAATGATCTCAAACATAAATATACATCTGCTGCTGTCAAACTTAAAACATGAAAATGGAGTTTTAAAACTCCCGACAAAATCGTAAAAAAGCGGAAAAAGCCAAAAAAAGCCGAAAAACACAAAACTTGCTATCGAAGAAATTGAGATACGCATACATTGTGCTACTTGGATACTTCGGCGATCTCGCTGAAACGTTTTCTCTGAGTTCCTTATGGCCCAAATATTCAATATATTCAATATAGTCCAAATATTCAATAATAGTAAAGAAGACTTTAATGGTAAATAAGAATATTAACATCGCTAATTACCATAAGATAAGCAAAAATTTGAAGCAAGGGTTAAAAGAATACCAGCCAAAAAAGTCCAAAGTTGTGTTTAGAGAAGATATTTTAAAATTTATTCAGGAAGCACCGAATGTGACGTTTTGTCGTGGATGTCGACGTCAAGAACTGGTGAATATTCTAATTACTCATGTAGAAAATAGAAAATCAGTTTTTGTGGTAAACGTACCACAACGACAAAAGGCGGTTTTTACCATTATGAATGAAGACAAAATAACTAGTTTGAAGTAATAAGAGATTACATGTCTTTACGGCCACGTGGTTGTTCAGAATTTTTTTTTTCTGGACTATAAACAAGGTCATTGTTCTGTACAACCAGTAGGAAAAATGCATTTGGAAAAATCCCTTTCATCATTGTAAGTATCTCGGTTTGAGCGACTCTGACAAGTATACGGGTCACTGTCTGCGTTGAACATCAGTAACTCTTATAGCAGACACTGGACCTAGTATGACAACGTTGAAGCGACGTGGTTGATGGAAAAATTCAGCTGCTGAAAGATATATAGGGTAGTACATATTCAAAAAATGAGGCCTCGGGGATGCTGGCAGGCATACCTTCTGGATCTGCCTTTTCATTACATAAACTTGATATGCAGAGAATGAAACGTGAATCAACATTTGCTGTTGGCAATCTATCTATCAAAGCAATTGCTGTTGGCAGTAATCAAAGAGAGGAAAATGCAATACTTGGGTCATGTGTTGAGAGGCGAAAGATATGAATTACTTCAAGTTATACTGAAAGGAAAAGTACAGGGCAAAAGATCAGTAGGAAGACGCCAGAACTCGTGGCTGAAAGACCTGAGGAGATGGTTCAACCGCTCATCTGCAGAAATCTTTCGCGCAGCCGTTTCTAAAACTACAACTGCCATTTGGATCGCCAACCTTCGAAAGGAGACGGGCGCCACGAGAAGAAGAAGAATCTATCTATTACCGGATCTTTCCAGAATTGCTAGTTTTATGTGAATTCCACTAAATAATGTTATGTAGTTATAATAATATAATTCCATATTTTGTAATTTTAATAATAAATGGTATTAAGAAATTATCAATTTTGTTTTGTTTTTGTGCCTGTGCGGGCCATAAAGTATACTATTATCTAGTTCGTAACTAAGCAATAAAATACAATAATGAACTAGTATGACATAAAATATTTTAGATGTTCCAGAGAGATTTAAACTCGGATCATTGGATTCAAAGTCCAGATTATTAACAGTTACACCATGGAACCTATAAAAAACCTAATTCTTCTGGAAAATTATTTATTCGAAGACTACTTTACTATTTAAAATAATTACAGACAAAAACATAACTTAGTTGACTATTATATTTATTTTACTACTATACAAATTTTGTACATTGGTCGTTTCGTACATAGAAAAGTCGTGAAATCCCACGTCTCAACTATGCATCATTTCCCATCCATTTGCTTGAATTTTCTATGTCCTCAATTTCCTTTGTTCCCTGCCAGCTTATATGGCCAACATCATTTTGGCTAGCAAGATAGGTTATAATAATAGGGTCAGAAAGGGCATTCGAGCGGCCATATGCTTGAGATAAAATAAGACATGTCATATAAGCAGCGACATACTTGACGGGATTGATCAAACTCATGTTTACTTTATCCCTTGAAAGGGTGTTTATCCTGTGTCTCCGAAACTTTTCCGTGGGCGGTAAGCCCTTTTGTTAAAATCAATTTGTTGTAATAAAACCGTCGGCGGAGATTTGGAAACGGGGTTTAATTTGGAACATAAAAAAATATAATTAGATACAGGGACGAGCAAAATATTCCGAGAAGACGTTCAAAGAAATTAAGATTTTTTAGAAAACATTTTACAATCTTTTTTATTAAGTACTCGATATATAGTTATTATGTACTCTTTAATTAAGTGCTCGAAATATATACTTCTTGAAATCCGTATCATTGTCTGACCATCTGTCTGTGTGTGTGGTATATCCCTTTTTCGAAAATAACAGAACTCTTCAGAAGATATTTTAAGATATCTTAATTCTTAAAAGAATTTCCTCGACAAAACTACTGTTAGTATTAATCTTGCTTTCAAGCTATTTAAAATACTCTACCTGTTATCAATTTATCTTTCGTAATATTGATATTATTATCTCTAGAGCGACTTTTCTCTTTAGCCAGATTAACAGGGGTAAAAAATCGTCCAATCATTTAAATAATATTGCTGTGTCGTGGCCGTACCTTTTTATTATTTTTTTCCATATTTTCCCTCCTTTTTGTCTACAGCTCAGTGGTTTCTTGAATATATAAAACTGTAATTAGGCTTATGTAATATTTAACAGAATACCAAAAATGAAACCACAATGAAAATAAATCCAAAATCCTTACTATACAATATACCACGATTTGCCAATAAAACTCTTAATGTAAAGTACACATCTTAAGAAAATACCGTGGGATGGTAAGATATTCAAACCACTATCGGCAAATGTAAAAAATGTTTGTAGTAGTAAAATAAATATAGTAGTCAACTAAACTATGATTTTGTCTGTTATGTTTAAATAGTTTAAAAAAAAAATAACTTTTGAGAAATATTAGGACTTCTGTCGGTTTCATGGTGTAATGGTTAGGATTCTGGACTTTAAATCCAACCATGAGAGTTCAAATCTCGGTGGGACCTCTAAAATATTTTCTCTTAATATAAAAACTTACATTGTGACACGAAATTGTGAGAAATATGATAATATCTATGGGTTGCGTGGTGTAATGGTTACCACTCTAGACTTTGAATCCAGCGATCCGAGTTCAAATCTCGGTGGTACCTCTAGAAAATTTTCTTGTATCAAACTATACTTGCGGAACGAAATTCTGAGATATATTATAATTTCCATCGGTTCCATGGTGTAATGGTTAGCACTCTGGACTCTGAATCCAGCGATCCGAGTTCAAATCTCGGTGGGACCTTTAAAAATATTTTCTTTTATATTAAAAACTATCATTGTGAAATGAAACTGAAAAATATGAGATTTTGTATAGGTTCCATGGTGTAATGGTTAGCAGTCTGGACTTTGAATCCAGCGATCCGAGTTCAAATCTCGGTGGGACCTCTAAAAAATTTTCTTGTATCAAACGATACATACAGAACGAAATTCTTAGATATATTATAATTTCCATCGGTTCCATGGTGTAATGGTTAGCACTCTGGACTCTGAATCCAGCGATCCGAGTTCAAATCTCGGTGGGACCTTTAAAAATATTTTCTTTTATATTAAAAACTATCATTGTGAAATGAAACTGAAAAATGTGAGATTTTGTATAGGTTCCATGGTGTAATGGTTAGCACTCTGGACTTTGAATCCAGCGATCCGAGTTCAAATCTCGGTGGGACCTCTAAAAAATTTTCTTGTATCAAACGATACCTACAGAACGAAATTCTTAGATATATTATAATTTCCATCGGTTCCATGGTGTAATGGTTAGCACTCTGGACTTTGAATCCAGCGATCCGAGTTCAAATCTCGGTGGGACCTCTAAAAAATTTTCTTGTATCAAACGATACCTACGGAACGAAATTCTCAGATATATTATAATTCCCATCGGTTCCATGGTGTAATGGTTAGCACTCTGGACTCTGAATCCAGCGATCCGAGTTCAAATCTCGGTGGGACCTCTAAAATATTTTCTTTTATATTAAAAACTGTCATTGTGCAACGAAACTGAGAAAAATATGAGATTTTGTATAGGTTCCATGGTGTAATGGTTAGCACTCTGGACTTTGAATCCAGCGATCCGAGTTCAAATCTCGGTGGGACCTCTAAGAAATTTTCTTTTAAATTAAAAACTTTATTGTGAAACGAAATTATGAGAAATATGAGATTTCTTATCTGTTCCATGGTGTAATTATTGTTAGCATTCTGGAGTATGAATTCATTGATCTGAGTTCAAATTTCGGTAAAACCTCTAAAATATTAAGGTAAGAGTAAGGTTTGATATAAATAATTATTTAATTTATTTAAAAATTTTACAATAATGAGAGTCAAATTCTTCTTCTTTATCTCTTGGCGGTACAATCTTTTTTGAGTTTTGGTCGACTTAACAATACTCTTCTATTCTGAGAGAATAGTGCAGCAGCTGCAGGGCGTTATGCAGAAAAATATCGTAATCGAAATACACCAGGCAGACGATTATTTCTTTGCATTTATCGTCGTTTACGAGAGACAGGCACATTGCGACTGCAACTGGGTAATAATGGTCGACCAAAAGTAGATACAAACGATGAAGAGATTTTGGAAGCAATTGAAGAAATTCCTGGAAGCAGTATGGGTAATAATCGTCGACCAAAGGTAGATACAAATGATGAAGAGATTTTGGAAGGAATTGAAGAAATCCCTGGAAGCAGTATAAGAGTAGTACATGTTTCTCACATGATGATTTAGAGCAGATTCCAGGAACAGCAGTTTCATCCTTATCACTTAACACTCATTCAAGAATTATGGGATGAAGATTATCCTAAAAGAATGGGGTTTTACGATTGGTTTTTAACGGAAAACACACAAAATGTCAATTTTATTAATCACGTTTTGTTTACCGACGAAGCTACTTTTAACATAAATGGCATTACGAACCATCTTAATACGCACATCTGGGCCGAAGAAAACCCCCACGCAAAAAAGTCCCTCATCGCCAAAGAAATTTTAAAGTCAATGTTTGTGCAGGAATTATGAATAATAACCTAATAGGGTCAGTATTTCTTCCAAATAATTTAAACGATGAAAATTATTTACACTTTCTACAAAACGTGTTACCAGAGTACGTAGATGAGGTCAATCTCGCAGTCAGGAAAAACATGTGGTTTTTCGGGATGACACTCCAGTGCATTATCATAATGAAATATGAGAATATCTTTTTTATTCAGTATCCTGGACGTTGGATTGGAAGGGGCCCTGTTGCGCCTATTTCTTGGCCATCCAGAGGTGCAGATCTTAATCCAATTGACTTTTGCTTCTGGGGTTTTATGAAAGGATACGTATATTCCGTACCAAGTATGAACGAACAACAACTAAGGAATAGGATCTAGGAGATGCGAATCGATTTCGTCAGAAGCCCATGATTTTCCAAAATATTCGATTTTCCTTTTTAAAACGGTGTAAATATGTAAAATCCACCACATATTTGTAAATGGTTAAGTAAGATTATAGAGACCTGGTAATAATATGAAAATTTATTTATATTAAACATATAAATACATATAAACATATTAAAAAAGAAGCCGCATCTCGATAAAAATTGGCTTATTGAAAAAGTACTAAGAGGTAAAAAGTTTTAAAAACATTGTGTTTAACTAATGGTACCACAATAATAATTTAATTGGAACGTATACAAACATTTGGGGGGGTTTAAGGAAACAAAACCCCCATAAAATTTTTATAGGGTTTACAAATTTCACTGTTATTTTTTTAGGATATTCCTGCCATAAAAAAGCCACGTGTCCATTTTCTATATAAAATGTCTATCAGTCTTCGATATATTGGAAACAATTGGTTTTTATTTTTTCATGACAAGGTTAGTCAGAAAAGATATCGTTATGATAACATATGATACGAACACATCTTCTTCTTCTTCAAGTGCCATCTTCGTTCCGAAGGTTGGCGATCATCAGGGCTAAACGTATTTTCGAAACTGCTGACCGAAACAATTCGTTGCTGCTACAGCTATACCATTCCCGTAGATTCTTTAGCCAGGAGTTTCGTCTTCTTCCTATGGACCTTTTTCCTGCTATTTTCCCTTGCATAATTATTCGAAGCAGTTCATATCTTTCGCCTCTTGTAATGTGTCCCAAGTATTGCAGTTTTCGTTTTTTGATCGTAAATATGACTTCCTTTTCTTTATTCATTCTTCTCAAGACCTCGACATTTGTGACTCTCTCGGTCCATGATATTCTCAGGATTCTGCGATACATCCACAGTTCAAATGCCTCTAATTTTTTGGTATCAATCTTTTTCAACGTCCATGACTCCATTCCGTAGAACAGCACAGAAAGTACGTAACATCTCATGAGGCGAAGTTTCATTTCAAGGCTCAAATCTCTTCCGCAGAACACTCTCTTCATTTTAGTGAATATGGATCTGGCTTTTTCTATTCTTATTTTGATTTCTGATGAGCTATCGTCGTCTTCATTTATAAAAGTGCCTAAATATTTGTATTTGCTAACTCGATCGATAATTACGATCAAGTATGATCGAGATACGAACACATAAAGAACGTAAAATTAAAGGTTTCTCTTGCGAATATCAGTTCTAAGCATTAATTTGTTCTCTTTGAAAATTTATTACCATGGTTTATTCCATTGCAGAAAAAGTAGATATTATTTCGTTGTATTTTATGAATAATAAATGTGCCAATATGACATCAAGCCCAGCAATTTAATGAACGACATTAAGATAAACATGTGAGTCGGAAGTATGTTTTGGCGTTAGTAAAAAAATGTCTGGAAAATGAGAATGAAGGTAATAAAAATCCTAAATGGGCCTGTAGTCAATACAGCTAATGAAGTTGCAATGTAAGGACGCATTTACCTAGATGCCATGTTAAGTATGAGGTAGCTAACATCTATATCTGGAGTCAGCCGAACTAGCTTCCAAGAACTTTTGAAGAAGAACAAATTTTATCCATATAAAATACACTTAGTGCAGTAAAAGTTAATGAGGATGATTATGACCTCCGTTTCCATTGTTTTTCTGATTCAAACCCCAGAATTTTCCACTAGGTACAGATATGGCCACCGCAACAATAACATTTGTGGGATAGTTTTTTCGGTGATTGACTGGTGCGACCATTTTTTTACCTGTCAATTAGACTGGTGAAATGTATTTACAATAACTGTAAGACTTGATTAATCCTGGCTTGTCGGCTATTGTTTAACTAATTCAATGAAGATTCTTTGACTTTTCAACAGGACGGTGGTCCTCCGCAATATGCTTTGCTTGTTTGTAAATATTAATATCCAAATTTAGATAAACATTTTTTACGCTAATGGATTGGGAGAATAGACAGCATCGAATAGTCCTAGCCTTTTCTGTCACCAGATTTGTCTCGTCTGGATTTAATTTTGTGCAGACACCTAAAAAGTAAATTCTAGAGAATATCACCTGCACATGTAGAAGATCTACCTCAACGAATGCCGATGAATCACTCCGCAAATGCTTTGGAATGTAGAATATCGTTTCGAACAAAGCTGTGTCATCGTACGGACGCCGTAGGTCATTATTTTCAACATTTGGTCAACTGAGAAATAAGTAACAACCTAAAAGTATTAGTTTTAAAATGTATTAAAAAAAATTAAATAAAGTATTGTATCGAATTTAAAAATTTAAAGACCAGTGTATAGCGAATTACAAGCATTTTAAAATGATATCTTCTTTGACCCCTATCGCAATTGAAAAATGTAGTTTCTTACCCTTCCTTAGCAACGTAAAATAATGAAAATACCGGAAAAATGTATCCCCTTTTAAGGAAAAATCGACGTGTTGCTGGATTTTTTAAAAGTTTTGTCGCAGTTTCTGATAATGCCTCTGTTTCTATTTCGTCCGGCTACCCTATACAAAAATTTACCGTTGAAAATATGAGAAATAAACAATTAGCCTATCTGAATGTTTTAATCTCTTAGTGGGCCATTGGATATCAAACAAAAGTATATAGAATAGCAACACATGTAACGAGTCCGTCACTTCAATAATTCTTTAATCACTTTTAAATAAAAATTTTAAATCCATATTTCAATAATATTTCTTAATTTTTAATTTCCAATTTTGTATTAAACAGCGACTCCAAGCGGCAGTTTTGGCAGACATGCTCATCCGACTGGCAATTAGCGCTCACTCTGGTTCTAATTTTTGGGAAGCTAAGTTGGGTTAACTAAAAAAGTAGGCGGCGGGAGCAGTGTTAAATTTATTTTAAGAATAGTATTTTTTTTGGGGAAGAAGAAAAGATGAAAAAGTTTTAGTTGTTTTGTTGTGTATACCCTTTGATTTATAGCCACTCTTAGCTGCCTACTTAAGAAGTTAAATTCCAGAGTCAAGGATTCTTCATTTTTATTTTTGTTGGGGTTTATCGAATAAAAAAAGGAATTGAGTTGTTCCCTGCTGGGTTTGCACCTTTGCCGTCACCCTTAAACTATTCCTTCAGAGGTCCAGATGTCATATAAGACTTCCCGGACAACTTCAGGGAACCAGCCGGAAAGACCTCCCTTATTTATAGTGTGGAACACTTCTAATTTGTATTAAGTTTACTCATCAATTTTAATATTTTTTTATATAATATTTTTTTTAACTTTAAATCCTACTATTTCATCTAATAATAAAGACCCTTCATTTTTTTTAAATAATACTAAATAATAGTTAAGGACCAAATGTCAACTACAGGTTGAGGTTTTAAATCCTCCCTATCAACTCGGTTGTACGGTTTTATGTGTACACAATTAATCAGAGAGTTCTTTATTGATATTTTATTATTATATATTTAAACCTTTGGGCATCTATCCCTTCAGGATAGTGTTATTATTACTTTATTAGGACATTTAATTGAAAGTCGAAGTACAGAGTTACATCTCTGGGAGTCAAGTAAATTACCTTTTTGGGTAGAATCATTAAATTTTTCCTTATATTTTATTATTTGTAAATTCAGATAAAATCAAAGATCAATTGTGTATAACCAGGGAATTTTTTTTAGTATATAACTAACTATAACTAACTAGGTTAACTGTACGTAAATGGTGGTGGGTAGCATATAAATTAAACTGTATATATTTGGCTACGTATTAAATCTGTTAAATATTTCAATTAATACCTGTTTTCCTTTTCATTTCAGCAAAAAGGGTATAAAGCGTTACAAGATACCTTGTCATTCATTTTACGGTCTCTTAGGGCACGCAAACTGGCCGAATCCTCTTTTGAGTGTTAAGTAGTCACTATCCGGCACATTCCGCTAGCCAGCCTTAATTTATTTGTTTTTTGTTACATTGGCGCTATGTTGTAATTTGTTACATTAGCCCAAATACTTTTATTACAATACAAATACACATTTTTGTTACATTGGCGTTCAACGCCCCCATTCACAATTCTTGTTACACACAGAACAACCAATATTTAAAGTAAAGTTTAGATAAAGAATAATGCTTCAACTTATAGAAAATAAATTGTACAATATAGAAAGAACACAATGACAGAAAAAATGGTCACCTGTAATATGTATATATATTTATCAGAAACGACTTTAGAAATATAATACGTGAAAGACTCAATAAAAATAAAAACGGCATTGTAACAATCAATATATGTAGTGGAATAGAGACGATGCAATCAGTGATTTGATGTCGCTAGTAGTTAATGGCGCGCCAGTAAAAAATGCAGTTACTGGCGAGTAGTGGCGAGCAAGTCCAAAATGTGCGTGCATTGTGCGAGTAAAGTTAGAATCTTTTAACTTTTCATGCTCCAGTAACCATTTTATCCGCGTTTTAAATTGAATTTGCACGAGCAAACTCCCGCTTTTCCCTTTTCCACACTCTTTTTCTCATTTTTTCTCTTTTCCACACGGCTACTCATCTCGTCAATAATACTTTTTAGAATTAAACGACACCCTACACGAACTCCAAATTTTATTTATTCGATTGAAATATTACTATTGTGTAAATGACCACGACAACTCGGAATTGAAAAGAATATTCCACTGTGCAACTTTAAAAAAGAAACTGGCATGACAAAATATTCTGTTCTGGTAAATCTAGTATAAACCTTCACTGACGTGCAAATAGGACTGGCTTGGCTACTGGCGCCAGCAAATCCATGCGTGTTTAAACTCGCCTTTAAATTAACAGCTATTCCTCTACACTTTTTTGGCGGCTCAGGAGCTAGAAGCACCGCTGTAATAACAAAATAAGATATGAAGTAAAACTAATTAATCAATAAAAAATACCTGGTCAAAATTACCTATCACTTATATAATGTAGCCACTTAAAACTAATGATATTTGCGGTAGTTCTTATTATTCGTCAACCACACACTTTAGCACGTTGCGAGTTAATCAGTGGCGGCTCGTTGTTTAGAGACAAGGTAGGCATTTAGAACCTAAACATGTTTATAAATTAACTCTAGTCTACGTTTTTTGGAATTAGCATGGCTTATAACGTCATCAAAATTTGTTAGAGTTTTGGAGAGATTTTAAAAGTTTTTTTCTATTTAGATTTGAGACAAGCTTGACATTCTCTCTTGTTTCATGGTGTTTCGACAATACGTTTTGATTCTTTTGAGGCAAGAGTAATCCCGTTCATTGAGGCAGAAGTTAGTGGTAATGAGAAAATTAATGACAATAATTTATTAATTTTGGCAACAGTTTGTTCTAATGAATTGCAGTATATAAAATTATTCATGTCTTGTAACTTATCCAACCTTCCGAATATATTTGGATTAGCATATAAAACTTTTAATTCATTTTCTAATTTTATTGTATTGAAAAATGATGGATAATTTTTAATTAACTTGTCTAATAGATATCTTAGAAATTCTTTGGCGTAACTTTTAAATTTTGAATCGTCAAGAGATTAAAAATTTGCAAATCTTCAAAATTCGGAAAACGAGTATCTATTTGCATAATAATAGTATTCAATATTTTAAAATATACTCGTTTTCGAAATGTGTCTGTGTGCCTTTGTCTTTCTTTCGGGGAGTTCGGAAATATCAAGCGAGTCCAAAACGTCATTCGTATATCTTGGAAATTACTATCATTACGAAAATCTCTTAGATTTTGCACCAATTTTGTTATTCTGTTTTTAATAAATAATGTCACTTGACTGATTTTAATCAACATTGAATATCAAATCGGTTTGGGTAAACACTTTCTTAAAAATATTTAAAAGAATATTAAAAGAGTAATTAGTTAATAAAGTTTTCAAACCGATTGCTTCAAAATCATCGCCTTCAATAATAAAATCAAAAACTTTCAAAAGCTATTCACGAAAATCTGCTACATGGAAAACTAACCGAGATTTAAAATTCCATTGCGTCTGACAAACTGTTCTTAAACATTAGTCCGTTTAGGCGAGCTTGAGAAAAATGAAGCCAATCCGCTTAAACTGACAAAATACGACATTCTTTAATTTTCTTACACGTATCCTGCAAAACTAAATTCATTCTATGCGTATGACAGTGAGAAAATGAAGCTTGTGGTGCAGTAGTTTTAAAATTTTTGCCTGGGGACCATTCAATTCACCAGACATCACGGCAGCGCCGTCATGAATTTGACCTACCAATTTATTTGTGATATCAAAAAATTTTAATCTGTCCCTTAAAATACCAAAAATATATTCTGCTTTATGCTTTTACTCACTGTCTGTAAAACCTAAAAACCTCTCATAAATATTACCACGTAACGCTTACGTATCGGTAGCTTCATCTACGTCTAGCGAAAAGCAAATGGTTTCCCGAATCTCAGATTCAATAACGTTATTCAAAATATAACTAATTGATTCTATTAATTCATTCTCGATTGTTTTAGATACGCCCCTAAATGTCTGAATCAGAAAGTAAATAATATTCCAAATAGTTTTTCCTAAACATTCTTATTAATTTTCTATAATTACCTTGATTTAGTGAATGCTCCTATTCATCTGTCCCCTAAATGATAATTCCTGACAACTTAAAAAAATTACAATATCAATTAAACTACGTAAGATTATTTTTTACAATTTCGTTATGTTTTATACATTTTCACGTTGGGCATTATCTAATGAAACATAGATATTTTGTTTTCCAAATAAAACCATGCTGTATGTATGATCTTTTGAAATATCATGTTTCTGTAAAGCCTTAAATAAATCATTTAAATTATCGTAACCAGATTCGCCCCACAGATTTTGATGTTTGTCCGCATTTGTCAAAAATAAGATGCAAAGCCAACAGAAAAGTTTGTTTAATTTTCACTGCCGATAAGTCATGAGTACCTACTTGCTGTACCAATTATCCAAACATAATCTATTACTTCCCTTACGTATATTTATATTTCGCATATTTATAACTTGGGATATTTTAGTCAAAGGACGCCTCTTATTTTTAATATCAATTTGTTCTTCGTGTGGAATAGTTGTAAACCCATTTTGCAAAATATAATTTACAATTACAGATTTATCATTACTTACAGTTTCTTTGATATCTTGCATTTTTAGGTTAATTTACCTGAATTTGTTAACACTTTAATTTTAAGAAAAAAAACTTTAAATATATCAAGAAACCCTTTAATTATTTAAGACAGCGATAACTTATCACAGTATTACTTTTGAAAATCAAAATAAATCAAAACAAAACGAATGGATCGATATGATACCAGAAAAGCCAGTCAGTCCATTACTACTTCACATTACTTCACTATTTAAGTACTTATCAATCCCGAAATAACATTTTATCCCGCGCTTGTAAAGTTCGTGAAACTGTGCGGCCAATCCAAATGAAGTATCGGCAGATTCAAATTTGCCGTACTTACCATTTAAATGCGTACGGAGAAAAATGTATATTTGGTTGCCTATCGACTAATATTCTGTTGATTTTTACATGTAAATCGTCAAACTTGGGATTGGCTTGCCGAAACGTGTCTTTATAAGAACTCACACTGTCGGATGGATGACACAGATCTCAGATCATTAATTTGAAAAGTGTCTTGATGCGTACTGGAATTTATTATACAACCATACTAATTTAGAGCGGTTTACAAATTTGAAAACTTAAAACGTTTCACAATTGCTAGTAAGACTAAAATTTAAATCGAAAAAGATTACATTTGAAGTGGGCCCTCTATTCGATTCAGGAAACTAATCAATAATTATTAAACTGCGGATTTAAAACTAAAGTTAAATTTAGAATAAAAATAAAGAAAGAAGAAAAAGAGAAACAATTTCAGTTTTATTATACACTTTCTTTTACGTTTTCTCTGTCTATAATGTATTCATTTCCTAGCAAAATTCTCAAAATTTAGACCACTTTGAATTCAGAACACCAATTTGATTGTTCCGCTGCCTTCCTGATGTTGGCCGCGTCGTAATCTGGATAGGCTGTAAATCAGTCACATTCACATCGTTAGTCACGGCTTCACAGCCGCCACTTTCTCCCCCGTAGCCGGCAACGGGGCCACGGACAGTATTCAACAGGACAATCGATAGGATTGTCGGGATGCGGGGGATTTTCTGTTAGGAATATGGTAGCGGATCGGAATTGATGCATTTTGAGGCAGTGACGGAGAATCGAGAAATTTTTCTTATGTGACAATTCTTTCCGCAATTAAGGTAATCTTTAAGTTGTTTGAATGAAAAAATTATTTTTTATAGCTGGATATCAACGTTTTAACAGCATCGAATTGGAAAAGATATTGGAACAACTTTGTAGAAAATTCTAACAAAAAGTAATACCGGACCAATAATAAAAATAAAGGACGAATAAGAAATACTAGGCTGCATAAATAAGTAGAAGAGTAAGAAAATGATGAGCTGCTGTTGGACCTATGTTTTATGTGTTTAAAAATACTGTAAAAAGTTTCGAACCAAAATACTCAATTCCTGATTCGACAGCACTAAAGGATGATATCAAATATGCAGTTTAATTGAAGTGGGGATTATTGCTGCTATACAGTGATGAGTGTCTTACAACCCGGCAAAATAGCGGAAAGGATAGAAGGCAGATTAAGTTGTGAGATAGTACGAGATAAACTAGTTTTAGACGTGGCTATTTGACTTCAGTCATAATTATACAGATGACCTCGAAAATATTTTATTTAATAATTTCTGATGTTAGAATAAATGATTGAATAAATTAAGGTATATTATAGAAAAAAACATTAATTAGTAGCGATTTTAAATTATAAATCTTTAAATTTATTTAATAATAAAAATAACTCAACTGAAATATTTGACTATTTGACTCTGTCCGAAAACAATTATTGTATGTGGAATTGGTGTAATAGTTAGAGATGTGGTCTGTTGATAAGAAGATTGGGGTTCAATTCACACCAAGGATAAAATTTTTGTTTTATTCAATCAAAAAATAATAGAAAATATGATACATATTAGGTAACAAGTTTTCGAAAAACTCATTATTTACAATTTATTCTTATTCCAATGTTATAAAATAGAAATACAAAATAATTCTAATTCAATTCCAGTTTTACATTCTTTAGTTGTGAATGGTCATGAAATGGTGAATGGAAATACGTCACACATACGAGGTTACACATAATAATTATGACCGAGGTGATTCAGCTCGAAGCTAACGTCTAAAGGTGTGAGACTATCGATAGTGGTAATGTAATGTAATGTAAATTATAGGTTTCTATCGATTATTTCCCACCTCTACGAGTTTCATCTCTTTTTATTTCACAAGGTAACTGTGTTTTCTATCTCTTACATTAAAAAGCCGGGTGGAAAGACACTCATCACTGTATAGAATATAGCTGTGTGTCGGAGGTAAACTACACTATGTCGTTTTAGTGTCATGTTGAGAGCTTGACGTAGTGTTACGTATTTTACATTCTCTTTTTAACGGTATAATCCACTATGTACTAGCTCTAATATAAAAGCATTATTCTGAAGGGTATATTACACTATTTATTAATTTCTATAAAGGTATATATATCACCAACAGTACTTGGTGTTGTTTTGTTATTAAGGTTGTCACATTTCCTTTACACTATCTGGACATAGTGTAGTCTTCCTCTAGGAATAACATGAGATTCATTGTGTTTAGAAATATGATCGGTGTAAGTTGGCAACTACGGAAGTTTGTCATGCTCTTCGAGATTCTCATACAGGTAAAATTTCTTAACGTTTATGGTCCATATCATTTTTTATTTAAAAAGGTGTAAAAGGTACATCGAATTCTCAAGCGGAAAGTAATGAAGGCCTCACAGGTAAACTTTCTTAACGCTTATGATCCATATCATATTTTATTTTATTTACTCCTGCAGAAGCTCCAGTAAATGAGCTGATAATACTATCATGTAGTCAGCAGTCCCAACGTTCTTCATTTAGCAGCAGTACATATAATTCTCTTTTTGATGAAACATATGATCCTAGTAGTATGAAAGAATCTGATTCAAGTTGAAACACAAATGTAAACCTGTACCAAAAGACGAATAAGCAAGCAGCAACATTAGATTATAAAAAAGCAGCTGGTAATCTAGATACTAATACAGGTGTTATTGGAAAACAAAATAATACCATTAGAAGCACCAATCTTTCAACTGCACAGGAACATGCGGATAACAGAACTCAAAAAAGAAACGTCAAAAACAAAACTGAACTTAAACAAGTGGGAAAAAATAAAGTCATACACGTTAATAAGTGAAAGTGTAATAAACGAAAACTTGTTACGCAGCTGGAGAAGCATATGTGTCCAAAAAAGGAAAGACTGTTTCTGCAATAGAAATGAAAGCCGTTTGTTCTTGTAGAATGAAATGCTTTGAAAAATGTACACATAGTGATAGGATCACTATTTTTAATCACCATTGGAGCTCTACGGCTGATTATAATATCAAGCGTCAATTTATTTTTTCTTGTGTGGAAAGTAAACCCACAGCAACAATGAGACGAAACGTCACAAAACCAAAATAAAGTACTCTGATTATTTATTAAAGTTTTTCATCAACAATGTAGCCATTGTAGCAAGTATGTAAAACTATATTTTTAAATATGCTGGCAATTCCAAATTCAGTTGTTATAACTGCTTTAAAAAAGACAACCTGGGGGAATAATTGAATCAGACAAAAGGAAACGACAAGTTCCTAGTAACAAAACATCCAAAGTTGTTATCCAGAACGTTACTCAACATATATTGTCGTTTCCTTCATATGGGAGTCATTACTCTAGAGAACAATACACATCGAGAAAATGTATCAACTTTACATAAAACACTGTGCGAACACCTATATGCCTACGTCTGAAATTGCTAAAAAATAGGTTTATACACATGTTTTTAGTACACAATTTAAGTTGAAATTCAAAGTTGTAGAAAATGACACATGTGGTACTTGTGATATGTACTGCAGCCAATTGAAAGACTCCCTTTTAAGTTCAACCAACCAAGAAAACCTACAGAAAAGGTATGATGCTCACCTAGCCGATGCAAATATAAGATATGATTTAAAAAATGCTGATAAGGATATTGCCAAACATAATAATAAACATAAAGTATTGACTGCAGACCTGCAAAAATGTTTGTCTAGTTCGATGTTGACATGTGGATTAAATTTTAACAAACGGAAATTATGGACATTTGATTTCACTATTCATGAAGCATCAGACGGATCATTGTATGATATGGTATGAATCAAAAGCTGGCCGCGGTGGTGACGAGATAGCATCGAAACTTCTCAAATGGGCAGAATTGGTAATACCCAATGCTGATGTCAAAGAAATAACGTTGTGGTCAGACAATTGCTACGGGCAAATAAGAACATTATGCTAATAGCCTGTTTATTTTGGATTTTGCATAAATGGCAACAAATTAAGATTATTAATTACACATTTTTGCTTAAAGGCCATACATACAATATGGAGGCAGATACAATACACGCTCTGATTGATAGAAAGCGAAAGAAAGCAAATAATATGACTATTCAAACCCCTTGGGATTGGCAACAAGTTATACGTGGTTGTTCACCAAAGATATCAGTTCATAATGTGGAAAGAAGTGAATTAAAAAATTCACTGATCTGTATAAAAAATCCACAGCCATTAATGCAAATTTTAAATAGGAACAACTACCGCTGGTGTACAGAAAATGTTAGATTTCCGAAAATGTCCACATCCAGGTCCGTCAAGAAAACGTAGGAGAGCTCTATTATAAAACAGCTTTTGACGAAGAATTTAAACATCTTAGCTTAAAAAAAGAAATGCTACATTTTCTCAATGTCTTGCCATAAGCTATAACACAACAAAAACCAATATCTTTAGTAAAATACAACGATTTAATGTCATTATATCCGTTTTTACCCAGTGAATGTTATGCCTATTATAAGTCTCTGCCTAAAGCAGAGCATGCTTCCGATTTTTCAGAATGTGGAATGAATGATTAATAAATAAACTATTGATTAATTTTTGTTTATTTTCAAAGCGAAAAGACTTTAAAAGATGTTTAATTACCATAACATATTACAATAGTATCAGGAGCTATGTATAACATTATGTCATGAACTTATGTAAACGATTAGAGGTAAACAACACATTGTTTATTAAAAAAAATTACCCCTTCCTAAATAATTTTAAACTACAGTAATACATACAAAAAGTAGGTAATTATTATATTTGTCTTTTAAATTGCAATTAAGTGTTGATAATTAAAAACGGCTTAATAATAATAATTATTTTCGAGGTACGGCATACTATAAAGCGCCTTTTCTCAAAATTACATTTTATGACATAGTGTAGTTTACCTCCGATACACAGATAGATATTGTGAATTTACAGCAAAATATTATTTTTAAACAAATCATGAATGTGTTGCTTGTGTGAGTCCATTTTAAATAGATAAAAGAAATAAAATAAGACTTACTGACAATCAGTTTAATTTTACTACCAAAACGACCGGTTTCGCTTTCTACACTTTGCAAAGCATCTTCAGGTCAAACGGTACAAAGTAAATTAAATGCTGAAATTATAAAAAGCCCATATTAGGGTGCTGTCTTATAAAGATAAAGATCAAAAAGGTTATAGTAATTATGCCAATATTACATGTCTGTGTTTATTAATATGCATAAAATTGATTAAGCAGACAAAATAAAATCCCCCAAATTGGTAAGAGATTGGTAAGAATTTATTGAATTGTACTAAATTAGTAACAAACAAAATACTACTTACATGCCGGTACAAGAATTATTATTTAATGATTCGTGATACATAGTTCAAACTATCCTGTATTGCTGATGATGGGCGACGGAATATTAACCGAAGATCACCCATCATCAGCAATACAGAATAGTTTGAACTATGTATCACGAATCATTAACTAATAATTCTTGTACAGGCATGTAAGTAATGTAAGTAGTATTTTGTTTGTTACTAATTTATTACAATTCAGTAAATTATCTCTTACCAATTTGTGGGTTTTTACTTTGCTAAATCAATTTTATGCATATTAATAAACACAGACATATAATATTGGCATAATTACTATAACCTTTGTGATCTTTATCTTTATAAGACAGCACCCTAATATGGGCTTTTATAATTTCAGCGTTTAATATACTTTGTACCGTTGGCCTGAAGATGCTTTGCAAAGTCTAGAAAGCGAAACCGATCGTTTTGGTAGTAAAATTAAACTGATTGTGAGTAAGTCTTATTTTATTTCTTGTAGCGTTATAACTGCTACATTGCCTGCTTTCTTTCTTATGTTAATATATTTCGTTAATTCTATTCTCCAATTTCCATATCTTCTCTCATAATTCATATTCTTCTATATCCTCCATTGTATCTTTTATTTTTCTATATATTTTCTCAGATATAGATTGTATCAGAATTATGTCGTTACTTAATTGATTCATTATTCTCTTTTCATTTTTACTGGTATTTGGTATAAAAACCAGTTGGCGTCCAAATCTATCTTCTTTATATATATATATATATATATATATATATATATATATTTCAGTATCTACCTTTCCTATTTTCTTAATAATCATCATTTTTATCTTTTACTCAAGTTTCTAAAGAATGAATTTTATTTTCATCTCTATTTCTGTTACTTTGGAACGAGAGGTGCCATCTTTATTCTCTGTTTAGTTTAATGCTAGTGACAAAGACTCCTTTTTGTTGACATTTCCCCCTTCCCGTTCGATACAAAAGTCGATATAATGGCTTTTATTTCTAAAAATGTCGATTTTCTTCATGACTTTTGTAAAAGTATAATAACCAATTGTTGTGTCGTCTCCTGAATTAGGAGGTAAGAGTTTAATATATTTTATCGGTTTCCTGATTCTACCTGTTGTATAAAAATCTTTTATAATTTTAACTTTGAAAATTCTCATTATTTATGATTATCATATGTAAGTAGGTACATATTTTTGTGGATATTTCTTATATTTTTTTTTATTTTATATAAAAACTAGCGATAAGAAATATATAGTTTCTTTAATATAGTATGTAAAAGTTTTACGAATATTTTTACAGTTTTAAATATTGAATTTAAATCCTTAATAATATCTTTTGATTTTAATAATAATTAACTTTTGACAAACTACCATTTCTATATAGAAATGTTTCTAAATTCTAAATTATCTAACTTTTCAATAAATATATCTTGTCATTTTTACCGAATCCGCTTTGTAATTAATATTAGAATATTTCAGTAGTAAAAAGTAATTACCATTTGCTTAAAAAGATTATATATCCTTACTTTTACTTATTTGCTACATAAATAAGAATTGTTTCTCGACTTGCTTGGGTGAATAATGATAAAATTTTGTTAAATTCGATTGGTCACCTATTCATCCCCCAAGCAAGGTCTCTCATTTTGGTTTCACCATTTTCTGAAGCAAGGTGTGTTTTTCTTCATTTTAGTCAACCTCCGGGATACATTTCTCAGGTGCGGGTCAATTTATATTAACATCCAGAAGACCAACCGGCCTGAGAATGGCACTATCATTCCAATAGGAGAGTTGACTCCAGGGCAAGAAAATCCACAACTAACAACATGACTTGCTAACAACCATAGCAGAAAAGACTAGGATAAAACCTAGGATTTGGTGACAAGCATTTTTCCTTACTATAATGTAACACTGTAGCAAGAAGTCAAATAATTTTTATTTAAATTCAATATAATATTTAAACATGTATTTTTCTCTCATTTTTTTTAATATTTTAATAAACATGTGTTAATTTAACTGTGTATTGTTTCTTCTTTTTACTTGTTTGCGTGTGTTGCTCCAGAGTAGGCCATATTCACGTCCTGAGTGAGCTAGCCAGGGAGTGTTTCGTATAACGTCTAATGTAGCAATTTTGCAATTGATACATTAGGGGTTATGACGTTAAAAATTGGTCCCAACGGGAAACGATTTGTCGCTCCAACGTCGTTAGTGATGTTAGTCAGGTTGTAGCAGCAAACTAAGGTTGGCGGTTACAAGTTGACAACAGCAGCTCAACGTTGGGATGCTACAAATTGAGCCTCGAAGGGTTACAAATTGGCACCCAATGAATGTTCGTTGGAACGTCACAAATTGGTGCCTAACGTTACATTCTTTTACCTATTTTTAAACAATTTATTTATGCTCGATCTTTAAAGCGTTCTTGAGATATTTGAAGACAGCGAAATACAAAAGCTGATCCCTTTGCTCCACTCTTGATCATCATTGTTATCGTCGTCATCATCCTTATCCAGCCGCCTGCATCCAAAGTTGAACATAGGCGACCTGTAATTTCTTTCAGTTCTGTCGGTCTTAAGCTTCCTGCAGCCAATTATCAGCAATTATTTTGACGTCTGTTTATTGTGTCGCTGGTCTACCTCTGCTTCTTCTATCTGCCTGTGGTCTCCACACTGTAATTTTTTGGGTCATACATCCTGGACACATGGTCCGCCCAGTATCACTTCAGCCGTACTATGCACACTAGGACATCTGTGACGCCTGTCCTTATTTCTTCGTTCCTAACCCTGCCTCTGAGAGTCAGTCCAAGTAACTGCCGTTTCATTCTTCTTTGGGCCACTCTGAGTTTGGTCGCTGCGGCCTGGGTTTAGGAGAGTGTTGCTCTTGAAGATGTCTGATAGAGCTCCATATGCTGCCCATGCTAAAGTGATTCTTTTATTATCTATTCTATCGTCAATAGAATGTAAATCATTAAAAAAATAATAAACCTCAAAAAATTTATTTATTAATTACTATATAACAAAGAACATATTATACTGACATGAATAATCTAATATCTAATTAAATTAAATTGCGGTCTTCAATTAAATTAAAAGAAAACGATTCTTTCGAAGGTAAATGAATTGTTACTTTAAGTTTCATAAATAATAAATAAAGGGTTACGGTTCGCAATTTGTTAACCGAAAAAGCTTTTTTGCTCTTAAAATATCGGGCAAGAGTACGTCTTTTGATTAAAAATAAAGAATTTTTACTATTTGACATGTAAATTCTGGTAATACAAGAATTTAAAAAGTAATGTTTCAATCAATTTATGACTTTTTAACTTGCGCCCTTCAAGGAGACAATCAAGTCTGACAACACATTCTTATGTGTTTTTCACTTCTATCTATCTATCTATACAGCCCTCGCTGTCCAATTTTTCTACATAGACCTCCTCTTCCTTCTTCCACGTCTCTCTATTGTAGGCAGTTTCGGGCCTGCGTGTTTCTTCAAGTCATCTGACCATCTCATTTGTGACCTTCCTCTTTTTCGTTTGTAACTATATGGTCTCCAGTGTGTAATTATCTTATTCCATCTGTCGTCTTTCTGTCTTATGGTATGTCCAGCGAACTTCGACTTAAGTTTTGCTATCTGCGGTAATACATCGGTCACTTTTGTTTTGTTGCGGATCCAAGTATTTATTTTCTTGTCTGATAGCCTGATGTTCAGCATTTGCCTTTCCATGGCTCTTTGGGTCTTTGCTATTTTTTCCATGCTTTCCTTTGTAAACGTCCAAGTTTGAGAACCGTAGGTGAGAACAGGAAGTATACATTGGTTGAGGACTCTTGTTTTTAAATATTGGGGGTATTCTCTATTTTTTAGTATATAGGAAAGTTTTCCGAAGGATACCCTAACCAACCGTATCTTTATTTCTCCGGTCTGATTTTCTTTATTTAATTTAACTAGTTGTCCCAAATATACATATTCTTTTACTTGTTCTATAGTTGTTTTTCACTTATCCGCTCCAAAAATTCAACAGCAATCTCTCGTATATTTTATGTAATCGCATTCCTTATCCTATGTTTCTAACGAAACTCATCGATCTTAAAACTCCCAACAACTTTTGAAAAGGAAAAGCAATGAGAAATGCCACCCGGTAACTTTTATTTTGATGTATTCGATCTAAACAGCAATTCTATTCGTCGTATCTACTTGTCGGATAGATACACTTTAACTTTTCACTTACTTCCAGTTTTCTAGTTCTTATTTATTTTCTTTACGCCACTTTTTGGTTTGAAAAGTTCTTGTCCATTATAATCTCGAACTGGATAAAAAGGGAAAAATATCTGCGAAGAAACTTAAACTGTCATAGCCAGCGTGTCGAATGGATTTACCAGCAGGATTTTTATTTAGTTATGTACGATGAGATCATAGAAATATATATATATATATATATATATATATATATATATATATATATATATATATATATTTCTTCTTCTTCTTCTTCTTCAGCCTCATTTATCCATTGTTGGACATAGACCTCCTACAATTGCTTCCACGCTTTTCTATATTGATGTTATCTATCGTGATGTTTTCTAGGCTGTTGCTTAATATCTTTGCTTTGTCGAGATTCATTTTTAATCCTATTTGATTCGATTTGTGATTTAAATCTTGTACCATTGATTTTAGTTCATGGATATCTGTGCATATTAGTACTGTACATATGTCGCCTGCGAAACGCAAATGGTTAAGATATACTCCATCTATTTTTAATCCCTTTTCGGCCCAATTTAGTTTTCTAAAGACATTTTTTAATGCCAAAGTAAATAACTAGGGTGAGATGGTGTCGCCTTGTCTCACACCTTTGCCAAGATCTATTTTCATAGTTTCCATATCATCATCTATTTTTACGTGAAAAGTAGCATCATCGTATATATTCTTAAGGGGGCAGCATATCTTGAATCTACTCTGGCGTCGTCCAATGCTGTTAAGAAAGCCTATTTCTCGATAATGTCGAATGCTTTGTGATAATCGACAAATGCCAGATGTAGTGGTATGTTGTACTCTATTATTTTTTCAATAACTGTCCGGATTGTTTGCAAGTGATCGATAGTGCTAAAACCCTTACGAAAGACTGCTTGCTCTACTGGTTGGTATGCATCTAGATTCTATTTGTTATTATTCGGGTTAGTAGTTTGTAAAGGTGTGACAGTAAGCTTATTTGTCGGTAGTTTTCTATATTTGCGGCGTCCCCTTTTTTATGGAGTAGAATGACTTCCGCATTTTGCCATGCTTTTGGTATTTGTCCTTCCAATAGGTATTTATTCAATAATGCTCTCATTGGCTCTTCTAATGCAGTGCCTCCCATTTTTAGCATCTCTGACGTAATTTTATCTTCTCCTGGTATTTTCGCATTGTTCATTTATTTTAGGGCGGCTCTAATTTCTGATGTTATTATTTCAGGGAGATCCTCTGAGCCCACATTTAAGATATGTTTTGTTGGTATATCGGGGTTCGGAATAGTAGAAGTATATAGTTTCTCATAATTAATATTTTCGGATTTCTCTAACGATTTCTTCCTTATGCGAGCACAATGTTCCACGATCGTCTTTTATCTTTATAATTCCATTCCTGCCAGTGGATTAATTTACATGTTTTTAGTACTTTCATGTTCTTATTGTTCTCTATGGTTTCAAGAATCTGGTTTGTTCTACATGCTCTGAGGTCTTTTCGAATATTTTTCTTAACGCTTCTGTTGAGCGCTTTATAGTCCGGGTTATCTCTGATCGTTCTTCTTCTTTTCTATATCTGTTCTAGAGTCTCGGGTTTTAGTTTAGCTTCTTTTTGTTTTCTTATTCTGCAACAAAGTTTCTTAGTGACTGTTTGTATGTCTTTAGTTATTTTCTTAGCTAGTTCATCTATATTCTTGTGCTCAAAGGTATTTGCTACTAGTTTCCGTGCTAATTCCTCTTGGTATTTCTCTTTATTACTGGCTAGGATGTCTGCCGTCGGTAAAGGGTTTGTTGTTAATAGTTTTCGTCTTTCTCTCTTTACATTAATACGTATATCGGCACGAACTAGTCTATGGTCACTGCCGGTGTTAAATTTATTTAGCAAGTCGATGTTTGTACATATTGATCTATCACTGGAAAGCATAAAATCTATTTCATTCTTAATCTGGCCGTCAGGGCTATGCCATGTACACTTTCTTTGTATTTGTTTTTTATAGAACGTGTTCAGGCAAAACATTTTTTCGGTGCTTACGTAATTTGCTAATGTCTCTCCTCTGGGGTTTCTGTTGCTAGACCGAAATTTCCTATGTAGTCTAAGTCGCCTGATATTCGCCGCCCTATTTTTGTATTAAAATCTCAGGTGATGATAACATAGTGTGTTTTTTCTAGGTCTTTAGCTCGCGTTATATCTTCGTAGAGTTGTTCCGTTGACTCGTCATCCGCAGTGGAAGTTGGAGCATAGCAGTGTATTATCTGTAAGCTATATCGTTTATTCAGTTTTAATACAAGATATATTACTCTTTCTGACACTGCTGAGTATTTCACAATTTGGTGTTCTATTCTTTGATTGACCATGAAAGCCTCTCCTTCTTGGCCGTGATTCTCTTCTGAATTATATTGGTATAGAGTGTGGATAGATTTTAGGGTGGTTTTTTCTCTCCTTGAACCCTCGTTTCACATAAGCCCTAGTTATTGCTCTAATTCCTCTAGATGGTCGTTCGTTTTCATAGTTCTAATGTTGTATGTAGCAATTTTATATTTTTGAAAATTAATTTGTTTTCTCTTCTGCCTCCCCCAGAATCCGTGAGGCAGTCCATATTGGAGTGGGATTCTGAGTTATAAACTCTGCCCACCTGGGGTACTATATTTTTGAATATCGATTTATGCATGTATATACTGAAGGGAACATGGCAATTAAAACGCCACGCTTACCGAGTGGGTTAGCGAGTTTAGATTTCAGCCGCCCCTAACCTAGAGTCAGACGCTGTTTGCAACCGTCCATTCTGCATCAGACGCTGCTTGATTCTATACCAGCCCTAAAATCACGGGATTGCCACTTCCGCCATCTACACCGTACCGAAAGTTTGCTTCGCCGCAGTGGTCTGCCATTGTGGTCTTTATCCGTAACCCTGGACAAGGGACCCCAAAACAGGTGCTAGTTTCTCGGGTCAGGAAATCCCTGGAATCTGCGGAGGGCAGGGAACGATTCCTTTTCCCTGATAGGACTGTCCAAAGAGTTCCTACCCGCTACCCTTATATATATATATATACTCGTATATATATATATATATATATATATATATATATATATATATATATTATATATATATATATATATATATATTATATATATATATATATATATATATATATATATATATATATATATATATATATATATTACATATATGGCATCTTGTACCATAGTTCTGGGTACATCAAGTATACCAGCAATATGACGTTGACTGTAACCAGCATCAACTAAAGCCACTGCCCTAGCAGCATTAGTTGGAACGAGTGGCCTTTTTAAAATCACAAACAAAAAATAAGCACTAAAATTTTAACTTAAACAATATTCGCTCACAATTATATAAAATTACAATTTTAATTGTTAATGTTAATTACAAATTTAATTTTAATTACAAATTGTTCAAGAATTATTATTAACACGGAAACAGATTTACAACAATGTCGTACAACGACTAAGTATATGTCAAAAATCCTTCGATGACACAAATTTAGGAAACAAACTGTCACAGGTAATGTTAACAAAACAATCATAAAGGTGGTGGGATTAATTTTGCTGGTGAGTTAAATCGTCTGTATTGATGAAAAACATGGCTAGTTTTTAAACTACCTAACTTTTGTATTATGCAACATAAGCGAATGAATCAAAAAACAAAATGTTGAGAAAACATGAGGCTATAGTTAAGTTCTAATTTCAATATTTTATAAATGCTAGAATATTCCACAGGGTGATGCAAACTTTAAGAAAAAAACACAGTTTAATTCGTACATCCGGTATACAATGAAAATTTACCTGTTTAGCAACCATATTATTATAACGATATTGTCAAGGAATAGAGATAGATATAAGACATAAAAAATTACCCATTTTTAAGGTAGATTATTTCTGTTCTTTCTCTTCCGGTATCATTCTTACAATTTTATTTTTTACATTACTCTCTTGTAGGTCTTGGACGGGTTTTCTTCTGTTTAGCTAATCTAATGCCTGTTTAAAGTCTAGGAAAGGTATATGTGTTTCTCTTACTTGTATGTTTTCTCTTCCACTTGTTTTAGCGTATGTATAGCGTCTATCGTGGCTCTTTCTTTTCTGAAACCGTACTGGTAATCTCCTATTCTTTGTTTTGTGTATATTGTTAGTATGTCTCTGATTATACCAGTCATTACTTTATATATTACATTCAGTAGATTCATTCACTTACTTATGAACGGTGAAGTCATCAATAATTTGCGATATGCGGACAATACAGTACTCCTAGCTTCTAGTCAAGAAGATATGCAAACAGTACTTGATAGTGTCGTTGGACGGAAACATACGGAAAACCAAAATACTCGTAATAAGTAAACAACAGCATATAAAACCGTCTATATATGTGAATAATACCAAACTTGAGCAAGTTGATAAAATCGTTTACCTTGGACAGCAATTAAATTGTAACGCAGAAAGTCACGGCGAAATTAGATCTAGGATAGAGCAGGCTAGAGCAGCTTCTAGAAGGATGTTAGGTGTCCAAGGTGTTATGTAACAGAGACCTAAAATTGGCATTAAGGATCCGCCTACTTCGCTGTGTTCTCGATCGTACTTTATGGTGTCGAGCCCTGGACTGTTAATAAAATCGATCTAAATCGCCTATATATATATATATATATATATATATATATATATATATATATATATATATATATATATATATATATATATATATATATATATATATATATATATATATATACCGATTCGGCAAATTTTCAACTACCGTATACGTTATTCAGTATGTGGAACAAAGATAACACTTAATTGTTTGAATACGAGTGAGACACAATCCACGCACTTGGAGTAGCGAGTCTAATTTTTAAACAGTGTTGCGAAATTTCTGTAACATAACTCCTTCTAAAACATTAGTCGGATACATGAGTGTAACATAATGTTTAAATCCATTACAGTTCATTGTAGAATGAAAATTAATATTGCCCCAACAAACCTTACATGAAGTAATCATGTAAGTATTATTTTTTAAACGATTATATCATTACTTCATTAATTAACAAAGAATACTGAATTGAGAAATTGAGATGCGACAACAGCGTGAGCTAAATAAATATCGCACTTCAGTAGACAGACAAATAGTATAAACCATTTGCCCCCTCTACGACTTCCCCTCAAAAGAATAGGCGGTCCTTATCTGTACAGCAGGTTTAAGGTCAATAAGGTCTATTTCTTTGATTTTTAGCTGTCGTGGTAAAAGGTTGAAAACAAATAATTAACATGCCAAGCGTATACAGTAGAACCTCGATAAGTTAAATTCCAAGGGAAAAACCAAATATTTTAAGTTATACAGGTTTTAAGTTATCAAGGGTCTATGTTGTGATGGATTAATATAGGTCAGAAGTTCATTAAAATATAGGCATTTATTATACACTACATTCATTTATTATATTCGTTACAAAAAGTTAAAGCAATAATTAAAGGTATAGTCTACTAAAAAAAGTCTGTGATTTTCTTTTGATTTAAACAATTCATAGATTCTAAATCGATTTGATTTTAAATAACATAGCGAAGAAAATACGTTATCTTTTATGTTTCTACACTGCTCTATAAATGATCGTACAGTCGTTATAGCACTCGTGAGGAGTGTTACGTTTTGCCATGTTTTGTTCATTATCCTCATTACTTGAAGAACATTGATAGAAGAAATCGTATTTTGCTCCATATCAGCTATCATTCTTCTAACAACTTCTTTTCTGTATAATGTTTTAAAATTTTTAATGATACTCTGATCCAAAGGTTGAAGTTGTGATGTTGTGTTTGGTGGAAGAAATTGTAGTTTGATTGCCTTTAATGGTGGTATGTCTCCGTGTGCTGTTCAGTTGTCGATGAACAGAACAATTTTTCTATTTCAAGTTGCCCTTTGCTAATCTATATTATTCATCCATTTTTTCATCCAGTTCTGCTGTCATCCATGCTTTTTTATTGGCTTCATAATCCATGGGTAGTGATTTTAAACCTGCAAAACACCGAGGTTTTTTTGACTTACCTATATAATTAAAGGTTTGAGTTTTTCCGTGCCCGTAGTATTTGCACAAAGCAGAATCGTAAGTCGTTCCTTGCTGTGTTTTTCTCCATGACATTTTTTATTTTTGAATGTTAATGTTTTTTCGGGAAGACATTTAAAAAACAGACCAGTTTCATCAGCATTAAAAACATCATTGGGATCATAATTATTCACTACATTATGCAAGTCAGATTTCCATTCTTGGCAGACTGATTTGCTTACGCTCGTACTTTCGCAGCACATGTTTTTAAGGCTAAATCATTCGTTTATTGAAATTCTCTAACCAGCCATTGCTGGCTTTAAAATTATCGATTTTTAGTGAATTAGCGAACTCTATAGCCTTTTCTTTCAGTATGGGTCCACTGATACTGATGTTTTTGTTTCGATATTGTTTTAACCACGTAAACAAACACTGTTCCAAATTAGGGAATTCGGCAATTTTTGTCTCCTGATTCTTGTTTTTTCAATAGTTCGGTTTATTTTTTTATGATGATTGATAATGTACTCTTGTGTATTCCAAACAGAGCCGCAACTTCTTTTCTTTTGAATCCATTTTTCACTGCTTCTATAGCTTTTAATTTATCAGCATATGTTAGCGTTGTTAATTTTCTTTTTGAACTCATTTTAAGCAAGGTATCACACAGTACCTAAATCGATGTTTCTAGAACAGTGATCAAAACTTATGATACAGTAAGCTATTCAGCTGTCATTGGTAAACAATTTTATGTTATAGGGATTGTGAAAACATTTCTTTAAGTTACTGAGGGCCAATATTGATATTATTTATTTAAGTTATCGAGATTGTGTATTTTAAGTTGTAGAGGCTTTGGGCTCCGATGGGAAGGGAACATATAATTTTTTGAAGTTATAGAGGTTTTTAATTTATTGAGGTTTGACCTATCGAGGTTCTACTGTATTTTCAAAAAGAAAAGATTCAAATGGTGAAATGGTATTATGGGAACCATTCTATTGTAGAAATAATACAGTTATTTATTGCTGCTTTTTAAAAACAATAACTTTTTAAAAAATGTTTTCCGATGAATCTTCATTCACAATCCATAAACGTCATAATCCATCTGTCGTCCGCTATTGGTCTAGGGAAAAGAAACATTTGAGTATTGCTGTGAAAACACAATTCCCAAAGAAATTAAATGTGTGGAATGGCATTTATAACGATAATATAATTGGTCCATTTTTTATTACGGGAAATCTGAATGGACGAAAGTATCTAGATTTATTACGCAATCAGATTATTCCAGCAGTTCGAAACCTTGCGGTCAACTTCGATGATGTTTGGTTTCAACAGGATGGTTGCCCAGCACATAATGCAATCGAAGTTACAAATTATTGGGAACAAACATTTCCTGGACGAATAATTTCTACACGAGGAACAATAAAATGGCCCCCTAGATCACCAGATTTAGCACCTTTGGTATTTTATTTCTTAGGAATGCTAAAATCAAAATTATATCGGCATGAATTCGAACGAGCCACCAATTTAGCAGAATTGTAAAAAAAAATTGTTCAACTTTGTAGTCGAGTACAACCAAATCAGCTAAATGCAATGAGACTTGCTTTAATTGATAGATTCGCATTTTGTTTAGCTTAAAATGGTGGTTTGTTTGAACATTTAATTGGTTAGAGATTTTTTAAAAATGCCTTTAATTTTAATTATTTAGAATAATTTTTTTGATTGGTTTTTTTCTTATAAAAATAATATTTATATTTAGTTAATGTTTGTTAAGTTAATTATTGTTTTATTTCCTAGCTACCACAGCTAAAAATCTACAAAAATTACATTTAAAACTCGAATACCTATAAGTGTTTGAGTTTTTCTTAAAGATTTACCGACGAAAAGTTGGCGACGAAATAATTTTATGCAAAGAACTGCTTTTTAGCTACCACAGCTAAAAATCTACAAAAATTACATTTAAAACTCGAATACCTATAAGTGTTTGAGTTTTTCTTAAAGATTTACCGACGAAAAGTTGGCGACGAAATAATTTTATGCAAAGAACTGCACCCCATCAATGTCCGATAATTACTGTCGGTCATCGGTGTATTTTTATGCCGCTTCGCACTGTAAAAGAAGGCGTTGCTTAAAATTTTAAACTTTTCAGGGGAATAATGCGTTGTTGCCACACATAAATTATTTAATTCACTGTTCTTTGTTAACTAATAAAGTAATTAATAAAATCGATTAGAAAATAACAATTACGTGGCTACTTTATTTGAATTTTTTTGGGACAATATTAATTTTTATTCTACAATGAACTGTAGTGGATTTAAATATTATTTTAGACTCATGTATCGGACTAAAATTTTAGAAGGAAAGATGTAACAGAAATAATAGCAACACTGTTTAAAAGTCTTACCTACTCCGTCGAGATGATGACTGCCTCTCACTTCTATTCAAACAATTAAGTGTTATCTTTTTTCCACATACTGAATAACGTATACGGTAGTTGAAAATTTGCCGAATCTGTATATATATATATATATATATATATATATATATATATATATATATATATAGTGAGCAGGCAATATTGTCAGGCTAGAGATATGAGATGGATACTCAAGCTGTTAGAATGGAGAGCAAGAACTGATAAATGCAGTAGACCGTCACTAACGCATTGGACTGATTAAGAACGGCTCAAGTTCTAGATGGATGAAGAAAATAATGGAAGTTATGTCCAGTAGCGGACACACATGGCTGAATGCTGAAGGCATAATGCGTTTTGCAAAATTATAGCCCATCTTAACTAAGGAAAAGGACACGTTAAGAAAAATCTATTAAATTACCGAACTAGATATTAAATAAACTAAATAAATTTTAAATTACTTTAATACTTACACATTTATCATTTTATGAGTACTTTTTCCATCTAAAAAAAAGTTATTTCACATAATTTACAACCTTTTGACAAGTTCCCACTCTCAACTCTGGATATCCAGAAAATGTTTTGTGTTAACAGCATTAAAATCCACTAAATTGTATGTACAAAACTTTTCCACTGACCAGCAGTTCGTTTATGTTTTACACCCATATAAATTAAACGCTGAGAGGGCTAAAATCGTCGATATTGGCCACCTCGACAACGGTCGGCTCGTTTCATTAGTTCGAGAAAATGGATGAAGATAGTCTTTGTGTTTGGATGGGGTGCTTTAAAAAGCGAAGATAATTGACTGCAACATATTAGGTTAAACGGTGTATTATATATTGCTTATACTCTTACATGTATGTGTCAATTTATATTTTGTGTCCACCTTAAAATATATAAAATATGAATATAAATAAATTGTTCGCCAAAAGTTAGGAATATTGTTATCGAAAGATAATTAATTTTCATAAAAAATGTAAATGAAAAAGAATTCTCTGTTTCCCAGTTTTCCAAAAAATGCAATAATTATAAGTGACAAAATTTCTTTTAACCCAATTAATTTTGAAAATCAAGCAATATTAAAAAAAGAGGAGCATTGAAGTCTCACTAATACAATGGATTCAGTCAATACTAAAAACGAGAATCATCACTACTAGTATTGGAGGAGAATCTGTGACTGTGACAGCTGTAAAGGGATGCCCTCAAGGGGGAGTATTATCGCCTCTGCTGTGGTCTTTGGTTGTGGATGACCTTCTCACTAAGTTGCATGATTCTGGTTTTATAACCCAAAGTTACGCACATGACCTAGTTGTTACAATTAGAGGCAAGCATGACCAGACTATATCTAGTCTCATGCAAACTGCTCTTAACGAAATTAAAAGTTGGTGCTCGAAAGAGGGCTTAAATGTCAACCCCAGTAAAACGACTTTGATACCTTTCACAAGGAGACGTAAATACAATTTACAGGCTCCAACTATGAATGGCATCACATTAGACTATTCCAAGGAAGTAAAATATCTGGGGGTAACCCTAGATCAAAAACTCACCTGGAATAGTCATATTGAAAAAAATTTATCCAGAGCTTTGGTGGCAAGTTGGACCTGCCGCAAGACGTTTGGAAAAACTTGGGGCCTACAACCGAAAATGACTATCTGGTCATATAAAACAATAATTAGGCCCATGGTCACATACGCATCATTCGTATGGTGGCCAAAAACACAACAAACAACAGCTAACGCCAAGCTGCAAAAAGTGCAGCGGCTAGCTTGTCTGGGAATCACAGGGGCAATGTCAACATGTCCCACTGCAGCTCTAGAGGCGATGCTGAACCATCCTCCCTTGCAGTTCTGCATAAGGAGGGAGGCAGTAACTACCGCCTTAAAACTGCGACAGACACAAATAATGAAACCTGGAGATCTAGTTGGCCACCTGAAAATCTTAGAAGAAATTTCATTGGATTCTAAGGACATGCCGGCAGACGCTATGCCAGTCAAATTCGACTTTGAAACACCCTTTGAAGTGGTCATAAAAAACCACCAAATGGGCGAAGAAATTGAACCAAAAGTGGAAGAAGGTTCACTCGTATGGTATACGGATGGATCTAAGATAGATGAAAGGGCAGGAGTGGGAGTTACTGGGCCCAATTTCAGGCTAAATCTCTTGGAAACGCCCCAACTATCTTCCAGGCAGAAATACATGCTATAGACATAAGTGCCCAAGAATGTCTCAACCGAGACACCCGTAGGGCAAAAGTCCTTATTTTATCAGACAGCCAAGCCGCCTTAAAGGCTCTAAAGTCATTTACATGTGAGTCGAAGTTGGTTTGGGACTGTAAACAATCTCTCAAGCTCAAGCTGGCGGAACGTAACAATGTAACTGTGATGCGGGTGCCAGGTCACAAGGGAATTGCAGGAAATGAGGAAGCTGACAGCCTCGCAAAAGAAGGAGCTAATACCCCATTCCAGGGTCCGGAACCCTTCTGTGGACTATCGAAAAGCCACATCAGAGAGGAAGTCCCTACCTGGGAACTCAATCAACTAAGATCATATTTGTCTAACACACCAGAACAAAGGCAAGCAAAAAGGCTCATAAAAGTGTCGCCTACTGTAACAAACCGCCTTCTCGAAATGAGTAAAAAAGATATCAAAATGGTCACTGGCCTTCTCACTGGTCACTGCCCTCTGAGATATTATCTCAAGAAGATGGGCAGATCAGATAGTGAGAACTGTCGTTTCTGTCACAATGAAAAAGAAACGGCAGAACATATACTATAAAACTGCGTAGCACTTTTCTGCAAAAGACTAAAATTCCTAGGAGAGGTCAGTCTGGCGTCCTCTGACATAGGAAACAAGTCACCTAGGAAGCTAATCAACTTCATCAGAAGTATTGGCATTCTAGAGTTTAACTAGATTAAGGTATGCACAAAAGATCTTTATAGGTCGAAGTGCGGTGAGGCCGCATGGCCTTAACGACCTCACATAATCTAATCTAATATTAAAAAATGTTAAGCACACGAGCTTCAATACCTGCTTGGCATACTTTTTCTAAATTTTTTAGCACATCTTAGATAATTAGCATTTAAATATAAGACAGTAGATATCTTTGCTGGTGAAGAGTTTCACGTTGAGAATCATTATTTTATGTTTTTTGAAGCAAGCCTAAGTATGTTCAAACCAGTTGAGATCAGAAAACTTCGGGAATAAGGTCAAGACACGTTCTTGCGGAGTTACATTGTCAACAAGCTGAATTTTGCCGAGCATGTCAATTTTGGGACCCCATAAAAATTGGAAAAAGGTTTCCACCCCTGCGGTCTTCTGAGATAACACTGAACAAAAATGTTTGTTAGAAATTTTTGTGTAAAATGAACCGTTGTCTCAGAAAAACGCCTGGTGATTTTAAATGTCGGATACGCGCGTAATTTTTTAAATAAAATTTGGAATAACTCGGTAAAAATTTGATATCTTCTGATCAGAGTCTCCTATCTATAAAAATCATAATACATTTTAAAGGCAAAGAGTGTCGCTTTTGTACCCAATTTTTGCATTTTGCCACAAATTAAGTGTCTGACGATTCTCATGAGATCAATAAAATTTATCACTTCCATTGACCGGTTACTATGGAAATTTCATTGTCAAAACCCAGTCTTTAAAAGCTATGGCATGAAATTTCGATTTTAAGTTTTGGAAATCAAATATGAGGCATTTGGAATATGCCTAAAAAACGCTGAATTAAAATTTTTACAAACCATCTAAAACATTGAAAACTTCTTTTAAATTGCACGAGCACGTTTTTCAAAACTACACAACGTTACCTACAAATTCTACTTAATGCCATCTACGTGGTAGCATTTCCCGTAACGTGAGATTGTGATGTAAAAGTTTAAATTTTGCATTTTTTAGGCATAGGTATTTCAAATGCCTCATATTTGTTACTAAATCTTAAAATCGAAATTACATATTATACGTTTTGAAAATTGCCCTAAGAATGGGAACTGGTGACATACAGTAATAATTTCATGGGAGTTTTTATTCAAAAATTTGTGACGGTAATAAAATGGCATTCAGGAGATTTTTAAAACTAAGTTTCTTTTGGATTTTAATATTGACTTATCTTACTAAGAATGATTTTGATAGTTTCTTAAGTTTGTAAGTAACTTAATGTATCATCATTGGTTGAAATTAAACTGCTTTTGAATTTTGTTTTCTTTTAAGCCAAGGTCTGTTCTGTGTTACCAATTATATTTTAAAAATTTTTAGTCGGGATCAAATACGGAATACTTGTACAGAAAAAGAGTATCAGAAAAAATTGCTGAGAATAAAATAAAAAACTTAAACATCAAGAAAACTCTGGGAAAAACTCAAAAATAACATAATTAACGCAGCAACAGAGTCACTTGGAGAGAGGAAAGTAACGAAAACTAATATAGATTCCGAAAACGTTTTGTGATGTAGCCCGATTGGGTGTTTTAATTATATACCTTTTATAAAGGATTTTTAAATAAATTAAAAGGAAAAAGCTTTTTTACAATACAGAAAACAACATACACAAAAGGCCCGCTATAAACGAATCAGAAATGAAACGAATACTTCAGTCCCACAAATAAAAAAGAACACTGGTAGAGAGTGAAGAAGAAAGAAATATGAAGAATGATCAGAGGACAAAGAAGAGATATGGACTAACTAATAGAAATAATACATTTAGAAGTAAACATGAACAGACTGCGTTGGATCCCTATTTCCTAAGATGACGATAATGAACCACCAAGCAGAAGTGTCGACAAACTAAAAAATAAACATTGAGGAGGGACAGGTAAAGGAAGGAATGAGGCAAGTGCAAGATAAATCACCAGAATACAATAAACCGGCATATTCATGTTTCGTGGAACTTAAGAAGGCATTTGACAGAGTCAAACTAAATGATATTATCCAATTACTGTACGAAAGAGAGATACCTCGGAATAATTAAAACGATCAAAAATATCTACCAGAGCAACACAATAAAAATAAAAGTAGAAGAACTAACTGACCCAATTGAAGATGGTAATGGGATAAGACAGGGGAATTTCTAAGTCCTCTTGTTCTGTGTAAAACAGAGGTCGCTGGTTAAATGAAATTATAATAATTATCGAAGAAAAAATGCAATATTTTGCCTGTAAATAAATTAGCGAAAATAGCAAATATTAATTGTGAATAAATTACGAAAATTAACTGGCTTTAACTCATTACTGTTATCTGTACAAAGAATGAAAAAATATTTAACTCTGAAATATTGGTATATTAATCGTTGCCAGTGAAGTAGATTTGTAGATTTGTTGACTGTCGCAACGCCATCCGAGGCTCAGAAGAAGGGACGTCCCGATAAATTCGATATGCTTACTGTACGCTGTCTCGGTAGGAAGTGTGTATTTCTTCGTATAAAATAGTCCGAAACTCTCTGGCCATATTTCTAGGTGGTCCGTAGGGTAAGATAGTCAAGTGCACACCAATAAATCACTCTATTGTATTGTGATTTTGCATGGCAATAATTTTAACTAAATGGTCACAGAAATATGATACTTTACAGCAGTTTCTGTGTTTGCGACGTATTTCCAAGATAACAAAGAAAGTCGAATCTTTGAACTTAAAAACAGACATGAGTTTAACCACGAAATTTTACGAAATAACAGAAGATGATACCTATCTTCTGTTATATTACTATAACTTTCTATACATACTATACTACATACTACATACTTTCTCAAACACCTCTATTGTTCATTAAAAAAAGTAAGAACTAAAAAACGATACCAAATGGCAAAAACAGCAACAAATAAACTAATCTCTCAAAGTGAAGATGATCTACAGCGTATGCTGCACCAATTTAATATAACCACCAGAAAAATTAACATGTTAATTTTCCCAAAAAAGACAAAATACATGGTTATAACAAATCTACTACGATTTAAATAAGAGCTAGAGGGTCAGATAATAGATCACTACAATTGATGGAGTTAAAATATCTAGGCATCACAATATCTATCTACCAAAAGCTCGAAACAGTTGAAGATCAAATGAATAGAGCAAATGGAGCCACAGGTTGCCTGACTGAGACAATATGGAGAAATAAAATTATTGGGAAAAAAATGAAAGGCAGAATTTACAAAACAGTCATTAGACCAATACGCGGCAGAAACACGGCTTGAGACAGAGAGAACCAAAAAGGTTACTAGAAACAGAGATAAAAACTCTTAGAAAAATCGATGGTAAGACACTATGGGACAGAACCAGAAGTACATATATGCGATCGAGATGCAAGGTGAAGAACATCTAGGACTGGCTAAAAAGAATAGAATGTGTCATCAGGTGCCACCAATCACGCACCTCGATGTGCATCGCCCTTCCTTCTGGAACTTATAATTACATTTAATTGGTTGAGAAATGAAAAAGTTTCATATAAAAGTTAATTTATCTTTAAATATGGGACATTTTCGGATCTCAAGTCAGTATAGTGTATAGTGTGGTTTTACCCGTCTAGGGTAGCTCCCTAGATCACTTCGCTCGAAGGGCTCTGCGAATTGTCTAGGACTCTGAAGCTGAGTTTTTTTCTTCTTAGAAAACCTGTGTTTTATTTCCACCAAGTAAATAAACTATAAAGGCATTGTCTTTTCAAGACAATGCCACAATAAGAGCGTACCGGCTAACTAGGCAATATTGCAACATATTGCGCAATAATTAGAAAAATTAATAAACATGGAAACTTGCACCAAGATGCAAACACATTTTCATACCTTTATTAATTACACCGGACACGACAAAGGGAACGATCATATAGGCTGAATGACAACAAAAAAGTAGTAAAGACCATGAGAGACGGTTCCCCAATAGAAAGAAGATCAATGGGAAGGCCACGAAAACGATGGAACAACTTACTGGAGGAACTTACTGAAAAAGAAGAAAACGAAGATTTAAAAAAATAAAAACTATTTAAAACTATTCTTAATTGTACTAGATAAATATAAAATTTGAGTGCTACTGGGCTTATTGCGCATCAATTAAAGTAATAAGTTCCGCCTGGCGATTTCCTATATTGAGGTGGAATTGATCGTGTTCATTACTGGAGAACATCGGAGTAAAATAACCTACCGACTAAATAAACATTTCACCGATATTTTGTAGCAAGTATATTGAATGTATCGGGTAGTTGTCGGGTTTTGTGTAAAATCAATTCATTAGAGAATATAACTGGTTATGCTGCACCTGACACTACAGTGGAAAACATTTTATACCTGATTAATTTAGCCGTCATAATGATTTAGTTTCAGTTTAAATTTAATACAATATACCGAATTGGATATTAAATTTAGCATTATATTGGAGTTTAATTTAGTGTGTTTAATATTTTTCAGATTTATTCATTATCGTTATTCGTGATAAGCTAAGTCTTTCTTTTTAATATATTCCAACTCATCTCAAAGTCACAGTCTTCCTTTATGGTTAAATTTTTCCCCTTATATTTTTAAATTAAAACTCCAAATATTATGTGTTCGACTACTCATGACTACTAAGTTATACAGTAGTTAAATGTAGATATCAGGCTATACCCAGGTTTTATTACCCTTCGCTGGCATACGGAAATCTGCCGCGGGTGGCTATATTTTCTCTAGCATCCTAAAGGACAATTATAGATCTAAAATAAACAAAGCAGACTCAGTTGTAAGAACACCATAAAACAGCGCCCTCGTTACAGGGCATGTTCCAAAGATAGAGAGAAACTATTAAATAATAGTAAACAAAATCGCGATGAAGCTCAGCAAGGAAAGAAAAATATACAGCAAATGAGCATGAACGACGCAGCAAGGAAAAGGTTAAGTAGCTGTTTAAGGAAGTTCCCGATATGAAAGAGACTCAACAACACAGGCTAGAATTTTAAACTTTAGCAAAGAAAATAAAATCGCTAAAAGCAAATGGAATGTGCAAAAGCTGAGAGATGCAATAATTACAGAATGGTATTCTAACTAACACTACCGTATAAATAAATCGTAGAATTTGTACAACCAACAGGTGCTATTTTGCTCCTTTTTCGACTGTGAAGATCTCGGACAGTTCATTTTCTAACCGTACTGTTGCTTTTTGTTGGAGATATAAATTTAAAATCGGTCTTATATCCTTACCATCGAGTCCTGATATTTTTAGGATGTCGATTAGTTTCCTATGTGGAACTTTATCAAATGCCCTCTCGAAATCAATAAAACATGCACACACATCGTAGTTGACATCCCTGGCTCTCTGTATTAGAACTTGCAAACTAAAAAGTGCTTCCCTCGTTCCGAGTCCTGTTCTGAATCTAAATTGAACTTCACTCAGGTGTTCTTCTAATGTGGTGTATATGCGCAAGTGAATGATAGTAAGGAGTACTTTAAGTACATGGCTCATCAAACTAATTAATCTATGTCCTTCAGATTTTCTAGCGTTTGGTTTTTTAGGAAGTGGAATGAATATTGATAGTCGCCAGTCTTTTGGTAAGTAACCAGTCTCGTAGATGTTGTTGAACAGTTTCGTAAGAACTGTGATTTGATGTGCCTCTAATAGCTTTAAAATTTCACCATGCATCTCATCAGATCCTGGTGATTTCCCATCTTTAATCTGCTTAATTGTCTTTGAAAACACCTACCATGTTGGCAAACAATGAGTGGATGACACAAGAAATTCTAGACCTGATGGAAGTTCGACGGCAACACAAAAATAGAAATATTATCGAATACCGTGAAATCAATAAACGCATAAAAAGAAAAATTGAGCAAGCCAAAGAATCCTGGCTTGAGAATTTATGTAAAGAAATAGAAGATCTCCAAAAAAAGCATGACAGTTTCAACCTCCACAAGAAACTTAAATATACTGCGGGAATTAGAAAACAGAAAAATGCTCACATACTTAAAAGCGCGGACGGAAAAATTTGTGATTACGAACAACAGTGCAAAGAATGGGAGAGATACATCACTGACCTTTTTGACGATGCTTCTAGAGAAAATGCTCCAAATACTGCCTGTGACAACCAGTTAGACAGAGGTCCCAGTATACTGAATTCGGAAGTCAAAACGGCAATACAGCAAGCCAAAAACAATAAAGCACCTGGACTAGATCAAATCCCTGCTGAGCTACTTAAACTTTTGGATGAGGAAAGCATTGCCTGCTTAACCACTTTCTTCAACAAAATTTACAACGAAGGAAAAATACCAGATGATTGGTTAGAGTCAGTGTTTATAACATTACCAAAGAAAAGCAGGCCCACCAAATGCAGCGATTTTAGACTAATCAGTTTGATGAGTCACACACTGAAGATACTCTTACGAATTATACAAAACCGAGTATTCCTTCTATGCGAAAGTAGGATGGGTAATAAGCAATTTGGGTCTAGAAACGGTCTAGGAACTAGAGAGGTACTATTCTGTATGTGCGTTATATTACAAAAAAGTTGTGAATTCCGAAAGAAAGTTTATGTTTGTTTCATCGACTTCGAGAAGGCGTTCGACAGAGTACAACACGATACACTTTTCGATTGCCCACGGGCAGCAGGACTTGACCACTATGATATAAGACTGCTGAAATACTTATATTACAATTAAGTAGCCTCTATCCAAATTGAAGACAGTCCGACTGAAAAAATATCCATCAAACGTGGAGTACGGCAGGGTTGTGTTTTGTCACCCACTCTTTTTAATCTGTACTCTGAAGAAATCTTTAGGGAGGCTTTGGATGACAGACAAGAGGGAGTAAGACTAGGTGGAGAAGTAATTAACAATATTAGATACGTTGACGATACAGCCATTCTTGCAGAAAATTTACAAGATTTCCAAACATTACTAAATCTAGTCAGTGAAGCAAGTTATCGGAGAGGCCTTAAAATTAACATTTCAAAGACAAAGTGGATGGCAGTTGGAAAGATCAATATAGATCAAGGTCTGATTTCTCTTAATGGAGAGGAGATCAAAACGGTAAATCATTTCAAATACCTTGGCAGCTGGTTAAATGTAAATTGTGACTCTGATGAAGAGATAATAACCAGGATTGAAATATCACGTAAGGCATCTATGACCTGGAAACCAGTTTTATGCAACAGAAACCTGTCGATGAATATTCGTAAGAAGGTCCTGAAATGTTATGTGTGGTCCATCCTATTGTATGGTTGTGATACATGGACGTTAAAAACCACAATGCTAAACAAGTTAGAAGTATTCGAATTGTGGTGCTATAGACGAATCCTAAAGATGTCGTGGGTTTCGTACACTTCCAATGAAGATGTTCTTCAAATGATCAATTCAGAACGTTTGCTCATAAACACCATAAAGAGGAGAATACTTCGGCCATATAATTAGAGGACCTAAATACCATCTACTTTGCCTTATAATACAAGGAAAAGTGGAAGGAAAGAGATGGATTGGTCGAAAGAAATTTTCGTGGCTGCGTAATATTAGACAATGGTGTGGTTCCACAGTAGAAGAATTATTTCGCGCAGCAGCCGACAGAGAAAGGTTTCAGGAAATTGTAAACATGATAACGGCCAACGTCTGAATACGGACACGGCACCCAAAGAAGAAGAAGAATCTGCTTAATGGCCATAGTTACTTCTTCGTTTGTTATTTCTGGGCCGTAGGGATTGTTTATTTCAGTCGGACTTCGTGCTGCATCTTCGAATAATTCTTGCATATATTCTTTCCATCTTCGTAATTTATCTTCAATGGTAGTCAAAATCTGGCCTTGAATGTCTACAACTATGCCTGTATTGCATTGTTTTCTGGTATTCTGAAGACTCATTCATAAGACCAGTACTTGGGAGTAATGCACAAAAATGCTTCTCCAGGTCCAAGAGTGGTTCTAGAATAAGAGTTTCACGTTTATGCATTACTAGACGCCTTGCCACAAGGCAAAAACTATAACTAAGGAATTACAAAATTCCGTACTGACAACCAAATAAAGGTGCTCGACTGGCCTGACAATTCGCCAGATCTGAATCCAATAGAAAATCTTTGGAAGCGAAATTTCTAATAAAATTATAACCACAAAGCGTCAATTGATCGAGCGCTTAATAGCAATAGGGTACAGGAGTGGAACAATTTAATAAAATTGGCAGAAATGCATAGAAAGTATGCCAAGAAGGTGCCGGCAGTGCCAGTTACACTACCAAGTATTAAGCTTAAGGCATAATTTTAAGTATTTTCGTGTAATTACTAGTTTTTTTTATTATTTATAAACTTTATAAAGTTCTAAATCACAATAAAATAGAATTATACGCAAAAAATATGTTATACAGCTCAATTATATACCATTATTAAATAAAAAGTAAAATTTTATGGGGTGGCTCTAATAATTTGATCACCCACAGTAATATGATAATAATAAAATTTTTATTTTTTCGTGTTAGTAATCTTTCTCTTAAAAAAGGAAATCATTTGTATTTCCCAGAGGCTTTTACTTTCCCACTTTTCCACTAGCGAAAAAGTGTATTGTAGCGAAGTTTCAGTAGCCATAAAATGTATAAACGAATGAGAATTGTCATTCGAATGGCACGGCACTGTTTTCCAATACCAAACTTTAGTTACACAATGTATTATTTTTAGTCGTACAAACAAATACCTATTATGAGCCTCGAGGCTAATTTTCTATCTATTTTCTAGGCAACAATGCACCCAGGTCAGATAATCCAGATGTGTTGAATAAGCCTGCATAAAACAGATTAAAAGTTTTCCAATTCTATTTGAATGCGTTTGGCTCTTTGTATCTGAGAAAAATGTAAAGTTTCTATCAAACTTTCCAACTTATCGCTGGAAAACTGCTCAAATTGTTTTTCCTATATTTTCTGGTTTTTATGGTTTTTGCTGATAAATACGGAAAGAAAGAAGAGCACGAGAGCGAAGGGATTATCCTACGGGATTGTTTTATATATAAATTTTTAATGTGAGATAAAAATTCTATTAAGAATGTGTATTTTGATGGAATATTTTGAGATTCATCGAAAGCTAGCATTTTAAAGTATTTGAGAGGGTTCTAAATTATTAAAAAATTGAAAAATGGTAAATTTATACTTATGTACAATTTTTTTTTATGAGTGGCTTTTAGAGTACTAATAAACGGGCATAGAATTTGTTGCGAGAGCTACGCATCGGTATCCACACAGTAAATATTGAGGTCTAGAAAAAAATCATAATTAGACGTTGTAAAATTTGGTTAAAACAAAAATTTAATATTAATAAAAATAAATATAAAAAATAAAATTCTTTAAAACACTTTTCAACCTTTTGTTTACCTTTGTAACATATATGCAGGATATTTATTTGCTGGAAATACAAGGTGGTCCAGAATTATGTACATTAATTTGTAGAGCTCATAGTACGTCCAAAAATAAGAGTACTTCTTTATGTACACTTTTTTATAAAACTGAATAATAAGAGAGATACAACCCTTTAAAGGGGTGAATTGAAATTCTTATTTTTTCAAATATCTTCCAAATGGTTTTGAATACGGAGTTCATATTTTGGGAGTTATTATAAGACATTAGGATAATTAATTTCCTGTCACCACCTACCACATCCTATATTAATACGGGGTAGTCTTGGAGGATAAGTGGGGGTTATTGCGTCACATGTTTTTTAATTTTTACATATTTTAAAAAAATATTTTAAAAATTGTTTCCTTAGACTTTTCTACGCAAAAAAGGTGCTCTTGTAATATTTCGATAGATATCACTGTTTTCGATTTATTTAAACTCGAAGGTATACATGTATTTTATTATAATCGTTACATTTCTTAATATTCATCAAGTATGCTTTGGAATTGACACTTGTGTTAGCAATAATATTACAAATTAATGGAAAACTTAATTAATACTTAACATTTAATTAATGGCGAAAATAATATTTCACAACAACTGTTCAAAATGTCCTCCATTTTGTTGAATACATAATCTAATTCTTTTATTTAGCGAACGCATTAATCCATTTAATGTTACTGGATCGTTTTGTAAATCGGTAAATACTTGTTCAATTTTGTCTCTTAACTCATTTACTGTATTAATTGGAGTGTTATACACTTTTGATTTCAAATAACTCCATACTGTAAAGTCCATTGGATTAAGATCACAACTACGATCAGGCCAATGAATCGGTGCATCCGCACCCCGGCCTATCCACCTATCAGGGAAATGTTCATGTAACCACCTTCTACAAATTCTTGTGTAATGTGGTGTAGCACCATCATGCATGAAAAACATGTTTCTTCGTATTTGTAATGGAATATCTTCCAAAATATCATGTAAAATATTGTCTAGAAAATTGTAATACATGTTACCATTTAAATTTCCGGGAAAGATGTGGTATCCTATGAAACTATTTCCTAAAGTAGCTGCCCAAACGTTTATCTTGAACGTGTGTTGGAAGTGAGTTTCCATTGTAGCCCTTGGATTTTCTTCAGCCCAGAAGTGCATATTTCTAGAATTGAACATACCTTCGTACATATCGTCAGGTAACAATTCCTGCACTTGTCGATAGTGGTAAGGATGTAATTGCTCTTCATGCAGAACTCTTAAAACACTTTGATGGGAACTATTCGTTCTTAATCCTAACCTGCGTGTACTTATTGTGGGGTCATTTATTACAGCATCCAATATTTGCTGTTCAACGCGAACATTTCTTGCTTCTCTACGACGACCAGCATCTGTATTCCTTCTTTGAAGACAACCGGTTTCTCTCAGTCGTCGTTCAGTACTTACAAAAGTCCTGGCATTGGGAATATTTCTGTTCGGATACTTTTCCCTGTAGCGTCTTACAGCGGCAGCAGCATTTCCCGAACATTCTCCTAATACTAAAAGTATGTCTGTCATCTCAGAATTTGAATAGTGTGCCATATTGCAGGCAAACAAATTTAAAAATATAGCAAAAGAGACGTGTTAAACAAATTTTACTGTCGAGTACAATAAAAGTGTAGATAAAATAATTTAATTGCTATTAAACGTCACTGACAATTCATAGACTACTTGAGATTAAAGTGTTGTTGCTAACACAAGCGTCAATTCCAAAGCATACTTGATGAATATTAAGAAATGTAACGATTACAATAAAATACATCTATACTTTCGAGTTTAAATAAATCGAAAACGGTGATATCTATCGAAATATTACAAGAGCACCTTTTTTGCGTAGAAAAGTCTAAAGAAACAATTTTCAAAATATTTTTTTAAAATATGTAAAAATTAAAAAACATGTGACGCAATAACCCCCACTCACCCTCCAAGACTACCCTGTATTAATATAGGATGTGGTAGGTGGTGACACGAAATTAATTATCCTAATGTCTTATAATCACTCCCAAAATATGAACTCCGTATTCAAAACCGTTTGGAAGATATTTGAAAAAATAGGAATTTCAATTCACCCCTTTAAAGGGTTGTATCTCCCTTATTATTCAGTTTTATAAAAAAGTGTACATAAAGAAGTACCCTTATTTTTGGACGTACTATGAGCTCTAGAAATTAATGTACATAATTCTGGACCACCTTGTATAATAAAATTCATTAACAAAGTTGCGTTCAAACCTTATTTGCGTTTGTGTGGCTTTTTTCTATTTTGGTAATATACAATATCGAAATTATTATTATCGAAATTAATATTATCGAAATTTAAACCATGCGTTCTCACTCTTTCTAATGAAAAAAAGGACCCTGACACTTTTATTATGCAAAAGTGCTGATAAATATGCTTTGGTCATGATGATAAAAAGTTGTTATTACTCCAAGACTCAGAAGTCAATTGTTTCTAAATGGCAGTTTGCAATATAAACGCTTCGTGCTATAAATGCTTCGTTTCCCGAGACGCGGAGTGTTAAGATTATTTTTACAAACTGACGATTTATTTGTTGCTCAATCAATGTTCTTTCTCCAGGATAGGAATAAGGAGTCTTTATTACGATATGGATAGAACATTTCTTGTGCCCTTTTAGGATCGGTTGATCCTCTTCAGGCTTGGAATTGAATGTGTTGGGTAATGTAGCATAAAGCAAACAGTCCTAGATTCACTGGGGTGTTAGCATTCTTCTTCTTCTGCTGGAGGTAGTTGAAATGTAGTCACCATTGAAGAATCAGGGGCAAAAGGGTTGACTGGAATTTGATGTTCTTTCCAGTTGAATGTGAGTGTTTTAGAGCCTAATGCGACAAGGCCGGGTCTCTAGTGACCATTGGTCCTGTGCAGTCTCGAGCTTAACTCGCCCCCAAAACCAGTGTATTGCACTGTAATTTTGTGGGCCAGTGTGCTCGTTAGTGGAGGCGTCTCGGCTTTCGAGAGTCGTCCTGCCGCATTTTGTTCAGTGTGAATGTGTGTTTGTAAATCCATAGTGACGGGCGCTACCATTTCGTTGTTACTTGGCTCCGTCAATCACTTAGATTTTCCCTGGCTGACCACAGACTCCGTCTAAAGTAACGGAGGCTGTATTCGGTAGGGGGTCCAGGTGATGAGGATGCTTCGGTAGCGGAAAGAGGACCCCTTTCACTGTTGGATTTGTGTAAGTGTGCGATGTGTGAATTTGTATTTAGTGTGAATGTCTGCGAGTCTGCCTCGGCAGAAACTAAAACCGTGTTCTCTAGTGACCATTGTTTCTGCAGCCGTTTATACCGATCAATTCTGCACTAACATTTTTTCGTTGATCATTCCCGTTAACGGCCAGGCCTAGTCGGAGTTCGATAGACGGTTCCAGCAACTGGAAACTGGTTGAGATATGCAAATGAAATTTGGTGGATTTTAAGAGATAGTTATTGCTTCTTTTGTCGGTTTTTTTAGTCAATTTAACTACAACCACTTCTACATAAGTAAATAAGAAATACACCATGAATATTTGCACGAATACTACCAATGCAGTAAAGAGTTGAATTTTGTGTCACGTTTCAGAGGGTTATTTTGAACATTTTTACTAGCTTGGCATCTATTTAAAATTTTATTAGTGATACTTTATCTTGTTGCTTTGATTTAATGTTTTATATTAGATAGTTCTTGAGAATGTATTAAAGAAATGAAAAATAAGTGTTAAGATGTATTGTTTTTTGTTGCATAAGATTTTTTGTCATAAATTAAACTAAGAATTTAAAAATAATTATTATATTAAAATATCTCAATGGCGTACCATTTTTTTCTTTAAAACAATTGAGATTATTACCCTTATGCGCGTCAATTATGAATATACAATTCTTAATTGTATAGAAAAAAATGCGCAATACCTACCTTTTAAAATCTACACTTCGAATCTCTAACTCAGAGGCTATTGATTTCTGTACTGTTACTGTCAGAATTTGAGAGTTGTCAACTGACAAATAACGTTTGTCGACAGAAGTGGAGAATAGAGCTTTATATATGTTCTATCATCTTATTTTGGGAATAAAAACAGTAAAATGAAAGATGGAAAACACAACATAAACTTTTTTCATTTTAGGACCTAATCTTCACAATCCAATAGGTCCCCATGACGCTTTAATAACTGCAAATTTAGCATCCCAGCTTCCTCTACTAACACCGTTATTTAAATTTTATCTGAAACAGCTTATGTGTTTAAAAATATACAGTTATAACCACAAAAAGAGTATATAAACAAAATTCATTGACTAAACTATCGATCTTCATTATGTACACATTATTTCAGAGCCCCCTGTAATTACATTTTTGTTTCAATGGATCTAGAGAACCAATACATTCCAATGTTAAGTAATAAACGAGCGGATGATTGCGAGCCTAACGAATGTCTATTAACTCACATTGACAGGCATTGGCTCTATTTACTGTGGACTCCAGCGCGTAGCTCTCGCAATGGATACCATGTCGGTTTATTAGCCCCCTTGAGAGTAAACAACTGGTGGATTTGTTAATATTGTTTGAGTCGTATTTATTTCAGCGTTCTTGATGTGTAAATCATATCAATATGTATGTACTTAACAACTGTTTACATCAGTGGAGAAGCTGAAAATCGAAATTGTTTAACAGTTACACGTAAACCTATTGAAATTAAAAAAAAATGTAATTTTAACTTTGAATAGTAGATATATAGTTGAAAATGTACAAAATAAACGAAACACAATTTTTACATACATAAAAAAAGTTTACAAGAATTCTAACATTTATTTGTTTGTTTCAGGTAACAGCTTCTTCATTTATAGTACACGTTGGTAAGTCTTTAACCACTTGTATTGGAAAATATAGATCTGGTGATTAATTTAAAATAATGCTGACAAAAAGTATTAATAGTAATCAGTAATAAGATTTTCATATTTAGAATGTCAGAATATTTCATATGTCTTCAACTATTCAGAAGTTACCTCTCTGAGAGGCAGCAGGTAGTAAGGGTTTCCGAAACAACAAGCGGACAAATAGGTATAACGTATGGAGTGCCACAGGGAACAGTGTTAGGACCTGTCTTATTTAATCTATATATAAATGGTTTATTTTCATTCCAAAGTACAGGGCATATAATTGGGTTTGCTGATGACACGGCTATTGTTTATGAAGCTGATAACTGGTATGACTTAAAAATAAAAGCAGAAACTGATCTACAATTCATAAGGGACTGGTTTGATTATAAAATACTTACAATAAATTTTAAGAAGACTGTTTACTTACCAATTTCTAACTATACCCCGAATATTGATATATTCGAACCTCTTCGAATAGCACATAATAAACACAATTTTTGCATCAAACCAGTAACGAATGTTAAATATTTAGGTGTTATAATAGACACACACTTAAAATGGGATTGTCACATTAAATACGTTATTAAAAAGTTACAGTTTATCCTCTATCAATTTAAGCACCTAAAGAAACACATACCGGACATATACTATATACATATACATAGTAGAAAGTCATCTCCATTATGGTATACTGGTTTGGGGAAGCGCTTTAAAAACTCACATTCTCCCACTAGAAATCATGCAAAGAAGATTTCTGAGGATCATTATGGCTAAACCCTACACTTGTTCTACAGATAGACTATATAAGGAGAGCAAAATATTTGACTTAAAGCAGTTATACTTTCTTTGTATATCTGTAAAATATCACAGCATGAAAGTTAAAAGCAACTTACCTTCACATGGATATCATACTAGAGGCAAGCACCTCTATATGGCTCCAAAAATGACGAAATCTTTCTGTCAACGATCTTTCTTATTTTTAGCCCCTAAAATATACAATCATATTCCCCTTGATATTAAAAATATGAAGAATGTCTTTCTTTTTAAAAATAAATTAAGATCATATCTCATGGAACAGACAAGACATTTTTGTAATATCATTATAGTAGCATAAGTTATAAAGCCATATTCACTTAAACTTTCTTAAAAAAAAAACTTTTTATTTTAAATCTACTACACTAATATGATTAATACATAAGTACTGTATTTATACCAAGGGTTTCTACTAAAATTTTAATTATGGTTATTTATGATTCAAAAAGCAGTATATATTATTGTATTGTATACATTGTATTGTTTATTTTATTTAGCATATCTACCATAACATAATTTGTGTATTTGCAGATCTCGTTAATACTTATTAGTATCTAAGTTTAATTTTATTATACATCTTTGATTGTTGTATCTAAATTTTCAACCTGCTTGTTTTTTATGGTTAAATTTTATCTTATATATATTTATAGTTTAGTAGTATAGTATATTGTATTTTTATTTATTGTATGTTACATTTACCGAAACAGGTGTTCCCACACCTCTCGGAGACCTTCGGGTTAATTTATTCACATATTTTTAATTATTGAAACAAATTTTGTATTATTGTTGAATAAATTATTATTATCCAGATTTAGCCATACGGCTCACACTCCCTCTAAGGGGAAAATTCACTCATCCCAGATACCTACGGTATCAAAAGGACTGAGCTCTGGTGGGACTCTTTCCATGTTATCGAGTCCTAGGTGACTTGGTATGTCGGTGTATCTCCCAAAAATTTTCGTACGCATCTGGACGTCGAAAGTAACACAGCTTTCTGCATAATCTTATATAGATGTTCATTTAGACCCAGCTTTTTTATGTTTTCTAGGAGGCTCTTCGGGATGACTCCAGTGGTAGAAAGAATAATAGGTATCGTCTGGGTACTTTCCATTCTCCATTGTCTCCTGATTTGTATTTCTAGATCTCTGTACTTGGCGATCTTTTCGTTGTATTTAACACGTAAATTATTGGTGTTGGGTATCGCCACATCAATAAGTGTTGTTTGCTTAGTAATTTTATTAACTAGTATGAGATCGGGTCTATTATTATGGGCCACTGGTTGGTCTGTAAGCACAGTGCGGTCCCAGTATAGCTTGTAGTTGTCATTTTCAAGCATTCTATCAGGGGCGTATTGATAATAAGGAAGATGGTCGGTTTGGAGAAGTCCCAGTTTGTCAGCTAGTTCTTGGTGGATAATCTTTCCTACTGAGTCATGACGGTCTTTATAATCAGTACCGACAAATGCCTGGCAGCCACCGGTAAGATGTTGGATAGTTTCTTGGGCTTGGCATCCATATCGGCATTCGTCATTTTGGACTTGAGGATCTTTAACAATATATTTCAGGTAATTTTTAGTTGGAATAACCTGATCCTGAATGGCAAGTAGGAACCCCTCAGTCTCGGGAAACATCTTTCCTGATGTCAACCAATAGTTCGACGCTGTATTGTCGACATATTCTTGGCTGATCTCATTAAGATGTCGCCCATGCAGAGGTTTACTCATCCAGGCGCGCATTTTGTCTTGCTTAGTCAGGTGGTTTATGCGCATTTCTTGTTCCCTCAGTTTAAGCGGCGTCGTATCATCTACTGCGCAAATTGCTCGATGTAAAGTAGATGTCTCAGCCTGTACCTGAAAATAAGTTCTTAAATTAGTAATTTGTTTATCCAATTGCTCACCTATATCCATAAGTCCTCTTCCCCCTTGATACCGCGGTAATGTTGTTCTCTCTACTGCACTGCGTGGGTGATGTTTTTGCGCCTTTGTGAGAAGTGTTCTTACTTTCCGCTGAAGACCCTCTATATCCGTTTTTGACCACTTTATAATACCAAATGAGTAGCTCAGCGCGGAACAGGCGTACGTATTTAATGCCTTAAACAAATTTTTACTGTTAAGATATGACCGATTTAGTTGTCTTACTCTTCGCACGAACTCCGAAGTTAGTTCGGTTTTCATTTGTTTATGGTCAATTTTCCGCGCTTGTTTTACTCCGAGATATTTGTACATATTATTTTCACCCATTGCCTCGATGTTTTGGCCATCTTGCATATCGAAACCTCCGGGCTGAACCTTTCCTCTGACTATGTTTAGTATACGGCACTTGTCTAGTCCAAAATTCATACTGATATCATTTGAGAAATTTTCTACAGTTTTTAGCATCTCATCTAGGTGGTTTCGAGTGGAAGCCATTAATTTTAAATCATCCATATACAACAGATGATTAAGCTTCGCTACAACAGTGTTGTTATTTTTGATGCTAAAACCTGAGTCAGTAGAGTTCAGCAGCTGAGATAGTGGGTTCATTGCTAGGCAAAACCAAAGTGGACTTAACGAGTCCCCCTGGAAAAGCCCCCGGTTAATAGGGATATCTTCAGTTTCGATATTAATTTCACCCGGTATTTGAAGGTGAATTTTAGTCTTCCACTCTGCCATTATATGCTTCAAAAAGTTCACGAGATTATCATCGACTTTATATATTTTCAATATATCTATAAGCCATTCATGCGGCACTGAATCAAAAGCCTTCTTGTAGTCAATGAAGGCAGTAAAAGGGTTATTATTATTATCCAGATTTAGCCATACGGCTCACACTCCCTCTAAGGGGAAAATTCACTCATCCCAGATACCTACGGTATCAAAAGGATTGAGCTCTGGTGGGACTCTTTCCATGTTATCGAGTCCTAGGTGACTTGGTATGTCGGTGTATCTCCCAAAAATTTTCGTACGCATCTGGACGTCGAAAGTAACACAGCTTTCTGCATAATCTTATATAGATGTTCGTTTAGACCCAGCTTTTTTATGTTTTCTAGGAGGCTCTTCGGGATGACTCCAGTGGTAGAAAGAATAATGGGTATCGTCTGGGTATTTTCCATTCTCCATTGTCTCCTGATTTGTATTTCTAGATCTCTGTACTTGGCGATCTTTTCGTTGTATTTAACACGTATATTATTGGTGTTGGGTATCGCCACATCAATAAGTGTTGTTTGCCTAGTAATTTTATTAACTAGTATGAGATCGGGTCTATTATGGGCCACTAGTTGGTCTGTAAGCACAGTGCGGTCCCAGTATAGCTTGTAGTTGTCATTTTCAAGCATTCTATCAGGGACGTATTGATAATAAGGAATATGGTCGGTTTGGAGAAGTCCCAGTTTGTCAGCTAGTTCTTGGTGGATAATCTTTCCTACTGAGTCATGGCGTTCTTTATAATCAGTACCGACAAATGCCTGGCAGCCACCGGTAAGATGTTGGATGGTTTCTTGGGCTTGGCATCCATATCGGCATTTGTCATTTTGGACTTGAGGATCTTTAACAATATATTTCAGGTAATTCTTAGTTGGAATAACCTGATCCTGAATGGCAAGTAGGAAACCCTCAGTCTCGGGAAACATCTTTCCTGATGTCAACCAATAGTTCGACGCTGTATTGTCGACATATTCTTGGCTGATCTCATTGAGATGTCGCCCATGCAGAGGTTTACTCATCCAGGTGCGCATTTTGTCTTGTTTAGTCAGGTGGTTTATGCGCATTTCTTGTTCCCTCAGTTTAAGCGGCGTCGTATCATCTACTGCGCAAATTGCTCGATGTAAAGTAGATGTCTCAGCCTGTACCTGAAAATAAGTTCTTAAATTAGCAATTTGTTTATCCAATTGCTCACCTATATCCATAAGTCCTCTTCCCCCTTGATACCGCGGTAATGTTGTTCTCTCTACTGCACTGCGTGGGTGATGTTTTTGCGCCTTTGTGAGAAGTGTTCTTACTTCCCGCTGAAGATCCTCTATATCTGTTTTTGACCACTTTATAATACCAAATGAGTAGCTCAGCGCGGAACAAGCGTACGTATTTAATGCCTTAAACAAATTTTTACTATTAAGATATGACCGATTTAGTTGTCTTACTCTTCGTACGAACTCCGAAGTTATTATTATTATATTATTATTATTATATTATTATATTATTATTATTATTATTATCCAGATTTAGCCATACGGCTCACACTCCCTCTAAGGGGAAAATTCACTCATCCCAGATACCTACGGTATCAAAAGGATTGAGCTCTGGTGGGACTCTTTCCATGTTATCGAGTCCTAGGTGACTTGGTATGTCGGTGTATCTCCCAAAAATTTTCGTACGCATCTGGACGTCGAAAGTAACACAGCTTTCTGCATAATCTTATATAGATGTTCGTTTAGACCCAGCTTTTTTATGTTTTCTAGGAGGCTCTTCGGGATGACTCCAGTGGTAGAAAGAATAATGGGTATCGTCTGGGTACTTTCCATTCTCCATTGTCTCCTGATTTGTATTTCTAGATCTCTGTACTTGGCGATCTTTTCGTTGTATTTAACACGTAAATTATTGGTGTTGGGTATCGCCACATCAATAAGTGTTGTTTGCCTAGTAATTTTATTAACTAGTATGAGATCGGGTCTATTATGAGCCACTGGTTGGTCTGTAAGCACAGTGCGGTCCCAGTATAGCTTGTAGTTGTCATTTTCAAGCATTCTATCAGGGACGTATTGATAATAAGGAAGATGGTCGGTTTGGAGAAGTCCCAGTTTGTCAGCTAGTTCTTGGTGGATAATCTTTCCTACTGAGTCATGGCGTTCTTTATAATCAGTACCGACAAATGCCTGGCAGCCACCGGTAAGATGTTGGATGGTTTCTTGGGCTTGGCATCCATATCGGCATTTGTCATTTTGGACTTGAGGATCTTTAACAATATATTTCAGGTAATTTTTAGTTGGAATAACCTGATCCTGAATGGCAAGTAGGAAACCCTCAGTCTCGGGAAACATCTTTCCTGATGTCAACCAATAGTTCGACGCTGTATTGTCGACATATTCTTGGCTGATCTCATTGAGATGTCGCCCATGCAGAGGTTTACTCATCCAGGTGCGCATTTTGTCTTGTTTAGTCAGGTGGTTTATGCGCATTTCTTGTTCCCTCAGTTTAAGCGGCGTCGTATCATCTACTGCGCAAATTGCTCGATGTAAAGTAGATGTCTCAGCCTGTACCTGAAAATAAGTTCTTAAATTAGCAATTTGTTTATCCAATTGCTCACCTATATCCATAAGTCCTCTTCCCCCTTGATACCGCGGTAATGTTGTTCTCTCTACTGCACTGCGTGGGTGATGTTTTTGCGCCTTTGTGAGAAGTGTTCTTACTTTCCGCTGAAGATCCTCTATATCTGTTTTTGACCACTTTATAATACCAAATGAGTAGCTCAGCGCGGAACAGGCGTACGTATTTAATGCCTTAAACAAATTTTTACTATTAAGATATGACCGATTTAGTTGTCTTACTCTTCGTACGAACTCCGAAGTTAGTTCAGTTTTCATTTGTTTATGGTCAATTTTCCGCGCTTGTTTTACTCCGAGATATTTGTACATATCATTTTCACCCATTGCCTCGATGTTTTGGCCATCTTGCATATCGAAACCTCCGGGCTGAATCTTTCCTCTGACTATATTTAGTATACGGCACTTGTCTAATCCAAAATTCATACTGATATCATTTGAGAAATTTTCTACAGTTTTTAGCATCTCATCTAGGTGGTTTCGAGTGGAAGCCATTAATTTTAAATCATCCATATACAACAGATGATTAAGCTTCGCTACAACAGTGTTGTTATTTTTGATGCTAAAACCTGAGTCAGTAGAGTTCAGCAGCTGAGATAGTGGGTTCATTGCTAGGCAGAACCAAAGTGGACTCAACGAGTCCCCCTGGAAAAGCCCCCGGTTAATAGGGATATTTTCAGTTTCGATATTAATTTCACCCGGTATTTGAAGGTGAATTTTAGTCTTCCACTCTGCCATTATATTCTTCAAAAAGGTCACGAGATTATCATCGACTTTATATATTCTTAATATATCTACCAGCCATTCATGCGGCACTGAATCAAAAGCCTTCTTGTAGTCAATGAAGGCAGTAAAAAGGTTTCTTTTTTTGGTGTATGCCTGGTTAGAAATGACTGAGTCGATAATAAGTTGTTCTTTGCAGCCCATGGAGCCCTTAGCGCATCCTTTCTGTTGAGGCTCTATGATATTGTTCAGAGCACAATGTTGGTAGATACGCCGGGCCACACAGGATGTGACCAATTTGTACAAAGTTGGAAGACAAGTAATTGGGCGGTACTTTGCTGGATCTTGGGTATTACTTTGATCCTTCGGTATTAGATAAGTGGTTCCCTGAGTAAGAAATGATGGTATTTCCTGTGAATTAGAAATAATATTATTAATAAATACTGTTAAAAGCTCATGAACACTCCAAAACTTCTTTAGCCAGAAGTTTTGAACTCCGTCTGGTCCAGGAGATTTCCAGTTATGAAGCTCTTTGATAATGTTCGAGACTTCTTCAGTGGTGAAAGGTTCATAAGGAATATTACTGTAGTGTTGACAGTTGTTCGTCGTTTGTTCAATCCATCCAGCATTGTTATTATGAGTAGCTGGCGTCGAAAGTTGGTTTCCCCAAAACTCATGAATTTCTTCTTGGCTTGGGTAGGATTTATTATTTGCATTTTCTACAGTGGAATTAAGTTTCCTATAGAAAGCCTTCTCTGCTTGCTCAAAAAGTATGTTGTCGCATTTCCGGTGGTTACTAACCTTGTACCTCCTCAGGCGGCCTGAGTAAACAGATAGTTTTTGTTTTAATGTGTCCAGGCATTGTTGAGGTGTGTTGTTTTCTGGATCATGTCGTGAGTGTCTTAGAGTGTTAAACAATATTTCTTCAGCTATTTTGATGATTTTTCTACTTCTTACTCCTCTTATGTATTCTGTTATTTGTCCAATGTCCCTACGCAGTAATTCAATCTTCCCCAGCAGTCGTTTTTCCCAGGGTGCTATTCTGTTACCAGTCCTTCCGATGTTGGTACCCCGTCGTGTTCTGATCTTAATGCCCATAACATTAGCAATTGCTGTTGCTGCACAGTAAATCAGCATATGCAAATATTCTAATGTGTGGGCTTCTGTGATATAATTGGGTAGGACTTCAGTATTCACAATTTGTAACAGCGCTCCTAGTTTCTTAGAAGAGTTTATTTTTGGTAGCGGTGGTCTGCTAAGTGGGTTTGTTCCACTAAACTCTTGTACAGCGCGTGCCATCTCGTTTACCAGACTATCGTGCAACTCGTTATTGTCCTGCTGTGTATTATTAGGTTGAGTTTCTTGTACAAGAAACTCAGGAATCTGCTCGTTGGGGACTTCATTAGGGACTTGGTCTGCAACTTGCTCTTGGTTATGGATCTCCTGTTCAATTTCGCTTCTGATAATGTCGCGTCTAGTCTCTGGGATAAGATTGTTTCTTAAAATTACCCGGTATTGGTCTGCTACTCTTTGTTCAGATACTTGAATTTCTGGGTATTCCCTGCAAAATTCGGCATACAGTTGTTGTCGATAGCCGATCGTTTCTTGACCGAGGTTTGTCACCTTATAATAAAAGCGCAAAATATTTTCGTTTATGGACACAGTCCATTTCATGCGCTGCCTCGGTCGTCCCGCTTGAGTGAGCGCCGGCTGATGTTCCAGCGCAGCACCTTCAGCGGGTGGAGCTCTTGTTGTTGTTTGGCTCATTTGTGGTTCTTCTTGTTGTTGGGCTGTAGCTGATTGTATGACAGGGGCCCGCCTCCTCAACACCCTGCCCTTATTATTATTATTATTATCCAGATTTAGCCATACGGCTCACACTCCCTCTAAGGGGAAAATTCACTCATCCCAGATACCTACGGTATCAAAAGGATTGAGCTCTGGTGGGACTCTTTCCATGTTATCGAGTCCTAGGTGACTTGGTATGTCGGTGTATCTCCCAAAAATTTTCGTACGCATCTGGACGTCGAAAGTAACATAGCTTTCTGCATAATCTTATATAGATGTTCGTTTAGACCCAGCTTTTTTATGTTTTCTAGGAGGCTCTTCGGGATGACTCCAGTGGTAGAAAGAATAATGGGTATCGTCTGGGTACTTTCCATTCTCCATTGTCTCCTGATTTGTATTTCTAGATCTCTGTACTTGGCGATCTTTTCGTTGTATTTAACACGTATATTATTGGTGTTGGGTATCGCCACATCAATAAGTGTTGTTTGCCTAGTAATTTTATTAACTAGTATGAGATCGGGTCTATTATGGGCCACTAGTTGGTCTGTAAGCACAGTGCGGTCCCAGTATAGCTTGTAGTTGTCATTTTCAAGCATTCTATCAGGGACGTATTGATAATAAGGAAGATGGTCGGTTTGGAGAAGTCCCAGTTTGTCAGCTAGTTCTTGGTGGATAATCTTTCCTACTGAGTCATGGCGTTCTTTATAATCAGTACCGACAAATGCCTGGCAGCCACCGGTAAGATGTTGGATGGTTTCTTGGGCTTGGCATCCATATCGGCATTTGTCATTTTGGACTTGAGGATCTTTAACAATATATTTCAGTTAATTCTTAGTTGGAATAACCTGATCCTGAATGGCAAGTAGGAAACCCTCAGTCTCGGGAAACATCTTTCCTGATGTCAACAAATAGTTCGACGCTGTATTGTCGACATATTCTTGGCTGATCTCATTGAGATGTCGCCCATGCAGAGGTTTACTCATCCAGGTGCGCATTTTGTCTTGTTTAGTCAGGTGGTTTATGCGCATTTCTTGTTCCCTCAGTTTAAGCGGCGTCGCATCATCTACTGCGCAAATTGCTCGATGTAAAGTAGATGTCTCAGCCTGTACCTGAAAATAAGTTCTTAAATTAGCAATTTGTTTATCCAATTGCTCACCTATATCCATAAGTCCTCTTCCCCCTTGATACCGCGGTAATGTTGTTCCCTCTACTGCACTGCGTTATTATTATTATTATTATCCAGATTTAGCCATACGGCTCTCACTCCCTCTAAGGGGAAAATTCACTCATCCCAGATACCTACTGTATCAAAAGGATTGAGCTCTGGTGGGACTCTTTCCGTGTTATCGAGCCCTAGGTGACTTGGTATGCTGGAGTATCTCCCAAAAATTTTCGTACACATCTGGATGTTGAGAGAAGTACAGCTTTCTGCATGGTCTTGTAGAGGTGTTCATTCAGACCTAGCTTTCTTATGTTTTCTAGGAGGTTCTTCGGAATAACTCCAGTAGTAGAGAGAATAATAGGTATTGTCTGGGTACTTTCCATTCTCCACTGTCTTTGTATTTGAATTTCCAGATCCCTGTATTTGGCGATCTTTTCGTTTTGTTTAATACGAAGATTATTGTTGTTGGGTATCGCCACATCAATTAGTGTTGTTTGTCTCTTTAGTTTATTAACTAGTATGAGATCTGGTCTATTATGTGCCACTGTTTGGTCTGTGAGCACAGTGCGGTCCCAGTATAGCTTGTAGTTATCATTCTCAAGTATACTTTCAGGAACGTATTGATAATATGGGAGATGGTTTGTTTGGAGAAGTCCCAGTTTGATGGCTATCTCTTGATGAAGGATCTTTCCTACTGAGTCGTGCCGTTCCTTATATTCAGTTGCAGCAAATGCCTGGCAACCCCCGGTAATGTGTTGGATGGTTTCTTGAGCTTGACATCCATATCGACATTTGTCATTTTGGACCTGAGGGTCTTTGACGATATATTTCAGGTAATTTTTTGTTGGTATAACCTGATCCTGAATGGCGAGTAATGAACCTTCTGTTTCAGGGAACAACTTTCCTGATGTCAGCCAATAGTTCGACGCTTTATTGTCGACGTGGTCTTGACTGACCTCATTAGGATGTCGCCCGTGAAGAGGTTTACCCATCCAGGTGCGCATTTTTTCGTCCTTAGTAAGATGGTTTATGCGCATTTCTGGTTCCCTCAGTTTGATCGGTGTTGTATCATCTACTGCACAAATCGCGCGATGTAGAGTAGATGTCTCAGCCTGCACCTGAAAATAAGTTCTTAAATTAGTAATGTGTTTTTCTAGTTGCTCACTTATATCCATAAGTCCTCTTCCTCCTAAATACCGCGGTAATGCCGTTCTTTCTACTGCACATCGAGGATGGTGTTTTTGTGCCTTTGTGAGGTGTGTTCGTACTTTTCGCTGAAGATTTTCTATATCGGTTTTTGTCCACTTAACAATACCAAATGAGTAGCTAAGCGCGGAACATGCGTAGGTGTTTAGTGCCTTAAACAAATTTTTACTGTTAAGGTGTGAACGAAGCAGCTGTTTTACCCTTCGTATAAACTCAGTAGTTATCTCAGTTTTCATTTGCTTATGGTCAATCTTCCGAGCTTGCTTTATTCCGAGGTATTTATACATATCATTTTCACCCATGGCCTCGATGTTCTGGCCGTTTTGCATATCGAATCCGCCGGGCTGAACCTTTCCTTTGATTATATTTAAGACACGGCACTTGTCAAGACCGAAGTGCATACTAATATCATTAGAGAAATTTTCTACTGTTTTTAGCATCTGATCCAGGTGGTTTCGAGTGGAAGCTAGTAGTTTTAAATCATCCATATACAATAGATGATTAAGCTTTGCAACAACAGTGGTGTTATTTTTGATGCTAAAACCTGTGTCAGTTGAGTTCAGTATCTGGGATAGGGGGTTCATCGCTAGACAAAACCACAGTGGGCTCAACGAATCTCCTTGAAAGAGGCCCCGGTTGATTGCAATATTTTCAGTTTCGATATTGTTTTCACCAGGTATTTTGAGGTGAATTTTTGTCTTCCAATCTGACATTATATGTTTTAAAAAGGTCACTATGTTATCATCGACTTTATATATTTTTAATATATCTATAAGCCATTCATGTGGCACTGAATCAAACGCTTTCTTGTAGTCGATGAAAGCAGTAAAGAGATTCCGTTTTTTGCTATATGCTTGGTTAGAAATGACAGAGTCGATGATAAGTTGTTCTTTGCAGCCCATGGAACCCTTAGCGCATCCTTTCTGTTGTGGCTCTATGATATTGTTTAGAGCACAGTGTTGGTTGATACGCCGGGCTACACAGGATGTGACCAATTTATACAGAGTTGGAAGACAAGTAATTGGGCGGTACTTGGTTGGATCTTGGGTGTTATTTTGATCTTTGGGAATTAAATAAGTTGTTCCCTGGGTTAGGAAAGATGGTATTTCCTGCGGATTAGAAATAGTGTTATTAATTACTGCTGATAGGCACTCATGAATACTCCAGAACTTTTTAAGCCAGAAGTTCTGAACGCCATCTGGTCCAGGAGATTTCCAGTTATGAAGCTCTTTGATAATATTTGAAACTTCTTCAGTGGTGAAGGGTTCGTAGGGAGCAGTGACGTAGTGTTGGCAGTTGTGCGCCGTATCTTCGATCCATCCAGCATTGGTGTTAAGAGCGGCTGGTGTGGAAAGTTGATTTCCCCAAAACTCATGGATTTCTTCTCGGCTTGGGTAAGATTTATTTATTTATAAGATTTATTATATTTATTTATTAATATTTATTCTTATTATTATTATTATCCAGATTTAGCCATACGGCTCACACTCCCTCTAAGGGGAAAATTCACTCATCCCAGATACCTACGGTATCAAAAGGATTGAGCTCTGGTGGGACTCTTTCCGTGTTATCGAGCCCTAGGTGACTTGGTATGCTGGAGTATCTCCCAGAAATTTTCGTACACATCTGGACGTTGAGAGTAGTACAGCTTTCTGGATGGTCTTGTAGAGATGTTCATTCAGACCTAGCTTTTTTATGTTTTCTAGGAGGTTTTTTGGAATGACTCCAGTAGTAGAGAGAATAATAGGTATTGTCTGGGTACTTTCCATTCTCCACTGTCTTCGTATTTGAATTTCCAGATCCCTGTATTTGGCGATTTTTTCGTTCTGTTTAACACGAAGATTATTGTTGTTGGGTATCGCCACATCAATTAATGTTGTTTGTCTCTTTAGTTTATTAACAAGTATGAGATCCGGTCTATTATGTGCCACTGTTTGATCTGTGAGCACAGTGCGGTCCCAGTATAGCTTGTAGTTGTCATTCTCAAGTATACTCTCAGGAACGTATTGATAATATGGAAGATGGTTTGTTTGAAGAAGTCCCAGTTTGATAGCTATCTCTTGATGAATGATCTTTCCTACTGAGTCGTGCCGTTCCTTATATTCAGTTGCAGCAAATGCCTGACAGCCCCCGGTAAGATGTTGGATGGTTTCCTGAGCTTGACACCCATATCGGCATTTGTCATTTTTGACCTGAGGGTCTTTGACGATATATTTTAGGTAATTTTTGGTTGGTATAACCTGATCCTGAATGGCCAGTAGTGAACCTTCTGTTTCAGGGAACATCTTTCCTGATGTCAGCCAATAGTTCGACGCTATATTGTCGACATGGTCTTGACTGACCTCATTGGGATGTCGCCCGTGCAGAGGTTTACCCATCCAGATGCGCATTTTTTCGTCCTTATTAAGATGGTTTATGCGCATTTCTGGTTCCCTCAGTTTGATCGGTGTTGTATCATCTACTGCGCAAATCGCGCGATGTAGAGTAGATGTCTCAGCCTGCACCTGAAAATAAGTTCTTAAATTAGTAATTTGTTTTTCTAGTTGCTCACTTATATCCATAAGCCCTCGTCCTCCTAAATGCCGCGGTAATGTCGTTCTTTCTACTGCACTTCGAGGATGGTGTTTTTGTGCCTTTGTGAGGTGTGTTCGTACTTTTCGCTGAAGATTTTCTATATCGGTTTTTGTCCACTTAACAATACCAAATGAGTAGCTAAGCGCGGAACATGCGTAGGTGTTTAGTGCCTTAAACAAATTTTTACTGTTAAGGTGTGAACGAAGCAGCTGTTTTACCCTTCGTATAAACTCAGTAGTTATCTCAGTTTTCATTTGCTTATGGTCAATCTTCCGCGCTTGCTTTATTCCGAGGTATTTATACATATCATTTTCACCCATGGCCTCGATGTTCTGGCCGTTTTGCATATCGAATCCGCCGGGCTGAACCTTTCCTTTGATTATATTTAAGACACGGCACTTGTCAAGACCGAAGTGCATACTAATATCATTAGAGAAATTTTCTACTGTTTTTAGCATCTGATCCAGGTGACTTCGAGTGGAAGCTAGTAGTTTTAAATCATCCATATACAATAGATGATTAAGCTTTGCAACAACAGTGGTGTTATTTTTGATGCTAAAACCTGTGTCAGTTGAGTTCAGTATCTGGGATAGGGGGTTCATCGCTAGACAAAACCACAGTGGGCTCAACGAATCTCCTTGAAATAGGCCCCGGTTGATTGCAATATTTTCAGTTTCGATATTGTTTTCACCAGGTATTTTGAGGTGAATTTTTGTTTTCCAATCTGACATTATATGTTTTAAAAAGGTCACTATGTTATCATCGACTTTATATATTTTTAATATATCTATAAGCCATTCATGTGGCACTGAATCAAACGCTTTCTTGTAGTCGATGAAAGCAGTAAAGAGATTCCGTTTTTTGCTATATGCTTGGTTAGAAATGATAGAGTCGATGATAAGTTGTTCTTTGCAGCCCATGGAACCCTTAGCACATCCTTTCTGTTGTGGCTCTATGATATTGTTTAAAGCACAGTGTTGGTTGATACGCCGGGCTACACAGGATGTGACCAATTTATACAGAGTTGGAAGACAAGTAATTGGGCGGTACTTGGTTTATTATTATTATTATTATTATTATTATTATTATTATTATTATTATTATTATATTAAGAAACAGTTTTATAGTGCGTTTTTGTGTTCTTTCATTTAATTCAATGTTTTATCCACTTTTAAAATATGCCCATTTGATTCTCAAAATCTCTAAAAATAATCCAGATCTTGTAACAATTTATAATTTGATTATAGGAAGTTGAAGGGGGAACTGAACAATTACTGGGTTTGGAGATAGGGTAAGCAAATAAATTGAAACGTTTGCGAACGGATATTCGTGTTTTGGTTTTTCTAGAGCTGAGTCGTGGATAAAGACTTCTTTATTTGGGGGGACTGGAAGATACTAACTACAAAAAAATATCAAAAAATACTATCAAAAAAATTATTTAAAATAGGACGCCGTTTAAAAAATCTACTTGGTACTTTTTTTGGTGGAAAAGTTTTTCTTTCCTCAAAAAATTTAAGGGTGAAAAAATAATTTTAAACTCCTGGTTCAAAGACAAACAATTCTTCTTCTTGATGTGCCTATCCGTTACGAATGTTGGCGATCATCATGGCAATCTTTATCTTATCTGCTGCAGCGCGGAAAAGCTGCACAGATATTGTATTGAACCAGATTCTGAGGTTCTTTAACCAAGATGTTCTTCTTCTTCCTGGACCTCGTTTTCCAAAGATTTTTCCTTGTAGGATGGCTTTAAGGAGAGCATATCTGGATTCATTTTGCATAATATGTCCGAAGAACTGTAACTTTCCAGATTTGATGGTGGTCAGTACCTCTCGGTTCTTATTCATTCTTCTGAGGACCTTCTCATTTGTGACTCGGTCAGTCCACGGGATCTTAAGCATTCTCCGATATAGCCACATCTCAAATGCTTCCAGTTTTCTGCAGATATCTTCGTTCAAGGTCCACGATTCAACACCATGAAAAAGGACAGAAGACGTAGCATCGCAGCATTCTTACTTTTATATCAAGAGAGAGGTTGTGACTCTTGAAGAAGGCCCCCATCCGATTGAAGGTGGATCTAGCTTTTCCGATGCGTGCTCTAATCTCCTGGTTGTTGGCCCGTTCTTCATTTATGATGGTGCCGAGGTAGTTATAGTGCGTCACTCTTTCTACAGGGATTGGTTGACGTAGAGTTGACCTTCTGTTATTCTTTTCTTGCTAATTATCATAAGCTTTGTCTTCTTAATGTTTATATTGAGTCCATATTGTTGACTGTAATACGTGATTTTGTTCATAAGAACTTGTAGGTCTTCTAAGTTGTCCGCAAATACTATGGTGTCATCTGCATATCTGATGTTGTTTAGCCGGTAACCATTTAGTAGAATACCTTTTTTAGTTTCGTGCTAAGCTTCGATAAATATTCTTTCAGGGTACTGATTGAATATTAGAGGAGACAAAATACAGCCTTGCCTCACTCCACGCATGATTTTTACATAGTCAGTGTGTTCACCTTCATCTCTGAGATTTGCTGTCTGATTCCAGTAGAGAAACATTATATATTTATTTTTATGTCATATAAACAGTTATTACAAATAAAAATATCCATTTTTATCAACAAACCTTACATTAAGTTTAACCTTCTAACAAAGCCGAATTTAAACTATGTCTATCAACAATAATTGTTACATTGAACTTCCTAACAAAACAGACTTTAAAATTTTGGTCGTGTACCAAACGACAGAAAAGGATATACTGATTATCATATGTCGAAATGAAATATCAAACTTTTCTGAATTATTAATTAATTATCAGGGTTAACTTTGTTTAAAAGAAACTTAAAATATGGCAATTAGCTGATCCATAAAACTTATGTTTATTTATAAACTTTTTAATTTGTCATGAAAGCAAATCTTAGTATATTAACTAAAAATATTTATTAACAAAACTACCTTCTTCGCTGGCTAATTATTTTCTTTTAAGTTGTTAAAAACAGTTTGTTACCTTGGAATTAGATACAAAACACTGTCCCACACAAACTTCAACGATCCATGGGAGACACAAACCGGAAGGTGGACAAATCTTGGGAGAGGTCAAACATCGAACTGGGCTTCAGGTTATCCTGGATGATAACAATATGTATTCTTCAAAACTCGACTACTTAATTTGCACTTAAAACTATATCTCTCATCTTTTCACTTACTTAGTCCTCAGACACGCTGTTATCAGATCCCTTGACACGGAATACAACAAAATACGTTTTACATATGCCCCAGATGTGTTCGATGGGATTGAACTGGCAGTGATACGGAGGTAACCGTAGTACTTGATGTCCATAACTTAATACAATTTGCTCAATTATATAAACTGTTGGTTTTTCATTACGTTTCGAAATTTCCAGTAACTCTGATTTGAAGGCGTATTCCGGAAAATTGATATTATTTTTAACTAACCTATTTTTTATGCTCGGTTCGTTCCACGACTGTTTTGGTTGTTTCTCGAAAATCTCTGAAAGGTAAGATGCATTATCTAAAACTATAACTGATAGTTCACTCAGACTAGGTAACAATTTCTCCTCGAGCCATTTAACAAACATATCTGCATTCATGTTTTCGTGGTAATCAGCAGATTTTGATTTTAAAGAAAAAATCAAATCTGCGTTTTCTATAAAGACTTCTTTTCCTCCTGCATGAAGAATAATGTACTTTTGCCTTCGGTATCTGTGTGTTTTATTGATTTTATGCTGTCTTGCCAAATTCATTTAACTACACCCAAATATCCATGTCTCATCTAAGTATACGAATGTTGCATTTGCAGATTTAAGTCTAGTATATTCTCCCAAAAATTTAATTCTTTTTTGAACCACTCTACTCCTCTCGTATAAAAGTAATCTATTATTTCCATTTTTGAATTTAAATCCTAAATCTCTCGACAGAAACTCTCTTAATTTCAGAAACTTGTCTTTCTCTTATTTTGGCCAGTATCTAAACTGATATGTTGACTGTTTTCACGCATTCGATACAAAATATTGCGAATTTAAAATTGTTCTCTATCAGGTAAGTCAATACTCCTAGAATGATTACTAGTTGTTTTCTTATCTTCGTGATACTCAATCACAGTAAGATCTTAAGAATCTCTGACAGTCTTTATTACAGTTTTTAGCTTACTTTCACTTAGCTCGAGTGCGTCACAAATGCTTGATTAATACATAATAATGACTTTAAAGGTCCGCCATTGTCTTTTTCCATGGCAAAGTATTTATGCATATTTGCAGTACATTCATCAATATCCAACTTACGTCTAGAGTAGATAGGTAGCCACTTCACCCCACTTTTTTCCCCAGATTCTGGGGAAAAACCGCTCGCGCCTTATGGAGAATATGGTAAATTTCCCCAGACCCCTGACCCAGATTTCCCTAGATTTCACCTAACCTAACTTAACCTAACCAAACCTAACCTAACCGCGGGCTGAAAATAGCGTCAATTCTTCTTCTTTTACGCAACGTCAATTCTTCTTCTTTTACGTGATGTCAATTCTTCTTCTTTTACGTGACGTCAATTCTTTCTTGTTTTACGCAACGTGAAGATAGCGTCTATTCTTCTTTTACATGAATATAGTCTTTTCATCTGTCAATTACAAGACCTACGAGGCGCGTACTATCAAAGAAAATAAATAAAATACAAGTTATATACGACACCTAAGATAGAGACCAATAAACGAATACAGAAAGTATAAAAAAATAAAAAAAACACAAGTTATATACGAAACCTAAGATAGAGACCAATAAACGAATACACAAAGTATAAACATACAAGTTATAAGCCTTTCTATTAAGACAGAGACCAATAAACGAATACAGAAAGTATAAAAAAAAATAAAAAACACAAGTTATATACATACAAGACCTACGAAGCGCGTACTATCAAAGAAAATAATAATAAAAATACAAGTTATATACGAAACTTAAGATAGAGACCAATAAACGAATACATATAGTATAAAAAATACAAGTTATACGCCTTTATATTAAGACAGAGACTAAGAAACGAATACAGAAAGTATAAAAAATAAAAAACACAAGTTATATACTTACAAGACCTACGAAGCGCGTACTATCAAAGAAAATAATAATAAAAATACAAGTTATATACGAAACCTAAGATAGAGACCAATAAACGAATACATAAAGTATAAAAATACAAGTCATACGCCTTTATATTAAGACAGAGACTAAGAAACGAATACATAAAGTATAACAAAAAATACAAGTTTTACATACAACACTGAAACCTTTATATTAAAAAAAAAGACATGTACAAGTATTGTTTATTTACATTACATTAGTACCAAAAAGCACGTCTTTATAAGCTTCCGTAAAAGAAGAAGAGTTGACATCACGTAAAAGAAGAATTGACGCTATCTTCACGTTGCGGTTAGGTTTGGTTAGGTTAAGTTGGGTTAGGTGAAATCTGGGGAAATCTGGGTCAGGGGTCTGGGGAAATTTACCATATTCTCCATAAGGCGCGAGCGGTTTTTCCCCAGTGGGGAAAAAAGTGGGGTGAAGTGGCTACCTATCTACTGTCTAGGCATGATGGTCACCTGAAACTACACGTTTGAATTACTGCGTTTAGATCAATATGACAGAAACTTTTTAACTGTTGTGTTTGAGAGGTCAAATATAGTATAACCGCTTACAAAGATCCCAAACACATTAAACAAATTAGCCTAATAATTATTAGGAATGCCGATTATAATTTAATTATGTTTGATAAAAAGTTTAGAAATGGTTGGAAACAGTACATAAACAAATTAAAACGTTTTCCACAATTATTTTATTTTTAGTACAAGTATTTTCATCTGAAAATAATAAGTTACATATATTTACCAAAACCGTTACTTTAATTCGTAATCGCAGACGTCTCAAGAACGGTACGCTGTAACAGACTATCGTCAATCTAACCACCACCATTTAAATTGACAAAATGTTCTAGTTTACTCCGAAGTATTTTTTGATAAAAATTAAAGGTGATATGTTAGTACTTTGTATATCTACTTTGAATATAAATTATCCTTAGCACGGTAGTATTTGTTTCAGAAAAAAATTATTAAACAAGTAGGTGAAAGAAATTTACGTTAAATAACATTATGTAAGGAATACTATTTATTAAAAAAAATGTAACAAAATATGAAAAACTATGAACAACGGGTTAATGAGACATATATTTATTTTATACCTAAAATTTAACAAAGTTTTAAACATTATGGAGATCACCAGTGCTGTTTACCGTGTCTTTTACTACAACAAAAGGTTTTCTGCGAATTCCGTTAATCGTTTAGAGGTATAAGTTGGTTGAATGTACTGTATTAAATCACCTTTTTTTAACCAAAACTCATCAAATTAAGCGAAAATTTGCCGGTTTTTGACACTATCGCCGAAAAGGATCTCTGCTCGTTCAGAGCCCTTAGTTCTCTTTGACTGCTCACTAACGAATTTCCGATGGCAAAAACGAATAACTATAACGAATTTTTCGACGACAAAATTCTGCATGACTTCAATAATGAAATCGGCTTTCGCAGCCGGTCAATCGAGTAGTAATATCATCCTCAGAGATCGTTATTTTCCCTGTATCAGCGAAAAAATTGTTGTATTTCCATCGTAAATATCTAGGCGGAATCAAGATCAATCGAAAGAGCAATTATAATTATTATAAACAATCTCGAAAATGTATATATTACCGATCTTAGATGCAAAAAAATTAAGAATATTTTTCGGTGTTTTAATACATACGTGGTAAAACGGAAATGCTACAATATATTACCTTTTATAACAAAAGTTCGCATTGAACATTATTTTTGATCTGTTGCTAAGGAGAAAATTACTACTTTTAATGGGAATACGCCACAGTTTAAGTTTAAACTAAGTATATTTATGACGTTTCGATTTCCACTTCGGATATCGTTCTCCAAATACAAAAGATTTTACATACAAATAACTTTTAGGGAAGAGATAGAAAAACTAATAAATGGATTAGCCAAGGGGTAAAACTCTAAGACCTTATTTAAATAGTATGTTCCTTGAAACGGAACTGGGCCGGAAATGTGGCTAGAAGTCGAGAGAACTAAAGTGGAAATGTGATCAAATGGGGACCGTGGGGAGAAAGAAAAAGCATTGCAATCCCGCAAGAAAGATGGTACGACGACTTAAAAACTAACAACGTCACTAAATTGGTACCAACTAGACCATAATAGAGAAAACAGGAGAGCAATAAGAAAGGCCTATATCCAAAGCAGTACCCAACACAGACACGGCGTAGCAGTTTTCGTATCTAAGTCTATGATGCAGTCGATCATTAATTTTACTCCAGTATCAGATCGGCTCTTATTACTTCAATTACAAACAAACACAAGTAAACTAAATATCATACAGATCTATGCACCTACTGCAGATAAATCCGAGGACGAAATTGAACAATTCTACGAAGAAATCAATCAAGTATTAAAATCGACGAAACCACGAGACATTACCGTAATTCTAGGTGATTTTAACTCAAAAATTGGTAAAGGAAAAAGTGGAAAACATGTAGGAGAATACGGACTCGGTAAAAGAAATGAACGAGGTGACAGACTACTTCAATTCTGCCAGGAGAATAACATGATTGCATCTAATACATTCTTCAACTTACCAAAGAGAAGACTTTATAATACTTGGAAATCACCCCAGGACAATGGCGAAAGAATAATTCGAAACCAGATTGATTTTTTACTGATAAACGAACGATACAGAAACTCTTTAAAATCCGTTAAAGCTTACCCAGGCGCAGATGTCTTTTCAGACCATAACCCTCTAATAGCGCAAATGAATATTAAACTAAAAAGATTGGAGCAGAAAAGAAGAGCAAATTAGATAGACGGCAGTAATTTATGTAACCCGGAGGTAAAGGAGAAACTGCAAAAATGTATTAATAATAATTTCAAAATACTTCATGAAAAAGAAACATCTCAGCCAACGAACAACATAGATAAAAAATGGCAAAACGTAACAATGGCGATAACAGGTCCTGTGAAGAAAATTCTGACTAAAGAAAAACCAAAAATAAAGCAAAGGTGGATGACTGATAAGATCCTTCTTCTCATGGACAATCGGAGAATAATGAAAGGAAAAAAGAAAAAACGAACAAAGGTATAAACAAATACAGAAAGAAATCAAAATAGAAATCAGAATAGCAAAAGAAGATTTTTATAAAAGAAAATGTGAAGAAATAGAGCAATTGCAGGCAAAACATGATATTTTTAATGTACATAAAAAAGTAAAAGAACTTGCAGGTATACAAAAACGTAAGCAGCCAAATACCCTGTATAATGTCAACGGAAACATAATAACAGAACTAGAAGAACGGTTGAAGACATGGAAAAACTATATTGAAGAACTCTTTGCAGATGATAGACAACAATCTGAGCTAAGTAACATACAAGGAGACGAAGGTCCAGAAATAACGGAAGAAGAAGTAATGTACGCACTAAAAAGAATGAAAAATGGTAAAGCCCCAGGTCCAGATGAAATACCAACGGAAATCCTTAAACTAATAGAAAAAGACTCGATTTACATTTTAGTTAAACTTTTCAATAGCATTTATACATCAGGAAAAATACCACAAGAATGGCTTTTATCCACCTTTGTTACTATACCAAAAAAAAAATAAATGCCAAACAATGCAGTGATTACCGTACAATCAGTCTGAGGAGCCATGTACTGAAAATATTTCTGAAAATTATACACTCTAGAGTACACAGAAAACTGGAAATGGACATCAATAATACCCAGTTTGGATTCCGAAATGAACAAGAGAGGCGTTGTTTGCACTGAACGTTATGTCTCAAAGATGTCTTGACATAAATCAAGATGTATTCATGTGTTTCATAGATTACAACAAGGCCTTTGATAAAGTGCGGCATGATCACCTAATCAGACTCCTGACAGAAAAGAATTTAGATAAACGAGACATCCGACTAATAGCAAATATGTACTACAATCAGAAAGCAGTAGTGAGAGTAGAGAATAATACCACTGAAGAAATTGAAATAAAGCGAGGTGTGAGACAAGGGTGTATACTGTCACCAACCCTGTTTAATCTCTATTCCGAAGACGTAATGAATAGAACACTCTCTGAGCAATCCGTAGGTATTAAAATAAATGGTGTTAGATTAAACAATCTGAGATTTGCCGACGACACCGTTCTGATCGCAGAAACACTTGAAGAGCTACAGACATTGGTGAATAAGATAGCAGACTGCAGCGAAGAATATGGACTATCTTTGAACATAAAGAAAACTATATTTATGGTAATATCGAAATCAACACAAAATGTCCAAAATTTATATTTACACAATGAAATTATCGATCGAGTTAGCAAATACAAATATTTAGGCACTTTTATAAATGAAGACAACGATAGCTCAGCAGAAATCAAAATAAGAATAGAAAAAGCCAGATCCATATTTACTAAAATGAAGAGAGTGTTCTGCGGAAGAGATTTGAGCCTTGAAATGAAACTTCGCCTGATGAGATGTTACGTACTTTCTGTGCTGTTCTACGGAATGGAGTCATGGACGTTGAAAAAGATTGATACCAAAAAATTAGAGGCATTTGAACTGTAGATGTATCGCAGAATCCTGAGAATATCATGGACCGAGAGAGTCACAAATGTCGAGGTCTTGAGAAGAATGAATAAAGAAAAGGAAGTCATATTTATGATCAAAAAACGAAAACTGCAATACTTGGGAGACATTACAAGAGGCGAAAGATATGAACTGCTTCGAATAATTATGCAAGGAAAAATAGCAGGAAAAAGGTCCATAGGAAGAAGACGAAACTCCTGGCTAAAGAATCTACGGGAATGGTATAGCTGTAGCAGCAACGAATTTTTTCGGTCAGCAGTTTCGAAAATACGTATAGCCCTGATGATCGCCAACCTTCGGAACGAAGATGGCACTTGAAGAAGATATCCAAAGGATAGAAAACGGCTTAGGAAGGAGAAGAAGAAGAAGAAGAACTTAAGTGGTATCTAGTTAATGTATAAATTTAGAAATGTTTAATACATCTATTGATAGAAAAATATACAAAAATCCTCTTTAAAAGATCTATTTCTATTTTCATGTAAAGCTATGAAATATATGAATAATATACACAGTGCTTTAAAATTTATTTTAAATAAAATTAACGAAGGTATCAAATGTCTATTTTTCAGCACCCAATAACTTTATCTTTTTCCAATTTTCTTACAATTCTGAATACGTACATGTACTATGATCTCATAGTCCAATTTATCATATTTGTATTAAAGGGATCGAGAAACATCCTTCAATAATTCGGCATAGCGAGATGCTTGTGATTTCCCTTTTCGACTCTACCGTTAAAAGTGACAGAAGAATTTCAGATATTCCTTTCAATACCTTTTTGGCCATGCCCTCTGATATTTGGGAACTAAAATATTTATATTTAATTTATAAGAAAACGTATAAATTCTATATGGGATAGACTGTAAGGAAGAATTCGTAAATAAATAGTTTATGATGTTGAGAATAAAAATTACTAAGGTCCTGAGTGACTGGATATAATATTTAATATTGTTCTGAAACTATTTCCTTTTGTGGCATTTCACAGCTTTTATTAAATATATCGTTGGAAATTTACAGAATATTACAAAATAAACTATAGCCGTGAAAGTACAATTTCTTAATTAAAGAAACTTAATTATATAAATATATATTATTATGAGTCTCTAGTTTAAGTATTTGAATATCCAGGCATATATGTTCCTTTAGTTTCAGAATATGTTATTAATGTAGGGAAAGTGCGTCATCAAATCTTCTTATCATGGCGCCGCCTCCTTTCGAAGGTTGGCGATCCAAATGGCAATTGTAGTTTTGGAAACTGCTGCGCGAAAGATTTCTGCGGATGAGCCGTCGAACCATCTCCTCAGGTCTTTCAGCCACGAGTTCTGGCGTCTTCCTACTGACCTTTGGCCCTGTACTTTTCCTTCCAGTATAACTTGAAGTAATTCGTATCTTTCGCCTCTCAACACATGACCCAAGTATTGCATTTTCCTCTCTTTGATTATTCTTAGTAATTCTTTTTGTTTACACATGCGACAAAGTACCTCAATATTAGTAACTCTTTGTACCCATGGAATTCTCAACATTCATCCCTATATATACATCTCAAAGGCATCTATTCTTTTTTCTATTTCAGAGTCCATTGTCCAACTTTCACAGCCATACAGTAAGACGGAAAAAAGGTAACATCTGATCATTCGGATTCTAAGCTGCAGACTAAGGTCTAATCTTGTGAAAAATGTATTCATGGTCATCAAATAAACAAAGTTTAAAAAGGGTATAAAAACTTGTGCAAACAAAACGGGACAATGAAAGTGTGTTTGGGTTTTCCTAATATTCGGATACTAAGAACTATTTGTATATCTAATTATTTTCTCTTAGTTACTTAACTTAGACTTAGAGAGTAAGGATTTGTATAATATAAAATTGAAATCCGGTTTCCAGGTAATGTAAATTGTGTAAACCATGAAAGGTCTTTAGTTTGTCTTTGTTTGTTGAAAACCATGAAAGGTCTTTAGGGGTTTTTTCACCAAGAAATTTGATGGTTTTGTTTAGTAAAAGAAAGCGCAGTGATCATAAGGAAATTTTGACTAGAGAAAAATAGGAGATGGTAAGATATGTTTGTTTTGAGTGATTTAAATGGTTCGAGAGAGAGAGAGATAGAGAGAGAGAGAGAGAGAGAGAGAGATTTTGAGAAGAAAGCAGGGGAAGTTACTTTGGTTTTTTGGAGAAAGAAAAAAAGAGGGAGTCTAAGATAGAACTACAGAAAAGTTTGTTGCTGTGATAAAAAAAAGTGTTTTTACGTTGAGAGATACAGTAGTGAATCGTGAAAGAAAGTTGGTAAATTTGTTTATGGCAGCATAAAACCTGAGTGTAAGCAGAGATCGTTAAATCCACAATTTGTAAGTTTAGTTTTGTTTTATTGAAAACAAAAGATATGCCTAGAGATTCGGAGCGAATTTTTGTTTTGGATATTTAATTAAATGGAGACAGTTTTTTTTATAAATTTAAAGGACCGGAATTTTTATAATTATATGGTATAATCTTGTTTTTTATGTAAATCTAATTTTATACAGCTGATATATTTGATTTTCTATAGTATAATATATTGACAAAAGGTATATATGGTATTGTTTTGTGTATTTTTATTCCTTTTTGTCGTCATACTTGCAAATACAACATAATTGATACTGAGCCACGGAAGTAAGTTCTGAGATAAACAAAGTTATGGGTAAGTTCATCAATTTAGAAATTGTATTCAAAAATTATTAATTTTTTTTTAGAGAATCAGCCAAGAAAGGAAATTCTGGATCTGGGAAAACTGAAAAGACCTGACACTCAAAAGAAATCTGAAGAAGAAATAAAGAGGAAGCTGACTGAATATGAAGAAAATGAAGAGAGATCATTAAAATCCACAAGGAAACTAAGTTCCTGTAGCTGGCTGTATACCATGTATCACAAAAAATTTATTTAAAAATATTTTTATAAAAGGTATATAATTAAAACACCCTATAGGGCTACATCACAGAACGTTTTCGGAATTAATATTCCATCATCAGTGTTATCCTAAAAGTATATAACCACTTTAATTAAAGAAAACATGAAATTTAAAATTGTGACCAAAGTTAATACAAAATGTGGTTAATACTTACTACATGTACATATTTTGAGCCACTAAATACTTGGGTAAAAACCCGTTAAATGTTCTTAAATTGAATTTAAATTACATTATTTGATCTTATATACTAGGATGTTTAAGTTACAACAGGAATTGATTACATGACAATGTAAAACTCCACTGGAGGTTGCTAGTCCTGAGACAAATCGTCTACAAGGACTTGGACGAGGATAGCAACTGATTGAAATGACAATAATGACATATGTAAGGACGGAAGTCGGAACTAAGCAGTCAATGTTACTTGAGGTATTTATCTAAATATGACAGTAGCCAGCAATGTTTAAAATTAAATAAGTTAAAATTATAATAAAAATAAAAACTAAACAGTAGCGACTATCAATATGTTGTAGTTTAAATTATGAATTTATTAATTTATCCTAAATTTACATTGAGAAATTTGAAAATTTTTTATAATTGATGTAGGTGGACTGAAGTTTGGTAAAATTTTTGTGGGTATTGATAGGCAACCAACTATACAAATCTCTTAGTTCAGTGGTGGTAAACTAAAGATTTTTACAAAAGGCTCTTTATGTTTTTGCAACATTTGGTACCTGGAAAACGGATAGCAGTTATATGTAGGGAGTTGGGTTCTTTAAATTTTATTGTTGATGAGTGAAATGTTAAATGATGTATTTGAAAGTGTTTATATTGAGTATTGACATGGAATGTAAATAGTGTTACGATAAATATACTGGCCTAAATAAATATCAGTTATTGTGCTTTTTAATGAATTAAGATAAGAACAAGACATTATAAATTAAATAGACATTGAAATAAAATCATCACAGTGGTGTCAGAAGTGAGATCGAACATAAATTAGACTTATAATAATAATACAAGTGAATATAAAATAAATTGTGAAAATGGCTACGATTTATGAGCTGACAGTGACTAATTTAAGAAGACATCTTGAAGACAGAGAATTAGCTTCTACCGGAAAAAAGGCTGAGTTAGTCCAACGACTAAAGAACGCTTTGCTAGAAGAAGGTCTAGATCCAGAGACTTATATATTTGAAGATGCTGTCATCTCGTCGATTTCGAAATTGGAGAACAAAGTTTCTGACGATATTTCGAAAGTTTCTTCTGATGTAGCCAAAGTTTCTGGTGATGTAGCCAAAGTTTCTGGTGATGTAGCCAAAGTTTCCGGCGACATCGCATCATTGGAGAACAAAGTATCCGGCGACATCGCTTCTTTAGAAAGCAAAGTTTCTAACGAGATTTCTTCTCTGGAAAGCAAAGTTTCTGCTAACATCTCTAAAGTCACTTCAGAGATATCTGCTCTTGACGATAGAGTGTCTTCGTTAAAAAACCAAGTTGCTGCCGATATGTTGGCCTTCGAAGAAAAGATATGGAAAGAGATGGAAAGGAAGATGGAGGAAACAGGGACAGCAGAGAGAGGTAACAATCCGATTACAGTGGAGATAAAAGAAGACGAGACGAAATGTAAGTTGGAGACACGGCCGAAATTTGAAGGAAGTGGAGGTTCTATTCATGTTAAAGTCCCAACTTTCGACGGAAAATCATCATGGAACAACTACATGAAACAGTTCGAATCAGCCGCAAGAGCGAATGGATGGTCTGAAAAAGAAAAGGCTGTAAACCTGACTATCGCTCTTCGAGGAGATGCCTTAGATGTGCTTCAGACCATAGCCGTAGAGGAGACCGATGATTTCGAACAACTGAAGAAGAGGTTAAATATGCGATATGGCCACGAACATTTGGAGCATGTATATCAGTCGCAGCTTAAAAATCGTAGACAGAAGAAAGATGAGGCTCTTCAAGAATATGAGGTAGATATTAGTACGATTAGTACGATATGCTTATCCAACAGCTCCCGAAGACATGATGGAAAAATTGGCCGTTCAAACGTTTATTGATGGTCTTCGTGATCATGAAATGCAGAGAACACTGTGATTAGCTCGTCACAAAACGCTGGTTGATGTCTTATCCGCCGCCCTCGAATACGAGTCAGCTACGCAGGCCTCTGGCGGGTACAGTAAAGTTAGAACTGTAAAAGAGGAAGGAGATGAAGATAAACTTGACCAGCTCGTTAATATGATAAAAAGCATGACATACAAGAAAACGAAGACCATCAGATGCTGGAATTGTGGCGAAATAGGACACGTACGAAGCTCCTGTAAGCACCCTAGGTACGACGCAAATCAAGAAACTCACCATCAGGAAAACTAGAACGGGTCAGCCTTAGGGGGGCAGCTTCGACCCAGAACTTTTCCAAAGACCCTCTCATACTAATAGCTTCTTTGAAATGTCGTGAAGATAGTGTATATGTAGATGGAGACATAAATGGTAAAAAGCATACGTTGTTGGTGGATACCGGAGCGACCAGAACCATTATACGCCCGACAGTTATAAACAGCCGAAAGAAACTGTTACCAACGAGGTTGCGACTTCGGACCGCTACAGGTGAAAATGCTAACATTCATGGAGAAATCCAGGTACAATTGGGAATTGGAGCAGAAAAGTTCGTCCATACTGCTTTAGTTGCTAACATCGAAGAGGATGTTATATTAGGAATGGACGTAATGAATATGCATGGATTCCAATTGGATTTTAAGAATAAGGTAATCAAAGTTGGCAACGAGGAGGTATTTCTCCATCCACATAATGACAACACTGTGCAAGCAGCCATTAAAGAAGATACAGTCGTGCCAGCGAGAAGCGAAACGATCATAGCAGCGCGGCTACAGGGAATTGTGGACGAAGGGAGACCTGTTATGATGGAGCCTTGGAACCACGACGATGAGGTTGGCCGTGGAATCATAATTGGAAAGGAATTGGTGACTTCGGCTAAAGAAATTCCTGTGAGACTTATCAATGTCATCGACTACCCAGTGACCATAAAGAAAGAGACAAAAGTAGGAACTTGTGTACCTGTGACATCCATAATCCGTCAGGCGACAACATCTGATAATTCCAACGACAAATTCGACCAAATGGTTGCAGTTGCAGGACAGTCTCTAAATCAGATGGAGAAAAGGAAATTAAGGGAATTTCTGCGGCAGTATCGTGATATTTTCGTACCGAAAGGAGGAAAGACGGGAAGAACTACGGTTGTTAAGCATAAAATTGATACTGGTAATGCTAAGCCAATTCGTCAAACAGCTCGACGATTACCACAGGCGAAAAGAGAGGAAGCTGAAAGGATTGTTCAGGAAATGAGGAAAGACGGGGTGATAGAACCTTCTACGAGCCCATGGGTCTCTCCGGTGGTCCTAGTTAAGAAGAAAGACGGAACGACGAGGTTCTGTGTGGATTACCGTTTGCTGAACAACGTTACCAAGAAAGATAGTTATCCTCTGCCTCGGATCGATGACACATTGGACACATTGGCTGGAAGTAAATTGTTTTCTACTTTGGATTTGAAGTCTGGATACTGGCAGGTAGAAATGGACCCAGTAGATAAAGAAAAGACAGCCTTTACCACAGGATCTGGATTGTGGCAATTCAACGTTATGCCATTTGGACTCTGTAATGCTCCTGCGACATTTGAGAGGCTTATGGAAAATGTGTTGAGAGGGTTATCTTGGAAAACATGCCTGGTTTATTTGGATGACATAATCGTCTTGGGAGAGACATTCGCAGATCATTTGAGGAATTTAGAAAACGTTTTTAATCGACTTAAAGCTGCCCAATTGATGCTAAACCCCAAGAAGTGCCAGCTATTTCAAGGTAGAGTCAATTATCTGGGTCATATAGTCAGTAAAGAAGGAGTGGCCGTGGATAAGGGAAAAATCGATTCCATTAAGGAATGGCCAAAACCAACTGACAAACATCAAGTGAGAAGTTTTCTTGGACTATGTACTTACTACCGGAGGTTTATTAAGAAGTTTGCAGATATCGCTAAGCCATTAACGCGACTTACAGAGGAAGCAAGAGAATACCGCTGGGATATAGACTGCCAAAATGCCTTTGAAACGTTGAAAAAGCATTTAATAACAGCACCAATTTTAGGGTATCCACTGCCAGAAGGAGAGTTCATCTTAGATACGGATGCAAGTAATGTGGGAATTGGAGGAGTGCTGTCTCAGATTCAAGGAGGACAGGAACGATTTCTCGGATATTTTAGTAAAGTTCTTTCAAAACCTGAACGGAATTATTGCGTCACGAGAAGAGAACTTCTGGCAGTAGTGAAATCAGTAGAGCACTTCTATCAATACCTCTATGGCAGAAAGTTTCTAATCCGAACCGACCATGCCGCCCTTAAGTGGTTGATGCAGTTTAAGAATCCAGAGGGTCAGATAGCCAGGTGGATCGAACGACTCCAAGAATACGATTTTAAGATTGAGCACCGGGCCGGAGTTAGCTATAGAAACGCTGATTCTCTTTCCAGAAGGCCATGCCCAGCAGAGTGTTCCCACTGCAACAAAACGGAATCCAAGGAAGCAGCAGTGCTAAGAACGACGATTGTCAACGACGACTGGACGCCTACTAAGATAAGGGAAGAACAAGAGAGAGATCCAGTTATACAGAAAATCCGAAAATGGAAAGAGGAAAACCGTCGACCACCTTGGCAGGAAATATCAAACCTATGGTCAGTAGTTAAGATTTATCATCGAAGATGGCTTGCTCAAACGAGTCCTGGAAAATGATGACGGTTCGGAAAAGAGAAGACAGTTGGTGATCCCAAAGAGCAGAATAGCCGAAGTACTTCGTCACGACAGTCCATCGGGAGGGCATTTTGGTGTAAGGAAAACCCTTCAGCGAATTCGGTAACGGTTTTATTGGATGAACAGTTCCGACGATGTAAAAGACTGGTGTAAGAAATGTACTATTTGTGCCACGAGTAACGGGCCTTACCGAAAAAGGAGAGCTCCTATGAGACAATTTAATGTTGGAAGCCCGAAAGAATAGCTTTGGACATCGCTGGGCCATTTCCAGAAAGTGAAAATGGAGGCAAGTACATGCTGGTAGTAATGGATTACTTCACTAAGTGGGTCGAGATTTACGCACTTCCAGACCAGAAGTCCGCCACCGTTGCAGATAAGTTGATCCAAGAATATATCAGCCGATTTGGAGTGCCTTTGGAGATCCATAGTGACCAAGGCAGGAACTTCGAAAGCGATCTATTTCAAGGAATATGTGATAGACTAGGCATGAAGAAAACAAGAACTACCGCGTATCATCCGCAATCGGATGGTATGGTAGAACGAATGAATAGGACAGTTGGCAAGTATTTGACAAAGATGGTGTCCGATCATCAGCGAGACTGGGACCAATACCTTCCGTTCTTCACAATGGCCTACAGATCTGCTGTTAACGAATCAACAGGCCAGACACCAGCCAAAGTCCTATTCGGACGCGAAATGCGACTACCTTGTGATCTCGAGTTTGGATGTCGACCTGGAGAAGATGTAGCAGGTGAAGATTATGTGATCGAATTACGAAGAAGAATGGACGATGTACATGAGTTGGTCCGTTCCCACCTTCAGATCGCTAGCGACCGAATGAAGAAACGGTACGATACACAAGCCGAAAAGGGTTGCTTTAAGAAGAACGACAAGGTCTGGCTCTATAACCCCAAGAAGCGAAAAGGTTGTTCTCCCAAATTGCAGCAGTTTTGGGAAGGCCCATACCTAATTATGGAGAAGATCAACGATGTCATCTACCGAATAAGCAAGATTCCGAAGGGAAAGCCGATGATAGTACACCATAACCGGCTGGCGTCTTTCGAAGGTGACCACGACGTAGATGAAGAAGTGGAGGTAAACCAAGTCCAAGACGTGTCTGACCTCACGTTTGAGGAATTCATGGGTGCCTATGGAGGTACCGGTAAAGCAAGACATGGTGTTACCACTGAAGAAAAGCAAGATCTACTCGCGCTCCCCGATGACTACTCGCTGGCCCTTACCATCCCGGCCAGTATCAAAGACGCACCAGGGTTGGCATCCGTCTTTCGAAGGAAGTTTGGTCGAGTTGCAGAACTTCAATGCCAAGTGCCAGCTCCCGGTAAAAACTTGAAACTCCAAGATGCATCACGTTACCTTTTCTACCTGGTAACAAAAGACACTGCCCGTGACCAACCTACCTACCGAGATGTATGGGAAGCCTTACTTCAATTGAGAGAGCACGTACTAGAGTCCGACGTGCAAAAGTTAGCCATGCCAAAGTTGGAGTGCCGCCAATTAGATTGGAGGGTTATCCGAAATATGGTGGAGGAGATCTTCAAAGACACCGAAGTCCAGGTGTTAGTCTGTTGCAATCCGCTAAGTACCTTGTGTGGAGAGAAAACCGTCCCTTGTCATTTTTATACAACTGGAAGTTGTAAAAGAGGGTCCAGTTGCCGATACCAGCATACAGTTCTGGTTCCAGTCCCGACAAGGTTCCAGGAGGAACCATCTTTTAAGAGGGGGGCAATGTTACGATAAATATACTGGCCTAAATTTTATGACTAATTATTCTGTTTTATTGTAGAAATTTCGGTGGAAGTCTAGAACCAAAATTATGGTGAATGAGCCCGGCTAAGCTTCTCGATCTTTCGATGCAAGACAATGCGATCTTTCGATGCTATTCTCGAATATCAGGATTGCTTATAAAATAACCGAACTTTGATTGAAGAGGGCAGTTAATTCTCAAGACGGGCTCGCGAATTTAAATGTTACGTTCGCTTTTTAATAAATTATGTATGTTTAGTGATAAATAAATAAATATCAGTTATTGTGCTTTTTAATGAATTAAGATAAGAACAAGACATTATAAATTAAATAGACATTGAAATAAAATCATCACAATAGAATAAATTTTGTAATGTACTGTTCATGTAGTATTTGACTTATAACTTAAGCATGGAAGGCCCTCTATGCTAAAAAGCAACATTTGGTACCTGAGAAATATAAAGATATGAGTTCATGAACATCAATAACTGATTAAGTGTTAAACGATACAGTTAGTTGAATGTTATTGTGTGTTGACATAACATGTAGAAAAAAAAACAAAAAATTGATGGGCAAAAGGTAGTTTTGTAATGTATTGTTCGTATATTAAAGTTAGATTAGAGAGTTAGATGCATTGAAAAAGAGGTTTGGAGAGGACTGAGAAAGATGAATAAATGACAAAAGAAGAATGATTAATGTAAACTTTAATGTAGTAGTAGAAATTGAGGGTGTGGGTCATGAGAATAGTTGACGATGGAGGGGAAGGAAGTCTCGATTGAATGAGGCATGGCGAATAACACAATTTGGACTTCTCTGTTTTTCTTTGATAATTTAAAGATCTTCATATAAGTCTCTATAAGATGGGGACATTTTTTTGGGGAATATTGTGGATAAGTGATACGTCTTCTGGGATATTGAGGGAGTGGTTATGTTCTTTTAAATGTTGAGAGAAAATGGAAGTGTTTTCGTGTGCTCTAAAGAGCATGAAACAATGATCTACACGTTTTTCCTATCTATGTAGGTGGCATCACAATCTGAACATTTTAGTCTATAAACACCACTACGGTTCATATAATTGATGGGATCTGTGGAATTAGATATACACTGACCCAAATTATGGGGTGCTTTAAAGGAAACGTGGATGTTTTCAACTGAACGTTTTATGAGATTTCAAATATCTCCAGAAAGACTCTCGTGATTATATGTAAGTGAAACGTAATTGGGTTTAGCGGTAAGGTCTCTGGGGAACGCAGTCTCCTGCAGGGTCTTAAGACGTCTTCTATGGATGAGTTTATTGATGATGTTTTGATCATATATATTATTGACTGCTATTTGTCTGAGAATAATAAATTCTTTTTTGTAGTTAGACTGAGAAAGTGGAATGGTTTCTAGGCGATAGATGTAACTGTGAAAGGCTGCATATTTGTGTGACATTGGGTGATTAGAAGAGAAGGGTATTACATGGTCGGTCTGTGTGGGTTTCCTGTAGATTCTGAAGTCGAAGTGGTCATTTAATCTGGTAATAGTGAGATCAAGAAAATTGATTGACTTGGATAATTATAGTTTCATGGTGAACTTAATATTGGGGTATCTTTGGTTAATTTTAGAAAGTAATAGTTCAGCTCAGTTGGAGTTACCTGAAATGAAGACTAAAAGGCTGTCAACATATTGAAACCAATGGAGTATTTCAGGATATGTGGATTCCAAATGATCAATAAATACATCAGCTAATAGAGGAGAAAGACAGCTGCCCATAGCTAAGCCATCAGGTTGTCTAGTATTTGTTGTTAAAAACAAAGAAATCTTGATCTAAGCAAAGTTGTAATAGTTGGACAATGGAGTTGGTAGTAGACAAGGTGATGGAATTGGCTCTTAGAAGAGAGGGAACTAGATTAATTGTGTCTTGGTTAGGGACAGAAGTAAATAGATTGCTGATATCAAATGAGCGTATAGTAGTGTTGGGGCGAAGATTAATCTGTTGTAGGTTATTTACTAGATGACTGGTGTTTTGGACTAAGAAACGGGGGGTAAATTTCGTCATGTTGTTAATAAGATTTAATATAGATTATAATAGAATGAAATTTGGAGTGTTTATGAAACTAACAACTGGACTAATCGGAATGCCCTCCTTATGTACGTTAGGTAAACCATACAGTCTGGGTGTTAATGGGTTGCTGGGAAGTTTGTAGTATGGTGCAAAATGTTCGCAGAAGAAATCTGTGTAGTGTTTGATATTTTCTTCTAATTTATTTACGAACTTTTTTGAGGGGTCTGTTGTGAGTAAAGTGAAGTTGTTATTTGTGAGGAAAGTAGAAATTTTATCGTTGTATGAGGTGTATGAGGTAAGATAATTCTCTTCTAATTCTTCAACAGTAAATAACACCAACAACCCTTTATCTTTCAACTTTTCTTCCACCTGCCAAAATAGTCATTTCCCCTTCTTTTCCACAATTTTCTCACAACAAACGTAATGAACATCTAAATACCCTCAAATCTATCAAAAACAAAATCAAATCTAACAATTTAATATCAGCAAAACAAAGAAATCTTGATCTAAGCAAAGTTGTAATAGTTGGACAATGAAGTTGGTAGTAGAAACAATCGGAATGCCATCCGTATGTATCTTAGGTAAACCATACAGTCTGGGTGTTAATGGGTTGCTGGAAAGTTTAGTATTGGTGTAAAATATTCGGAGAAGAAATCTGTATAGTGTTTGATATTTTCTTTTAATTGATTTATGAACTTTTTTGAGGGGTCTGTTGTGAGTAAAGTGAAGTTGTTATTGGTGAGGAAAGTAGAGACTTTATCGTTGTATGAGGTGTACGAGGTAAAAAAATTCTCTTCTAATTCTTCAACAGTAAATAACACCAACAACCCTTCATCTATCAACTTTTCTTCCACCTCCAAAAATAGTCATTTCACACCTTCTTTTCCCCAATTTTCTCAAAACAAACGCAATGAACATCTAAATACCCTCAAATCTATCAAAAACAAAATCAAATCCAACAATTTAATTATCAGCAAAGCTGACAAAGGTAAGTGCTTAGTGATTCCACTAGTGAAGGAAAATGAGAAGGGAGACCAGAAAGAACCGAATGAGAGTAATGCAATGTGACCGAACGAATAGAGGAATAGTTGTCTATTTACCTCTGAAGAAATGATACTGTGTTGCATCCGTGTAAATAGGTCGAAAGATTTTAAACAAAAATACGAACACGGATGCTTTAAGTAAAGAAAAAGTCGACAAAAAGTTATTAAAAAACTAAAAATGTCTTAACTTTGAAAAGAATTGTACCATTTTTACTGTGAATAAACCACAATTTTATTCTAAAATAAGGTAATTGGGATTACGTACACGATAATTTTACTGTCATCATTGCATGAGGTGTATAAGGTAAGAGAACTTCTAATTCTTCAACAGTAAATAACACCAACAACCCTTCATCTATCAACTTTCCTTCCACCTCCCAAAATAGTCACTTCACACCTTCTTTTCCCCAAATTTCTCAAAACAAACGCAATAAACATCTAAATACCCTCAAATCTACCAAAAACAAAATCAAATCCAACAATTTAATTATCAGCAAAGCTGACAAAGGTAAGTGCTTAGTGATTCCACTAGTGAAGGAAAATGAGAAGGGAGACCAGAAAGAACCGAATGAGAGTAATGCAATGTGACCGAACGAATAGAGGAATAGTTGTCTATTTACCTCTGCAGAAATGATACTGTGTTGCATCCGTGTAAATAGGTCGAAAGATTTTAAACAAAAATACGAACACGGATGCTTTAAGTAAAGAAAAAGTCCACAAAAAGTTATTAAAAAACTAAAAATGTCTTAACTTTGAAAAGAATTGTACCATTTTTACTGTGAATAAACCACAATTTTATTCTAAAATAAGGTAATTGGGATTACGTACACGATAATTTTACTGTCATCATTGCATGTGGTTGCCTTTTTAGAGACAAATCATATACTATGATTTTTCAGACGGGTATTATTAAGTTAAAAGTTGATTTCATGTAATCGAATGTACTATCTTACAATAAAGTCGTCCCAGGAATGCAACTCAAACATATTGACAATATAATTTTAAAGTCATCTACCTTAAAATTTGTAATATATGTCTGAATTATCAATATTAATGAGTCAGATAAAATTAATAGAAAAACTTTTTAACCAAGAACAAAAAGAAAATATGTTTAATTTATTAATTTTGTAATTTGTATTTTGAGAACGATTTCCGAAGTGGAAATCGAAACGTAAAAATAAACTTATTTTAAAGTAAAAATTTGGCTTATTCTCAGTAAAAAATAGTAAATTGTAAGACAATTCAAAAAAATAGCTTCAGAATAGTTTGAAAATCAAATTGTAGAAATAGCAATTTTAAACTTTTTTCAACTTTCTCTGTAACATTAGCTATCCACTGAATACCTCACCGTCTAATTTTAGGCGGGCGTATTTTCCTTTAAATATGGCCAAGTCAACTGTTATAAACATCATTAAAAACCCGTAAGATAGAAAGTGCCGTTGTGAGAGGTTAAAGCACAGGAAAACCAGACCTCATTAGTTCTACGAATCAAAGGATTTATGAATAAAGAGGGTCGCAGAAGTACATTAAGGGAAGTAATATTTAAATGGGATGAAGAAAATCGTGCAGGTTATGTATATACATTCGTAGAAATGTTAAAAATTTTAAGATTAATACATATGTTTGATAAAAGTTGAATTTAAGAAAGATTAGATTTTAAGAATTAATATATTAACATATTAAAAAATATAAGTATTAAAATTAAGATATAACACAATCAAACTTATATATGGAATCACCACGTATTTCAAACCAATTTATTTCTTTGGAAGAAAACCTGTTATTGTTGAAGAATAAAGGTTTTTATTGAAAATAAACAAACCGATAAAAAGATCAGATCAGATCAGAACACAGCTCGGTACGGTATAGATTATTATTTGTTTCAGTTGTAAATTTAACAAAAATAAAACTAACTTTCGTGTTCAAAAACAAAAATATGCCTTATGTCATATAGTCTTGTGGAGTAAGGAATGTCTCAGAAGGATATAGCTGCAGTGATAGGCGCAACACAGGACGTTGTGACAAAAACCTACGCTGGGTATCAGGAGTAGGAAAGGCTTAAGAATAGACCAAAATAAAGTCGCCAAAAAGTAACAACGATTTGCCACGATCATTTTGTTGTCTAAGTAGCTAGAAGTGACCCAATAATTTCTCATCCGCAACCCTAGAAGCAGCTTTTGGAAGGTACAGGTGTTAGTGTTTAGGTTGAAACGATAGGAAGAATATTTCGTGCCCAAGGACTATACAGTAGTAGACAGTTACGGGTTCCCGATTAACCAGGCAGCACAAGATTGATCTCTAACCTGATGTCTTTAGAACCAAAACTGGAATATTGGAAATTGACAAAATGTGCTATTTTCAGACAAAACCAGAATTTGTGTAAAATCAGATGACCGATGAATTCGTGTACTTAATGGATGAGGAAGACAAGCGAGAATGGAAATAGCCATATCTGTTCACAGACATAAAGGAGGAAGTGTCATGTTCTGGGGAAGGAATATGGTGGGTGAAAAAACTCCTTAATTTTCATCCAACCAACTTTAATAGCTCGCAGGTATGTTTATTTGGTTCTAGATCCTGTAATTAGACTCTGGTGAGGTGCAATGGGAAACAATTTAGTTTTAATGTATGATAATGCACCTCCACATACTAGCAGAGTTACTACATACTTCCTTGAAGCGGAAGATATCACTATTATGAAGTGGTTTGCTTGATCACCCGACCTTAACCCTATATGTTATTTGTGGGTTATGCTTAAAAAAAATAATTTGATCTCGCCGGGATAATCCAAAAAACACCATACAGCTAATACAAACTGCTCTTGAAGAAAGGAAACGGCCGTAAGGCTGGAATGGTATGTAAAAATCCCTGGGTAGAAAAATATATTGTTTCATAGTGGTATTAATACTTTCTTTTTTTTTTAAACAGAAACAATTGTTTTTACTTTTTCAAATCGTAAAAAACTTTTACAGGACAATTTACAAATTCCTTATAATTTAATATTACACACTTTGATACTACGTCGTTCTGTACAACGTGTAAGTTAAGTTTGCAAATAAAACAGTTCTAACAATTAATTCAGTTTTCTCTGAACTCAAAGACAAAACCTTAAAACACAATATGTCAAATATAGTCTACAGTATCCCTTGCACAAATTGTAATCTGCATTACATTGGTTACTTATCAAGACGATTAAGGGACCGTATTACCTTCCAGAGGAGTGATTCGAGGAAATATCTCGATAGGTTTAGTTTATCTATCCATGTTAACCAAAACAAATGCATAATGAATTATATAGAAGCATAGGTATTAGCATTAGAAAACAATTGTTTTACGAGGTTGTTTTCTGAGATGGCTTTTATCGCTGAAACAGGTTAAACCATAAATAAAAAAAATCGGTTGCCTGTAAAGTCGGTTTTACGGGCGAAGATTTTACGTGACAACGTCTTTTTCTCGGTAGAATATTTATTGATATGAATATTATTAAATTGCACAATAGGAACAAGAAATTGAATGAAAATAAGAATTGCACAAATTTTAACTATAGAAATATATTTTGTTTACTAAAACATTGTACATGTAAACTTAAACTCAACTAATTTCTATTTGAGTGATTTTGTTGAGGATAGGACGATGATAGGAGAAATATGAAATGAAAGGAAGTGTTTCTGCTGTAATGTGTCTTGCGAAAGTCAAGTCGATGGTTGTTCCTTTTAACGTAGTTGACTTAGAAACGTTTGATACGCAATCAAGATTATACGTACATTTCATGAAATTTAGAAACGAGTTGTCTGACTTTACGTTTTTGTTAAAATCACCACACAGAAGAATCGGTATACTAGAATCAACTTGCACGAACGGTGGCACGTACTGGCTGTTGTGAACGTACGGACCGAGTCCTTGCCATAGTAACATTCTAATGTCTTGCATACTAGCTCCTGGATGAATATATACAGCACCGAGTATAAAGTTGAAGCTAGTATTAGCGGTGAAGCAAGTAACTTTAGTCATGCACATGTCACCCTTGGGTTTAATGACACGAGTTGCGTCTGTAATCGCAACTTGGACCACTTCCGCCGTAGATGTCGATGATAATTTACGATAGATCGCCACTCCACCAGCCGCGTTGGTATCTGAGTTAGTTCGATTATTTTCCCTGGACTCCGCGCCTGTCACTCCGCCGTATTTCACTGGTCGCCATCATGTACGGTGTCACTGAAATGTTCATGTTGAAACGGCGGGGCTCTCCGAAGTATATCGCAGGCAATGATAGTTCTTCTGCATGACGGTCATAAATGATGTTAAGAGGCGTTGCCCGATGTCCTGGTGCGATGTCAAGACAATCCTCTTCATTCCACAGTAGTGTGTGCTGTCTCGCAGCAAGAACTTCAGACTCGGGCGTATATTCGGCGGAGATTGCTTCGATCCGATAAGCAGGATCATCCTGAAGGCCTTCATCTGATAGCAATGCAGGCTGCAGTCTTGACAAATCTATTTTGATATCGTACAAACGATATAGACTTGAATTTTGAAGTACATCTAACCATTCTTTGACCGTACGCTTAGACATGTACCCGCTGATGTAATTTGTTTTGTGTGCAAGATTCCTTTTGATGTTAACGTTGATAACATCGTCCTCTTCTAGATGGCGAGGCAAGCATTTTACCATGTCTTGTACGTTGACTGGGACGTTTATCACTTGTCCAATAATTCCATAAGAGAAATCATGACGCAGTCGACGCACTTGCATAAATGGAAGGCGCGGTGAGACCAAACGTTCACTGATAGGATCCAGAGGCGGTAGACCTGGAGGTATGTCAGGATATGAGAAGCCGTTGACCTTTGCGAGAGTAGGAAGCTTACGCTTATTCAGCGATTGTCTACAGGTGTTGCAGGACTTTGTATATTCTTCCTTGCGTAGCTGCCGATTTCCCTTAACGTACCAATCCGAGATTACCTTCAGTTGTAGTGCAGTGATGGTTTTAAGGTCATTCTTGAACCACAATCTGTCACAAACCGAGCAAGCATGGCCAAAATCGTTGTCCAGGAAAGTAGATTGAAATCTCCTTATTGACGTGTGATGGGTAGCTCTTTCGGGGCAACAGACTCAGTAAAACACAGGTTTGAAATAAAAATAAATCTATTAAGTATATATATACAATAAATAAAAACTAAAAAAAAAGGAATTCTACGTTGTATACTTATAAAACAAAAATAAAATGAATTCTACGTTTCCGTCTGGGTCCCGCGATGAATGAATTCCCCGGCAAACGTCTATAAAAGAAAAGAAATTAATTAGTACTACTAATATACTCGCTTTCGCTTCAATTCAGCGAAAGCTCCGAATATGCTCGCAAACAAAATATTTAGCTGTGCAGACCCGCGGCAATGTTCAATACACAATGCCGACGGGTTCCGCTTGGCTAAGGACAGAGTATGATCCTCAATACGGAAATCTCTGTCCCGGTTGGTTCTGTGCAGATCCACGGTAATGCTCAATACGCAATACCGATGGGTTCCGCTTGGTTAGGGACAGAGTATGATCCTCAATACGGAACTATCTCTGTCCAGAATGGCTCGCTGGTTCACTACACCGGCGAGTCAGGGAGCCTAGAGCGCTAGCTACAAGACTGTCTAATTCCGCTATTCACACGCCTTAAATAGCCGTTTGAATACCACTACGCCGTCACGTTGTAGAAGTGGATGCGCAAATATTGACACTCCCACGGTTCGAACTGTTAAACGATCAGAGCATCGTTACAGACGATGACCATTTGGTATACCAGGGGGATTGTTCCAGTTGTATTGCTGTTTGGCTTGAAGAAGTATTCGGTTGTACATCAGTCCGTGAAGATGCAGCTCTACGTTGTCGGAATGCACGTTGCCGTTGAGCGTTAGTTAGGGCGATCGCTCGTTCTCTCCGCCACGACAGGAACGCTTGTTCTCTCCACCACAGAACAGGACGTTGAAGCAGGTGACTCTGACGTACCGCTGGCGAGGGCTATGTTAGCAGATTTACGTAGCTTGCACCTGCGTTGCCTCTCCGCGGCCGCTTTTGCAAAGGCTCTTGCTTGTTCAGGAGTTCTGGAGGCTGCTTGGCGTACTCTGGACTCACGTCGTTTCTCAGCGGCTTTTGCGAAGGCCGCCACCTGCTGCTCAGGAGTTCTGGTCAATGCTTGATGTTGTCTGTATTCACGTTGTCGCTGAGCATTCGTTCTGGCGGTAGAGATGGTGTGTGGAACAACGAAAGGTACTGCAGACGTTGACGGCACGATATCCTCCGTCTCCACTGATGTACTGGACGTTGAAGGCATTTGCTCGTCCGTTTCCATTGTTTTGAGAGTGGTGATTCCTGTTGAACATTTGAAAATATATTAATTTCTAAAACTTGTAAATTAAAATAATTCATTTTAAATTAAAAATGATAATAATATCATTAATATTAATTTAATATTTTTTATTTTATTTAATATTTATTTTATATATTATTTTATATTTTTTATATATTATTTTATATATTATATATTATTATATTATTATTTTATATATTATTTATATTTTATATATTATATTTTTATATATTATTTTATATATTATTTATTTTATATTATATTATTAATCTTATTATTTTCTACAAAATTTATTTGAAAATTTTTTCGATATATCAATTAGTTGCGGAGATATCGATCATTGAAGTTATTGTTTGCTACCAGTATTTTATATATTTATTTTTTTCAGTTATAAAAAATTACTATTTCCAATTGTGTCTACCGAGTATGGTCACATGTATTTGCCTACATATTAAATAATAATAAGTACAGATAATGTTATGTGACGTTCACTTCTGATTATATATATTTTAATATTTTTAATTTTAAAGAATCAATTTGAAAATCAAAACACTTATTCAGATCGAAGGTTCAAATTTTTGCTAAATAAATTTGAAATTAATTAAAATTTGTAAATGTAAATGGTAAAGTTGAAAATTAAAACATTTACTAAAATTGGAATTTGAAATTCTTGCTAAACACAGTTAAATTCTAACTCCGCGCGTGGTGATTGGTCGGTTTAGTTCGTTTGTTTGGTCGCCCTGTTTTGACAGGTTAGAAGTTATAATTTGTTATTTTAAATGTTTGACTAGAAATACGCGCTGTTTCTTCTCAATCGACTGAATTACGATTGATTGCAGAGTGATTTAAACTAATAATTTACTTAACACTATCAACATTTGTCAATAGTATGACATAACCTATAAACTCAGTTTCTCAACTTTTGTGTCAATCTAACAATTAATCAATCAATCATAGTTTACGATAATGAAATATTAGTATACAATTATTTACCTTTATTGTTGTAGTTGTTGTAAATGACGAATCTAAGCACTCCACATTTTCACTACAGACACAGCTGACGATACGTTCAACGATTTTCAACTTTAGCCATTCAACGCGCCTAATTCTCTAGTGCCGCGCGCAGCGGACCGATCATGTTTGAGTGGGAGACGCAAGGCATTCGCCGGTCCGGCGGGCCTCTCTCTCGTTCGGCGACTCACTGTAACAGACGTGAGCGGGCGTTACACTTTTTCAGTCGTTGTCATATTTCACTTGCTGCCATCATAGAACATCAATTTAATGCTACCCATCCAACGCACTGTCAATTTTTCTTTAACGGAAAAACATTTCAAAAGAAAAACCTACAGGTTGGAGCTAACCATGAAGCACCAAATGGTTAATATTAAATTATAAGGAATTTTTAAATTGTCCTGTTCGAGTTCATTGTTAAACAATTGTTTGTGTGTGTGTTTTTTTTAAAGAAAATTTTATTACTTGTCAATATGAAACAATATATTTTTTGCCCAGAGATTTTTTAAATAGCATTTTACCCATATGGCCGTAATCTCAATTTTGTAAGTTGAATCTTTAAATATTATTCTAAATGTAACTCATCGCTGATGATGGTATAAAGTATACCGAAATATATTTGATTGTTAAAAAAAAGAGTGCTCTTGGCTATGTTAATTCAGCTTCTCACCTATTAATTCACTTCTTTTCTGTCTAAATATATATATATATATATATATATATATATATATATATATATATATATATATATATATATATATGTATATGTATATATAAAATATGTCAAATATTTCCGCCATACAAATCCACGCCTCCAACTAATCATTCAATGGCCCCTGTAGAAGTTCATAATTGTCTCAAACCTTGGAATTTGGTGACATTTAAAAAATTAAAAAATTAAAATTTTCGGCCCTTAAAAAATTTTCGGTATCGCGTCACGTCGTGTGCATAGATTGCAATGGATTGCAATAAATCAGTGCTTTGTTTACTTCAGTGGAGAACCATCTCTAAATCTTCGTATCTACGAATATGAACATTATTTTCTGCAGAGTTTGTGTGTTTTTTGTTTTTTTTTTGTTAAGTTAGTTTTAAATAATGAGTAAAGTTTACAGTACATATAATAACATCGATAATATACTACATATTGAGTTGTAAGTTATGAACTATTAACATCTGTATTTCTTATAAACTTATAAACTCTATGTCATCTGTTGTATTTTAGAGAACTGATGAAGCTTTAGAAATATAAAGCGAAACGTCGTCCATAAACTTATGAAGTAGTTGACTTCTTTTTTTACTTGCCAACCTGAATGACCGATTAAACCTTTGAATTCACTAGTTAAAAACTTTAGATATATATATATATATATATATATATATATATATATATATATATATATAGAATTTAATATTATTAGAAAAAAATTGATTACATGCTCAGCTTCTAGGCGGGACCTCGTCGCATTTTCTTCTACCTCCTGCTTTCGATTCTCTCCCTGGAGTCTTTATCAAGACGTCCGGGATCTCAGTTTTCCGAGTCTCCAGATTTATTCGCTGATACATACTCAACTATACACTACATTACAGCCGTTTTTAGGTCGAGATGATACTTTCATACTGATGATGTTGATGTAGCTCACTGATATGATGTTTGGATGGGGGATGAGCCAAATATTCTCGATGGAGAGAGTTGGATTGATGGAGTAAACGGACAATGTTTTATTTAATGTTTTATTAAAAGTGAGAAGGGTTTTTTATGTTGACAGTAAGCGAGTGTCTTTATCTCATTTATTGAGAAAGTTAAGGTTTTTTACCATCTTAATAACTAATAATTTTGTATAATTCTAGGTGTATAGAATCGGGTGGTAGACATAGTTCTATAATTTTCGAAATTTATTATGTTGTGCTTTTGGAGTTGTAGTGGGCTAGAACCGATTTTATGTTCTTAAATATATGAAATAGTATATCTATAGATTCTATTTTACTTTTGTTCTGAAGCCATCGTCTTATGGCATCTTAATGCAATTTACTATTTTTTGTTGGGAATGAGCCACAATTTTCCTTTAAAATAAGTTTATTTAACGTTTCGATTTCATCATCATTATTATCAATGGCGCTACAACTCTTCGTGAGTCTTTGCCGCGTTTACTATTGCTTTCCATGTTTTCTGCAGCGATTCTCTAGCATACGAAACGACGATGCATGAGAATAACGAATAACTATCGAAAAGAAAAGAGAAAAAAGATAAATAAAGAGGATTGGGTGATTGGTCGTGTTGGGACAAAACTAACAGGTGTCTACTGTTTTCGATTTCCCAAAAGCTTTGTAGAAAAGATCTATGTTTGTATACTTTGGATTTGGTAGATCACTGAAATAAAATTGGCTGTGGAGCCTGTATCTAGCACGATACGAATTCTAAAAAAGAAAGAAAGAAGAAAAGAAAGAAAGAAAACATATTTGATATGTATCAACTATCAACTACATGAAAAGAAATAGACGAGGACATTAAATGTGGTTGTGTAGCAAAATTAGAAATGTTAGTATTTGAAGAAGTGATTGTCTAAAGCAACAAGATAAATTTGACGGTTCGTTAATAAACGAAGAAAAACGAGAGGCCGTGATTCGCTCCGAATAAGGTGAAGTCAGGCTGCGTACACAAGAATTATGTGAATTAACTAACGAGAAAAGTTCTTGAAGCCGTTTCGTCACAAATAAAATACGAACATTTATATGGATGGTGAGAACCAGAACACAAGACACATTTAACACCTTGATTAGTTATCTTAGGGTGCTTTGTGGCACTAACGAAACCATAGGTAACGGAGATTTTATTGAAATATGAAATAAGACAGCGATGATCGAGAGTGAGTCTTCTTCTTAGAATGCCTTATCCCTTCGAAGGTTACAATCATAATGGCTATTTTTATTTTTGAACTTGCTGCTATAAACAAATCAATCGATCTGCATTAATACCAATCACGTAGATTCTTCAACCATGAGTTCTGTCTTCGGCCGACAGATCTTCTTCCTTGAATCTTTCCCTGTATTATAAGTCTCAAAATTTCATATTTTGGTCCCCTCATCACGTGGCCTAGGTATTCCAGTTGTCTGGTTTGTATAGTGGTGATTAGTTCTGTTTCTTTACCAACCCTCTCCAGTACTTCTTTATTTGTAATTGTATCAGTCCATTGTTCTAAATATGTTGTAATTGCCATACGATAAAATAAATGTATCAGTCCATGATATTTTTAATACTCTGCGGTATAACCAGAGTTCGAAAGCCTCGATTTTTTTTAAATTGCATTTTTTTAATGTCCAAGTCTCAGCTCCATATAATAATATTGAAAATATATAACAGCGAATGGTACGTAGTCTGATCTCCAAATTTAGATTTTTGCACGTTAGGGAGTGGCTTCATTCGTATAAATGCTGATTTGGCAATTTCTATTCGCCTGTTTCAATCTCTATTCGCCTGTTTATTTCTGCAGTATGATCATTGGTTTCATTGATCCAAGTTCCCAAGTACTGATATTTTTCTACTTATTCTATCACGTTACCATTGATTGTCAATAGGTGATGTATATTTTGTGGTCTTTTTGTAATTAACACTATTCATACTTTTAAGCTTTCTATAAGATATTGTAGATCTTCTATACTCGTTGCTATGATCACAGTGTCATCTGCATATCGTAAGTTGTTAATTAATTTTTGGTTAACGGTAACTCCCGGTTTGATATTATTGAGCGTGTTTTGGAAAATTTCTTCAGAATATAAGTTAAACAAAAGTGGCGATAAAACACATCCCTGTCTAACTCCTCTACAGACCTTCATTTGGTCTGAGTCTTGCCCATCAATTTGAAATATGGCACTTTGGTTCCAATATAATGTTTGCACTATATTTATAATTTGATTGTCGAGAGTGAGTAGAAGAAGACAATGTAAGACAGCGATGATCGAGAGCGAGTAGAAGAAGACAATAATTTCAATTAAAACGAGGTTTTGAGATGTATAGTAATCTACCCTGGCTACGAATAATACTGAAGGTGTGTGGTTTTGATACTTGAATGCGTTTCATAGGTCTCCTTGAATCTAGAGAATGCCGAGTATGGAGCGAAAAGTTAGATTTGTTCATTTTGTTGGGCATGGTAAGATAAAAGAACGAAAGAGAAGACAATGCAAACATAAATGAAAAAATCAACAAGAAGAGAATATCTAGATTTAAAGAAGCGAACGGTTTTAAACAAAATCAATTGCAAACAAGTGAGAATATCGATAAAAAAGGTAAGTAACGAAAGGTATAGTAACAAAAGAAATCAAAAGAAATGTGTTTAAATTAACACGCAAGACGTACAGAATGAGTTGGAAAGTATAATAAAAGTAAAATAAAAATAATTCACAAAAATCACCACAAAAAATGTAAAAATGTTATACAATAAATCATATAAGTAATATATGTATAATCAATATATGATATTAATCAAAAGATATATATAAAAGTATTTTACTTACTGATATAATGAATTATAAAAATAGAATTTAAAAATTGCTGTGTAAATATGATCCAATTTAAGTATGTAAATGAAATTTAAAAATAATGCACGAAGGACCGAATCAAAGTTAAATTGAAAAAAAAACAAAACAATTAATTAAATGAAACAAAATAAAATTAATTGAATCAAAGTTACAATTATTTATCGTTATTATGTATCGACCAAATGTTTTGTGTAAAATTTAAGAGGTCGCTGGTTAAATGAAATTAGAATAATAATTGAAGAAAAATACGATATTTATACTGTAAATACATTAGCGAAAAATAGCAACTATCAATTGTGAATAAATTACGAGAATTAACTAGCTTTACTTATTACTTTTATCTGTACAAAGAATCAACTTACCTACCTTATCCAAGAGTACGTATCCTATGTGTTGTAAATATCATAATGGAAGATTTTTCTGGGCATATAATTATGTAGTTCATATCAAAACATATCAATGAATTATCAAATAAAATTATAAAAATTGACATATTTACCTCTAAGCTAAAAGAGATTATATATTCAACAAAATCTTTAAAAAATTATATTGTCTCCAAGATATTATTTAAATGAAATAATAAGTCCCAGAGGTATTTTTATTAAATGCTCAACACAACAATTATCTTACGACCATTATTGCCGTCCCTAAAATGAAATAACTCAAATAAACTTAATATACAAATTAATTTAATTAAAATTTTAAACATCTCAACAAAACAAAATGACAATTAAGTAAATACTTGACTATAACCTGAATCGAATCTAAAAAGAGGCCTTTCTTTCGTTCTTAGTAAAATTACGTCACAAAGTTACATGTTACACCAAGTAACATACTTAAAGAAATAAAGAAACTACGTGGCTTATGTTTAACTAAACCACATAACGTAATATATTCAAAAGATTAAAAATAGTCTCATAAAAAACTCTTAATAATAATTCTATTTCATAAAAATTTATGTTCTTAAAAAAAACTGTTTAATTGGTGGCGAAAGGCAGAGTTTTAAGTGGTGGCGACTTTAATAGTCATCACTGTAGATGGAGGATAGTGCACAAGGTAATATTCTAGCTGAGGCTTTAGACAATACTAATCCAATTTTACTCAATGATGGAAGTACAACCAAAATATCTAGACCAAAAAAGCGTCCTTCAATGCTATACTTAACATTAGTATCTCCTCATTTAACAGGCTTTACTACATGGAATCCTCTAAATGACTCACTAGGTACAATCCACATCCCTATCCAAATCACCATAAATTTGAAATATTCTTCAATAACAAATTATACCTCAACAGAATGGAAAGAGTCTTTAGCGGACTAGTCTATATTTAAAAATTACTTAGAAAAATGCAATTCCGACACTCATTCTATAGATGGTACATCTTTGGAAATGTTTATTAACTTAATAAAGGTAATTAGCGATCATGAATGAACTGTTTGTTCCGGCTGTTAAGCTGTTGTCTTTTGAGATTAGTTCCCAACGTTTCGCCAATGGCATCTTCTGGAGATGTTACTGCTTCACTTGTACGCTAAAACTGACGCCGCGTTGTACTGCGGACGCCATCTTTATGTTTTCTACTCGCCTCCCCCCCCACTGGTTTCGGCGTGAGGGGGCGCGTTGTCGTTTGTAGTAGCTTTTTTTTCTTCGTGTTTTGCGGGAAGGGTTTTTTGGATTTTAATATTGGTATCCATGTTTTGTTGCTTTTTAGTCCTTCTTCTATCCGATTAAAATTATTTGGGTGCTTATATATCTCTACCGCTTCCCGATACAACCATGGGTAGTACTGTGATGTTTTATCCAGCATCTGCGTTTCTTCAAACAGTATCCGATGTTCTCCGCTTTACAAAGCGTGTTCGGCAACGGCAGATTTGTCGATATGTCCTAAACGACAATGGCATTTATTTCGTTTATCCTTGTGTTTGTGTGTCTTTTCGTGGTTCCCACATATACCATTCAACATGTGCATGGTATTCGGTATACTCCGACCATTGCTAATGGGTCGGCAAATACGGTATAATTCCACCATATCCTTGGAAACTAGTCCCTCAATTAAATTCAGAACGTCTTCTAGGGGAACTCTTCTAGGGGAACTCTTCTAGGGGAACTCTTGTAAATAGGCAAACAACATCAAAGCTAACAAGAATATCAGATTCCTGTAAAGTGATTCCTTTGATCTTCTCGATGAAATGGCGGAGTCTTTTACATAGGCATCATTTTTTCCTATATGTGGTTGTAAAATATCGGCCAGATGTTTATCAAGGCTGTAAGATGGAGATCCTATGGAGCTCACAATAGGGCGTAGGGGTACCTCGTCTTTGTGTATTTTCGGTAAGCCATACAAGCGTGGTGGGACTACTTCGTTGTTACATATTCTTGGCTTTATATCCTCTGGTATGGACGAAGATTTCAGAAGTCTATTGATTTTCCGTAGGGTGACTGCTGTGGGATCTTTTTTAAGTTTTCTATATACCGCAGTTTCTAGAAGATTTTGTATTTTCGATTTGTAGTTGGTTGTCTTCATTACGACGATGGCGTTTTCCTTGTCTGCTGGTAAAATTACAACATCTTTGCGTTTAACAATTTTATGGCACGGATTTCTTGGTGGCTCAGATTATTTTTCGGTGTCTTAGCTTTACGCAAAATTCTTGCTGATTCTGTCCTTATTTCTTCAGCTTTTTCGATTGGTAAGTTGCGAATCGCAGACTCGATATCAGCGATGATATCTTCTTTGGCTATAACTTTAGGTGCAATCGCAAAATTTCTCCCTTTGGCTAGCAATGATGTTTCGTCTGGAGTTAAAACCTTATCTGAAAGGTTGACCACTGTCCTTTCTGTGTGTTGTTTTGATTCTACCTCCTTATGTTTGGTTAAGCGTTCGTATTTGTTTTTCTGACGTTCAGTGTTTCTTCGTAGTTCATTTTCCATTTTTCTGTAACAAATCTGTGAAGGACAAACGCGACCCATTAGCAACGGCCGGAGTATATCGAATACCATGCACATGTGGAATGGTATATGTGGGAACCACGAAAAGACACACAAACACAAGGATAAACGAACATAAAAGCCATTGTCGTTTAGGACATATCGACAAATCTGTCATGTACCGTTGACCTGAAGATGCATAACAAATTATAGTATGCGAAACCGGTCATTGCTGGTAGAATACATTGATTTTGAGTAAGTCTTATCCTTATTTCTTTTTACCTATTTTAAATAATATTATTTTATTATTAAAGTCTTCTACTTTAAAATATATAACAAATGTCTGAATTGTCAATATGAATGAACAATGTCAATATGAATGTCAGATAAAATTAAATTATTAGAAATTTTTTTTACCAAGTAACAAAAACAAAAGTTCTTCAATATGTTACTGTTTTTTATTTTAACCTTTTAAGTGGTATTGGTAGCCATAGCTACCATACAAGTTTAACGTTTATTTTGGAACGACAGTCACGCGAAATTGAGCGTTACACATTTCGCTTGATCTCTTGAGTAACTCTGGCAACAATGCATACCGCGTCACCAAGGAATGCGCGCGATAATCAGATATGATGATTCAATCGGTAGGTATAGCTACCAGTGCGCATTTCCGTCTATCATATTGTACCGAAAACAGGTGGTTTGTGCGTTTCCGTCTAAGATTTACCTGTTTTTTAACCTAAGGTTAAAAAAGTGTAAAATAGTTTGGTTAGTTTTGTTACATATTATATATAGATTTTATTGGTTTGAATTTCGTTAAAAAAAGTGTTTTTGTTAAAATAAACGTCATTGAAAAGTATCTTGTGGAGACATAACCTCTTACATAAAGATCGAAATATTTAATTTTTTTTTGCAATTCAAACCAGTTATCATTATTACATCTTGCAAAACTGATAAGCAGTAACTGAGTTTTAAAATTGATCGCATTGCATATATACAGTGATGAGTGTCTTACCACCCGGCAAAATAGCGGAAAGGATAGAAGACAGATTAGGTTATGAGATAGTATGAGATAAAGCTAGTTCTTGACGTGGCTATTTCACTTCAGCCATAATTATACGGATGACCTCGAAAATATTTTATTTTAACAATTTCTGATGTTAGAATAAATGATTGAATAAATTAAGATATATTATAGTAAAAAACATTAATTATTAGCGATTTTAAATTATAAATCTTTAAGTTTATTTAATAATAAAAATAACTTAACTAAAATATTTGATTAAACTAAAGGTAGGTATTTTCTATCCGAAAACAATTATTGTATCTGGAATTGGCTTAATAGTTAGAGACGTGGTCTAGTGACAAGAAGATTGAAGTTCAATTCACACCAAGGATAAAATTTTTGTTTTACTCAATCAAAAAATAATAGAAAATATGATACATATTAGGTAAAAAGTTTTCGAAAAACTCATTATTTACAATTTATTCTTATTCCAATGTTAAAAAATAGAAATACAAAATAATTCAAATTCAATTTCAGTTTTACAGTCTTCAGTTGCGATTGGAAAATAATCCGGTTAAGACTGTTTAATGCCAAATTCATCACTAAATTCTCAGTGTTAATATAAATTCCTCTGTACAGGTAATGATTTTCAAAACAATTAACAACATTGTAATGGATGCGCGCGAACAGCTGCCTGCTTTACAGCTAACCAAATCATCAAGCCATCAAAAATAATAACATACCGAGAAGTGTTTTTGCACGGTAAACAGAAACTTTTTATTGAAAAAAACAATTCGTGAAAATGGTTTTAACGGTCGAGGAAAAAGTGCAAATTGTTGTCTGGCATGTGAATGGATTATCAGACAACATGATTAGACCACAATTTGTAAATATGTTTCCAAATAGGCCGGCTCCAGCACGATCAACAATTCAGTCTATTATACGTAATTTTTTTACTTATGGATCCGTGTTCACTCCAAGAGGAGTTCGTAGATGAAGGGAGGTAAATCCAGATTTGGAACTAAGGGACACTTTGATTTATGCAAGTATTCTGCAAAATCCTACCCAATCAACATCTCGTCTCGGAGAACAATATGGAATTTCAAGATTTAGAGTAGGTAAAATTTTAAAAAGACATGGGTACCGTCCCTATAAACTTCATAAATCCAACGAACAATTCCCTGGGGATCAATATAGACGTTTAGAATTTTGTCAAACTGCAATGGAAATGTCACATCAAGATGAACATTTTTTAGAGAACGTTTTGTTCACCGATGAATGTACGTTTTCATTGCAGGGCCGTCACAATTCAATGAATGCTCGGTATTGGTCTCGAGGAAATCCTCGTCAGATTTATGTCGCTCGTACCCAGCGTCCTCTAAAAGTAAATGTTTGGGGAGGCATAATAGGGAATCATGTCATTGGTCCATTTTTTATAGACGGTATGTTGACTGGGCGGAAATACTTGGAACTTCTGCAAAATCAAAGCTGGAAGTCCCAGCCCTTCGTAATTTACCAATACCTTTCGATTCCATATGGTTTCAACACGATGGTTGTCCCGCACATAATTTTCGCATCGTCAGTGAATATCTCAGTGCGACTTTTCCTAATCGATTGATTAGTGACCACGGAGATATTTTTTGGCCTGCAAGATCACCTGATCTTGCAACTAGTGATTTTTTATGTGGGGATATATCAAGTCCAAGCTATATGGAATTGAATACGATAGGCCTAATTCTCTCCAAGAATTAAGAGAAAAGATCTCTGATTCAATGAGAGGTATTAGTCCAGAAACATTAACTAATGTTAGACGAAACTTTTATAATAGATTGGGTTATTGTTGTATATTGTTTTATTTTTATAGAATTTCTACCTATTTAAATATTTTTGGAAGTACATTTATTTAGAACGTTCTTTTATGTTTGAAGAATTATTACTTTCGGATCTACTCTGTATGAGTACGAGAAACAAATTCGTTAGGATTTCTGCCTAGATGAATAGACATGTCGTGGAATGCAAATTTTAGATTCCCCATGTCTTCTTTAACATCTTTATCATCGTCTGGTCATGTCTTGCAATTTTTAGAAGGCTCCAGATTAAAGCAGAAATCTGAATTTGTTTCGAAACTATCTTACCGATTTTTCTATCAGATGTCGCTATTGCGTCCATAACGAAGTCATGTTATTGTTACTTCTAATAAGACAGAGAATTTTATATTTCACGTTAAGAACGGCTATGAATAACTATTCTGATGAGCTTTATTAAAGCGAAATACGTATCAATAGATACATAGACGCTTTGAACGTGAAATAAAATCTTTTCTGTCTTTTTCATTTTCTTCGGATCTACTCTGTATGAGTACGAGAAACAAATTCGTTAGGATTTCTGCCTAGATGAATAGACATGTCGTGGAATGCAAATTTTAGATTCCCCATGTCTTCTTTAACATCTTTATCATCGTCTGGTCATGTCTTGCAATTTTTAGAAGGCTCCAGATTAAAGCAGAAATCTGAATTTGTTTCGAAACTATCTTACCGATTTTTCTATCAGATGTCGCTATTGCGTCCATAACGAAGTCATGTTATTGTTACTTCTAATAAGACAGAGAATTTTATATTTCACGTTAAGAACGGCTATGAATAACTATTCTGATGAGCTTTATTAAAGCGAAATACGTATCAATAGATACATAGACGCTTTGAACGTGAAATAAAATCTTTTCTGTCTTTTTCAAATTATTACTTTATTTTCGAAAGTACGACATTGTTTTTTCAATAAGATTTTCATGTATTACTATAAACACTTCTAATAAAAACTGAAATAAATGTCTACTGATTTAAAGCAAAACGATATAATATCTTCATAATTTCAAACTTTTAAAAAAGTAAAACCTTCATGTGGGATTTGAACCCTGAGCGCCTGCATGAGAACATCGTGACTTGAACTCTGATCCATCAAACTTATACGTTTATTTATAATATTTTTTTTTATTTTTGTAAAACTTTTACTTATTAAACATTCTTTAAACGTTCTTTTAATTTTTTTTACTTTATTTTCGAAAGTACGACGATACTTTTTTTTTCAATAAGATATTTGTGTTTAACTTTAAACACTTCTAATACTAGTAACGACTGACATAAATGTTTAGCGATTCAAAGCAAAGCGATCTCTACATAATTTCAAATTAAAAAAAAAAAAAAAAAAAAACTACATGTAGGTTTTGAACTCTAATCGTCTGCGACGTCTATGTCGAATTCTTACCACTAATCCACGAAGGATAGTGATTATTCCGTGACAAGAGTGTATGAAACTCCTCACATCATAGTAGAATTATTCTTGGTTAATAATTTAAAACTTTAGATTAAATAATTACTATTAATTAAATTATTTTATTCACATTTTTGCTTTATTGTGGTCAATCAGTTTTTACTTTATGTGAAATTAAAAAATGAAAATACGTCACACATACTTTACACATTTTAATTATGACCGAGATGATTTAGCTCGAAGCTAACGTCTAAAGGTGTGAGACTATCGATAATGGTAATGTAAATTATAGGTTTCTACCGATTATTTCCCACCTCTACGAGTTTCATCTCTTTTTATTTCACAAGGTAACTGTGTTTTCTATCTCTTACGTTAAAAAGCCGGGTGGTAAGACACTCATCACTGTATAGTTATCTCCGCAGAGTTGTTTTGAGCTCAAACAGGGTGTCCCAATTATTTCCATGCAACATTATTGTGAGCTAGGCGTATCCACGGTCCATATTTATTTGAAAAACTTACAGAAACGTTATTGTTACAGAAAAATGGCTAAAAAACGTCTCAACGAAGTAGAACTGCAATGTTTACTGGAATCTTCTGGAAATAGTGGGTTCTATTACTCGGACTATGAAGGAGATTCCGATGCCGAGGATACTCTGTTGCTGCGCGGTTCTTCTTCAAGATTAAGTAACGTTAATTTTTTGGGAATTTAACCAGCAGAAAACATAGAAGAAGCAGAAGGTTTAGAAATAGAACTTCAAAGAACTTTTGATGATTCTGATTATGACCCTACATTCTTCCCTAGCAATCCTAAAAAGGATAGAAAAAATATGTTTACATTTATATACAGTTCCTCATCCCACATTCAAAATATACTTAGAGAAAGCCTTGACTACATGGAAAAGAAAATGCGAAGGAATGGGAGTACCGGTACGGGACGAATACCTATATACGTTAAACTTTGCAGACGATCAAGTAGTGATTGCACAAGACCAAGACGACCTCAGCTACATGATGAAGAAACTACAAGAAGAATATACCAAGGCTGGCCTAGATATTAACCTCACTAAAACAGAGTACCTATCTACAAGTGAAGAAGACATAAAAGATCTACAGATTGATGACAACGTAACAATCAAAGGAAAGGATAAATTCAAATACCTGGGGTTTATAATCACGAAAAAGGCAACAACAGAGGAAGAAATTACACAAAGATTAGGACAAACAAGAACAGCAATCCGAACTTAACTGAGTATGGTGGGAAAGACACCTAAACATGAAGACAAAAACGCAGATTTATAAAACATTAGTGCGAAGTATTATGACATATGGGGCTGAAAATTGGATCATAAACAAGAAAAACAGCAGTAAGATAGTAGCAACAGAGATGGAATGCCTGCGAAGATGCTGCAGAGTAACAAGAATGGATAGGAGAAGTAATGACGGAATAAAGCAAAGAACATCAATAGAAACAGACATACTAACATATATAGAACAAAAAAGACTAAAGTGTTGACAGCAGATGGATAAAGAGAATAACCGAATGGAGCCCCATAGGAAGGAGGAAAAGAGGACGACCCCGAAAATCCTGGAGGAACGAAGTAGACGACGCCATGAGTAGTAAGAGAGGCCTAAACGATGGAGAATGGAACAACAGAGAGAGATGGAAACGGTTGAGCGAGGGAATGCACTGAATACTGTAGAATCCCTAAATATATATATATATATATATATATATATATATATATATATATATATATATATATATATATATATATAGACCCCACAGAAATTCGAACCAATTTGACAATACAGGATACCTTGCCGTAAAGGGAACATACCGAAGATGTGCAGGGTGTAGCAAAAATAAAAAACAAACTAGGTCAAATATAATTTGTAAAAAATGTAATGTTGCTTTATGCAAAACTTGCTGTGAACCATATCACAAAAATTAATATTTTGATTTCTATAATTATTGTTAGGTAATAAATAAGTTTATATACTTGTATATTTTACTTTTTAAAATAAAACATAAGAAAAATATAATGGTATCTATATTTACCAGTCATTTTTTGCGTAAATTTGGAAAAAAATCATTCGCGGATTTTTTAAAATAATTTCCCGTAAATTTAAGGTCACATTGAATGTGCACTAAGAGCTGTAATTAAAAAACCAAGGAAAACAAATTTTGCCACTTAAAGGGTTAAGAACGATCTTATAGACTCATATAAATTATAAAACCTCTCTTTTTCTGAAATACTGGCCGAACTTGGGGGGTTGAAACCATTAACAAAAATACATGACCGCAGCACTAAAAATATGAGAACTACTGACTGAACATTTTTTTTAAGCTAAGCAGAGAAATCTTTACCTATCTTAAAACTCTTACTTCATATCCAAGGGTACACTGAACCCTGACTGTTAACAGTGTACTTTGCATTATAACTACGTAAACTTTTAGCTATAACTTCAACTTGGGTGTAAGTTTCGGCAGCCGTTCACCTCCGCCAAGTGACCATCGTAAGTTACAGCGGGATAACTTCTCAACTCCGCGATCCCTTAAACACACTCGCTAAAGCAAATCATTTGCAGAGCGAATAAATTTGTACTAAGTTCGGCTTTTGGGGAGTTTTATTGCTTTTTAGAATGTTTGATGTAAGTATTGAGAAACTTTTTAGTGGAAATGCGTACGTAAGTATATTCGAATTATAATTATTTTATAAAACTGTTTCCTTGTGGCATCTCAGATTTTATTACAATTTCTGTTCGGAATAATTTAACAGTTATAAAATAAATGCTTTAATATGTTTGACGCTGTCAAGTAAATACAGAGTAGCAATTTAAAATCTTTCCACCCTGAATATTTTAATTCCGTAATTATTCTGAAAGAATTGGAATGACACACAGTGGGAAGAATTGCTGAAAACGTGGCCAAAAAAAGTTCAAAATGGCCGATCCAATATGGTGGACCAAATTTCATTTATTTTAGATTATTTGGACATAAATAGGTATTGTAAAATTTTTGACCCCGCTAATTAAGAATCTGACGAATCTAATATGAAGGACCACATTTCATAAAATTTGAATTAATTGGACATAAATCGGCACTGGAAGGTTTTAGACCTCGCTGAATTCGAATTGTGATATCAAAGTTTGAATATTCAAAACGGCAGATCCTAAATGGCGTACAAAATTTGTAAAAAAAATTAGAACAATTGGATATAACAGTGCACTATAAGGTTTTTGACTTTTCTGAATACAAATTTAATATCAAACAAAAGTAAAAATCTTAAAATGCGGCATCCAAAATGTTTCAATTGTAATATGTGTAATAAAAAATGTTAAATGTTTTTAACAAGTGTAATATTTCTTTGTCAGCTTAAGAGGGTAGGCGCAAAATTTCGGGCCAATACTTTTTAAATGCATTCATTTTTTTCGAACCCTGAGAAAACTAATAAGTATTGTTTATTGTTGTAGTGGACTGTATTCATTGAAATTAATTAATAGTCTAAAATACTGCATTTATTTATGAATTTGCACAAAAATAGGAAAACAATAACAAATAGTTCTATGCTTCTCAACGGCTGGTGATGGAATGTCATTCTGTCATCTGTCGTCTGTACCGACTAGCTGGCTGGCTGGGCTGCAGTGGCGGACCGTTCAAATACAAAATGGGTTGTCGTCGACATACTCCCGGCCTTGAAAGATCCTGAATCTTTCAATTTAATGGAAGGAGAGGACATATTTTGGAGAATGACCTCGTGATGATACCTTCTTGAGTCTTTATTTTTGCAACTCTAGCGGTATTCTGCGATCCGTCATGTATGTGAGTTATTCTGCCTAGTTTCCACTTTGCTGGTGGCAGACAGTCATCTTTGATAAGGACTAAAGTTCCTTCTACTAATTCTCCCTTGGATATTTGCCACTTAGAACGTCTCTGTAGCTCGACGACGTATTCGGAAGACCATCTCTTCCAGAAACTTTGGAAAATTTGTTGGATGCGTTGAAATCTATTGAGTCGTTGTGGAATCTCTTGGAGTAGATCTGGTTCTGGAGCTAGCGTTGGCATTCTACCGATGAGGAAATGAGCGGGACAGAGTGGTGTTAAATCATTAGGATCAGGACTAATAGGACACAAAGGTCTGGAGTTGAGTACTGCTTCTATTTGTGATAGTATTGTTGCAAACTCCTCAAATGTAAGATTTGTATTTTTAAGTGAACGTTTTAAGTGAAATTTACAAGATTTTACTCCGGATTCCCAGAGTCCCCCGAAATGTGGAGAATATGGCGGAATTAAATGCCATTCAATACCCTCATGTGTACATGAATCTTGTATGTGTGCATTGTTAATTTTTAAAAATCTTTTAAGTTCAGACATGGCACCTACGAAGTTTCTACCATTATCTGAGTACAATTTGGCTGGCTTTCCTCTACGAGCGATAAAGCGGCGCAAGGCAAGCATGAATGTTTGAGTGCTCAAATCGGTTACGAGCTCAAGATGAATCGCCTTTGTACCAAAACTATGAATAATGAAATATAGCATTTATTTAATTTGGCACCTCTGCCCTTATTTTTATACAAAAACGGACCGGCGTAGTCAATACCAGTGATGGCAAAGGGAAATGTGTATAGTAATCGGTCACGTGGTAAATCACCCATGATTGGTTGTATAGGTTTAGGATTAAATCGTAAACAAGTAGTACATTGTTTAACAGTCAACCTAGATAGGTTTCTGCCTGATATAGGCCAATATGTCTCCCGAATAGTAGATAGAAGCAGCTGAGGGCCTGCATGATATAGACGCAGGTGTTCATGACGGAAAAATAATATCGTGAAATGATGTTTTGAATCCAAGACAATGGGATGTTTTTTGTCATATAGAAAATCCGAGTTAGCCAAGCGACCACCAACACGTATTAAACCATCCTGGTCAATAAATGGGTTTAAAGAGAAGAGCTTGCTGTTGGAACTAACGCTTTTTTGTTTTGACAGCTGATCATACTCTTCGCGAAAAGAGTGTAGTTGTATGATCTTCAATAAATAACTACGAGCGTCATTAATATTGGTTAATGTTAGAGAGCCACACTCTCTAAGAATTTTGGGTGTTAATAAATTATTTTTAAATCTAAGGATGTATGCAAATGCGCGCAGTAAACGCGAATATTGTGAAAAGGCCTTGAATGGAAACCATTGTTCTTGCTGAGAATAGGAAACAAAATTGAGAATAGTTTGAGATTTTATTTCGGGTAGAATGTCTACCTTTGGATTTAAAAGGGGCCAAAATTCTTCCCTTAAAGACAACCATGACGGACCGTCCCACCATAGTGAAGAATTTAGTATTTGAGAAGGAGATAATCCCCTTGATAGATGGTCTGCAGGATTATCTTGTGTGGGTACATACTTCCATGTATAGGACTTTGTTAAGACCTGAATTTCGGAGACTCTGTTAGCTACGAAGGTTTGAAGATTGTTAGGAGAAGTATTGATCCAAGCAAGGGTTATTGTGGAATCTGACCATAAATAACATTTATTGAGGTCTATATTAATGGATTCAATTACTTTAGTTAAAAGACGTGAAAGTAATACAGCTGCGCAAAGCTCTAGGCGTGGAATGCTTAGAGTTTTGATAGGGGCAACCTTTGATTTAGCACATAGAATTTTAACCGAGATATTTCCCTTGTCATCAGTACTTCTTAAATAGATACAAGCACCGTAGGCTTGTTGTGCTGCGTCCGAAAAACCGTGTATTTCTATATCTTTAGCATTATTGCACACTGCATGACGTGGTATACTTAATTGTTTCAGATTGGCAAGATCATTTTTCAATCTATTCCAAGTATTTAGTGATGAACCGCTTAATTTTTCATCCCAATTCAGTTTTTCAGTCCATAGCCTTTGCATTAGAATCTTCGCAAGTATGATACAAGGACCTACTAAGCCTAGTGGATCGTATATTCTTGCAATTAAAGAAAGAACATCTCTTTTGGTACAAGTTTCCTTGTAATTGTTATATTGTACATTGTATAATAGTGAATCACGTTGGGATGACCAAATAAGTCCTAAAGTTTTTGTGACTCCATCTTTAGAGAGGTTTAGAATTCCAAAGGAATCATCTTGATTATTTACCCTTTCTAAAACTCTTGGGTCATTTGAAATCCATTTTCTGAGTGGAAAGCAACCTGTAAGTAAAATACGTGAGACTTCACGGCAAATGTTCGAAGCTTCAGTAATAGTATCCGCACCGGTTAACAAGTCATCTACGTAGAAATGCTGACGTAATATCTTCGCGATTTCTGGTTGCGACAATTGGCATTCGTTAGCTAACTCGAAAAGGCATCGGATAGCAAGAAAACTAGCTGATGCTTGGCCATAAGTAACCGTATTTAAAGCAAAATGTTGTAATGGATCTGAAGGACTTTCCCTCCAGACTATTTTTTGAAGACTGCGTTGGCTGGGATGAATTAACACCTGCCTGTACATTTTGGTTACGTCTGAGCTTATGATGAATTTGTGTTTTCTGAATCGGATGAGAATTGAGAATAGATCTTGTTGTATACTGGGTCCGACGCATTGAATATTGTTTAATGATAACCCGTTGCTTGTTGGTGAAGATGCTCAAACACGACACGAAGTTTTGTTGTAAGACTGTCCTCCTTTAGGACACCATGATGTGGCATGTAGTAGTCGACAGTAGAGTTTTCAGAGATATCTGCTAACGACATGTGGTTTAGCTCCTGATATTCGCGCATGAATTGTATATATTGTTCGCGAAGAGGATTGTTTTGTGCTAATCTTTTTTCTAGATGATGAAATCTTCTTTCAGCTTGTATATTTGAATCACCCAACACATGCGGATATTGTTTTAATGGCATCATAACTATGAATCTACCATTTGGATCACGTGTAGTAGTTTTTTGAAAATTGTCCTCGCACAATTGCTCTTCTTCAGATAGATGAGGAATATTTGGCAATTCCTCTACTTCCCAAAATTGCTGAAGAAGTTTAGTTAGTTCCAGATTTGTGCTAAGATTGCAAGATATTGTATTGTGGGGAACCGATCCCAGCGGGCCAGAAATTATCCACCCAAATATTGTTTCTGTTAAAATAGGACCTTGATCTAAAGATATGCGACCTTTACAAATCAAATGCCAAAAAATATCTGCGCCGATAAGAATGTCAATAGATCCAGCATTGCCAAAATTAGGATCTGCTAACCGAATTGTATTAGGAATGTTTATAGCGCTTACATCAATGTTTGTATGAGGAAGAATATTTGTTATTTTTGGCAATACAAAACAGTTGATTATTTTTACAAATTTATTATTAGATGTGCAAATCTCTAACTGACATTGACCTGTAATAGTTGATAGTTTGTTGCCTATGCCCAAAAGATTTAAGCTGACATCTTGTGGTTTGATTCCTAGTTTGTTACACATGTTTGTTGTGATAAATGAAGATTGAGACCCGCAATCCAATAGTGCACGAGCCCTTTGCATTTTACCATTCATATCTTTAACACTTAAGATTGCTGTTGAGAGAAAAACATAGCCTGTATCAGAACAAGAAAGCATGCTGTTACCACAAAATGTATTGTTACTTGTTCCTGGATTTATTGGCTCACTTGTACTTTGTGATGGATTTGTATTAATACTGCTATTGGATATATTCGAATTTCTATTGAACGTGCCCGAATTATTTTGGCTTATAATGATGCTCCTATCATTTGTATTATTGTGTAAAAGTGAGTTGTGACGTGCTTTGCACTTGCGACATAGCCCGAGTTTGCACTGTTTATTGGAGTGACCCGATCGCAAGCAGTTTGTACACAATGATTTTGATCTAATAAAATTCCACCTTTCGTTTATTGGATAATTTAAAAATGTTTCGCAAGTGTAAATGCTATGGTCGCCTTGACAAGAGACGCATGTATAGTTTGTTTTTGTTGCTAAGAATCCCCTAGTCGTCCTGTTCTCCTTACTTTTATTTTTTGTTTCAATGTTCATTTCAATTGCCTCTAGAAAATCTGCTCTTGATTTTAAAAATCCTTTTAGATCGGATAAAGTTGGTAGTTCCGTTTGAGTAGCAATATGCTTTTCCCATTCCCTAATAGTAGTTTCGTCTAGTTTTGATGTTATAATGAATATAAGTAAGGCATCCCATTGTTCACACGGCTGATTTAATTGTTGAAGTGACTTTAAATGTTTTGAAAAATCATCTACTAATTTACGAAATTTTACAAAAGATTCTTTGTGAATAGATTCCAATGAAAATAAAGCTTTAATATGATTGTGTATTAAGAGTTTTTTATTATTGTATCGATCACATACAGAGTCCCATGCCAAATTGTACCCGTTTGCGGAAAATTCGATAGGTTTTATGACTGCGGCGGCATTTCCTTGTAATGATGCCCGAAGATAATGATACTTCTGAATATTTGTAATACTATCATTTGTATGAATGAGTGACTCAAAAGTGTCTTGAAATTCTAGCCAAAATTCGTATGTGCCGTCGAACTTTGGAATTTGTATTGTTGGCAGTTTTACACCTTGTAAACGATAAGCCCCGTCAGAAATAGAAGTGTTATTGTTTGTATGCTCGCTTGTCACCGACTTTTTATCATCAATATCCGAAATGAATTTATTTAACAATGCTTTGGCATTAGCCGATAGTGAATAAAAATTGTTTTCAAGTTCTTCCCTTATCACAAAGTGTGGTTCGGGATCGTCTGCCAATTCTTCTATTTCTGATTGGATAATTTTAATTTCTAAAAATGTATTTTCTAGTTTATTTATTCTGTCGCTTAGTTCGATTTTTTCAACATCATGTAATTCTAATTTGCATTTAATAGACTCTAGAAATTTGGAGAAAATTGTAAATGAAGCTTTATGACCAGCACGTTTTCTAATTAATCTTTTTAAGTGTTCGTCCGACATTGTTTATTAATCAAATAGATTCGAATTGAATTTAAATAGATATATAGATTGTAAATAGTTTTATGCAACTTACACAAACAAAAACAGTATAAATAGGTATAGGAATCAGATGGGAACTCACCGGTATTTTTGGCTGTATATTGTTCGGCAATCCCACGTGTTCTTTCACTTGACCGTTAACTGTGAATCACTTTTAGCACTGATTTTATCACAAATATCGGGTCGAATGGACCAATGTTTATTGTTGTAGTGGACTGTATTCATTGAAATTAATTAATAGTCTAAAATACTGCATTTATTTATGAATTTGCACAAAAATATGAAAACAATAACAAATAGTTCTATGCTTCTCAACGGCTGGTGATGGAATGTCATTCTGTCATCTGTCGTCTGTACCGACTAGCTGGCTGGCTGGGCTGCAGTGGCGGACCGTTCAAATACAAAATGGGTTGTCGTCGACAAGTATTTTTGAAAAATTTAAACGCAGAATAAAAGAATACATTATTACTGAGGGCCGAAAGTCCCTGAAAACTTCTATAATGTTTATTTTAATAAGTTACAGGGGTGAAAAAGAAGAGAAAATTTAGTGCGATTTTGATTTTCAAATAACTCATTTAAAAAAACTTTTTGTTTATTTTAAGGGACTTTCGGCCCTCGGTAATAATGTAATCTTTCATTCTTTGTTTAAATTTTTCCAAAATATTTGTTAGTTTTTTCGAAAAAAATGAATGCATTTAAAAAAGCATTGGCCCGAAATTTTGCGCCTACGCTCTTAAGAAATTGTAATCATCAATAAATATAATTTATAAGCATAATTTACATCCATCCTATGGCTTTACAGCCTAATTCGAGTTCTGGCCTGCCTCAGCGAACCTCTCCATATCTTTATGTTTTCACGTTCGCTGTCATGTGTGTAAGCGTTTTTTTAGGTTCATTTTTCAAATCGCTAATATACTTCCGGAGTCTTTATCTTCGTAGAAACGTATGGCCCCACAAACATCTTCTTATAACCCATCATCAGTGTCTGAAGCAATCGGAAGGGGACTAAGAGAGCTCTCTTCTTCTTCTTCTTCTTCTTCTTCCTCTTTATAAGCAATTCTACTTGGCAAATATTGCCATGTTATCAAATCCACTGGTAACTCTAACATCTTAATATATAAGATCTAATAATGTAAAATAAATTACAACCAATAACTTTTAACGGGTTTTTACCCATATATTTAGTGGCTCAAAACATGTACACCTAGACACTAAAGATGGAATATGGATTCCGAAGACGTTTTGTTGTTTTGATATAGCCCGATTGGGTTTTTTAATTATATACCTTTTATAAAGGATTTTAATAAATTTTTTGTGATAAATGGTATACAGCCAACTACAGGAACTTTGTTACTATATTTTTTTACAAGCCTAAAGTATTATAAAAATAAAGTACATACATGGAGAAACATTAGCCATATTGTTCTGAAGCTATTTTCTTGTGGAATTTTAAAGTAATTACTATTTAAATGGGAATAAGCCACAATTAAAGGTTAAAGTACGTTTATTGACGTTTCAATTTCCACTTCGGAAATCGAGAACGAGAACAATTAACTCTTCTTGACTATTTGCAAGAAGGACTGTGTCATCTGCAAAACGTAGATTGTTTATTTTTCGGCCATTTATTGAGATGCCCTTTTCCCATCCTTTCATTAAATAATTGCGGAGACAGTATAGTCATACTAGTCATATAGACAGAAAGGTTATTATAAATACATAATAAATAATACAATATACCAAGTACATATTTGTCGATATTGCAATAAACCTATTTAAAAAGGATTATCTGTAATAAGCATTTATTCGAATTGATTGTGTGAATTGTATATTTTTAAATAATAATTTAACTAATTTATATTTATCGAGATAGATTAAACATATATTATTATAGGGATTAGGTATTAATTTTATTTATTAGATAGGAAATTCTAAATATAGAAAAGCAAACATGCAATAAGTAGACTTTCTTGTCAACTTGAAAAAAGAACTCAAGAACAAGAAGATTTAATATTATTGTTAAAACTACAAAATACTAATTCAATTTTGCAACATGTACCGCCATGTACGAGTAAAATATCAGATTTTATTAAAACATCAGCAAATTTCAGAAAAAGTAAATATAAAATGAACGAGCAAAAAATTGTGTCGGCTAGTGAACCTGAACAAAAAAAAATACCCCGACACAAAATAAAATAACTACATACAACAAACCGATTTTCGGTAGCAAAATTTCTTCTAATTTTAATACACTCCCTCGACGGGGGCATCTGCACGTTTCCGTGTCGGTGCAGATATGAATTCCAATGATTTGAAGGATTTTTTAAAAGAAACGGCGCCTGAAATATGTTTTGATTGTGAGGAATGGAATAGAACTGATAAGCAATCATCTTATAAAGTGTCCTTCCCTTTAGAAAGTCTGGAAAATATATACAACTCATCTATATATGGCCCAGTGGATCTGTCGTAAGAAGATTCAAACTCATTAAAAATTTTCGGGAAAAAACGCAGTCAGCAGACACTTCATAACTTTGACTACAGCTACAGATGTACCTGCAGCAGAGACACGGGAAGAAAACAAAACTCCTTTGTAATCAAACATATCAGGACTTTACAAAACTGTAGTGGAAATGCAGGAGTCCGCACAAACGGAAGCAATCTAGATCGAGACGTAGGAAGTTTAGAAGTTCCTGAAAAACTAATTCATATTTTAAATAGCGAAAGCCTGGTGAGTATGTTCCATGTTAATGTTCAATGTTTAGCAAATAAAGTACAAATTTATTATTGTTGGAATTTACGTTCGATGTTGTTTGCTTCTCAGAGCACTGGCAGAGTAAAGCAGATCTCTGATACATAAACATCGATGGGTATTTACTTGCTAGCAGTTTCTGTAGGAAGAATAAAGAGAGCGGTGGTACTGTAATATACTCGTATGTTAAAAATACTTCAAAATTCGAAGCTATTAACTGTGATACATTTAACATAGAACAAACATCTGAATTTTGAGAAATTGTTCTACAAGATATTAACACGGTTGTATTGTCAGTGTATAGATCGAGTAAATGTAACGATTTTAAGTCTTTTTTTACAAATTTCGAAAATTTATTAGGTTCTATTATGAGGCCCAATTTAAAAGTAATAGTTATGGGAAATTTTAATATTAATTGTATTGCGAAAACGGCAAATACTAGTGAGCTGACTTCTATAATATCATCATTTGGAAATAAACAAACAGTCCATGACTATACTAGAATTACTGATACATCTGCCACTTGTATAGACAATATTATGACAAATGTTGAAGAAGATCAGATCGGGGCAAATGTTATTGAACCTTGTTTCTCTGATCATCGCGGACAATTTATTAGTTTAAGCTCAACATCAATTCAGCAAAAGTCAAATGTTTGCACTAGAGCCTTTACGCAGAAGGGTATCTTAAAACTGCGGAACTTTTTATGCGTGTTAGACTGGAACATTTTTACCGATAATCTTGATGTAAATTACCTTTGTAGCAACGTTTCTAATAGATAATTATAATCTTGCAGTACGGCAATATTTTCCACTAAAAAAACTGGTTATCAAAGACAGATGATGTCCGGTAAACTGGTTCAATAACAACTTAAAAAATAGAAGAAATCATTTGCAAACATATAAAATACGTGCTGATTCTACTAAAACCCCAGTACAGCGAATATAAAAGATATAAAAATCATTATAATGCTAAGTTAAAAAGAACGAAAAAGCTGGCATATGATCAATTGATATTAACTTCAAAGAGTAGATCCAATACGTGTTGAAAGGTAATTAACTATAAGCCAAATAAAACAAATGGTTTACATAATTCAACAACCAACATATTCTTGTGAGTCTTTCAATGACTTTTTTGTTGAAATTGCTGAGAATATTATAAAATCCCTTCCAAATACACCAGACGACACAATTTTGAACTATCAAAAATTTCCAGCTTCATCGAATTCATTTTTTCTGTCTCTAACCAATCAATAAGAAGTATTCACAATTATAAAAACATTAAAAAATTAAAATTGTTTGGATACTAATGAGCTAAACGCATCTTTAATCAAAAGCACTAGTGAAATAAATACTATACCTTTAACACATCTCATTAATAGTATTTTTTAGATTGGGATATTCCCAACTTCATTTAAATACTCCAAGATTGTTCCTATTTTTAAAAAGGGCGATCGTGACCTTGTAGACAATTATAAACCAATTTCCATCATTTCGATACTCAGTAAAATAATCGAAAAAATTCTGAAGAAGCGTCTTATATCGTACTTCGAAACAAATAACTTTTTTAATAGTTCACAATATGAGTTTCGAAAGGATCGTTCCACAACACAGGTACTTTTAGATGTGATGAGTGCCATAGTTGATGGCCTTGAGAAGCATAATCACTCTGCCATAACGCTGTGTGATCTTTCAAAGGCCTTCGACTGTGTTTCTCATGATATTTTGCTAAAAAACTGCATTTTTACGGTATAAGAGGTACTCCTTTGGAACTATTTTCATCGTATCTAAAGGATAGATTCCAAGCAGTCAAGTACGGAAATTGTCTCTCTGAATTTAAGCAGATAAAGCATGGATTATAATATATATGCTAATGACTTGCCCAATTTCATGGCTTCATTTCAAACAGTTTTATTTGCAGATGACACTACTTTTGTTTTTTCTGATAAAAATCGTTGAGTTTTAGAAACCACGTCTGAGTATGTAAATTTCAATGCTCAATCATGATTCTTAACAAATAAACTTAAACTAAATGATAACAAAACTTAAAATTTTATTTTTTCGTCTACCTTCGATGTGAGTGTTGAAAAAATAATGTCAAATTGTTGTGCATAACAGTTGAAAACACATTAACTTGGTATAACCATATTGACCATCTCAAAGGTAAACTTTCTAGTACCTTATTTTTACTCAGACAATTAAAACTTGTTACAAGTGTTGATACCTTGAAAATAACCTACTTTTCTCTTTTTCATTCGTTTTTAAGCTATGGTGTTATTCTGTGGGGAAACTCTTGCAATGCGCTAGCAATATTTAAATTGCAAAAAAAAAGCAATAAGAAAAATTTCAAAAGTTAGCTACTTGAAATCTTTCAAACCGTTGTTTATTAAATATAAGATAATTTCCTTGCCAATATTATGGCTATACAGCGTTAATGTAGAAATACATAAAAACGCTGATACTTTAATTAAACACTCTGAATTACATAATTATAGCACAAGAGGTGCAAATAACATCAGAACAGTTAAGTATCGTTTGAGTAAATCACAAAAAAACTTAATTGACTATAATATATACAATGTCCTACCTAAGGATTTAAAACAGCTTTCGATGAATAACTTTAAAGTAAGTCTGAAAAAATACCTTTTGAGATTTGCTTTTTACTCGGTTAGTGAATACTTTGATCACTTCACGGCAGTAAGATGAACCTGGATGTACTCACTATGTTGGTATATGTCTTATTTTGTATATTTTATGTTTTATTTTATGTTATGCGCATTAATGTATTTTAATCTTCTATTGTATTTTGTGTATTTTATATATTATCTTTTTTACTTATACATATAATTGACTTAACTTGTAGTACGAACAATCCAAATGATATTATCAGAAATAAACCTAGTATAATACAAAAATTTTGGAAGAAAAAGTGGTACAGTAGGCGGTACTGTAGACTAGCGCGAAGCTTCATACTATATTTTCTGTATTTTCAAATTTTAAATAATATTTTTAAAATTAAATAAAAAAAATTTTATGTATTTTTTTATGATACGATTTTTTTTGCTGTTGTTATATGTAGATTTTAATAAAATTGAAAAACTTTACTTGTTGTATAACGGACGCGCCTCGACGACTAAATGGACTCTTTCAATTATTTTGTGTCGGTTATATCGTAACGGTTGCCTCAGCATTTTACTATAGAAAAAAATTAGTACAACGCGAGCATAGAAGCTACGCTTCAGAAAACCACGGCCCGCTTCGAACTTGATTACGGTTAATGCAACTTTAGTCGTGATTTTCCTTGATTTTTTTTTTATAATTTTATTTATAAACGCAAAAATAGAAACACTGACGTCTCGATTTTTGTTTGTAGGATATTTCAAAGAACTCATCGCATAATTTTTTTACTATTTTTGATGTAAGGCTTTTAACTTTTAACTTTCTAGGCAGGTATCTAGGTTAACTTCAGGTCTAATTGCAAGTTTTAGTCGTTTGTGTGAGGCCTGTCTAGAGTAAGTAGATTTTTTAGGTTATGGTAAATTGGTTGGTGTGGTATTGAGAGTTGTTATGGTTGTGATAGACGAGAGAATTGGTTCTCCTTTCCACCTGTTGCCAATATGTGTAGTTTTGTGAATTTTCGAGTGTGCATTGAAGGAGCGGACCTTATTAATAAATAGAGTCAATGTTTATGGGTATTGGTTAATAGCGCACCTGTTGCTTAGGACCCTGTTATGCGAGCGCTAATATCGTCGCTTTAGCAGCGCCGCGTTAGCGTTGGCTCAACCGGACAAAGGCATCACCATGGAGTAAATTATACAAACGACATTTCCGTCGGCGAGTCCACTTTATCCCGACTGCAAGCGTTGCTAGCGCAGCCAGTCGCATTAGTAGCGTGCAGTTCACACGTTGCACATAGCGCGTCTCAAGTTGTACGCAGCGGTGACAATGCGGACAAGTATCGCGGTGACAATGCGACACCACTACAATCACGTACAACTTGGAAATTGTGCGCCCTGTTTTCATATTTTAAAAATATAATTTGTTATGTCACTGCTGCTTTAATTTATAGTTTAACAAAAAATATTTTTTAATTATAATAGTCTCTCGTTTTATACCGCTGTCGCGGCTTTGGGAGTATAGCAGGGTAGTCTGCTATATCTAGGGCCTACGGTATACAAGGAAGGTAACATGGCCAGTGCTACGCTTCAACCGTCTATTATTACCCCTGGTTTTACCCAAGGTACTCATTTTTATTCAGGCTGAGTCGACCTGGGGCCTATAGACATTTTAAAATGTCTAGATGTTCTTGCCGACGGTGGGATTCGAACCCCGGACCACCGGCTTGCGAGGCAAGAATCCTACCGCTTGCGCTATTCAGGCCCTATTTTTTAATTGCTTATTTTAATTTGTGGTCACTTTCTATCGCTGATTTCTCTAGAGAGATATATATTTAATCCCGGATATAGATAAGTTTTTTAGTTTTTATTTGCTGCTTTTCACCGTATGCATTTTTCACTACATCAAAGCTTTACCTTTTTACCCAAATTAAAAAGTAAATTTGCAAATCTAACTCCATTTTAAATTACGCTATTCAATTTCAACTAAATAATTCACGAAGCATAATCGTTCCTGTCACTGAAAACATGTGGAATGCAAAGTAACGGGTAGCGCTTATTCGAATGAACTTATATAAAGTTCGGTGAAGTATTTCGAGTTACAGGATATAAACATAAAGGGGTGAAATATAAACAGGAATTCTAGCGATGTTTAGTCTGCGTCTTCTCCAAACGAAATAACTTATTACCTTAATTTTCAGAGGTACATTGACACATAAAGGCTTCGTGATGCGAGAACATGACGTATTTGTTCCTGTGTTACTAATTGCAGCACAAATATTGTTTAGATACAAGGAGTTTCATTAAGAGAATCATAAATTACACATAGTTTGTTATGTATACATAGTTTATATGCATGTATGTTAATAAACAAGGTTATATAATATACAATTTATGACTTTTAAAATATTTTAAAATCTTTTTTAAAACAATTTCTATAGGATTGCATCCGCCAAATATTAAAATGTGTAATGTATTTGAAATTTGGTGGAAGCGCAAGCGATTCAACCGCCTTCATTATTATGATACTAATTTATCCAGTTAATTAAAAGGAAGGATTAGCTTGTTTACGTAGGATATATGTAAATTTTTCCACTCAAAATTGAAGCGACAAAACAGGATGCAATGAAATATGAGGATACAGAAAACACACATTGAGATATTTCATACACTGTTAAATAAATAATTCAATAGAAATGTATGTAGGAAAGAAATAAAAGTTTCCTAATAGTTTCATTGCTTTCCCACACTTTCAAAATTGACAAAACTGATGATAATCATCAGAATCCTAGATGAGAAACTAACACCAGAGCAGCCTGGATTTAAAACTGAAAATATTGCTGCAGCTAAATCCTGAATATAAAGTACATCGAGAACAGCTTTGAAGGGTGTAGCTTATATTGAATAACTGCCGCGTATGATACCGTTACCCATTAAAAATTGCTAGTAAAAGTGTATAAAATAATCAAGGACTTGCAACCGTCAGAATCGTCGTTTCTATGTTACATTACAATTTTAAGAACTGCTGCTGGATGTTATGCCTTAAGGAAGCGTACTTGCCCCTCTTCTCTATAATATACTGCTCAACAAGTGGTAAGGGGATCATAATTATTATTATTTCAAATATTTTAAAAGTTTGTTTATGTCGTAGTATTTTTTCGTGGGTTATAGTTAGAATGAATATATATATATATATATATATATATATATATATATATATATATATATATATATATATATATATTTATATATATATATATTTATATATATATATATATATTTATATATATATATATATATATATATATATATTTATATATATATATATATTTATATATATATATATATATATATATATATATATATATATATATATATATAATATATATATATATATATATATATATATATATATATATATATGTGCTCGGTAGAGCGCGGCAATATTTGAATGATGAAATTATTATTTCATTAATCCCCTTTCCCAGAGGAGAAAATACTCATGCCTTCAAAGTTTAGTAATCGTCTATGTCTTCTTCATCTTCAAATGTTGAGATTGGAGTCAGCTTGGATATTTTCCAGGGCAATGTTCCACCACAAAATCATATTGCGATAAATAATATGTTAAATCACCTAGTTCTTCATCTGTTCTAGACTTTATATTCATATTCTCCAATGGCTTGTGGTCAGAAAAAACAGTAAATTTCTTACCTATTAAGTAATGTTGCCAATATTTAACACATTCTTTAATTGCTAGGCACTCCAGGTATATAGCTTTTTTCCTCTTCTGTACTTCATTTAGTTTCTTTGAGAAATGGCCACTGGTTTTTCTTCATTGTTTTCCTGTGGTTGTTTTAGCACCCCTGCTATTCCTAGTAAGCTAGCATCAGTATATATGTGTATCGGTAGAGTTGGATCAAAAATAGTTAGTACAGGTTGAGTACATTTTTTAAATCTTCAAATGTTTTTTGGCATTCTTTAGTCCAATTAAATGTTTGACCTTTTCTCAGAAGATTATGCAAAGGATTCAATTTTATTGCTATTTTTGGCACATATTTATGATAAAAATTTATCTTCCCTAGAAACTGTCTAACATTTTTCTGTGTTTTAGGTATTGGAAAGTTTTTTTATTGAAATCAAGTTGTCCTTCAGTGGCTTTACACAATTATTTTTTATTACATGACCCAAGTATTTTACTGATTCAGCTGCAAACATGCATTTTACAAATTTAAACTGAATCCTTCACTTTTTATTGCTTTAAATAGTTGTGATAGATGTCTGGTATGTTCCTGGAATGATTTTGAAAAAATGAGTATGTCATCTATGTAGCTCACTGTGAAATCTGCAAGTTTGTGTTTTCTTATTATGTTACACATTATTTTTTGGAATATTGCTGGAGATGTTTTTAACATCTTAAATGTAATGAAATTATTATTTCATTACATATATATATATATATATATATATATATATATATATATATATATATATATATATATATATATATATATATATATATATATATATATATATATATATATATATATATATATATATATAGCAAAAAATACAACCGTTGATTAAATTTGGAATATATTCAATGGTTGAATAGAAGTTTTTCTAGAGATTTTAGAATATAAGTAAACAAACCAACAGGGTTCATACTTACAAAAACCCTACAAATTTTCCGTGAGGAAGATTTTTTCAGTTGCTAACTCGCGAACGTTTATTATTGTTGTAAATTCCTTCATATCTTTCTTTCTGTGTCGTATGTGCAACATTTATTTTTTTATCGATCTTTGTCATTCCACTAATATTTAACTTTGTAACTGTTCAGACTGCTTATCGAGACATTTTGATCTGTGTTTTGTAGTCTTGATTTTAGCCTTATTGCCAGTAATATGTTTACAGCTTCCTTTAAGTACTACTTTTAAATAAGGTTCATAGAGAAGAAATAGATAGCATGTCGATAATTCATTTAATTTAATACCTTTTAGTGCAGTTTAATATCCACTTACTACATTGAAAGGTAGTGGATAATTCCTTCCTTCCAGTGTAGTTTGATATTCATCAACTAAGAGAACAGTTTTGTACATATTTTCTACTTAATTTATATTCCGGTTTTGCATATAGTCGAAGATTTTTTTACATTTTTTTCAACAAGATCTTTATATCCATAGTCAGTTTGATTATTTTGTAACTTACTTACTATAGACCAGGGAAATAAGCAAAAAAAGTACCCTGTGAAAAACATAAGTTTGGTCTGCCACCATTTATGGTACACCCTGTAAGATTGTAACTAATTTTAAAATTTGGAGTTTAAAGCTGCCTACAATTTTTGTCAATAAGTTTTTTTTTTGTAATTTTTACTATAACAGATCTACTGAGATTCCTCACACTAATCAATCACCCTGTATATATATATATATATATATATATATATATTAAAATATATATTAACATATATATTAACATATATTTTAAAGTAGATGATTTTAAAATGATATTGCCAATATTACTGAGTTGCATTCTTGGGACGACTTTATTGTAGGATAGTTCATTCGATTACATAAAATTAACTTAAGAATACCAAAAAATTTTGAATAAAATCCTTTATAAAAAGGTATATAAAAAACCCAGTTGGGCTATGTTGCATTGACAAAACGTTTTCGGAATAAATATTCCATCATCAGTGTCCTAAAATAGTATTTAACCACTTAATTAAAAAGAACATGAAATGATTTAAGTTCATGTTTGTTATTTCATAAAATCTATTATAAATAAATTATTTACAATTTTATTAAAGAAGTATAAATTAATTCTAAATATTTATGTTTTTTAAATAAAAATTATCTCAAATATTACAATAAAAATTGAAAACAATTTTTTTTACGTAAATTAGATAGTTTGTTTAACAATTTATTTATTGAAATAATGCATATTCGTAATGTATGCAAACAGTACATTCAAATTAAAAAGAGGAACGTCGAAATCCATAAATAAGAACCAGAGATACTGCTAACAGCTCCTTCCCCCTCCCTTCGGCTCCCGTGAGTTTCGAAGCCAGCCGATTTGAAGGACCACATTTTGAAGTTTTGTGGACGATTTCATTGAAGGGCAATCTTTTTAGAATTTGGTACGTTCAAATTATAAAGTAAGTGCTTGTAAATAACGCTAATTAGATTTCTCAATTGTTATAAACAAAGCTGCTATGAATTAAATAAAAAAGAGGCTAACTTTGTCCTAATTTTTTTTCTTTTAAATTTATGAAAAAATTCAGACTTTTTAAATATAAAAAAATAATATTCTTGCAGACAATGGTTAAAAAGTTATTCTAATTGTTTATAAGCAAAAAAGGGAGATGTTTTTGCAAAATTATTTTTCAATATATAAAATTAATTTTCCTAATTTTTTTTTTAATGTTAATAATTGACAAAGTCTTATTCTTCTAGTAACTATCCTTACAATTACTAAAGCTATATGATTTTCTGACTTATATTGTTGCAAAAAAAATTAATTTGGGATAAATGTTATAAGTGTATTTTTAAAAAAGTTATTAACATTTATAAAAAACCGAAATTTTTGACTTATTTTGCAACTTCCCAAGCAACAAATAAGGATAGAAACATTTAGAAAACGCCATTTGGAAGGTTTTTATATGACTTATAAGTTTCTTCTCTTCTAAAATTTGTTTAAAATGCTTCACTTTTTGCTGATGGACGAAAAAAGCAAAAAATTTCCGTTTTTTGACCTTAATTTGTTAATAACTAATTAAGTCCAAAAAATCGACTGCAGGAAACATATAGGCTTTTATTGCAGAAGTCCATACTACTTGAAATAACTATCACCTGCCTGGCCGGACGAGTGTCATATCATAAAAAAATCCTTATTTCCCCCGATTACTATGACTTATTGTTTTATATACTCTAATGCTTTCCCGATATTAGCAAATAGTATGATTGATGATGTATAATATTAATTAGGTTTTTCTATTATATTTTTTATTATAAACATATCTACTATACACTCAAAATTGCGCCCGAAATCAAACTTTTTTCCGGGCATGTACACGTCTCGACAAATTCCTTTAGAATTTTACTCGAAAAACTTAGTGCTGATATGTTAATTTCTCTTCTTTGCAATTTGCCTTTGCGGCAACTTCCCGAATCATTTACTTGACTTGGAGTAATCTTACTCCATTTTTTATTGCCATATTTGGAGAAAGACCTATCTGGTTTTACAACAAGTAATTGGCAGTGATGAATAAATGCGGAAGTGGTGAATAAATTCAAGACTGTCGCAAATAAATCTTATCTTGATGGTAAGCGAGTTTTCATTTAAACTGATAGGCCGGTATGTTGACATTTTAGTTGAGTTTAGATTTATGTGATTTTTTCCGTATAAAACTAAAAGCTTGAAAAGCTGCACAATATTAAGAAATATGGGCATATGTAAATGCACAATATAGATCGAGGTAGCATGTAGAACTGTTACATTCAAAATAAAGTAAAAAAATAATTATCGAAAGTTGAATTTAAAAAGCCGCACTGAAAGTCACCTCACCACCTCCAATGTAATTAGTAAAAGGCTTAAAATATATTAGGTGTTTGGATGAAACTGTTTAAATCTCATTTTTTTATCTATTTCATGTTTTAGTGCTTTAGTATCATAAGTACTTCATTATGATCATGGCATCACAGATACTTATGAGGCAAAGCCAATAGTCTTCAATAGTTTTTAAATAATCAAGTCTTTACACTGGATGCTAGAGCTACTCCTCCAGAACACGTCAAATCGGCTATCGATCTTACTATTACAGGGTGTCCCATAATTAATTGGACATTATCTATCTGGTGATAGCTGACATCAAAATAAAGCGTTTGAGCTCAAATTGCTTAGGCAAAATGTTGCTAGTTTTCGTTCTATAGGGTGATTCATTAATATTTTTTTATATTATTTTTAGGGATATATTGAAAACTATTTAACTGATTTAAGTGAAATTTAGTATCTTGCTATTATTTAGAATACTTAATATGAAAATGATATTAGTTTTACCATTGACACTAGGTGGCGCCACCTACATAAATATTAGTTTATTATTAGTATAAACATTCTAGGAAAAAAAATGATAAATAACATTGAATTCTACACAAAACAGGTATTTCTGTTTCAAATCAAAAAAGTACACCGTTTTCGAAATAAACGTATTTTTTAGAGACGTGCATAAAATGAAAAAAATTATGTAAATTCAAACATTATTCAAAAGGTCTTAAATACCAGTGAATATTAAATGTATTAGTAGTAGATATTTTTGCAAACAAAATGGATATGATTGAAACAATTATTTTTATTAAACCTTTTACAGAGTAGCAAATTTAAAAAAAATCAGAAATTAAATTTGAAGTGAATATAAAACAATTGACAAAGTGAATAATTTAAAACGAAACAAAAAAAAATTACAATAAGTGTTCAAAATGTTCACCATTAGATAAACTACATAATCTAAATCTGTTGTGTAAGTTTTGTCTTATTTTAAATAATGAGTTTCTTTGGGCACTAATTACGTTAACTCCTTCTACAATATTTTGCCCTAACTTTTGACGGTTATTATATTTTTTATAAACAATCTATAGGTATACACTACCTCTACCAATCCACCGTTGAGGATAAATTTCATCGAGATAATTTCTAACTTCTAGGCTATAATGTGGTGGTGCACCATCATGCATGTACCAAGAGATACGTCTCAAATTTAGAGGTATGTCTTCTAAAAGAGCTGGTAAGTCTTCTCTCAAAAAATTTAGATACGTTACTCCGTCAAGCCTAGTTGGTAATTCGAATGGTCCTACAATACAATCCCCAAATATTCCACACCAGATATTTATGGAAAACTCATATTGAAAATGATGTTCTTGAAATGCATGAGGATTTTTTGTCTCATAGGTAATGCTATTGCGCCAGTTAAACAAACCCCTTCTAGTAAACGGCTACATCGGTAAATAAAATTTTATTATAAAACATTGGATCGTCTAAATGCCGACCTATCATAAACTGACTAAATCCGAGCATTGCTGGAAAATCCTGTGGTAAAAGATTTTGTACTGGAGTAAAACGATACGGATACAGATTTTCTGTCCGTATTATTCTTGACACCGTAGATTTGCTTATACCAGTGGCCGCAGAAACAAACCTTGTACTGGTTTCTGGATCTTCTGCAACACCACAATTTCATCCTCCATATCCGCATCAATTACTCTCGGTCTTCCAGCATTCCTGTTTCTTTGAAATGAAATGACCCTGTTTCGCCTAACCTGTCGAAAAATGATCTAATAGTTTTATGGTTTGGCTGTCTTCTATTGGGATAAAGTTCGAAATAGCGTTGAGCTGCTTTACGAGAACAAAAATTTTCCTGGGCATACAAACAGATCATATCGCGCATTTCTACATTAGAAAATTCACTATGACGTGGCATTTTACCTTTATCTTATGTGGTTTATAAAAAACTTAATAGCACTTTGACAAATAATGACTCGCACTGCACTTTGACTACTGATAATAAATAAATTCGTAGTTGTCTTGCCGTTGCCATTAAGTTCACAACATACCTAGGTACCTGCTTGTTTTGCGAAAAATTAAATACAGACATGCGTATCATTAACAAAATACGTTTATTTCGAAAATGGTGTACTTTTTCAATTTAAAACAGGAATACCTTTTTTGTGTAGAATTGAATGTTATTTCATGTTTTTTTTCCTAGAATGTTTATACAGTGCGCACAAAAAAATTATGGCCACAATAATGAACCAATGTTAAAGTTGGTGGCGCCAACTAGTGTCAATAGTAAAACTAATATAATTTTCATAATAAGCATACTTAATATTAGCAAGATATCAAATTTCGCTTAAATCGGTTGAATAGTTTTCAATATATCCCTAAAAATAATATAAAAAAATATTAATGAATCACCCTGTAGAACGAAAACTAGCAACATTTTGCCTAAGCAATTTGAGCTCAAACGCTTTATTTTGATGTCAGCTATCACCCATTAGCTAATGTCCAATTAATTATGGCACACCCTGTATAACATTTATTTCAGCCTTTTACTGAACTCTTCTTCCAGATACCTATGGATTCGATAATTTTCCCATTAGACTTTAATAAATTCTATTACTGGTGCAGCCAACAAATCTTTTAAAATTATTAAACTCTCAGCCAACTTTTTAAACGCCACCATGGTGGGATTTTGAATGTCTCACTGCTTCGCATTTGCCGAAACACTTTTTTAAAATGTATATCCTACCCTTTTAAACTTCAATATAAGATGAAACACAAGTAAACGCACTTTTCGTTTGAAAGAAAATTTTAGTTGGGCTCAGTTTTGTTCCCCACTTAGTAGACAAACTTCACCGTCAGAACTTTAGAAAAGTGGATACAAAATTCGAATTCAGAGTACCAAAAACTACACCTCTAATGATAAATGTATGGTAGAAAGTCTTTTTACAAAAATCTCTCTGGATTATGGTCAGATATTCATTTGGTGTAATAATAGATTGATTGGTCAAGAGTAATGCAACAAGGTTTACCATAATGCTCTGTCCTTAGCCCCTTGTTGTTTAATATATAGACTATAGAAGATCACAGTTTAAGTATTAAATACAATATATTAAAATATGCCGATGACTGCCCGTTCTACACTATGAATAATTTTTACCAACAATGTATTAATTACATAAAAAAGATTATGTGTGTTACAAGAAAGTATTTCTCTAGATAAAGGTTTAAACTTACTACGGATAAATCAGCTGTGGTATTTTTTACACGACATCGGTTACCGGTTATATCCAGCATTATGTTTAACAACCTACATATTCCTGTTCAGAAGCACTATACTTATAAAGTTGAAATATTCTTAAAGTAGTTAATCGCTATCGATGGGATGCTGGCCTTAAGATTAATTTATTGTTTGTTCATGCATGTACCAGATCCGGTCTCGAATATAGAAGCTTTCTTCTGTCACAAACAGTCGTCTTAAAATACTAGACCGCATTCAGTACAATGCTCTGCGGTTGGTTCTAGGTGCGCTGAAATCCACACCTACAGAGAATCTTTTAGCTGAATTTATGGAACCTTCCTTACTTTTAAGGCGACCATTTTTAGCTGAAAAATTTATTCTCTAATACCAATTTTATAACCAAACTGAACTACTACAAAAAATATGTGGCATCTCTGTTTCTAATCTAGTCATAACAACACAAGATGGCATAACAAAAATTCTTCTATTGTAGCAGTAGCATATCCTTACGTTTCTCAATAATCTAATTACAATATCTCTTATGCCAAAGTCAATATTTGTTTCCCAAATTTTGACAATGAGAATCCAATTGATTTTCAGCATCGGGTAGCCAAGCTTGATAATCCGTGCAGGATTTTTACAGATGGTTCAAAATCAAGATTGGGAGTCGGTTGTGCTGTATTTATTCCAAACTATCAAGAATCCCTAATGTTTAAGTTAGATAAATGATGCTCCATATACTCTGCAAAAATTTTTGCAACTTATCAAGTTCTATGATTTCTAATCACCAAGTTGTAATTATGTCAGATTCAAAATCTGCGTTATTAGTTTTAGAAACGTTAACATTTATGTAAAAAAAGTATTGTCGCTAAAATTTTAGAAAACCAAATAAAGCTACCAGAAGGTCATACTTTCGTGAAACTTTTGTCTTGGTAAAGGGACACTTTGGTATTTCCGGTAACATCAAAGCAGATTTTTTTGCTAAAGAAACGATCTTAATAGGATCAAAAATAATTTTGTTAGATAGAAGCGATCTATCACGCAAGAAAAGTTTAAAACAAAATTGGGATATTAAGTAGTACGCGTTCTGCAATCAAAGCAATAATCGCTAGACCAAAATTCATCCTGTTTAACCTACTGAGCCTTTTGTCCTCAGAAGTTACGCAAACAGAAAAATCTATTCCATTTTTGGTAGATATCTTCTTAATAATGCTACGGAAAACAAATACCTTTCCCACAAAATCAAGCTTCTCTCTTACATTCGTCTCCACGAAACTATAAAATAAAAAAAAATCATCTGGGAATTAAAAAAAAACTTAGAGAAAAACTTAATTTGTATTGAATGAGTCGGCTAAATGTGTTTAGCATTTGTTCTTCATATTTAACCCTATGTAATATTACCTCTCTCACCATAGTCCTTTTTGTATTGTAGTAAAAAGTTGCTATAAAAGGCACCTTAGTGTGAAAAGTGACCTTGTCTATTTGTCAATCAATTTAAGTTGGTTAGGGCCCTGGATGAAGAGCATACCTACTGGTCCATAGAATGTTTTCATTTCCTTTTTTTTGTATTTTTATTTATTAATACTTATCTATATATATGGTCCGTAAGTGTATATATGTTCGCATATGTTTATGTTTAATATAAACATACATTGTAGTACTATTATCTATCGTAGCTGAATGGATCAAGCAATCCAAAGCCATTAAAAAAAAGTATTTGGATTAAGATAATACCTACCCATTTTTTACATTTTAGTTATTATCCTGAGATAGTTTATTTTATATTTTTTTACGAAAACGGTAAATTACTTCAGTAATTTCTTTTTTGTGTGACATACTTGATCTCCAATTTCCCAAAAATTCATTACGAAAACTCATCCTAGCCGCTTCATCTTTTATTTTTTCGAACTTCGAGCAACGACCAGTTTTCAATTAACTTACTGGAATCTGGAGAAACAATCACTGCTCCTTTAATTTATAACAAATTGTGTCTTTTACGACAACGCGAATGTTCCAGTTCGATAGATGATTGGAAGTTGATTAATAAGATTCAAAGAAAGCTTAGCCTAAGGATATTGGTTCTGCGTTCAAAGACATTATTTAAATCCTTGTTGATGGAACGTTGTTAAGTGCAAAAACAATGTTTGTGTTATTTAAAATACAAAGTAATTAAACTTGTTGATGTAAAACATTATGTGGAATTTTAATTATTGACGTCTTTTTTCTCTGTTTGAATTTCGTGATTTATTTTACGAGGTATCGACTAAGTTTTTAATAAACTTGCACCAGACATAGGGTGGCTAAAAAAACTTAAATTCTCCCGAAATCTTCGTACCCTTTTGTTTGATAGAAATAATAATATGGAAGTTATTCCTCTTCTTATTAGCAATTTGTACACGGGAGAGACAAGGTTGACTGGATAGTACTTTTTAAGGTGAGTGGCGTCGCCTTTTATATGTAGATTACCATTATGGCATAATTCCATGACATTGGAGTTTGTACACTCTCCACTGGGTTGGTAAGTGTCAGATTATTCTGACCAAGTTTTGAAGCTCATTATACTTCTATTACGTTGGTTACAGTAAAGTTTACTAGCTCTCTTTTACTTTATCTTTGACACATCGCATGTTAAACAGCTGGCAACCCTAATTTGCGACCATTTTTCTTTAGGCAACCTTATATACAAAATTTGCGCCCACTTTTTAACTGGCTATCTGTTATCAGTTCAATAGACCGTCTATTGAACTGCTACATATTCATAGTTCTGCTCTATGGAATGGAAGCGTGGACACTGACTGTTGCATCTATGAATCGGCTCGAAGCTTTCGAAATGTGGTGTGGTAAATGGTAAGAGAGGACCGGGAAGAAGACGCATTTCCTGGCTTCAAAATTTACGAAAGTGGTATAACACGACTACCACTGAACTGTTCCGCGCTGCAATAAACAAAGTAAAGATAGCCGTGATGATCGCCAACATCCGAAACGGATTTGGCACTTTAAGAAGAAGAAGACCTGTTATCAATATACTCTCCCATTCTTTAATGTATGTAGAAATTTGAGTTTTATTAACTACATTATGAACGTAGTGATTTTACAGTGAGATCTTGAATTAATATTAGTTAATATATGTCCACCTTTTATTTTGTATTATTCTAGTTTAGCAAAAATTGAAAAATTGAAAAATTGGATACCTCGGCCATATTCTGAGAAGAAAAAAATACGCAATCCCTCAACTAATCATCCAGGGAAAGATTGAAGGCAAGAGAGGAGTAGATAGCAAACAAATGCCGTGGATACGGAACATAAAGAACTGGACAGGCATAAACACTGGTGATCTTTTGTATGCCGCAAAAGACAGACGTCTCGCCTTAAGGTAACTCGCCAACGCACTATAGGTGTCATCATCATCCAGCCTCAAGAGTCCACTGCTGAACATAGGCCTCTTCCTCATGTTTCCAACCCCGTCAATCTTGCGCCGCTCTTATCCAGTTTTTATTGAGTCTTCTTAAATCGTCAGTCCATCTTGTAGGTGGTCGACCGACGCTTCTCTTGTCTTCCCTTGGCCTTCATTCCAATAATCTCTTTGTTCATCGCCCATGTGTCATTCTGGCTATGTGTCATGCCCATCTCCATTTTAGTCTGGCTATCTTCTCGATGATGTCAGTCACTCCGGTTCTTCTCGTGATGTCTTCGTTGGTTATTCTGTCTCGCAGAGTTATTCCTAACATGGACCGCTCCATTCTTCTCTGTGTGACTCACAAATTGGTAGCTGCTGCTTTTGTTTAGGTAAGTGTTTCTGCTCCGTACGTCAAGACTAGGAGAACACACTGATCAAATACCTTTCTCTTTAGGCATGTGGGCAGCTCACTTTTAAAAGTTTCTCTCAGTTTTAAAAATGCTGCCCACCCAAAGCCGATTCTTCTCTTCAGTTCATGAGTCTGGTTATCCCTGCCAATCATAATTTCATGTCCCAGATATTTATATCTATCTACGAGTTCTATTTCTTTCCCACCAATACTGATGTTCTGGTTGTGTACCAAATTGGTCATGATTTTTGTTTTCGAGATATTTATATTTAAACCCACATTTTCTGTAGTCACAACGAGTTCCTGTACCATCTCTCTTGCCATACCTAGATCTTCAGCTATTATAAGTATATCATCAGCGAAACGTAAGTTGTTTAGATATTCTCCATCTATTTTTATTTCCTTTGTCATCCAATCCAAATTCTTAAAAGCATGTTCTAGCACCGTATTAAAAAGTTTAGGTGACATTGGGTCTCCTTGTCTAAACCCCCCGTTCTATTTTTATGCGATTACTGTTAGTATGTAATCTGACAGTGGTTGTTGCCTGCGGGCATATTTTGTATAATAATTTAGTATATCTATAATCTAGCCTGCATTCTTTAAGCGCCTGTAATATTTTGCTTAGCTCAACTGTGTCAAAGGCTTTGTGAAAATCGATAAATATTAGAACTAGAGGTTTATTGTATTCCACTGCTTTCTCTATTAGGGTTTTTATACTTTGTAGATGGTCATTTGTTCCGTAACTTTTTCGGAATCCTGCCTGTTCCCTTGGATGATAAGTCTCTAATTTTCTTTCCATTCTCTTAACTAGTATTCGCGTAAACAACTTATATATATGGCTGAGGAGGCTAATCGGTCTGTAATTCTCTAAATTTGCTTTGTCTCCTGCTTTGTGTAATAGCATCATAGTAGCGTTGTTCCAGTCTGTTGGAATATTGGCGCTGTGAAGGCAGATATTGAAAAGTTGTTTAATTTTTTTAAGTAATACATCCCCTCCAATTTTTAGTGCTTCTGATACTATTCCATCTTCACCCGGGGTTCGATTATTTTTCATTTTCTTTAGGGCTTCTTTGATTTCTGATTTTGTTATATCGGGTATTAAATCTGATCCTTGGTTTAATACCCCAGTTTTTAGTGTAATTGGAGGTTCCGTATTGTTATCTTTTTTTCTTGATCTATATAACTCTGTGTGGAACTCTTCGACTATTCTTAATATTTCATCTCTGTTCGTTGTTTCTTCTCCAGTTCTGTTTGTCAGTTTGTTAATTTCTATTTTCCTCTTTTGTACGCTCCTCTTCAAAACTTTCATGTTCTTATTTTGCTCTATTGCCCGTTTTGTTTTTTCTACATTGTAGTTTCTTATGTCTTTTCTTATTGCCTTTGTGATTGTCCTATTTATTTGATTTATCGCTTCTTTGCTTGTAGTGTTATCTCCTTTCATTTGTCGCCTTAGTTCTATAAGGGTTTTCGTGGGTTGACTCAGTTTTTCATCTTTTTTGCTTGTCGGACAATATTTAGTTTGAGCCTGTTGCATTGTTTTGACTATTTGTTTGTTCAATATATTGATGTCTGCTGTTGTTGTATCTTTCAATGAATTACCAATATATTTTTCGAACTCCTGAATGTTAGTTGGTTTTGTCCATTTCTTTGGTTGTTTCTTATTTATCATTTTAAGTCTTTCTTTTTCGGTTGATATCGTTATTTTAGCTCTTACTAACCTATGATCACTGCTTGTACTGAACTGGTTTAGCACATTTACTTCTTCTTTAAATAATTCTTTTTTGTTTGTTAAGAAATAGTCGAGTTCGTTCCTTGTTTTTCCATCAGGAAAAACATGTCCCATGTCCATCTTCTGTGTTTTTTCTGTTTAAAGAAGCTGTTCATTTGATAGAGATTGTTTTCCAAAAGGAAAGTCAGTAGTTGTTTGCCTCTATCATTTCTGCCTTCGCTTCCAAAATTTCCCAATATTATTTCAGAGGGGTCTTCCTTAGTGCCTATTTTGGCGTTGAAATCACCACCTATTATTAAGAAGTGGCCAGGATTTTCCTTGATTGCAAAGGATATTTGGTCGTAGAATATTTGGACTTCTTCGTCTGGATGTCCTGTAGTAGGGGCGTACACTTGAATGAACTTTAGGATATATCTGGCATTTATTTTAATGTTAAGTAGACCACTCTTGTTGAGATTTGGTTTATAAGAAGAAGTTTAGTAAATAATAGTATAATAGTTTCATTTTTCAAAAAAATACAGATGGTACTTTTTAAATTTATTGAATAACTTAACAACCACAAATTTAACCAATGTCGGGGTGAGCAAAGTTGCGTTCCACATTTACCGATGTCAGCAATAACTAATTTATTTTTACTTTCCATTTACAAGCCGCTTAAATACATGCTTCGTTTTGTTTACACAAGGTCGCGTATGTGTAAATACGCAATATATTATAACAAATCTAATTTTGTGTTTATCGATATCCTTTCTAATGTCAAGTTTTGGCATTTAACTAAATTCAAATCAAACACATGTAATCGAATTTAACCCATAACCAGTGAGCTAGAGTCACGCAGACTCCTAGTACTTTAGAAGTTGTTGTAACTTTTTCCGGTGACCTTGAATTTTGCGCGCGCTCATGTACCTTCAAGTCACTATTGGTAGTTATTGGTATTCAGTGAGTATTCAGATAGGGTACTGTGAACACGTTCAAATTAGAAATCAAAGTCTCAGTGACTCTACCTCACCGTTGACACTTTCACTGCGCATGACTCCGATCGAAGTCAAAGTGGTCCTTTGCTAGGTGCGCATGACTCCAATCGGGGACAGTAACCCGTTGATTTTTAAGACGGTATATTTTACTTAGTAAAAAAATACAGATGGTACTTTTTAAATTTATTGAATAACTTAACAACCACAAATTTAACCCATGTAAGGCCGCCAGCCGTCCAAGCGGGCTGGGCGGCTGGCTTCTCCTTCGCTTCAATGCGAGAGATGTCAGTTCAAATCCCCAGCTCGGTGAACGGAAAACAAAAAGGCTAACGCAGTAGTTTAAAATTCTAAAATGAATCTGCGGCTTAGTCTAGAATATGCTGGTATCTGATCGGCCTATGGTGGAGCAGTACGGCAAGAGATAAGGGCTTGCGGCTAGGTGATACTCCCCCATAGATCCCTACCGGAAGGGCGTGGAACGCCTAAATACCGGGTATATATATATTTTACTTAGTACGACGTCGACATTAGTTAATGTTTGTCAGGGTGTAAGTGAGGACTTAAAGTGTCAAAAATTTTTACCAGTTCTTTGCTGTAGTTCGTGATTTAAAATGGCGGAAAGTATGCCGGACCCTTCAAAGTGTAAAAAACAAGAAATATTCCTGCCTCCAGACATAGTATTTCAAAAATTCGTATGGTTAATAAGGGACGAACAAAGAGAAAGCGTTGTAAAATATGCCCCGAAAACAAAATTAGAACGCAGACAATATATCAATGCGAAAAATGTCCTGATCAACCCGGATTTTGTGTTGTCTGCTTTGCAATTGCTCATATGTGAATCAAAATCAAATCAATATGTTAATCTTTCTGTATTTTATAGAATAAATAAACTTATTTTTTCTAAAATTCCGTTATATAATTATTTTTCTATAAAACGTTCTAATTTGCCTTGTGCCGATCGGAGCCAGTCAGTGATACACTAGAAATTCTTAGCCAGATGCGCATGACTCTCATATTAAAATTTTTGTTAAAATCCTTTATAAAAGGTATATAAATTAAAAAACCCAAACGGGCTATGTCATGAAGACAAAACGTTTTCGGAATCCATATTCCATCATCAGTGTCTAGGTGTACATGTTTTGAGCCACTAAGTATCTGGGTAAAAACCCGTTAAAAGGTATATGTTACAATTTAGTTTACATTATTTAGTCTTATATATAAGGATGTTAAAGTTACCAGTGGATATGATAACATGGCAACGTAAGACTCTACATGAAGTTGCTGGTCCTGAGACGAAGTGTCTACGAGGACTTGATGATAGCAACTGTTGCTATCATTTAGGCAGCCTGCGGCTCTGTTTGCTCTATTCACTTGATCTTCCACTTCGGTTTCGAGCTTTCCGTAGCTAGATAATGTGATGCCTAGATATTTAAACTCCATCACTTGTTCATTATCTGACCTTCCAGCTTCAATTTACATCTCAGTAAATTTGCTGTGTAACCATGCATTTTGTCTTTTTTCGGGAAATTAACATATTAAATTTTCTGGCGGTTATATTAAATTGGTGCAGCATACGTTGTAAATCATCTTCACTTTGAGAGCATAGCAGATTATTTTAAGTTGTTTTTCTTCCATTTGGTATCCTTTTATAGTTCTTACTTTTTTTATTATTTCGTCCATAATCAGGTTGAATAATAGAGAACTCAGGGAATCTCCCTGTCTTATCCCATGTCAGCTTCAATAGGGTCGGCTAGTTCTTCTTCTACTTTTAGATTTATCGTGTTGTTTTGGTAGATATTTTCGATCGTCCTGATTATTCCTAGAGATATCTCTCTTGCATACAGTAAGTAGATAAAGTCTTTTAATTTGACCCGGTCAAATGTCTTCGTAAGGTCCACGAAACATAGATATGCCGGTTTCTTGTATTCTAATGATTTTTTTGCACTTGCCTTATTATAAGTATAGCGTCGGTGTATGATCTTTTTGACCGAAATCCTTGTTCTTCTGCTAATGTTATAATTTTATTTAATTTATTTGTTATTACTTTGGTTGTTATTTTAGTGTTGTGTTTAATAAATTAATTCCTCTGTAATTTGTCCTCTCCTGGTGATTTTCTATTTTTTAATTTTATTAATCCTTCCTTTACCAATTTTTCATCAATAATTATTTCTTCGTTTGTCGTCACCTTTGGTGTTGGTATTTCATTATCGTCAGCTTTAACAAATAGGGATCGAAAGTAGTCTACCCATGTTTCCTTCTAAATGTGTTTCGTTTTTATTAGTTCGTTCGTCTCTTTTCTTTGTCCTTTGATTATTCTCCATATTTCTTTGTTTGTTCCGTAGAAATTGTGTTCCATCTGTTTTGAGAAACTCTGCCAGTGTTCCTTTTTTATTTGTCTAACTAAAGTATTTTCTGATTTGAACATTTCTGATTCGTTTATAGTGGTTGTATGCCGGTTGTGTTTGTTGTGTTCTGTATTGTAAAAAGGCTTTCCTCCTTTCCTTCACAGTTTGTCTTCACTTCCTCTCTAAACCATGGTGGTTTTTTTTAAATGTTAGTGTTCGTTACTTTCGTCTGTCCAAGTGATTCTGTTGCTCGTTAATTATGTTATTTTTGAGTTTTTTTCACCTTTCATCGATGTTATCGTTTTCCAATATTTTATTCCCAGCGATCATCTCTGATATTTTTATCCTGTATAAGTATTCCGTGGATTCCGTATTTAGTCCTTCGACTTTGATTTTTGTTTGTGTTGGCGCCGCTTTCTTGGGTGGGAAGTATTTCAGAATGATTCTTATTTTAAATAATACTAGGCTATGGTCACTACCTACATCTGCTGAGTTGAGGCATATTACGTCGATTATTTTCGATGGATGAATATCTCTGTTGGTTATAACATAATCACATCCCAACAAAAAAATTTTTTGTCCTGCTGCCGAAAAAAAAATTAACTGATTTTGGTTAATTCATCTGTGCTGATTCCAAAAATACAAACCTTTTCTTTGTATCAGCTCTAGTTTTCGAGATATAACATAATACTCATCAAATACTTAAATATTCTTACATTTCTGTATATTCCACCACTATAACTGCAATATGTTTATAAACCAACTTATTAAATTCGAATACAAATACATACTAATGACTTCTAATTAAAGTGTACTTTTTGGAAATGCCCATAACTTGAAATTAGCGCTAATTGCTTTTTAACTATTGTCCGATCAGTAAATAGTATTTTCTCTGAAACGGCCTTAAAAAATTCCTATAAAGTCAACTGCGTTCTATTGTAAAATTTAGTTTAAACTTAAGTTTCGTTGCAAGAGTTTGTTTTTGACAACTGAAAACCATGGCTTCTACAAGCAGGCTGTTGTGTGAATAACCCGGACGTTTTTTGCTACATATGTGGCGAGCACATTGTAAAAGAAAGTAGAAAACCAGTTTGTGATTTTATAAAAAGGGCATATCAAGCCTACTTTGGTGTTCATTTAGGAGATCAAGATAAATCCTGGGCTTCACATGTAGTGTGCAAAACTTGTCGGGAAAACTTGCGACAGTAGATAAAAGGACAACGAAAAATGTTTAAAGTTTGGTGTACCAATGGTATGGAGGGAACCAAAAAATCATTTTGACGATTGCTATTTCTGTCTTGTGAATATAAAGGGCATTAATCGTAACAATCGACATACGTCCTATATCCTAACCTGGATTCAGCAATTAGACCAATTCCACATCAGCTTGAACAGATACCCATTCCAATATTTAGCTGTCTACCTACGTTACCAGAGGATAATCTTACCACATCATTCACAATTCGTCAGTTATCTGACGAACTACAGACTAATAGATTTGAGGAAGACGACAGTGATTTTGAAGAGAAGTCAACACGTCCTGAACTCTTTACTCAGGAAGAGCTAAGTGATCTTATCAGAGATTTGAACCTTCCAAAGGATTCTTCCGAGTTGCTTGCCTCCCGACTAAAGCAAAAGAATCTTTTTCACCCAGACACCAAAATTACATACTACCGTAATAGAGAAAAAGATCTTTTGCCTTTTCTCTCAGCAAAATGATATGGTTTTTTGTAATAATATTAAAGGACTGTTAGACAAAATGGGTGTATCGGAACATACACCAGCACTACATATACGTAGCTAGTGCTAGTGCGAATCGTCCCTGTTTTGAATACTTGTCCAGCAAATTCCCTGCACTTAGCAAAGAAAAATTGAAAGCCGGAATATTTGATGGGCCTCAGATACGACAACTTATAAGATTCGCATTTTACAGAATCGATGACTAAAATTGAATGTAATCCATGGTGCTCTTTAGTGAAAGTTGTGCAAAATTTTCTTGGAAACAATAAATCGGAAAATTACCGAGATATAGTGGAAGAAATGCTTAACAATTTTAACAAACACGGTTGTCATATGAGTATTAAAATTCATTACCTCCACAGCCACTTAGACCGTTTCCCAGCAACTCTTGGTGACCTTAGTGAGGAACAAGGGGAACGCTTCCATCAAGATATCAAAACGATAGAAAAGAGGTATCAGGGGAGATGGGACACTCACATGATGGTGGATTACTGCTGGAGTCTTCAAAGGGACCGTCCTTTTAAAGCCTTTGCAAAAAAATCATATAAAAGGAAGTTTTTAGGTGACGCTGAATAGCAGATTTGTGCTGCGGTGCTGGTTAAGTTAAATGAAAAGTTAAGTTTTCTTGGCAGATATGTGTGATGATTTTTGTAAGTACATTATTGTACAATAAATATCTTACTTTTTATTAGTGTTTTGTTTATTTAATTGGTAGCAGCACTACATATACGTAGCTAGTGCTGTGTTAAATTAACCTATATGTTAGAAATGTGATCTGTTGTATTTCCTGAAAACGATCTGATGGAGCAAATCTGGTGGCATTTTTGGATTCAGCAGACCCAAATTACCTAGAAACATTAAAAAAATTGCCGGCAGCAAACTGTGTATTTACCAGTGAATCTATCATAGATCTTTGTCCACGGGTGTTATTAAATGTATATTTGTGTTGATCTTGTCGGTATTAACATTCTCGTTTAATGCTGGGTATTACTTGATTGCCTATTCGAGCGTTAAAATCATCCAATATTATCATCTTTCCTCTGTTTTGATCTACTAATTGTTGTAATTGGTCATAAAATACTCCTCTTGTTATTTGAGGCTTGTTATTTTCTAGGCCGTATACTCCGATGACGTTCAGGTCTTTCTTCTCCATTCTTATCTTTGCTGTTACTATTCGTTCTGATATATATTGGCACTCTTTGATGTGATTTTGGCACCTTTGGTGTATTAGTAAGGCTACACTTTCTTTGGCCCTGTTTTCTTTTGCTACTCCACTGTAGATTAGTATGTATTCACCTAATTTTGATTGACCTTTTTCTATTTTTTTTGTTTCCTGTAGAGCACAAATGTCTATTTCTTTCTCTTTCAGCACTTGGGTTATTTCTTGGTCCCTTGAGTTGAGTGATCTAATATTCCAAGTAGTAATTCTCATCTGGGCGTTGGATGTTGTTCGCTTGTCCTTATTTCTTGCCGTAGTCGTCTTCATAGTATCAATCCGGTTCCGAGGCTGTACATTGTTTCTTTAAATTTATTATAGTACATAATTGCACTATAGAAAATGTATTATATTAACGTTTTAAAAAAGCACTCCTTATGCTGTCTGTTCCTGGGTTAATGAACTTACCTCACTTTGTGCATGATAAACAACCCCGATGCCTACTCATGAATCAAATTTGCTACAGCGAAAGAGCTTTAGAGCTTAAAAAGACAGAAAGCTAAACGTCGCTTTCCTTTTTAGAATTCCCTACGGAATCGCTTACAGATACCATAATTTTTAAACAAGACTGGGATATTTTGCAGCAACATGTGCTAGTTTGAATATGTTTATTTTATTTCTCCCCGGACATTTTCAAGTTTTTAGGTCAAAATCGATTTTTGTTTTGTTTGTTTTGGAATATACAGGGTGAATTTAAACTATTGGTATATTATGACTAGAATGGGTTATTTAAAACAAAATATTTCCATTAAACCAAATATGCATTAAATTACATTATTACCTTACAATTAAATTTACATTTTTTTTATTTTAAATTTTATTTTTTGATAATAATTTCACTGTATATTTATAATTTGTTATCAAATTGGCACATATGCATAACTTTGAATCTTCTTCTTCTGGTGCACTCCGTTATTGGAGGTTTACGTTTACTAAATAACATGACTCTTCTGGCTACTCCCCTTCGGCCCTCTATCTTGCCTTTAAATATTAATCGTAGTAGGTTATATTTGTCATTTCTTATGATGTGGCCTATATACGAGGACTTTCTTTTCTTAATAGTTGTTCTAACTCTCTATTTATGGTATTTACTACTGTTTGATTCGCAATGTGTTTTACCCATGATATTCTGAGCGTTTTGCGATATAGCAACATTTCAAAGGCTTCTAGCCGTCTCATGGTATTTAATTTTAATGTTCAGACTTTAACTCTGAAGGACTGACGAAATGTAGCATTTAGTAACTTTAATTCGAATGTCTAAGCTTAGATTTCAATTATAAAAAACTTGGCCTGTTCTATTTGTGTTTTTACTTCTATATCTGGATCCCACGTATGATTTAGTACTACTCCTAAGTATCTGAATTTGTGAACTTGTTTTAATTGAGTGTTATTTAGGTCAATGCGACAGTTTTCATCGGTTTTGCTAATTAACATTACTTTAGTTTTTTGAAGATTTGTTGTCAGTCCCATTGCTTCTCTTACATTATTTACTCTGTTTAGTATATTTTGTAAGTCTTTCATTCTTTCTGCTATTAGAATGGTATCGTCTGCATACATAATATTTTTAATAGATTTACCGTTTAGTTTTATACAAATTTCGGCGTCTTCTTCTTTTTTGAGTGCCTCTCCTATCGGAGATTGGATATCATTAGGGCGATTCTAATTTTATTTACTGCCGTTTTGAATAATTCGTTAGTGGTACAGCCAAACCACTCCCTTAAATTTCTCATCCAGGACATTCTTCTACGGCCCGGATTTCTGCGTCCTTGGATTTTTCCTTGCATTATATTTTGTAGGAATGTGTACTTTTGTACTCTCATCCTCAAAGGATTCAAGATTTTTAACATTACTCTTAAGAGTCCATGCCTCAATACCGTAAAGCAAAGTACTGAATACATATCATTTTAACATTCTAGTTCGTAGCTGAATACTAATATCACGATTACAAAATAATTTTTTCATTTTTATAAAGGTAGATTTCGGCGTCGTTTAGTGCTTAATATGCAATCAGAGTACAAATTAAAGAGTAATGGAGACATGATACAGCCTTGTCGAACACCTCTTTCTATTTAAGGTTGGTTGCTTCGTGGTTCCAATAAAGATTTTAAATTATGCAGAGATCTTTTGTATCTAGCTTTATTTTCTGCAGTTCATACAACAATTTTTTTTGCTGGACTCTATCAAAAGCCTTCTGGTAGTCGATGAAACAGAGATATATATTCTTCTGGCAATCGAGGCATTTTTGAGTCAGTGTTTTAGTCGCAAACAGCGCCTCTTTTGTTCCCAAGGCCTTTCTAACTCCGAACTGAGGGACTTATGTCTATTTCACATTTTTTATAAATTCGATTATGTATGATCTTTAAGAATTTTTTTAGTAAGTGACTCATTAAGCTAATAAGCCTAATTTCATTGCATTTGCGGGAACTGGATTTCTTTGGCATAGAGCGCCGGTACTTATGGCCATTGTTGATTTTACTTGCCAATATGAGTGATTTTCTTAAGATATTCACAAAGGATCTTTAATGCGGTAGTTGCTTCTTGCTTTCTGCATCCTGATAACTTTAAATAAGGAATATTATTCCAAATGATGAAAAGGTTGCCAATGTAAGTCCATAATACTGGTATATAAGATTGAGTCAATGTTCACTAAGTAGTTTCTTTTTTTATTGATTGGCTCAAAATTTACTAACAAAAAAATGGAAACTACTTAAAAACTAGTAAATACTACTTTAAAAAAAATTGAAACTGCTTTCCCACATACCAGAATATTATTTTCCTTATTATTTTATATTTTACATTTTGCTACTTGAATTATTCTTGATGATGAGATTGAGCCGAAACATTTTTTTGGCGTAAATTTTCGGTAACTTTAATTAGATAGTATGACTTCGTAGCCAGATCCCTGCTTTCCAGCATTAGTGCTTCATCAGCACTACCAGGTCATCCGCCTATGCTATTGTCTGTACATAAATGCCCTCTTCAGTGCTTCAACCAAATGAAGTGACGACTCTAGAAAAGGTGAACACAATCCACAAAATGGTACTGGATGATCAACGGCGAGTACTTTACAAACTAATTGCAACATTTTAGCGCAGTAATCAAGCAAAAACGGTCCCACATTTGTCTAAGAAGAAAGTGTTTTTTCATCAAGAGAATGTACCATCGGCAAAGTTAATTAAACTTTTAATTGCTACCTAATGCATCCTCTTCGCTAAATTTAACGCCATCGAAATATTTTCTGTTCGAAACCTTAAAAAAATGGCTCAGTGGTCAAGGATTTTCCATCCATGAAGAAGTGATGTCGGCAGTCAATGGCTATTGTGGGGAGCAAGACAATTCTTGTTTTAAAAAAAGGGGAAAATAAAGTGTACAGAGCTGAAAGGAGATTACGTTGAAAAATAAATACATTTTTCTCTAAAATTTTTGTATTGTCTTTGTTGAATAGGGTACTTCTGGTACCGCTAAATCTATATGGATATATGGGGTAGAACAATGCGGAACAATGACCAATTCTAATACAGAGATTATTGAAAGAGGCCGATAAAAATGCTGAAGATAATACTCAATATGCCGTGTTATATTACCAACATCGTTATGTATCAAAACTGAAGTAATTTCTATAAACTTCTATAAACACGAATTATGATTTCTATAAATCATAATTCGTTCAAGAAGCTTTTGTTATTATTTTCTTTATATTTAGTTTTAATTAACGTGTATGTGTATAATATGTCATGTAAATACCGCCTTAATCATTATTATTGTCTTTGCCTTTATTCTTATGCGGGGTCGGCTTCCCTAATGACATTTCTCCATAAGTTTCTATCTTGGGACAATTATCTTGAATGACATGTCCTGCCTAAGCGTTTCCCCCAGGTTTTTTTGGTCTTTCTCTCCTACTACTTTCAGGAACCTGCAGATCAGCAATTCTTCATATTGGGTGATTAAAGTCTCTACGATCATCATTCAATCTTCGCTTATCCACTGCTGGACATAGATCTCCCTCATAATTTTCCATCTATTTCGATCTTGTGCCTCTTGCATCCAATTCCTATGACAACGTTTTAGATCGTCAGTCCAACGTGTTGGTGGACGACCTCTGCTTCGGTAGGCATCATCTCTTGGTCTCCATTCCAGTATCCGCTTTGTCCATCTATTATCTGTCATTCGAGCCACGTGACCTGCCCAGTTCCATTTCAGTGTTGCTACTCTCTCTAAGGCATCAGCCACTCCTGTTCTTTGTCGTAGCTGGCGATTTGGGATCTTGTCTCGTAGTGAAACGCCCAACATAGCACGCTCCATCGCCCTTTGACACACACGGATCTTTTGAACTGTTCTCCTTGTCATGGTCAACGTTTCCGCACCGTAAGTTAACACTGGCAAAACACACTGATTAAACGTTTTTCTTTTAAGGCATATTGGTATATCAGACGATTTGAAAATATGGTTCAGCTTGCCGAAGGCTGCCCAAGTCAGTCTTATACGACGGAGAAGCTCAACGGTTTGGTTATCTTTTCCTATGCGAATCTCATGACCTAGGTATTTATAGGCCATTTCTAGCGAGGAAAGGTAGAGCTGATTTAAAAGTTCTTTGGCCTCATCTATCCTATCAGCTATTAGTACAATATCATCTGCAAACCTTAGATGGCTAAGCTTTTCTCCGTTTATGTTTATGCCCTTGTCGGTCAGTTTTGCCCTTTTACATATATATTCCAAAAGCTTAGTGAACAGTTTCGGCGATATGGTGTCCCCCTGGCGTACTCCACGTTGTATCGGGAATTTCTGGGTTTGACGATCACCCACTCTAACACTGGCTGTTGCGTTTTGGTATATATGTTTAATTATATTTATATACCGATAGTCAATTCGGCATTCTGTCAAGGCTTCCAACATTTTTTGTTGATTTACGGTGTCGAATGCCTTTTCATAGTCGACAAATATTAAAGCTAGTGGTTTATCATATTCAGTGCATTTTTCTATAAGATTTTTTATTACCAGTAGGTGATCGTTTGTTCCATAGCCTTTTCTAAAACCCGCCTGTTCTATGGGCTGATAAAATTCCAATTTATTTTCTAGTCGTTTCGTAATTATTTTTGTAAATAGTTTATAAATATGTGAAAGTAGACTTATGGGCCTGTAATTCCTGAGGTCGGTAGCATCCCCTTTTTTATGAAGTATGATAATTTCTGCGTTATACCACTGGGTTGGTGTTATTGCTTCCTGCAAACATCTAGTGAATAGTTTGGCAAAGACCTGCCATAATCTTTTTCCAGCCACTTTCAACGCTTCTGCCACTATTTCATCGCCTCCGGGGGACTTATTGTTTTTCATTTCTTGCACTGACCTTCGAGCTTCATTGGGTGTTACGTCCGGCAAAATTTCAGATCCCTGATTGATTATCTTTGGTAATGATCCACTCCGGTTACATTGCTGTTCTTTGTATAGTTGCCTATAAAAACTCTCTATCGTATTCATAATTTGAATTCTATCCTCAATGATTTTCCCCTGTTCATTTCTTAATTTGTGGACGTTTTTTCTTCCAATGGACATGCTCTGTCTGAGTACTTTCAAGCTTTTGTTTTCTTCTATTACTTTAGTTATTTCCATCGTATTATATCGTCTCAGATCTTTTCTAACTTCCTTTTTAATTTTCTTATTCAAAATTCTTAGTTCATTTTGGTTATGATCCTGATTTTCCCTAAGTTTTCTTCTTTCCTCTAGAAGATGTTTTGTGTTGTGGCTTAATTTTTTGTTATTATTTTCAGGACGAGAACAGTATTTCTTTTCAGCTTCTTTCAATATTTGAGTAATATTATTGTTCATTTTATTGATGCTGATATTCTCTAAGTCGTGTGTATCCAAACTAGTCTTAATATTTTCTTCGTAAAGTGTTATATCTTCTGGGAACAGCCACCTTCCACTTTTCTTTTTGAGGATCATTTTTGTTCTTTCAACTTCACTGTTAAAAGTGGTTTTTGCTCTAACTAATCTATGGTCGCTCCCTGTTGAAAATTTATTCAATACTGTTACATCCTGAACAATATCTTTCCGATTTGATATTATGAGATCAATCTCATTTTTTGTTCTTTGGTTCGGACTCTTCCATGTCCACTTACGTTGGGGTTTCTTTCCGAAGAATGAGTTCATCACAAAGAGATTTTCCTGATGTAAGAAGTCAAGAAGCCTGTTACCTCTCTCATTTCTCTCACCAAATCCAAAGTTTCCCATAGCAGATTCTGCATCATCTTGTTTGAATCCCAATTTGGCGTTAAAATCTCCAATTATCAATGTGTAATGTGTTTTTGAAGTTTGTATAGCTGCTCTGATATCTTCATAAAATTGATCAACCTTCTCATCCGGGTGGATCGTAGTTGGTGCGTAGTCTCTACGATAAACATGACCAAACCATCTTAACCTGTACTCTCTCATTTTGACAACAATTGGTGCCTTCCATAGACTTCCACTAATATAACTACTTTAATGTACTTATTTACATTCAGAAATCTATTTGGTCCTGCATTGAGACAGGACTCAGTATTCGTATAAACACCATGCGAGAAACACTTCAGTTTATGTAACCATCCAACCCCAGTGTAATTCGACGCATTCCAACCCAAGATTCTACAGTCTAGATAGAGAAAAGAAACGCTGAATAGACAAAAAAACATTCATCATCAAAGGTAGCGTACAGTCATAATTTACATACACATACGATAACTAATACATCGATATCTCAATTGACGTATTCATAGCATTTTAACATTATACAAAAGTTATATGACAAGTATTCGACGCTGTTATTTGTAGGTAGATTGTAAAATTACGTATTAAGAATATTCGTTCGCGTTGTATAACTTGAAACCTCACAGTTTTCCAAAGATATCAAATTGCAGCTAAGTAATAAGGAGAAAATATCCATTAGTAGGTAGTAGTAGGTGTTTCCTTGAAATATAATCGTTACACCCATACAATTAAATTAACTTGATTGGCGTCTTGACTGCTAAAAACAAAATTTTCACCTTCGAAAATAGAGATAAATCAATAACTTTTATGGCTGTGATGAAATATGTACACTAAATAATTTGCTGATTTTCTGTTGTACATCATATTGAATTGATAAAAATTTGAAGTAAAAATTGCTGACATTATTTCGATTGGAATATTGCTACAATTAATTTAATAGATTTTAACTCGCCGAAATTTTTAAACATAAAATTGAGCTTATTCTTATCGTTGGAGATAGTTAAAAACATGTATCGAAGCAGCAGATAATTTAAGTTATGTTGAACAATTGCGATATTCATTTCAATTCTCTTGAAACGATAAGCAAATGTTATATGGATCAATAGCTTTTCCGTTTGATACCGCAATTCTGTTTGATATGAAACATGTTTTCTTTTTATTCTTCGTAGTTTCAGCTTTAGTTGCTAAACATTTGTTTTTGTTATGTTATAAAATATATCTTTTATATGTGGTTAGTATTTATTGTTATTTCTATATTTCTTGTTATAAGCTAAGAACTAAAGACATTATTGAATATGAACTTACTGTGTCACTAACTTCTGCATCCACGCAAATAGTGCAGGTGATCCATGTTCAAAAAGGGTAATAGAAGTAACTAAGAACTTACAGAGGCATTGAAAAAATCTTGTGACATATATGAAAAACAACAATTTAGCCCTACTTCGTAAGCAACCACAGTGACTTCTATAAAATTTAAAACAACTACTTACTTAACTCACAATACACCTCTGAAAGGCATGATGGCACCAGTTTTTCTATCATTACTGTCAAAAAAATTAATGTTCACAGTTTTTTCTGTTATAAAAATCTCACTTTTTGTTATCTGTGAATGAGTAGTCATCTGCCCGAAACATTCGTAATCAATCCGGTGTAATTATCATAAAATCTTTGTTTAATTAGCAGTAGCTATTTAAATTTAATTTTTCTAAGATTTATTCATCCAGGTAAGTCGTGTGTAAGATTTATTCATCCAGGTAAGTCGTGTGTAATCTGCAATATCCTGGAAATAGTGTAGTTTCGAGTCAAATCGAAATCGAGTACAGTGTAATCACAGAGTTGCATCATTAATAATCCTCGTTAATCTTCATCGTCGGAAGGTTAACGCATCATCCACCAAGAGATAAACTAACAGAGTTTATGGCTGCATCCAGGTCTGTGAGAATCAACCAGTGCTTTTTACTGTAAAGCCATGAAAAGCATTACTGAGCCAAAGGGAGATAAATCACATCTAACAACTACCGTCATGTTGGTCACACGTTCCTGGTAAACAGGTACAGACAAGCTACACAGATCGAGTATTTATACAACTTTTCATCAATAAAACATTTCGCGAATAAACATCTTCCATTTTTAACAATAAATTCCAAGACAAGTGCATTACGTCAAACTTTGTAAATTAGCACGATACATTGGGTTCCATACATTGGTACAGTTCATTAGACCGTATTGGAAACAACGTTATTGTCTATTAATTTAACTCATTTTGTTATTTAGTTAGTAATAATAATTGTAATCATTTGTCAATAGTAGTAATTAAATTTATAAACGCAATTCAGGTGTTTCTATTATCTATTGCACGGTGAACCCCCAATAAAGTAACAAATCAACTGATCAAATATACAGTGCATGTCTGAGAAAAAGTTACTACAGTAGCTCCGGTCTTGTATGAGTCATACAGATATTGCCTGCACATCAACTGTATATTGAAAATAAAAAAAAACATGCAATCAGGTTAAAAAACTTAGGCTACCTTTGTAAGTTGAACCAAATTGAATTAAACCAAATGAATTGGCTTTCAGCCAAATGTACAACTTATTTAGACTTTAGTTTTTCTAGATTTTAAGTATTTCCTAAAATTTTATTATTATTATTTGTTATTATGTATTATGTTTTCTACAACAATGTTCCTAATATATTATAGACGTCACATCTTTATTAATTTATACTATTTAAATAATTATTATATTATAATATATTGCGAGTATATTATATTATATTATATTATATTATATTATATTATATTATATTATATTATATTATATTATATTATATTATATTATATTATATTATATTATATTATATTATATTATATTATATTATATTATATTATATTATATTATATTATATTATATTATATTATATTATATTATATTATATTATATTATATTATATTATATTATATTATATTATATTATGTTATATTATATTATATTATATTATATTATGTTATATTATATTATATTATATTATATTATATTATATTATATTATATTATATTATATTATATTATATTATATTATATTATATTATATTATATTATATTATATTATATTATATTATATTATATTATATTATATTATTTAAATAATTATTTTATTTTAATTTCTTTATTAATTTATTAATTCCTTTGCCTTCAGATTCGTTTTTACTATTTTTTCTTCAAAAAGTAGTTGACGCCCTCTGCTTTTAGCTACTTTTGGCCTACTTTTTGTCAATCACCTTTAATGGTGGGATTATGGCTGATTGAGGTATTATTTTTATAATAGTATTTAAATCTTTTTTGGTAGTTTTATCCTTACATACTTTTATTCTAACTCTTCTCGCCCACCCCCAGTATGTTCAATTTTTCACGTACGAAAATCAATATTATACTTTTCGCTGTATCAAATCTTAGAATTACCACGCTCAATTTCAAATCGATAGTAATAAAACCTAATCCAACCCTTAATAATAATTCGTCCTACCTATTTTTATCCCTACCTACGTACAGACATTCTGCAAACGAAAAATATCCCTCTATGATTTTGGCTCCCGTAGACAACTGACGTGTTTTTCGAGCTCTCTGATTTGGTGCTTCTGGCAAATAGACGTGTTTTTTTTGCCTTACTTACCTATTGATTTCCGTACACAACAGACGTTTTTTTCGACCTCACTTAATTTGTGCCTAAATAACTGCCTAAAAAGAAACAGTACCAGTGTATACACATAAATAGTATTGACGTGAATCCGCGAAAAGTAAATCAACACTCATACGAGAACCCATCACGTGTGAATACCGCGATTAAAAACCTGCTTATCGGACGGCTACCGGTATGCGAGTGTATATAACAGTAATATTGGTAAGCTTTTTTATAAACTTTATTTAGCTATTGTTTATATAACATTTAATTACCTCTGCTAATTATTTTGAACCACTCCTATAATACAATCCTAATAACTCTGAAATTATTCTAATAATATGGCATAGGTACATGCCTTAAATGTACATATTTTTGTTGTTCGCGTCGGATCTACCCTTATCTCCCTGTCTCTCTCATTTTATCTTCTGTAGCAATAAGGACTTAAACATACGTGTTAATATATATATATATATATATATATATATATATATATATATATATATATATATGTGTGTATAATATATGTATATAATGTTGTAACCTCAGAAACCTTTTTTAGATGGTGCTAGAAAGGTCACCAATGGAGACATTGCGGACGACAGCCAGATGGTTGGTGGAGAGCGAGTCGTGGATTAAAAACTAGCTTTTGGAACCGGAAATTGGTCCAACGGACGAAATAAGTAAAGATCGGACAGGATAAGATATATTAGAAAATATACAGAAATAAACAAAAAGATAGATAGGTAAAATTACCAAAGATAAGATAAGATAGAAAAAGGGTACCACTTAACTTTTTGGGGTTCAAGGGGAAAGTTAAGAAACCCTAGAAACGAAAAGAGATAAGGAAAGATATTTAGGTTCTGAGACCAAATCCAAGGAAAGATATCAACAGTTAATTATTAAATAAATTTTGTCAACACACTAAATAAACAAATAATAAATAATGTATTAGGTGGACTCCGTCCACCTAGTTACCTACGAAACTTAATCAGCCTGATCTTTCTCCTGGTCGAAGGTATAATAATAATTTAATGTAATAAGCAAATATTCAGAGGTATTATTTTATCAGGAAACTTATTAGGAGTCGAGAAATAAAATTCATGGATAAAACAAAACAATATATTCAACAAGACAATTAAATGGGCGGCTGAATGTAAACAAGTAAAAATAAAAAAACGGGTGTGGCAGTCCGGTGGGACTGCCGGTAGAAGTTATACTTCTATACACGCGTTCGCCGTTACAAATTTATAGGGGAGTCAATCTGCACAATCATTATATATTAAATGCTATAGGTAAGAGATAGCAGAAAGAGAAAAATAATTAGGTATATAGGTATATGGTGCATCGTTTGCTGTATACAAACATTTGACTGGTAATAGGAGTATAGTAAATGAATTTTTATTTTCATATATGTATAAAAGAAGTTGAATGCAAAAAAAATTTTTTACACAAACTCTGCAGTAAAATTCATTGTTTATTTTGTTATTAATATAAAAATTATAATACAATACACTGCAACATAATTCAATATAATAATACAATACAAATTAAAATGCAATATTCATAAGTATTTAAAACTGCCAATATACATAACTTACTTTACGAAAATAAAAATAAAAAACCAACAACTCGGATTATGTTGTAAGTTTTCATTTTATTTTAAAATTTAGCATTTTTGCGTATATTATATATATTTAATAATATTAACGTGAGGTTTTTAAATATTTCAAAAATAAAAAAGGAAATACATATTGGGATTCGAACTCACGTACACCAGCATATGAACCAAACACGTAAGAGGTTTGCCAGTTAGACATGATACTAGCGGATTTCAAAATTGACAGTTGTCTGTCATACAGTGATTATTTTGAAATACAAAAGCCTAAAATAATTCTGAACATTTAATAAATAATACAAAACATATCACATAAATATTAATAAATATTAATATATATTATATTATATTATATTATATTATATATATATATATATATATATATATATATATATATAATATATATAATATAATATATTTATAATATTAAATATATATACAAAAGGAACATTTTTATTCTCGAGAGAGGAAGAGAGAGAAAATATATCTTATGTCTCTCTCTTACTCATTATCTTACATATGTAATGGTTTCACAGATTCACTCCCGTGCAAATTTCCAACGCCGACCGTGCGTATAGAAGTATAACTTCAAAAATGCACCATCAATTAATAAATGGTTGTATACATATGGAAATAAACAGTATTATGATTAAGAAATACCTTTACAGATACAATATAATAAAATCATGCACAAATTAAATTATCAGCGAAGAGAGCTTGGTAGTACTTAAAAAAAAATCAACTAAAGCTGATTAAAGAAATCTCTCTTCGCTGTTTATGGGCTTATCTCGAGATAACGGGTACAATAAATTTAAAAATGGATAGCAATTATAGCAAATAACAAAATTAATTAAATTTAAATTCAAAAGAATACAAAAAGATTACAAGAATTCTGTAGTATACAAATTAAACCAACCCGTACTTGGTTGTAAGTTAGCTGTCTGTCTCGCACTGTTTTTATATAATAACTGATTGAAAGTCCGTATGAAATAATTAAATATTCTTTTAATTGAATTGATGATTCGTCCAAGATTGGGTAATATGATTACAATATTATTCGCCCAGATAATTGAAGGTAATATGAGTACGATAACTTACAATAAATCTCGATGACTCCTGCGCTATTTCACTGATTCTACTATACTTTACTAGTATCAAGCACTGAAGTTAATCAAAATGAAGGTACTTTATAACAATATTCAATCTAATATGGTATTAGATTAAGATATTTGAAATATTTAAGTCTTTACACACTTAAAGAACAAATTCACAGAGAACGGTAAGATAACCAAGCGTCTTTATTCGAAGACTACCCTGCCCTGAGTGTCCTTTTGTTCCTCTCAAAATTTAACAAGCTTCCATAAAAATAGGTGGGATATCCATCACATAAAAATGACAACTTGACCCGAACATAGAAAGTTTCTAGGCAAGTAACGGGACTCTTGTAGTTAAAAACCGTGAGACAGGATAGAATCTTTTGAATTAGGTTCTTTTAGAAAGATACTATAAAGAGCTTTTACGACTATGTTTACCAAAGTTATCAAAAAGGACCCGCCTGGAACCGAGAAAATCTTTTGATGCTCCGTGATAGTCGGTATGTTCCAATAAAATTTGCTAAGGGCGAGCGAAGCCCACCCGCAGATCTACGGCCATGGGCGTATCAGCAACAGGGGTAAAGGGATTAAAAATTATTTACTATTTTAATTATAAAAAAAATGTTACAATGTTTATGTATGTGTATAAATTCCTTGATATATATGTGTATACCTATCTGATAGCCTTTAAATGATTTGTGCATTTTAAACCGTATTGTTTATTAACCGTACCACTTTTTATAAAAATTTTAATTGCACTTGTTTAAAAAAGTTAATTATTAAGTGTCGAAATGTATTTTATTTTCGATGTATATGTATGCTTTACTTTCAGTCAATTAATCAATTTTTATAAAAATATTTTCCGTTGGATATGCCCGCATCCCCCATTTAGTGTGTTCGCGCTACCCTAGTGGTACAGTATTTATTGCGAGTAACACAAAAATAACGTTATTTTTATAAAATAAAATTATTTTATTTTATTAGTTCGAAATATATTTTTATAATGGGACAAAAAGAGAGTTTTATTGTCATAATTGGATGTTGTTATAATATTTTATTGAGTAACAGAACGCAATTGATTTGATTTGCCAAAAAAAAAAAATAATTTCAGAATCATATCAAGGTAATTTTTGACAACCAACTTGTATTTCAAACATATCTTAAAATCCTAAATAATTGTGCAATTAAAATTGTATGAAATACCATAAAGCTCGCAAATATTTGTGCTAGTAAACTCATTTAAACTCGCAAACATGTGTTACAATATAGTGATTAAATATTTAGTAATGGATATAACGTAATCACTAGTTCACGTTAATAACTTTTGGAATTAGCATAATTAAACAATAATCAATAAATATTAAATTAATCATTATTCCTATTAAACATTTAATAATTATTGTTTTCAAGTATCCCTTAGAAATGTAGGTTTTAGCTCTAATACACTGAATGGAAAAAGATAAAAATCAAGAATATTACAAAATAGGAAACAATTAAATGTATTTTAAGGTAAAATGTCAAATCAAAGTCATCATAGGTAATCATAGGTATCTCACACGTTACCGTGCTTTTAAAACATTTTCAATTGGTCTGAAGTTCCGGTCACGACCGGTGCCGGTCACGAAACGATTGAAAAAACTTCAGAAATCATGTCTAGAGTGCCTACCTCACGAGTTCTATGGTAGACACTGAAACTTCTGGGAGGTATATATGATCAACCAATCATTAGTGTTTAGACAACGGAAGGAGGAGAGAGAGAGAGTGATAAATTTCAGGTGAATATAGGATCAGTCTACTTTATTTGAATTAAGTAGTGCTAGATAACGTAACAGGAAAATTTCAAAGTGATATCACTTATTATTTAATTATTTAGAGAATTAAGAAAAAAGGCTCTTGAAAAAAAAAATTTAGTTAGAAAAAGCATATAGCAATTTTTTTATAATTACGTTTATTTACAATCTACATCATTACAGAGTATTAAGTAAATTTGTTACTGGTTTTGGGCGTGAAGAAGAGACATCCAATGATGTCTCACCTCATTCTACATATTTGGTTTCGTTTTGAAGTAGTTCTTGGGGCCAGGTACTACCTAGTCTTCTTTTGGCTGGATCATTATTAAATAATTCCCTTACTAGCACATTTTCATGGTGAATAGTACGTTAATTTTGTGACTCCGTGGCTCGATGTATTTCTTCTGTGATGAAAGGAATTTTTAAGTCGTAGTGAAGTGTTTTATTATTACTTACGTACCATGGTCCATCCAATATCGATCTTAACAGTTAAGACTGGAATCTTTGGATCATATTCAGCGATGTTGATTTTGCACAGCCCCTTAAGTGTAGTCCGTAGAATTAGATATGTTTGAATATGGCTTTGTATAGAAGAATTTTGTTTTGGATGTTAAGTTTTGATTTACGTACAAGGAGCCAATACATTTTGCCGGAATTTTAAATTGAACTGTCTTCTTTTGGTCTGGATACGTTTCTTCCAAGTAAGACGGGTCAAGATGAAGGCCAAGATATCTAGCTTATTTGACTGTTGGTATTGAACTGAGTTTATTAGTCTAATTTATTAACTTTATTTATTATAAAAATGTTCTAACACCTAGTTTATTTAAAGTCTTTATTTGTACAATATCATACTAATTTATTTCATACTATAATTATATAATTTACTTACAACATTTATTACAATTTATTTATCCCAACAATACGCGCATTACATTTCAACACTCGACTTGATTATATTTTCAGACTCCTTCACACAATGAAAGTTCCGCTATATATATCAAACAGCCGTTGTTCGGGAATCCCTTCGAAGCCCACGGATGTTGACCTGTGCTGACCCTTGAATTGTCTCGAACAGAAGGGAGCGTGAAACAGGTTTCTAGCGGGTCGGAGAGTATACCAGAAGTATAATTACGGTTAGAATAACAAAATGTTTACAGGTTAAATGAGTCATACATTTATCGTTACAGTATTCTTACATTTTACATTATTACAGGTGGGCATGTCTGTGGCGATTGATACATGTTATTTGAGTTGATTTTGTTTTGTTTACTTTTGTTTTATATTTTGTGTATCAATCACTGAGTATGCTTAGATAATGTTGCAGGTTTTGTGGGATGACTTTTATGGGATCTTTATTCGCAGTTATTGTTACGTCGCCTCGTCAGCAAAGGAAGCGATTGTCGTATTATTAGTCTCTCCTTTATCGGCTGTGTGAGAGTGAGAAACGCATAAGCCTTAGAATACTATCCTGCGGTACTCCAGAGTTGATAGGACAGAGGTTGGATTGTTGGTCATTGAATTTTACAGAGAAATATCTATTTGATATTTGGATTTGAAATGGAGGAAATCGTTACTGGATAGTGCTATGTTTACTTTGTAAAGCAGACCTCTGAGCCAGACCCTGTCAAACGCTTGTGAGATGTCTAGGAATATAGCGTTGCAGTATGTCTTTCTTTTAAGACTTTTTGATATTTTATTTCGATGGACTTATTGGGTAGTGGAATGAGTTTCCCGAAAAGTAAACTGATGTTTTGGTAGTAAGTTAGGAATTCATGATGTTCGTATCTCCTTTGTAGCATTAGTCTTTTAAAAACTTTACTTGCGGTTGGAAGTAGGCTGATAATTAATAAGATGTTACTTTATTGGGCTCTTTTGGAGTCTTGCGAGGAAGTTGTTTTAGTACTTGTGCAGAGATTCAATCGTAACCTGGAGCCTTTCGTGAGTTGAGTTTGTTTATTTCTTTCTTGACTTCTATAGGAGTAAAACTTTTGATCGGGAGGGACATTTGATATGTTACGCTAATTAGTTTTTCCACTTCTTCATCAGGGTCTGCTGGCTCGGTTGATGTTCAGCAAAGACGTCCACTTTTTCTTTGTTGGAACAGGCCCATTCGCCATTTGGTTTACGGATGGGAGGGATAGTTGTCTACTTTGATGACTACTCCAAGTTGCCTACGTAGTATTTTGAATATATGTTGATATTTGTTGTTTCTGGATCTTTGCCAGTTTCCTCTCGCACGGTGTTTTTCAGCAATGAGTTGGCGAATGTACAGGGGAACATTTGTGGTATGTGTTGGTTTGCGTTCAGTTCGTGGTGTAGATTGTCATGCCGCTTTTTGAACCAAGTGTAGTGAAGTATTAAGCTGCTGTATCTATGTCATGTGGAGTTTAATTCGCAGATTAAGATTAGTGTTTTAGATTCTAGGTAGGATTAAAAATCTGTCCAGTTGGTGTTTATTGACGTGAGTCAAGGAGGGGGTGGGTTTTTTATAACTGTGGTACTCAGGCTCATAATAACCGGTGTACGATCCGCTGAGAGAACATAGCTGGATTTTATTAGACAGTTGTTTCTGGACAGTCCTTTGCTTATTTAGTAGTCCAGTAGATCTGAAAGTTTTGTTGGATCACTCGACCAGTTCGTAGGAATTCCGTTAGTGTGGCAATCATAGTTGTGGTCGGTTATTGCTTTTTAAAGATTACGGCCTTTTGTTGTTAAGAGTCTTGAGTCCCAGTGTATGTGTTTCGCTTTTCAGTTTCCCCCGGCTACGAATTTACTGCCAAATATTTGGAAGAAGGCTTTGTATTCATCTGCGCAAATTCCATGATGAAGTGGGGTGTAGATTGCAGATATGTTAAGTGCCGTGGCGTTGAATTTACTTGAACGACTGCTGCTTGTATTTTTTCTGTTGCATATTTCGGCAATTCGATGATGTGATATACAGCTGTGGCTGATTACCGCCGAGCTACCATGAGCTGTACCATCGGGTTGAGGTGTGTTGTATATTGTTTAGAGCGAAAACTTAAATGTAGTTAGATCGATTAAGTGGGTTTTTGAAACAAGCTGAACATCCATTTTATTCAGGTTTTAGAAAGTAATTACTTCCTGTTTATGGTTTAGTAGGCCGTTAGCGTTACATGTGGCAACTCTAAGTATGTTTAATAATTTCTTTCGTAATTGACTTGTGTTAGTAATTTTAATATCATGCTATTTTGACTCATGAGTTGTGAGAACATGTTTTTGAACTCGTTTAGTACTGTTATTAGTTTAGAGTGGTGTTTAGCTGATTTGTTTAAGTACTTATATTTGGGTTGTTTAATGTTGTTCTTTCGAGGCTGTTGGTTTCCTCTTTTTTACATAATAGTTCTAGTTTAAGTCTTTGTTGTTACTGTTGCGTTCAAGATTTATGAAAAATAAAAATAAAGATAATTTTTGTTTGTCTGTGTCGAATGTTAGTTATTGCGAACTTTATGGCCGGCTTTTTCTAGTTTCTTTGTTATATCTGTTGTGGGTATAGAGTGATATATAGAGTGGATGGATATGCCTTATTACCACTCTGTAGGCACGTTCTTCCTTTATTTGGTAAGTGTGGTGAACGATTACTTCTTCTCATAAATGTTTTATTAGTTTATGATAGGTATCTATTGTATATGTTGTATTGTATATGTAACCTTGACAGTGCCGTTTTGCAGAGTTTTGGTATAGTAGATTTCTTCCTCCACAATTTTTGCAAAGTTATCGACCATATCTTTAAAGTTTTTGACGCCATATACGAATATTGGACGTGATTCTGATATATTCTGTTGTTAATCTGTTTCAATTTGTTCATGGCTCCCGGCGTTTTGTAATTCACTATATCGATTTTGTATTTTTGTTGGTGGTGAGCTTAAAGAATTGGAATCGTTATTTTGTTGTGTAATTTTACGTTTTTTCTACTTACCATGAGTTTTTATTTTGGGTTTCTTGATCGTCGTCTTCGTTAGACTCTATATCCGAGTTTTCTGAATGTGTAGTTGCAAGTTTTATCTTTCTGTTTGAGGTCTGCCTTACAGTAGATGGGTTGCTTGAGTTGTAGTAAATTGGTTGAGGTTGTATTGGGAATTGTTGTGGTTGTGGTAGAAGAGCGAATTGATATTGTGGAATGTTTGGTATAGGAGTATTTGTCGGTTGCCAGTATATGTGGGTTGGTGCATGTTCAGATGCGTGTTCTAGTGGCGAATATGGTTGGAGAGTTGGGTACGTGTTCCAGGATGTTTTTTAATAATGAACCTGCTGCTTACCTGTAATTGCTGCTGATACTACAATAGACACTGTTTGTTTGTGTTTTGTGTGTGTGAATTGTTCATTGTAGAAAACAGAATTTGGTACGCCACTACCACTTTACTGTTGATTTTAATAACTAGATTTTCACTTGTTCTTATCGGTGGTCACTTTTTACATTGGTACTCGTCGGAATACGTCCTTGCTCTACGATATTCAAGTGAAAACTCATACAGCAAGCGAATACAGAATAAAGAATGAAAAATTTATTTTTAGTTAACATTACCTTTAGTTAACAATATTAACAAAATGAGAACTTTCGATACCAAAACAATTTTAAAGAGTAATAGTTTTACATATCAAGCATCGGTACTGCAAATCTAAGGAGTTATAAATATAGATTGTAGAGATAAAGTAAGTTGTAAAATGATAGAAATCAACATTAAATTGTTAATTAAATTTAGTAAAAGTTCCATAATGCCCATAGCATGATAATATATAATTATTGGTACTGAATGTTAAAGAACAGAAAGTAGAATAACGAATGGATGTGTTAAAGTGACAATACATAATAAAATTAAAAAATAATGTAATAGGAGAATTCTAAATGTGGCACCGATTAATGACACATATTGACACGTTCATTACCAACATAGTAATCACCAAATATAAAGAATCAATGTGTCTCAAGTTCCATAAAGAAGTACAGAGGAAGACCGATGAATGAATGTTGAGGAGCTGACCCCACATATTGATAAAGGAAAAATAATGACGATGACATACAAATTATGACTAATTAAGATGTTGACATACAAATTATAATGTTAGACTTGTTAGCGATAGGTTCTTTTAGTTAGTCTAAAACTCTTTTATATCAAGAATCTTCAACAATCATATTTGTACTTATCTCTCAAGCACACAAGTCGTAGATGAACTTTTTTTAAATAATTGAGGCTTCATTGGTGTAAACAATACTCAAATTCAACTCCTTAAACTAATTAGTCCAAGTGAAAGACTCTTAATATCCAATGTGTATTCTTCCTTTCACATAAGATAGTAGGGAAACTTCTAACTTAAGCTCTAAAATTAACTTAATCAATGCCATTTTTGTGAATAGGAACCACAATCTGGAATACGAACATGTTCTTAGTTTCCGTCGACATATCTATATATTCCCACCTACAACTCCAATTCCCGATTCAATTGTAATAACTCATGACGACAGTATTGTTCGAACTTTTTTAACACTTAATAACGTATTTTTCCGTTGAAAACAACGTGGCCATCTTTCCAGTAGTTGCTAATAAAACAAACTTAACTCAAACTCTGAAAATAACTTCGATGCAGTTTTTTTAAGTCCTAATTCTTCAAACTTTTAGAAAACCCTAACGGAACCAATTACAGAATTATTCGATTCCAAAAGAAAATATTAACCTTTGGGGAAACAGTTCAGTTAGGTATTTGAAAACATTCATGGAGCAAAAAATTCGATCAATAATAATTAAAATTAAAATGTACAAACTTAAAAAAAAATCTGATAAACAGCACAAAATATTAAAATATGAGAATGAAGCACCCGACATCGATACATCGGGTGAGCCGTCCCAAGAACTTAATATATATTTAATTAAACACATTTATTACAGCGGAATATAAATGAATTTTCTACTTTTATCTTGCCATACTTTTACTATATACCATTGGTCACCACATCACCGGATCAACAAGTGAAATCTCATGAACATTTGGTAGAGTTCCTCAAAGACATTAATATATTAAAGAACGTTTCTTCTTCTTCTTCTTCCTCTTTATAAGCAATTCTGCTTGTTCTTTGGCGAATTAATACCTCTATGGAAGGTTATAACTTTTGCGCGGTCGTCCGATACTTCTTCTGCCGATTGGTGATTTGTCTCCTGCTATTTTGACGACACGGGCCTCCTTCATTCTGCTTTTGTGACTATTCCATTCTTTTTTCTATTTAGTGTTCATTCGTTTATACACTGTAATAAAGACTTTAAAAGAAAATGTAACATACAGTCTATTCAAGAACATTAAACATTTATAAGTAAATTATCTCATGTAAATGTATATATTATGTTACGAATAACCTCAGAGGTTTATACGACTATGCTCTAAAATAAAGAAAAAATAATGTATATAGTGCTCTGTTCCACAAACTGTCTACATATACTACATATACATATACTTTATTAAACAGCATTCTGTAACGCCACTGGACGAATTTATTATTGTTACTATTCAATTAAGAATTCCCTTAGGACACTATCCTGATTTTGTCACTTAATTGTAAATCTCCGTTGACTTAATTTTCTAGTAAACATAACTTTATATATTTATTCGATGTTAAATTTCACACATTCCATACTTACTTAATAATCTCTCCTCCGACCCGAAAATGCTAATACGATTGTTATAAAATTTGGGTCTGAAATCAACCCTTTACGGCGAATGGAATTATCCTAACAGTACAAGGATAATACAGGGTGGCATTCTTTAATATATTGATTTTCATTTATAGTACCATGTTGATAAAAGACTACCTTTTTTTAATTTTGTATATTTAGTATTAATCAACTATCTCTAACGGAAGTCTTCGAACTGTATACGATTTATGTACTCAACTTTCTAATTTCGCCTTTGTCAAATATTATTTCGGCGTCTTTTTTTGTTTTTTTTTGTGGCATAGACTTTCGTCATTCAGCCAGTCTCGAAAGGTTATAATATATTCCTTAAAAAGGTATATACACATAAGTACAGATTATTTCTCTCAGACAAATGCACGGCGATATCCCTAAAACGAAATAGACGAATAATTAATAGAAGAACACATCGAAGGAAAATACAAGGACACTCGCTTAACGTCTAGGAGTCCGTCAAGACATTTATTTTAACAGATAAACAATACTGGACCACGGATAAGGTATTGTTACATATAGGATAAACAAAGGGTACAAGTCTAACCCTATACACTCTCATGAAAATTTTCATGAACGAGTACCAGATTTATAAAGCTATGCATGTGTCTGACAAAAATTCTATAATTAAATTATATATTGTTATAGAACCTATGGCTAACAAGGACTGTATATTATATGGAGCGTATGTATTGCATTTAGTTAATTTTATATACAGGGAGTTTGAATGCTGAATAAATTTAGGACATTCAAAGAAGATGTGATCGAGGTCACCTAGCTTACCGCAATGTTTGCAACTATCATCATCGATGACTTTAATTTTAAATAAATGGCATGGGTAGCATGCATGTCCAAAGCGTATTCGATTTATAGTAGTAATATATTTACGAGGATCTTTGAAATTCTGAAACCAGGTTGTTTGAGGTATAGTTGGTTGTAAAGAGGTATACCTTTTATGGTTTGTAGAACAGTAATGTTTCCATTGCTTTTTCCATCTAAGTTGCTGATTTGTTTTGAAAATCGTAGTAACATCTGATGTACTAAGCATATATTTCTACGTAGAGCCAGTTGTTACACTCATTTCGGCGTCTTGATGGATGGCTTCATTGGTTATGAACCATGAAATTCCTAGTAAAATTCATAATGCTTTGGACTGAAATGTCTGTATTATTTCAACATTGGAAGCAATGGATTTAAGGCGGTCCATTATAATTTTAATTCATAGATCCTGACTGGTTTTTAGATTGGTTTTTAGATCAATATTTTATTTTGAGTTAATAATTCTGATTTTCTGCCTGACAGCCGTTAATGTAAATATATACTTGTACCAGTTTAACCTTCTCTCAAAGTACATACCAAGATATTTGACTTCATCAATTTCTGGGATTTATTTTCCATTTAAATAAACAGTTTGACATATTTTACTACAGTAATACTCACCATCATGACTTCACCATATCCTGGCAAAGGATAACGGACTAAAGGAAGGGTCTTATTTTGTTGACTTCCACAAAGTATTTGACATATTGGAAATACAGTCGTTATATTAAAAGCACTAAAACAAGCAGAGTAGACCACAGGAATGTGAATATTTATTATTCAAAATATGTACGAATACGCAACAACTACAGATCTTCATTGCATGGATGAGAAGACAAAAATTTGCCAAGGTATTGGCCAATTTTTCCAAGGTTTTTCAGTTTTGTAAACTGAAGCCAAGGATTCAGTTTACAAAACTAAACTAGCAAGTCTTGCAGAGCTAAGGCAAAGAATTATCGACAAATCTCGAATAATTTCTAGACAATCATGGAGAACTGTGGTAGACGCATTCTACCATCGATTAGGGTACTGTCAACTCACAAATGGAGCACATTTTGAACACTTGATAATTGATAATGATAAAACTTGATAAAGTAACCATTATGTTAAAAAATGTTGTAATCTATCAATTGTTACGTTTTAATGTAGTTGAAAATAGTTAGTATTAAAAAATTTATTGTGACAATTAGGCGTTGCCAGACTTCTGTTTTATGTATTTAAGACCTTACACACTACATAAAATCATAAGTGTTACATATGGTTGAACTCATATTGAATAAGAGATTCTAATAATGACTGAATATACAGGGTGATGAATTTGAAAAACCAAAGTTACTAATAATATAAGCGAAACGGCAAATCTGGCAACATTGCAAATATCAAATATGGAATCTCCGTATCCCAAAATAGGTGTACCTCAAATTTAGTACAATTATGACTAGCAATTTATGAGATAATTGGCTGTTTCCAGACTTTTGGGCCACTCTGTAGATATAATAAAACATATTATATTTACAGTATAATTATTAGACGAATTTTGATTTACAACTGAATAATAATTTTTTCAAATAGTTTCTTACTTTATTCTGTACTTTTCATTCATTCGTACAAATATAAGTTTGACTAAAATTTATCACCATATGTTCTTTGTATACGTTGGCGTTGTACATTCCACTACTTTCAAAACTTTTTGTCGTTAATATTTTATAGCAGAAATGTGTACCATCAATCATAAAAATTCATCATTTTTCATCCGGATTGTGTAATTTAGTTTCCTGCTAATGGAAAACGTTCAGCTGCATTTACCGAACAATTAATGGGGTTGTACAGCAATTTTTTTTGTATTTGTCCTAATTTATAAATATTTTGAATATAATAAAGGAATACACATATATGTACATATTAATAATTTTAAATGAAAAAGGTTGCTGATGTGAGCACATATTCATGAATGCTAGGAACCAAGGTCTTAAGGTGCGTTCATTACGGAGACCATGGCATGGTATCCTCGCCTAGAGCATAGCACCGACAATAAACACTCGCATTTAAAATAATGCATTTATTTTACGTGGCGATGATAATATAACACGAACCTATGGTCCGATCGAGGGTCGGCGCCTCGTTATGAACGCACACTTATATTTACATTTCGTGTTAGGTTGTATATTTTTATTAAACAAAAGATTGGGCGACCGGTTTCGCTGTTTACAAGTTATAAAGAGCTTCAAAAAACTAAAGGATATTAGTACAAGGAACTATGAATTACGAATTATATAGGTGTGTCATCAGTTGGTTGACACATGTATATTTCAGAGCATACCAGTGCGTCCAGACCACTTAGCATAATTCATGTTATTCTTGATTATAGTAGATTTTGGAAATATGTTGCCTGTGCGTTCTGTTAAAAACGGACAAGACAGAAACGGGCGCCAAGTCCCCGAGCGGGGACACGGCGCCCGAGCATGCAATACAGTTTGATGATAAGTCACTAGAGATAGCGGTACTAAAGCACCTCACACTATCCTGCGTAGTTTGGGGTAGGTTATCATGAGGGAGTCCTTGTAACCAGGGCTTCACGTGACTAGCATTCTGCTGTTCTGAAGCCTCTATAGCACATTAGTGTGCTATCGGGGTTAAGGATGGTCTAGATGGGTGGAGCAGTTCATGATTACACGAGCTAATCTCCCTCAATCCAATGAATTGTAGCACCCGAATTATTTGCTTGCGAATATGATACTATGTAGATGTGAAGCGCTTCTGTCTCTGGAGCATATATTATATATATTCGATGGTATTAACGCCCTGCGACAGGAAGTTAATATCCTTCTTAGCAATAAATATTTTAATGGTTCCTCAGTATGTGGGCTTACATTATCCTGCATGTAACGTAAATCAAGAGCTACAGCAATGGTAAATATAAGGGCAGTAGGTTCTAGAAGACTACAGATCTATATATTGATACTGGCTTAAAGTGTCTTCCATAAAATTGGGAACAGTTCGATGGTAAAACTTTATTTTAGCTCACGTCATAACTTACAGTCCACCATGTGAACAATCGTGTCCATGTGTGAGTTTCTCTTTTGTTTATTAAGTCTTTGGACTATCACTTTTTCGAATTAAGGGCAAAAGTTACCTTTGTTTATGTTTAGCACCCCCCAAGCAAATATTTTTGCGCCTACCTTAATTCTAAACAACAAACTCCACTAGGTAACGTGATACCCACCAATTGATGTCTAATGCGCAGACTAGCAACATTTGGTCTATTACTTACAGTTTTATCACACATATTGTAAGGGCTATCTTCTTTTAGTACCCTGTTCGATTATCGAACGTTGGTGATCATATTGTCAATAATAACTTTGTTTACAACAACTCGAAACAGATTAGTCGATGTCCCTTGAAACCACTCTCGGAGATTTCGGGGCCAGGATGTTCTTCTTTGGCCTGGGTCGCTTCTTTCGGCGATCTTGCCAGATGTGCTGTGTTTGTGCGAATGCATCTACTTTTTCCATCGAGGGCCATTTGGAATTGACGTACTTCTTTTTAAATCATTATCGTCTTCTCATCATTATTATCATCATCATCATCAATCAACCCTAATTTGCCCATTGTTAAACATAGGCAGTCTCTAGATATTTCCATATATATTTCTGTTCTGTGCCTCTGCTGTTCAATTGGTCCCAATTCTTTTGAAGTCGTCGGTTCATCACATTGGTGTCTTGTCTATCCGTGGTCATATATAGTCACTATAGTCTTTAGGATGTACGTTTTTCGTAATTGTTACAAATGTTGCTTTTAACCAGTCAGTTGGCATTTTGCCCGAGTGGTATATTCGGTTAAACAAGTACGAGATATGTTTAGGGTCGAAATTTTTAAGAATTTTAGTATGTATATCAACATGACCCAGACTATTTCGATTTTTTATTGCTGTTAGAGTTTGATGAACCTCAGATTCAAAAATTTCTGGGCCATACCATTCTGACCTGTTGACAGGTTATCTAGCCTTGTCTACACTAGACTTGTTTAACACAATATACAAAACAGAAAATATACCGAAACAATGGTTATTCTTCACCTTTTGCGCTATCCCTAAAAATACAGACGCTAAAGACCACAGTGAATGTAAAACAATATTATCAATAAGTCATGTTCTCAAATTATTCTTGAAAATAATACATTGTTGTAATATATATATAACTGGAAGATGGAATAGATAACAGTCAGTTTGGATTAAGAAACAGACTAGGCACCAGAGAGTCGTTATTTGCTTTTCATGTGATACCTTAAAGATGCATGAATATGAATGTGGTTGTGCATGTTTGTTACATTGATTTTGAAAAAGCATTTGACAAAGTAAGGCATGAAAAATTAGTCAAAATTCTAAAGAAAAAATCATAAACAAAAGAGACTTAAGAATAATAACAAACCTTTACTGGAATCCAAGAGCACAAATTCGAATAGATAACAAATACAGTTTCGAAATTGAAATCAAGGGAGAAGTTAGCAGAGATTTATTATATCTCCATTACTATTCAATGTATATAGTGAATCCATTTTTGAAGAAGCATTACTATCTGAAGGTGAAGTAATAATAATTATTAACGGAAGAACTATAAACAATATAAGATATGCAGATGACTTCGTGACTATTGCAAACTCTGCTGAACAGCTTCACCTACTACTAAACAAGACAAGCAATTTCTGTAAAAAATATGGACTAAATATGATCATATAAAACACTACGTATATATAATAATATCAAAGAAAACAAATACACAAAAAACATACATTTGGGAGATAGAAAGGGTTGACAAATACAAAATAAAAACCTGGGAAACTGGATTTCAGAAAATAATAATCAAACAACAGAGATAAGGATCAGGACAGAAATAGCAAGAAATGCATTTGTAAAAAGGAAAACAATTCTCTGCTTAGATTAGAATTGAGAGTAAGAGCTCTGAGATGTTACGTGTTTTAGATACTACAATATAGACTTAAAAGCTGGTGAAACAGAACACATTAATAAGCTACAGTAACTTGAAATGTAGTGTTACTGAGACAGCGATATGAAATGATAAGATTGATAATACAGGAAAATATAAGAGGAGGAAGGAGTGTGAGAAGAAGAAGAGTATTATGGTTGACGAATTTAAACGACTGGTTTAAATGCAGTTCAATAGAACTCTTCAGAGTAGCGGTAGATAGAGTAAAGATAGTGATGGTGATATCCATTCTCCAATTGGAAGACGACACTTGAAGGAGAAGATATCATTTCTATATATTACATAACCTTACCGAATCCAAAAACAAATTTCATCATGTTTTAATAATGTTGTAGGTGCTTTCTCTGTAATACCAGCAAGTTCTTTAATCTTTCTATGAAAGTTTGTATCGTCATGCAAAGCATATAGGTGTCCGATTCTTGACATTAGGAAATTTTCTAGTTTTCTTTAGGTTGTTTGCATTTTTGTTTTAAATTTTTGTGCAGTTCCGAATACTTTTAATGTTGATGTTGAATTTTGATTATCTTTTTATCCTCCATAATGCAGAATATCTCATAATTCATGAATTATTTTTCTGTGTTGTTGCTGGTTTTAGAATGGTACCGGAAGCTGTTTGAATGTTATGTTCTATATTATTCCATATGTCATCAGGACAGTTGAATCGTTGTGGATTGTTACTTGCACATGTTAAGCTAGTTCTGATTCCGTTTTGTACCTTATCATTGGTTCCCTCAATTTATTAATGTTATATCTCAGCATTATTATTGATTTTTTCTGCAGTAAAGAAATTTAGTGAAAATTAAGGTAACCTTTTGTGTTTAAATTTTAAAGTAAAGATAGACATTTTTTTAATAATGATAATTGCTTTCATCATTTAAAAAGATAATTTTATTTGCAATTATTAATTTCTGCCACAATTTATAGCCCAGTAACAATAGTAAGTGTTTCTCTTTGTCATTTTTGTATTTACTTTTGTGACAATGAATATAGTATTTTTGTATTGTCTATTTTTGAGTATTTTTGTATTGTCTATTTTTGTAACTGTTTGTGGTGAGACAACAATAACTGTTTGATTTATTTTTTTAAACCATTTTTTTATTTATTTAGAAGAAAAAGTCTATAGCCCCTTTTTTGAGTTTCAAGATATATTTTGCATATCTAATAATTATTTTAATAGTTACAACTAGTTGTTGTAATGGTTATAATTTGGCACCCTGAAGCGACGTCCATTTTAAATTGCTAAAGGTGTTTCTTGTGTTTTGTTTGTTCCAAGAGACTTATGTAAGCACCCCTTTGTTTCATTTTTTTGTAGTTGCCCCAATCCAACCCCCTTGCCTTTCACTTATCCACGACCCAGCTACTCCAAATAAACCCTGAGTGCCGTTCGCATAAGTTTCGTTTATTTTGCTTGCCCTATCTCCACCCTAATAGTTTCTGTCCCCAACTTTCAACCCCCATAATAATACCGTATTTGGTAGGCCAAATATTACGTTACAACCTACACCATGGTTTGGATCACTGTTTCTTGAATACTAAAATTTTTTTACATTTTTCCTAGGATATCGATATTAAGCATTTCTTTTATGGCATATCTTTTATGGCATCATGGCTATGCGGACCCTGTTGACTGCCGCTCTAAATAGTTCTGCACTACTGTATTCAACTATCTGCATATAATTACAGTATGTTCAACAATCAATTGGATGTTTGCATCTGCTGATTTAGTCATGATCATGCATTTAGTGTTTTTTAAATTCATCCTTAGTCCGTATTCATGACAGCATTCATTAAGTCATTGCATTATGTTATCCGTCATCATTACTGTATCGTCTGCAACACGCAAGTTATTCAAAACTTCTCCATTGATAGATACCATCTATTGAATCTGAGAGCGCATCTTTAAATACCGCTTCACTCTAGACATTGAAAAGTAATGGTGACAGCACGAAACACTGGCGGACTTCTGTCTGCATTTTGATATTTTGGCTGTTCTGGTTGTCAACTCTTACCTTGGCAGTTTGATTCCAATATAGATTTGATATAATTTTCATATCACGACTGTCAGTATTTTTACCTTTTAATATTTCTACAAGCTTTTTATGTTGAACCTTATTAAATGCCTTTTCAAAATCTACAAAACATAAGTACATGTCCTGATTCATATTCATGCATCTCTGGGCCAGCACATTCAAGCCGAACAAAGCATTTCTTGTGTCCATACCATTTCTAAAGCCAAATTGTGTGTTATTAATTTTATATTCAAGTTTTAACAATTCTGCTGTGTATCATTTTCAAAAATGTTTTAAGGGTGTGACTCATTAGAGCTGTTTTTCTGTGATCTGAGCAGGATATTGCACTTAACTTTTTGGGTATTGCTACAAAGGTCGATTGCAGCCATTATCTGGGGATTGTGGCAGTCTGATATATTAGATTAAAAACTTCAACCATTACATCAATAACATTTTCATCAATGAGCTTTAATAATTCGATGGTCACATCATCTGGTCCGGCAGCTTTGCCCTCTTTTGTGTTTTTGTTGGCGTAGGTGACTTCTTCCCGTAATATTGGTGATCCAGTATCTTCTGTGGTTTTTAATGATAGTTCTAATGATTTGCACGGTACCAATAATCTAATTTTTCAGGTTTCCTGACAATCCTGACATATATCTACTACTAAATATATCCAAAGTCTACTTCACGAACTTCGAATATATCTATCTATCTCAATATATCCAAAGTCTACTTCACGAGCCTACTTCTAGACTTCACGGACAAATAATTAAATGTTGATTGGATTGCAAAATTATTACACTCTTTGTTTCACTTGATAAATTTTATTTTCTCCAAACGAATTTTTAAATCCAAAGCATTCAAATCTCCTAAGTAATATCAAAAAGCACTTCAAATATCCACCCTGTAAATTAAGACAGTAAGGATAATATTGAGGACAAGCTATTTAATAATGGGTCAGGAAGGGTTTGTAGTTATGAATAATGACGCAAGAGATAGACTAGACAAGTACTGGGAGGTAAATTATATATTACGGTGGATCTGGCATGACTCCAGGTTGTATTTAATCCCCTGAAACAAAAGTGGTTGTCCTCAATGGATTTACTTATGTACGATCCTTAACAGATGTGGGAAACGAATAGTTTTGAAGATATAATCCAATACTAGAGTAAATTCTAAAGTAATATATTTGAACATTGTGTTTTATATTATTGGTAATAAAACTTTATTTTTCAGTAGTATTTTTGTATTTTATCTAAAATATTCTAACGTTATAAACGTCAAATGTTTGTTATTTTTCTTTAAATATTTATTTTATTTTAATTTCTTTTGGTTTTATTCATTTATTAACTTTATCTTTTATTTTACTATTTTTATTATAAAAATAGTTGGCGCTCAATTCTTCATTAAACTCTTCAATCAACTAAATATCCTATTTAAGCTGTACTTTTCATTTTCAATCTTCATTTATTTCGGTGATATTTCCTGCATTTGACTCCAGTCTGTTCTATGTTACAGACAAGGAACTTATAAATTTCTATGCCTCACTTCAGTCGACAAAGTATATCTCTCATTTGGCAACTTTGCTCTCTCATGTCATTTTAAGAGGTTTCTGTAGAGGTGTATTATATTAGTTTTTATATTCGCGTTCTCAACTGACCGTGCTGTCAACTGCTGTCAAAATAAATAACTAATAAAATAGGGATAAATGTCAAAAATTTGAATAAATTAGAGTTTAAAACTGGTATAAATTTCATCAAATTTTAAAAATAATGAGCTTGCTTGCCCTTCACCTAGGGGTCTTTTAAAATTTCCTATGAAGTTTACAATGTCACCAAACGATATCCCTATTTCGTCCGCCATCTATCAAAACAAGTGCTGCCACCTATAGTCATTTTATAACGATATATATTTTGCCTACCTCAGGGTAAGATTATGGGGTAGAAAATTGGGGAGTGAAACTATGGGGGTGAAGATAGGGCAAGCAAAACAATCGTTATATGTGCGAACGGCACTCAGGGGTTAGCTGGAGAGCTGGGGTCGTGGATAAGTGAACGAAAAGGGTGTCAGATTGGGGTAACTACACAATGAAATAAAGGGTCATGAATCACTTGGGACAAACAAAACAAAAGGAAACAGGAAACACCTCTAGTAATTTATAAAGAGCGCCACTTCGAGGTGCTTAATTATACCCATTACAACAGATAGTTGTAACTAGGGAAATAATTATCAAACATAAAGAAACATATCTTTTTCAAACGGAAACTCAAAAGGTTAGTTAAAAAAAGAAACAAATGTTAAGAAACAAAATTTAACATTTATTGTGTCTTACCACAAACAGTTATCAAAAATACAAATGGCACAAAAAATATACCTTATAAATAGTTGCAAAATATAAGTGGGTTAAAATAGTTGTTAAATATTACAATTTTTAAATTGTTATGAAAGCAATTATTACTTTAGCAAAAAAATATCTGTCTTTACTTTAAAATTTAATCGCTTAAAAAGTTACCTGAATTTCACTGTTTCGCACTTAACTTTGAAAAAAAAATTGTTAAACATCTATGGGACATCTATCTGGACATATTCTAAACAGGGACAAAGCAACCATTTCCATACTCAGGGACGAACAATCAAGAGATGTAAATTAGGTTCGGTGGAAGAAGCAAGCTGACGACGGGGACATCCTATATAATAATTTCATCAGTTTCCGGTATCTACACAAATCTTTTGGTGGTTACTCTTTTCTAAACTGCAATTATTTGCAAAGAGTAAATTAATCACCTTAACCGGCCTTAAGACATTACCACCAAGAACATTGAATCGACCCTTGATTCAAAGTCCGCAAAACGTCTTCTCCGTTTAAAATCTCCTGCTTCTCTCCTCTCTGCGTACATTTTACAAAATTCAACTCCAAATAATTTCCCTTCCCGTCTCCAGCCAGTTTGTGGTCTCAAAACTAAAAAAAAAAATACCCCTCGTGACCTTGTTCTTAGCAACGAACCGACAAAAAAACATCTTGATTATTTACTTTTAAATTGGGTAACTGGAAATTTTTTACCTCACAATACATACAGAGAATAGGAGAATTTTAATGTAAATAAAGACAAAAAAAATATTCTCAGCTTTATTACGTTTTAGAAAAATTGAATACCTGACTTGCAATATTTTTTCTAAGAACCTCTTTTCAACCGGAATATTAGGGGACTCGAATGTAAACAAATCATTTTCAACGACAAAAACAACTGAATACAAAACTTAAAACAGAATTTATATTATTATATAGATATTAAATATAAAACGCTACAATTTGAGAACGCAAATTGTCTTTTGCTTATTTAAGTTCTTCTGCTAAATAAATTCATGTATATATTAAATTTTTTCCTGGAGTTAGGACTTACATTTCTAATTAATAGTTGTGTTATATGTGACTTTATAATTTGACCTGTTTTATACATACATATTCTTCTCCGCACATGTTTCTTTTAAACTTATAATTCGTCTCATATGCAGTTACAGTCATTCGGGGTAACTTTGATCCACTTGTTAAATATTTTCTTGATTTATTTTTACACTGACCTCCTTAGTTGTCCTTTTATATTATATTATGACTGTGTATAGTTCGGTAATGACAAGCTTAAAAATTTGCAAAACTAGCAAGTATAATCGAGAAAAAAAACATTTTTGGCATGGTTCAAAGTTAGACCCGCTATGGGTGTAACTTTGATCCATATCTACATTTATAAGGAAAATCCTATATATTTGGTGTTTTAAACTATCAGGACAACTTTGCAAGAGTGCATTAGGTTACTTCGGATGTACAAAAATTACACAGTTGTTACACAGCACAAAATGTTTAGCCCAGGCCTGGTTACCATTCTGTTTTATATGACTGTTCATGGGTTGATTCAACAATATGTATTTTAAAACTAATTTAAAAATATTTATTAGAAAACTAAAGACATACAAAACAATACTAAATAAACATTCTTCGTTAGTTTACCAACAGAAATATTAAATTTTTCACTTGATAGGTGAATCACAGTTTCTTTAAACAAGTGGCACAAATAAACATATTAGAATTTGATTTGTGAAGTTTGTTATTTTCAATGCACCTCAAATGAAATATTCTTATGCAGTTCTTACATTTTATACCTAATGAATGCAGAGAAACATTGAAAGTACAAAAATAACACAATCCAGAAGATATTTCTTGATTTTTAAAATTATTAGCTTCTGTCAGATCTTTCTTGCTTTGAATTTCACCCAAGGAAAATGATTGAGGGGAATGCGAAGTCCTTTTTCTGCTGATTTTCCAGTTTGTTCTGTTCTGTCTTGCGTTCCTTGTTTACTTCACTGCAATGTTTAACTTTATTTTCCTTCATTCTACTTACTATGTATTTACTTCATTACTGACGATTTGATCCTGTTCTGTCCTTTCTGCCAGTACAATATCTACTGGCATATTGTCAATGTTGAAATTGTAGCCAATTGAGTCATCGACTATAATTTCAGTCATATTGGTTTCTTCCAAAATTTGCTGACCGTGCAAATCTCAATAATCCAGCATCTGTTCTTGATTTATCTCGTCAACGTCTTCATTTTCTTGCACATTGTCCTTAAATGCAGGTATGTATTCTGCTTCTTCAACAGTTCTGTTGATCGTAATAGATCCTTGCGATCTATGACCCCCTCGTATTTTTGGTCCACCTCGTGTTTTTGGTCCACCTCGTGGTTTTGGTCCACATCGTGTTTTTAGTCCACCTCGTGGTTTTATTACATCTTGTGGGTTCGGTCCACCTCCTGGTATAGATTTTTTAGTATTGCTAGTAGTTGAACTCCTGTTTTGATAATACTGGTTTACGTCTTCCACTGAAACGCTTTTGCCACTTTTTGGAAGACAGAATTTTTTTGCCCTCGTAACGTTTTGCAAATCATTTTCAGGAATCTTTTCTACGAATAATTTAAACTCTTTTCCAATATCTTTATTTATTTCACCCATTGGTCGAGCATACAATGGAAGTTTTAGCAATGCCTTGTTGTTGTCAGTGGGATAAATTCCTGAAGCCCTTTTTGAGATTACGAGCTGCAGTGTCCTTTCCGAGGTCTAGGGTTGCTTAAGTTGGCAAAATACTGATTTAGGCATAGCTACTGTCTTTCTTCCTCCCTTGGTCGCTCTGCATTGGGTTAAAATGTGGCGCCAATATGTTTTAAGACTGGCAAAATACCCCACATCCAGCGGTTGCAGTAAGTGGGTAGAGTTTGGAGGGAAAAATAGTAAACGAACATTATGTTTCCTTGCAATGTCTTAATGACTTTATTGAAATATGTGCTGACATTTTGTCGCCTATCAAGATCTTTCTACCTTCGTTTTTGTTGGCGCATGGTAGAAAATGTGTCTCAAACCAGTCACCAAATACAGAATTTTCAATCCAGCTCGATTTTGAGGTGTTCAACTTCGTACCATTAGGTGCACCAAAAATCCAATCCGACCACTTCAGACTATCTTTCAATATTACATATGGAGGTAAAAACTCTCTATCTGCATTTGTACAACACAAAGTGGTAAAACAAGATTTCGTTGAATTTATGATTCTCTCTGGATTCCTGCACCCTCTTCTGAATAAAAGTTTTCTTTTTGCTGGAACGTCATGGAACCCTGTTTCATCGTAATTGTACATATTGTTGGGTGCGACATCAGAAATTTATCAAAAAACTTACTTATTATTTCTTCATTTACTTGAGCCCTCCTTCTCGAAATATTCGTTTGAAACCGTTGAGCAAGTTCTGTGCGGTTTCTCTCCAAAAATAATTGGCTCCAATCCCAGCCTGGTAAACTTTCCTTAAACTGTGATACTTCTCTCCCTTGAGAATTTAGGTAACTTTGTGCAATGCATCTCACATCAAACAAAGATATTGGAATTCCATTATCACTTTAAGAAATAACATGTTTAGCTGTCGACTTTTCTTCTTCTTGAGAAAATACTGTAGGTCTTCCTACGTTTTTTGAATGATTTCGTTTTAATTTATTTCGAATTGTTTTACACGGGATATCGTATTGTTTTGAGGCCTGCCTTTCACTCAGCATTCCACTTTTAACCTGTTCTAGTACTGTTTGTAGGTGTTGCTCTGTATATCGGCTTTTAGTTCCATAGCGACGGACCGCAGTATGTAGACTAGTTTTTTTGGTCTTTTTTTGTCCATCCTTTTGGGTAAAGAATTCCACAGCACATGGCCGACCATGCAATAATAACTACAGCTGCTATTCAGAACTCAATGGCCACATGAAGATACACATGAAAGTATCTAGATTTAGCTACATCAGCAACTAACCACTAAATTCTGCAATTGTGCCTAACTACTTGAAGACAACGTCAGAAGCCATAAATATCATTTAAAACTCTTTTATGTAAAGCTATCGGAAGATTTGCTTTGTTTAATTTTAATTTAATATTAAAATTTTCAATTTTTATATTTATACAATAAATATGATTAGTTAATATCTTAGTTTGTTTTATCAAGCCAAACTCATTTCTTCTAAGATGTTCTCATACCTAAGAGAAGGAGCTAAACAGGGTCTAAAAATTTGCTCCCAAAGAAAGTTGTCAGTTTTATTGAAGTTTGTGAAAACTTAAACTTAAAAGGGTTACACATTGGCTTCCAACTTTGGGTGCTAGTTATATTGTTACCCATTGGCACCCACTGTTTCTAATCGGTCGTTCAATGGTTACAATATAAAAAGTGGTTCCAAACTTTTACTGAAAATTTTTTTTATAGATGAATAAAGAGTGAAAGGATCTTTCGTGCGTTTAATCTTACACAAATTTATTTTATTAAGATCAGCACCTCAGATTATCCTAAGTTTGGAATAATGAAATGAATTACGTGACATCATGTTAAAGTTGTCACAAGTATCACAGTTTTAAAGCCAAATATTTCTTTAAGAAATGAAAGAAGTTAACTTTGGGAAAGTCTTGGGACATAACACAAAAATCCTAAACCCATAACTAGTTTGCAGAATGAAAAAAGTGACATAAAAAGTTGTAACGGGAAGTTCTATTACACACCAGATTCAGTAAAAGTTTAATTTAAATAAAATCTATTTAAATAAATAACAAAAATAAAATTTACTTCTATACAATATGTAAAAAGTAAAAAAGACGAATCCTTGTAGGTAAACTCGACGGGCTGCGGTCCGAAGTTGATGCTGCTGAACAGGAATAAATGGTAGCAGCGTTCGGATGGGTAAGACAAAAGACAAAGGACGATCGTTAGTCAATACCCAAAGACTATGGGATTGGCCGATCAATACTCGGCCTAGGCGAGAGATGGGATGGAACCGGTCGATCAATACTCCACCCAGGTGAGGATCGGAAGCGATCCAGCAATACTCCGTCACAGGTACATAAAAGGACGGTTGTCTCTGATCAATACTGACTCGGAGATAGAAGCTCTTACCAGATCGAACTTGGTTCTCTCAAGTAAGCAAGCAATTTAATTAAACCCAGCCTGTGATACATGTTCACCTCTAAGAATTACGGTCGGGTGTAACAATTCATTGGAGCGAGGTGTATTAATTCGGATTAAAAACAGGAGTCACTCCACCACGCTTCAATACTCCAGAATATCCCTGTCCCCCCTATAGCACTCGGATCCGCGATAGGGGCACAAATATCAGCCAAATGCTCTTCATGTGGGAGTCCTAGGTAATAGAACTCCAACATGGTTCCCTAACCGATTCAATTTAGGACATCGTTTGTCGCTTTATTCCTGTTATCTTGTCTACTTGCCTGGTTTGTTTAAGGTTTTTGTTAATATTTTTTTGTGGCCGCTTGTTCGCCGGTTTTTGTTAGTAGTTTTTAAAAAATTTTTGGTGGCCGAAGCCTTTTTTTGTGTTTCTTGTAGTTTTTGTTTGTAGGATGTCCTGAAACATAAAATCATAATTATTGTATACATTAAAAAATAATCAATTTCCCTGGGCCTACACTGTACTTGCGCTTGTCCACGATTTTATAGATCTACAAACTATCCGCTTTTGTGTGTTGTTGTTATTGTTTTGTGTTTTATTTTCTCTCCGGTGATTTTTGTTTTCTCCCTGGTATTTTGTTTATTTTCTCTTTGGTTTTATTTAATTTTATTCTACTATCTGTTGTTTAGGTCTTTATGCTTCCATCGCATCGGTGGAAAGCGTCATATCTCATGGTCTCTCGCATTATATGACTTGGATGGTTCTCTAGTTCCGCGAACTTTGTCCTTGCTTTATCTTTCATAATTTCAGTCACTCTAATTTGCTGTAGTTCTCTAAATAGGAATCTTTCAGCAACGTATCTCGGTACGTTAGCTGCTTTTGTGTGTCGCTTGTATTTTATTTTTTGTTGTATTTTAATTAGGTTTTTAACCTCTTTGCTAATTTCCCTGAATCTTCGCTCTGTGTGGTGATTGTTTCTGTTTTGGAGCTGGCATCGATGGCACTTCGTAGTGTAGTTTGCTCTATTTTTATTACGCTTTCTTTGAGCTCTGTGATATTGTTAATTGTTGGGATAGTGTCGATGTTTTCCTCTCACAATTCTTTTGAAGCTTGACCAACTTGTCTTCTTTTTATTGTGAGGCTGCAGATAGTTTGTTTCTATTGCACCCAGGGTCAGGACAATTAGGTTGTGCGTCGAATCGCATTCGTTTAACGAATGTATTTCGTATTGTTGACCCACGTTGTGTAGGATTGCAATATCGAGATGTGTGGGAAGTATTCCATAAAAACATGTCGGATCTGTTGGTCTGATTACATATGTGTTGGGTCTTTCTTCGAGATAGCCGCACAGCAGTCTTCCATTACGATTGGTCGTCCTGTCGAACCAATTGGGAGATCTCGCACTCAGGTCACCTATTATGATTGTGGGCTCTTCTGAGTTCAGTGTTAGGTTCAAGTCTTCGTTGAATATTGGATCATTGGGTCAGACATATGCAGATATTATATTTAGTGTTTCATTTTTTGGCCATGAGCCGGATAATCGTGCCTTCCATTGTGACCAGGCTATCTGGTGTTGGAATGTGTTGGTGTTGTATTGCTTTTTTCACCATGATAGCGGTTCCTTCTGAATTGGCTCTGTGATCTGTTCTGTAGATATCGTAGCCTGAGTCTTTTCCTTGCTACTAATTTCTATTAAACTTGATTCTCTGTCGCTGTTCATGTAGTTTTATACTTTTGGCCGGTATTCCATCTACAGCATAGCGCGCATCTATGGTAGTGGTAAGTTGTTGATAAGATTGCGGGCATAAAAGAGAAAGGGCCAGCCACCGGGAAGTGATGTCATCGTTACAAAGGGAAAATTAGTTTACAGTTTAATGGCTTTAAATTCTAGGAAAATTCAAGGAAAAAGCTTACAATTATTGAGTACCATCGCAATGAGCAAAATATATTGGTTAATTCTTAATATAATATAATAAAAGTCTTTGTTAAAGTTAATTGCGTATGTTTCACCACATATTTTAAACTAAATATTATCAAAATATTCACGACTTGTGCATGAAATAACTAGTGCGCTTGATGGCTTGTTTCACTGGTAGGCAAACATCTATGTGTGTAGATTACAAGATTATTAGTTCGGAACCGAGGTAAAATCTAATTACAGAATTTAGAAAGAAAAAGCGAGAGAAGAAATTCACAAAAAAATAATAATAATATATAAAAAATACAAAATGAAATGCGAAAAAAAGGATGACCATAGAAAAATTATTGCAATATGAAATAGTAAAATAGAACAGTAATTTTTTAAATATAAATATTCTAATAGTTATTAAAGGTGACACTTCTTTCTACAGATCACCTGGACCAAAACTGCAACACACTACGTAATATGTTGTACTTTATGTACTGTACTGTATGTATGTACTAAAAATTGTTTTTAATATTTAACCCGTAACCGGTGACGTGGAGCCTGAGCGACTCTTGCGAAATTAAAAACCGGTTTAAAATATTGAAGCGGACCACTCTGGATAGCCTGCAGCTAAGTACCTTTCTAAAAATAGTTCATAAACCAAGCGTTTTTGTTTAATTAGTTTACGTTTAGCCGTTTGCGAGAACAGACGTTATTGGAGTCAGCGAGACTCAACGTCACCGTTAGTTACTTTTTATCGAGCGTTTTATATTTCTTCGTATAAACTATAATGGATCATCGACCAAGTACGTCACAATCGGTTAGTGTTACAGATCCGAAATTTGAAGAGAAAGTGTTACATTGGTTCAATGATTTGGACTCTGAATATAGTAATATTGATGATATTGACAGTGATGCGGTAATAGAAAGCAGTCATGAGTCGGCATCTGAGCAGTCTGATAGTGAATCTGATCCAGAAGACAATATTCCAGAAACTTTAAACCAAGACTCGTCCAGTGATGATGAAAATAATATATTGGTGTCAAGATCTTCAAACTACTTTTATGGTAAAAACAGATTTAAGTGGTCAGCTAGTGCTCCAAAAAATATTCGTACTCAAAAGCATAATATTATTGTACATTTACCGGGGCTGCAAGGAAAGGCTAGGTCTCTTGGTCTTTCGGCACCACCAAAGGAAATTTAGAACTGTTTATTTACAAATCAAATATTAAATGTTGTAGTCGAATGGACAAATGTAAAATTGGCGAGTGTTAGGGTCAAATACAAAAACGAAAATAGGCCGAAATTAAAAAATGCCGACCAGGTCGAAATGGAAGCATTTTTAGGCTTACTGATTTACACCTTAGTATTTAAGTCCAATGATGAAGACATAAATGAGACATCTACAGATGGAACGGGCAGAGAAATTTTTCGGTCCGTAATGAGTGCCAAGAGATTTGCAGTTTTATTGACTTGTTTACGTTTTGATGACCCTTCCACAAGAGAACAACGAAAATCGGTAAATCCACTAGCACCAATTCAAGAACTATTTGAATCTTTTATTTAAAACTGTCAAACGGAGTTTTCTGTTGGTGAATATGTATGCATTGATGAAATGTTAGTTGGTTTCCGGGGTAGATCACGCTTTAAAAGGTATAATTTCAAACAAACCACGGAAATATGGACTTAAAATTATGATATTAACAGATGCAAGAAACAACTATGTGTACAATGCGTATGTATATACAGACCAAGATTCCGACGGAATGGGCCTTTCAGTAACTGAGAAAAAGCTTGCTTAACCTACTCAATCTGTGTTATGGCTTTCTAAGCCATTATTTGGCAGTAATCTTAATGTGACAGCTGACAATTGGTTCACGTCTATAGAACTAGTTCAGTTATTGAAATCTAATGGCCTAACATATGTGGGAACTATGAAAAAGGTTAAAAGATATATTCCTCATGAGTTTCTTCCTCAAAGGCATAGAGAGATAGGCATAGGTTCAGTTAGATACGGTTTTACAAAAGACATTACCCTTCTTTCGTATGTTCCTAAAAATACAAAGTCATACTAGTATCCTCCATGCATCATAGTATAGCCGTAGATGAAAAAACACAAAAACCAGAAATAATTAGTCTGTATAATATGACGAAAGGCGGCGTTGATGCTTTGGATAAAAAATGTACGGTTTACAGTTCGTCCAGAAGAACGCAACGTTGACCAATGGCTATATTTTACAAAATACTAGATATGAGTACAGTTAACGCTTTCGTTATGTATCAGTGTTATAGAGAATCCAAACCCTTAGACAGGAAAGATATTATGAAGGTACTGGCTAAAAGCTTAATTGAAGCACACATGAAACAACGAATGTATAACAGCAGAATCCTGACAGAAATAAGAGAAAACATAAAGCCAATACTGTGCGTGGTTGAACCTCCTTCTATTCAAGAAGATCTGTTAGCAGTTCGAAAATATTGCTACATTTGCCCATCATAACTTCATAGGAAGACATCTTATGCGTCTGTTGTAAAAAACCCAGTTGCTTGACTTGATCTCATAAAATATGTAGAAACTGTAACGTTGAAAAAGAATAAAAAAAATAATCCCTTTTTGTTGTCCTTATTTACCCCCTGCACGTTCCGTTGCGTTTAGACTACTGATGATAATTTTTATTACCATAGATTATTCAATATTTGTTATACCTAATATTAAAACCATTTGTACATACTAAATTTAGAAATATTAAAAAAAAATAAGTTTTGCGACGTAACACCGTACTTTATTTATTTGCAACTTTTGACAAAAATGTTAATAATAAGAATAACAGAAAGAACTAAAAAGGCAATAGGATATTGCAAAAATGCCTAAAGAAGAGATTATTATAAACAATGTGATAAAATAATTATTTAAATTTGAATGAGACCAGAATATTTATTATGAGTCCCGGAGACTCGACGTCACCGGTTATGTTAGTAAAATCGGACGTCACTGGTTACGGGTTAAGTATACTTATAAAACAAATATTTTGTTTCAGATGGTGCCTTTGGCAGTTCTTGCATACCAGTTGTTACTCCCCAATCTCTTCTGTTCTCTTCGAGAGGTAGAGTCAAGCTTTGTCCTAGTACGTTATGCGATGGAAAGCTTTCTACCCATCTCATGGGGTATTTGGCTCCTGAATATATTCCAAAGAAAAGATTTACTGACACCGAACTGGAAAAGGTAAGAAGTTTTTTTCTAGGATAAGTAATAATTTAGATAAGAAGTAACTCGGGGAAAGACATTAAAAAAAAAGAAGATTTACGGGAAAAATATAGGACGACGAATTCCATCAAATGTATTCCTTTAAAAATTAAATAATTTTTTACTGCATAATAATCACTTAAATTTAAAGAATCTTAAATGTCAAAATGTTAAAGGTCATATTTCCCTTGTTAACTAGTTCTGCAATCTGAGGACTGATAGGAACTGGATTTTTGAGCGGTTGAAGCGAATCTAGTTCCTTTCGCGGTCCTTAGAAACAGATATGATGTACACGGACAGTGATGATAACGCGTCAGAAGGCAAGACGAGAAAAGATAGAGGGTCAACTTCACCTTTCCCGCAGAGAAAAAAAACTGACAGAACCCCAAGCAAAAGAAAACCAAAGGAAGAAGATTCAGAGGATTTGGACGACGTTATAAGCATGTTCAAGAAGATGATGGGAGAATTGAAAGAAATCAGGAATGAAAATAAGGAATATAGAGAAGAGATGATAGCGCTGAAAAAAGAAAATATAAAGATAAATCAAGAATTGAAAGAAACAAAAAACAAATTAACCCAGGTTGAAAACAAAGTAGAAAGAATTAAAAAACAGATAAAAAGAAATAACATAGTAATTACGGGTCTACCAATAAACGCAACAGATGAAACACTCTTAAAAAATAACGTAAAACACTTTATACAAAAGCACCTAAAAGAGGATGTCGAAATAGAATCTGCAATGAAGTTAAAGAACAATATATGTCTGGTACAAATGAAGGATTATGGCGAAAAAATTAAGGTTATGAAAGAAAAAAGCAAACTCAGATTTCTTACTGGAGAAAAGATCTTCATCAACGATGACCTGACCGAAAAAGAAAGACACATGAGGCAGGAAATCGTAAATAAAAGCAAGGAATTAAGAGCTGAAGGTAGAAATGTAAAGATAGGGTACAGAAAACTAACTGTGGATGGTATAAATTGGGTATGGGCCGGAAATGGTACTTTCAAACGAGAAAATTCTAGAAATATGGACCCAAAAACGGCATATAGTAGTGGAAAAAGGAAAAGATGGCCCATTATGCCAACGGACCCTAGCGATGAACAGGAAAATGAGTTTGAACATAAATAGCAAAATAAAAAATAAGAATATGTACCTAAATATTGCGACATGGAATGTTCGAGCAGTATACGAGGAGGGAGCATTAATTACGATAATAGAAGAACTAAAAAAATATAAAATACACATCTTAGCAATACAGGAAACACATTTAACTGGAAACAACGTTGAAAAGATTAGTCCATACACGTTTTATACAAGTGGAGGCAATAATAGGAATTTTGGAGTGCGTTTTCTGGTACATGAAGACGTAGAGCAGGTAAAACGATTCGTAGTAAAATCTGACAGAATGTGTGCAATTAGAATTAAAGGAAAAGAGAACATGATATCGTTGATAAATATACATGCTCCAACAGAAAAAAAAGAAGAAGAAGTGAAAGATGAATTCTATGAAGAATTAGAGTCATTGTGTGAAGAAATGCCCAGACAAGATACTAAAATTATTATAGGCGACGCCAATGCAAAGGTTGGAAGAGAAGATATATATAAAAACATAACAGGGGGTGAAAGTAAACATTTGAATACAAATAATAATGGACAGAGATTAATCACATTCGAAATTGAAAACAGGATGAAGATAATTTTAGGAGAAAAAATATATATAAAGGAACGTGGAAAATTCCGGTGTCAAATGGAACTAATCAAATAGACTACATCTTAATACAAGAGAAGTTTGCGAATTTAATAACAAATGTGAAAACGTGCAGAGGGGCTGACGTAGACTCAGATCATTTTTTGATTAGAATTAATATGAGAGAAGCAATAATTAAAAAGCATAAACAGAAAAAGAAAGTGCAACGTAAATTAAACTTTGAAGAACTGCGAAAATTTGAGGTAGAGCAGGACTATCAAAAGGATATACAAGAAACCTACGCCAAACAAGATAGTACTACTGTGAGTAATATATAACAAAAGTTCTTGAAAATGACAAACACTATAAAGGAAGCTACGTCGAAGAACATACAAAGAATTAAAAGATTTAGAAAAAAACACTGGTTCAATGACGAATGCAGAACAGAGTTAAAAAAAAGATCAGATTTGAGATTAAAAAGTTTACATTCGCAAAAACAAGACGACCTAGAAAGGTATGCCGTACAACGAAAAAAAGTAAAGAGAATCCTAAGGGAGCGGAAACGAAAGTATATGGATAATAAAATTAAGCGCATTGAAGAAAATTACAAGAAAAATGAAATAAAAATTTTTTATAAAGAAGTAAAATACATTAAAACTGGGTACCAGGGAAGAACGATGAATGTAAAAGATAAGCAAGGAAACCTGATAGTGGATGAAGACCAAATATGTGAAAGTTGGAAAGAATATTTCGAAGAGATACTAAATGACGAAGTGACTACTGAAGAAAATTGTTATGTTCCTAGACCTCAAATAGTAATAGAAGAAATACCAAAGCTCACAAGAGAAGAAATTGAAAAAATAATAAAAGATATGAAAAACCAAAAAAGTCCCGGGGAGAGCGGCATTGTGGCAGAGAACATAAAATATGGAGGAGAGGTCTTAATAAACAAACTTGGTGAGATAATACTAGAAGTATGGGATGCCGAAGAAATGCCTCAAGAATGGAATAAGTAGATTATAATTCCTATACACAAAAAGGGAGATAGAACTGAATGCGCAAACTACAGAGGAATATCCTTATTAGAAGTAATGTATAAAGTACTCGCCATACTAATTAAAAAACGATTAGAAATATATATAGAGAAGAATCTAGGAGAATACCAGGGAGGATTTCGGAAAGGAAGATCAACAACCGATCAAATTTTTATGCTAAAACAAATCCTGATCAATTGCTATGAATACAACATTTCAGCACAAATACTTTTCATTGATTACAAAGCTGCCTACGATACAATAGACAGAAACAAGTTAATAGAAACACTAAAAGAATTCCAAGTGCCAGAAAAAATAATGAGATTGGTAAAAATGACAATTAGACAAACCATTTGTGCTGTGAGATGCAAACGGTACAGTCTCAGAAGAATTCGAAGTGAAAAAAGGTGTTCGCCAAGGAGACCCGTTGTCTACATTGCTATTCAATATAGTTCTAGAAAAAATTGTAAGGATTAGTGGGATAAATAGGTCCGGAACTATTTTATACAAGGAGCACCAATGCTTAGCATACGCTGATGATGTGGTTCTCATTGCAAGAAATGGAAAAGAACTATCAAATATAACAAAAAGACTGATTCGAGAAAGCTCTAAAATGGGACTGAAAGTTAATATTAATAAATCGAACTACATGGAGATCTCGAGCAAAAAAGGAATAAGCACCAGGGAATCCTTTAAATTGGAGGTGGAGAATGGATCAGTTGTAGAATTCGAGAAGGTGGATGAATATATGTACTTAGGTACTCTTATTGATCAGACATGTAAGGAAGAAACTGAAATCAACCTGAGACTGACCAAGAGCAACAGGTGTGCTGGAGCCATGAGCAAAATAATTAAGGCCAAAGATATATCTTGTAATACAAAAATAAGAGTATACAAAACTATAATTAGACCCACAATGCTATACGCTGCCGAGACATGGACTATGAACAAAACCGTACAGAACACATTGGAAGCATGGGAAAGAAAGATACTTCGCAGAATATTTGGTGGAAAAGTAGTAGAGGGAGAATGGAGAAGACAAACTAATGCAGAAGTGTATCATTTGTATGCTAACCCTACAATAACAAAAGTGTTGAAAAAACGTAGACTAGAATGGCTCGGCCATCTAGAAAGAATGCAAGGTAATAGACCAGTCAAGAGTATTGGTTGGAGAGTACCTGAGGGCAAAAAAAAGAGAGGAAGACCAAGAAAGAAATGGAGAGATGTAGTGATGGAAGATATCAGAGAGATGGGAATCAGAGATTTGAAGCTGTTAGCTAAGAATAGAAAACGATGGAAATTATTTATCCAGCAATGGGCCTAAAAGGCCTGTTAACGCTGTACATACATATTTCCCTTGTTATATATCGAATCTGGTAAGACAAGCTAGGGTTAATCAGGTTTTAGTAGCAGACCAATCACATTATAATTTACATTTCATGTGATCATAGTAGTAAAGACATCTGTTATTTTTTTAGTTCGTTTTGTAAAACAACTTGAAATTATTAACTAACATCTGTTAACGTTTGTCAATCTTTCGGTGCTTGGATATTATATTTATTATTGGTTTAGTGGATTATTGGGAAAAAAATATGAAAGAGAAAAGTCTGAAAATGTCTGTATTTTCTCTCAACATAAAATTTGTATTTTTGAAGTTATACTTCTATACGCACGGTCGGCGTTGGAAATTTGCATGAGAGTGAATCTGTGAAACCATTACATATGTAAGATAATGAGTAAGAGAGAGACAGAAGATATATTTTCCCTCTCTTCCTCTCTCGAGAATAAAAATGTTCCTTTTGCATATTTAATATTATATATATTACCTATATATATAATATTGTATATATTATATATAATATTATATATAATATAATATGTATTAATATTATTATTTATGTGATATGTTTTGTATTATTTAAAATTAAACGTTTATAATTATTTTAGGCTTTTGTATTTCAAAATAATCACTGTTTTATCGGGAACTGTCAATTTTGAAATCCGTAAGTGTCATGTCTAATTGGCAAATCCTTTACGTGTTTGGTTCATACGCTGGTGGTTGTGAGTTCGAATCCCGATTATGAATTTCGTTTTTTATTTTTGAAATATTTAAAAACCTCACGTTAATCTTATTAAAATTTAATATATGTAATATATTAAATATATTACATATATTTAATATATGTAATATACGCAAAAAACATAAATTTTAAAATAAAATGAAAATTCACAACATAATCCGAGTTGTTAGTTTTTTATTTTTATCTTCGTAAAGTAAGTTATGTATATTGGCAGTTTTAAATACTTATGAATATTACATTTTAATTTATATTGTATTATTATATTGAATTATGTTGCAGTGTATTTATTGTATTGTAATTTTTATATTAATAACAAAATGAATGCATTAATAACAAATGAATTTGACTGCAGAGTATGTGTAAATTTTTTATACATATATATATATATATATATATATATATATATATATATATATATATATATACAACTCCTTTTATACATATATAAAAATAAAAATATATATTTTCATTAAAATATTGATACAATCCTTCATTTACTATACTCCTATTACAGGTCAAATGTTTATATACAGCAAACGATGCACCATATACCTGTATAACTAATTCTTTTTCTCTTTCTGCTCTCTCTTACCTATAGCATTACATATGTAATGATTGTGCAGATTGACTCCTATATAAATTTTTAATGGCGAACGCGTGTATAGAAGTATAACTTCTACCGGCAGTCCCACTGGACTGCCACACCCGTTTTTTTTTTATTATTTAATTTAATTTTTTAAGAAGTATTAGTAGATTTTCTGGAGGAAATATTTCTTTAGTACAGTTCCCAATTCTACATAAAATAAAATGCTGGGGATTTTTGTTGTAGTCAGTTTATATGTATGTGATAATGGAGTTACATAGTGGTCTTCTTGTGTTATACGATTTGAAAATGAAATTTCGGTAACACAATCTTCCTAGTGGTATTATCAAAAAGGTTTTAGAAAATAACAGTTTGTACTGCAGCCGCAGAATAATTGAGGAGTTTGCTGTAAGAAGGATGCATCTCCATATTTGGTAATTGTTGAGAAATTGAAAAAAACTGTTTTTTAATAAAAGTTTTTATTTTAACCCGAAAGGCATAATATTAATCGATGACAAACATATTTAATCAATACTTGAGACTATTTTCAAGTAGATAATTTTTAAAAAAATAAGAAAAAAAATTGAAAAAAAGTTGGATCTGCATCTTTTTTGCACCAAACACGTGAAATAATGCTTATTTACCATCATTTTTGAGAAAAAAAAAAGAAATTCCCATACAAACTCTTTTATTCGGTTACAACAATCAAACGACTATGGTTTGCCTACTACACAAATACGAAAAAATCTGTAAAAAGAAACAGGTTGGTGTCAAAAAATAGCATTCAGAAAAAAAAATAAAACATTAAACACACGGGCAAACACATCCTTCATTCATCTACCTGGTCGTCATCATCCGTTCTAGATGATTCGGTTTTGCTGGTTCTCTGCCATGGCTGCATCACTTGTGAGACGGGTGTAAAAAGTCATTTGGTCCATAGGAACGAATCGTGCTGCAAACTGCATTACATCTGCATATTTTTCTTTTTTGGCAGGTAGATATAGGATTGCAATAGACAGGAATATCAGAAGAAACTGAGAGGTCGCTGTCAAGGTTTCTCAAGATTTGGAATAAGTGAAAACACGGAAGGCCAGTAAATACACTGACTTTAATACTAACTAAATGTTCATTGCTGTACTGGAAAATTCGGTATTTGGAAATGTGGAATCTTTGCTTTTCTGCATCTGAGATAACTTTTTTAAAACGTCCTTCATAGTGACCACTAAAGTTCAGGATCATATTTTGTTTAACCAGAACGGAAATAAACTATTTGGATGATTGTTTAACAAAATCAGCATATAGTTGGGGGCTAAAAACGTAGTCATTCTTCCTTAAAAACTTCTCAATAGCTCCAAAGCAGCGATCACAGGGAAGAAAGCTATGTCCTGGCTCAGGAAAGCGGTGCTCTATCTTGTCAATATACCTAGTTCTCACCAGCAAATACAGAAACTGAATCATTAATGAGTTTTTCTTTTGCGCAGTAGCGTTATCGGAGAAAAAGTATAAAACCTTAACATTTTTAGGGAGTAAATTTTTATATAGTGGTACAAAAATGACACTACCTCGTTTGGTGACTTACGAGCCGTAGTTTCATCATACATATAAAAGTGTGCTTGATTTGTCTTACCAAAATGGACAAAAAAGTTGTATGTCCACAACTGGCGTTTATAGAAAGCTTCCCCAGCAGGAATTTTTGGAAGTGGAAGGTTTTGTTGGAAGTCAAAGGTCAGAACCTCCACTTCGTCGCTATGCTTGCACAATGTGGTTTTCTCCTTCAGCTCATTGAAAAACAAATCAGCCTTAATTTCATACAACTTCTTTTCCGCCGCTCAAACTTTTCGTTAATTTTCGTCGGGGGTCACATCTTTGAGTTTGTTATCTAAGACATCATATTTTTTGCACGTATCTGATCGAGGTGAGCCAAACCTGTAGTTGAAGTTTTCTTTGAAGCATCGATAGTAGATGTCATACGGAACTTTCGATTTATATTTAGGATTGCTAACACTTTCTGGTTCGTAAAGTTCCAAATAGAGTCGGTGCATCTTCTTTACATTTAGATCTGGAGATAAATAGAATAGACGGAATTTGTTTCTACTATAATGCGATTCACGCCTTGGAAAGCTCTAGATGTGCATGTTTACATTTTTGAGTGTTTCGTTAGATTTTCGGTTGAGTCTATTTGTATGCTTTCCTTTGTAACTAGGTGGCGCTACAATATCTCTATCACGAAAAGTTTAAGCAATAAGATCTACACGTTTCCTTGATATGCCGTGGATTGAACCAAAAGCATGTCTATAAACTCGTTTGGATAGCTTACCCAGCTTTATAAAGTATTTGTGGGAACAAGTGCGGTCTTGCCTTTCATTAGTCTTTTTTCGAGTTCTTTAAATAGTAGAAGTTTGAATCAATCCTCCCAAATAGGTATTTTGCAAATCTTTGTCGCCTATTTTGTTAAACTTTTGTAAGACAACTTTTCTTGTTTCTTCGTCCACATTCTGAAAACACTGCAGTTGCAGTTCGATCCAGTTAATCCCGGTCCCTTCTGTATTCCTTTTCAGTTCATATACACTTTCTCTTCTGCAATAGTTTTTTTTTCATATTTCTTTTCCAGAGAGTGGGGTTGGCACTTTTTCTATTTTTGGTTACAGGACCAACTGAGGGCTCTTCCGTGGGCTCCATATTGACAACAGGTTCAATGTGTTGTTTTTTTACTGAGGTACGTTTCTTCTTTGGATGCTTCCTCCTAGCTGAAGGGGTTCCGACATTACTATTAAAACAACTTTCATCAGAGCTTGTAGGTTCGTAGTCTGACTCACTAGCGCTAACGGATCTGACTCGGTTTGACTCATTTTTATACGACGTTAAATTTTTACACGAACAATTAAATCGCATGAAAACTCACGCCATGCAGTAATGATTGCATTCCACGAAAATCACCGAACATTTACAATCGTTTGGTGCAAAAAGGATGCAGGTCCGGAGCTGCACCCTTCTTGCACCAAATGAGTGAGGAGGCAGATCCATAAAGACGTATAATTCCTTTATTTATTATCGGATCTGCATCGTTCTTATACCAGTGAATCCACCAATTTTTTTTAATTATGGCATATGTTTCCACCCAAAACGGTGTAAATATGAAGCTGCATCCTTCTTACAGCAAACTCCTCAATTCATCTTCATATTTAGTTTTAAATAAAATCTCAAAATAAATGCAATTTAATTTTACATCAGTTTTACATCATATTATTTATGAAAGTATTTAAATAATTTGGAAGAACTTAACCCCTTTCCAAAGATCTTGTAGAATACATCTTGTTCACAAATTTAGTTCTACAAGACTACGACTTACTTCAGAAATTTTGAATTATTAAAGTTCACCTTTTGCACGATCTCCTTGACAATTCAAGGTATCCAATTATCTTAGGTGTTGCTACAACTATATTTTTCTTCAACCTTTTATACCTTAAAATAAATAAAGTTTTCCAGGCTAAATCGATCTTATAAATTGTAATTATACTGGCGGTTAAAGCTCAATTGTTCATTGTTTAATTTGCTGATGTCAGGACCGAACATTAAAACCATTCAATGCTTACCTTGACCGCACACATCGTTGAAAAGGTCTCAATTCGACCGGAAGCCACCTATTGACTTCGCTTTATCTAATTGGTATCCAGCCTAAGGGCGGCATCCGCTGAACTTTCTCTTATAAGGTTCTTGTCGATATGATGTTTGCAAAATGTTGATTTAAAAATAAAAACTAATGGAAAAATGAAGCGTTTTAAATAAAGATATGGGTGCCATCCATAATAATGATAAAGACAAAAGCTAAAAATAAGTTGGTCAAATAAAGCGGTAGTAGATTATTATTATCGTACACACACACGTATTATATATATATATATATATATATATATATATATATATATATATATATATATATATATATATTAAACCTAAAGCTAAGACTAACACTATTACAAGAATGGGAAATTCGAAACTGCTGAATTCCTGCTTCCTAATTATTTTACTTCAAAAGTCGTCAGATACTATTTCTAGAGTATTACTAGAGTATTGAAATCTGTATTGAAGGCAAATGTTACAATTGTTCTACGAATTAAACACATTTCAAAATTTTGCAAAAATATAATACATTTGTCAGATTATTTTTGTAAAAGTTATGCCACACGTAGTGCAGATTGTATATAACGGGTTGCGTTCGGTCCCAGTGAAGTTTGATATTAACAATATTTGAATTGTCCATATTCTTATTTTATGATTTATTATTTAACAAGCAATAAAGATGATAAAATGTAGTCAATTTAGAAAAAAGTAGCAATCATAAAGATGATTTATTAGTAAGCGCATTGTTAGTTCTTTATTTAGCATATAATATCCCAATAAGTCAATTCCAAATCATTCAACAATTCAAAGGTTTTTAAAAAAGTTTAAAAATACTGGGACCGCGATTTCTAATTGTACCTATACATCAATATTACTGAGTACAATACAGTGCACTACAGTACAGTAGTTGAAAATCCTACAATAATATCTCGAACCATTGCAGACCAGTTTGACATTCATAATTCCACAGCCTTCAAAATTTTGAAAATGAATAAATTCCGTTCGTATAAATTTTTAATGTTATCAAGAACTAAGAGATATGCTGAGAGACGAGCTGCATTTTGCTAGGAAATTTTAGAGACGGCTAAGACAGACAGACAATTTTCAAAAAATTTTATGTTTACTGAATAGTGTACATTTTTACATTAAATAGTGAACAAAATGTTCAAGATTATTGGATTTGGTCAACAAAAAGCCTGAGAATATTATTGAAAACAATACCCATTATCGACGAAAAATAAATGTAATGTTAGGAATATTTAGACACAATATTATTGGATTGGAGTATTTTCCTATGAGGAAAATTAAACTACAGAAAAGTTTTTGTACTTGCTTCAAGAAGAGATTTGTGAGAGAACATAAAGGTAAAAAATCTACAAAAATGTTTTCTATTCATTTTCTCAGACTTGAAAACAAAAAAGTAAAATTTGTACTTTTGCCCATTTAAACGGTAAAACAATTTTGTTGAATGTTTTTCAGTTTTTTTTTTTACAAATAATTAAAAAATATGTTACACTGTGGCCGGTTCTACATGCAGTGGGGGTACAATCAGCCAGGCCAATAGGCATATTGGGCCGCAATGTTGTATTGCACAGACAAATGTCAATGATACAAGTGTTCGGATCTAATTCAAACTGGCAACAGCGCTCCCATGTCTTACCCCTCGCTGCAACATCGCGCGGTCCAAAATTTGACTCTGCGAAAGATTGCACAGAGAATTCTCTCTGGTGCGTTTCAACTGCCAATCAAGGCAGACACACCGCTTTTACGTTTCAACTGCTCACAAAGCAACCACCCGGTGAATCATCAGATCACGAATTAACTATTGTAAGTTATATTTTTCTTATACAAGCAGAGAGCAAATAAATAGTAATTGTATTATCTATCAAACAATTCAAAGGTATACTGTTTATAATTGAAATACATTTCTGCTGAGTAAGAAGTACTTTATTTAAATACACACAACAAAAAGAACCACCGCCTAATGGAAATATATCAAAAGTCGAAATAATAATCCGAAATAATTATACCTAATTACTTGTACCCAACCGAAATATTTATTCAGCTACAGTTCAACGGTGTTAGAGAAACCCTGCCCGGTTTCAACAAGTTGAACTGCTTATTAAAGGAAACATTAAAAAACATGGTTTTAACCAGCCAAAATATAAAAAAAAAAATAAAAAGAATACAATATTAAAAATGAATTGCTGACCTAAAAAAAAACATTAATAATTAATAACACACGTCTTTACTTAACAACCTTCAAAGTTGCAGTGAAATGTCACTGTTGAATATCTTCAAGAATTAGAGAATTTGGTAAGTCTGGCATGAATATGTGATTTTTCGCAGGGTTTTGTATCGTCTATTTGAGGAAAATAAAATTTATTCGAATTTCGCCTGCGCCGCAAATATTTGACATAATATTCAGAATTTGATATTTTTTCCACCACATTTTCAACATAAGAAATTGTTGTTGTTTTCAGTGGAAATTTAACTAATGTGAAACTGTCTTCTATAAGTTCCTTGCCGGATTTAAAAGACTCAAAACATTGTCATCCGAATCATCATACAGAATACTAGCCTCAGACTCACTGCTGGAGTTATCATCAATGACCTTTTTTTTTTAATTTTCTGAATTTTGGCTTTCCTTGCTGGATCAATGTTGGTTAAACTTTTTTGCTTCTTACTGCCTTCTTTTTCTGCTTTAACATTTGTTTAATTTTTTCCCATTTTTTATTTCTTCTAATGTCTGTTTCTCGTGAGTTTCTGAGTAAATTAGAGATTTTCCTTGATTTGCTTTAATTTTTCTTTTTGATTCTTGATGTTTTTCAACTTTTGGCAATAGTCTAACACATAACACATTTAGGACTTAAAATTTTGATCGGAACTGTTTCATCGCTCTCGGTCCCCGACTTTTCAATACCATCCTCTACAGTCATCAAGAACTGCGCCGACACCTTTTGAAGTAGATGGCTTATTATTAATGTTAAACTCTGCCTCTTGCTTTAAGTTATGTTGAAGTTTTAGTTCATCCTTATAGACCATAGTTGTATCAAAATCTGCGTCACTAAAATCTTATGAATTAAAGGGTCATATTCGAATTTTTCAACTAACATGGTAATATTTCTAAGCGAAAATGCATCTATAAATGATTGTTTTGTAATTTTTGGGATATTTTTATTAGAAGCAGCTTTTCTCGGATTATCTATCATCCACTCATTTGAGAAAACTGTCTTAAAAGGCCCATAAACTTCAACATCAAGCGGTTGCAGTTTATGCGATGTATGTGGAGGGAACAAAAGCAAAGTACCTATCGTTGTCAAGCAATGATCGTTCAACAAAGAGTTCCCTAAGGGTACAGAGGAAAAGTAATTATCCGTATTTACATTTCGACCGGTTCCACTTATGGATCGTATAAGTCTTTTTACTACACTAGATGCATCGTTGGGTAGTTGATATGGTCCTCCAGATTGTTTGCCGGGGTAAATTTCGAGATTTTGTGTGAAAAATGTTCTAGCGTCCACCAAGGCATAAATCTTGATTCCGTATTTCGCTGGCTTATTGGCCATATACTGCTAAATTTGCACGGATCGCTACTAACGTTTTATCTATGGTTACATAGAATCCAGGAGTGTATGCAGATAAACAGTTAGTGACGACCATTTCATAGTTCTCGAATGGGTGCAAGATTATCAACTGCCGAATTTTCTTGTCTCTTGGTGACGTCGTTAAATCTTACAGCTTCAATTATTTAGTGAAATCTTTTATTGGACATAGTAGCTGCAAAAATATCTGCAGATGTGCCAAGTAATTCCAGAGTTCATAGTATTTAAATGTTGCGCTCTCTTTACCCCAGCCAGGAACAAAAGTCCGATAAATGCTTGCATTTCCTCGTAGTCAACAGCAGGACAATCCCTAGGGCGAGTATAAAACACTCTCATCACATCCAGTTTTTGATTTGTATATTTTACAATATTATTGATCATAGCATCCGAGAAAAACAATTTCCAGCATTCTAATATGGTTTTCGCGCCTTTTGCTTTTGCTTTTACCCCAGGTAAGTTCGTAAAAATATTCCAAGCTTTTGTCTTACCTTTGGGAGTGTGTTTCTTATGTTTCAACCATGGTATTTTATCTTTGCCATAAAATCTTAGGTAACCATCATCTTGGCCGCTTTCTTCCATGGCATCTTCAGGATCACTGGGTAGATCTTGTGTGGACTGCTCAGAATCTGTATTGTGGATACTGTGTTCAGAACGAACATCACTTAAGTCCTTATCAGAATCTTTTTTTTTCTTCTTCTATGAGGGGGGTGGTCCAAATGTTCGAAACATACCTCGGTCCTAGAAGGTGGGCAGAACCGCCTTCCAGCCTCGGTTATGCAGGACTCCTCCAGCGTGGCCACGATGATATCTTTATCAGAATCTAGTGGTTCCACATCGCTGTCTATCTCTTCGTACGATTTTAGTAACCGGTTTTCCATTTTCTTGTCCATATTTGCCTGCAATAAATCAAAATAGCGCTTATAATAACGGATGTTCAACAATCTATTTCATTATAGGTATTTCACTAAAAATCTTCTCACATTTTATGATATTATAACTTTTATTATAATTTTTTTAATTTTTTTAATTAATATTTTATTATTATAACTTAAGTGATCTCTCTAAAAATCAACACACGCCAACACTAGCGTAGTTAGATTTTTTCTAACGCTCCGACGAACGCGATCGCTCGTGTGTTAGATTTGAACTAGCAACAGCTGATGTCGACTATAAGATAATAGGTACTGCCACCATTATTTAACATAGTCTTACACGAGTCTTCATAGGAGTATTCCTGTTTGCAGAACCCAAAAGAAGCAATATTTCGAAAAGTATGGCGAAATGTTTAAAAATACTAGATTTTTTCTAACGGTGCGAGTGATGGAGGGTTAAAAAATGTCCTGATGGGTTCCTGGACGAGAAGTGAGTATCCCTGTTTTTCCTGATATTTGTTTTTTCTTGCTATCATTTTCTCTTTTTGTTTGATTCAGTTATAAGGAATTTTATGAGGTTTTTTTTTACTCGAATAGATACACTTTTTGCACTAGCAATCATTAGTATAGATATACACTTTTTTATTTTCTTTAGTATTAATTATATTAGAATATTAATATTAATAATTTTTCATTTATTATATCTCAACACGTATTTGGCTAAATAGCTAAGTGCTAAAGCCACAAAAAAAGCTAATTTATCTACTCGTTTTTTTTTTAAACTTATCTATAGCTCGAAAAAATACATAAAAAATCAAAACAAATTTTTGGACACTGCTTACTACAGCAAAACTAACAACTACTGTATGGATACACAGTTGACACATTTCTAGCAACTTGGTGCGAAATTTTGCTTATTTAAAATTTAATTTGCATTGGCGCTCCTAGGCCGCATGTGCCACACTTTCCCTATTGCTACGTTTAATAATCTTGTTTTAATAAAATTTTAAATTAAATACAAATTATCCCTAAAATTTGAAGAACTTTTATTTACAATTTAAAGCAATTAATCATACGAATTTGAGGCGATGTCACTTTTGTCTGCATAGAGAGGCGCTGTTACTTTTTCCTCAATAAAGCAGTGCAACTGACAGAATAATTTTCATGGTATATCTTGATTTGTAGAAAACAAGTTTTCAAATCGAATGATATACATTAACAAAAAGATGTTTACAGATAGTGGTGTTCGTTAGTCATTTTTTTTTATTTATTTATACCTCAACCTCAAAAGGTCATTGGCGTAGTACATTTAAAGTTTTACAGTTTAGAGTGTAAAGTGTTAGAAATGTTTTATGTGTGTATTTATCTGTTTAATAGTATTTACTGTATTTGTTGCAATCTTCATAGACTGATCATTTGTCTAGATCTTCAGTAAAATATCTATTCTTTAAATTAATATATTAATACAATACATTTCATTTTAATGATTGTTTTCCGATACTTAACAATTGTAGTTTCAATGCATATATGTATGCATTTAATTTTCATGATTTCTAACGCCAAACATCTACGGGAAACACAGTAATCGTCGTATTTTCCTTGTTATCAAAAATCAAGAGCAAACATCAAAACGGGAGCAAGCGGGAATAAAGACCCAAACAGAGTTTGTTCCTGCAAAGCTTCCCAGATCTTCTAATAATAGAAATAAATCGCGACGACCCGATTCGATATCAGAAAATAACAGTAACAGAAAATGGACTGTGTTCTCGCTTAGAATGAAGGGGGATTGAAAATTTACGTCTCTTTGATATAGAGATATCGTTTACAAGAAAAAAGGGCTCCTTTACAATGAGGGATGTTTAATGTGATAAACGGAATCGAGCGATCTTTTATTCCACCCACGGATTCGTGATCTTTATAATCTCAGTAGCAGGTTTTTATTTATACATATGAGACCATTTAAAAAGTAAAAAAGTAATTTTTTATATTTTACGCTTTCAAGAATAAATCGACTCGGGTGAGTACACACCTAATTCCAAGATTTGAATTCTTCTTTTCTTATATAAATTTTTAAATCTTATATAAAGAAATTTTATTGGAAAAAATAAATTATTAAATTGCCGAACGTGGTGATTATGTAATTTTGATAAAACACATCTAAAATTGAAGCTTAAAAAAGTAAATAGCAAATCTAAAAAGTAGGGTACACTGCAACATTTATATTTCACTTGACTAGACTGAATTGATGGTGTTCTTTAATTAAAAAGACATTAAGTCCGGTTCCCATGAAACCTCAATCCTTACAGTAGATAAAAAATGGCAGACTGCTGGTTTTTAGCGCTTACTTAAATATTTTATTTTTAATAAATTTTAATATTATTAGCATATAAACTTATTTAATTACTTATTTCATTCATCTTCTATAAATTTATCACGTTAACATTTGCTATATTCATATTTTTTTGTCAAACAGGGAACCACTTACGGTTGTAGGAAATCTTTAATTTGTCCCAAAACGCTCGAGTAAATAGCTTTATACTCCAGTCGTCAGAGACGAAAATGCCACGGAACCTCCAAAAATCATACGAACAAGCTGAATTTTGCTGACAATGACAATTTTTGGGAGCCGACAAAAGATGCAAAAAATTTTACCACTTTTACCCCCTGGTTTCCCCTAAAACGACTCCTCGTAGGGGGGAAACCGGAAAAAATCGATTTACCAAAAATCTGTACGCCGTAGAAAACAATGCTGCAATTAAAAACGTGCGTAACTGACATTCAAATCGCTGGTGGCTTCAAGCGCTGTTTCTGAGAGAACGGTTCATTCTACAGAAAAAGTGCTAATTTACCTTTTTGTACAAACTTATCTCAGCTACATCTTTTATTTAAAACATTTTTTCTATGGCCGACAGATTCTTGGTAAATCGATATTTTCCATTCCCCCCCCCCACGATGAGCATTTTAGGGCAAAGCCGGGGGTAAAAGTAGTAAACTTTTTGCATCTTTTCTTTTAAATCAAAATCGCAAAATTGTCATTCTCAGCAAAATTTCAGATGGTTTGTGTGATTTTTAAAAGTCAAATATCTGACGACTGGACTATTAAAGATTAATAATTATTCGGTGTGCGACTCGACGTTCGAAAATATTCCCACGAGGTTTCGTCCCACGCCCATCCACATAAATAGGGTGGTCGTTCCCTCCACGGAATAAGAAGCAAGCAAGCAATTTAAGTAATCCGGGCTGCGCCCATTTTGGCGACTCTGTGTCCCAGGATGTGGGCCCTTCGTGCCCAGGTTTTGGGGTTTTGTTAATTTTTTTTGGATGACTGTCGCCTTTTTGTTGGTATTTTTTGATTTTTTTGGTGGCCAAAGCCTTTATTTATTTATTTTTATTATTATTTTTTGAAGGTTGTCCTGAAAAAAAAGCATCAATTAATAAAATTTCCAGTGCTGTGTGCTTCTTCTGTTAGTACAAATACAAATTATCTAGACTTTATGTGTTTGCCAGGATTTGGTGTTTTGGCCTTTTGTGCTTCCATCCATGGAACGCATCATATCTTATTATCTCTCGCAGGATCGGGCTTGGATGTTTTTCTAATTCTGCAACTTAATTCTGGCTTTTTCTGCCATTTTTCTATCAGCCTTACTTGTTACAGTTCTCTAAACAGAAAGCGTTCAGCGACGTATCTGGGTACATTTGCCGCTTCTCTGAGGATCTTATTGTAGGCTGCTGTTTATCATCATTGCTTTTTTTACCTATAAGTTCTCTTATTGCTGCTCTGGTTGTTGCTATTTTTTGGATGGTTGTGTCCACGTGTGTGAAGGTTAAGCCTTGGTCCATAGTAACTCCTAGATATTTCGCTTATCTTTTCCATTCGATGGGATTATCTTGCACTAACAGGTCCATAGTAACTCCTAGGTATTTCGCTTCTCTTTTCCATTCGATGGGATTATCTTGTACTAACAGCTGTTCCTCTGTGGTTTCTCGTTTCTTTTTAAATATGAAAGCTTGTGTCTTTTTGAATTATTGATTGCTATTTTCCATTGGATACACCATTCTTCAATGTTATTCAATGCTGTCTGTAGATTGTTGACCGCTACTTGTAAGTTGCTGTATTTGGAAGCAATCGCTATGTCGTCCGCCATAAAGTCCGCTATCTGCTGTTTTTATCCTCATGGTTTCTTGTCTTTTTAGCTCTCTTTTTGGCTCTGTTCTTTTCCCTTATCATGACTTTGATCTCCTTGTTTATGCCTCTAAACCTTCCCATGTGTATGTCTATTTCTTCTTCAGTAGTACTATTTCTGAGTGCTTCTACGATGTTTTCGAACTCTAGGACTCTTTCTTCTATTTCTTGTAGATTGTTTATCACTGGGGCGTTGTTGTTTTCAATACTAACAAGGCTTTTGTAATTTTCCACTTTGTTTTCTTTCTTTTTCTTGTTGTTGTGTTATTTTCGTCCCATGTTCCTATTTCTAGTGGTATGGGGTTGTGGTGTTGTAATCCTTCGTTTAATGTTCTGATCTCGGTCTGTAGTCCTAGATTTTTAACTACTACTATGTCTAGATGGGTGGGTTGAGCATTTCCTGGGAAATGTGCCGGTTCGGTGGGCCCTATTACCATTGTGTCTTCATTGTTTGCTAGATAGTTGTTCAGTAATCTTCCCGTTTCTATTCGTAGCTCTATCGTTCCAGTTTGGTGATCTCGCATTTAGGTCTCCTATTATTATGGACGGCTTTTCTATATTCAGGAACGCGTTCAGGTCGTCGTCTATTATAGGATCTCGTGGCCTTACGTATGCAGAGGTGGTTCTGATATCTTCTTGCCTCATTTGTACTTTAATTATAGTTGCTTCTATAGTGTTTAGTTGTGGTATTAGTATTCTGGTGTGTGGAATTCCTTTTCTCACTAGGATAGCAGTGAGTCCTGAATTTGCCTTATGATCGTTCCGGTAGATGTCGTACCCAGAAAACTTTATGTTTATGCTGTTCGTCAATTTGGTTTCCTGTATTGCTACGACGTAGATTTCGTGTCTCTTGATTAGTTCGTCCAAAACATTTACATTTGTTCTTATACCGCCTGGATTCCAGGAGCCTATCGTCAAGTATCCCCTTTTTTCGTACCTTAGTTCAGTGCTATCTTTATACCCCCTATCGCTTTATACACCACTTTGGTGACTATTTCTCTCACCATGTGGGTTATTCCATCTTGTTGTTCTTTGGAAAATAGGATGGTATCTTCTGTTTCTGGTGTTTTCGTTGCTTGATCATATGATTACCCATTTGTTTTTGTTGGATGTTGCACCCTGTTGTTGGTTGGTGCTACTTGTACTCTGCGTCTACCCCAGGCATGTATCTTGGGGCATCCTCTAAAACTGGCTGGATGTTGCCCTTGACAGTTGGCACATTTTTCATTTTGTTCTTGTGGGATTGTGCACTATTTTGTCAGATGGTTTTCACCGCACTACACATCTTGGTTCTTTGTAACAGGCATTTTGGGCATGTTGGAATCCCTGGCAATCAAAACATTGTGTTGGCCCTTGACTTTTTCGTAGGTCTTCAATTTGTATTCTCATGTACATGAGATTCGTTATTTTTTGGCTTTGGGTACGTCTTCTTTTTCTACCGTTAGCACAAATCTAGGCAAAGATTTTTTATCTGTTTTCCTAGATCTCATGTAGGAAATATTTAGTGTTTTAATCTCATATTCTCTCTCTATAAAGTTTTCTTTAATGTCTTTGGCGGCTGTATTTGAGGGAAGTCATCTTAGAACCAGTTTTGGTTTGATGTTTTCCTTTAACGGGAATGCAATCCATTGTAATTTTGTTGTTTTGTTTCATTCTTCTAATATGTGGGTCATTTTTCTATATTCCTCTGGATTTCTTGTTTGTATAAGTGTCTCTCTGCCGTTTCTGGAGATTTTATTTACTGTATACAGCTTTTCTTTTTCGGCAATTTGAAGAATTTTTCCTGTTTCGTTAACACTTTGTAACTTGATTATAGCTTGGTTTGGCTATTTGCGTTTTCAAAAATATCCATGGTATCTTCCCTTGCCTTAATCGGAAGGGAATATGCATTATTTTTTTCTCTTTGTGTGTTTTCTTGTGTATTTTGATTTTTCTCCTTAGCTGACAAGGAGGGAAAATCTTCTTCTATGATTTTTGCGGTTTTTGAGGGCTATGCGTTTTTTCCCTTGTGATTATTGGTATTGGTATCTGGGATTTTTTTTCCTATTTCTTCTTCTTTTTTAGCCTTTGGGATTGCTTCCGTAGACTTCTTTTCTGGTTCTTTATTTGGTGCTTTTAAATCGTCAAATCTTTTGTCGATTTATTTTATGATGATGTTGCTAGAGATGGTTGTCGAGTTTTGCAATTCGCAATCCTTCTTATTTAGTTTATTTATGGTTTCTTTTAGCTTTAGAATTTTCTTAGCTTGCTTATGTCAAATTCAAAAATTAAAATGGCAAAATAATTAACATATGGACGGAGGAAATAGAAAAGGAACAATCGAAATATATATAGAAAAAATAAAAGTCATGATAGTTAATGATAAACAAATATGTAACCAAACAAGATACCTACATAAAGCAACCAAAATATATTATACAATAAACAAAACAATACTAAGATATAAAGAAATTAAAATAGAAGTACAAAAGAAAATTCACAATACTATATCAATACCAATAATAATACAGGCTAGTGAAAACTTGACCCTTAAAAAGAAACAGAAAGCAAAGATAAATGCAAAAGAATAAAGCATATTACGAAAACAGGCATGTGGGATAGGATGAGAAGTGAAGATGTAAAAAACAGCATTGGTAAAGAGCCAATATTGGCAAAAATTAAAACAAAACAATTGAATTGGTTCTGTCACGTGGTAAGAATGGTCAAAACTTGACTTGTAAAGAAGTCCAAGAAAGAAGTGGCTGGCTCAAATAGAAGAATAAGAAAGGGAAAGAGAAAAAACCGAAGAGAAGTTGAAGAAATTAGCAAAGAATAGAAGAGAGTGGAAACAATAGATAAATGATAAACCGGAATCACACTCCAATACTTAATGGGATGGAGAGTTGTAGAACAAGAATAATTGGTATTGTTTCGCTTGCAATGAGGATGTCGTTAAGAATATGTTACTTTGCTCCAAATGCAAAATGTATATGAAAAGTTTTGGCATATAATAAAAAATTAATTTTTATCTATCCAAATTATTCAAAATTAGTTATTTATTGTACAAGACGATAAAATTGTACTTTATCTTCGAGAGCGTTTGTTAGCGTCGAGACGTCAGTCGAGACGCTAATTATACTCGAGAAGATAATGCGATTTTATCGTCGTGTGCAATACAACGTTTTTTTCTATAGCAAGACTTCAAGTTCAGGTAAAAAATAGAATTTCAAAGAAAATTGTAATTTTTAGCACAAAAATCGCAATTGTGCTACTCCGTTGCTAGGGATATGAATTACTCTGTCAACAAATGTCAAACAAATGTTACGTTATGGTTTTTGCGGAGAATATTGTTGGGTTTTGTGTACAAACTGAATAAATACGAAATGGACGGAAAAGAATTGACACAAGAAAAGGAAAACCTGCCATCAGATGTAGAAAATGCAGCGTTGGAAGCAGAAAGTTTATTGTTGCCACAAAAATCTAGGATGATGTATGAGAAAGAATACCAGTCTTTTAAAAAGTGGAAAAGCATTAAGAATATCAATGGTGTGAGTGAAAAAATACTTCTGGCGTATTTTTCTGAAAAGTCGAAGAAAGCGATGCCATCGTCATTATGGTCGTATTATTCGATGCTGAAGCGTACGTTGTTGGTGAATGAAAATTGTGACATTTCTAAATTCAGCAAGTTAACCGCCTTACTAAAAACCCTGAGTGGAGGATACAAAGCTAAAAAGTCCAAAATCCTGGAGTCAGATGACATTATTAAATTTCTGACAGAAGCTCCTGATGACGTCTATTTGTTGATGAAGGTTATTGCTATTTTTGGTGTCCATGGAGCGACTAGGTCCGATGAATTGTACAAGTTAGAAGTGTTTAACGTGGACGACAGAAAATCGGTGATAATCGTTTCATTATCCGATACTAAAACCAAGCAGGAAAGGTCGTTTTGTATTACTGACAAGAAAAGTGGACTGAGTTTCTTGAAAATTGTGAGAAAGTATATTGCCTTGCGCCCCAAAAACGTACTTCACAGTAAGTTTTTTGTAAATTACCGACAGCAAAAGTGCACTACTCAACCGGTGGGGATTAACACTATATATAATATCCCCAAGAAGATTGCAGATTTTGTGAAACTTGCAAATTCAGAAATGTACACGGGGCATTGTTTCCGTCGTTCTTCAGCTACTATGTTCGCAAATTCTGGAGCTGATCTAGTAAAAGTTAAACATTTAGGTGGATGGTAATCGTCATCTGTTGCAGAATCTTACATTGAAGAGTCAATAAGCAATAAGATTGCTGTATCCAAGTGTATACTTGGCGGACCAGAAAATCAATCCAGTACCTCGAATCAAGTGTTTAAGCAAACGAGTAGAAGTTGTGATGCTCCAAAAATAGATATTTCTAATAATGTTAATTGTAAAATTTCAGTTGTTTTTAATCCTTAATGTGTTTGAATTTGTAAATTCTATTGAATAAAAAAAAAGTTAAAACATTTTATCTACTCTTGCTGTTAAAGTGTCACTTTATCTACCCTTGCGGTTAAAGTGATACTTTATCTACTTGAAACAGTTTTTATAGCAACACTTTAACATTAGCTATGGAAAAAAAGTATTTTAATATTATTTGTTACAAAATAAATGCAATTATTTTCTTTGAATAAATAAATCTTTATTAAATTGGAATAATTGTAACACCATAATTAAGAACATCGTGTTCCCAATATGACCAAGGACTAATTTAGATGATTTTTAAACCGACTAGTAAATATTCAAAACTTATTTTCGAGTCTTATTTCACTTTAAAAACCAGATTATTTGCTGAAAATTTTTATGTATTGGAATTACTCCTAAAGTACGATTTGGAATTCGAGCACTGTTATGGGGTAAATTTAGAAACTTGTTTACTGGTATGTTTTATTTCATTTCAAGATTTTTGCTTATTTGGTATTATATCTTTGAAATTGCATATATATATATATATATATATATATATATATATATATATATATATATATATATATATATTATAACAAAGAATTCATCTAGAAATTAATAATGGAAACACCCACACATTCGCTTGAAAACGGTTTATTAAGTATATATTACGATTTTCTTTCCAATAAGACTACATCTTATCGTCTTTTATGTGACACTACAAAAACTCACAATACGAGTAGACCAATCTTCTAAGCCGTCAATAGAAAGAAATATACAGCCGAAATCATAATAGCGCGAGGCGAGAAATGAGAAATGAAAGATTCTTTGTAAACAATACATTAATACATGAAAGAAATATATTAAAGAAGCCTATACAACACATATACAAGAAGAATTATTTAACTATAAGAATTTTTATATCAATGGGTATATTATTGGCGTCATTTTTTCTTTTCTTAAACATTTTTAAATCACTTTCAAAAGTCTTTTTTAAAGACCAATTACATGCTATTATTATTTTTGTTGATATTACTTGATTTTATATAAATAAGTGAAATATCGTCCAACATAGTCGTCAGAGGTATACACCTTAAAAATATTGATAACATAATTTTAATGTCCTCTCTTTTAAAATATATAATACATGGCTGAATTGTCATTATAAGTGAGGCAAATAAAAGACAAATTTTGATTTGTTGACTTAAAGAAGGCCATCCTAACATGCCACATGACAAATAAAAGGAGAGTATATAACGAATATATTAATATAGAAAAAAACAAAGAAGACGACTACCCAAAGGGCACTACACAGTATCTTCATTATTAATGAACGTATAGCGACACACAAGATGTATGCTATATAGCAAATGAAAGGGGATGACATACCAAATATATTCAGATAGAAAAAACAAACAAGGCGACTACGAACTAGACTGTGGGTAGACCATACAGTAAGGCAAATCCCACTCCTTTGGAAAAAAGGACAGCTTCACGATTGAACATCGCAAATCTAAATATAAGCAAAGATGAAAAAGTCTACGAACTCGAAGAAGACATCAACGACTTAAAATGGGACATAATTGTTCTAGAAGGAGTAAAAAGAAAAGGGGAAGAGTAGACGAGACGAACAAAGCCTAGATGGCGTAGGCGTTCTAATTTAAAAGAAATATGCACATAAAGTAGAGGAATTCGTAGAATATCTGAAAGAATGGCAATGATTAGGCTAAATGTAAACGAGAACATCTCCCTGAAAATTATTCAAGTATACGCTCCAACCGCAGCGCATCCCAATGAAGAGATAGACAAATTTTATGAGAAAATTGCAGAAACTAGCACGAATTATCACAGCACGTATACGATGATAATACAAAACTTCATCGCTAAGATCGGACGACTTGAAAAAACCGAAAACTATAGAACAATTCGGCTCTGGAGTTAGAAATAAGAGAGGAGAAACTTCCTACAAGCCCACAAATACTATGCAATGAACACATTCTATAAGAAAAAACCTAAAAGAAAGTAGACGTGGCTATCCCGAGATGGAAAAACTTGGAACGAAATAGATTACATACTGTGTAACAAAACAGATATTATACAGGACGTAACAGTAATAAATACGGCGTCAGTAAGTAGCGATCACCGAATGGTTAGAGTCAAATTAGAGATAAAACCTAATAAAAATAGAAATAAATTTAGAAAAACTTGGAATATAGACACAGATAAACTAAAATCTAATACAGAACAATATAAAAGCAAGTTAAAATCCGCGAAAGTATTAAATCTAGATAAATTTAGCTTAAATGAAATCAATGAAGTCATAACAAAAGAACTATTAAATGCAAGCTCAGAAGTGGCAACCTCTATCAGAAAACGAAAAAAAAACGAATCATGACGCACGGGAAAAGATAAAGTGGACGTATATACACCATTGTTTACTTTACATCAACTTGTAAGAAAGCTTAAACAGCTAAAGTAGACAGGTAATAAAAATCATAAGGATAATCACTAACATTCATAGGAAAATATAGCAGTTCATGACTTTAGGGAATCGCCATGTAAGTGTCACTGTAAATCGCGCGTAAAAAATAAATTAAATTGAAAGCGCTTTTAAATTTTAATTAAACTCCTATTTTAATTAATGCACGGGTTTATACATGAAAAGCGTCCAAAATACGACAATCTAAAACAATAACTGTTTTCATTTACTACTTTTAGAGGCATTGGGCTGTGTAATATAGCGGGACTCCAATTATATTTTACCCACGGTGCAATAAAATTATTTCAACAAAAATAAAAAGTTTTATGGATTATGGGTTTTCAATGTGCTTTTTAACCCATTACGCTAAAAATATGTACACGGTGATTTCACAAAAAACTAAAGTTCATTTTCAATTGGTGGATTTGTGTTTTAACTGTGGTGTCACTAGCGGCTTTTGCTAACCAATTTTATAAAATCCACAAGGAAATTAAATTCCTGCAGATGGCTGTAGACCATGTATCACAAAAAGAGGTTTAATTCTTTGTAAGTAGGTATATTTAAAAAAACCCTTAGAAGGGCTACAATAAAATAACAAACGTTTTCGAAATAATAATTCCATCATCAGGCTAAAAGCAGGTTAACATGCCTGAGCCACCAAAATATTAGGGTAAAACCCTTTACAGAAGTTAACGTTGCCAAAAAATGTACATATTGTTGTTAAAAGTGAAGGATGTAAAGTTGCCTGAAGTTAAATCTAATAAAATCTTAAACATCCTTCACTTTTAACAACAATATGTACATTTTTTGGCAACTTTAATTTCTTTAAAGGTTTTACCCTAATATTTTGGTGGCTCAGACATGTTAACCTGTTTTTAACCTGATGATGGAATTATTATTCCGAAAACGTTTGTTATTTTAATGTAGCCCTTCTAAGGGTTTTTTAAATATACGTACTTAAAAAGAATTAAACCAATTTTATAACAAAATTCTTTATAGCAAATTAAATAAGCCAGAGCAGGAAGATCATGAATAAAAAATATATTGCAGTAATTAACGGATAAAAATACGGTAGAAAAGATTCATATGGCTCTAATAATCAAGTAAAAGCATGCGGTACTAATTTGACGAAAACTACAGAAAGCATTGTATAGGTTTCGAATAGACCAATAATATTGTTCTTTCTCTGTTGGTGCCTATTCGTTTCGAATATTGGTTATAATTCTGGCTATAATTATTTTATTAAGTGATGCTTTAAATAGATTAGTTGTTGTGGAGAACCATTTCCTCAGGTTTTTAACCATGATATTTTTCTTCCTCCAATTCCTTGTTTTCCGAATACTTCACCTTGAAGGATTATTTTCCGTAATCTGTATTTAGTGCCGTTTCTCATTATATGTCCGAGATATTCTTACTTTCTCCTTTTAATGGTATACATCACCTCTCTTTCTTTCACCATTCTATGTAATACAGTCTCGTTGGTTATCTTGTCCGTCCATGATATTCTTAGGATTCTTCTGTATGGTCACATCTCGAAGGCTTCAAGTTTTTTCTCCATCGCTTCAGTGAGTGTCTAGGATTCAATTCCGTAGTATAATATCGAGAAGATATAACATCGTAGTAGCCTTACTTTTATCTCCAGATTAAGGTTGTGGCTTTTGAAGAGTTTGGCCATGTTGTTGAATGTACTCCTAGCCTTCTGTAATCTACATGTTACTTCTTGTGAGTGATCCCATTATTCGTTTACTATTGTTGCAAGATAGGTAAACTGTTTTACTTGGTCCACTGGTGTATTCTTGATAAACAGTTGGACGTGTTTAATTTTATTTTTGCTGATGACCATAAATTTAGTTTTTGATATGTTTACTTGTAGTCCAAATCTTTCACTTACTTCATTAACTTTGTTTATTAGTTGCTGTAAACTGTTTAAACTGTCTGCAAAAATAACATGTCATCTAACATGCTCCCGACTTCTTGTTACTTCGTATGTATATATATATATATATATATATATATATATATATATATATATATATATATATATATATATATATATATGTATGTATATATATATATTTATATATATATTTATATATATATATATATATACATACATATATATATATATTTCTTTGTAGTACCAATTGACTTCTGGACGAAAAGTATTCCCATTTGGCATCCGTGAATATTCACGGGCCACAATATACAGCGAATTCTGTTGCGGTACCAATTGGCATCAATCGCTGTTGCGGTTTCTTTGGCATCGATTGGCTTTGGACCTTTAGCATCCATTGGTTTATGACTCAAGTCGACAATAATACCTAAAGGTTTCGGTGGAATTCTACCTGAGTCAATTCATCTGTTCAGTCATTGTAATATTTTGTTGTCGAAACGGATGTTTAAAAATTTAACTTGTTAGAGTATATTACTCTATCTATAAATTGTAGGCAGGTAGTTATTGCTTTTTTCGAGATTGAATATTTTTCTTTTAAAATTATGACAGCTTCAAATTTGATTTAATTTGCTAAATACTTTTATTTTACATTTTTTAAGCTCAGTAATTTAAAAATGTTTTATCGTCTTTTAACAACTTCTAGTCTGATTATTCCCTGAGTAAAAGAGCTCTGTTGTAATGAATTATTTGGTATTACTAAAGAAATTCTGGTATAGTAGGATTAAATGTTAAAATTAAATGTTACAATGACTGTAACTTCATGTCTTGGGCTGTTACGTCGCATTATGGGCTATATGGGCTGTATTTTCTCGTTCTTGTTCGTATTTCTCTTCGATTTGCATTTTCGATGACACTTTCCAATATTTTAGCAAATTCAAAGTCCATGAAAAATACTTAGAAAGCAAACAAAAGTACTTATAAGAGTATACGACCATTTGATAACACTCACTGTGAAAATTTTTGCAAGTGAAGATGTTTAAGACAACAGGCACATTATTGCCGAACGCAAAGTGCACATAACTTTCTCCTTTATTTTTTGGTATCTGACTTCTTACAACTGTGTGTATTTTTCTTTCCTCTGCCCATACTTCTCGTACGTCACTGAATCTGGTTTGATGTGGTATTATATAATAATAGATGCACAATCAAAACGAACCAGATTCTTTTACATTAAAAAGAGATAAAATATTATGTCCATATACTATGAAAAGCAATAATTAAAAAAGAGTCGTATTTTAACACATATTTGTTTTTCTTTAACCGTTTGTTAATAAATAATATATCAAAATTTATTCGACATAATGTATGTTTTATTTTAAGGCTGTAACATAAAAATAAGAATTACCTGTTATGAAGGCACTACATAGGTAATTATTATCTGTACCTAATAAAAACCAATTTTATCAAAATCAACCTAGTTTGAAATATATGGAGTCTCGATTATATCTCATGGTTGTGTTTGCCCTACGTAGAAAAAAATAAAATAAAATTACTGAAATCTCTTGGGAATTGAAGTACTCAAGAATTGAAAAGATGTTGAAATTACTGTAACTTTGAAGAAGTTGAAAATCAAATGTTTAAAGGTACACTTCTTTTAAACAAAATTCAGAATCAGTATTTTATCTCTTAACTTCATTAGAAGTGAATAATAAAGAAGTTATATACATACAAAAGGTTTTTGTAAGAAACACAGTTGCAAACATATAATTTACAAAATTTCTTGGTCTCTCTTTTTAAAATGGCGATACATAGCTTTCAACGTAAACAAAGTTTTAGGAGTAGTGTCCACTTAATAGCTTCTAATGGTAATAGTGGGTTAGGGACAATTAAAACCTAGTTAATGTTTAAAATTTGCCAATGTTTTTACTTTATTTTAAGTCTTTATCAAGGCTATACATGGCACATACCTATAATGGTACATAAAATGATCCATTGTGATTTATATACAGTGAGGTCCTAAGGTAACGGATAAATTCAATATTTTTGTAACTAAAAATCTTTTGACGAAATCCTCATGTAGGTCGGTTTTTATTTTTTGTTGTGCATTTTTTTCAATAGAATCTTTTTATACAGGGCGTGTCGTGTAACAGTGGCCAATACCAACTTTCTTATTTTAGATACAACACCCTGTGTATTATTATATTTTTGAATTTCTTAGAATATTAGGTAAAATTTATATTTAATCTTCTATTCTTATCTTTAACCGTTTTTAAGTAATCGAGGTTGGAAAAGTGACATTTCGTGTATTTTTCCTCACAAAATCTAAACAGTTCGACCTAGAGTAAAATGGTTTTTACATTATTACTTACACATTACTTTTTAATATGCTATCTAGTGGTATCAAACCCAGAGATGATAGGATTATATTCAAAATGACAAATTTTGAAATTTAGGGCCGACCACGACAATTTTCGTATTTTATTTTTATTTAATACCACTAGATAGCATATTAAAAACTAAGATAGTAATATAAAAACTAATTAAAATGGACCAAATCCAATAGTTGGCTGTATACCCTGAATCAATATAAAGACAAAAGCTTTTTGTAAATACAAAAAGCTTTTGTCTTAATATAAAAACCATTTCACTCTAGATCGAACTGTTTAGATTTTGTGAGCAATTGTCACTTTTCCAACCTCGATTACTCAAAAACAGTTAAAGATAGGAATAGAAGATTGAATATAAATTTTATCTAGAATATTCTTAGAAATCAAAAGATATAATAATATACAGGGTGTTGTATTTAAAATAAGAAAGTTGGTATTGGCCACTCTTACACGACACGCCCTGTATAAAAAGATTATATTGAAAAAATGCACAACAAAAAACAAAAATCGACCTGTACGAGGATTTCGTCAAAATATTTTTAGTTACAAAAATATTGAATTTATCCGTTACTTTAGGACTCACATGTCGTATGGAAATAATCAACATTGACCACACCGGGTTTATTTAAAAAAAAATAGCCTCGATAAAAACGTAAAATAGGTAAAGTCTATACGTTAGCAATTGTACAAAACCCACTATTACCATTAGAAACATAGACTAGTTAGAAACTTTATTTTAAAACTAGAACAGCTAAGAAAAAATGAATGTTTGTCCAACCTCAAATTCTATCCACAACATTTCATTGGATTTACAAACTCCAAGAGAAAATATTAATATGACGACGTTTTAAAACGTTAATAAAATTAGGTTTAATTCAATAAGAAAGTAATGAAGGATACATTAAAACTATAGGATTGTAATAGAATATTTTATTGAAACTCGTAATCACTTGAATGAATTATTGTGATTTATATTTATTTTGTACAAATACTTTTATTGTGTCCCATTTCCTGTTTTTAAAAACATTTGGATACTTTTCTACCAAATTTAAAACTTCCATTTTTTTTGGCGGAATTTTCTTCTTAATATGACGTGCAAAGAATTTTTGCGTAAGTTCTTTTTCCTCTTTTGTCCATGGAACTAAAATACGTTTACCTTTCTCCTGTATTCTATTTTGTGACGGGATGTTTACTTCATTTTGTTGAAGAATAGGTTGATTAGTATTTTCTTCGTCACTATCAGCTTCTTCTGCGTCTTCCAATATCTCGTTATCGACTTCAATCTCATTTAAATTTCGATTTTTATATTGGTCAATATTAGTGTTTTAAGCGAGCAATAATATTTTGGAAACTTTTGCGGTTTGGTAAATATCTGACGGGAGACGATACCACTCATCATGAGTTTTTGAGGTATGCCCCATAAATTTTGCTAGTTGTTCTAGTTCACCCTTTTCCATTTTTAAAATTTGTATTATTGTTGCTAAGTGTTTTCTGAGGCGAGTTGACGTGAGGGTAGTGATTTTGTTTGCATCATTCAACACCTTAGAAGCATGCTTTCTGAGAACATGATATCCACTGATGCAGGTAATAGTATTCGGTATGCCAAATAGGTATTCGTTGTAAGAGGTAAAAAAATTATTCCTATATTTAATTAAAGTATCAACTCCACTTTTGGTCAATTTGTCAAACAGAACAGGTACGCCTCTACCTCTCTTACCTCTTATTACTATGCGTTTTAAAGAGTGAACTAAAATTTTCTCGGTTTCTGTTAGGACTTTCTCAAACTCTTTAGAAGATTGAGAATCATGATGTTTTAAATAAATATCTAAAGGTAATCTCTGCAGCTCCCCTACTCGTCTCTTATTAAAAAGTAGTAAGCTGCAATATGTACCTTCGAGCAGACATTTGTACGCTTGTGTGTTATTCACATTTTCATCCAGGTGAGTTATTGAAGATGTTATAAGCTCATCCAGATAAGTCTTCATTTTCTGAAAAAAATATGAAGTGGATATTGATAAGAGTGGATTGCATTCTCATTTACATTTGAGATTCAGAGGACCTTGTCCCCTTAAGCAGAACGGACAACTTTCCAATGGAGAAGCCAAGCGTCACTGATGAGGTCTGGCGGACCGAAACTGCTGTTTGGCGTTTCACACTTGATGGGTTGTGTTGATCTGCGACCATTGGATCAATAGTATAATTCAATGCCAGTAGGTGTATTACCCCTCGGAGTAGTGGTTTTTGTTGATCCAAACATAATTGGTTGGGTTTCGGTGACCTAAACCGATCAGTAAAGGGCTCTTGTTGTTCCAAGTTGTACATGGGTGACCTGGCAGCATTGCACACGGAACACCGGTGATGACATATTAAATGTTGATCAGTTAAGAATGGATTGCATTCTCATTTACATTTGAGATGCAGAGGACCTTGTCCCCTTAAGCAGAACGGACAACTTTCCAATGGAGAAGCCAAGCGTCACTGATGAGGTCTGGCGGACCGCAACAACTGTTTGGCGTTTCACACTTGATGGGTTGTGTTGTGCTGCGACCATTGGATCAATAGTATAATTCAATGCCGGTAGGGGTATTAGCCCTCGGAGTAGTTGTTTCTGTTGATCTAAACATAATTAATTGGGTTTCGGCGGCCTAAACCGATCAGCAAATGGCTCTTGTTGTTCCAAGCTGTACATGGGTGACCTGGCAGCATTGCACACGGAACACCTGTGATGACATATTAAATGTTGATCAGTTAAGAGTGGATTGCATTCTCATTTACATATAAAATACTAGCTTTTATCCTCGATTCGATTGTGATGGCGTCTTCTGCCGAGAAGTATCCCTTGAAAATACAACTTTTTTTAATAAAATGTATCATCTGTGCTTATTTGTGTCCCTGTCAAAATTGCAAAAATAATCAATATGATCGGTTAAAAAGTTAAACAGGGAATGCGAAAAAAAAACAAGCCGACAAACACCTTACACTCACATTTATAATATTAGTTAATATTTTCACAGAAAAAAAGACAATGCATAACCAGAGATAGATAAAAACTAAGCATCTTAACGAAAGAATCTTATTAACACAGCGCCAAACCACATTTTCAAAATTCACAACATTTTTAATGCATTTACAACCCCTAACATTAAATGCTTTTTAATACACAACGTTTTAGCAATGTGCTTCAAAAAATTATACACATGGCGCTGAGAAATAAGGTTATAAAACCTTTCAAAAAGAATAAAAGACTGCAGATAACAAGAAAGTAAGATAAAACCAATAATATATTGTAAATCCAAAAACTAAACAAAAAATATCCATTCTAAGAATTAAACTCAAACGCGAATCGACCAGATGTTACTCGAACCTTTATAAACCTGGAATCTAAGACAATCTAAGTGACTAACTGGCTTCCAAAATCGTATCACATCCTGTAGATGCCAATTGAACCGCTAAGCTGTAACGACATGAATATCGCTTCAACTCAATATACACAAATCGATGGTGGCGCTGCTTATTTTTTGCCTCGAACTACGATTTATTTACGAATCAAAAAACGGTCCAATTGGATTCCGGGTTCATATCGCGTAAAGAGCCTTATAATATCATCCACTATGCGTTTCTGATATTATTTTGAAGAGGTCAATTGGCATCCGAATACCGGATGCCAATTGACCAGCGGAAGCCAATTGAACCTACAACTTTACATGTGGGAAGTCAATTGTTACCGTAAATAAATATATATATATATATATATATATATATATATATATATATATATATATATATATATATATATATATGTATGTATATATATATATATATATATATATTTATATATATATTTATATATATATATATACATACATATATATATATATATATATATATATATATATATATATATATATATATATATATATATATATATATCCTTGAAATCGAGTCCTTAATTTTTAAAAAACATAGGCAAAATTCGGACAAATTCCTTTTATAACACTCGTTTCACTTATGTTATTCCACTTCAAATGTCCTCTTCTACATTAATTAGAAATCATTTATTTACACTAGAAAGAAGGTGTTTAATTACCTAACACTCGATATACGATCCTCAAGCAATATCCCCTTCCGTAAAGCAATCAAAAAGTTTGTATTATTTAAGTGTTACTATAGTATCCAGGAATTTTTTGAGTTTTGAGTTGACAGTTGTGCTAATTGATAGCTTTGTTATTAGGGAACTGTTATAATTAGTATTTAATGTATCTTGTACTTTGTACTGCGTCATGTGTTTTTTAAATGTAACTCATTTTACAAAACAACAAATTTCTCTCTCTCTCTCTCTCTCTCTCTCGCTCTCTCTTTGAATTTAAGATTAGATTAGATTGGATTTTGACACTCAGTAATGACTTAGAGTACGCAAAAAACTCAAGCAAAAGTACGATAAAAACTAAGGTAATATTCAAATATTATATTGATCTTCTTACAATTTATAAACACTAAGGAAACATTATGTTCCCGTGAGAGCTGATTCTAAAGATCAGTATATTGACTAGCAGTTAGTCTATAAATTGTACATCCTTGAAAATGTCCTTTAGTGCAAACTGGCTATTACTATTACGTGAAGTAATAGGATTAACATTTTACGATCGAGTTATAAAATGGACGCGTATATCGATTCGTCAACGAGAAAAAGTATTATATCTTTACATGTGAGCAACAACATACAACGTTGTAGTTGATTTACAGTTTTTAGTATTTTTGAAAACTATGTCTTAAAAAATCTTCATTGTATATTACCTGCACTAGTTTGTCTTCTTATTGTTTGCAGATGATGACCTAATTTATGATTTATTTTTTATATTATGTTTCTGTTTTCCCGTGAAAATTTAACGATTTCTTGGTATACCGGAACCCAAAGGTTGGTAACAAGAGAGTTGATGATATCAGATGTTGGGTAACATCTGATTCATGCTACTCAAACGATGAATCTGTACAAGCGATCACATTAAGAATAAAATTAAAGAAATTTGAAAAACAGTAACTAAAATGAATATTTCCTAAAACAATGCAAAAGATAAACAAAAGGAGCAATATCTAAGATCACCGTATAGAAACAATAACCAACAAATAAGCATATAGAGAAAGCATTATAGAGAACATGTGGACAAGCTTAAGATACTTGATTATAGAAACAGAATAAACACAACTGAACAGTAAACACATTTGAACAGTAAAAAAAAGTAGTACAGTAGGCGGTAATGCAAATTAGCCCGAAATATTTTCTGTATTTTTTAAATTTAAATTATATGTTTAAAATTTAATAAAGTAATTTTAATATGTATTTATTATTTTTATAGATTTTTATAGAATTAATAAAGTTTACATGCTGTGTAATGGTCACCCCTTGTCACGTAAATGATCTCTTCCAATTGTTTACTGTGACTATTATTTCGTAAAAAGCTATATTTAATATGTGTTAGAAATCTATACCAAAGTATAAATATGAAAGTTTAACTTAAAACCTTTTACTAAAAACTCTTTTAGTCATATTTTAATACAATTTTTAAACTGATAATTGTAAAATTCCAACATTATATTTATATGAAATAATTTTAAGATGAGAAATGTATAGAATAAAAATTAAATTCCGATTTCATAATGACAACCTAAGCTTAACCTTAACTAATTATCCCAGTCTGGTCATGCAAAAATCATCGATTTCACGACAAAATTTTTCGCAGATATCTGAAGCTTTTAAGACATAGATAGGGGTTACTACCAAGTTTTAAGAGCCATAAACGAAACAAAATGCAATACAGTTCTGAGAGAAAACGCTCCACGAGCTGAACATTTCAACCTACTCGATGAAAATATATCTGTTTAACAAGATATACAGAACACTCTTCTGCAAGATGGGTTCTTTTTCTTAGGGTGTCTATTCGTTCCGTATGTTGATAATTATCATAACAATTCTTCACCGCGTTACCTAACAATTCCGTAGATAAAATCAAGTGGTCAAATTCTTTCTGAGTATGCAGTAGGGCTTTTGAACCAAACAGGATCAGCTGTATTGGAAAATTCTATCAATTTGACTTGTTGACTTAATGACAAGTTAGACTAAGAGTAGAGAGAATGTACGTCATGTACGGCCTTGGACGGGCCACTGACTAAATTATTTCGGATAATGGTTGTTTGAGAGAAACCGAAGTGCTCAGTATGGCTTTTGGTGGCAAAAATTTACACCTACTTAGAGTATTGGCTATAGGGTAGAGTAGACCAATTGTACTGATGTGTCGTTTGTCATTACTATTTACTTGTCTATTGCAGTTGATAAGTCTTTGGATTGAATGAGAGCGGTGTAGAACTTCATCGTTAAAAAATGTAAAAAAACAGAGGCTCGGTTGAGTTAAGTTCTTTGATGCACTAGAGACTGGTTTATTATTACGATCTGATCCAAACTAGAGCACTAGAGATTGTGCTATTAAATCAGGTGAAACTTATTGTTTCTGTACTTGATTTTTGCAGAGAGGGAGGAGATAATGAGGTATCCATTTTACGTTTTTTTGTTAGTTTTCCTGTTTTCGGTTCTTATTCAGCCCGTTTCATACGCTAAATCTTCTTCATCGGTGCAGTATTCAAGTTTATCTGCTTTTAATTTCTATTGTGATTTATTAGCTCTTGCGGTTAACCCTGTATGTTGTTCGGCTTTTTCCAGTTGTGCTAATCTCTCTTCCATATCGGCGATTATTTGACTCAACCATTGATTATCCGTATAAAGTCTCTTAACATTTTCTTCTGAGTGACACCATGCATTATAAAGCGACTGCTCATTTTGTGAACGTTGTGTATTCTCTGCGAACATCGCATTATTTTGTTTAACTATTTATAGTAGTGCGTCCGTTTCGGTATGAATAGGAAACATTATAAATATTTAAATATTTCGCTTACCTAAGTATACTTGAATTTTTCGTGATAATTTACAGCCATGGCCATTGATATCACTCACGACTAATGATATCTTAATTACTACTTAATTACCACTGATTAGATAGCGGAGCTCTGAATACGTCTATATTATATACACTTGGACGGTCAAATGAATAATCATCTTGAAAATGATACTGAATAAAATAGAATGTGATCCTTGCATGAATGTTATGGACTGCTGGAAGAAATTTGACATAACAAAATGCTTCGTAAACATAAAAGAATCATTGCAAGAAGCCATACACATTGAAATCATGTGGAAAAAACTGGAAAAAACTGTGGCCTGTTCTCACTACGGGAAATGAGGAAGAATCTGTCGAAGTTTAAACTTTAACTGCAAGTGGAATAGGACAAGATGGGTTGTAACAGATAGAATCAAGTGACGTTTATGAGTTGCTTAACAGTGCATATAGATCAAGTGATGTACAGTGAATCGCAAGATGAAGATTTGCCTGAAGTCAACTTAAAGGAAATGTTAAATTCACAACCCAAGAGGCGGCTTAAAAAATCACTGAAACGTGACATTTAATTTAAAAAATCTTAGTGAAGGTATAAGAATGGCAAATGAGCTTTGTGATTTCTTTATGATAAATGATCCATCTATGGAATAAAGTTTTATAGTTATTTGAACCATTGCCTAAACCGGAAGATAATATGTAATTAATGAATATGTATGGTTAACAACTTCAATTAAACGATTTTTTATGTATTTTCTTTTTTTATTTCGTCCCCTAGGAAGTATCTCCTATAACCCCATATAAATTATCATTCCATATTAACGGTTTCTGTATTCACGGCATATTTGCGGAACATATACACCGCCAATAAAGAGCTTCTACTGTAATTTATAATTTTGTGTCACTTTATTAGTAGAATTTTTAGTACCGCTAGTAAACAGGTACAAGTATACCGTACTGCTACATTATATACTGCTGAAACATACGTTAAACCTTATTTATTACCTTAGTTTTATGGTTTCCCACTGTGTACATTAATAATAAAATTTGTCTATCCCGTAAGAAATGATCACATTCACTCATTCTCCTTTCAATATATTACGGGTGACGTTTTCTTGTTCATTCTCCATTATTTTCCATATTTTTCAGATGTGGATCTACGCTTTAGGTGAAACTCTGAAAAGGGCCACGTTGACTAGCCACGTCGCTGCTTCTCGCTTAAGTGCTGAGTTATGTCAAACCTTTACGGAGATGACGCATCCCCAGGCCAGTTCGAGGGCGTCATTGATGCATTTATTAGACGTGAGTATACTTTTGACAATAATTCTCTTTTGAGGAAAAAGTTTGTGACGGTAAACAGGGGTCGCTACTAAAATTTTGAAATACACATTAGGTTATAAATTAGTAAGTATTTTGTCCTCCCATAGAGTGGTCTTATGTGTTAAACCTAAAAGCAAGTAATTAAACTTAATCATAGTAGGAATCAGAAGATTTCTTTATTGTCGAAACTAAAATTCAGATATTTGTTTACTGCGCTTTCTACAATATACAAAACAGACATATTGATGAATTATACTACAAGGGAATCTACAATTTATATTCCACAACCTTTTGATCCACCACGTTAACAATCCTTCGCGAATTAGTTTCTAGTACTTACGAATATATCTAAATCTCAAACGTCTTTTTGCTGTAATTTCCCTTTTTTCCTTTTATTCTAAATGGTACAATTTTAATAGTTAAAACATTTGTGATACTTATTTACTTGACTCAATCGTGCGAGCAGCTGCTTAAAATATGAGTTACATTGTAATTAGGATTTTTCAACTTATATCGTAAGTATCTGCTTAAACGTTTGTGTTTAAGTAAGTAATTACCAAAAATGTTTTCCTAACAGTCAACATTTTCCCCTTTTGTTATTGTTAAATTAAGTAGAACTTCTTACTCTTAGGTTTCACTAAGGATGATTCGATAGGTTGAAAAACATTTTAAATTTCAAATAATCCATTTTAAGTAATTTTCTATAAATACTTCTCTTACAAAAAGAAGTTTTTATATTATTTTTCAATTTAATGTATGGTATAGAACCAACTACTGGAAAAATTTTCAGTCGTGATCTTAATAAGTAATTTAGATGCCATCCAGCGATTTGTACTAAGATGGGTTGTTAAGGGAACTTCAGGTACGATGGCATTCAAAAGGATTTGGATATAACTGTTAATATTACCCTTTGAAAATGTACTCACGAACAACCACTTTCTCAACACAATAATGGTGAAGCCATCCAGCTCCATAATAACACATATCTGGTTAGACAACTCAAGAGGAGAAAGATAGTTTAGAACTTTGAGTTATTTAGTAGCAAAAAGCGAAAAGCAGTGATCACACATTAGGTTTTTCCCATTTTACAAAATTATAATAAATGGTGAAAACATTTTTGTCTGTCTGTCAGTGAACACAACCCATCTGTTATTAGAATAGATAGAATGATAAATAAGGTATTGAGTGAGAGCTTATAACCCAAAGATGGTTACAGGTGAAAAATTTGACCTATGACAATTTCGATACGTTTTAGAATTTTATTGATTTAGCGTCTTGTTTCGTTACCATAGTATTTAAATAACGGTAATGTGTCATGTTTTTGTTTGGAGAGCTGTTAATACTGTTTATAGTATGAATGGAATTACTGCAGTTGTCAGACACGAAAATGCCGCTGAATCCCTATACATCATACGAATAAGCTGAATTTTGTTGAGAATGTCAATTTTGGTCCAAAAACGATGCAAAAAAAAATTTTGCCGCTCTCACCCCTGGCTTCACCTTAACCTCCCCCCCCCCCGTAGTGGGGCGAACAGAAAACATCGATTAACCAAAAATCTGTACGCTGTAGAACAAACTGTTTCAAACAAGAAATGTAGCTGAAATAATTTTGAACAAAAATGTTTTGTAAAACATTCTGTAAAAAGTTATTAAAAATTTCTTCATTGATAGATACCTTCTATTGAGCAAGCAAGCACGCAATTTAATTGTACCCATCCCGAGAGACTTGTACACCCCTTGAAATGGGGGTAAGGTGTTACAATTCATTGGAGCGAAGTGTAATAATTCGTGTAAAAACAGGAATCACTCCACTCTGCTCCAATGCTCCAGACCATCAATTTTTCCCATAAAGCACTCTGATGCGCGATAGAAGCACACTATCAGCCAAATGCTCTTCATGTGGGGGTCCTGGGTACAAGAACTACAACATGGTTCCCTAACCGATCAGTGCAGGCTAGGGTTAAGAGCTTTATTTATCTTCTTGTGACTTATCCGCGAATCTGAATTGCTTGCTCGGGCCTCAAGTGTCTGCTCCGGTTACGCCCAATTCGACGACTTGTTGCTCAAGGGTTTGGGCCCTTCGTACCCGGAATTTTTGGTTTTTTTTTTATTTTTTTTTTTATTTTTGTTGGCTTTCGCCGGTTTTTGTCAGTATTTTTTTAATTTTTTTGGTAGCCGAAGCTGTTTTTTGTGTTTTTTGCGTCATTAATAATGGGCCTACACAATGATTGTGGTTGTCTACTTTCATAGAGCTACAAACTATCCTCTGAGATTCATCTGAGGATGTATCTCATTATTTCTCGCAATATCGGACTTTTTCGGTGGTTTTCCAGTTCCACGAATTTTATCCTTGCTTTTTCCACCATCATATCGGTCACTCTGACTTGTTGGAGTTCTCTAAACAGAAAACGTTTAGCGACGTATCTGGGTACGTTGACTGCCTTTCTTAAGCTGCTGTTATGAACCGCTTGAATCCTTTTTTATTTGTTTTACAGACGTGTCTCCATGCAAGAGATGCGTGTGTTAATATCGATAGTATGATGCTATTTATTAGTCTTCTCTTAATTTGCTTTTGCTACCTGCGAGACTTCTTATTGACGCTTTTGCCATATTTGCTTTTTGTAGTGTGGCGTCTACATGTTTTTTTGAATGTTGGCTCTTTATCCATTATGACTCCCATGTAATATAATAAATTTTGTGAAAGTGTTAAAAACAAAAGTATTCAGTGTTTTATTGTTAGATATTTTAAATGTCTCATATTTGTTGCCAAATTCAAAATTCCATGCTATAATTATTGAAGATTAGGGTCTAACAATGCAAATTTTATAGTGGCCGGTCAATAAAAGTGATAAATTTTATTGATCCCATGAGAATCGTAAAAAATTGCGAAAATCGTATGACGTTTATTGCAGCAAAATCCAGAAATTGCATACGAAAGTTGCAATCTTTGCCTTTAACACCCATTTTAATTTTTGTCGATAGGACAGTTTAATCAAAAGATAGTTATCGAATTTTTACCGTCGAGATGATACAACTTTTACGTTCAGATTCTTGTTAAATCGATGTTTTCCGTTTTATCCATTATCAAAAATAAGGTCGTGAAATTTGTTGACATTCCAATTAGTGATACTTCTAGTAACATGAACTGTTTCTAGTAATACAACTGAAACGAATATAAACAAATTTCAGGATCTTAATTTAATTTTCTTTGTCTGTATCACGTGAAATAACCCTATCTACAATATTTCTGTTGTAATGCATGTAACTGTCTGATAACTTCGTAGTATGTTTATCCATCCCAAACATAGATCGCTTGTAGTGTTCGATTTCAATTTAAAAATAAGGAGAAGATCTGGAATCAAAAGCATTAAAACTTACGAGGTAATAATTCATAGAACGCTCATGCTTTTTCGTAATAGAAAACTATGGCTGTGAAAGTTTCGGTGAAATTAAATTAACTGTCAGACATTCCGTAGACATCATTGCGTTCAAACATTCGCTTGTTCTAGTAAACTTTATTAACGTGAGAATGAGAACGTTTCTGGAATTGTGGGCTCCCCCGGATTTATGATCAAGACGGCAAAGGAATATTGCACAATTTAAAATTTTTCAAAACATTTCAAATATCAGTCAATGCCAGTAGAAAAATTATAAAAACTTTCGAATGCGTATTTGTTTATGAATCGCGTGGGTAACGAGTTTTAATTTTTGTATGCAAATACAGCAAAATCTGTCTAAAACGAAATTGCATGATCGTGAATCAGTTTAGAACAAAGACGCGATTTCGCGGAATCCGAGATGATAATTTTATTATCCGGGGTGTTGTAGATTTTAAAATCACAATTATTATATTAATGAAAAAAATTAACGTATACGGGCGTATATATGTATATTTATACTATCTACTAAAATTATGGTATTTATCAAGTTAAATGGGATTACATATATTTAGTTGTGCTCTATAGAATTCTACCAGCAATACAAATGGATTGATGGATTGAATTTAATTAAAAGCCCTAAAATATATTTAAGAGAAATTTTATCAGTACCAAATCAGATCATTCTAGTAGAATTTACAATTTTTATTAGCAATAAGCCATAATTTTATTTTAAAATAAGTTTATTTTTGACATTTCGATTTCCACTTCGGAAATCGTTCTCATAATACAAAACATTAATAAATTAAACAATTTTTCAAACAATCTAATTTTATCTAACTCATTCCTCTGGACAACAGGTAACTTGCATATTTTTGTTTTATTACATAATAATAGTTTCACTTAACAGTTTCGCTTAAAAATTAAATTTCCAAAATTTCACGCCTCAAAAACTCAATAACTTAACAATGTAAATTTAAAATCCTCTGTGTATTTAAATAATTTCAAACGATCAAGAAAGCGCGCGAACACTTTGTATGTTTCTGTAATGGTACGTCTTTTTGTCTTGAATAAAAGTATAAACCATTTTGTTTATACTGGTGTTTGATACAGTTTTTGAAGATATAGTATTGAGTTGTGTATGTGTGTTTACTATGCAAAATAAAAGGAAGTACTAACTTATTGTTTAGTACTATTGTGTAAAAGTACATCGAATAAAACCACCAATAAAATATTTATTAGATTACCAGTCCATAAGAAACTGCGTTTAAAGTGGTTGTAAAATAAGTTTCCATAAAAGAGTGTTTATTACTTCATAATTACTGCAAAAGACAGCATAATATTTAGCTCAGCTGTTGTTTGTCTCCAATATGAAATTATTAGGTTTGAAGAATGCTCTTACTTCAAAATATTATACCTGTTTATAAAAGTGATGTCCGCACCTATCGAGGCGCCAATATTTATTTAGATCATTTTCTAGTTGGCACCAGAATTCGGGCTAGAATTTCAAATGCGAAGAAGGAGAGAAGTACCAAAACAAGGCGCCTTAATATTGAACTCCTCAAAAACCCTCAAATGGTAGAAAGGTTTCAAAACTATATCGAAACTAAATACATAGCTAAAGAGAATCTAAAAATTAGTGAACAATGGGAAGTGTGTAAAAATTACATTAAAGACGCAGCAAATAACATTCTAGGGCCGCAAAGACCACCACCACGCAATGAGTGGTTCGATGCTGAGTGCGAGGACATTAAAAGAAGAAAGAACAATGCATAAAAACTGATGCAGCAAAGAAGAACCCTAGGAAAAGAACAAACATATAAAGATCTCAGAAGAGAAGAGAAGTACATCTATCGAAGAAAAAAGCGAACTTATGAAAATAGAATATTGGAAGAACTTGAGGCATTAAAAAAGGAAAATCAAACAAGAAAATTCTATAGAAATCTAAATAAAGCAAGAAAAGAATTTAAACCAAGGATCGGACTATGTAAGGATAAGGAGGGGCATATACTCAATGCAAAAGAAGAAGTATTGAAAAGGTGGGTGGAACACTATAAAGAACTACTATCTAGTATCGAAGTAGAAGATCCAAATCAACCACCCCCAGGAGCAAACAACAATACACCATTGGAGCCTTCATCAATTCAGGAAGTACGGGATGCAATAAAACACCTAAAAAATAATAAATCTGCAGGAAGTGATGGTATACCCGCGGAACTTATTAAATGTGGAGGTGCTACTCTGACTAATCATATATATATATATATATATATATATATATATATATATATATATATATATATATATATATATAAAATCATACTGAAACTCTGGAATGACGAACAAATCCCAGAAGAGTGGTGTATTAGGATCGTTTGTCCGCTACAAAAAAAGGGCGATGAATTAGAATGCAGAAACTATAGGGGAATAACCCTCCTTAATACAGCATACAAAATATTTTCGAGTATTTTATATGGTCGCCTGAATGCATATTCAGAGGAGCTTCTTGGCGAATATCAAAGTGGTTTAGGCCTGGAAGATCAACAACAGACCAGATCTTTGTGCTAAGGCAAATACTGGAAAAAACCAATGAATTCAATATCGACACATACCATCTTTTCGTAGACTTCAAATCGGCCTATGATAGTGTCCTAAGAAATAAATTGTATGAAGCCATGGATGAATTCTACATCCCCGATAAACTGATAAGATTGGTTAAGGCTACAATGCGTAAAGTTGTTTGCAAAGTCGAAATACAGGGCGAACAATCACAGGCATTTGAAACGCATGTTGGGCTGCGACAGGGAGATGCGCTGGCATGTCTCCTTTTCAATATAGCTCTGGAAAAGGCGGTCAGGGATACCCAAATAGACAACAGAGGAAACATTTTTAATAGATCATCCCAAATTTTGGCATATGCAGATGATGTCGACCTAGTTGCCCGCACAACACGCAAGCTAGAAGAAATGTATACCACCATGTCAAACGCCTCAAAAAATATGGGCCTGCAAGTAAATGAAGATAAAACTAAGATAATGGCATCAACACCCAACAATAGAGCCAGAAACATCGGCCACCAATTCACGGTTTATAATTCTACCTTTGAAGTGGTGGACAAATTCACATACTTAGGCTCCCTGATCACCAATGAGAACGTCATGACGGAAGAAATCAAGCGAAGAATAATCCTAGCAAACAAATGCTATTTTGGACTGAGGAGACATATGAAAAGCAGAAACTTAAGCCAAAAAACAAAAATAACCATATACAAAACCCTTATACAACCAGTGTTGACATATGGGTCGGAGACATGGTCGGAGACCATTTCCGAGGCAGATGAAAATCTCCTGCTTATATTTGAACAACTACGAGATATATCACAGATATAAAAATATATTTGGTGGTAAAGATCCTTTATAAAAATAAGAAGACTAAGATGGGCAGGACATCTGGCAAGATCACAGCAGAACAACCCTCCTAGAAGAATCCTTATGTCGCAACCTGTGGGAAGTAGAATTAGGGGAAGGTCAAAACTCAGATGGAGAGATGGTGTAGATGAGGATGTTAGACAAATAGGCGCAGCAAACTGGCAACAGTTGGCAATGGATAGAACTGACTGGCGTAATACACTTGGGAAGGTCGAGGCTCTTTTATAGGGCTGTAGCACCAATGATGATGATGTTTATAAAAGTACTTACCTAATGACGCAGATCACAATTATAACACTTTAGATCGAGTACTTCTCCGGTTTCTGTATTAATTTCATAACTGATAGCATACTGTTTTTTCTTATTATGTTCAGGTGTTATTTTTGGAAGCATAGCTTTCCTATTGCAGGCTACGAACGGAGCGATGGATAGCACTGCGTTGGGAAAAAATTAATCTGTAACGACTGTAACGACACATCGCGCGACCACACACTACATGGAGAAGTAAAGACAGTACCAAGAGTGTTTATTATCAAAATAAAATAATAAAAAAAAATAAAGTCAATTAAAACAATATTAAATTTATTATTTTTAATGGGAATAACGCCACGATTTAAATTTAAAATAAGTTTATTTTTATATATTTTATAAAATTACATAAAATAAAATACAATCTAATCGTTTCGAATCGAATAGAATAAATCGAATCGATTAGACAGTGTTTTGGTTGACAAAGTGGTACTGTAGTTGTGTATTGAATATTTTCCGGCCTGAACAAAAATATTACCTATAATATCATGTAGAAATATATTTTATTACAAATTTAACGTCAAAATTTAAACCTATTAAAAAATTATCTAAAATCATTGTCAGATTTATAAAGTTTATTTTTTTACACTTAGGACAGGAAAATTGCAAAATTTACAGATATTTTCAATCGGAATAGATGATTACTTAAAAACAGGAAATCAATTTTAATCGGAATTTTCGTTTCAGATACGAATTAAAAACGCAAATATGATTTTCTAGTGTTTGTGAATGCCATCCGCAGTTTTCACCACATTAAAGTAGTTATTGACGCGAAATCGTCTAAAATTTCCAAATATACGGATTTTATTGATTCTCTGAAACTTCTATTATATTCAATATGAAAGTATTTACATACATTTACATATTTGTAATGTACTTATAACATGACTGATATACTGGACCACATAAATGGAATATTCAATAATATTCCATTGAAGAAGTGTGATAGTGCGTAAGATGAATTATAGCTAATAGTAGCTTTACATTAAGAATGGCGAAATCTGCAATAAAAATCACAATGTGTATCAATTATATGGCTGTGTTCCGTGTGTTTATTCACTTCAATGCGATGAATTGTAGAGATGCATATATAAAGAAAATAGTAAATATATATATATATATATATATATATATATATATATATATATATATATATATACATACATATATATATATATATATATATATATATATATATATATATATATATATATATATATACAAACAACACAGTTTATTAGGGTTGCAGTCACTGTGTTGTTTGTTTATATTGACAGTCACTAATATCCAGTATTTCTTGTATATATATATATATATATATATATATATATATATATATATATATATATATATATATATATAGATCGGTTTAAAACATTCTCCTACGTCTTCTTCTATGTTTCTGTCTTTCATTTCTCTATTGATGCCTTCTCTCCAACTAAGGCGGGGTCTTCCTCTTTTTTTCTTCCTACAGTGAGGAGTCCACATTATGACTTGTTGGCTACCAATATCGTCTACTATTGTATGTTTTACTTTCATAATTTCTCTTATTCTGTTGTTCGTTACTCTTTCTAGTCTAGATTTTCCAGCTGAACGTTTCCAGAAATCCAAGTCCGTTGCCTCAAGTTTTCTCTTGTATCTTTTCTTTATTTGCCATACTTCACTACTGTAGGTAATTATACTTTTAATGATTGTGTTATATATCTTGTGCTTATTATTAGAGGTTGATTGATTCCAAAGAATACTATTGAGAAGATAAATTGCTTTTCTTGCTTGTTTGTTTTTCTCCTCAATTGTGTCGTCTACGTTGCCTTTTTTTTATTCATACCTAAATATTTATATGTGTTGCAATGTTTGATAACTTCTTCATCTTCGAATATGAGGTCCTGTTGGTTTTTTGGATATTGATTTCAAGTCCCCATTTTTTATACTTCTCGATTAATTTTCGAGTCATATACTCAATATCTTCATAATCTTGTGCTATCAGTAGTTGATCATCTGCAAATAACAAATTGTATATGCTATTGTTGTTAATCGGCATTCCCATATTTCTACATTTGCGCTTCCACAGTTTTAGGGCTTGTTCTAGATTAATTTTAAATAATGTCGGGGAGAGACAGCAGCCCTGCTTAAGGCCTTTATTCATTTGGAATCCATTTGACAGATTATTTCTAACCTTTACCTTTTAGTTTAGCATTAGCGTACAGTTCCTTCGTCGCATTTATTAAATCCATGCTTATGTTTGTTTTCTCTAACGCTTCCCATAATTTATAATGTGGTACGCTATCATAAGCCTTTCGTAGGTCTACAAACAATAAATGTACTTCTTGAGTAACGGGTATTTTCTTTTCCATAATCTGTGTAATGCAAAACAAATGGTCAACAGTAGATCTACCTGCCCTAAATCCTGCATGTTCCTCAGCCTCTAAGTCTTTATATTCGCTTTCTATTCTGTTTTTAATTACTTTTCCGTATATTCTACTGATCGAGTTTGTCACGGAAATGCCTCTGTAATTGTCACATTCATCCCTTCTGCCTTTTTTGTGTATAGTGGATATGAATGATGTCTTCCACTCCTCTGGGGTTGTCATTCCATTAATGCAGTTTTGGAACAGTTTGGCTAAACTTGTATATAGTTTGGTTGTACCGTGTTTAATTAACTCTGCAGGGATGTTACCTGGACCCGGTGCTTTGTTATTTTTTAGAGATCTACATACATCTTCCACTTCTTTCGTTGTTATTCGTATGGGCGAAGTTAAAATATTTATATTTTGTGTTTCGTTGCTGTCTTTAAATTGTGGTCTATCTTCCCTTAGGAGTTTCTCAAAATATTGGTCCCAGTCATCCATTGTTACTGTTGACACTAAGCCTCTCTTCTTATCTTGTCGTAAAGATTTTAAGACTCTTCAACTTTCTGTGCTTCTTCGTCCTCCTAGATGTGAATTTATCATGTTACACTTTTGTTGCCATGCTTTATTTTTCTTCCGACATATCATTTTTCGTACTTTAGCTTGAGACTCCTTGTAGATTATTTTATCCGTTATATTCTTGGTATTTAAGAATTTTTGATATTGGTCTCTTTTTTTCTTTATTTCTTGTTCTATTTCTTCGTCAAACCAATATGGAAGTTTACTTTGATTCTCAATTTGGTATCAAATGGATTCTGTTGCTGCCTCCTGGAGACACCTTTTTATGTGAGTGTAATGTTCTTCATTATTATTAAATTGATTATTTTCCAACTTTTGATTTAATCTATTTCTGTATAATTCTCTCACGCTTCCTTGTTCTAAGCTGATTAGGTTATACCTCTTTTATATTTCTTTATCATTTTCATTTTCTTCTTTTTTTTTCTTTAGGTTTATTTACTCCAAATGTGATCTTAGCTTTTAATAAGTGATGATCACTTCCACAGGTAGCTCCTGTGTAGTCTAACCATTTTGTTGCAATAGTGTCAGAAGAACCTGATTTTTAGAACATCCACGAAGCTACCTGAAAAAAGAAACACCAAAATGTTGAAAATATTTATTATATAAAGGAAAAGTTAATTAATGTGAGTAAATAGCACAATCAAAGGCAAATAGTAATGTTATAGCTCGCAAAAAGAATAATGAAAAATGCATAAAAGATGGTGATGGAAATGAGAAAACGAGGCATACCAGACTTGGGATAGACAGGCTTGGAGACAGGGAATCCAAAGGCGTATTACGCCATAAAAGAGATTATGTAGTAGTGAATTTGATATTGGAATAATTTGTAACCTTAATCGGGAACCTAAGAAAAACCAATTGTAAATATTTTCTTTAGTTTTGTTACCTATTTAAATATTTATACTATTCATTTAAAAATGAAGTTAACCTACAAATTAGATCATAACTTTGGACGACAGCATAAAAGGACAATAGAAAAATATAGGGATGTCTACACTAGACTAGTGCAAAGTGGAATGGACGATATAAAAGGTAAAGTGGTGTTTTGTGTGACACAAATTTGCAATCAAACTTAATAGCAACTTCCATGAAATCAGTATAATACTAGTGTGTTATAAAAAAGGAGAATAATTGCATGTGTCCGAAATGAGAATGCTTAGATGGATGAGTGGAATAACAGAAAAGGAAAAAATAAGAACACTAGACAAAGTCTCTAGTGGCATCAAAAACTCTTTAAAATTTTTTTAGTACTATAGATTTTTCTGACAAATTATTGGTTTCTTTGCTTAGTGCTGATTTCCACGTTATTAATTTTTAACTAGAATTTAAAATTTTATTTTTTCATATAAATTTCGAATTACCATCACGAATCCCAAACTTTTATTTATTTTTATTTCATATATTTCGTAAATTCTATTATATTTTTCTCTAGAATAAAAACGATATTATCTTCGTATGCCACTGGATCGGAAAAACTTAATAAGAAGAAAAAAGTTGAGAATTTCGTGTTAGTAGAGACACAGAGATGTGTAAAGAGAGGCGCACAAGTGTTCTCCAACCAACATAATGGAGGTCAGTCATGAATGATGTAAACACGTCCACTGCGAACATTATTACTTTTTTCTGGAACTGTAAAAATGCAATTTTGCTATTCTACAAATAATGCTCTGGCTTGAATCTGTGGTAGTCAACTACTGAAAGAGATTCATGGATCATTGGATCAGCATTTGCATGTTTCACATAGCAAGTAGTGCAAAGTTCGATACGAGGATTAAATGAATTTTATTTCTGATACTTTTTATTATATAAGCAATCGCAAAACGATATATTTTAAAAATAGAATTTTCTCTGACACAATCCGGTATCAGATACCGATCAGTCAATAATAAACTGTTAAATAATAGGTAATTATCAAATGATGAATGATAATTACCAAATGATAATTTGTTTGTAAATGTGACTTTATTTTCCAAAGGTAAAAAGAAAAAACTCACTCACAGTTGGTTTTATTATAACCTGGAAGAGCTGTTTTTTGGAAAAATTAAATTGAAAAATTTCTGCCTATCATCAGGTCTTCGATAAAAGCTTAGTAAACCTTTAAAAAGAGCCAGAAGAAATGCTACAGTTGTTATAGATCGCTAAAGTACATATGATGCCAATTCTTCATCTTTCTCCTCAGCTTTTTTTTTCAGGGGTCGCTGTTCTTTACTCTTCTTCGCCACTTATTTCTGTCTGTTGTGTCATTTTCACTTAAGCCTTTCTCCCCCTTAAGTTCTCTGCCACATAGTTCTTTCATCTTCTCCTCGGTTTTCCTCTATCTCTTTTTCCCTCAGTAACTAACAGCTCTATCCTTCGTCCCACATTTTTCTAATTTCTATGTGTGACGTGACCAAACAATTGCAGTCTTTATTCTTGAATCTTTTTTGACACTGTAGTCACCCTGGCTTTTTCTCTAATCACATCTTTCCTGATATTGTGCTTCTTGGTCTTACCCTCCACCGTAATATTTTCATTTTAGTTACTTACATCTTATTTTCGTAAACCCTCTTTACAGGCCACACTTTACCGCTGTACACCGACGCAGGCCTCATCACACCCTTGTATATCTTTTCTTTCAGCCCTTAACCAATCTCTTGATCATAGAGTACCCTGCTTCTTTCGCTTCCAGTTAAACTAACCAACCTGTATAATGTGGGCAATTTTTCGATCAAGTGTCCTATTTTCTGTTATGTAGGGGACAAGATATTGAAATTCCCCTTCGTCCTATTTTTTCTCCAAGCAATGCAATGTTCCCTTCCCTTCTTTGATTTCGATCTGCTGACCTTAAGTCCTCCCTCTTCAATAGCCCTTCTCCAACCCTACAACATATCCTTCACTAACACGATATCATCCGCATAGAGCATTGGCCAAGGTACCCGCTCTCTTACCTTTTCTGTGAGTATATCCATAAAAAGAATAAACTTTTAAGGACTCAGTGAAGAACCTTGATGCAAACTAACCGTCACTGAAAATCCTAAGTTCCTACTTTATTTTATTTTAGTCGAATTTATTTTGTTTTAATTTTATTTTATTTTATTTTATTTTATTTTATTTTATTTTATTTTATTTTATTTTATTTTATTTTATTTTATTTTATTTTATTTTATTTTATTTTATTTTATTTTATTTTGTTTTATTTTATTATTTTATTTTATTTTGCTTTATTTTATTTCATTTTATTTTATTCTATTTTATTTTATTTTAGTTGTATTTTATGTTATTTTAATTTTATTTAATATTATTTTATTTTGTTTAATTTTGTTTTGCTCTATTTCATTGTATTCTATTACATTGTATTTCTTGTTTTATATTCTATTTTAGTTTATTTTATTTTTAAATTTTGTTTGTTTTATTTTACTCTATTTTATTCTGTTTCAATGTATTTTATTATATTTTATTTTATTTTATTTTAATAAGTAGGTTCTGACTTACCGCTGAACTTAAAATCTAACCAAAAATACAATATGTTGTCGTTGGTGGTCGTTTATCTCCTTGCGTTGCGTTTTCTTTCTGAAATAAGGTCGTTGTCCATTCACCAGGCGAACAGCAAAAAAAGAGATTCTTCAAACCGCTTCATTGACATATCTTCCTATATAATTTGTTGAACATTCGTTATTATTTGGAGCGCAATACCAATTACAGCAATGTCGTTATGTCAATCATAATGTCAATCATAAGCTATGTCAGCTAATAAAGTACAAAATACTTCTTGTCTAAAAGAGAGTTATTGCTAACGTGTTAAAGATATCTTTTATTTTGACAAATGACATTAAATAACCTATAAATGCCTATAAGATCCTATTTGTTACTTTATACCTAATCCTAGATTAATGATTAAAATAAAATCATTGAAAAAGTAAAACGTTGAATTTAATTCAATTGTTATTTATAGAATACTCTAATAAGTAATACTAATCTTACAATAAGGATGGATTGTTTGATATAGCTATATAGTTTAACTGACGCAAATGGTGAAAAAATAGAGTTGTTAGAAATACTTATAAATGTTATCGGTATAATGTAAAACAATAATCATGAAATATTTTTATAAATGTAAGAGAGGTTAGACATATTTTTTCTTTCTACGCGTAATTTGACAGGTTACATCAAAATACGGGATCTTTAAATAAAAGTTCTCTGGTCTGTATTTAATTTAAATATAGGCGGCGTTTATTTTATTAAAGCACAGTAATAAAAGACGCACAACTGCGCATGCGTATATGTCAAACTTACGTCAGACATAAAATAGGTCTTCAATCACGGTTCGTAGACTTACTACGGTTGCCTCTTCCGACTGGGATGGGGATGCTTGAGTTACGTCACCAGAGTACACAAGAATACAAAACCCATTTATTATCACAGTTTGTTCGTGGTAATTACCTTTCAGTTTATTATTTGCTTTATTATTTATCGTTTCTTAAATATCTGTTTACTTTATATTTTTGTATTTGAAATTTTGGTGTTGTTTTCAGTAGTAATATCCCTAGGACATTGATAACAGACGAGATAATTTCATGACAATCGAAAGCTCGTTCCTTGGTAACAGCACGAAGCCGAATGCTGAGTGCTGTTACCAAGCAACGAGCTTGAGACATTTGTTATGAAATTATGAGGCATTCATCAATGTCCGAGGGATATTCGGCGAATAATTTTTCGAAAAAAAAATCATAACTCAACATAACGAAACATTTATTTATTAAAAGTACAGTTAGTGAAAGTACAATTATTAAAATTTAAGTTAACATTAGAGTTGCTGTTCTCTACTATAGAAGATCTATTACCACGCATAATATTTATAATCTTGTTGTGGTGTTCTTGATCGAGATTCAAGTATGGTTTTATAGAAACGTGACATTTTGAAATTTATTTGGATGAAGTTGTCAAACTCGATCGTGTTGTCATATGGATTGAAAATTGCACTGAATGCAATTATCAGTCTAATGTTGACACGATTGGGTGAAGTTGTTCCACATGACACTTCTTCTTCTTCTTCTTCTTCTTCTTCGTCTAGCCATTCACGTCCACATCTGAACATAAGCCTCTTCAAGTCTTCCTTTCCATTGTTTTTTATTGTACGCTACTTGTAGCCAATTTTTCCCGGCAGTCCTTTTCAGATCATCTGTCCATCTCATAGGAGGTCTGCCTCTGGGTCTTTTGTGTTGGTATGGTCTCCAGGTTAAAATTGATCTGTGCCATTTGTTTAGATCGCTCCTAGCTACATGTCCAGCGTATTCCCATTTCAACTTTAATGATTTTTGCACGACATCGGTGACTTTGGTTTTCTGTCTTATCCATGTGTTTGTTTTCTTGTCCTTAAGTGATATACCTAGCATTGCTCTTTGATTGCTCCACATGACACAAAATGACGAAATTTGAATGGTTGTTAGAACAGGCGAAAAATTATCTATAAAACTTATTTTGAATTATCGAAGAAACGTTATTTATTGTAGTTTTAACATCGTACCTATTGTCTTCGTATCTTTTTATAAGGTAGGTTAAAACTTTAAAATTTCATTGTGTATTAACGCAATAATAATGTTGATGAAATTTTAGAATGCCAGGCACAGGTTGTAGTGTGAATGAAAGATATTAAAAAAATGGAAAAAATAGTTAGGTAATTCGGTAATTCATTCAACAGTTAATCCAGTATTGATGAAAATTCAGTATACGCGACAAATTTTCAGTGTAAAATGGAGATTGAAGTCCTAGATTTACGTAAATCCCACATTAACATTGGATAAACGTTAACAACCGGTTCTGATTAATTTTAAGTACCAAACTGCCTACATATCAACAGTTTTCCATAATTAGGTATTATAATCCACTAGACCTCTTTATTTCATAACTATCTTTACTATTTTCTACACATCAAAGACATAAAAACGACGATTAACAATGTTACGATTCAAATTACTCTACTCTCGTGACGTAATTTCGGGCTTAATGTTCATTGGTTAGTCGGAAGAGGCAACCGTAGTAAGTCTACGAACCGTGGTCTTCAATAGCTCTCTCTTTATTTTGTTGAATCATAGCTTCCTTTGTTAGTCATAGTATGGCGATATTTATTACTCATATTGCGATTTAAAATGACAGAAAAACTGTTTTTAAGGTATTTCCATAAAATTTTTAAAAAATTGTTACACAGAAATATTCTCATAATAACAAACACAACAAAAGAAGAATTATCTAATTTGGAGCAGTCGTTCTGACGTGATGCTCGTACAACATTTCGGCAATTCATTTTTATTAATATAAAATATCAAAGAAAACTTACTTTTTAAGATTCTGCGAAATAAGTGACAATGAGGTTTCATATTAAATTATATAACAATCACACAGGAAGGAAGAATACCGCAGACTGGCCTATACCATTGTAACTTGAACTAAAAGAGATGCTACTACGAGGTCCAGATCAGGAGCAGGCTTTGGGTAGAATTGGCAACGCAAGGACTAGATTGTTTTACTAGCAATATTATTTGCTCCAGAGTGTAATAATAATGAATTCGTATAGCCTGAAACATATCATTTTGAGTAGATTGGAACTCAGTTACTTGAGAAGTCACTGATTACCTTACGGGAAGTATGCCTAAGAGATTTGGGGAATGCATTAACATAAGGATGATTTTCACTATTAGTAAAATTATCAGATAAAGAAAATTGTTTCTCTCTTAATTTGTTCGTATGATTTTGATCTTTAATGGATAGGAACTTTTTCTGAATTTCTGTTTAAAATTTAATTACATCGTTCATTAAATTACTTTTTTTCTCAAAACATTTATCAATCACAAATATTTATTTGTCCCCCTTAAAATTCAATTAGCAACATCACTGATCGTATTCATTAATTTAACGCCCTGTACGCTACCATTAACAAACTTCTCTGAAAACCTTGCTACTGAAGTCTTTCAGTATAGTCCTCCATAACACAACATTACACGTATTCTATAATTCTATCTAATATATAAAACCGATCCTCCTTTTAACCTTTGTTCTTTGCCCGCTTCCTGCAAACTTTGTAATCTTTATAAATATTAATTCGGCTTTACAAAAATTTTTGTCTGCTTAGCCTTCTTCCTTTTGATGAAATTGTCTCGAGGTATGAGAATAAGCATCTCCTTTTAGTCCTTTTGATAATAAAAATTAAAAAAGCCTGACGGTTTAATATAAATTAGGGTACTCTTGGGGCACAAACAAAACCGGAACACTTATTTAATTTTCTTTTCGACGTTTCGGCTAAATTAAGCGACTTAATGAAATTTGGATTATGTTTATTAGTTGAAATTACTTCTTAAATAAAGAATCTTTTTTTGGCGAAAAAATCAGTTTATGGTCGAAAAAAAACCGTAATATTGAATTTTTGTCATTCCTGCAATTCTTAAAAATATAACGGTTGGACTTATTACAGTTAAGAACTCTGCAACAGCAGAATATAAATAAAAGTAAAAATTATGATGATGGTGCCAACTTTCAAAAGAATATGGTAAAGTTAGAAAAAGAGGAAGCCATATGATTTATTGTGTAAAAAATTTTCATATTAAATGCTCATTATTTTCTTTGCCTTTATTTATTTAGTGTAAGGGTGTTCCTTTTTTCAAAATTCCCTCTAGCTCCGCTACTATTATAGTTTCATTTTTCAAAATCACTACTGTATCTTCTTTAACGCCTGCTTGCACAGTGCTGTCATCATGTGGATGAAGAAATACCTCCTCGTTGCCAACTTTGATTACCTTATTCTTATAATCCAATTGAAATGCACGCAAGTTCATTACGTCCACTCCGAATGTAACAACCTCTTCAATGTCAGCAACTATGACAGTATGGACGAACTTTTCTGCTCCAATTTCTAATTGTACCTGGATTTATCCATGGATGTTGGAATTTTTACGTAAGGCGGTCGAGAGTCACTCCGTTGGTAAAAGTTTCTTAGGACTGTTTATAACTCTCGGACGCATAATGGACCTGGTCGCTCCGGTATCCACAAACTTTGTATGCTTTTTACCAATTTTTTTTACCATCTACATATACACTATCTTCACGACATTTCAAAGAAGCTATTAGTATGAGAGGATCTTTGGAAAAGTTCCAGGTCGAAGTTGTTAGTCTAAGGCGACCTGTTTTAGTTTTACTACTAGTAAGTTTCTTGATTTGTGTTGTACTTAGGGTGCTTAGATGAACTTCGTACTTGTCCCATTTCACCACATTTCCAGCACCTTATGGTCTTCGTTTTCTTGAATATAATGCCTTTCATAATATCAAAAATCTGGTCAAGTTTGTCTTCATCTTCTTCTAACCTTACTTTACTGTACCCACCTGAGTAGCTGATTGGTATTCAAGGACTACGGATAAGACATCGATCAGCGTCTCGTGAGGAGCTAATCTCAGTGTTTTCTGTATTTCATGATCACGAATACCATTAATAAATGTTTGAACATCCAAGTTTTCCAACATGCCTTTAGAAGCTGTTGTATAAGCATATCGTACTAATCTGGCAATATCTACCTCATAGTCTTTAAAAGCTTCATCTCTCTTTTGTCTTTGATTTTTCAAATGCTACTGGTAGACATGTTACTCATATTTGTGACCATATCGCATGGTTAATCTCGTCTTAAGTTGTTCTAAATCATCTGTCTCATCTACAGCTATGATCTGAAGCACATCTAAGGCATCTCCTCGAAGAGGGACAGTTAGATTCACAACCCTTTCCTTTTCGGACCATCTATTCGCTCTTTCAGATGATTTGAACTGTTTCATATAGTTGTTCCATGACGATTTTCCGTCGAAAGTTATAACTGTAACACAAACAGAGACTCCACTTCCTTTCAACATCGAAGATATTTCCAATTTACATTGAACCTCGTCGTCTTTTGTCTCTATTATAATTGATTTGATTTCTCTGTCTGCTGTTCCTGTTCCCTCCATTTTTGGAAGATAAAATATCGGTAGCAACTTGGTTTTTAACAAAGATATTTTATCGTTGAAGTCAGAAGTGATCTTAGAGATTTTCAAAAATATGTTTGAGACTTTTCTTTCCAGAGAAGAAAACTCGTTAGAAACTTTGTTTTCTAATAATGCAATGTCCGTAGAGATTTTGGAAACATCACCAAGAAACTTTGGCAACATCGAAAGAAACTGTCGAAATATCACCAGTAACTTTGTCTTCTAAAGATGTGATTGAGAAATCAAGGCAGCATGCTTGTCCTCGAATACATCAGTTCCTGACATGTTGAAATAAGGGTTGCAAAAGGTTTTCGCACTGTATCTTGTAAACTAGAAACATTATGGAAATTTTATTAGACATTATAGCAAATTAAATTGTCTACAACTTTATTTTTATTACTTTTTATCCTAAAATGAAAAATAAAAAAGTTATTAACAAAAATATCTCAAAAATGTTTAAACAAATTTTATTTGAGCCTTAAACTTTTTTTGTAGTTATTTTGGAATAAAATGACATCAGAACAATATTATAAAGAGTTTTTAAAAGAATAATAAAGAATAATTTTTACTACAGATTTGTATAATTTCATTAATTTTTCTGGGTTTTACACCGCTTCGAAGTTTTCCGGGTTCTTAACTACTCGTAAAAATACAAAAAAACGCATTTGCACATATTATTTTGAATCAATTTATCATTTTCTCAACATTCTTGTATTATTAATAATTTATTAATGACCCTTTCCGTCACCACAAAACTTACCCCACCTCGTACACTTGCATCGCACGAAAAACACCAATCAACAGACAGTCTAATAAGAGCACCGTGCCAACATTATCCCTAGATGAATTTCTTGGTAATGAAAAGAACAAAACTAACTCAATGAACCTTCTCAAAACTGCTCTATCAGAAGTGTGTTTAAGTTTCGACGAGGCTGAATCTGAACCAAATACAGTCATCATCCGTTCTGCGCTTGCTGCATTCCAATCCTATAATTCTATGACTTACGTAACAGAAGACATTGGCATTCTTGTTGGTCAAGGTGCAGTTCAATGTTGTGTGTCTAAAGTGTCCTTGTTTTAAACCTTTAAAAGTGTGTAACTCGCAACAATTATACTGCCCCTCAAGTTTTATAGAAATGGCGACGTCATTGCAGAGAATTTGCTTTTTTAGGATGCGATACAACATCAGCAGCTTACAAGATCGGCAAACTTAAATTTATCAGAATTTTACAGAAACATCGTGAGTTAGTTAGCGGAACAGCATAAGTTCGCAGTGAGAAATCCGTCTTATCTTTGGTTGGTGTTGTTGGCGAACGTTTTTTCGCGTCTTTATATGGTGGGAAAAAGAGAATCCCCTGACAGTATGAGATATACACGATTTGAGAAAACAGTGACCAAAAATACATTTAACTTATCATCGGTTCCGCCAACACAAGACGCAGCTCGTTTCTATAGTCTTAGAGTTTATCTATCAGGAAACACTGCGATACCAATCAAAACTTTTAAAACCCCAGGACGCCCAAACTTCTGAAATTAATTTTCTGCAGATGCAAGAGAAAATGGAAGTATGTGTGGTTGCCGAAAAGCAGGCCTCAAATGCTCTGCAGCTTGTCTCAATAATTGTTCTGGTGAAACCTGCAGTAACATCATGGAAATATTAAAATTAATCGAAAAATTCGAAAAACTCGTAGATGAATTACCCACAATGACATGAATTCTAACTCCCGTTTTTTCACAAATATTGACCTTCGATACTGAATTAGATCGTGAACCGTAGTCTGTATCATCAAAGAAACTGAAAAAACAATAGCTAGAAAACAATTTTTTAAATATATAATTATGCCCGATATTATATCGTCGGGAAATTGTCCGTGGATTAGGTATAATGGGGATACCACTTAAAAAAACGCTCCTTCAGACTATACCTTCTAGGTGGTCGGCAAAAAAATCGATAATAAACTAATAATAACATAAAAATGTTAATAAAATGATAAATTATATGAATAAAAAATATATAATAGAAAAATAAGCCTAATGGTTCATTTTTTTTGTATTCTTACGAGTATTCAAGAACCCGGTCATCTTCGGAATGCTGTAACACCCAAAAAGATAAATGAGATTAAACAAATTTGTAGGAAAAATATTCGTTGAAAAACTCCGTACAATATTGCTGTGATGTCTTTTTATTGTAGAATGACAAACAAAAGTTATAAGGCCTAAAAGAAAATTTGTTCAAAAATTTTTAAATAGTTTTGTTTATAAATTTTTTATTTTTTATTTTACGATTAAAAATAATAGGAATAAAGTTGTGGGCAATCTAATTTGCTATAAATAATATTGTTATGTTTTTATTATTCTTCTAATTTCTTGTTTTTATTTATTTATTAAAGGTTCTATTTATTACTAATTTATCTTACACTTAATAATTTATTATAATACGTGCGTTACATTTTAAACGCGGCGCGAGCTTCAAAAAACTAACTGTTTCTCCAAATAAAATGACCCATTTATATATAAAATGCCGTTATCTAGAAGGATCTGGCGATGAGTCGATGACCTTCCACCCATTAGACGACAAGGTGACTCATAGACTGGTCTTTCGGCGAAGGGACTAGAGTTTTCTGCCGGCAGGTAAACAAGTCTCGCCGAAATGACTAGAACAGAAAAGATATTAGCAATAAATATGTTTACAGTTTTGAGTCATATGACAAGTCATTATTTATCGTAACAATATCTAACAAAATGTTTTGTAGGGTTGCTAGTTTACGATATACAGCGTCAAATCCCTTTACTCCCGTTTACAAGATGGCGGTAGGGGGACAAGCGTGGCGACCCCACAAACTTGAACTTGAGCTTATTTTTACCTTTCCAATACATCAAAAAAGTTGAATTGCGTCCTTCCAAAAATGTAACCCTAATGTAACTTTTCAATGGACTATATTCCAAATTCACTCTAAAATGATTCATTCGAAATGCAGAAAAATAGATGAAAATATGCTTAAAGATCGTTACAGATGATAAGTCTGGAAAAGATGTCTTCGCAATGTTGAGAACATATGTGCTTAAAATATCAGAAAAGTAACAAAAACTGTTCCATTCTAAAAAGATCTAACAGTTTTAAAATTATTGCGGTACGCAATGAGAAGAACCAACCTCAGAAGCACCACCAAAATTTTTTAGCGACTGACAGGTGATTTCCTCATTAAGAGATTACACCAGTATATCCATAGAACATTATGCTTTTGGTAAAACAAGAGATTACAGAGCTCAACCGCAACTTTTTCGTTTTGCAAATGGAAAATTTCGCTTAAAGTGCAACATTTTAATGACGTAGGAATTATTTAAACGAATGGTAAGATGACATTTAAGGCCATTGCAAAACTGTTTTTCTGACCTTTTTCAATTTTTTAGTACATGCTCCATTTAACTGTTAGCTTCTAAATTACAGTGTTTTTTCATATCTTTTAATTTTCTTTTTCCTGAGAATTGAATTGCTTTTATTTTTTATTGAGCTTAAAAGCATCCCTCAGGAGTTTATTAGCGATGATGTCAAATTCAATATAAAAATGTTACGTAGCTGCTTTATTCATTTTATGTAATTTATTACGTATTGATCGTCAAAGTTTTTCCCTTAGCAACGTTTTTAAGTTATTAGGGGTATTATAGGTACTTATATAATACTGGAGTGTAATACATTTTATTAGGAAATAATCTATATAATAAGAAAAACAAAGACATGAAAATGTAAAAAAAGTAGATCAAGATATTAGAATAGTCATGTGTTTCCAAGAATTTTTGCAGAACATGTTTTTTCGTCAAAAAATGTATAGGATTTTTATTGCTCGATATTATTCATTATCAGGGAGCACTTAGGATTTGACGGTATTGGTGTAAAGATAAGGACTTAATAAAACGTTAACTATTTTGATTGGGAATAAGCCACAATGTGACTTTAAAATAATTTCGAAGTGGAAATCGAAACGCCAAATAAACTTATTTTAAAGTAAAATTGTGGCTTATTCCCAACAAAACTAGTAAATCGTAAGATATCAGTTATCGTTGTCGTAAATCTTTAAGATATCACAAGAAACTACTTTGGGTTATCAATATTTCAAGCAATTTATTAGGGAGAAGCCAATTTGATTTAGATAAAAACAATGAACAATAAACTGTATAGAAATAGGACAGTGTTATCACAATGAGATTTACGCAGAAAAATTATATGATGATTGCGGATTACAATGCCTGAGAGCATCTGGTATAATGCATAATACATAACATTCTTTGAAAATCCTTCAAATTATATATTTTACTTCGACAATTTTTTTCACTAGCTTTGAACAAATAAAAATTAAAAAAAAAGTCAGCTACAGGAACACCTTGATAAAATCGTCCAAACAAAAATCCTAAAAATTAGACAATCAATTCAACAAGGAATTTTGCTTCAATTTAGATCACAGATTTAATAGTGTGGAAAGACAACAAATGTGTTTAAAATTTTGTTCTGTCCAATCATGAAGGTCTACAAACTTTAAAAAATGTATCTAGATGGTCCAACTCTGAAAAAAAAAATCAAATCAAAGTAGATGTACCCTATATATTGAATAAGTAACTATAATACATCTATGGGAGGTGTTACTGTAAATAACTGCAATCCATCACTGCGTGGAAAAAATAGAAAGACAGGAAAGTACGTTCTGTTCGGTTGCCATCTTCACAGATAGTCAGGCAGCGCTTAAGGCACTCAATTCTGTAGAGGTCAATTCTAAGCTAGTATGGGATTGCGTGCGTGCCCTAAATAAAGTAGAAGACCGTAGTAAGGTTACGGTAGCCTGGGTACCGGAGCACGAGGGTCATAAGGGCAATGCAAGAGCTGATGAAATGGCCAAACAAGGCTCATCAATGCCATTTATTGGACCGGAACCCTTCTGCGGCGTTGCAAACAAGAACGGCTACAAGGAAGTGGGTAGCTCAGAAATCTCTGGAATGGTGGAGGAATTCACCAGGACAAAGACAGGTGAAACAGTTCATTACGGAACATTTGCCAAAATTTACGGCAGACCTAATAAGCAAAGACAGGAAAACGGTCAAAGCCATAGTAGGTCTTCTAACAGGGCACTGTAAGCTGAATAGGCACTTGAAGCTGATGGGATTATCAGATGATGACCTGTGCAGATTCTGCAACCTCGAAGAAGAAACAGCAGAGCACATTTTATGTCAGTGTGACAGTCTGGCAAATGTGCGGTTCTTTGCATTAGGAGAAGAAAATCCCCCGGCAAGCTACATGAAAGGTACAGTCTCGAAGCTACTAGACTTTTTAAAGAGGGTCAGACTAGAGAATGTTATCTAGGACTAGAGGACCACAATAGATCTGAAAAGATCGCAGTGGAATAGGCCGAACGGCCGCCTCTCTTCTTCTTCCTATGCCGTCCCCATTAACGGAGGTTGGCGACCACATTTTTAAAAGCTTCTCTGTCTTTTGCAACGTGGAATAATTCGTCTACAGTCATGTTTGTCCAGTCTCGAATATTTCGCAGCCATGACTTCCTCTTTCTACCTATTCCCTTTTTGCCATCGACTCTACCCTGCATGATGACCTGCAGAAGACTATATTTATTATTTCTTAGTATGTGTCCAAGGTGTGAAGTCTTGCGTACTTTTATCGTTCTCAACAATTTTTTGTCTCGACCCATCCTTCTCAGCACTTCCTCATTGGCAGTCCATGGGATTCTCAACATTCTCCGGTATATCCAAAGTTCAAAGGCTTCAATCTTTTTAACTATTTGCGCTTTTAGTGTCCATGTTTCTACCCCGTACAATAGTTGCGACCAGACGTAACATTCAACAAACCTTAGTCTCAGCGCAGTATTCAGATTTTTGTCACAGAACAATTGTTTGAATTTTAAGAACGCTGCCCTTGCCATTTCTATTCTTACCCGGATCTCTTGGTCTGGATCTAATTCTGTGTTGATGTAAGCTCCCAGATATTTATATTTTATCACTCTCTCTATTTGCTATCCACCAAGAGTTAGTTGTTCATTATTTATTGGACTCCTTGATACTATCATAAATTTGGTCTTATCTGTGTTGATGTGAAGTCCCATTTAAATGCATTCACTATTTATTGCATCTAGTAAAGTTTGTAGTTCTTCTATACTCTCAGCCATAATTACCGTGTCATCTGCAAATCTCATGGTGTTTATGATTTCTCCACCAATTCTTATTTCCTCTTTTCTTTCCCATAAGGCTTTTCGGAATATGACCTGTGAGTACACGTTGAAAAGCGTCGGAGACAAGACGCATCCTTGCCTAACCCCTCTCGCAATCGGTATATTATTTGTTTCTATATCGTTCAACTTTACTACTGCTTTCTGGTTCCAGTATATAGCCTTAATAAACTCAATGTCTTTTTTGTCTAAATTGATGGTTTTTAATTCATCTATTAACTTTATATGCTGCACCCGGTCAAAGGCCTTCCTAAAGTCTATGAAGCCTCTCTTAATCTAATCTAATCTAAAATAGGAGGTGTTAATAAATTAGACTGGAATGGAATAAGAATTCACGCAAAAAGTGGTATTTTCCTATTTTTCAAACATTATCGACACAGCTGTTGTAAATGCTTACGTGTTACATTAACTTACTAATAACACGATGCTATTGTTAACGTTTATATGCTATATCGCCGTACTATTTTTACAGCAGCACCTCTTTTTAATCCAAAAAATCTTGTTAAACCATCTTTCCAAAAAAAGCTTAAAAACGGGGTAAGACAAGATCCATTAGGACATTACTTAAGAAGTACTTTAGAAGGAAAACAGAAGAAATTCACAGTGTGCAAAAGAAACGTTTGAAAATAATGTTTGGAGTGTATGGAAAGATGACTTACCCAAATAAATTAGTTTTAATTGTAGAAAATATTCCATACTAAAATAAAATGTATGGAAAGATGACTTACCCAAATAAATTAGTTTTAATTGTAGAAAATATTCCATACTAAAATAAAAAAAATGATTAGTTTTTACTCTTGCCACCTCCCACAATTCCCATTTGGGACTTTTTTCAAAAATATTATATATTGTAACAACAAAATATAATTTAAATATAATTATGTTGTTATGCAACTTTTTATACAGCGAATTAATCACAATTTTAGTTTAAAATATTTTTATTTTGACGTTTTGATTTTCACTTTTGATACATAGGTAGGTATATACTTTTCCCATCAAAATTAAAAAAAAAAAAATTGGCAGCTAATCGTTTCGAACTTTTATGTTGGTGGAGTAAGTAAGCAGTGGAATTCTTTCCAAATGGCATTGAAGAAAATTCACCCGTTACTATTTTTAAACCTTCGGGGGGAGCACGTATAGGTGGTGACTCACAGAGCTGCGGTGAGACCTGCGGCGAAGATAGACCCTTCATTCTGTTGTGCAATAGATGGTCCTCTACGCGGCAGTTTTAAGAAATGCATACAAAAAGCAGCTCACCCGAGTAAATAGGAAGACAAAGCACGTGGTGTTCGTGTGTATTAAGGTATAAAAAAATTGCTTATTACAAGCTTAAATTTTTTATTTTAAGAAGATCTTTTCGGAATTAAATCATTCCATCATCAGTTAACTAAAAGAGAGAGTAAAAATACCAATATTAAAAAACACAAGTTAAAATTTAAATATATAGAAATAACACGTTGGTTTTTTACTACTTACATAAAAAGTTGTTAAAAAACATTGTATGGCCACTTAAAAAAAACTTTCGAAGGACATCCGTATTAAAATATGTCCTTCGGACTTCTGAACGGATGTCCTTCGAAAGTTTTTTTTTAAGTGGCCATACAATGTTTTTTAACAACTTTTTATGTAAGTAGTAAAAAACCAACGTGTTATTTCTATATATTTAAATTTTAACTTGTGTTTTTTAATATTGGTATTTTTACTCTCTCTTTTAGTTAACTGATGATGGAATGATTTAATTCCGAAAAGATCTTCTTAAAATAAAAAATTTAAGCTTGTAATAAGCAATTTTTTTATACCTTAATACACACGAACACCATGTGCTTTGTATTCAACAGGTATACTAGCCACTCCTGGATATTTCCACTTCATGGTTTGTTCCAGTTTCACTTTTAATTTTAAATAGGAAGAGTCTGTTGAGGGTTGCATTCTTCTTCTTATGGTGCCCTATCCAATTAGTGGATGTTGGCCACAATTGTAGCATACTCCTCTCGGTCTTGTGTGGCTCTAAAGAGTGCATGGGCATCGAGGTTTGTCAAATCCCTTATGTTTTTAAGCCATGAGTATTTCTTTCTTTGGATGCCCCGTTTTCCTTCTATCTTCCATAATAAGATTTAGGAACTGGTACTTGGAATTTCGAAATATATGACCCAGATAAGCAATTTTTCTTCTTTTTATTATTGGCAGCAATTTTTGTTCTCTGCCCATTCGATTTAATACTTCGACATTTGTTGTGTGATCTGTCCAGGGAATTTTAAGTAGTCTTCTAAATACCCACATTTCAAAGGCCTCTAATCGGTTCATCAAATTGGCCTTTATGGTGTAGGTTTCTACACCATATAGCGGTATGGAGTAAATGTAACATTTTACAAAGCGATATCGAAGCGTTAAGTTAAGGCTGCTGTTGCTTAGCAAGGTTCTCATATTAGTAAATGCTGTTCTAGCTTGCTCAATCCTGCTACGTATCCCTATGTCTGGATCTAGATCTTCAGTTATCCAACTACCGAGATATCTGAACTTGGGGACCTTTTGGATATTCTTATTGTTGACTCTTATATTTAATTGCATATTTCGTGTTCTGCTAACCACCATTACCTTCGTCTTGTCTATATTAATCTTCCAGCCCAGTCGTTCTCCTTCAATGTTTATTCTATCTATTAGTCGTTGTAGCGCTCTTGGTTATCAGCTATTATGACTGTATCATCAGCATAGCGAAGATTACTAATAGTCTGTCCGTTGATTTTTATTCCATCTTTAGTGTCACTTAAGGCTCTATCGAACATCGTTTCAGAGTAAAGATTAAAAAGGGGAGATGACAGAAAACAACCCTGTCGTACACCTTTTTCGATTGAGGAATATGATTTAGATTCCAGTCATACTCTCACAGATACCACTTGATTCATATAAAGGTTCTTTATGATTTTGAGGTCCTTCCCATCTATCGAACGTTCCTAGAGCAATCTTACTAATTCTGAATGATTAACACAATCGAACGCTTTATGGTAATCTATAAAGCATAGGAAGACATATTTTTGCTGATCTCTGCATTTCTGAAGTAGGACAGTTAAGCTATAAAGTGTTTCTCTTGTGCCAAATCCTTGTCTGAAACCGAACTGTGTGCGGCTAATGTCTCTTTTTACATATGTTGTATATTCTTATGTGAATTATCTTTAAGAAGAGTTTTAGCACCTGGCTCAATAAGCTGATAATTCGGAATTGGTCGCAACTATTAGCGTTTGGCTTTTTTGAGATTAGTATAAAGGTTGATTAAAGCCATTTCTGAGGGTTGCATATGCATACAGAACAGTGTCCGACGATGAGCTGGTAGTTATCACCAGGTGTATTCGGCTAGTGAAGGAAAGAGAAAGAGTATACGAGATAAGAAATGAAAACATAGCAATTTAAAAAAATAAAGAAGGCAGACGTCCATTATGGCATAGCAAGAGGAATGCGACGAAATATGAGTGGTGGCTCAGTGGATGAAGTTGCTGATTTCTAATCTGAGAAGATGAACGGATTGCGGACATCGACGTTTGGATTACTTTCTTATACAGATGCTCACAGGAAATGGTTGTTCCAGGGTATTCCTTTACAGATTCGGAAAGGCAGAAAGTGACAAACGTTTGTAGTGTCAAGTATCGGATACTATCTTACACACTCTGTTAGTATGCGACGAATAGATAGCTGAGAGGAGTCTGCCTGAGGGAGAGCTAGGTAGTAGGATGAAATCAGTTACAGAATTGGTGAAGGTGATGCTTAGATACTTAGTCGTTGGATCGGTGGAGAGTAGTTCAGAGATATGTGAGGAGAACGCTGAAAAAATAACAGAAAGAAAGGCGACTCAACCAGAGACACGGTACCCAGAAGAAGCAGGAAGATAAGAAAAAGTAAGAGTTGGTGAAACTGAACATGAATATGGAGGGAGAGAGAGAACGATTAAGCAGTCACAGCGAAAGAATGCATCAGAACCTTTTGTAGCAGAAGTCTGGCATTGACAGCGATGTTACTCGAACAACCCCTGTAATCTCGGATATCATCGTGGTCATGTTGCAAGATTTCTGAATAACCGACTCTGGATGGCGGTTCTGCTCACTTTTTTTTTATTTTGATTACCCCCCTCATAAAGAAAAAAAAATGGAAACCTTCAACTCGAAACAGAAAACAACAGTTAGTGTCTACTATGTTACAAATTGGATACATAGATTACATACAATAATTACACAATAAAGACACAATAATTAATTAATTAATGTTTTTATTTTGAGAACGATTTCCGAAGTGGAGATTGAAACGTCAATAAACTTATTTTAACCTTTAATTGTGGCTTATTCCTATTAAACTAGTAATTACTTAAAAATGCCCCAAGAAAATAGCTTCAGAACAATAGCTATATTATATTATTCTTTTTGTGTTTAGTTTCAATTATTTCTAGTAAATTGTCTAGCCACTGTTTTTTAATTTGCATATATTGTCTGCATTTCTTCTTTTTTCTCGCTAATACTGTTTGTCTTGATCATTGCGTCATTTGAGCCATGTTTTTCGTGCTTTATTTTTCCATTCATAGTCCAGTTACTGTGGCATTTTCCCTTTAAATTTTTTATAACTGCACCGATTTATCTGAAATTTTTACAGTGGGTAGTAAATTACTCAAAAAATATAAGTTATATGGTGCCGATGTGTGCTTCTATCCCTGGGGTGGTTGGCACCCTATCTAGGGGGTTGAACTTTTTACACTTAAAATAACTCCGGGAATTGATAGAGAATTAAATTTTAAACAAAAAATGTCATAAATTTTTTTCGCTAAATCAATACTTTTTGAGTTATACGCACTTGAAAAAGTAAACTTTTCGCAAAAATAAAACATGTTTTCCAATGATTTTGTACGAATAACTCGAAAACAAAGCGTTTTATTGAAAAATCTATAATAAACAAAAATAAAGCTTATAAAAAAACAAAGAGATTGTTTTTTATTAAGTTTTATAATTACACTACTAAGCGATTTTTAATTGTTTGAAGATGACTTTTTATTTTTGGGATACTATACTCGATACATTTAACATCAAATATCGAAAAATGGACAGCTTTTTTGATAAAAACCATACAACACTTGTTAAAGAGCTAGAAAAAACCTTTAAAATGAACTATGTTAAAAGCCATTTCGATTAAAACAAAGCGAAATACGAAGGAAAGAATTTGAATTACTCTAGCGTTTAAAAAAAAAACGAGCAGTATAAGTAACACTATTTCAATCAGAATAGAAATTAAACGTATATCTTCTACAATTCATTTTTTTAGTGTTATTTATAAATTTTAGAAGTTTGGCCTGTTTAAAATGCGTATTTTTTGAAAAAATCATGTTTAAATTAAAAAATCTTTTTTTTTAATTATCTAAAAATTTACATTTTTTCAAAATAAATCTAAAACTATAAGAGATACGTGAAAAATGGTTCTATACCAAAATGTAGTTTATTTCTTAACAAAAATTTTGATTTTTTATTTTTGTTGTATCTCAAAAAATAATAGAGATATAGCCAATTGAAGTTTGAGATACAGCGGCTGACACACCTGTAATCAGCGCTTTGGCCCTTTACTATTTAAAAAGAAAGAATTATAACATATTTTAATTTATTTAGTCTTGTAGCTTTTGAAATTACCTTCAAAATATTTTTTAATGGACACTGTAGCTTAAAAATTAACGGAGTTATTCTAAAAAAAAATTGGAGCATGTTATTTATATTTTGGATCATCAACTTATTTTCTGTATATTTTAAATGCTTTATTCAAGTATATTCGAAAAACTGGTAACAGACACACTAACACTCACACAAATATGTATAATATAATACATACATATATATATATATATATATATATATAAATATATATATATATATATATATATATAAATATATATATATATATATATATATATATATATATATATATATATATGTTATGTATATATTATAAGCAACTCTAAACTGAATATCTGCTTCAGAGAACTAACGAACACAGAGAAGCGACACTCCTTTGAAGTTGCGTGGGCAAGCCGTCAATGAGTGCCAATGATAGGAGTACTTCAGATCTCGAAGACATTTTAGAAGCTGGGAGATACTGTACAATTTTGCTGTATGGCCTTGCCAAATCCACCCACATGAACAAAATGAATAAGGTCGAAGATTATTCATCATTACTTGAACAAATGCGATACGAATCCTCTTTATTAAAGCCACAACTAAAAATGGTGCAGTTAAATTATCATCTCTTGTACCAACTGTAAGTGCCCTGGATGAGCATATCAAAAAAATTTATTTACAAACTCAGATATGCCTTGAAAACAAAGAGATTGGTATAACGGATTGGGGATGGTTCAAAGGTGATGATATTTTACAACCAATAACAATGAAAAGTTCACCTGCACCAGAAGAACTATTGAAAATGATTTTTTGCAGTTGCAAAAAGGGTTGCGGCTCAGCGTGTGGCTGTCGTAGACTAGGTCTATTTTGCAATGCTGCGTGTGACACATGCTCTGGCGACAATTGTCAAAACTGTCCTGCAATAGACGAAGAGGTGGAGTTAGAACACGACGAGAATGACGTTTCAGACAATGAATAATTTGATATATTGTAAATAATTTTTATTTTTTTAAATATATTTTGTATGCTTTCTAATGTAAAGTATTTTCATGCATAATTTTTTTACAATAAAAACATCGTGAGTATACTTAATTTTTTTATTTAGACATTTACCAATGGGGAATTTGTTTCGTGAGCATAGAGGTGGTTTTTAAGGGTTGAAAATAAGCAACCAATCAAAAAATATTTTATTTTAAGTTTAAAAAGATTTTTTTTATATATTTTGACATAGGGGGTAGTGTTTAAGGGTTGAAGTGTTGCAATCAACCAAAATTATTTTATATAAGCAGAGAATTACATTGTAGATTATATAAATGCACTTCAAAAGCGTTTGAACCTGTTAAACGATTTTTTACAATTATTTTTATTAAAAGGGGTGGTTTTTAAGATTATTTAAGGGTTGAGAATGTACACAATATTCATTATTATAATTGACAATATTTCAGTTACTTAATTTAACACGATTTAAATCCATAAAATGCTTTAGTATAAATGTTTTTCATTATTTTCAATAAGTGGTGATTTCACCCCTTAAAAATAAAAAGCTCACCTAGCGCATATATAACTTTTGAAGAGGAAGGTAGGATAAGCCTAATTCCAAATTTTTAGCAAAATCGATTCAGTTATAAAAAATTTAGAGGTATTGACCTCTTTTCCTCCACAGTAACTGGAGTATCAATAGCGTCAGCACATTCTTCTCCTAACCAACCATTTTTATTTTTGTTCCTTCTTTTTCCTTTTGTTTCTTCTGCTGTTTTTACTACTGATTTTTTTTTGTTTGTAATCATTTAATAGCTAGTGTTGGCTGTAGCTACTTAATAAATAGTTATAAACTTACAATAGATCCGGTTATAGGAATCTATTTGCTGTATTATTGGAAAAATTTGGCATTTTTTCTTATTAGAGCAATTTAATTTCGCACTTCGTTATGTTCCACATTGAAACAATTTTGCAACAATAATACAAGATGACACACACATTAATGGAATATATAATGGATCCTTTATGAACGAAGTTGATATGGCGCAAAAAGTCCTTCTGCCTGCATTGTGCTGTATACGTGTCAAAATGTTGAGAGCAACACTCAAACTATTCAGTTTCTGCTCCAGTTAGCGCAATCGCCACCCAACACGGAGTAGTTTTTCATTTCCAAATCCCAGTTAAAATTCTGTGCACAATGTCGTTTGAGATAAATAAAATTTCTGCTATATCACGCACTTTTACTCAACTACCATCCAATTTTACACGATAAACGTATTCAATCAAATACCGGGTAGTAGTATTTATTTTAAATGATGAATCTCTACGAGGTTGATTATTTCTGATCAGACGACCACGCTTAATTTTGTTAAATTTAGCAAAAGAGTTTTTAATAATTGAAAACGGAACTCTAATAGTGTTAAATCGAGCATTATTTTGATTTTTGTTGGTGTTAAAACTCTTAATAGACCAGAAAAATTAGCAAATAAAAAGCTTTTTTCGTGCCACTCTTTGATACAGGTATTTTATAACTGATTTTGATAATTTGGTGATAATAATATGTAATAAACATGTTAATATGATTAAACGTAATTTTTTACTTGTTAACAATATATAAACAATGTAAAATCGCTATTTGATTTTAAATACTTAAGCTGAAAACCAGCAAATTGTATGGCAAAGTGACTCAATTTTACTGAAAAATCGTAGAAAATTCTTTAAAATAAAAGTTTACAAAGCTATTTTTATTAATTTTAATTATTGTAAAATAGTTTCAAAGATCGATTTTTAAAAAATTCTTATTACATTTTCTAAAAATGCTCACAAAAATTTAATTTAATTTACAGTTATTGCAAAATTGAAATTGTTTATACCAGAAATATTTTATCTACAACGTTATTGTGCGTAAACTATTAGGTCTACATGAATTCTAAAAGCCCCAAATTGAAGAGAAAGCCTTATTTTATCAAATTAAATCATTTAATAATCTATGTTAAACATTGTAAAATATATTAAAAAAAAATTAAAAATTTTTAAGCTTTTAAGGAAGTTAATTTGTTTTAATCAAAATGTCGTCATTTTTATACGAGTTTGAAAACAAAATTCAATGTCCTACAACCTACAATCCTTAGTACCTGAGTTGGCGGTATTTTATTTTATTTCTCGATTTTACTATTTCAAAAACTGAATTCATAAATTTAAATTTAGGAAAGTCGCAATATCTCCGGTTCTAATCAACGAAAATTAATGTTTTTTTAGTTTGAGGTACCTCGTTGTATAGATTATAAAAATTTAATTAGGTAATTTGTGAATTGTTCATTTAACTGGCTAATTTGTTTAAACAATTTAAAATAAATATTTATTTTGTAAAATTTTACTTTTTTCTGATTATTAGTAGTAGAAAAACTTAAAAGATAGGTAAATTAAATATTTTTGTATTATAGTTATAAATAATATCGTTTAAAAATAAATTTTACAAAGAAATAAAGATTTTATTTTAAAATCAAATCTATGTATGTTAAGTTTTCCTGAATTATGCTTATTATTTTTACAATAACTTTTTTTGACTGAAAACCATTACAAATCATTTTATATAAATTAATTGTTATAAACTTTGTATAATTATAAATGTAATTTATTTGTAAACTTTGTATAATTGTAAAATTAAGTATGTAAAATGTAATATGTTAATTAAATATACAGCTAATTCCATAATTTTTATTTATAATTATACAAAGTTTATAACAATTAATTTGTGTAAAATATATGCAACGTTTTTGAGAAAAACTAATTGTTAAAATAATAAGCACAATACAAGAAAAATTAGCACGTATATATTTGATTTTCAAATAAAAAATAGTTTTTTAAACTCGATTGTTAGAAGATATTATTTACTTATAACTGTAATACATAAATATTTAAGATGCTAAATAATGTTATTACTTTTAAATTGTTTAAACAAATTGCTAGGTAAAATAAACAATTTACAAATTAACCAAATTCATTTTCATGTTCTATGCCACGAGGTTCTCTAAATTAAAAAAAAATCTTATTGATTAGAACTAGATATATTGCAACTTTTATAAATTTGAATTTATGATTTTTTTTTGTTTAAACTTGAACTATTAATCGTTCAAATGGTTCGATTTGAATTGCTTATTGTTTATAAACAAAGCCTTGGTGAATTTTCGAAAAAAAAGACTTACTCAGGTTTTAAGGGTCGTAGGTTATGTTTTTTTTTTGGAATTCGTGTAAAAGTGCCAAAATAACGAATGCCAAAAAATATCATCCTATCTGTTATTCCATCTGAGTTATTTTAATTGTTGTAAGCTTAAAATCACAGTACTTTTGCAAAACTGTTTTCCAATATTTAACATAAATTTTTAATTTATTAAGAAATTTAATCAAGTAGGAAACAGAAATGACAGAGGAGATCGATTGATTCAATTTTGCCAAAGTGAAGACTTCGTAATAACAAATACCTTTTTCAAATTACCTCCTCGACGGTTATATACATGGACATTGGACATTTCCACAACATACCAAAGAAAAAATAGTGAGAAATCAAATAGACTACATTATGATAGCAAGGAGGTATCATAATGCTGTTAAATGTACTAAGACGTACCCAGGAGCTGATATAGGCTCAGATCATAACCCGGTAGTTACTGTGATAGAGGCGAGACCAAAAAAGATTAGAAGACCACACAGAAAGGCACTAGATTTAAATAAACTTAGAAACAAAAATATACGAAAAGAAACAGGAGAAGAAATAAATGAAAACCTCCGTTCAGTGCAGCAACAAATTAACGATACAAACAACGTTAACCAAAAATTATAGTACATAAATACAGCTATACAAACAGCAGGAAAGAAACATCTTACAAAAACAACAACAAAGAATAAGGGGTGGATGGCACAAGATATACTAGACTTGATGGAACAAAGAAGAAAGATGAAGAATTACCCAGACAAATACAAAGAAATAAATAAACACATAAAAAAGAGAATAAAAGAAGCCAAAGAGGAGTGGATTAAAGAACAATGTGAAGAAATGGAAACCTATGAGAAAAAGTACGATGCGTTCAATATGCACAAAAAAGTAAAAGAGATAACAGGAAGCATAAAGAAATGCCAAATAGGTAAACTTAAAGACAAAGATGGAAATCTTATTTTAGATCTAGAGAATAAAATAAAAAGATGGACAGAATACCTGAATGAATTATTTGAAGACGATAGAAACTACTTAACTCAGATAATCAATGCAACTGGGCCAGACATATTGAAAGAAGAAGTAGAATACGCAATAAGAAACGCTAAAAATGGAAAAGCAAATGGACCTGATAAAATTCCTACAGAACTGTTGAAGCTTTTGAATGATAAATCTTTAACCGTAATATTAAATTTTGCAGCGAGGAGCTAAAACAGTTTCCCCTCCACTTTCCTATGTCGATCTTTCGAAAGTAACTTCGTTTCGAAAGGTTTTAAGTTTCGAAAAATTGGATGAATTTTATAGCTATAAAATTCAATATAAAGTTTAGATTTTCATTCAAAATTTGTGCAAATTTTACTTCTTAATGTTTATAAACAATGGAGATATAATTAACAAAAAAATTGTCGCTAACTTCGTTCCTATTGTTCATAGAAGGTTTATTTTTTTCGGTAAATGTGAGTTTTTTTACCAGCTATCTAATGGTTGTACGTACAAGTCTGTAGTTTAAAAAATATAGAAGTTCGATGAAAACTCAATATTCATTTAACTTCTGAGATAGTATAAGTCTTAAATAATCCTATGAAATTTGTTAAATGTGCCTAGCATCATTATTAGGGCAAGTTCAATGGTTTAAATAATGAGTCCCAGGGATAAACAAATTGAATAACTTTTAAACTATTTGACCGACCGGGGGAAATTTCGCACAAATTTAAAGGACGGTAATTCCTCAATGTTGAAATGTATTAATAACATTTTATTTTGTTAATAAAAAAATTAATTAAATTTATAAATTAGTGCAAAAAAACTGTTTTTTTTGCAAACATCTCTGTAAATTATTTATCAATTTTAATTGAAAAAACGGGAAAATAAAGATATTCTTGATATAAAAAAATGGTATAAATATTATTTATTTAAATTATAAGGGAAAAAACTTAAAGATAAAAAATCAAATTCTGACCATAAATTATTGTTTTAAAAAAACGCAAGGTAAAAATAGGAGTATCTTTTTATCTATACGTCATCTAGTAACCCCCACCTATGTCTTAAAAGCTTCAGATATCTGCGAAACATTTTGCCGTGAAATCGATGATTTTTGTATAACCAGACTGGGCTAAAACTTCATTTAGCAAAAAGTGAGAAATTTTATTCGTCGATAAAAGCTCATCGAAAACTACCACAAAAAAAAGAAGTAGAAGCAAAAGCAATGGTCTTCCAAAAAATCTACCGATACCCAATAGAACAACGTCTGATGTTTATTATCGATGTCAGCTCAAGTTTATTTTGTTCAATATCCATGTTTTGTCAGACTCTACATCAGTTTTCTACACGTGTCCACGAAAGTGTTTCTCGAAAGGGTGCTGATGAAGTTTGTTCTATGATGGAATATTTTCTCTCAGAAATATTAGAATCTAAGATCAAACATTTGATTATATTTTGTGACTCTCGTGCGAGTCAAAATAAAAATTACACAGTGATACATTTTCTGCACTACATGGTCTATACATGGTAGAACACGGTAAGACGTCTTTAGAGTGAAGAAGTTATATTCACGTGGGCATTCTTATTTGGAGTGCGATAGAAACATGAGCCTGGTCAACGCCAAACCGAAACACCAGATGACCTAATAAACAGCAGAATCAAACCCTCTGCCTTCAATGTGATCAACTGTGCAAATGATGTAAACTTTCAAACATAGGCCCAGTTTTTATCACATTCATACGCGACAAAGTGTCCTATGCTGACGAGGTCAATAAGAATTATGAAAATTGAAAAAACGAATCAACATTTATTTTAGACCAAGAAAATTATTGTGGATGTTACTAAAAAAACGGTATTATTCCGATAAAAGTCGCAGCAAGAAAAAAGAAAATAACTTTTTACACCTGAGTCAGTTTTTAACAAACCCTAGTTCTCAAATTTTCTACAAATCCTTGATTTCGAACAACCACGACGATAATGCGAACGACATCGAATTTGCCAACGTCTATCCATCGGTTGAGGCAAAAAAGGATCAGTGTTAGAACACTGTTAAGAATAATGTTTTATAGTTTGTATTATTAGATAAATTCACATTCAGATGGCAGCGTTCCAGAGATAGGCCTGTACTTTCTATATGCCAGAAATAACTACATTGTTGTCAGTTTTTAATCGTACCTACAATCGTACATTATGGGCCGGCTCCTATAAAAGAATTATAATTTCGGAAATATTTATGAATGTGAAACGGAAAAATACTACATTTTTTTAATTATATAATTTTTCTGTTGGTATTTTAAAAATAGAAAGTTATATTTCGGAAATCTGGTCTTTTCGGAATTATATCTTCTGTTCAAAATTGTTTACAATTCGTGGAAATGAAATAATTATTTGTATAATCCGTTTTTGATCTTAATGTCCTTTTAATGACACACTTTCTCTACCTGCATTTACAGTTACAGACATTAAAAAATAATTTAGAATTAAAAAAATATACCTATTTATAAATTCAAAATTATTGTCTAATGCCAGCAATTATAAATTCAGGTAAATACTTGAGAGTCATTAAAAGAATTTTCAGTTGATATCAGACGTTTGTGTCGTGTCAGTGTCAAAATGGCCGCGAGTGTAATAAAATTCAAAAACGGTAATTTGTTAAATAGTGAATGCAAAAAAATAGTGTTAAATGTTTTTAACTATTTATCAAACAGTAATAATGATAAAAGTGTATCAACAATAGTGCGGGAAGTTTCTGCTATGACTGGAGTCTCTGAGCGAACGATATTCCGATATAGAAGTGAAAGTAAAAATGGTCCACTCGTAACTCCTATAAGAAAAAAAAAGAACCGGTTATTTAAATAGTGGTGAGAATAGATATGATGAAGCAACTCGGTCTAGAATAAGACAAGTAGTGCACGGTTTTTTTATGGACAATATTCCTCCAACCCTTGACGTAGTACTAGAAAAAATTAAGCAAATGGAGCATCTTCCGAATTTTTCCAAGAGTACGTTGAGAAGACTATTGCACGACATGGGTTTTATATATGGCAAACAAGGTAGAAATTCAATATTAATAGAAAAACAAGAAATAGTCGCTTGGAGGCGTCACTATCTCCGGGAAATAAAGAAACTGAGGAACGAAGGAGCCAATATCATTTATATGGACGAATCATGGGTTAATACTGGAATAACCAATGGGCAAGTATGGCAAGATACAACAATAAAAAATAGCCGACAGGCTTTCGTAAATGGACTTACCACAGGTTTAAAAACTCCGACCGGAAAAGGACCAAGATTTGTTTTAGTCCATGCAGGAAACAAAGACGGATTTGTTGAAGGTGCTGACATCACTTTTCTTGCCAAAAAAGGTGCTGAAGATTACCATGAAGAGATGGACGGAGATCTATTTGAAAAATGGTTTGAAGAGATGTTAATACCGAATCTCCCAAAAAATAAAAAGAATGTCATTATCTTGGACAATGCATCTTATTACTCTAGGAAATTAAATTTTCCCAAACAATATTGGGTGAAACGTCAAATTAAGGAGTGGCTCTATGAAAAGGACATTTATTTTGAAGAAGATTACTTAAAAAATGAACTTCTGGAAACTGCTAATGTATTTAAAAATATTTATGACAAATACAAAATTGATTGTATTGGTGAAAAATACAGGAATCACAGTGACGAACAATGCCGCGTAGATGTACATATCTTAAGACTTCCGCCTTATCACTGTGAACTGAAACCAATAGAAATGGTGTGGAGTGAAGTGAAACGGTACGTGTCCTCTAAGAATTCAAGTTTCAAAAAAAACGACGTTAAAACATTGATTTATGAAGGTTATGATAAAGTACAGAACAATGGACATTGGAAAAATTACGTCAACCATGTTATAAAATTGGAGAATAATTTTTGGACAGTAGACAACATTCAAGATGACATTGAACCTATTAGAATTTCATTAAACGATGACTCTGAAGATGAACTAGATTATGAAAATGAAGATGATTGAAAATTGTTTTTCGGGGGTATTCTTTTCTCAGTAAAGGTAATAAAATATTTAGTTGATCTGGTTGAAATGTAGCACACTTAAATAACTCATTAATCGACATAATTTCAAGTAGTTATATTAGACGTCATTATGCAAAAAATAAAGTTATGAACATTTAATAAATTAGTGCACAATTGAGGCCCCTAGAACACAAGGGGTGTAAGTGCCAAAAACAAAGTTTTGAAAAATCTTTGTTCAAAGTTCGATATAAATTTAAAAACCTAGGTAGCACTTTTTCAGTTTTCAGCATGTTTTCAATGACATGTAATTTTTGATGGTGTTATTGTTGTTAATGTAGAAAGTTTGAAGCCAAAAGTACGTGCCTGTTGTTAGATATCAGTTGCTAAGTGATAAGCAACTGCACTTACACCCTTGTGTTCTAGGGGCCTCAATTAGGGGTTTTTTGCAATTATCTCAGTCATTTGTTTATGTATTTTAATTTACAAACTAAAAAATTAAAAAACTGTTTAAGATCTGCAACATTTATTTGAAACACTTTTCCCTAAAATGCACGAGGAACAAAATAGGCAAAAAAATGATTTTTTCCAAACTTCATCTTTCTTTAAAAAATAAACAAAGCAAAATTGGCTGTAATTCTTCAAGGAATTATCATCAGTTATCTACCGTTTAGAACATTAAAAAACCTGTAGAATATTTTTCATATTTTTTTCCCTATTAACTGCGGTATTATGTATAAAAGCATTTTAGGAATTATTACCATTTATTTCATTCACGAATTTTCTATTAACAACTTTAGCTTACCTAAACATATCTTAGTTTACCGTGAGTTTGGCCCTGCTTATTTTACAAAAGTAGCAAAACTTACAATGGCAGTAGAATTGGCAACGCTGTTATCCTATATCCGTACACTGCCATCTCAATGTGACTTTATCTATAGTAATCGTATCTTTTGTAATATGGTTATGAATGAATAAACCTTTTGACCATGACTTTTGCAATATACTTTATTTATATTTTTTAATCGATCCAAACAATTCTACTTTAAACCTTAAATCATGATTTTATAGAAACTATTAGAAATGACTATGATCGTTTTTCGCAGTGACCCTTCATATTTTATTGCTAATTATTTGCTATGGATTGGTAAAGATAGTGCAAACACTCCTGACCACGGCGCAGTAGACGAAATTTGGTTTACAATAGAACCTTTCTGTCAGGTCAGGTCAGGAGTGTTTGCACTATCTTTACCTTTACCAATCTCTAAAAACAACCCCATCATCCCTTTACGCAATACTCATCCCTGGGAAAAACGATATATCGACCAAAAACTTTGAAACCAAAAAAGTAAACCGCTGGGAATTAATTGCTAATTTATTGCTGAAGTTTTACGCCTAGAAACAATTTATTGCTTTAACCATTTCCGAGAAACAATGGATATACTGGCGTTATAGTAAAACTAGCATAGCCATAGCTATATCTCGGCAATGAAAAAGGCTACAAAGCCCATCTTGGCGGTATATTTTATTTTATTTGGCCAAGGAAATGCTAAAGATTGGCTAGGTGATGAGCTGGGCGCTAGCATACCATCATACCATGGATAATATTTTAGTATGCTAGTGCTGAAGGACGCTGAACTGTACAAACTGCTAAGTTTCGCGCTTATGTGACTGCAGCCTAATATAACACTCAAGTTTTTACAGGACATAGATTAGCTGCGTTGAATTCTGTCGTGATAAACGTAGTAATTGGTGGGAGAAATGGATAAAAATATTAAACAAAATGCAGCGCGCTGATTTATTTATAAATTTCTTAAAATCTTTAGCGACAATGCGGACTTATTTGCCAAGTCCAGACATGGTCAAGTTGTGGCAAGTTAAAAAAAATATTCGGACTCGATTTCTTTCTTTGCTAAAACTTATCAAAATTAGGCTACAGCAATATTTTTTTTTCCTTATATAATAAATGAGCAATAAATTATAGTATTGCTCTGAATTTGGCCTTTTAAAATGGATATGCTAACTTTACCGACATCTATAAACCCGCACTTTTTGGATACCTTGAATATTAAATTAAAATATTTCTGCTCTAGGAAATGAACGCAGAGATGATGAGGCTGCAACCGATTCTGAATTGTGTGAAACTGAAATGTCTGATTTTGATTATGGTGAATTATCTGAGAGCGATGATTTGTCAGATGATTCAGATTTTTAATACACATGTATATTCATAAAAATAAATTAATTGGTATATAATTATATATTACTTATACTCCAGTCACTGTGGAGGAAAAGAAGTCAATATCTCTAAATTTTTTATAACTGAATCGATTTTGCTAATAATTTGGAATTAGGCTTATCTTACCTCCCTCTTCAAAAGTTATATATGCGATAGGTGAGCTTTTTATTTTTAAGGGGTGAAATCACCCCTTATTGAAAATAATGAAAAAAATTTATATTAAAGCATTTTATGGATTTAAATCGTGTTAAATTAGGTAATTGAAATATTGTCAATTATATTAATGGATATTGTGTACATTCTCAACCCTTAAATAATCTTAAAAACCACCCCTTTTAATAAAAATAATTGTAAAAAATCGTTTAACAGGTTCAAACGCTTTTGTAGTGCATTTATATCATCTAAAATGTAATTCTCTGTTTATATAAAATAATTTTGGTTGATTGCAACCCCCTATGTCAAAATATATAAAAAAATCTTTTTAAACAACTTCAAAAGTTTTTAATGTACATTTATATTCAAAAATTCCTTTCTTATCAATAAAATATTTTTTGATTGGTTGCTTATTTTCAACCTTTAAGTATATTCAAAAAAATTAAGTATACTCATGCTGTTTTTATTGTAAAAAATTATGCATGAAAATAGGGGAGAGGGGGGCAATTATTTTAAAACGCAGCAAGTATCATGAGTTGCCGATATTTTATGGAAAGTTGGGTCAACCGACCCGTCATCTGTGAACGGATATTGATACTCAAGTCAGATATCCATCATAGTGTTATTGCTTAGAATGTGGTTTCGGGTCTAAAACTGTACCGTTGTCAGGTGGCTTTTGTTTTTATTTGTGAGAAATTGGTAAGTAGTATAAATATGTGTATTATATAGTTTTGAAGCGTATATATTTCTCGTTATTGGCATGCTATTGTTAGTAATTGATTCTCAATATTTACCAAAAAACGTTGACTTAACCTCATTTTGTACACGTGGGGCCAGTTGTTACAATAATCTGGGGCCAGGTTGTTACTTTAACAACTTGCCCCGAACACGTTAATGTAAGAATATATCGAAATACCTACAATGGTTACAATATGGTTACCATAATTTATGATTTCACTAAAAATCCAATATTATGATCAGACATATTTTGTAGATAGTAATTTGTTTGTAATGAATAGCATACCTACCTACATTTATTTTCGCAAAGCATGTTAGAAACACAGATTAGGTTTTATTAAATTTTTCTATCATGAAATTATTTTGGTTGTTTTCAGATAGCTTAACATGGTGCGAACGTATACCAAGAAAACCACAAGGGGTATTATTCCAACCGAACAATTTGAAAGGGCGGCGCAATCGGTTTTACAAGAACACTTGTAAATTAGGGATGCTGCTACTCGCTATGGAGTTAATTTTATGACATTGCACCGCTATATGAAAAGAAAATCAAACTTAGGTGCTGAAAACAGTAACAAGAACTTATTCGGCTAAGTTACGGCCAGAAAAATATTTAACAATGCTGAAGAAGAGGAACTTGCCGAATATACTGAGCATTCTGCTAAAATTTATTACGGTCTTACACACCTGAAGCTACTAGTATGGGTCGAGCTACCACGTTTAATCGTCATAATGTGTCACAGTTTTTTAACAATCTCGGCGAAGTTTATGATAAATATAAATTTGAGCTCCAAGAAGTGTACAATATGGACGAAACTGGACTTACAACTGTCCAAAGGCCTACAAAAATCATTGCAAAAAGGGGAACTAAGCAGGTAGGTGCTATCACAACTGGAGAAAGAGGTCAACTTGTTACCTTGGCATTAGCTGTCAACGCAACTGGAAATTTTGTACCTCCATTTTTAATATTTCCGAGAAAGAAATTCAAAGATGTTATGGTAGACAATGGACCTCCTGGTTGTGTAGATGCGTCTCATTCCTCTGGATGGATGACATGTGATAACTTTTTGTTGTTTATGAAACATTTCGTCTAGTTTGTACGATGTAGCAAAGAGAAACCCGTTTTGATGGTATTAGATAATCACGAGTCTCATTTGTCTATTCCGGTGTTGAATTTTTGCAAAGAAAATGGAGTGGTTCTTTTAAGTTTCCCGCCACATACATCACACAAGTTGCAGCCGCTTGATAGGACGGTATTTGGCCCACTTAAAAGATATTTTAATAGTGCTGCAGATGCATGGTTAAGATCTAATCCCGGTAAAGTAATGAACATTTACGATATACCTATCGTTCTTAAAGATTCATTTCCTATTGCTGGTACACCTCTCAATATACAAAAAGGATTTAGTGTGACAGGAATTTGGCCATACAACAGAGAAATTTTTCAAGATGATGAATTCTTACCTGCAGAGGTAACAAATAGGCCAATAACAGAAAATATAAACGCAACAGTAGTCATAGATCCGGCACCTATTGGCACCGAAACACATAGAACTCCTTCCCAACAGCAACCTTCTACAAGCACAGATTTTAACTTGGCGATAAATGAACCTGTCGATTCACCTACTCATATAACGCCCCAGGAGTTGAAGCCTTATCCAAAAGCAATGCCAAGGAAATCCAAAGGGGCTCGGAAGAAAAGAACTTCCGCTGTTTTGACTGATACTCCGATTAAATCAGCTTTGGAGGAGGAAGAAAAGGCAAGACAAAGAAAAAAAATGTGGGGGCAACCAAAAGAAACATATCAGGTGAATCAAGAAACAAGGTAAAAACTACTGTTAAAAAATGTAAGAAACGGACCGTCATTGCCAAAAACACCTTCAAAAAATCAGATTCTGAAAGCTCGGAAGAGGATGAGGAATCGACGTGTCTGGTATGTTTAGCTCCATTTTCCAGGACCAAGTCCAAAAACGAAGAATGGATTCGGTGCATTGTGTGTCAAAAGTGGGCACATATTGCTTGTGGAAAAGACGATGATTTTTATATTTGTATTCACTGCTCGTCCGATAGTGACTAGTTTAACATTCTTGTAAACAGGTTTGTTTAGATTTCATTTTTTATTTTATTTCATTTTGTGTTATGTTTATAATATTTTTTGTAGCTAAGCAAGGGTTCTTTCTGTGACCACTAAATAATGTTGTGGGAAGTTCTTAGAATTTTTTTTTTCTATTGTAACATCTTACCCCATGGACTGTAACAATTTGCCTCATAGTGGGGTATGTTGTTACAATTTACAAGTTGAGTTAAATTGATAATAACAAAATGTTAAATATGATTTTTTAAATAAATTAAAATTAACATTATTTGTGTAAATGTATCAACTACCTTAATCCGATTTTAGTTTTCATATAAAAGATCTACTATTGCCCAAATAAATAATAGAATCAATTATGTAACAACTTGCCCCCCTCTCCCCTACTTTACATTAGAAAGTATACAAAATATATTTAAAAAAATAAAAATTATTTACAATATATCAAATTATTCATTGTCTGAAGCGTCATTCTCGTCGTGTTCTAACTCCACCTCTTCGTCTATTGCAGGACAGTTTTGACAATTTTCGCCAGAGCATGTTCCACACGTAGCATTGCAAAATAGACCTAGTGTACGACAGCCACACGCTGAGCCGCAACCCTTTTTGCAATTGCAAAAAATCAGTTTCAATAGTTTTTCTGGTGCAGGTGAACTTGTCATTTTTATTGGTTGTAAAATATCATCACTCTTGAACCATCCTCAATCCGTTATATCAATCCCTTTGTTTCCAAGCCATATCTTAGTTTGTAAATAAACTCTTTTGATATGCTCATTCAGGGCACTTACAGTTGGTACAAGAGATGATAATTTAACTGCACTATTTTTAGTTGTGGCTTTAATAAACGATTCGTATCGCATTTGTTCAAGTAATGATGAATAATCTTCGACCTTATTCATTTTGTTCATGTGGGTGTCTTTGGCAAGGCCATACAGCAAAATTGTACAGTATCTCCCAGCTTCTAAAATGTCTTCGAGATCTGAAGTACTCCTGTCATTGGCACTCATTGGCGGCTTGCCCACGCAACTTCAAAGGAGTGTCGGTTCTCTGTGTTCGTTAGTTCTCTGAAGCAAATGTTCAGTTTAGAGGTGCCTATATTATATACATAACATATATATGTATGTATGTATGTATTATATACATATTTGTGTGAGTGTTAGTGTGTCTGTTACCAGTTTTTCGAATATACTTGAATAAAGCATTTATATATACAGAAAATAAGTTGATGCTCCAAAATATAAATAACATGCTCCAAAATTTTTTTAGAATAACTCCGTTAATTTTTAAGCTACAGTGTCCATTAAAAAAATATTTTGAAGGTAATTTCAAAAGCTACAAGACTAAGTAGATTAAAATATGTTAAAATTCTTTCTTTTTAAATAGTAAAGGGCCAAAGTGCTGATTACAGGTGTGTCAGCCGCTGTATCTCAAACTTCAATTGGCTATATTTCTATTATTTTTCGAGCTACAACAAAAATAAAAAAAATTTTGTTAAGAAAAAACTACATTTTGGTATAAAACCATTTTTCACGTATCTCTTATAGTTTTAGATTTATTTTGAAAAAATGTAAATTTTTAGATAATTAAAAAAAAAGTTTTTTTTTAATTTAAACATGATTTTTTCAAAAAATACGCACTTTAAACAGGCTAAACTTTTAAAACTTATAAATAACACTAAAATAAAATGAATTGTAGAAGATATACGTTTAATTTAAATTCTGATCGAAATAGTGTTACTTATACTGCTCGTTTTTTTTTTTTAAACGCTAGAGTAATTCAAATTCTTTCCTTCGTATTTCGCTTTGTTTTAATCGAAATGGCTTTTAACATAGCTCATTTTAAAGGTTTTTTCTAGCTCTTTAAAAAGTGTTGTATGAGTTTTTATCAAAAAAGATATCCATTTTCCGATATTTGATGTTAAATGCATCGAGTATAGTATTCCAAAAACAAAAAGTCATCTTCAAACAATTATAAATCGCTTAGTATTGTACTTATAAAACTTAATAAAAAAACATTCTCTTTGTTTTTTTATAAGCTTTTTTTTTGCTCATTATAGATAAAACGCTTTGTTTTTGAGTTATTCGTACAAAATCATTGGAAAACATGTTCTTTTTTGCGAAAAGTTTACTTTTTCAAGTGCGTATAACTCAAAAAGTATTAATTTAGCGAAAAAAATTTATATGACATTTTTTGTTTAAAATTTGATTCTATATCAATTCCCGGGGTTATTTTGAGTGTAAAAAGTTCAACCTCCTAGATGGGGTTCAACCACCCCAGGGGTAGAAGCACACATCGACACCATATAACATGTTTTTTGAGTAATTTACTACCCACTGTAAAAATTTCAGATAAATCGGTGCAGTTATAAAAAATTTAAAGGGAAAATGCCACAGTAACTGGACTATTAGTATAAGTTAAATTTTACATCTTAAATTGTTATGTATTTTTAAACAAATTGATTGAAAATACTTAATTTTACTTGTTGTTTGACAAATATTTAATTAAGTATTAATTTATAGATAAAAAATTCCAATTACTATAGCCCTGCTAATATTTTTTCATTTTTTCATATTTGAGTGAAATTTTCATTTTTAAATTACTTTGTTTGTCGGACTGGCATAACTAAGTATCTAATATTTTTATCGACCAATTATTATTCATCGAATATTTTTATTTTTCTGTTTTGTCCGACAGCTGATGTCAAATTAACGGTTTCGAAGCGGTGGACGGCTACATGTTACTACAGTTTTGTCGTACCATTAAATTTTTTTGGATTTAATTAAATATTTATGAAAAAATCAGCTTGCTGGTTGTGATCAACTTAACATACATGAAATCGACATGTTTAATACTGTTAAAAAATCCAGAAAAACTGTCGGATATTTTCTTTCTATTTTATCTTAAACTCTTATAGGATTAAATATACAGTGCTTTTCAGATAAAACTATCTACCTTAAATAACTTTTGTGTTGTGTTCTGCACACACGATGACCTCAATATAACAATTGGGGTCATCAGAAAGAGGAGAAAATATATTATGTTCAACCTAGAACTCGCTGGTTTCAAACATACATACATATACCTAAACAAACATACAATTATAACTAAACAAGGATATCTGGATGCAGGAGGTTGATGAATAGGTTTTAAAAACACATTAACAACAAAGGAATTTGAGATTTCGATTGCTATGGTTGAGTATGATTAGAAATAACGCATAAATTAATATTAGACGTTAAAGCGTAAAAAATATGCTCACATATAATAATATAATTAATCCATGGTAAAATGAACAAACCGTTAATAAAAGGTACACAAAATGCAGTCAGACATAGAGTATATGAATTATATGGAACGTAATACAAATATTAATAAATTCAATTCAAAAGTATAATCGGTAATAAAATACACATTAAATTAATAATGAAATTAGTAAACTCATCACGTAAACGCTGTGATATACATAGAAAAAAAGAATAGTGAAATTATTACAATCTAATAAATATACAAATCTACGATAAAGGTAATAACGTTTAACCAAACGTAAAATATTCTTAAACGGTTAAAATGTTCAACACGCGATATGATGTGAAATATAGTTTAGCACAAACAATTTCAACGTGCCAAATAATTGAATAATAATGTAACGATTCTACACAGTAAACGTACGTGTTGTAATGGTTTATATAAGTTATATTTTACCCCGTAAAACATCTTCAGCCACGAATGGACTGCGAACCCTCTGGTTCGGTGTAATTCAGGAATCAAAACTAGCCCATTTCTACACCAGGAAATGTCTTTTTCAGAAGACTCTCTGTCTTTGTCACAAGACTCAAGCGAAGTGCCATAGAAAGCGCTGCTATTAACTCACACACATATATGTGTCAATTGTGGGATAAAACTCGACTCTCTCACAAGGCCGAAGCGAAGTATGTCAGGTACTATTAACCTAAACGCACGTCTGTCTCATATGGCATATGGAACTCGTTTCCTATCTCATTCTTATCTCAAATACACGTCTGTGTCATTTTGCAGATGGCTCGTCTCGTAATATGTAGTTTTTAACGCAGCTGTATTTTTGTACACGGAATCTTGGAATACGGGGAGAATCAAAACTACCACAAAGTCTGTTAATATTATATAAATGTTTATTTATCGTTGCGAAACTGCAACATTGTGAACTTCTAAATTTTAGGAAAAACGCAAAAACACTAAGGTTGCTGATATATGCACCCTCTCACCCCCGTATCATCCCTTTATCTTATTTAATTACTTCTCCCTTCTTCTATTTTATATTTGGATTCTTCTCCCCTTTGTTCTGATTTCAGAAAGGTATAACACATAATGCTTGAAGTGATTAGTTTATGAGAAAAATAAATACAAAAGCAAGAAAACTGGATTGAAAAAAAATTATTTTTTAACAATTTTATTACAAACATTTAGAGTGTTTGTAATAAAAGAACATTTCACTCCCAAAAATATTTACAATAATTATTCAAAATGACTGCCATTCACTTCCATACAATAGTACAATCTATTTTGAAATTATTCTCTGATATTGCTTAACACGTCTGCAGTTAATTGTAGACATTCATCCTCTATTCTTTGTTGTAAATCATCTAGAGATTCTGGTTGAGTAGCATAAATTTTTGTTTTTAAATACCTCCATAAGTAGAAGTCTAGGGGTGTTAAATCCGGTGACCTAGGTGGCCAATCCATCATCTGTCCTCTTCTACCTATTCAACGACCGGGAAACGTTTCGTTTAAAAATTGTCGCACAGATAAAGCAAAGTGTGGAGGAGCTCCATCATGTTGAAATACAACATTCTGTGTGTGAAACCCACGTGCAATATGTGGATCACTCTCAGCCCAGTATCGGCAATTATGTCAAACCATTTAATGATAATGAGCATTCATCTGAGAAGCAAATATTGTTTAACAATTGTGGATTGTTAATGATGCATTGTGTCATTAATTCGCAAAATGCGAGGCGACGATCAAAATCTTGTACTAATTTAATTTTATATGGATGAAACTTAAATTTATGGAGTACTCGGAAGGCTGTAGAAGATGAAACACCGATTGCTCTGCTTATTGTTGACAGTGATTGTGATTGCTCAGCCTCTAAGTTACCTTGCCCTAAAACAGCTACTTGGATTGCTTCGTTATTTACAAGTCCCTGTCGGTTATGATTTTTATTGCAAACTGACCCGGTTGCTCTAAATTTCTGTATCAGTTCATTCACATACTTATGAATTGCATGTCTATTGTGGTGTGTTTCATTAAAAATTCTAACAGCAGCTCTTGCACAATTATTATTTTTGTAGTATAAACCTATAATTTCGATTCTTTCTTGCAAAGTGTAAACCATTTCAGCGATCAAATTGCACACGTATCAAAATAGGCTGTTACAAGTTATAACAAATTGTCATTGGCTATTAACTGATTAAAATAAATGTCCAAATAATATCGAAAACCTTTGATAAAACTTTATTAAAAAGTGAAGTTTTTTGTTTCTTGGTTTTTGAAGGTACTACAAATAGTACGGTTAAATATTTAAAAAGTTTAAATTATGCTCTACAACTTATTTTGTTACAGTCAATTAAGGTAAGAGAGATACTATCTTGTTAAAAGAAAAATTGTCTATCTCATAAACTAAGTCGAAGGTATTATACGTTTTTAAAATCAGTACAAAAAGGAGAATGTATTATAAAATAAAAAAAGGGGAAGTAATTTAAACAAAAATTAAGGGATGATTACGCGGGGTGAGAGGGTGCAGTTGCCAGCAACCTTAAATTTTATATAATGTCTCCCCCTTCAAATATTAATTGACGTGTTTTTGCATTTTTCCTAAAAATTAGAAGTTCAAAAGTTATTTAAGGTGGATAATTTTATCTGAAAAGCACTGTATAATTAACATGCTGTAGTTGTTACTGTTACTGTAAGTTGTACTAAAAACAAAAATCTGTCGGACTTGGAAATCTTAAGCCACTCAAAAAAATGCTTGCTGGTAATCAACTTTTTTCTTGTATGATGGCTCGTTGACTATTAAGTGATACTGAACATAGTCCTTGTGCGTGTGGGGATGTTAAGTTTAGTGTACTATTTTTTAAATTAGATTGAGAGAACACAATAGGGCGATCTCTTGATTTTAAGTATCTTTAGTAATTTGGAATAGATTAAAATTGCTTATTGATTATTTATGGCCAGATAATAATCGTAAATAAAAGAAAAAAAAATTGATTTTCTTTAAGTTTTGGTCGAATCAATCTACATTTTTCTACAACTTTCATATTTTTATTTTAGATGTAGAAGCAAAAATATGACTAAAAGGAATTTAATATAATCAAAAGTTGTTTCGTAGCATAACGAGAACTGTAAGTAATGGCAACACATTTTCTAAATAACTAAATTAGCTTCTGATAGCAAAACGTTTGAAGTAATTTGTCGCAGAAGCTGAGAAGCGAGTTAGGCATTATGCAGCTATTTTGCAAGTATAATTTTCATTCTACAATTTAACGAAATGAATTTGTTGAAGTATAACAACTGCTTATTTAACTCAAGTAATAATCTTTTAATGCAGACTATGTGTTTAGTATTTCATTACATTATGTATTCAATAAATTAAGACTAAACAGACAAGAATTATGACAAAAACTATAAAAAAACTGAATGTAAAAAGTAAATATGTTGTTTAAACCGTAAAACCTTCCCCTAGACAAGGGACGAAGCAATTTTGTGAAACAAAATATTATTGTAAGTGTGTTAACGAAAAAATTAATATAAAAAAAATTAAAAAAAGTTTAAAGCAAATGTGTTTAATACTAAAGAGAATCAAATTAAAGAAAAAACAAATAAAGAAAAAAAAGAGGGTGTGAGAATTTGAAAAGTCAATGTATCTATATTGAATTATAAAATGTTCTTTTTATAATTTATAAAGTAAAAAAAAAGTCTGGCTAATTGGTTTATGCCAAAGCCATTTAAAAATAAAAAAAAAATAGACAAGAGTCGGTAACCTGTTTCGGAGGCAGGCCATTTTTAAAATATTTTTTTATGCGGGCCTCACATTTAAATCTAACTTAAATAGTGCTTTTATCATTTAAAAAATTTACAATTCTTAAAAGCAAATAGAAAAGAAAATACAGTTTTAATTACCAATATGTTTAAATATGTATACAGGGTTTAAAAGCCAAATGGAATAAATTCATTATTTAGGTTACTGTACATATTTATAAAAAATCCCGAAACACGTCAAATTTAAATTATAACTTGACATTCTTTAACGTGAAAATGCAACCCCTACCTTCAACCCACTTAGAATGACAGGTACAACCCCCAATTTTTAAAATAGGAAGTATAGGCTTATGATATATCGTTTGAAAGGTCTTTTCATTCTCCATTCAAAAATGTTGTAGCTTTCAAATTTATTAAGATTAATTAAGATAAAATAAATTAAAATCATGTGGTTACTGAAATTCGCTAAAATATACTCAAAACCTATTTCCCGTTTAGGTCTTGATAATGAGAAAGTGAACAAAAACCATAGCAATGTGGTTTTTAGATGGTAACCATTAAAAAACTTTAAATAATTTCCGTGGCAACGTTATTTTAACACGCATTAGTAAATTGTTTTATTTAAGTTGTCAGTATTTTAATTTAAGTAAAAAGTTCGTTCAATTGAATTCTGAAAAATGGTTAGATTAACGGAAATGCATAAAATAACAGTTTTACAAATGATTGGTTACGAAGATAACACCCGAACACAACAGGAAGTAACTCGCCTATTTCATGAGAAATTTCCTAATTTACCGCTTATATCCCAAGGAACAATAAGTAAAATAGAGAAGCAGTTTCGCGAGTTTGGTCATGTAAGGCAGATAAAAAAAGCAGCTGCCAATGCACTGAGTGATGAACTTAAATTAGATGTGTTGCTTGAGTTTCAGGAAAATCCACATACATCGAGTAGACAGGCATCCACTACATTCAATGCTAGCCATACATCGATAGTAAACATATTAAAAGAAAATAAATTGCATCCCTATAAGATGATACCTACTCAGGAGCTCATGGAAGACGATTTTGATAGGAGAACTTTTTTTGTGAGCAAATGATGGACATGTTGGATAACAATATTATCCAATTAGAAGACGTTATGTTTTCTGATGAGTGTACTTTTTCACTTAACGGTCATGCTAATCGGCAAAATTGCCGCTACTGGGCCACGGAAAATCCTCACTGGATGAGAGAAGAACACACTCAATACCCTCAAAAAGTTATTGTTTGGGCAGGGATTGTAGGAAACAATATCATTTGTCCCTTTTTCATTGAGGGCAACTTGAATGGCAACAATTATTTGGCACTACTTCAAAATGATGTCATTCCAACGTTGGCAAATTTATATCCTGATCCAGCAAACCCTCAAGTTCCAGCGAATACGATATGGTTTCAGCAGAATGGAGCACCACCACATTACCAATTTAATGTCCGGCAGTACCTCGATACAATGGTGGATAGGGAGGCGAGGATCTATTGAATGGCCAGCGCGATCATCTGATCTTACATTATTAGATTTCTTTTTATGGGGATATGTGAACAGCCACGTGTACAAAACTAAACCTTCTGATTTAAATGACTAAAAAGAACGAATAACGCTTGCGATCAGGTCGATCACGCCTGTAATGTTAAATAATGTTAGAAGACAGTTTTATTTGAGATTAGGATGTTGCCAAGACGTTCGCGGTGAACATTTTGAACATCTACTTCATTAACATTCATAGTTCTTTTTCGTATTCTACATTTTATTACGTTTTGCATTACATTTTAGTTTTTGATTGTATTGTAGCGAATTTCGGTAACCACATGATTTTAATTTATTTTATCTTAATTAATCTTAATAAACTTGAAAGCGACAACATTTTTGAATGGAGAATGAAAATACCTTGATATATCACAAGCCTATACTTCCTATTTTAAAAATTGGGGGTTGTACCTGTCATTCTAAGGGGGTTGAAGGTAGGGGTTGCATTTTCACGTTAAAGAATGTCAAGTTATAATTTAAATTTGACGTGTTTCGGGATTTTTTATAAATATGTATAGTAACCTAAATAATGAATTTATTCCATTTGGCTTTTACACACTGTATGTAAATATGTAAATATAAAATATATAAACTATGAAAAAAAATACTTCATGTGCTTTTTGTTCTTGAATATTGTTTGACAATTCACTTAAGTTCGGTTATGTTTGGAATGCTGACATCCTCAATAAGCTTTCTAAATCTTCATCCGCCATAGTCTTTCTATATTTTATTTTATGAAATTAATTCTTGAAAATATTTGTTCGTATAAATAGGTGCTGAAAAAAATTAAAGAGAGTCCAGTCCTGAACATGATAACACAAACTGTGTTTACATTTTAGTCTTATAAAATCGTTCTTTTCAAAGTAATCTAGATCGAAATAAGTTTAAACAAAAGCAACAATTGATAGTACATAGTGTAGCTACATTACGGAATAAAACAGTGAGTTAATCTTATTTTTTTATTGGTACCTCATTTTGCTTATTTAAAGTACGCCGTAGCGTGTTTAAATTCAACTTTCAAAAACGCGCGTGTTTTAAAATTACAATGGCAACAGCAACAGTTTTAAATATTTATCTGACCTGACAGGAGTACATAACTTGTAATGTCAAATAAATAAAATGTGAATAAAATATATAACAAATATTTCAAAAGCTTTATTCAAATATTTGGAAATCTTAGTCTTTTAAATAAATGTAAAAAATACCGTTGGTATTGTTTGAAATATTTATACTTCCGTTTTTTAAATCAGATGAAATGCTGTTCAAATTAATACTACCGACATTCTCGGAAGCCAATGGGGTTGTACTTTCATTAATGGCACTCCTAATAATGTTTGAAACATTCTTTTCGTTCTTCTTTTAAGCAATATAAAACCAGTAATAACAATTAACCTGATGTGACAAATTGCAAATTAATTTTTGTTTTTTTCATTTACATAATCACGGAAGGTATACTTATGTACATCACAAATTCAACCATTTTACATTATTAGCTCTTATTTCATTTTTTTGTAATAATACGTGATTTCAAAGGGTACCAATAAAATAAATAGCATAAAGTATTCGTGAATAACTGGTTTTTAAAACACTTGCTCTATTTCGAGCACTACAGCTGCGCCGTCGTGCTCGAAAAATCGCGTGTATTTTAAAGACCTCAATATCTACTTATACTTTAATATACTATTAAATATCAAAAACATTACAAAACATACCGTTTGTAAGGTTACGTGTCGGCCGAAAGGTATGTTATCAAAATCACTTCTGGTTCTACCACTGGTTTAAATAACTACTAATAAGTTCAAATAATACCAGCTGACCTCAAAAATTTGTCAACAGCCATGACAAACCATCAACAATCTCAAAACAAAACATCATACTCTGCTGTGCTTAATAATACTTCAATTTAGTTTCCTTCTAAGAATGAAGTAATTTTATTTAATGCGCTACCTGATACTAAAATAGAAACTTAGTACTTAATAGCTCTGGGTGAAGTTGTTCATTCACGGAATATTTTATTTTCATCTTCTTCTTAACGTGCCCTATCAAGTCCCCTTGACGTTGGCGATTAACATGGCGAAACTGTCTCTGTCTTGAGCTATTCTAAAGAGTTGCTCAGCTTTCCTCATTCTTGTCCACTCCCTGATATTCTTCAACCAAGAGGCCTGCTTTCTACCAATTCCTCTGCGTCCTTCGATTTTACCCATCATAATAAGTTGAAGAATATTATATCGGTCTCCCCTTACTACGTGTCCAAAATAGGCCATCTTTCTACATTTGATGTTATCAAGCAGCTCGCGAGCAGCATTTGCTCTCTCAAGGACTGCCACATTTGTCAGCATAGCCGTCCATGGAATTTTTAGTATACGTCTGTGCAGCCATATTTCAAAGGCCTCCAGACGATTAATGGTGGATATTTTTAATGTCCATGCTTTGACACCGTATAAGAGGACTGACCAAATGTAGCATTTAACCATGCGCTTTCGAAGTTGAAGTTGCAAGTTATCAATACAGAAGAATGATTTCAACCAAGATAATTAAAACTGGACACTCTTTGAATTATATGACCATCAACATATAATCGTGCATCTTGATGTGCTAAACGGCTAAACACCATGTGTTTTCGAACAGTTTATGTTTAGGCCAAACTCTCTTCCCACTGTATCAATGGCATTTAAAAGGCATTGTAATCCATTCATGTCATCACTTAAAATAACTGTATTGTCTGCATATCTGATTGTATTTATCAGAATTCCATTAACTTTCACGCCCCATTCCAAATTATGCAGCGCTTCTTTAAATATTCTATCTGAATATAAATTAAATAACAGTGGGGATAGTATACAACCCTGTCTGACACCTCTTTGTATTTTACATATTTCTGTTGATTTTCCGTTTATGCGAGCTGTCGCTGTTTGACGCCAGTATAACTTTTCTATGAATCGTATGTCTTGACTATCAACTCTTTTATCTTTTAATATTGTAATTAATTTGTGATTCTGTACTCGATCAAAGGCCTTTTCATAGTCAATAAATACAGCAAAGACGTCTTTCCTTGGATCTCGACATTTCTGCAGTAATACATTTAGTGCAAAGAGGGCGTCCCGAGTTCCCAGTCCATTTCTGAAGCCAAATTGTGTTTCATCCTGGTCTTCTTCACATTTATCTCTGATTTGACTGTGGATGATGCGTAGAAATATTTTCAAAGTGTGGCTCATAAGGCTTATCATTCTATAATCGCTACAGTTTTTCGGACGTTGTTTTTTTTGGTAGTGTTATGAATTCGGACTTTAACCAATCTTCAGGGATATCACCAGTCGAATAAACATCGTTGAAAAGCTTGACCAGTATTCCAATGTGTTCCTCATTTATAAGCTTTAACATCTCTGTCGGTATGTTATCAGGGCCAACGGCTTTCTTGTTCTTTGCTAACTTTATAGCATGCAGTATTTCTGATTTTAGTATTTCTGGTCCTTCACCTTCAACTAAAGTCTCCAGTTCTTCGGGTCTATCATCATTAAACTCATTATTTTCATCAATACTATCAAATAACAGAATATGTATCTATCTCTCCAGCGAATCCATGGTTGAAAATTGTATGTCCAGTCTAGCAGAAATAACAATAAAAGGCGAAAATCTAAAAGCATGAAGATTAATTACGGCGAACGAAAGACTATTACTAAGTAATCTTTGCCCTTTTATTGCGCATACTCTAATAAAAAATAGTTACTTCAATTGGGTCTTAAATTAATGTCACTTTTAACCTTCCTTGGAGTATGTAGTCAGCTCACAGAATTTTTAATACGTCTTCACTGTTAGAAGATAAATTATATATTCAACCATTTGTAGATATAGGCCTACCCTCTTTCTTCTTAATTACATATATTATGAACAAAGTTCGTATTGCATTATTTTAAGTTTAGATAAACCTTGATGTTTTATCTTTAAGAAAACATTTCACATTGCAAATTTTTAAGTCATAATCAACAAACTCACTTGGAGAGAAGAAAGTAACGAACACTAATATATCAAAAAAGAAAACACCATGGTTTAGAGAGGAAGTGAAGACAAAATGTGAAGAAAAGAAGAAAGCAACAAACACAACAGGTATATAACCACTATAAATGATTAAAAAATGAAACGAATACTTTAGTTAGACAAATAAAAAGGGAACACTGGCAGAGCTTCTCAAAACAGATGGAACTCAACTTCCACGGAATACAAAAAGAAAAAGAAATATGTAGAATGATCAAAGGATAAAGAAAAGAGATGAGCGAACTAATAAAAACGAAACACATTCAGCAGAAAACATGGGTAGACTACTTTCGATACCTATTTGCTAAAGGTGGCGATAATGAACCACCAACACCAGAGGTGAGATAATAGAGGTCAGATAATAGAACAAATGATGAAGTTTAAATATCTAGGCATCTCATTATCTATTATCTAGCTACGGAAAAGCTCGAAACTAAAGTGGAAGATCAAACAGAGTCGCAGGTTGTCTAAATAAAACAATATGGAAGATTTAAGAAATGAAAGGCAGAATTTACAAAACAGTCATCAGACGAATATTGACATACGCGGCACAAACACTACCTGACACAGAGAAGACAAAAATGATGTTACAGGATGAAACAGGAGAGATGAAAACACTTAGAAAAATGGATGGTAAGACACTATGGGACAGAGCTAGAAGTACAGATATAGGACGTAGATGCAAGGTGGACAACATCAAGAACTGGGTAAGAATGACAATAAATAGAATAGTAAAGACGGCAAGACACGGTTCCCCATTAGGAACACGATTAGTAGGAAGACCGCGAAAACGATGGAACGAAAACTTACTGGAGGCACATTGAAAAACAGAGTCGTGTCTACATGAAAAGAAGAAGAAGAAGAAGAAGAATCAACAAAATGATTCCACTCGTATCCACAATCAACCACAACAACTATTACAACAACAACCAGAAGTATCCTTCAGTCTAACACATCACTTATAAAAATGGAACCAGATTTTCCAGTCAATAACTCTAGTACCGAACCTACACCTTACCAACATACAGATAAAAATTTAATAGCTACCGTACTTATGAACTAATTGTATATCTAAAGATCAGCCAACTACCAATAAGAGAACAATTTCGGAAATCAATACTGCTCTATCTCCCACTGAAGAATTAAATAAAGAATTTAAAATTTCAAAACCAACAAAAAGAAACAAAAAAACAACCTGAAGCTATTAAGTATATCAATTCAGGAAATGATGATGCCAACAAAAATAATATTTTACAATTTGTCAAATAATTTTAACTTAACACGTGAACAAACTCTTGACTTTTTAAAAATTATTCCAGCTCGTCTGATCCCCTGAGTTTACTACAAACATACACAACCGATATACCCAACTATATGAATATGATAGCAACAATCAAGCCGTATTTTACAAAAAAAAGCATATAGAATTATTTTACCAATAAATTAAAAATAACATGTATTTCTCATTAGCTCTTGTAATGAAACGCCAGGCAACATAGTATCATCATCCCTGCATTATTTGAACTGAACGTCCTGAGGGCTCCTTTGTCAGTGCAAAAAAGTTCCCACAGAAAAAATTCCGGGTCATTCCTGAAGTCGGATCTTTAGAGAGCGCACGTCGTCACAGTAGGCCGTCCAAAATCACCTATTGGACCTATTAATTTTATTAGAGTCTGATAGTAACTCCATGCCTCTTTAAAAAAGAAGGACTGGTTCTTTTGGTCCTGTTAAAAAGACTCGGTCAGCTTATGCTGTTTTTGCACCTGGAGAGTTCAGCAGAAAATGGCAGCATATGCAGCCCTCTGTATCAGATGATATCTAGATCTATAGGCTGATGTCAAGACTCGGAATAACTATACCAATAAAACAATATTCAGTTTGACATTTTAGTCACTCACGACAAGAAAAAAGAAATGACAGAAAATGTTGCTAATAGTATTTTTACCACAGATAATTTTTTATAATTTAACAACTTTTTTACAGTATAAAAATACACCTTATCGTTATTTTAGAGTAATGGCCTACTCAGATCCATTTTTGAAGTTATACTTCTATACGCGCGCTCCACGTTGGAAATTTGTATGGGAATGAATCTGTGAAATCATTACATATGTAAGATAATGAGTAAGAGAGAGACAGAAGATATATTTTCTCTCTCTTCCTCTCTCGAATATAAAAACGTTTCTTTTGTATATATAATTTAATATTATATATATTATATAAAGATATATATACATATAATATTATACATATAATAAAATATTTATTAATATTATTATTTATGTGATATGTTTTGTATTATTTATTAAATGTTCATAATTATATTATTCTTTTGTATTTCAAAATAATAATCTCAATAAATCACTGTATGATCCAGAACTGTCAATTTTGAAATACATTTGTATTATGTCCTCGGTAGTGTAGTAGTCAGTATCCCCGCCCGTCACGCGGGAGACTGGGGTTCGATTCCCAGTCGGGGAGGATTTTTTTATTAATGTTATTACATTATTGTCATTTTTAAATATTTATGGATATTGCATTTTAATTTGTATTGTATTATTATATATGGAATTATGTTGCACTGTATTGTAGTGTATTTTTTTATGTATATTATTGTCATTTTTAAATACTTATGAATATTGCAGTTTAATTTGTATTGTATTATTATATTAATAACAAAATAAACAATGAATTTTACTGCAGAGTATGTGTAAAAAAATTTTACATTCAACTCCTTTTATACATATATGAAAATAAAAATATACATTTTCATCAAAATATTGATTCAATCCTTCATTGTTAGTAAGTTGTTATTAATTCTGTTTCTCTTTCTGCTATGTCTTACCTATAAAATTACATATGTAATGATTGTGCAGATTGACTCACAAATAAATTTGTAACTGCGAATGCGTGTATAGAAGTGTAACTTCCACCGACAGTCCCACTGGACTGCCACACCCGTTTTTTTATTACATTAACTAAATTTATTCAAACAAAATTTTACTGAAAACATTTTTTTGCTAACCTATTAAGAATCGAAATAAACTGCTTGCAAGTTGTATGTGGTCCAATCTGTAATCTTTCGTGCTCTTGATGACCTATTCCCCATTTTATAAAATTATCGATTGAACTTCATATATTTAAGAAATAAATTCTGCTTTAATAAATTTACCAGTTTTTGTTAGTTAGTTCTTAGTTGTTTTGCGTTTATCTTCCAAAAAATTTTAACATTCAATAAATTTAAACTGGTTTATCTGATGTAGATAGTAGGCATCATACACTTGCTATAAAACTGCGCAACCGGGTCTGCTATATCAATAATAATTGTAGAGTGTATTGTTTCACGTAATGCACAACTAGTTGTAGAACTTGAATTAATTGTAAAACGAGTGGTTTTGGGTAAATTCTGCATCGTGTATTGGCGGGGGAGACAAGTTTTAGTATAATTAAAATGATTTATTTTTTAAATAGGGATTTCTTCGTGACCTTTTTTTATCAGTTGACGGAAGTATGCAAATTAAAAAATGGTAAGTAAATTTAAAAATAGAAACTTGAAGAGTGTTGCCTACGAAAAACTAGTTGAACAACTAAATTAGGTTGAATCCAATATCGGCAGAGATTTGACGGAATTTTTTTTGTGAGTCTTATTAATAGTAGATTGACGTGAAGTTCATTAAGAAGATTTATTTTTCAAAACAATAATTGTTTTATGTTCTTTTTTTCTTAACATCGACATCTGACGTTTTTTTCTTTCTTTTTTATTTTCTGGATAGCCTTGCTAGGTCTTGCATATGAGGAGACATGAAAGCCACTCTATCTGGTTTCAAATATGGTTTTTATAGATTGTAACATTTTTTTTATAAATAATATATTAAATTATTTCTAATCCTTTTACCCCGTTGCTGAGACGCCGATGACCGTATTTGCAAATAATATATGCGCGGTTAGTCGGTTGACTATTAGGAAAGTTTATTGAAAATTACCGAAATATTAAGGGGAACAATCTATCTACTTATTTAAAAACGACGGTTTAGGTAATCCTCGGGTAATTCCTGTCTAAGGGCAGGTTCCTTTATGATAAAGTTGTTAGATATCGTCGGGGCACGTAGAAATGTTTTTCTATAATAACCTAATGCAAGGGATTTTATATTCCATCACGTTCCTAGCTAGAAGGGTACCGTTAGTTTCGGTGATCATCAGAATCTTTTTACCTTCTTAGAAACCCATCTAGGCTGGCCTATCATTGGGGGGGGGAGATACCCTCACCTTTTCTTGGGTAGTTTGGTAAAATTTTAGAGGAACCAAGTTACTTCCCGGTGGGCATTCGTCGAGTAAAGGTGCTTTGCTCATTATCGTCTCTGTGTCGCGTTATCTGTGCATTTTCTTTCTAAAGGTGTATACACTTCTATATTCGAGTTCTTTCAATCAAATACTATATTAGATTAAATATAGTTATAGAGTACCTTTAATTTTAGTTATCTTCAGTGCTTCATATAAGTAAAGTATTATAGTAAAGTAAATTAACTTGAGTGAAATAGTGCAGCAGTCATCAGGAATTACTGTAAGTTACCATAATCTTAGTATCTCCACTTATCTGGGCGAATAATATGGTATTCTATCATATTGTTTTTCAATCATCTGGGCGAATCTAAGTTCATCCATGTCTTCACCTGTAGTTGAGAGTAACTACTGATTTTTACATTCACTATTTTCTTACGAACTTTCCACCAGCTACTAAGAAATTTCAATAAACATAATTACGAACATTTAGTTCTCCATCATTAAATAACAGTGCGAGATAGATAATCAACATAACCAAGTTCGGTTTGGTTAAATTTTTGTTTCGGTAACCTTTTTGTATTCTTATAAATTTATATTTCATTAATTTTTGTTATTTGCTATAATTGTTATGCGTTTTTAACCCAGTGTCTCGAGATATGCCATTAAACAGCAAAGAGGGACCTTTAATCAACCTTGGTTGAATTTGTTTCTTACTCACTATCAGGCTCTCTTCGCTGATAATTGAACCTGTGCATTACTATATTGTTGTATTTGTAAAGGTACTTATTATTCATATTACTACTTATTTTTATGTGTACACCACCATTTCATAGTTGATAGTGTATTTTTATTACTTGTATGTACATTTATCTACCGACATCATTGTGTTGTTGAATATATTGCTTTTGTTTTATGTATGTATTTTATTTGTCGACTCCTAACAAGGTTTCCTGATATAACCATAACTGAATATTTGCTTTTTACCTTTAAATATTACTATACCTTTGACCAATAGAAAGATCAGGCCGATTAAGTTTCGTAGGTAATTAGATGGACGGAGTCCACCTAATATATTTATTATTTGTTTATGTAGAGTGTTGACCAAATTTATTTAATATTTAACTGTTGGGATCTTTCGTTATATTTGGTCTCAGAACCAAATTATCTTTCCTTATCTCTTTTCTTCTCTAAGGTTTCTTAATTTTCTCCTTGAACTTCAAAAAAATTAAGTGGCGCCCTGTTTCTATCTTATCTTATCTTTGGTAATTTTACCCATCAATCTATTTGTTTATTTCTATATCTTTTCCAATATCTTTTATCCTGTCTTTACTTATTTCGTCCGTTGGACCCATTCCCGGTTCCAAAAGCTAATTTCGAACCCACGACTCGCTCTCCACCAACCATCTGGCTGCCGTCCGCAGTGTCTCCATTGGTGACCTTTGTAGCACCATCCAAAAAAGGTTTCCGAGGTTACAAGATCAGACTTTTATTCAGTATGTTCGTTTTATCTTAGCATTGTTTTGATATCATTATTGATAACGAAAAAGCTTCTGACATGGTACAGCATGAAGAGATTATGGAAAATATAGGACTGGATGGAAGAACTACTGGAATAATTAGCTCATTGCAAAATTTTGTATAGCCAGAAAACTTTCTTTCATATTGATTACCAATTTAGAGTATTTACATGTCTTAATGGTAATGTTTCAAATCTGTGTACTATATTTGAAAATATACATTGATTGCAAACCTTTCTCTGTACTCTATAATACTGTATAATAATCATAGAGGTTTCACTGTTAAATTATGTCCTCCTTTTGTCATGTAGCCTATACCAAACCTTTATTAGGCACGGTGAGCATGTTTCATGTAAATTTGCAGTGAATTTTAAATAAAGTCAATGTGATCAATGCTTTTCTTGTGGGTCAAAATTTCTATGACGTCATATGTTTTTCGGATCACTGGCAAACTAAAGGAAATATAAAATTAATTAGCGTCACCGGCTTTGCATTAGCTAATTTCTTTCGACGAAGCGTACGACAGCATTAAAAGGGATCAGATGTGGAATGCAATGGCGTTAGTAGCCGAATGGTGATGGCATGCTGAGATTATGCACCTTAGGGTTGTTTGATGTATTTACAAACATAGTTGACTTTCATTGTAATTTTTGTTTGAACCTTATTTAAGCATTAAGTTTTTGTTGTAGTTTAGTTATTACAAAGGAATCAAAGAAATAAATTATAATGTAGTGTACAGGGCACAGCACAAGTGGCTTATTAAAATCATTACCTCTTACGTCTTTCTTGTAATCGGGTACTTACCTGTCTGTGCAAAAACTCCTGAGGAAGAGTCTTGAACCTTCATATAAAAAGTTTCCTTTTGATCCAAGAAAGAATTATATTAAATTTGGGGCCAATAGATCAAATGTCAACCAAATTACATATTTATTTAGATGGAAGAATGTTTTGAAGTTTCCAATATATTTCCTTTAGGATATACACTTTTTGATTTTTTTTTTGAAAATAAATTCTGGTCAAACAAGTCGTTTATTGTGAAGAAGAGTTTATTATTTTAACACTGTTTAATGAACAATTTTAAGTTTTTATACGAAGAAACAAGTGCATGAACAGTAACGAATATTTCCCCCTTTAGCTTTTATTACTGCTTGCATCCTTCTCAGCATGCTTGCAAGTAAATTTTGGACATATCCTTGGAGAATTCCATTCCGTTAATCCTGTGCAGAAAGCCGAAGCTGCTCGATCGTATTTTGAACTGGATTTCTTTGTCGTATGCGGCATTTTAGCTGATCCGTACTAAATGTTGGCCCAATCCAATCTTCGAATTTAGATCTCATTAAGATAATTACTCATTATGGCAGCGGCATGTGGTCGAGCTTGATCGTGCATTAACATAAATCTGTCATATTCAATGTAACCGACATACATGTCAAAACATGTTTTGAAGAATGTTTCGAACGTATGAGTCACCAGTCATCCGTCCAATCACTTTCTCAAGTGCGGCGCGTCCCTCCCAACTAATAACTCCCCAAAACATTATGTCACCACCTTTATTGGCGAGATTCCAGGTGCGAATTGTTTTCCAACTATTCTGTAGACGTGGTTTCGACCATCTGGCTTCCATAATAGGATACCGGTCTTATGAGTGAAAAGAATATTTTTGCAGAAAAGCTCCACGCTCTGACAATATACTGGCTGAATTCTTAAGTACGGAGGAGAAATTCTACATAGACAAATACACAAACTAATAACACTTATATGGAACGAAGAGAAAATACCAACCAAATGGCACGAAAGTGTAATAATCCCCATCTATAAAAAGGTAGACAAAACCAAGTGCTCTAATTATAGAGGCATCTCTCTACTTAATACGGCATATAAAATTTTATCGAACATTCTATTGAGTAAGCTGACACCGTTTGTAGAATATTTCATGAGGGAATACCAAGCCGGCTTCAGAAAACATAGATCGACCATAGATCAGATCTTTACTCTAAGACAGCTGCTTGAAAAAGGATGGGAATTCAGAACTATCCATAATCTCTTCATAGATTTCCGGCAAGCGTACGACAGCATTAAAAGGGATCAGATGTGGAATGCAATGGCAGAACTTTCAGTTCCAAAAAAACTTATCCAGCTTGTTAAGTTATGTGTGAATAGCTGTAGATCCAGAGTATGGATAGATAACAAACTCTCAGAATCTTTCGAAATAAGCAGTGGCCTGAAACAAGGAGATGCGCTGTCACCTCTCCTCTTTAATATCATCCTGGAGAAAGTAGTAAGAGCAGCACAACTTAAAACAGAATTACTGTCAGTAAATGGACCAAAATTACTACTAGCACATGCAGATGACATTGACATTGTGGGAAACACAGTCATCAATGTGAAGGACACTTTTAATAAATTGGAGGTAGAGGTAAAGAAAACTGGTCGAGAAGAAGAAGAAGAAAAACGAGATAGAATAGGGCAAAATGTTACAATAGACCCATATAACTTTGAAAGAGTGGAGAGTTTAAAATATCTCGGAGGAACAATCACTGCAGATAACGATATCGCGGCAGATATTAAAGGAAGAATTTAGGCAGCAAACAGATGTATGTACAGCCTCCACAATACTATTAAAACTAAAAACCTAACACGAACATCAAAGATTAGAATATATAAAACGGTGATTAGACCGGTGCTCATGTATCGGTGTGAGACGTGGACCCTGACCAAAGAAACTGAAACAAACTTAGATGTTTTGGGAGGAAAATCCTCAGAAGAATCTTTGGACCTTATCACGACATATAGCAACCAATACCGAATGAGAATAAATGCTGAGGTCAAGCAGATGTATAGAGCGAGCGATATAGTCCAAGAGATTAAATCCCAACGTCTGGCCATGGGCTGGCCATGTCCATAGACTCCCTAATAACCGCCTTGTCAAGCTAATATGGGAGGAAGCCCCCACAGGAAGAAGGCCCTTAGGACGTCCACGAATGCGATGGAGAGACAATATATGGTCAGATCTAAGAACAATGGGGCTACCTACTGACCCAACTATTATGGACGACCGTTCAAGATGGTAGCAAGTTGTGCAGTCAGCCAAAACCCACTCCGGGTTGTAGTGCTACGAGAAGAAGAAGAAGAAGAATTTCTTTTGTAGGGTAAAAAAGAAACAAGATGGAGTTATAAATTTATGTAAAAAAAATCTTAGCTATTCTTCTCTTAATCTAAATTAATCTAATTCCAAGTTCCAAAGTAGACCAAAGTTCAAAGTTTTGTGCAATTTATGTACATTTAATAAAAACCAATATTTTAACTGTATACAGAACAGGTAAGGGTGACTTTGAGCTGTTTTTAGTGAATTTTGAGAATATTATATCGTCCTTACTTAGTAAAGCAGACAAACTGATCATACTTGGTGATTTTTATAAAATTTTAATATTGAATCTTTAATATGAAATATGAATTGAATGAAAAGATGGACCTTTTCCACCAATGCCAATAATGATCCTTTTTTACGTATTTTTCATCCGAAACTTATAGCACAATATTAAAGCATTTTCCACTAAAAAAAGTACTACAAATTGCTGAAAAAACAACCGTGTAATGGTTTAGACTAAGAATCCCGATATGTTCAAAGTATATAAACAACAAAAATTTGAATATAATACACAATTACAAAATGCTAAAGAGTCAGCTTATCTGATTTTATTACTTATTTCAACAAATAACCTAGAGACTGCTGGAAAATAGTAAATTTCGAAAGAAACAATACAAGATTCAGTTCAATACAACCTGATCTTGCTCCAGACGAAATAAATCAATTTTTTTTATTACAATTGCAGAAAATATAATTACATCTCTTCCCACTACTAATATCGACGTCCTATTCAGATACTGAAATTATCCCTCTCCGAGCCATTCCTTTTTTTACCCTGTTGTGGAAGATGAGATCTCTCAAATAATTCTCTATATTAATAAATCAAATTCTCCCTCAAATAATTCTCAATAAAGTCTCTTAATAATTCCAATTGTAGGGACGTTCACGAAATTAATAGCAAGGTTTTAAAAGAAACTTGCCAAATTGATTTAACACCTTTCACTCGTCATATTAATTTAATTCTATCAAAAGTAATAAAATACTCAAAAGTACTACCATCTATAAAAAGGTGATTTCTCAAAAACCGACAATTACAGACCCATAAACATTATTTCTACTTTTGGGAAATTGATTGAAAAGGTTATCAAACAACAATTATATTCCTATTTTGAGTCCAAAAATTATTTTAGCAACTCACAGTATGGATTTAGAAGTGCTCATTCTACTACGAACGCGGTATATAATGATGTGAGCAATTCTATCAAAAGTACTAAAATACTCAAAAGTACTACCATCTATAAAAAGGTGATTTCTCAAAAACCGACAATTACAGACCCATAAACATTATTTCTACTTTTGGGAAATTGATTGAAAAGGTTATCAAACAACAATTATATTCCTATTTTGAGTCCAAAAATTATTTTAGCAACTCACAGTATAGATTTAGAAGTGCTCATTCTACTACGAACGCGGTATATAATGATGTGAGCAATTCTATCAAAAGTACTAAAATACTCAAAAGTACTACCATCTATAAAAAGGTGATTTCTCAAAAACCGACAATTACAGACCCATAAACATTATTTCTACTTTTGGGAAATTGATTGAAAAGGTTATCAAACAACAATTATATTCCTATTTTGAGTCCAAAAATTATTTTAGCAACTCACAGTATGGATTTAGAAGTGCTCATTCTACTACGAACGCGGTATATAATGATGTGAGCAAGGTGATTGAGGGACTTGAACGCGGCAATCGCATAGAAATTTCTCTTTGCCACTTGTCGAATGCTTTTGACTGCGTTTCACACAAATTAATTTACTATGGAATCAGAGGTTATCCTCGAATATTTGGGTCACCTAATAAGAGGACATAAATACGCATTACTTCAAAATATAATGCAAGGAAAAATAGAAGGAAAACGGAATCCGGGCCGTAGAAGAATGTCATGGTTGCGTAATTTGAGAGAGTGGTTTGGCTGTACCACTAATGAACTCTTTAGGTCAGCTGTAAACAAGGTCAGGATAGCCTTGATGATTTCCAGTCTCCGATAGGAGTGGCACAAGAAGAAGAAGAAGAGGTTATCCCTCCTAAGCTTATAACTTCTTAACTATGTGGCAGACACCAGGCAGCAGTGTCTAAACTTTATCTCTCCGATTTTTTACGACGTTGAGTCTTATCAGGTTCGGTCTTAGGCCCACTTTTGTTTATTATTTATGTCAACGATTTACCTAAATTCATATCTCCGAACAAATCAGTAGGTACAATTCGCAGATGGTTGGACATATGTTATATCACGAAAAACTAATGATGATTTAAAAATGTCTTACGAAGAAGTTTCTACTAAAACAAACTGAAACTTAACTCCGATAAAAAGCAAGACTTGGTTATATCTGCAAGTAACTTACATATTGATCCAGATAACAAAGAGGCTGTTGATCTAGTGGGAATAACCATAGATAATCGGCTGAACTGGTCGGCTCATATCTACAACTAAAGAAAAAGCTATTAAGTTCATTATTTTTTATTTGCCAAATAGCAAGGCTTATCAACTTTGAAACATTAAAAATGATATTTTTTTTGTTTCGCTCACGCCTAAGCTATGGATTAATCATATGGGACAATTCAACAAATGCACTTCAAATTTTCAGAATGCAAAAGAATAGTTATCTATAACATTGCCGACCTTTCTTAATCAAACTCAAAATTATGCCGCTACCTACTCTGTTGAAATTGCAAGTTCTGACTCAAATTCGTAGAAATCGTGCCCATTTAATAAAGCAGTCTGATGTTCACGTTGAAAATACGCTAAACTGTCACTAAATTACGCACAAATCGCTGTAGATTGCGTCTTTCAGATAAAAATGGCTTTAACTATAACTATTACAATAATTTACCAAAAGATATTAAACAGGAAAGCTGTAATAGTTTCGAAAAAGTTATAAAAAAATATCTGCTGAAATACGGCTTTTAAGAGCGTAGAAGCAAAATTTTGGGCCAATGCTTTTTAAATGCATTCATTTTTTTCGAATCCTGAGAAAACTAACTAATATTTTTGAAAAATTTAAACGCAGAATAAAAGATTACCTTATTACCGAGTGCCGAAAGTGCCTTAGAATAAACAAAAAGTTTTTTTGAATGAGATAGTTGAAATTAAAAATCACACTAAATTTTCTCTTTTTTTTTTCTCTCCTGTAACTTATTAAAATAAACATTATAGAAGTTTTAAGGGACTTTCGGCCCTCAGTAATAAGGCATTCTTTCATTCTGCGTTTAAATTTTTCAAAAATACTTATTAGTTTACTCAGAATTCGAAAAAAATTAATGCATTTAAAAATCATTGGCCCGAAATTTTGCGCCTACGCTCAGAAGAATATATCACTCATTGTAGAACATCCACTGAACGGCTTATCGGGATTACCATAAATCATTTTCTGTTAATCTGTGTTCTTGTTTTTTGATGTTTTTGAGTTACGTTTTATATTCCTGTTTTATATACTCTATATTTTTGACTTACTACAAACAATATTTTTAATTGCAAAGTAATTAAATAAATAAATCAATCAATCAATTTGCGTTCTTGATTGTTGGAAAGCATTGGTTTCTCCATAGAGTGACACACTTGCCGTTGATATTTTGCTGTTGTATTGTAGCACTACGCTACCGTAACCTTAGCCATTTCCATATCAATTAATGTATCGAGCAAAAAAAAAGAACTCTAATTATACGGACTAAGTATTAAACTGAACGCCTTGTTTGAAAATCACTGCTAGTTGGCAAGCGATTTAAAGCAGAACTAGATGGGAATAAACACAAACGATATTAAATAGAGAACAAAACCGACAGACGAGTGGCATGATTAATAAAATGTATTAAATAAGGATGTGGAAATATTTAAACGAAAAATACTACACATGTAGATAAATTATTAGTAATTTATTACTCAAATATTATTTTCGAGTTTATTGTGTGGGGTGATTATTCTATATGCGTGGAAGAATACCGTTCAGTATCTTGATAAACCGGTCTGTCTCACCTTGTATCCACGGAAGAAATTTCTAGATATTTATAAGAACTTCTTTTTAGCCGTACTTAGTAAATAGAAAAAACACAAGTAAGTCTACATAAAATAAACCTCAGGAACAACAAAAAATAAGGAAATTGGAAGATAAAACTGACCGATCACCCATTTTCATAAGGAAATCTTATTGATGTAAGTGGCCTACAAACTACCATTGATTGGGAGTAGTAAATCGCTTATGGTCGTTATTGAGTTGTGTAGCAAGTATTCTTGTCTGAAGTTGCATAAAGATAAGTGTCTCTAATTCATTCTTATGTACTGTACTTTTGGTTAAACAACGTAAATACTTTAACATCAGGGTTAGTAACTATAATTTTTCATGGTACCACCTATGCGCTCAGTCACTAGCACTCAAAATGTTCTGTCTGTATCTTGTTAAAGTTTTAATATAAAATCCCTCAACATGTTCTGTCTGTATCTTGTTAAAGTTTTAACCCTTAACTACTGATGTGGATGTTTCAGGTAGACTCTGACATCCGGTATGTCATACCGTTGCCTATTCTCCTTTGTTTTTAATATGAATTTATCTTATATCACTGTATTTGTTTTTTATATCAACTACGGAATGATTCTTCACATTGCTGTAGCATAATATACTGCTACAAGTAAAATAAACTTTACTTTTTCAAGGATATTATGAATGCATGCATAATATTTAAAAAAATGGTGGACCTTACTACAAAATCGTTTATAAACTAAATTACAAGAAAAATTGATTACTTGTGACTAACAAATGGTAAAATAATGTTAAAAGAAACAGACTAATGATTTAAATTTAATGAGAAACTAAAATACAAAATTCTGACAATAACCAAAATTACAATAAAATAAAAGGTCCGCAATTTTTCTTTGTACACTGTAAGCACACTGGTTTTCCACAAGAAAAGCACACATAAAAAGTCTTTCGCTTTAATGCACTTGGGCATAAGTAACACGTCTTCTTTTTCTCAAGCCTTTCTTCAAAATCTGCTTCTTTTTGGCGTTTTTGTCCTAGTATTCGTTCAATCCAACATAATAATTCTTTCGGGATTCTGGGATTTTCGAGTCTTCTTTGTAGATGAGGTAAAACTAATTGTTTCGCCAACTCCTTTGTGTAGTTTAGCCTTTCTATATTATCTTCTTGTAGTGATTGGTACACAACATGCGAATTAACAGCAGCTATATCAATGATGCGGTAAAAAATAGTAAGTGGCAATCGGCGAGAACGACGTTTTACAGAATATTTGGCACACTTGGCATCTAAAGTATCGACACCTCCTTTCGTACGATTATAATGAGCTATAATTTCTGGTTTTCCAGTAATCTGATCCGTGCCTATTGAATGGTGCATCGAAGAAATAAGTAAAACAGCCCTCGATTTTTTTGGCACATGGGAAATTAGGGATAAACTTTTCGTAAATCCGTAAGTAGTTGAATTTACTTGCCTACATGGGTGTGGCTGGAATTCCGGAGGGATTTCCCGTTTATTTTTCTTGAGGGTTCCCACATACGTTAACTTCTTTACTTCTAACTGCTTTACTAATTCTATAGAACTAAACCAATTATCAGCTGTGATATTACATCTTAATCATAGTATCATGATATTACGGTTAGTTCCATAAATAGGTTTAGCAAGCCGAAGAACAGATTGAGTTGGTTTATTCATCTTCTTTTCTTCCTCAGATAACCCAGTTCCGTCAGTGTCCTTGCCTCCATATATATATATATATATATAGGCATTGTATAAGTAACTTGTTCGTGCATCAGTCAGGCACATTATTTTAATGCCATATTTCACAGGCTTATTAGGCATATACATTTTAAACCTACACCTTCCCCTAAAGTCGACCAATATTTCATCAATACAAACACATGTGCCTATGGAGGAATACAGTTTTTGACAATTTGACATGAATATATTAAATATGTTACTAATGGCTGCTGTTGGATCTATCTTTTTTTTTCTTCTCTATCCAGAGGGTTATCAAAACGTAAACATTTTAGAAATATTGCAAATCTTTCTTTTGACATAACACATCTGAATATATCTCTACCAGTGCCATCTGTAGCAAATATAGAATTTATATCTTCGTCATTGGATTTGAAAGCTGATGAGTATAAAAGCAATCCCAAAAAGGCTTTTAGTTCTATTTCATCAATTTCATTTAGTTCTGGTCTATTCATTCTTTTATAGTTTTCACGAATTGCACGTAATTTATTATTTGTCCATTTACGTATTTCTTGTATTATATCCTCAGAAATAAGAAAATTAAAAAAAAAATGATGAAGTTTCGTTTCTTACATCTCTGGACCGCACAGCTGGTACTTTTGTTACAAGGTTGTGTAACGGAGTTCTTACATTTTTCAAGGGTGCTGTAGTAGACCACTTAAAACAATTTTTGCCATAAAAATATGACTTACCATTATCATTTAACTGATATTCGTCTTCAGAACTTTCCGACTACTCACTTCCGGTGTCGTGTGAACTTCCAATACATACTTCTTCCCTTGCATCCTCAACATCACTATCACTAAAATATTCTAAATCACTAGGTACTTCGTCAGCCCATTGAGATAAAACAGCCTCAAAATCATCATCTGAAAGCTTTACAGTTTTGCGGCTAAATTTAGAACAACTGGATGAACTTGCTGCCATACTAACAGCATAAGAATACACTACACTGCTTTTAACTTTAGAAACGTAAATACTGACATGCGGTACTTGATACCGCAAGAAAACTGTATGTCAACGTAGCTCAAAGACTAAACGTGTACTAAAACTGCAGCAGTTGAGAGCAGGTACAATTAAACCCCACTTGAAGGTACACAGATGGTGTTCTAAGAATCTTTTATAAAACACGTTTTACAACAAAATATATTTTCGGCTCGGTATGGCATACCGCATGTCAGTGGTTAAGGGTTAATATAAAATCACTCAAAATGTTCTGTCTGTATCTTGTTAAAGTTTGAATATAAAATCACTCAAAATGTTCTGTCTGTATCTTGATCAAGTTTTAATATAAAATCACTCAAAATATTCTGTCTGTATCTTGTTATAAAGTGTTAATATAAAATCACTCAAAATTTTATGTCTGTATTTTGTTGAAGTTTTGATATGGAATCACTCAGGTTTTCTTTTTGTATATTGTAAAAATTTTTGATTTAAACAAAGGGAACATTATAAAAAAAAAGAGTATATCATATATTTTACATTTCTATACATTATATATTATATAATCAAGCCATTTTTTTTACATTTTTTGTAATAAAACCACATATTGTACATATTGCGTTTTACTTTACCTACTCCTGGTCTCTCTTAGCTACTTGGGTTTTAAATAGTTTTTAGGATTAAATCGTACTTTTATCGTTTATCACTATACTTTGTAGCACTCCCACTGTAATATCAATGGAGTAGATGTTCCAACAAACCTTTACTCCTGGCGCCCATTTTTTTTGTTATCAACTCCTTTCCTCTTCAGTAATCTTCGGTTTTTATCTGTTGTTTCTTTATCATCATCCAATTTATTCTAACACGGCACGAAAAGCCAGCCGATCTCCATTCCCTGAATATCTACGTCTCATCTTTTTATCGTACTCTATATCTCTCTCACTCACTAAACTTTAGTTAACCAGCTTGACCATCCGGTCACTTAAATTCCCTTCCAATTAATATCACTTGCCTCTAATTTTTCTCCATTTTCTTTATCTCTCGTTTGATCAAATTGTTAAGCCTGGTTTTTATTTTTCTTTCTTTTTCTTTTCTTTTTCCAATCCAGTCTTTTATCTTTATTACCAAAAAAAAAATAACCTTATAACCACAAGTTATAAGGTTATAGTATGTTTTATATTAAATGGATATATGTATATGTAATCCAGACCACAATTTAGAAATTATTAGTAAATACGTTGGTTGCTGCTTAAATAAACGTTAGAGCAACGTCCAAGTAATAAAATGTATAATTCAGACCCGAGAAGACAGACAAAACATCATTTAAAAGTTGCAATAAGAATAGTTCAGCCATGTTTTGAGAGATCAAAAATATGCATTGTTGCTACTATGATAGATGAAATTGAAACCAATTTAGTTGAGATGAAAAAAAAATCGGTGTTAAATAATTTACGTCAATATGAAGCAAAGAGCACCAGATTACTGCTAGATCAACAAAAAATCGTGCAATTATTTATCAGAAAGATGATTAATTCCATATTTTTTAGCTACTAGTCCGAAAACTTTTCATGTTATCATTGTATATTTACTTTTAAACATTTCGATGCCGAATAGACTTTAGTTGCTAATTTATTTTAAACTTTTAAATAATTCGTTCCCGATTTAATTTTTTCTGCAGCGTTTTTGTAACCTTCCGATATTTGTCCTTGCATCCCTAGTTATTTTTTCTATAAGTCTTGTAATTCCCACAGAGGGAATTTTAAGCGATAGCCAACTCCAACGCAGCAGCTGTGCGGCATTTCGAACTTACCATCGAAACGGAGAGGGAGAGTAATTACATTTAAAAGCAATTAGTTATTCTGTCATTTCCTTTCTCGCTCATTTTGTGCTGAACCTGTGCCTATTATCCTAACCTGTGAAATTTAGGAACGTTCTCAGAGATGATGGAAATGTTTACGTGGTTTTTGATTAATGAATCAAATAAAATTCGTAAATGAGAAAGTAATTGTACTTTGATCGGTAAAATTGTTAGATTTAAGTAATAGCTACTCAAGGTAGATGTTGGATTTTAAAATAAATTTTAGATACGAAAGTTATAGGATCGTTAAATTTTAATTCACTAATTACATCAACCAAAGATAAAAAAGTTTTTAATAACTTTGGCTTATCTTATGCTTGTGGATGTACGGGCGGTCGATACGTACTTGTACTACAAAAGAAAAGCGAATAGTTTAAAACAGTGGCAATTTATTTGTCAATATAGTCTCCTTTTGGCTCGACACGTCATTTGACCCAGCGATGCTCCAACTTCTTTAACCCGTCTGAAAAATACGTTTTCTCGAGGTCAGCAAGGTAGCCTTGCCCGTTTGAAATTTAAGTTTGGAAACAAAAAGAGAACAAAAGTCGCATGGGGTCAAATCTAGAGAATACGGTGGATGGGGCAACAGTTGGTAGCCGAATTTGACCAATTTCGCCATAGCAACGGCGGAGGTATGAGCTGTTTACGCTAATTGTATATGAAAGAGCGAGTGCTGCGCCTGTGTGGCCCTTATATTTTTTAACTACTCACGCCTTTCTTAGGGGCTATATTAAAACGGTTACCAATAACAGGCAGTCGAGATCAAACTTAACAAACATACATTATAACCTTTTTATTTTCTTTCAACCGCTGTTAATTATAAGTTAATTTATAGTCAATAAAAAACGTTTAAATTCAAAAACATTTACGAGTGTTTGTAGCGATTAGATAAACCCCACATCTATTCTAACACATATAGTGTTATATAATGGTCCTTAAGCAAGCGAATATTAACTTGTGAGAGACAGCCACTTCGTTGGAATCTATGTAGAAAGAAAGACCGATATCCAGAAATTATTAGGTCAGGTCACATTGACCTACTTATTGGTGCGGAAACATTTTGGGACTTGTGCGTTGGTCAAATTAAATTGGGAATCAACTTTGGTCCCATATTCCATAAACCAAAACTAAATTGGATTATTTGAGGTTCTATTTCTACTACTAAATTCTCTAATCAAATACAGAATTGCTACGTTTCGACTGAAACTGACATTGACAAAACCCTTATTACCCTAAAAATTTTGGGAGTTGGACGAATGTCATAATACTACCTATCTATCAGATAATGACAAATTCTGTACTGTATCTATTCCTCTCAAATACCCCCTTTACTGTTTGGGTGACTTAAAAATTAATGCTATCGAACAATTTCTTAACTTGAAAGAAAATTGGAACAAAATCCCGATCTGAAGCAACAATAATATGACTTTATGGACGAATACATAAAACTTGAAACACATGTCAATTGCCCCCAACCAAGACAATTACGGATTTTTTTTACCACATGACGGTATTACGAAATATTCTTCTATCACTACAAAATAAAGAGCGTCACCATACACAGATTTGAACTAAACGGTGATTTTTTACTAATGACAAAATTAAAACTTTACTTAGATACAGTTTAGAGAATATGTACTACTGGTGCGACTCTTCAATTATTTTTCCTTTTTTTAACACTTCTCCTCACTTATTAAAACTTTTTGTACCCAACAGAGTATCACAAATACAATGCATAACCAATCCTAAAAAATCAATATACGTCAATACTTCCGAAAATCCTGCTAACCTTTTAACGAGAGGTATTGATCTAACTTATTACTTTTGAGTTATGGTTTCATGGTCCTGTGTGGCTCGCTAACTCTGAGAATGAATGGCCTTACTCATACATTAACACTTCTACTTCTGATTTACCCGAATTAAAACCTATTGAAACTTGTTTTGCATCACTTTCCGAAGATTTTGACCTTACCACTAGGTTTTCGAGTTTTTCCAAACTTCAACGAGTCTTATAATATCTCGATATAAACCACATTTGTTGGTAAAAATAACGAGATAAAAAACTTTCTAACTTTAGCACCTTTAAAAGACCTGTGGTGAAGGTGCTGTTACCACCTTAAAGCGAATCTTACTGAACATTTATTATGAACATTTTAATTTCACTGACGTTACTTTTTTAGCTCTTTTACTTTCTTATTTTACAACTAATTAACAAGGATTGACTGTTTTTGGTGATTTCCCTGTAACTAACCAATTGAAACCAGACGGTTTCAAGGGGGGACTCATGTTTACGCTAATTTTATATGAAAACGCGAGTGCGCCAGTGTGGCTCATACTGTTTGTTAACTATCCCCGCCTTTCTTAGGGACTTTATTGGAAGAGTTACCAAAAGCGGGCATTCGACTTTAAATCTTCAAACTTACGAACTTACCAACTAAACAAGCCTAAAAGATTCTTCTTCTTCCGAAACCTTTCCTGTTCAGTCATCTCACCAACATAAACCTCACTTTCTAGCATGTGCTTGAATTATTCCTAAACGTGGATATCTGGATTTTGTGGAAAATCTATCCACAGTTTAAGAATGTGTATATAAGAGGAAGTCTAGGGGTAGTACCAGTTATGCCAAAATAAGAGAGCATAGGTTAAGATGTTTCGGACATGTTCAATATCCGATGGTTAATCAACCAATATTAATAATTTGCATGTTCCTACAACAAGTAGGAGAGGAATACCATAGACGGCCTGTATAAAGACGCTTAGGCAGAACATGTCAGTAAAGGAGATTGATATTGTTATGAACCTCGATAAAAGTTAAAGATTTCGCATAGTGATAAAGGCAAAGAAAAGGATGTCCCATTCTGTAGCTTTACAACCCTTCGTGGGTCTTCGCTGCCTGTACCACTTACTTCTAATTTATTGTTATAATTAATATCTAATTTGTATATACTTCTCCATCTCCAGATATATCAATTTGTTTGCCTGTTTTTAATCCATCCTCTTTTTAAAACAAATTCGGCCTGTTAGCTATTTTGGAAATAATGACATCTAATAAAGGGAATGGATATTTTTAAAACATCAGTACTGACCTCTGTCCTTTAATATCTGCAAACTAGAGATGGGCGATTCCGTTATTCTGATTTCTGTCGATAACTGTGACTTTGCTACCTGACTCGTAATCAATAATATACGGCAAATATACAGATATAAATATGAGCATCGGTTTATACAAGATATATAATCGAACATAAACGTGTTGAAATTCTTAAAATATTCTTAAAAGTATTATGTCCAACCTATTGAAAAATAGCCTGGAAAACGTTAAAATCGGCATTTTTCGTCATTTTAATTATTTATTTGCATCTTACGTTTAAAGTATTTTACGAAAAAAACACAAAAATTCTTTTCGTCCTAGAATAACTCAAATTATTAAAAAATGTAATTATGAAGCAAAAAAATTCTTTTATAATTTGTTTAAAAATTATAAATAAATAAATAAATAGGTTGCCGTGGACAATTTTTCATTGAGGAAATTTTCCATTAAGAAAAATCTCAAATTTTTGAGATTTTTTATTTTTAAAGCAATATGTAGAAAGAATTGATAGGATAATTTGGTTTTTTTTTTTCATAAAATCTATTAGAAATAATTTATTTACAAAGTTTATTGAATAATTATATATTAATCATAAATATTTATGTTTTACAATAAAAACTACTTCAAATATTACTAAACAAAATTAAACTGAAAAAAAATGTTTACATTAGAATTAAATAAAAATTGGATGGTTTATTTAACAAATTACTTATTTAAATAATACATATTCGTAGTGTACGCAAAAAGTACGTACAAATAAAAAAAGGAATTTTGTAAATATAAAAGAGAAACAGAGATACAGTTAAGAGCGTAGGCGCAAAATATCGGACCAATGCTTTTTAAATGCATTTATTTTTTTCGAATCCTAAAAAAACTAATAAAACTACGGCCCTCGCCCCTCGGTAATAATGTAATCTTTCATTCTTCGTTTAAAGTTTTCAAAAATATTTGTTAGTTTTCTCAGGATTCGAAAAAAATGATTGCATTTAAAAAGCATTGGCCCGAAATTTTGCGCCTACGCTCTTAACAGCTTCTTTCCCCTCCTCCGCTATCACTAGTTTAAAAACTGGCGGATTTTTAGGACCATTTTCTTGGAGATTATTAATTTCCAAAGCGTTACATAAACCAATATTATTTTTAGACATAATTTAATGGGATAATTCGTTTTTTTTTTATCGTAAAATCTATTATAAATAAATTATTTACGAAGTTTATTGAAAAGTTATATATCTATTAATCATAAATATTTATGTTTTACAATAAAAATTACCTCAAATATTACTAAAAAAAATAAAAACTTGTTTAAGAAAGAAATAAAACTAGAAAAATAAAAAGAAAAAATTGTTTAAACAAGTTAGATGGTTTATTTAACACTTTAATTATTTAAATAACACATATTCGTAATGTACCCAAAAAGTACATACAAATTAAAAAAAGAAACGTCGAAATCCATGAATAAGAAACAACTCCTTCCCTTCTCCGCTATCACTAGTTTCAAACCTGGCAGATTTTGACAACCACATTTTTGAAGCTTTGTGAACGATTCCATTAAAATGCGATATTTTTAGAATTTTGCATATTAAATCAATAAAGCATGTTTTTTCAGATGACTCTAATAAGATCTCTTAATAATTGTTATAAACAAAGCTGCTATCAATTTAAAAAGATGCACTAACTTCGTCCCAAAGTGTCCTAGGTCAACATTTTTTTCTTTTATATCGACAATAACAGGACAATACCAGAATAAATCTTCTTCTTTCAGAAGCTACCCGTATAATTACTATAAGTACATAATTTTCTGACTTATATTGTTGCAAAAAAATTTATTTGGGTTCAACCTATTCAGTTAAAGACTATAAAGTGTAAACACGTATCAAAAATAGATGACTTGAGAAAGGCACTCTGCTGAAGCAGCTGTAGTGATAAGAGATATTATAATAAATTTTGTGGAAGTTTTGAAAACAAAGTTTTCAGTGTTTTATTGTTATATAAAATGAATTTCCATCAAGTAACGGTCGAATCCATTACTTAATTAAATAACTTTTAAAATATTTACATTTAAACAACGCCATTTTGAAGGTTTTTATATGACATAAGCTTCTTGCTCTTACATTTTTTTCAAACGCTTCACTTTTTGCTGACAGCCGAAAAAAGCGAAAATTTACCGTTTTTTGATTTTAATTTGTTAATAACTAATTAGGTCCAAAAAATCGACTGTAGGAAACATATAGGTTCTTGTTATAAGGTCCATACTAATCAAAACATCTGTCGTTTGCCTGGCCGGACAAAAGTGTCACGAAAAAAAGCTTATTTCTCTGGGCAAAATACGGTTTGAGTTATTTTAACCTGTATTTGTAATGTAATTTTTATTTCAATTAATTGTGGTTTAATCCCATATAAATATTATATTTAACTATTTAATTATTAAACAAGCCACAAGAAAACAGTTTTAGAACGTTTATATTAAGATATTCTGTTAAAGATACTGGGAGATAGTTTAAAAAACAGCTATATATAATATAAAATAGGTTTATTCCATAAAATAAAGTCATAATATAAAAACAACAATTAAATATCATTAAAGTTTCACAACGTTCCACATATTAACAATGAAAAAATCACATAGGCATCCTAACATTTTAATAAATTATCTATGAGGGAAACTGTAAAAACAGTTTCTCCGGTGCAGTTTTGAGTAAAAAAAATGGCCGAAATTAAACCAAGCAATCTCTAAAAAAACACAAACAAAACAAACAAACAAAAACAACAAAATACGACTTACTTTGTTAAATTATTTTAACACAATATTGGTAGTATTTATTTAAGATGTAAATAATTCTGTGGGGGGTTAACAATAATTACGTTGTCATTAATGTAGATGCGCAACTTAAACTTACATGTTTGAATATTAAAAACGGTTGTGATCTTAATATAAACAATAAATCATACACTGTAAGCCATCGCTCATCTCTACCGCCAATCCTGATCCCCATTGTGCACCCTCGACAATAACACTGTCGATTTAGAGCCGAAATCCGACTGTAACCGTATCTTGGAATCCGATTAACTTTTAATCTTGAAACAAAGGCCCATTGAGCGAAAAGTCCGGGAATTTAATTCTAATTATATTCCAAATTATCTACACTATGCAGCAAAGTTTTGAAATAAAGTTAGTGTCGATTAATTGTTGGCATTTCTATTTTATTTATGGAGGTACAACAGCCCGTCTGCACGCGTAGGGACTGGCAGGACCGATAAATTTGACCCAACAGTTTGCAGATTACGCCGAAGCCGCGTCTTTATTGAGTTTTTGTGACGATTAATGTATCGAAGATTGTTGAAAGGGTCAAAAGTTAATTGATTCTAATAGAAATCGCCAGATTTAATTTGCGTTTTGTTCGAACGCAACTGCGAACAATATACATAATATATATATATATATATATATATATATATATATATATATATATATATATATATATATTCGAAGTAACAAGAAGTCCAGAGACCTCTCTGATAGTAAATTAGGTGAACCGCAAATTCAAAGCCTCTTACTAGAGACTTTTAACGACGCTAGAAGTATCTTTTTACTTCAACATGCATCTACGATTCACCTTTGAAAATTACTATCTTTTTCGCTCTTTACGTAGAGAAAGACGTTTGTCGCTGCTAGCGTACCTGGCTGTTATTTTGGTTATAATAACCAAATACTAGACTGCATTTCATTTCAGTTGAACTTCCACAAGTGCTCCTGATGATGAGTTGAATAACTCGAAACACGTGTAGAGCAATGGTGGAGTTCCGATTGAAATGAAATGCAATCTTTTACTTTCATTTAAACGTCTTTCTCTACGTAAAGAGCGAAAAAGATAGTAATTTTCAAAGGTGAATCGTAGATGCATGTTGAAGTAAAAAGATACTTCTAGCGTCGTTAAAAGTCTCTAGTAAGAGGCTTTGAATTTGCGGTTCACCTAATTTACTATCAGAGAGGTCTCTGGACTTCTTGTTACTTCGAATAGATGTCGCTGCTAGCGTACCTGGCTGTTATTTTGGTTATAATAACCAAATACTAGACTGCATTTCATTTCAGTTGAACTTCCACGTGCTCCTGATGATGAGTTGAATAACTCGAAACACGTGTAGAGCAATGGTGGAGTTCCGATTGAAATGAAATGCAATCTTTTACTTTCATATATATATATATATATATATATATATATATATATATATATTTATATATATATATATATATATATATATATATATATATATATATCCTGATTCTCTCTCAATTCTCTACTATTAATTCCATCTTTCCACTTTATGATACTGTCATAATAATTGTTTATTTTAACTTATTCACTAAAAATTGTACAATGGGAATTCACTCTATAAAATATTGCGGTTACCATAACTCCTAAATAAATTAAAATCAAACAAAAATGTCATTTATGTAGAAATATTAAAAAAATTAAATTTTTTACTCTTATAGTTGTAAGTAGTGAAATATTCACTTTGTTTCATATAATATTTATTCTAATAAATTTACAGTTTTCTCCTGAAGAAGTCACAAAATCGTGACGAAATATTGAGACAGAACTAGTAGTTTTATTTCTTATTTCCTACAGACCGATTGCTGATACTATAAATCAATATATATATATATATATATATATAAATAAGATAGGTATGAATAAGGTATAATCATATAAACACCCTAAAATAAGTTAGCTACACACACAGTTGCGCATAAACACACTATAACACTTATTTACAGCATGGTCAGGCAAATCACAGATAGAGCTGCTCCTAAACTGGCTCATCATATGGTCAGACTTGTTCTGGAACTACTGAGCTGTAACACCATTGTGCCCAAGGTATACATGATAGAAGGGAAAAAGTGTTACCTTCAGCGATGCCCCAGAGAGTTGACGAACTTTGGGGATTATAGCATTAGTCCAGTAAGGGCCCACTGTTGTGCCTGACAGTATTTCGTCTCAACTTGTGGAAACAACTGGTCAGCGAGATTAAAAAAAAAGATTGCTCAAAACAGAGCTCAGAAGTAAGTAACTCCTCTGAGATTATAAATATAAACATTACGTAAACAATCAGAGGGACAGAGTCTGTCTCCGTTTCAAGTATTGAACAAGGTATTCCGAGATAAATAGACTAAGCCAATTATCAAAAACTCCTCACTGTGGCTCAATAGAAAAAGATCAAGGAAAAGTAAAAGATGGCTGCTGTTATTAAACAACCAAACCTTGCTACTTTAGGGTAAAAAAGTCCTCGAGAGAATACCATAATGCTCCGCAACAAAGAGTTGCTAAGAAAACATGGAACTCTGGCGAAAAGACTAGGTAATATTATAACAATAGTGGTTAGCACTATGGAGTGCCTGTGAAACGGAGCTAACTTAAACATAGTTGATCTAAATAATATGCCCAAGAGCCCCATGGTCCAAAAGAAGCAAAAAATCAATTTGAAACAAAATTGTATTTAAAAGTTTTTAAAAACAAAGTATTTATTACGATAGATGAAACTACGAGTAACACAAAAGAACAAGTATCAAAGACAAATAGTAACAAAAGATGCTCAATGTGATGACCGTTAGTCTCTATGCATAAATTTTCCATTTTTGCTTAGAGAACGCCGAATTCTTGCAAAAATTCGAAAAGTTATTTCTAAATTCCTTGCAAGCATCTTGTATTCTTAACCGGAGTTGTGCACGATTTTGTATTGGAATAGAATATACAAATGCTTTTATATATTCTCAAATACAATAATCGCAAGGATTCAATTCCGGCGACCTTGCTGGCGAAGCAACTGGACCGTCTCTTCCAATCCAGTGGCTTTCGTAGTTATTATCAGAAATTCTCGTACATTCCTGCTAAAGTTGGACAGACAGCCGTCATGTAGAAACCAAAACTTTTGCCGAATATTTAAAGGCACATTATGCTAAACCTATGCTGATGCTTAAATTCTTAAACAACGTGAGGATTTTTAACAAATAACAATGTGCATTATGTACATTAAAAATTCCATTTTTTGTGAATGTAGCTTCGTCGCAAAACAAAATGTATCTGAAAAAATCTTTATTTTGATTTTTCTGATTTTGTAACCATATGGCGACTTATTCACGGGCAGTAAAATCTCCTTGTAGCAGTGCTTGTTTCTTTATTAAGTGAAAAGGATATAAATTTTTGTTGTGTAAGATATTTTCTGTGGAAGATTTTGAAATTGTGGGATACATGGCAGATGGTCTTCGAACGCTAATTTCTAAATTTTCTTCGACTTTTATTAAAGTAACATCTTCGTATGCTGCTGTTACATCATTATATCACCCCGTTTCATAATTTTTTGGTAATACTGAACTTGTTTCTCTTAATCGGGAAATTTTTCAGTGTATCTACGTTGCTGCTCGAGCGTTACACCTCATTTCGCATAAAGCTAAATGCATGCAAATTATTTCAAACTTCATGAACTGACAACAATTTGACTATGAAAAACGTAGGTTATACTTCTGTTGACATTTCAAAGCCAACTAGTTCAAAAAATATTAATTTAACTTTCATTTCGAAAAAGCGAAAAATTTTCAAATCGATTTTTCTCGAAAACGGTGTATCCTACCGAATTAAAATAGGAATACCTTCTAGAAGTGTTGTCCAAATGCAAGAACAAGACGAGACTTAGACAGTCTTGGTCTTGCGCCAATACACCTGGTCTTGGTCTTGGTCTTGGTATTGCACTCCCGGTCTTAGTCTTGGTCTTGGTCTTGGTCTTTTCTTGCAGCAAGAGTCTTGCAAGTCTTGCAGTTACCCATTAGCCTATTGCTATTTATTAAACGTTACTTTAGATCTTAGAACAACGTAACATAGTAGGTACATTTAAAGCTTGAATTAACATAGCCATAATAAAGCAAGCAAATTAATAAATGTCTAAACAACTGACACCAAGTGGGGTTTGAACCCACGATCTAAGCTATCCTTACCTGTGCTCTAACTAACTGAGCTATCTACCATGTCCCACGGGTGTCAATCTGTGTCTTAATAAACCTTTGCATTTAATAATCTTACATGTGCTAAAACATGGTTAAATCACAAAAAAACACAAATTAATGACATAAACTTGACTGTATTTTAAAGAACATTATCTGTCTAGAAATGGATTGTTGAAATGGAATAAAAGAGTTATACAATTTGCCATTTCATTAAATAAAAAATAAAATACAATACAAATTAAATTACAGTACGCAATAGCTTTGACATTACTTTATATTAGTTTTTTTGACCAAGAGTTAATACAAAGTAATACAATTTACTGAACATACCATTTATATAAATAAAAATACAACACAAATTAAATTACAAAACGGTACACAATAGTCGTTAACATTACTGTTATTTTATATTAATTCCTTTGACCAAGAATTAATACAAAGTAACTATCTGCCTGACTCATCACTTAACCTATTTCTATGTTTAATAATTACTTACTAATGATACTTTAGAAAATAATTTCTCAGTAGGTACTGAAGTTGCGGTCTTGCGAAAGCGCAAGATCAAGACAAAGACTGCAAGAACAAGACCGATTTTGGGCAACACTACCTTTTAGTACTAGTATACCTAAAAATCTACTGATGTAGTATCATGAATGCTTAAAAGTTAAAAACAAAAAAGTTATGCATTAAAATGACCATTAATCTACCAAAAACGGACGCCTATGATCGGTACTAGAAATTAGCAAGCAATGGGATCGATTCAACTCTGGTGGATAAATAATCGTACCAGTTTTCGTTTTTCTAAATAGAAGCGTTCTGGAGGTATTTAAAAAAAACCAATTGCAAGCAGCCGTCTTCAAAGAGCTCTAGCTCCCTTGGGCAGCATTTTCGCACTGGGTGAATTGGGTTAAATTATCTTAAAATTATCTGAGGAATCTTCGGTCTTTGTTTGTCGGGAGAGTTTCTGGACACCCTGTATATTGACCATATATGCACCTTTTCTCCGCTACTGACACGCTTCGTGGTATAACATGGCGATAGCTAAACAATACGAAAATCCTAACTGATCACTCCCTTGACTCATTTCACTTATTATTTGCCAGTCTTAAGTACTGTTCAATATATTTATTAATTCTTTTTGCTTTTCTAGTGCCTTTTTATTGAAAAACGAAATTATTTACGTAATAAATGGTAGACAGTATTTCTAAAATTTATGAGTATGATTACACATTAAAACGTATTTACTAGTAATTTAACAAGTATTATAAAAAAATGTATATTTTCCATATTAAAATCATAATGCGTATTCTCGTATCGTCTCTACCTAGTATTTGTAACATAATTTACACTTTGTTATTTATATTACAGGTCATATCAAGCTACTGCAAGAAGAAACAACAACATCGGCCTTTTTCCCATATAGTGATGGATTTACATCAAGAGACTGTGTCTGCCTTAGAAGTTGCCATGGATGCTGCTTGGGGTCCACCTGCTATGCCAGAACTGCAACCTAGGACAATAAATTGGTAAGAAATTCATAAAATATGTCCAGGGTATTACTATACTTAAATTGGCAATTCAAGAATTTAAATTCAGTAAGTTAAAGTAGAACGCATTCAGTCTAATCCATAGTTGTTCTAAAAGATATGTTTTAACAAGAAAAGAAATAAACTTGCTTGCAAATAGTCGAATAGTATGAACGAATAGTTTGAATAACTACTTTAGTTGTTTTATTTTTGTGATTATAGTGTACCCCTGATTATCCGGCCACTGTCTAATACGGCACCCCTTGTAATACGACATGTGTAACACAGTTAATTGTACTGAAACATTCTTAGGCAATACTCTATAATCTGACAAATTCGATATTGCTCTGTTTTCTTGTGGCATTTTAAAGTAATTACTATTTAAATGGAAATAAGCCACAATTAAAGGTTAAAGTAAGTTTATTGACGTTTCAGTTTCCACTTCGGAAATCGTTCTCAAAATACAAACATTAGTAAATTAAACAAATTTTGTTTGTTTGTTATTTAGTGAAAAATTCTAATAATTTAATTTTATCTAATTCATTTATACTGACAATTCAGACAAACATTATACATTTTAAAGTAGACGACTTTAAAATGATATTGCCAATATCGTTGAGTTGCGTTCCTGGTACGACTTTATTTGTAAGATAGTTCATTCGATTACATGGAATTAACTTTAACTGGAAAATATCCGTCTGAAAAGACGGATAAGACAATGATATGCCATGATGACAGTAAAATTCTCCTGTTAGTGATTCCATAGTAAATTATGAGGGAAAAACCAGGAAAAACCCTCATAATACTATCCCGACATGGTAAGTATTTGGTCGTACATTTAGTTTACTTTCAATAAACACCAAATTTGGATTTTATATGTTTGTTATTTAAAAAACCTAAATGATGTATCCTCGATATGTTACTGATATACTAATTCTGGTATTTTCCTTAGAATAACTTCCTCTTTTAATATGGGTAACCAGATCCTACTACATTCTGCCGAGGAATTTGCGACACAATTAGTCTCATTTAGCATAATTAGAGCCGCTTCTTTTATTTTTCTCTTTTTACCATCCATCTCTTTTAGGACTATACTTGAATCATTCCATTGAACCCTATGTTCATTATCCCATGTGTGTTTACATATTTGAGATCTATCAAATTCTCTATTTTTAATATTAGATTAATGTTCACTTTTCTTTTTAAATAAATTATCAAATATTGAATTTAATTCAAATAATATTTTGGTAAGTTTTGACATAAATAGTTTATTTACGAATGTGCCATTAGATAAGACTTTAAATATACTCAAGACATAATTAGAGAGTGATGATACATTGGCAACTAGAACAAGACTAAACGTATCAGCTATAGTGGAGTTATTAACATTATTTACTGATAATACATATTTTCAACTCAATAATGAATTATATAAACACAATTTTGGTCTAGTAATAGGCTCTAGTTTATCTCCATTATTAGCCGATATATTTATGGAAGAATTTGAAACAAATATTATTTCTAAACAAAATTTAAATCCCACAGATTGGTGGAGATATGTAGATGATGTATTCTCAATATGGCCTCATGGATCAGAGTTGTTGGATAAATTCCTGAATGATATAAACGATAAAGAAGAGATAATAACATTTACCAGGGAAAAGAAATATAACACACTACCTTTCCTGGATGTTTTAATATCTAAGAACGATACTGGATATGAGACTCAGGTGTATAGAAAACCAACACACACCAACAGATATTTAAATTTCAAATCAAATTACAATATTAATATTAAAAAGGGAATCATTAAATCCTTATACGGTAGAGCCAAACTTGCTTGTTCTAACGGAAATTCGTTCTTGGAGGAGAAACATTTGTTAACAACTGTTTTATTAAAAAATCATTATCCTTTATCGTTTATAAATAAGGAATTTTCAACAATTGACCGAATAGAACAGAATACTTTACAACGACATCCTACAGCATACATAAGGAATAATACGAGGAGGGTAACAATAGCATACATAAAAGTATTATCAGAAAAACTTAAAATGATAGGAAATAAATTTAACATTTCAATAACATTCAAAACAACAAACACATTGAGATCTATTTTGTGTAAAACCAAACCTAACAATGAAGAAGAAAGGACAAAGAATTGTATTTATAAAATACATTGTGAATGCGATCAGTTTTTTTTTTATTAAGTAAACCGCGTCAACCATGAAAGGTTATATCAACTAATTACAATTGAGAACTTCTATTTTTATATTAGATTGCACAATTTAGTTAGTTTTAGAAACTTAGTCACTTTATCACATTTACTATAGTTCAGAGCACTTTTCAGATCACTTTGAAGTCGTTCCAGGTGATAAAGTGGGCAACTAACAATAATGTGTTCGATTGTCAGAGGAATATCACAAACATGGCACAGTTTTTGTTGTTCTTTCTTCATTAGGTGCTGGTGGGTTAACCTGGTATGTCCTATTCTCAAGCGGTGTTGACGTGAAAATGTGAATTAACATAAATGGATACGCCGCCACTAGCTTTACCAGCGCTTGTTCTAATTTTATGGTAGGCCTCATATTGTTTTAATGAGTATTTTTTATTTGTTGTGAAGTTTGTCTCTTGTAAGCAGATAACTTGTGGATGTGTTTCTTTAATTAAAAGCTGTAGTATTTCTATATGTGTAAATACGGATTGAATGTTCCACTGAATAATAGCCATTTTGTTAACTTTTTTTGATCAGTTTTATTAAGGTTAAACATCAAGGTCATTAAATGTTAGACTAAGTGAACATCAATCTTATGTTAAAAATAGAGAATTTGATAGATCTTCTAAAAGTGACGGATGGTAAAAACAGAAAAATAAAAGAATCGGCTCTAATTATGCTAAATGAGACCAATTGAGTGGCAAATTCCTCGGCAGAATGTAGTAGGATCTGGTTACTCATATTAAAAGAGGAAGTTATTCAAAGGAAAATACTAGTATTAGTAAGTCAGTAACATATCGAGGATACATCATTTATGTTTTTTAAATAACAAACATATAAAATCAGAATTTGGTGTTTATTGAAAGTAAACTAAATGTACGATCGAATACTTACCATGTCGGGATAGTATTATGAGGTTTTTTTCCTGGGTTTTCCCTCATAATTTACTATGGAATCGCTAACAGGAGAATTTTACTATCATCATGGCATGTGGTTGTCTTTTTAAAGACGAATTACATGCTATGATTTTTTTCTGACGGATATATTTCAGTTAAAGTTGATTTCATATAATTGAATGAACTATCTTACAAGTAAAGTCGTCCCAGGAACGCAACTCAACAATATTGGCAATATCATTTTAAAGTCGTCTACTTTTAAATGTATAATGTATGTCTGAATTGTCAATATAAATGAGTCAGATAAAATTAAATTATTAGAAGAATTTTTCACCAAGTAACAAAAAACAAAATTTGTTTAATTTACTAATGTTTGTATTTTGAGAACGATTTCCGAAGTGGAAATTGAAACGTCAATAAACTTACTTTAACCTTTAATTGTGGCTTATTCCCATTTAAATAGTAATTACAAATTCGATAGTACGACATCGCCCTGCAAAACGTTAGTCGGATTACGGGGATTATCATTTTTATCGCACTAATATCAGTGACATTTCTCTTTGGGGAATATATATGCTGAAGTTCATTTGGGAGTTATATAAATAGATATATAAATGTAAAAAATAGTATGGATTAAATAAAATGTCTTAAAAATATCATAAATGATGTTTTAATTATTAAACGTTTTTTGTATTGTACCCACATCAAATTTACTTTACACTCATTGTTCATCTTCTAATTATCTTCCTGTTATGAAGATCTCAGTATACAAAGAAATGAGTTTATCTCAACACAAAGACTTTCTTAAAAATTGAAAAATACAGTGAATAATTAATTTTAATAAATACGAATTGTGACGAGAATATTTTTAAGTAGGTTACAAGAAACTAAAATTTACATCACCCTTCAGAATGATTAGATAGTTAAAAACTTAGAAATTGAGAATTTTAAATTATACACACAACGCAGAAGTCTAGGATATTTTAATAATTTGACAATACGAATGACAGAAATTTCATGGCCATATAAATTTGCTTGTACTATAATTGTTGATATAGACAGTCACTTCTTATCATCAAAAAAAATTGTAAAAATGATAGCAATACGTATTTTAGAATGTTTTTATAAGGGACAAAAAAATCGACATTTTTATGTTTTGTTTATTTTTAATTTTAGTCACTGTATACCATTCTTGTTTACTAGGTGAGTTAAAGATATTGTCTTTTTACCAGTCAACGACAACATTTAACGTTGGACGAAATAAATAGAGCCGTGGGCCTCTTTCAAGCTGGTATGCGACAAACTCAAGTTGCTGACCAGCTAAGTGTCTCCCAAAACGTCGTAAGTCGTTTGTGGCGTCAGTTTAGAGACATTGGGAGTCCAGTCGAGCAACATCCAGGACGTGGTCGCTCTACAACCGTCGCTCAAGATCGATATTTAGTTTTAAATGCCAGAAGGCAGCCAACAATCACAGCACCCGAGCTGGTTAAGGATTTACAGCTTGCACATAATGTAACAATTAGCAGCAGTACTGTAAGGAATCGTCTCTATGAAGCCAATCTTCTTAGTCGGCGACCACTGAGATGTCCACCTCTATCTAGAGGCAATCGCGCTGCAAGATTAATCTGGTGTCAAGAGTTTCAGAATTGGACTGACAATGACTGGGCCACAGTTTTGTTTAGAGACTAGTCTAGATATGGATTTCATCCAGATTCCCGTCGGAAGAGTTTGGAGACGACCCGGATGTCACCTCGGGGGAACAAATAAGGGTCTAACCACCTTCTGATATCCCCGGGTGCTCTGTAGAGGGCTTCGAATATACTGTCGAGAGCTCCCCTACTTAAGTCCATTTTCGGGTTATGGACTTGGAAAATATTTATCTTCGGTGTCTTGCCTTGAAAAAGGCAAGATATTTCTTACATGACAATTTCTTCGTCGAAATAAAACACCAAGTTAAGTTGAAACAATTCTCAGCCACAGAGTATGGTAAATAAATGCAGGAAGCAGAGCCCCAAGAGCACTAAGCTCTCGGAGAGCCCGTGAGGGACTGACCTGAAAATCGCCAATATTTATATGCGCTGTTCGAGCGATAAATAGGGATTTCCAGGTCAAGAGCCAATGGGAAAATTCGAGGCGGGGCGATGCGCATCGAAATGCGTACTAGTCCACAGACTATGGCATTCGATGACACGCAAATGGAAAACGATTACGACATCTTCAAGAAGTGTATGCATACAGAGGTGGTACATTAATGGTATGGGGCAGAAACATGATTGACAGAAGAACTGACCTCATTTTCCCACGTGGCTTTCTCACAAGTCAGCAATATTTGGACACTATTCTTGAACCTGTTGTGCGCCCGTTTGCTGCTGCTGTTGGAGAAAATTTTTACTTTATGTATGATAACGCTCGACCACATGCTGCGCTTATTGTAATAAACTGGTTGGATAACGAGGGTATTGATGTATTGCCGTGGCCAGCACAATCACCGGACTTGAATCCCATTGAGCATGTATGAGACATGCTCCAACGAAAAATTACTTTACATATGGGCAATATCTACAATGAGTTTCAATGAAAAGAGCTTCTGAGAGAAAAATATACACAACTACCTCAAGCAGACATTAACAATGTGATTCGGAGCATGAACAGTAGATGTAGAACTGTGATAAACCAACGTGGTGGCCATACTTTATTTTAAGTTTATATTTCGTATTTTTGATATTTTATGGTGGTATGTGAAACATGGGTGATTTGCAATATATTTTTTTGCTCCAATTTTCTGTTTTTTTTTGCAATTTATGGTTTTTGACATATTAAACAACAATTTAAACTACACATTTTGTATTACTTGTTTTAAATTGATTAGAGATAAACAAAATACGTCTATTTATAAAAATATCCCTAGACTTTTGCGTTGTGTGTACTTAATATATTATATAGAATTATTTAAGTTTGTCGATTTTTGGTGTATTCATTCAATGAGATCGCCTAACCATTGTCGCTGTGACAAATAGTGGTGATCCTTTAGAACAGATGAGTTAGGTCAGCAGTTGTTGACACATTGTATGGATTTATAGTAATTTTTATCATAGAACCAAAACAATTTTGGTTCTATGACAAAGTGATGTATATGAGTTAATACTATATTGTAAAAAAAGGCGTAGCGTAGAGAATATAAGAAATAGATGCAATAATATCTGATAAAACAATAATATAATATCCTCTTGAGACCTTACATCATCTTTTTTTGTTTTTTTGTTTTGATTAAATAATAATATTCGTATAATTTTTAGTATAAAAACATGTAAATTTTTCTAAATTTTTATTTTTTTGCTAAATGTGAAAAAAAACATGTTCATTCAAAAGCATCAATACAAAATTATTGTAAAATAAATTGTTTAAAGCACTCTTGTTATTTCCTGATAAACATAAAAATATGTCACATGATTTAAAATAAACTTTTGTTTTAACCTTACAACCTGGAAGCTTACATCTAACAGAATTTTTTAACTCGGATGCCATTGCAGGAATGTGTTGCATCTCTTAGTAGACGTTTGAAGTGATGTTTCAGGTTTGAAACTGTTTCTAGTTACCATTATTTAAATGTTTCAGAATCAGAATTTTCAGAAATGAGGAAAATCATAACGGTTTTATTAGCATCACCAAGTTACTTATGGTCATCTCTGTGAAGAATCCAAGAATTGGCAATCGCAAGGTTAAATAAGTGGAAAATGGTTTTGACTGTCCAATTCTTACTTCTAGCTCCCATTCGATAATAACTGATCATCCTGTCAATTAAATATATTCCCCACATGTATTCGTTGTCTTCTTCTTTAGGTACCGTCTCCTCTAAGGAGGTTGGTAATCATCACAGCTATTTTCACTTTTGAGACTGCAGCTCTGAACAAGTCGACGGAACTGCAATTATATCTCTTTCTCAGATTGTTGAGCCACGAGATGCGTCTTCTTCCAATACTTCGTTTTCCCTGTATTTTTCCCTGCATTATGGTTTGTAGCAACACCTAACTTTCTGAGGATTTGTCATCTTTCTGAGGACCTCAACATTTGTTATTCGGTCTACCCAACTTATTTTTAATATTCTTCGGTAGGTCCACATCTCGAATGCTTTAAGTCGATCGCTCACCTCTTTATTTAAGGTCCAGGCCTCCACCCCATACAGCAGCACCAAAAACACATATAAACGTAATATTCTTATGTTGCAAACTAAGGTCTCTATTGCATAATACTTTTCTCATCTTATTAAATGTTGCTCTAGCTTGTCCAATTCTCATTTTTATTTCTTCTGTATACTCGTTATTTTCATTAATAATTGTACCAAGATATCTGTATTTTTTACTTTTTTTATTGGAACCCCTCTTATGTTTGAAATGTCTTGTTGTTGTGTTTTGGAAATTGTCATAAATTTTGTTTTATTAGCATTAAGCATTAGTCCGCTTTCCTCACTAGCATTTACTACATTATCTAAAAGTGTCTGTAGATCTTGTATATTCTCTGCAATTAGTATAGTATCATCGGCATATCTGATGTTTATGGGTCTGCCGATGACTTTTATTCCAATTTGTTACATTTTCGAGTGATTTTTTAATTATTTCTTCCGAATATATATTAAACAATAAGGGGGAGAGTATGCAACCTTGCCTTACGCATCTTTTTATCTCTACTTCGAAAGTTCTTTGCCTACTCTGACTTTAGCTGTTTGGTTAAAGTAGAGATGAGTTAATATTCTTAAGTCTTTTCTGTCAATGTGTTTATCTTTAAGTAACTGTATAAGACGGTTGTGTCGGACCTTATCGAACGCCTTATTGTAATCAATAAAACAAACATAGAGTGGTTGGTTTACATACATACATCTTTGCATGAGGACGTTAAATCCAAATAATGCCTCTCGTGTACCCATGGCATTCCTAAATCCAAATTGGGTTTCAGTGATGTCTTGTTCCACTTTTCTGAAAATTCTTAAATGGATAATTTTTAAGAATATTTTTATTGTGTGACTCATTAGACTAATTATACGGTGGTCATTACATTCCCTTGCGTTAGGTTGTTTTGGTAATGTAATAAATGTTGATTTGAGCCAATCTCTCGGAATAATACCCGTATTATATATAGTATTATATAAGTCTACTAATACATTGATCTGATCTTCTGATATTAATTTAATTATTTCAGTTGGAATTGTGTCAGGCCCCGCAGTTTTATTAGATTTTGCCAGATTTATTGCATGTATTATTTCATCCTTAGTTATATTTGGACCTATATCATGTTCCTCGCAATCGTTCATGCTATCTTGTTGTGTCCTGTCGTCCTCAAACAATAATTCTTGGACGTAATCTCTCCATCTGTTTAGTTTGCCTTTGATACCAGATATTATTTTACCATTCGTGTCAACCAGGGTGTTACTATTGTTGGACCGTCTTATACCTGCTAATTCTTTAATTTTTTTGTGCAATTCAAAACTGTCATGATTTCTCTGGAGTTCTTCTATCTCTAAACATTTGTCGTTGTACCACTTCTCTTTAGCTGCCCGTATTTTTATCCTGATCTCCTTGTGTGTGGCTTTGTATTCCTTTACATTTTTGTTTTTGTATGATCTTCTTTTGTCCATTAGTTGCCGGATCTCATCTGTCATCCATGGAGTCTTAGCTTCATCGATTTTGTGACTACTCAGCGTATCTTTAATTAGCATCATTAATGTGTTCTTAAATGTTTCCCATTTTTCGTTGGAATCTTCATTATCATTAACTCTTCGTTAATTTTCAACGTTAGTTCTCCTTTTATATTTGGGTGTTTTAGCAGAGTGCTTATTTGTTGTGTCTTTTGTTGATTTTTTATTTTCTTTAACTGGATTTCGAATTTTACGATTACTGGATTGTGGTCTGATGACACATCTGTTCCTGGATATGTCCTTGCCGATTTGATGGAGTTACGGTATCTCTTATTGATAAGGATATAATCTATCTAGTTTCTGATAATTTTTTCTTTGCTATCCATAGGTGATTTCTATGTATATAATCTACGTGGTGGTAACTGAAAAAATGTATTTGTCGCTATCATTTCAAACTCCTGACAAAATTCCGTCAGTCTTTCCCCTCTTTCGTTCCTTATTCCTAGTCCGAATTCACCAATAATGTCTTGGAATTTACCTTTTCCTAATTTGGCATTAAAATCCCCCATTGTTATTGTTATATCTCTATTATTGGTGCTGTCTAGTGCTTTTTTAATGTCATTGTAGAACTCTTCTATTTCATTTTCATCTTTATTTGCAGTGGGGGCGTACACCTGTGAGATATTAAGAGTTCCATGCGCTGTTTGGGCTGTGATCATTAACACTCTATCCGATATAGGAACAAAACAAGTTACAGCCTGACAAAAACTGCGATCAACCACTATCGCGACGCCATTATAGTGGTGAATATCTTCATTTCCTGAGTAGTATATTTTGGCACCGTCGACTTCGATTTCGCCAGATCCAGGCCATCTGGTCTCGCTTAGTCCTATTATATTGACTTTAAGTCGCCTCATCTCATGTATTACATTGTGGATTTTCCCTGCTTCATATATAGACTTCACATTCCAGTGTATTCGTTGTACTTTTTCACAATGTTTGGTCTAGGTACCTCAACATGTTGGGAGTCCTTTTTTGACCATCGCTTACATTCATCTGAAGGTTCTATTTGCAATGCAGTTGACGCTAGCATAATTGAGTTCAAATCATACCATTGGACTATGTTAATTTTTACATCAGATCTTATATCTTGCTCAAAAGAACCACGACCTAATCGACTCATCACCTTATCCGAGGTTACATGAACTACTTAGGGTGTTTTGGATCTCATTAGTGTACCAGTTAAAAAAATATTTTTGTTTTGTACTCAAGTAAAGGTAAGGTGGTGAAATATCTATCAATGAATATATGTGTTCCATCTAATAATGTTGTAGATAACTTAATAACTGCGGATGAACCAACACCTAACTTTTTAATATTGTTGTGAAGCTATTTTCTTGTGGCATTTTGAAGTAATTACTATTTAAATTTTACTCAGAATTGTATAAGCCAGAAGAACTTCCAGATCCTGATCAAAATCAAATACCAAAAGTTCAAAATGTAGACTCAGAAGACATCCCAGATATCACAACAGAGGAAATAAAATCAGCTCTCTCGGAGATGAAAAACAATAAATCACCTGGAGAAGATGGGATAGTCATTGAACAAATCAAAGAAGGAGGAGGAACGTTAGTAAATGTGTTGAAAAAGATGTTCAATACTTGTTTGACAAGAGGCGTATCCCCCTCCCAGTGGCATAATGCAATAATAACCATAATGCACAAAAAAGGTGACATTTCAGACCTAAAGAACTACAGACCTATTAGTTTGCTCTGCCAGACATACAAACTATTCATGAAGATAATAACAAAACGGCTTGTGAACAAACTGGATAGTTACCAACCTTGTGAACAGGCTGGGTTCCGCTCCAGATACGGAACAAATGATCATCTACAACAAGCCTATCTTTCTTATATTCGTAGATTATGAAAAGGCGTTTGATACTATAGATCATCATAAAATGCTTCGACCATTGGATGACTGCCGCTTGGGCCGGACATGTTGCCAGATTAACGGATGATAGATGGACCAGAAAGATTCTGGAATGGCGACCAAAGCAAGAGGCATATCGAAACAGAGGACGACCCCCAGCTAGATATCAATCGCATCACCACAAACTGGATGCAAGAAGCTCAAGAATAAGCCACAATTAAAGATTAAAGTAAGTTTATTGACGTTTTAAGTTCCTCTTCGGAAATCGTTCTCAAAATACAAATATTAGTAAATTAAACAAATTTTGGTTTTTTTTTTCGATTTCCGAAGTGGAAATTGAAACGTCAATAAACTTACATTTAACTTTTAATTGTGGCTTATTCCCATTTAAATAGTAATTATCTAACTTCTTAACATCATCATCATTCTGCAGAAATATATTTTTTTCCTTGATAAATATCGACGCCCGTATTTAAAATTCTGGCCCTTACCCTACGTTCTACCAGGTAGTGATCAGAATCCGCATTTGCTCCGCGTTTATTATATTCGATTAGTGTCTTGAGTCTATCTGAATGATAAACATGATCTATCATATTTACTGTGAGCCCATCTGATGATTTCCAGGTGCCTTTGTGTATATCTTTTCGAGCGAAGTATGTACTAACAACTTCTATGTTCAGTTATCTTGCCTGGTTTATTAACCTACTGCCATTGCCATTTGGTTGCTCATGGAGACTGCGCTTACCTATTTTGGGTTTAATTGCTATTGTTTTCCAACTTTTGTGGTTAGGTCTCCATAGATAAATAATTTTTATATCACTTTTTTGGGCATGACAGTCATGAGTTCTCTAATTCATCATAAAACTCTTTATAAATTACACAACAATAATATAAAAAATCATAATAGAAAATATATACAATCCATAATCAAATCAAATATAATATACTTAGGCCAAAAAATGGAACATTTTGTATCCGGTTATTTAATTGGATCAAAAGTATTTCTTTTTAAGTTTTATCTGAAAATATATATGTGATAAAGTTTTTATCTCGCTATATTTTCTTTAAGTAGTTTTTTTTTCCCAAAAATAAAAAAGATAAGAAAGTTTAATTCGGTGTATTAAACTTAAGTTTATTTGTAATTTTTAGTCATTTTGAATTGTTTTTGATTTACTCAAAAAATTGCCAAGAGTTCGCGGTACTCGGGAATTTCGTCATTTGAACGACTTCGAAAAAGAACGCATTATAGGCATGAAAGAGGCCGGTTTTTGTTTACGGAAAATTTCACGAGAAGTTGAAGCTAATCCCTCAATAGTGTTTTCAGGAGGTCGTCCAATGATGAAACTTATCGGCGCCGTGAAGGGTCTGGACGTCGTAGAATATTGTAAGGCCGTGATTTGCGCCATCTTAGACTTTTTGCTCTCAGAAATAGATGGGACAGTGTACATCAAGTAAGAGATAATTTAGTTAGAGCTAAAGTAAGGGTAGTCTCAAGAAGAATAATTAATCATATATTACTTGTAATGGGACTGAGAGCTTATCTGTCTGCTTTTGGTGTTACCTTTAATACCACAGCATAACGCTTGACGCTAAGAATGGTGCAAAATTCGGCAAAAATGGAATGGCCAATGGAATTTTGTCTGCTTGAATGATAAATCTAGGTTTTGTTTGAGTGGATCTGACGGGCGCATAAGGGTAAGACGTTTTCGATGCGAAAGATAAAATATAGACTATTGAACGTCATACAGCAAGACAACGAAGCATAATGGTAGGAGGTGCTATATGTTTTGGAAGCAGATCACCTCTAGTTCTTATTGACGATACTCTGAAAGCGCGACGATATATTGGTGAAGTACTACAAGCGGTTTTACATCCCCACCTACAAACCATTCCAAATGCTATCTTTCAACAGGATAACGCAAGACCTCATATTGCCCGTAAAACCATGGACCTTATATAAGAATCTGGTACAGAGACTTTGAAGTGACCTTTAAAATCAGCTGATTTGTCACTCATCGAACGTGTGTTGGAAATGTTAAGTCGAAACCTAAATCGATTGTCACGTTCTCCAGCAAACTTAAAAGACCTGTGGCATGCCATAAGAAGAACATGGATGAATATTCCGCAACATGATATACAACACTTAATTCGACCAATACCCCATAGAATAACTGAGTGTATAGAAAACCAAGGAAGAGCCTTCCCAGGAACTCGTTATTAATTTTTTGTCGAAAATAACGTTGCAAATTTGTTTACAATCTTATCAAATAATGAGTATATTATAATGTATACTTCCATAAATAAATAATACTAAAAAAAGTTTGTCCTCGGTGTTGTATTTTTTGCCGTCAGTGTATAACAAATACATGGGGAAAAATACACAGCAGTTGCTGTGAAAGTTAAAGTGGCTATGATGGTTGTTAACTGCCGTAACAAAATTAACACTTATAAAAGAAGCTGTTGAAAATATTCTTATTGTTTCTTCTTAAATCCAAATTGAATTCAGGCTCTTACTCAGTTGCATTCTACAAATAGCTGTGTTTCTTTATTTTGCTGTTTTAGTACAAAATATCCAAACCATGATATTAAACTAAAACCCAGTAACTTTTAGTTATTTTATTGTCAAATTATTGAAGTTTCGTTATTAACAAACAAGGCGGAATAAACAGGAACAACATAAACAAGTTAATTTTAGCTCTCAAACTAATTTAAAGCAAAATAGTAATCACGGGATAGATTTGTATTAAACTAATGTATGCCAGTCATGCACACCATAGAATTGCGGGAATTTATGCGGAGCTGCATTTCAGCCAGATGTGATCTCTATTTCCTAATAGAGGTGTTTGTTTGAAGTATGTAAATCACTTTAGTAGTGCGTTTTTATATCTTCATTGTTAAATACAAAAAATATGTTTATAACTTAAATGGAATATTGGATCGAAAAAAAAACAAAAAAAATGGACTGTTAGTTTTATACGGTACTTGTGCCCCATCGTTAAATATTGCAGTCCAAACTATTACAGTTACAACAGACAAACTGATGACAGATTCAAATTCTGTCAAATTCGGTAAAAAAATTTTTATTTTTTTTTTAATTTTTTTTTGTATAGGTATAAATATTTTTTTTTATTTTATTTATTATACTACGTTAAGATATAAACTCTATTCAACATCTCGGAAGTTTACATCTTCTAATTTTTTTTTTCTTTATAACCAAATTATTTTTTCTACTGTAAAATACAATAATTACTTTAACCTAAGGGTTACTTTTAATGCTACAATTTAATTTACAGTTTTTGATATGTTCGAAAATTGTTTTTAATATAATAAAATCTCCAGATAATAATCAAATTGTTCAGGTAGACGGGAAGTGGAATTTTTAATATATTAAAATTGTCATAAAATTTGTTTATGTCTACTGTTTTTTAAGAGCATTCGAGGAGAATATGTAGTAGGTCTCCTTCTTTCCCACACTTACAGTTAGGTAACCCCGTGAGACCCAAACTGTACACATGAAGAGGGTTAGAGCGTGATTATATCTGAATATGTTTAAAACCCTTATGAAATGGAGATTTTACGATATTTTTTACTATCTCCCGACTAAAATTTGGCCACGCCTGTTATCCCGCACAGTTATATAAAACTAAATTAATGCTGTCGAATTTATGTGAAAATTACAATACAATAAGTGACTTAGATCATATATTTTTTGCTTGTCCCAAGTATGTGATACAAATAAATATGTTATCTATTCATCTATTGCAACATAACGTGTATCCTCCGTATAATCTTATGAACTTATTAGCTCTGTATAAACAGTCAATCTTTAGGATTCTTCTAGGTTTTGTTAAGTCAAGTCTAGTCTAGTCTAGTTAAGTTCTAGGTGTATGTTTTTATTTTTTTCTATTGGTTGACCATTCACATTGATTCTTTCAGTTTGCTGTTTCTTCTTAGAGATTATCAAACATTTTGTGTCCTTAATGTTTAGAGGAAGTCCCTATCTCTGACTCACTTCTGTGATTCTATTCATTAACTTCTGGTGGGATTTATAACTGTCAGTGAATACCACCGTGTCATCTGCGTATCTGATGTTATTGATACATTCTCCGTTAATTCAAAGTCCGGCTTCAATATGCTCTACTGCTTTTTGAAAGATTTCCTTAGGGTATATGTTAAACAGCAAGGCTGATAGTATACATCTCTGTCGGATCCCACGTATGATTTTGATATCATCGGATTTTCCTGCTTCTGTACTGATAGACGATGTTTGATTCCAGTAGAGATTGCTAATAATTCTGAGATCACAGCTGTTTATTCTAATATTTTTTAATATCTCCATCAGCCTGTCGTATCTTACTGTATCGAACGCTTTATGGTAATCAATGAAGCATGCATAAATACTGCAATTCACATCTCTACATCGTTGAAATAGCACTTGTATGCTAAAGAGAGCCTCTCTTGTACCTAGTCATCATCATCATCATCACTGGCTCGACAACCCTTTTTGGGTCTTGGCCTGTTCCAGGATTCTTCTCCATTCTGATCTGTTTCGTGCTTTTTTTCTAGAGTTTTTTATTTTTAAGGTTGTTATATCATTTTCTATTTGTTCTAAGTATCTCATTTTCGGTCTTCCTCTTGTTCTTTTTCCTACTGGCATCTGTTTGAATATTTTGTTTGGTATTTCGCCTTCTTCCATTCTTTCTACATGTCCTATCCAACGCAGCCGTCCTATTTTAATGAATGTGATAATATCCGGATCCTGGTATATTTTGTATAGTTCAGAGTTGTATCGTCTTCGCCATATTCCGTTTTCTTTTGTGCCCTTATATATGTGTCGCAAGATTTTTCTTTCGAAGGTGGCTAACAACGTTTCCTCTCTTTTAGTGAGTGTCCAGGTTTCTGAGCCATATGTGAGTACCGGTCTTATTAGGGTTTTATATATTTGGCATTTTGTCTTTCTTGCGACGTTATCTGATCTTAGGTGTCTAATTAAGCCATGGTAACATTTATTTGCAATATATATTCGCCTCTTCACTTCCCCCGTAACGTTATTATCAGACGTGACTAGGGATCCCAAGTATATAAAGTTTTTTACCCTCTCTATGTTGTATTCTCCTATTGTTATATTTTGTGGCTGCCTTATTTCTGCGTTTTTACTTACCTGCATATATTTTGTTTTGGTCTGATTGATTTTAAGACCACTATTTTGTGCAGCTCGTTCTATTTGGTTGTATGCCTCTATCATTTCTCTTCTTGATCTTGCGATTATGTCAACATCATCTGCAAATGCTAGTATTTGCACGCTTTTATTAATGATTGTTCCTCGTGTATTGACTGTTGTGTCCCTCAGTATTTTCTCGAGTACGATGTTGAACAAGATGCATGATAGAGCGTCTCCCTGGCGTAGTTCCTTTTTCACATCTATTGTTTCCGTTAATTCATTTTGTATCCGGATTCTACTTTCTACTTTTAGAGATTCTTTTATCAGTTCTATTAGTTGTGTTGGTATATTAAATTCTTTCATTGCTTTTATTAAGAATTCTCGGTTTATATTGTCATATGCGCTTTCAAAGTCTATGAAGAGATGATGTGTTTCGATGTTATATTCACCACTCTTGTACCTAGTACGTTCCGAAAAACAAACTGTGTACGGCTGTTTTTTCTTCGCATAGTCTATATATCCTTTGATTTATGATTTTTAAAAATAACTTTAAAATGTGGTTCATTAAGCTGATGGTCTGGGAATTTTTGCAGGATACGAATTGTGTTTTCTTTGGTAGAGCAATAAACGTTGACTTCAGCCATGATCTTGGTGATTATGGCTGTCTCGTGCTACTCCCAAAATCGACCTATTTGACTTCTGTCGTGCATAGGTAAATTATACGAGAGGCTCCTAAGAGGGCGAATAGACACAGTGATTGAAGGGTCAGGCGGGCTGTCACCCACCACCCGGGCAGTACGGTTTCATAAAGAACAGGAGCACGATGGATGCGGTGATAAAACTCTTCCGGGAGTTACGCGGGACAGGGGTTAAGCAGAGGTGGGCAATCCTACTGTTGTTTGACGTCCGGAATGCTTTCAACAGATTAAAATGGAAAGAGGTAATGAAGGCTCTACGTGAGTGTAACTTTTCGTATGTATACGAATGTATACGTGCTCCCAAATAAAGTCGTTTTTGTCCAAACTTTTTTAAGTTTGGGTACTTTTCGTTTAATAGCAGTTTGAATAAATACAGTCCCTTTTCTTGTCTGGTCTATAGAAACGCATCAGCTTGAAGATCACATAGTTCAAGCTGTAGATGTGATTCTTGTTCGTCGATTATAGCTCCCAGCGTATTCATATACAGATGTATACTACTTTTTGAAGTTATACTTCTATACGCGCGGTCGACGTTGGAAATTTGCACGGGATATATGTAAGATATAGGTAAGAGAGAGAGAGAATTTCAAAGTATTCTAATTTATTCAACGTTATTACTTTTAGAGTCGATGTATCGCAGCCATGAAATAGGATCAACCAGAGATAATTCCTCAAAACCATTTTACAAAGATTTGATGACAGATTTCTATTAGACAGAAATGATTTCTGTCTCATAAATGCCTTATATGATATGTCAATCTGTGTTACTATCTTCTCATTAGACATTTGTGTATCTGTGTTTAAGCAGCTGCCTAGACATTTAAAATAACGTACACGTTCTACTTTCTCTCCATCTATCCAAATTTGCTCTGGAGCTTTATTTATTTTGCCAACTGCTATCCACTTTATTTTCTTAGTGTTAATTTTCAGACCTTTTCTTTGGCTTGTTTAATTTATTAAGTTTAACAGTGTTTGAAGGTATTCCACTTTCTTACTTTCAGTAAGAATAGCTGTGTCATCTGCAAATATGATATTATTAATTGGTTCTCCACCAATTTTTATTCGTTCTAGTGTGTCATCCAAGGCTTCCTTGAATATTTCCTCGGAATATAAATTTAAAGATTTGGCGATAATATGCAGCCTTGTAGTACTCCAAGTTTTTTCTTGGTACAGCTGTTCTAAGTTTGGATAAATGCTACTTGGTTATAACTAAATACCACGAGAAAATTGTCAAGTGTAGAGATCTGAATATACAAATAAATAGATAATGGAAATTGAAAATTGCCCAGACGGTATCTATTATCGTCATCTACTGGTCTTTTAGAGAACAAACAGCTGGGTTTTAGTGAACATATTTATAAGACCATAAAAAAAGTAATACCGCTAGACATTGAGACACGTCAAAAAATTTGTGTAAGATACTCTGTTATATATCCCAGGTCACCTAAAGCTCGATAATACGGAAAAAATCCCGCTCAATTCAGTCCGTGTAATACTATAGATATCTGTGATGAGTAATTTTTTTCCTTAAAAAGAGTGACAGTCACATGGCTCAATTATGAGAAAATAAAGCTTCAATATAGTTACACTGTTAGTAACTTACAGAAATTCATTGTTTCAGTGCTATAATTAATGTCTTTCTGTGCCGTTACGTACTCCCGTCTAGTCTTAGTTATAGGTATCAGTAGGTTTGTTCCGATGAATTTTGTGCGCCTAAGATTTTCTTAGTATATTTTTAAAGTTAGAATCGCTTTTTTATCTGAGAATATAAAAATGTTTAACTTTTTAAAAACTGGCGTTCATTTCGAATTCAGCATGAAATGTCAGTAGTAAACGGTCAACTAGTTTGACCTCGTTTCGAAATAGTTCATCTTGGAGCCGTGGTGTACCGGATCTGTGTCCTATAAAGGACATAATAAACTTGAGATAGAGATAATCTCCTGTGAATAATTTCAAATACGTCCTTTTTTGCATTATTTAATTCAGCACTCATTCAAAAAAAGTAATTAACCTTTTTCTTTGTTACAGGACAGACACCAATTCCGAAAACTTCGGAACTATTCCGCGAAGATGGATGGGTTTAACCCGAAACCCTGACTCCTGTCTTCCCAAAATAACCAAGGAGGCCAGTACCAGCATGGAAGATTTGTCGTTCAATAGGCAATTGTTTCACGTACCCGGTACTGTCGTTAGACCTAAATCTATGTATGTAGCCGACAGTGATAGACCAAATAGTGAGATAAATGTTATTAGTGATAATATATTTTTTAATAAACATTTAAGTGAACAAAAGTTTGAAAGTGAGACTGTTTCAAAAGGATTAGCTAGTGGGACCACCAACAATAAAGTAAGGGCTATTTCTCTATATCTAATATATTATTATTAAATATTTTTGGAAAATATACAAAAATCTTATATAATATCTACAATAATTGATAAAAAACTGTATTCAACAATATGTTGTATATGCTTAACCATACGTGCTACTATTTATAATCCTTCTCGTCTTTCTTATATTTTTCTCGTCTTCCTTAGCATTATCATTTTCTTCCTTATACTCATCCTAATTATCTTTTCCAGATTCTTATTTACTTCCTATTACTAGTTTTAATAGTGGTCTTACTTCCAATTTTTCTTCTTATATTTGCCACATTCGTCATTGCTACCTTTCACATACTTCTTCTCAGCATCGCACCAGAAAACGTGATAAAATACACCATAATTTAACTCTTAAGTACTAACATCTTAAATCAATGGCGTAAACACTAACTAACCGCCTGACAGATGGGTTTAACATTTTAGTGGATATCTTTTTTGTTAAATATTTTAATACAAAAAAATATTGCGATGACTTACTAAAAGTATTAGTTATCTAAAAAAAACACGCTAATTAATATAGTTTATCTGTATTTATTAAAATAAAAAACATTATGACAATAAAGGTAGGAAGTTTCTAGTCTACATAGGTAAAGAGGAACTTTCTAGTCTTCTGTTTAGCTGAGGTTGGATAAGTTGAAATGCCAGTTTTTCAATAAAATTGGGCCTTTCTAAATAAGTATTATTTTTAAAGAATTATAAAGAATATAAGCATTTACTGTACTTATATCAAACATTCTGAAAAATATAGCCATAGGCCAACGTCGAGTTCGCGACTGCTTATAAATTTGGCACATTTTTCGTCCATTAAATCGACACCACCCTTTGTTGAATTATAATCCACTATTATGTGTGGTTTTTTAGTGTCTGTATCCTCAGTGGCTGCGTGATAAGATAATGAAACCAAAATTACGGCTTTATTTTTATGTTTTGTGTGTGAAAGTAAAGTAATGTGTTTTGTAAAACCGTAAATTGCCGTTCCCACTTCTCGTCGTTTGTTGGGTAAGAAGATAGGAGGAATTTCTTTACGATTCTTGCAGAGTTCCAATACAAGTTAGACCTTTACTTCTCAATATCTCTACCAGCTCTATAGATGTAAACCAGTTGTCAAAGGTTATAGATTTATTGGTCCCATAGAGAGGAATAGTTAAGTGCATAAGAGCCTGTGTCAGCTTACTGTATCTTTTCTGTTCCTCGGTAAGTCTAGTACCGTCAGAATTTTTTTCCGTATATATATATATATATATATATATATATATATATATATATATATATATATAAGCATTGAATAAGTAGCTAGTTAGAGCATCAGTACAACACATAATTTTTATACCATACTTTACGGGCTTACTCGGTATGTACATTTTGAATCTACATCAACCTCTGAATCCCACTAGCATTTCATCAATACAGGCTGAAGTTACTATAGTATAGCATGACTGATAGTTATTAATAAATTTACTAAAAATTTCTGAAATCGGTGCTGCTGGATCCAACACTGTTCTATCATTTCTGCCTTCGGGATTGTCAAATCGCAAACATGACAAAAGGAACGTACATCTCTCTTTTGACATAATGCATCTCATTATATCTCTACCAGTTCCATTAATAGCAAAAATAGTATCTAAGTTTTTGTTTGATTTAAATAAGCATGGAAATGGTAAAAATCACAAAAATGCGTGAAGTCATGTCAGGTCTTTGAGAGAAGGTGAATTTTGATTTTTGTACTTGGCTCTTTCTTTTGTCCATCTAAGAATTATGTTGCAAATATTAGCACTGAATAATAACTGTCAAACCTTTAAAGAGTCTGCACTATCTCCAATTTCAGCTGCAGGGCACAATCCAGGTAACTGTAGAACTATATTCTTCTGTGGACGCCGGCCTCTATTTGAAGTCGGAGGATTTTTTGACCATTTGTATCTATTTCTACCATAGAAATAATTCCTTGTCTCCTCTGGATCGTCTTCTTCACTGCTTTGGTCAACATTATCTTCTCTATAAGCCTGTTCTATCTCATTTTCATTTTCTGAAACTAAAAAGAGAACTTTAGGTAATGCTTTACTATGCGGTCTACCGTCGCGTTTCTACTATAGCTTACGGTCTACCCATGGATGCGGTGTATACGCTGTATTCGACAAGAAAATCTTTACAAAGGGTGTAAAACGCATAAATTATAATAATTTCTATTTTAATTTTACAAATCAATACTTTCAATACATAATTCTTCTACATTATGCGTTTAATTCACTTTGTAAAGATTATTTTTGTTGGTATTGTATACATGTGCGGCTTATCACCATATTCTTTTCTCAGAAGGGTTTGCAAACAATAATGAAAGACGAACTGTTTATTGCTAAGTACAATAAACATTTACACTAGGTACTATTATTTAGAAATATAAAATAAACTATGCAAATTTAGTTTCTTTACTAATATGCAAATAACACCCTAATATTTTCCCAGGGTATGCACAAATATGAACCCCTCTTTTCAAATAACATGGCGTGGTAGATTTACTTTCATTTTATTTTACATTAATTTTGCTGCAAATGTTTATTACTTGTGAATAAATAATTTTTTTCTACAAAGATTTTCCTTGCTTCTCATTATTTTGTACATCAGGTAGATCGCACCCTCGAGGTAGACCGCATACTACAGTAACACCGAACTTTAGTACAATACATACATAATAATTCCAAGAGACTTGACTTACCTTCTATTTCCGATTCCGTTTCGTGATCGCTGTCAATAGCAACATTTCCATCACAAATTGATTCAACTTCGTCCTTGATTCAATACCTTATCAAGCCATTTCAAAAGAGTTTCCTCATAGTTTTTATCCCCATATTTGACCTTTTTTGACGTACTGGGTACCTCATCCATTTTCAGGTAAAGAGTAAAAAAATACGAACACTAACAACCCGTCTATTAGACGGAAATCACTCTTTGAATCTAAATATCTTTGGAATAACAATCTGCACCAAACTGCCGATCTCAATACTAATAAATAACAACCCAACTTGAAAAGTCATAAACGGGGACCTTCAAAATTTTTTAGGTAGGGAGATATCCCACTTTCGACAAGCGATGCCTTAAGTATATTAATATGGAATAATTGATAAAGCTATAAAAATCGTTGATATTTAAAGTTCTTAGATATAAAAATTTCTTTTACAGGGCATCAACACCAGAAGACTGAAAGTACGGAGGAACCCAGTTCAAAGAGCGGCCTCTCGTCTGTACAGGGTAAACAGTAAAACGCATATCGGTGACACGCCCAGGGAATGTGTAGGTCCCGAGTTTGTGGTGAGAGCTTCGTTGCTCAGTAAGCAGCTAACAATGCCCGATGTTAAAACCAGTTCGGGAAGAACTCTAACTATAATTATGTTAAACGGCCAAAAGCTGGATGTGCTGTGCCATCCGAGTTCGACCACAGCTGGACAATTGTTCGAGGTAAGTGATATACGGGATGATCATTTAAAAGAAAACGAATTACAAAAATTCGGAATTTACCTTGGTCATATTCATTATTATCTTTGTATTTAAATATATATTGGCACAAAAAAAATAAAAAGTACCCTTGTTACAATAATATACAATAGTTTCCTGAACCGTACTATATTTAATATAAAATTAGTATTTCTTGGGTTTAGGTTCAATAAGTAATATCAAATTTGGAAATCGATTTTATTGTCCATTGAAATCAATGTTTCGGCAGAAAACCCTTGTCTTTGTCAAGATTCTAAATTGTACAAGATTAGAAACAAAAAGTTATTGTAAAATATATCAAAAACTTCCCAAAACGTAAAACGGGGAACTAACATTAATGAATTGACTGAAGTAAAATGGATATCTGATATCTCATGCTTTACTGTCATTAGTATATAATTATTTTTATATGTTTATTATTATATAAGTATTTTAGTGTTTTCGAAAAATGTAAAAGTAGAGATAAGTTATGACTTTAAGAGTGCTTTATGCTGTTATATTTATTTTAGTTAAATCAGATTTAAATATATTGTATTTAGCTTCTGTGTATCTTATTTGTCGTTGATTGCGTCGGTATTTCTTGTTATTTCTATTGATTTGTATATCTCCCTCCTCTTTTTGTTTTGTTTGGTTTTTAAAATTTTTCCAAAGATCTTTTCGAAGACAAATTTATGCTTCTTCTCGTTTTAATGTTTTGTGAGCGCAGTGACGTTGTTCTTGTCATATTTGTGAGACCGAATTCTGGATTTAAGCAGTTGACTGGTTTGCCCGATATAGACACCTTCATAGTGAATACATGGTATCTCGTAAACAACTTTTTTTGAGTTTTGGAGTATGTGTTTTTAGTTTAGTGAAACATATATTTTAAAGGTTGTTGCCTTTTTGAGCCACTGTTATGTTATGTTTGGCTAAAAGATTTTTTAGTTGTTCGGATAAATCTTTTATATATGGAAGAGTTGTATACATAGTCTTGATACTGTAAAGTTTATTGTTATTTGTATTGTTGTAAAATTTATTAAGTCTTGATTTGAAAATAGTTTCGGTTAGATGTTCGGGATATGCATTCTTTAGAAGGGCATTTTTCGATTTTTTGATTGCAATTGGTCTGTATTCTGGATCTGTTAGTTTTATTGATTTATCAGCAAGACTTATAATTACAGACTTTGTATGGGAAAATGGATGATGAGATTTGTAGTTGAGATATCGTGATGACCATGTTTCTTTTGTAAACCACATGGGTTTACAAAATCCGGATATCACCTGACATCGCATTAATAACACAGTTAAAATATTATGATTGATATTACTTATTTAACCTAAACCCCAATGACTGACGTCAGTCATTAATGTCTGTGTCCAGTTTTACATTTTGAATCTTGACAAAGGCAAGGGTTTTCTGCCGAAAAGTTGATTACTATGGAAAATAAAATCTAGTTCCACATGTAATATATATTTTATTTAACCTAAACCCAAGAAATACTAATTTTATATTAAATATATATATATATATATATATATATATATATATATATATATATATATATATATATATATATATATATATATATATATATGGCCTAGTAGGAGGACAAATTCGTTAAAATTTCCGTGCTCGAATCGGTATCAATAAAGTGTTATGAATCATTTCAACATATCCCTGCCTCATCACACTTGGGCTGGTACAAATTCGAACTCGAAAAGTCCAACGAATGTCTCCTAAAACTTGACCACTGTAGTGGTTAGCGTACAGAGGTGCCACCTGCGTTGGCGGCCATGAACGAAAACGATTTAATAGCATCGTTTTCTGTCCTCTGGGCTATACGAAATGTGTAAAAGATTAAATCTTTTCTGTTATAGCTTTGTTGAATTAAATGGCCAAATATATGGCATAGGAGGAGAAATTCGTTAAACTTCCCGTTCTCGAATCGGTATCAATAAAGGGTTATGAATCATTTCATTTTAGTAAATTTTATTAAAAATGGCATTGCTATTTTAAATATGATTTTATTTGTATTTTTTAATAATAATTCTAAATTCCTCCATTTTGGTATTACTGTGTCTCATTTTGTGTCATATAAATTAAAACATATTATGCCATCCGTTGTGTAGCTTCGTTTTAATTTAACTTTACACTTATTTAATTGTCCACAGTTCCCCGTTGACCCAATTTATAATACGATCACTCCCGTTACGCTCGCATCTACCATTATTATAAACCGCATCTCACAAGCTTCGATGAATATCACTTAATATCCAAGTTTCCCACCCCTGTAGTGTAATCGAGAAAAATACCCTATTAGACAGTATGGCGTTGCATATCGATCGGTTATATTGTAGGGGTTAATTAAAAAATGTAAATCAAATGAGAAGTTTTCTATGTTTGGTGGGTCGAAATATTTTTTTATTTCAACAATGAAAACGTCTTGCAAAATAAAAGACTGTTTTTATATACTCATTTTTATTTCCGTCTTTACCTGTTTCTTTATCCTTGATTTATTTTTTTATTTTTGGTTTTAGTAATGTGCTTACCTTCCTCGTCAAACCATTAATTTCTTTGTACTTGCTGTTACCTAGATATTACCTCATCTACAGTTTTGTGAAGTTGTAACTAGTCGTACCGATGAAATGTGGCTTATCCCGCCAGCTGGCTGCAACGGCTACGTGCACGTTGTCTCATTAGAACCTATGCAAAATTGGTCGGATCCGACCAGCCGCAATTCTGGTTCTGGCAGGAGTCGCAGTAGTGCCCGCTAGCTCTTAGCACCTGAAAAACTTCCATTATCCGTGCCCAGTATATATTATTACATTGTCTATTTGACTGTAGGTTGATATGTGCTCACTACTAGCATGTTTAAAGAAGTTGTAAGGTTTACCACTTTAATTCCATTATCATTACTCTCTTCCTGGAGGTCCTACATGCTATGATGGGACGGCACATAAGCTATCTTCCGAGTTTTGCATTGATATCTCCCAAAATAATCTTAATGTTATGTTTCTGTTTCTAATTCTGTTTTATCTTCAGTTGGAGCGTGTATGTTGAATATGCTGTAGTGAACCAATTTTCCGTAAATCCTACATTTCCAATGTTTGACCACATAGATGACCCTGTCATTTGTTAAAATTAAGTCTTGATATGTGGTCCCACATATTTGTGCATGTTAGGAGGTGGTAACTGAGCCGCACCTCAGTCTCAGGTATCGACATCTTGTAATTCCCACTTTCTCAGGCTACTAGCACATGAGGTGCCAGTTTTTATTCTCTTTAGCGCTCTCCATTTGTGGAGACACGTCGGGTAAGGTCATTTGTGTCCAGCTGACATTTCCTCTGAAGGAGCAAAATGTGCTTTGGTAGCTGATGCTTGTCATAGGTTTGTACGGTATGTTTCATATGCTTCGGGAAAGGATCTTCATTTTTTAGAAAGTTTTTTTGAAAACTTAGTCGCCTTGGTTGAGTTTGGTAGTCCTACAAGGGGTGTCAGCGATCTGTCTCTTGCTTCTTTCGTTCTACCTCTGGCGTGACCTGTGTTCGGGTGGGTGGTGGAGCCATTTCAATTATGAGGTAGGTCTCTTCGATGGGTATCGGTTTCAGGCTTGCTGATATTATACAAATTGTTTCATTGAGTGCTACGTCGATATTTTCTTCGTAAGCAGAGTTTGTCCACACTGTACTCCAAATTCCGCGGCGTCAAAATATAATACTAAGACAGAGATGCAGAGAGATGTGGTTGTTCTCTCCATTTTGTTTTATTTTAGTTGATTTTTTCATAGTATAGTGCTAAGTCTTCTAGAGCATTTGTCAGTTTTTCTTTGATTGCACTGAAGGTTCTTTTCCGAGCTGCCAGCGCTTTATTTTAATTTATTATCAGCATAAATAAATTGTTTTGTTTGTTAGTTTATATCATTGTATATATATTAGAAGTGATTATTTCGACCAAAAAATAATTTATAAATACGTTGGAATTATCAGGTAAAGTGGTCTCTAATATAAAATCTTTGCTTTTTCTAACAAACTCAATATTCTTCATCATATTTTTCAATATTTTAAATACTTCAATGTTAGTTTTTATTTGTGACGTCTTTTAATTTCTGTGAGTGTTTTTAAATGTATTTTTATGCCATTTATTGTAATGTTCAAATTATTTACAGTTTACTCCTGATGAAGCTATCAAATAAATATCGAAATATTGAGTTTCTTAGAAAAAACAAAGATTTTTTATTAGAGACCACTTTACCTGATAATTCCAACGTATTTATATATATATATATATATATATATATATATATATATATATATATATATATATATATATATATATATATATATATATATTAATTTTTTTTATTTCTTGCAGTTGATCATCCAGAAGGAACACATCGAAGAAAACTTTATGTTCGGGTTATCTGCTTTGATTTCTGGAGATTTCGTATTTCTACCATCCGATACACGTATTTCCAAAATTTTTCAAGAAGAATTACAGCAGGGTACACCTGTTACATTATTTATGCGGGTAAGTATACCCTTATAGAACAGTTTGATATATTTCTTATTTGATGTCTTGAGATGGACTAAGAAAAGGGTAGTATAAATTGGGTAAGATATTTTATATAAGTGCTCTCAATGGTAGAGGCCAATAGACAAAATGGACAAAGGTGTTCAAGCAATTGTAGGTCATCGTTTTAAAAAAAATTAGTAATATTCTTCTAGTGTAAAGGATTTAAAATTTCAAAATTGAAGCCTAGTTAATATCACTCTGTTCACATGTACTTATTAATCTCTGAAAATATAATTTCCAGTCTTCTCTCTTTTTAGCCATGTTTATCGATATTTTTTTGTACAGGACACTTGTTTCAAGTAGTTGAGCCACTTCTTAATAAATTTACGCTATGAAAAAGAATACAGTCCTTTAATTTAAATTTCTTATCTCCTACCGACACAATGTTCAACTCTTTCAAAAGCAGATATTTGTCAGTTTTTGTTCAATTATCTTCAAAGAATATGCTTTTCCTGCTTCACCCTCTAGCTTGTTAAGCCAGTAACATAGCCACTGCACTACGGCCGCCACTTTTAGAGGGTGATAGGACGTCATTTCCTTTCATAATATTGAAGATGGTAGGCAGAGCTTAAATTAATATGCTTTGGTACTCCCCAAAATACATGTCTTGTCTGTCTTGGAATTTCTTCAGTACAAGCCAATGCGTCTAAATCGGAAACAATAGAACGATATAAACAGTTATTTCAGTATCTCTACTTCCTCAGCCAGATCGAACTGATTCCGACTCAAACCGAAAAGTCCAACTAATGTCTTCAAAATATATATACTAGAGTGTGAAACAATCAGTGGACTCAAAAGCGATATTTGAGATTATACCTTCGTTTCAGTGTAAGAAGTATGAAAACAAAAAGATGTAATATGCAAACAATAACTTTATTATTGAACATAATCCTAAATATTCATTATTGAAAGTAACGCAAGAAAGACGTTATGAACAGAAAAATCATCAATTACAAAATGAATTTCTTCATTTTTCAGTATTTGACATTACCACCCCTACTCCTAATTACACTTTCCAATCGATTTCGTATGGATAGGATGACTTTTCTAATAAACTCTTGACTTGAGGCATTGCTTTCCATTCATCATTAAGTGCAGCTCTCAATTCCATTATGCTCCTTGGTGCATGATTTATGTCCCGGACCCTTCGTTTAAGCTCATCCCAAACATGCTCTATTGAATTTATATCCGGCCTCAAAGCAGGCTAATTTATTGTAGGTCTACCGATCTCAGTCAGATAGGTGATGGTGACTCCTACGGTATGTCATCGTGCATTATCGTTCATTAGAATAAAGGCATCACCAATAAATCCCGCGTATGGAACCCTATGTTCCTCCAAAATGTCTCTGATGTAACGATTCACCTTTAAACTTGCTCCACGTCCTCCACCAGACACAAAAACTAACTCGGTTTTCCCATCCATGGAAATACCTGCTCAAAAAATACAAGAACCGCCTCCATACGAAGAATTTCTCGTATACATCATTGACTCTCATTGCTCCCCTGGCCTTCTATAGACTCGACGCCTCTTGTCGTTGCCATGTAGGAAGATCTCTCTTTCGTCGGAGAATAATACCTTGATAGTCGTCCCAATTCTAATTGCCTTTGCTTCTGTGCTGCAGTTAGCTTGGGACCCGTAGCTACCCTTTTTGGTGTCAGGTTGGCTGCGTTCAGTGTCCTGACTCTCCAAACGCTGGTAATCACACCTCGGACCTCTCTAAGCTCTTCTTTGAGATTAGCACCAGTCAAATGTCGATTTCTCAGGGATTTCGATACAAGAAATCGATCATTTTTCTCCGTTGTTATTTGTTTACGGCCTCCTCCTTGTTGGCGAACATAATCACCAGTATCTTGGTAACGACGATACACTCGGGACACAGCAGATTGGCTTAAATTTAGTCGATTTGCCACGGCCGTCTGGCTCAGGCCTTCTCTCAATAATGCTACTGCTTGAGCTGCTTTGACGGATGTGGTATCCATTTGTAATGCAGTTGCGAACTTAAGTGACAAATGTATTAGTGGGTTGCTATGGAAATTGATGCATACGATGTTAACCGAAATAAGTCGGTGCTTGTCGATTTCAATAGAGTCAAATTCTGAACCCCTCTCTACGTGTTGCATTATTTATTTGTAATACGTCATCCGAGTCATCAAAAAACAAAACTTTTTTAAAACTCAATAATGAGGTTAATTATTTTACACTAAATATTTTTAAATTTACACTCTTTAGATTGATACAGGAGACGTACTTACGCAAAATAATTTTGAGTCGATTATTTTGCACTCAAGTGTATATTACAAAAACTATGTCTTATATAATTATGATATAAAAAGGACGTATAAGTAAAAAATGATTATTTTTCGGCCAGGAGAATTTTTATGTTTACCTTATTTTTTGGCCTCTTATTTGTTTCACCTAGGGTACAATACGCCCACTAAACTTCAAAAAATCGGCTTCACTGATCTATAAATATCTAGTTTATTACTACATGTATGTTGAAAACTAATATTATTTTAATAAGAGTTTAAAAACTTTAGTTTCAAAAAGTTTATTTTGACGTTTTGATTTCCACTTTGGAAACCGTTCTGTAATTTTTGAAATTCCGGAAATGAAAGAAATGTATTTTGAGAACGATTTTCGAAATAGAAACACCGAAACGTCAAAATAAACTTCCCAATAAAGATAGTAAAATGCATTAAGAGGTCACAAGAAAATAACTTCAGAACAATAACAGAGATTTTATCCTCAAATCTGGTAAAACATACCAAATCTCTAAAATCCTCACAATACTACTTGTACTTATACTTGTACGTAAATATTAATTTAAAATACTTATATATTATTAATAGTATTTAGTTTATTTTGTTAACTGTACTTAATCACGTATTCGATTCTCTTGAAACTAACACTTACTAACTAACATTACCACAGAATCACAAAAATAACATGAAAGTACCTTTACGTTCAATTTTTTTCCAGGTGCGGTTTTTCCTGCCGACCCTTCGAGGATTTCGCGGCAACGAATCCCGACATCTGTTGTATTTTCAACTGCGGAGGTCGATTATAGAACACCAATTACCTTGTTCGTTTAAGCAAATTGTTGAACTTAATGGATTGGCGTTGCAGGCGGAATTCGGCAACTATAATACTCGGGTAAGTACATATCGGTTTCAACGCATTAACAACACATTCTTGGGATTCCCCGCTTTCTGATGTTCTTAACTTTAACGCTTTCCTAATGACGTCGCTAATGAGCGTGAATGAGTTGCTGTTATTTAGAGTGGCGGAAATATTTGGATAAAACGGCTCAATGAGTTAAAACAGTATCGACACTGAGAAAAATAAAGATTTTACAATATGATACATTTTATTATTTGTGATGTTTAAAAACTTTAAAATAAAGTACAGAATAAGAAGTTATCTAGAAGATAAATTGTGTTTATTATAGTCTGTTACTATGTTGTAGGTTATCGCGAAATCGAAAATATAACCTAAAAATTGTTGTTTATTGTGGGTGATAGACATGGATCTGGTATTAGAAGATTTTAATAAAATCGAAGAGTTTGATGTTTAATGTTTATAAACTTAGTGCGAGAATGTAATATTTGAGGCACAATCGACCATTTTAATTTTTGTAATGGTAGAGACTTTTTAAGAGGTTTAGATTAAGTAAACTGACAGTGATCTATATTCTAAGAATATATTATAAATAGTTTTTAATAAAAGATTATAAAAGTAGGCATTCTTCCTATTTTCTTCACTTAGTTTAGACATTTAATGTTTTCGTAATCTTGATAATTAAAAAAATTTTAAATGAAGACAGTAGAAATGGGCTGTTTCTTAGAGATTCTGATTATACAGTGAAACCATTTTTAAGAAGTCCACCAAACAATTCATAAAGAAAATTTCTTTCATGAATTCATTCAATGAATAAAAAAATTCAACCGTTCCAATCTACAGCAACATTCTATAACCTAGCGAGAGATCAAAATGAAGAAAATTTTTAAGACGGGTTGCTAAATGAAGACATTATTAAACTTTCTGAAGTTAAAGATGTTTGAGCTAACCTTATATATTATTTTAGTGTTATGGAGAAACCTCAAAAGAATCGTTAATATACTTGTATCATTTTTTATTCGTTATTAAATTTTTCTTTACATAATTTAATTTATTTCTGCCACCACAAATTGTATAATAAAAAGAGTTATTAAAACATTAGTTTGATTTCTTTGACAATTAATTAAATATTGGTGTGTTCCAAAATAAATTGTACCGGGTGGTCCAATAAGCCGATCTCTCGGCTATATATCAGAAACTATTCATCTTATAACTTTAAGAGAAAAAATTCATTAGTAAAAGTGGAAAAGAGAAATCGCTGGAAATAACTTTCAAGTTTCTGGGTTAACCGCTAGGGGGCGTAACCTGTGAAGAAAACTTTGAAAACCAGTTTTTTGGGAAATATGCCCAATTATACCAAGTTTTAAGTAAGTAAACTAGAAAGAGGCCTAAATTCTGCACAAAGTTTTTTTTTATTTTTTCAAATAAAGGGTGGGGGAGAGTGGGAAAGTATTTGTGGATAAATACCTATAACTTTGGTTTGGATCAACCGATTTTAACTAAATTAGTGTCATTAGAAAGAGTGTGGATGAATTAATTTACATCTACTATAAAATAATTGCATTTAGTTTTAATTGTCATAGGTAGAGGGTACTTTCGAATAGAAAAAATTAAAATTTGTTTTTCTTTAAAATATTTAATGGCAACACCTATTTATTGTAAGTTATAATGGAACTGGATTAAATTCGAAACAAAATGGCGCAAACCCCATCTTAATAGCTTTTGTGGAACTCGAGATGAATAAAAACGCATAAACAAAAGTAAGTATAGTATTGACTCACCCTGTATTATAAATAAAATTAAAAAATAAGTCAGTAGGTACTTTCAAATTTTTTTATAGCAGAAGAATCTTAATGTTGATACCTATTTTGACCATTGTTATTTCATATGATTAAATATAATTTTTTCGAAACTAAGTAGGCTACGACAATGAATTTGACTGGGAGTTCATATTGTTTATTTATTGACAGCAGTCAAAACATTGTTAAGAAGTGTTATATTATAATTCGAATTGAAGATTCTCAGTTTTTTCAATAGATATTAATATTGGTAATATTAGTAATTAATTATCAGTACTAATAATTCGTGATGAGTATATTAAATACAGAATTGTATGATATGATTGGAGTTTATTTCAAATGTCACCAAAATGACGCTATTGCCTCATGTATATATTCTGTAGGATATCCTGACAGGAGACATTATGGCAAAGAAGTATTTCAAAGAAAGGAAAGAAGATTAAGAGAAACTGGTAGTCTTCATCGCCCTTATTTTAAACGACGTAGTTGAGGTATGACCGAAGATAATTCAATCAATGTTCTTGCTTTAATTCAACAGAATCCACATATAAGTAGTCGGCAAATCTTTATAGAATTAAACATACCCAAAACTACTGTTCTAAGGATTTTAAAACATCACAGGTTGGTTTTTCATATTATAAAGTGAACTTTTAGGTCAGAAACTTGGAATTCCCTTTAAACTTTAGATTCAACTGTTATTTTAATATTCCTATAAAAACGGCAACACGGCGCTTTTATCCTTTTATCCGTTTCTTAAAAATACTTATGCATGATTTATCTTGTGAAAAAATTGTGGATTTTTCAAGATTTTTTGAGTTTTAGTAAATATAGTGGTTTCTTTTTCACCAATATTTGTTGTTCTGTTTTAGACTGCATTCTTATCATGTAGTTCTCCACCACGCTTTACATGAGAGAGATTTTGGTGCAAGGTTGGATTACTGCAATTAGATGTTAGATCTGCTAGAAGAACAACCGCATATCATGTCAAAGATTTTGTGGATAGACGAGGCTACGTTTAATAGTGCGGGTGGTGTTAATCTGCATAATATGCATTATTGGGCTGAAGAAAATCCGCACTGGATAGATGAGGTGCAGGTTCAAGGTAGATGGAGTCTTAATGTTTGGTGTGGTATAGTTGATGGAAAGATCGTAGGTCCATATTTCTTTGATAGAACTTTAAATGGCGAAACATATTTGGATTTTCTGGAAAATCAGTTGCCTGTTTTATTGGAAGATATTTTCTTACAAACAAGAAGAGATATGATATTACAACATGACGGGTGTCTTGCGCACTTTTCCAGGCGAGTTCGAGATTATTTTATGCAAGTTATCCAAATACATGAATTGGAAGGGGAAGTATATTTTCATGGCCAGCTTGATATCCAGACTTAACATGTCTGGAATTTTATCTGTGGGGACGATTGAAGAACTTAGTGTACCAAACTCGACCAACCACGCGAGACGACATGAAACAGCGCATTCTAAACGCAATAAATAGTATATCAACAGCTGAGATTGACTCGCGAAAGATGACATCTTTGTGTGGACAACGATGGAAAACAATTTGAACATTTAATTGGACATTAAGTTTTAATGATCGAGATATTTGTATGATCTTTCACATATTTAATTTTAAGTTATAATAAAGGGTGAGTCAATGCTATACTTACTTATGTTTATGCGTTTTTATTCATATCTCGAGTTTGACAAAAGCTATCAACATGCGGTTTGCGCCATTTTGTTATGAATTTAATCCAGTTTCATTATAATTTACAATAAATAGGTGTTTACATTAAACATTTTGAAGAAAAACAAATTTTAATTTTTTCTATTCGAAAGTACCCTCTACTCATGACAATTAAAACTAAATGCAATTATTTTATAGTAGATATAAATTAAATCATACACACTCTTTCTACTGACACTACATTTCGTTAAAATCGGTTGATCCAAACCAAAGTTATAGGTATTTATCCACAAATACTTTCCCACTCTCCCCCACCCTTTATTTGAAAAGATAAAAAAAAACTACTTGAACAACTTTGTACGGAATTTAGGCCTCTTTCTAGTTTACTTATTTAACACTTGGAAGTGTTAAGGAAAATATATGGAGGAATCCAAGAACAGGGTTTGTGGCGTAGGCGCTACAACTGGGGAACCTGACGTTGGAAAATGTATTAAATTAGTACGCCTTCGATGGATAGGGCATGTTATTAGGCGAGATGAAGATGCAATGATCAGAACAATTTTCGACCGAAGAGGACCAGTGGGAAGACGAGCCAGAGGAAGACCAAAACTTAGGCATCAAGATAACATAGAGGATGATCTAAAATCCATTGGAGTTAAAGCATGGAGAAGAGTTGCCAGAGACAGGGGTGAATGAAAGATTGTTCTGAAGAGGGCTTTGGCTCATAACGAGCTGCAATGCCACTGATAATGATGAAATTTTCCTTTGGTTTCCGTGTTTTCCACGTTTTTCATCAAGTGGAGTTTTCCCAACAATTTTTTTCTGTAATATTCTTACACGATTCACTCCTACTTGATATATGTCAACAAAAAAGGAACGGCACACGGGCACATCACAACCAGAAGTTTTAAACTTGTATTTCGAGTGATTCTGTCTGTTAATTTTGGGATGTTCTATCTTTCTATACCTTTCTGGATGCTCCACTATGCTCCACTAATGCCATACAATCTGCTAGAAGAGTGTCTTGTTCTTTTGTTGAACCATTATCATAAAAAGAGTCAAATAAACGCTTTTAGTCTTGCGAAGTTATTTTTGCAAAACATTTTTCTACACAACACTACTCTAGACAACAGAAAATACCTTACTCAGTACAGTTTTTCTCGTAAATTTTGACACATGCTCCTGTCCACTCTGTCTCTTAAATTTTGCCACATTTTATTTCCAATGGTCTTTTTGCTTTAAAATACACTTAAACTTAATTTAAAATATAGCATAACCTCAATCACATTGTCAGAAATTCACCAAAGCAGAGTTGATTAAGAGGCACAAATATTTCTCAGCTGTGCCAACACTTCACTAAAAAAAGTGTTGTACCAACGTAACAAACCGTAATATCGTAGAAAAAATTGGTAGACTGATAGACAAATAGCAACATAAAGTGTTCAATTCTGTGTTCTCCGGAAGAAGGGCCCATAGACCTATAGGTTCTTATTCTAGCCACCGCTTCAATTATGGATGACTAATAAATATTTTTATAGCCTCTATTATAACTTTTTATTATTAAAACGTTCAGAAATACAATCGTCTTTTATTTCACAAATTTCTCCCCGTCGCCGTCGTCAAGATTTAAAAGTGGAAAATTTAAATGCCGCGACTCCTCCGGTTAAAAAATTATATGACTGGGCTATAAGATTTTCACTTTTTGTGAGATTATTTTAAACAGCTAGTTTTCTGTTATTCTAAACAAAAATAAGATTTTTTTGAAGATTTAATAAATACAGTAGTTATTTGAGAGAGATTTTGATGCAAGGCTGGATTACTGCAATTGGATGTTAGATCTGCTAGAAGATCAACCGCATATCATGTCAAAGATTTTGTGGACAGACGAGGCTACGTTTAATAGTGCGGGTGGTGTTAATCTGCATAATATGCATTATTGGGCTGAAGAAAATCCGCACTGGATACATGAGGTGCAGGTTCAAGGTAGATGGAGTCTTAATGTTTGGTGTGGTATAGTTGATGGAAAGATCGTAGGTCCATATTTCTTTGATAGAACTTTAAATGGCGAAACATATTTGGGTTTTCTGGAAAATCAGTTGCCTGTTTTATTGGAAGATATTTCCTTACAAACAAGAATAGATATGATATTACAACATGGCGGGTGTCCTGCGCACTTTTCCAGGCGAGTTGGAGATTATTTTGTATGCAAGTTATCCAAATAAATGGATTGGAAGGCGAAGTATATTTTCATAACCAGCTAGATCTCCAGACTTAACATGTCTGGACTTTTATCTGTGGAGAAGATTGAAGGACTTAGTGTACCAAACTCGACCATCGAAATATTACATCTTTGTGTGGACAATGATGGAAAACAATTTGAACATTTAATTGGACATTAAGTTTTAATGTTCGAGATATATGTATGATCTTTCACATATTTAATTTTAAGTTAAAATAAGGGGTAAGTCAATACTATACTTACTTATGTGTATGCGTTTTTATTCATATCTCGAGTTCGATGCAAGCTATCAACTCGCGGTTTGCGCCATTTTGTTACGAATTTAATCCAGTTCCATTATAATTTACAATAAATAGGTGTTTCCATTAAACATTTTGAAGAAAAACAAATTTTAATTTTTTCTATTTGAAAGTACCCTTTACCCATGACAATTAAAACTAAATGCAATTTTTTTATAGTAGATGTAAATTAAATCATCCACACTCTTTCTAATGACACTAATTTCGTTAAAATCGGTTGATCCAAACCAAAGTTATAGGTATTTATCCACAAATACTTTCCCACTCTCCCCCACCCTTTATTTGAAAAAATAAAAAAAGTACTTGAACAACTTTGTGCGGAATTTAGGCTTCTTTCTACAGTCTGTCCCAAACCCTTCTTTCAGTGCGTCACTAATTTTGACGTCATATAGGATTTTAAGAATGTCGAGAATTATTGCATGACATTTTAGTTAAATTTGACAGTTGCAGGATCGTAATCTCTCTTTTTCTAATTGAAAATAATTTAATAATTTTAATATTAGTCTTTGTTGTTTCTCGATATATCTCGGCATATTTAAAAAAATTTTATGACAATAAATACAAAATTAAATTTTCACTGTACACATTATGTACACTGTATCAGACATTTTCACAAATGTCTGATAATACTAACCTGGAATGACAGTTATCATTTTATCAGTTGACATTGTGAAAGTACTGTTACGATCGAGACGATCTGCGTCAAATTATATTTATGCGCATCATTGATTGGATATTTATTTAGCGTATTCTAAACTCCAACCAATTATATATCCGTAAGTAGAATTAGCTTTACGATAAATAATTTTCTGAGTTCTATGTATAATAATCACAGACTCACGTTTTTTTCTGTTACTTCTAGCTTAATGCGTTAGAGAGAATTCGATCAACTATGACGCACTGAAAGAAGTGTTTGGGATGAACTATAGTTTACTTATTTAACATTTGGTATAATTTAGCATATTTCACAAAAAACTGGTTTTCAAATTTTTCTTCACAGGTTACGCCCCCTAGCGGTTAACCCAAAAACTTGAAAGTTATTTCCAGCGAGTTCTCTTGGCCACTTATACTAAGGAATTTTTTCTCCTAAAGTAATAACATGAATAGTTTCTGATATATAGCCGAGAGATCGGTTTATTCGACCGCCCGGTACGTTTATCTTACAGGTAAGTAACAGCAACATAATTTGACAGCAACATGACGTGAAAAGACGATAAGAAAAGTGGAACAAATTTAATTTGAACGTGGAATATAAGAACATCAGGAGAAATAGAAGAACTACAAAACATAATTGAACAAATGAAAATCTACAAAATACATATTTTAGCGTTTCAGAAAATGATATTGAAGAACAAAGGCATCTGGACATATGGATAATACCTAATATATCACGGCAATTCACGAAGTTTCATAATAAGTGAAAGATACAATAATGCGGTAAAAGTTTTACCAACGTTAACGAAAGGATAGCTATTCTGAAAATGATTGTAACGTTCTTTGATATAAATCTCATTAACGTTCACGCGCATACAGAGAGCAAAGAAGCAGAAGAAATGTTACACTATAGAATATTATAAAGTCAAAATTTGTATCTATTAACAGAAAAAATAAAAATATACACAACAGTTATAAGACCCGTAGTAACGTATGGATCAGAAACATGGACATTGACTAGTGAACAAGAAGAACAACTTCTTAGATGGGAAAAAAATTTAAGGAAAATATAGGAACCTATACAAGAGAATGGGGAATGGCTTATAAGACTGAACCACGAAATAAATAGAGTATTTAATAGATTGACTATCACAAAAGAAATACGAAGTAAACGACTGAGTTGGTTGGTACAAGTAGAAAGGATGGATAAGAAGAGAAATACAAAAACAGTAATTAAAGAAAAATTAAACAAAAAGATAACTACCAAGACGTATGCCCAGAAAGATATGGATTGATGGTATTAACTAGGATTTTAAAGAACTGGGATTACGAAAATGGGAATAACAAGCAAAGAAAAAAAAATATGGTCAACTATAGTCAAGAAAGCAAAATATACGTGGCACTGAAATGATCTCCTTAAAGAATCTCCTCATTTGAGATTACTTTTATTACATTATATGCCAAAACTCCGTTAGGGTTCGCTATGTTTTACTAGGTATTTAATTGAAAAAAACTATCGTAAGAAATTGTGAACGCTAAATGGAAATAAAGCTAAAGCAATAAAACTTTTTAATCGAGAAAATAATATTTTAGTTTTTACCAAATTAGTCTATTTTTAAAAGCAAGTTATTTTAAAACGTAAACAGGAACTGTACTTACATTAAATTTGAAATTGAAATATACAGAAATAGCGCAGCTACAAATACTCTTTGACAAAATAAGTTCTCCGAAATTGATTTCCTTCTTTCAAATGTTTGAAACACAATTTTATATTGTTATTATTTTGTTCTATACACTATTTCATATTATATACCTATTATGTTGGTTTATAAAATACGTCTTATTTCCCATATTATCTTTATAAATATGCATAATTGTACAGAGGTGTCGAAAAAATAAAGTATATCACAGTTAGCTCTGTAGAACAAAATTTTAGCAATAGAACGTGATCGAAAATACATAAAAATTTAAATACTGAAAACGTGGGATACTTTGGACCTATGTCTTTCTTTGCTTGAAATTAAAAATAAAATAAAAGTTCTCAAACTGTATTGAGGAAGCAGATTTTAAACTGTATTTCGGTAGTTTCTACTGAGATGCAGATCTGTGCAGTCATTGACACACTTCAATTAATTCTTATAATTACCTATACACGGTTCACAATTTGTTGATAGCTCACTACAAGTTTAACCCTAATTAGAAAACTGAAATACAGAGAGGATAGGTAATACGATATAATAGTAAAAACCAACCTAAAACTGACGGTTTAAGACGTTTTCGACTAACCCACCTTATATATGAAGGAATACAATACCTTATAATCCTATTACGGGGGTGTTTTGAATGGTTAGAGATGAACGACCAGTGTCGTAGAGTATATGATTGAAACATTTATTTGAACTAAATAAATATATTTTTTAAATTGTACTTATGTAAATTGTATTTTTTAATAAAACTTATTGATTTTTTCCAAAAATAAAAAGTTTCTTGCCATTTGTAAAAGATACATTTATTTAATTAAGGAAAAAATAAGGCAAAATTTCAAATGTGTTTTAAATATATCCATTATTTTCGAATCCGGAGAAAACTAATAAATATTTTTGAACAATTTAAACGCAGAATGAAAGACTACATTATTACTCAGGGCAGAAAGTCCCTGAAAACTTCTACAATGTTTATTTTAATATGATATGTAACAGGGGTGAAAATAAAAGAGAAAATATAGTATAATTTTTAATTGAAAATATTGCATGCAAAATAAACTTTTTTTTATTCTAAAAAATATTTCATTCTGCCTTTAAATTTTTCAAAAATGCTGTTTAGTTTTCTCAGGATTTGAAAAAAAAAAGGATACATTTAAAACACATTGAACATTTTGACAGGCGACATTTTGCGCCTTTCCCCTTTAATACATTACGATTACAACTATTACTTACCTTATATAATTACGATTAGAAAACTATTCAAATTCAAAATAAATAGGATCAACTTCGGAATCCGAGTCATCTTGAGTGTTAATAATTAGCGGTTGTGTCTCTACGGTCGCAGTTATCAAGATCCCACATTTTTTGTTCTTCTATTACATGCCTTACTGCATCTTTCCAGTTTTGTTCTGTAATATGTTGTAAAGACTCGTATAACAATTCACGCACAGCTTGTATTTTATATAACGTATTTTTTCTAGCCACATAACTTTTCATTTGTGCCCAAATGAGTTCAATTGGATTTATTTCGCAGTGGTAGGGTGGAAGTCTAAGGACTGTAATGTTTCGCCTTTCCGCCATTTTGTCAACTACGTATTCCTTGAACTTAGATTTGTGTTGCCGGGCAATTTTTAGAAGTTCTGCTTTTACCATTCCATCTTCGTAAGGCAGATACTTATTTCGCAGCTAGTCAAGAATATCCTGTTTCTTCCACGTAGTCGTTGGAAGTCTTTCTACTAGTCGTGAATGATAAGGTGCATTATCTAATACTATAATTGAATTTGGTGGTATGTGTTCAATCATCTGCTCAAAATACTCTTCGAAAACATCAGCTGTCATCTCGTCGTGATAGTCTTTTGTGCTTTTGGACTGAAATTCCAACAAACCATGCTTAACAAATCCTTTTTCACTACCAATGTGAGAAATTATTAATCTACTGCCTTTACCAGAAGGTGGGGAGATACCAGTAGACCAACCTTCCATAAAGGCTTGCCTGGAGCTTAATATATTTTTATCTGACCAATTTTTTTTTAGAGTATGACCTGAGTTTATCCACGTTTTATCCTGGTAGAAGATGGGCCTTCCTTCAGCCCGGAATTTTCGTATGGATCTTAGATAATATCTTCTCCAACATATTATCTCCTCCCGGTCAATCAAAAGTGATTTTCGGTCTGATTTCTCCCACTGGAAATTCAATTCTTTTAAAACTTGCCACAATTTAGTTCGTCCGATATGAGGCAAATCCGGGTCGTCTCTAACTTCTTGTAAAATTTTGTTTAGGTTTGGTATTTCTTTTTTGAAAAAAAATCCATGAATTTTCCTTCGAATACCATTTTTGGCAAATTCATCAATTTCAATAGGCTTTTTCCCTCTCTTTAAGTGTTCGTTTGTGTTTGGGTTAGCTATACCGTGTTTTTTTCTTTCTGATAGGAACCTATATATAGTTGACTCTCCTACGTCAGTCATGTTGGCACAACTTTCGACTATGTTGCGAACAGTGTTTGTGGGATTCTGAGAAACCAGAGCATCGTGAACATTCAGGACAATAGTCTTCTCTCTTGGTGAATAGACAGACTTACTGACTGTACGCAGCAGTACCGGTGTAAAACTTGATGATGTTGATGATGAAGCCATCACAAACAATCCAACAAAACGAGCACGAGCGAAAGGTACGTATATGTTCGTAGGTATATGGAATAAAAAATCACTCACTCACTGCATATAATTCGCAAAAGAAATATTCGAGACGCTAATTACTGCCGTAGACGCGGACACACCGACGAGCCGTAAATTACATGCGATCAAAAACGTACTAAACAAAAAAATTGTTTTCGTTCGTAATAACTTTGCCCTTTTAAGTTAAGTTTCGAATATAAACTGAACAAACGAGGCACGTGGCCAAAGCATACCCATTATATTATTAAAAATCTGGGTAATTCCATCCTAATTATCTTGCAACGAATAGTACCTTCGGATATGAATTCCAGGTTTTCTAGTAAAGTGATTAAACGCGAAGATTAGTATTGAAATATCCAAAAAGATAAGATATTCTTATTTACAAAATTGTTAATGGTTAAATTCTTATTTTTATTAATATAATATAATTACATAACATTAGCCGTGAAAGTTTTAATTGTTGTTTGCTAAATATATTAGTATTAAAATATTATTAATATTATATATATATATATATATATATATATATATATATATATATATAACAGTATTAAAAAATATTATATTATTACTTAATGAATAAACACTATAAACACCCAGGAACGCCTATGGTTTACGACTGTTTTATGAGTTTGAGGCACATTTCGTGCTCTCAACAATATATGAACGGAGAATACAGAACCAGTACCAGTAGTTTTGTCACAGTACAACCCCACATAGCAATGCAACTGATATAGGTAAAATGAGTAGAGCGTTACGATGCGACCATTCGCTCCTGGCGCTAGGATAGTAGTCTCAGAATTGGTAGTAGGTAATTTATTATAGTTTATAAAAAGTAAGCTTTTACTTGTAAAATACATTGTTAAATTCAAAACCACTATTAATAAATAAATGTGTTCCGATTTGTATAGACGGTACAGCAGGCAATATCGTTTTTTAAAACCTCAAACATGAAATAAAGAACCAGTAGAAGAAAACACATAAAAATAAAAGAAAACATCTAGAATAAGGTTCAATACGGTCATCAACTTAAGAAGATAGTGATAATTATGATCTCATTCTATCAAGCCATTGTCACATAGTTTTTTTTAAAGAAAGAAAGAAAGTCACATAAACGTTGATTTACTTGTGCTTCTTTCAGTACCTTAAAACCTTTGGAAGAAGAATTAAAATCGATTTTCCATGAAGGAAATTGTTATTGAATAGAATGGGCTACAGTACCTCTGAATAGCTTCTTTTTTTTTTCTAAGGGTGGAAATTTTATAAAAACCGTTCCAGGTTAACACATGCCTAGGAATGGCTGGCGTGTGTTGGATTCAGGGTAGAGGAGTACATCCGATCCCATTTCCCCCTAGAAGAAGATTCTGCAAACGTAAGCCTTCCTGTTATCCTGCTTACCAACTAAAAACTAACCTCTCTCAATTGTGCGCAGTTGACTCTCGCACGTACCGTACTCTGAAAGTGGAATGGCCGCTGAAAGGCTGACGACCCTTTCGGTACACTACCTTCTCTTATCTAGATCTTATGTCTGTCGTTGGTCCGGCTGGTGTTTCTCTTCATCTTTCTTTTTAATAACTGCTCGAATGTAATTATGTATACTATTCCATCCCTCCTTACTTCCCATCATCTTCACGATCATCTCTCTCACAGTCACAGGGTTCATACCTATTTCTCTATACATTTTCTTTATCCCCACTGCCCATCTACTACATTTCAGCATTGTGTGAGTAAGTTTCGAAGTATATACATACAGTATAGGCATTTGTCTGTATATGTCTTTCTGAACCTATAAAGATACGCCCTCAAAATACCCACGTCCTGTAAGCACTTGCGTCAGGAAATAATCCAGTCGCCTATGACCACAGTTCACCCAGTACCTTAGGCTCAGGATCAGCATCTTATTGCGCTGGGCAATATCTTCCGTGCTGTTTCACTCCTCTTTTCATCTTTTCATTGAGCTTTTCTTTTCTTTTTTATGGCTATAGTCAAATGCTCTCTTCTCTCGTAGATATGTCTCCTTTTTCCTGCTAACATATTCAAAGGAACGCAATTCCTGATAGTCTACAAGGCCGACGCAGATACAGATCTGTATCTGATACGTAATTCTAAAGATCCCATCAATTATCTGAACCGTAGTGGTGTTTATAGACTAAAATGTTCAGATTGTGATGCCACCTACATAGGAAGAACATGTAGATCATTGTCTTCACGCTCTCTAGAGCACACAAAAAGAGAAAACACCTCCACCTTCTCTCAACATCTAAAAGAACATAACCACACCCCGAATTTCCCAGAAGACGTATCACTTATCCACAATATCCCCCAAAAAAACTTTCTCAAACTAGCCCTATACGAAGACATACGAAGACGAAGACCAAAAATAAAAAAGTCCAAATTGTGTTAATCGCCATGTCTCATTCAATTGAGACTTCCTTCCACTCCATCTCCAATTATTCTCATAACCCACATCCTTAATTTACTTCTACAATATAATATACATTTATCATTATTCGTTCGTCAACTATTCATCTTACTTAGTTCACTCCACAACCACTTTTCAATACATTAAACTCTCTATCTTTCCCCACTCCTTTCTATTTAACCTAAATTTCAGGTCTGACCCCTATATCTAATGTTTTCTTTGCTTCTTTTCGACACAACTAATCTTCTCACAACTTCCTATCCTCGCAACATTTTAAAACATCACACTTTTCTTTTTACTTAAATTTAACAGAGTTACCACAACCATTCTACTTTTGCAGTCCTTACACATCTGGTCAATATATACCAATAGTCTATCAACTTTTTCTACCCAAGTCAAGCTCATGAACTTATAACTTATCCTTTTTATATTTCTCATGTACCTAGTGTTGCTTTATAACAGATAGGGCCTTTTCTCCTTAAGTTATAAGTTGAGTGTACCTATCCTTTTCCATCCCTCATCTTATTTTACTTACCCATATAGCTCCCACAGGATTTGGTTTCGGATCTCTGGAGACCCCAGCCTCCTGTAGAGTCTTTCCTCTTCTCACAACTTTTTTAAAATTACTCATTCTCTCTTTTTACTTAATTTTAACAGAGCCACCTATAAACATTCTACTTTTGCAGTTCTTAAATATCTTGTCAATATACAACAATAGTTTATTAACTTTATCTACCCACTTTAGCTCATGAACTTATAATTGATCCTTGTATATTACTCATGTACCTGGTGTTGCTTTATAACAGATAGGGCCTCTTTTTCTTAAGTTATAAGCTGAGTAATGTATGATCAACATATTATAAAACCACGTTTCAACCATCAATTTCTGTTCGTCTCATATAGTTGTTAACATAAAAAAATAACTAATCAACTTTATCCGATAACACATAATCAGTTATTTATGTTCATGAACTTGTAACTTAAGAATTCTTTTATATTAACCAGGTACCAAATGTTGTTTTTTAACGTACAGGGCCTTCTATGCTCAAGTTATAAGTTATATACCACTTGAACACCACATTACAAAAGTATTTTATTGTATTCACTTAGTAGCATTTTCAAAAATATTATTTCCTATTTCACCCATCAACAATAAAATCTCAAGCATCCAACTTTCCACATATGTCTATTTTGCATTTTCCAGGTACCAAATGTTGCAAAACATAAAGGGCCTTTTATTAGAATCCTGATTTCACACCTATTTATTAGACCTGTGTATGGTTGGTTGCCTATCAGTACCCACATAATTCTTCACCACAATTCATTCCACATACATTAATCAATAAAACACTTTTCTCCATGTTCTTAACATAAATTCAGGACAAATTCACAATTTAAAACTACAACATTGACGGTTGCTACTGTTATATTATTTTAACTTTAACTTATTCAATTTTCAAATATTGCTGGCTTCTGTCATATTTAGACACAGACATTAAGTTACACTGACTGCTTTGTTGAGACTTCCGTCCTAACATGTCAATTTTGTCATTCAAATCAGTTGCTACAGTCTGTCCCAAACCCTTCTTTCAGTGCGTCACTAATTCTGACATAATATAGGATTTTAAGAATGTCGAGAATTATTGCATGTCATTTTAGTTCAATTTGACAGTTGCAGGATCGTAATCCCTCTTTTTCTAATTGAAAATAATTTAATAATTTTAATATTAGTCTTTGTTCTTTCTCGATGTATCCCATATTTAAAATATTTTTATGACAATAAATACAAAATTAAATTTTCACTGTAAAATGTCTGATAATACTAACCTGGAATGACAATTATTTTATCAGTTGACGTTGTGAAAGTACTGTCACGATCGAGACCTTCTGCGTCAAATTATATTTATGCGCATCATTGATTGGATATCTATTTAGCGTATTCTAAACTCCAACCAATTATACACCCGTAAGTAGAATTAGCTTAACGACAAATAATTTTCTAAGTTCTATGTATAATAATCACAGACTCACGTTTTTTTCTGTCACTTCTAGCTTAATGTGTTAGAGAGAATTCGATCAACTATGACGCACTGAAAGAAGGGTTTGGGACGAACTATATGATCAAGTCCTCGTAGACACTTCGTCTCAGGACCAGCAACTTCATGTGGAGTCGTACGTTGCCATGTTATCATATCCACTGGTAACTTTAACATCCTAAAATATAAGACTAAATAATGTAAACTAAATTGTAACATATAACTTTTAACGGGTTTTTACCCTGATATTTAGTGGCTCAAAACATGTACACCTAGTAAGTATTAACCACATTTTGTATTAATATTAAGTGGTTATATACTTTTTAGGACACTGATGATGGAATATGGATTCCGAAAACGTTTTGTCTTCATGACATAGCCCGTTTGGGGTTTTTAATTTATATACCTTTTATAAAGGATTTTAACAAAAATTTTTTGTACTATTAAATGCTACACTATTGTACGGAGATAAGGGATGGACGCTAAATCCAAGAATTATGTCACGTCTGGATTCTTTTGAGATGTGGTTGTACCGGCGGTTATTAAAAATACCATGGATCGAGAACCTATCAAATAATTGAAAAGAATCGATAAAGATAAGGAACTATTAACAACGATAATCAAAGAACTGCAGCTTATTTGGCCATATCTGTAGAAAGAATAAGTAAAACTCTGCAGTTGATCAATGAGGGCACAGATATATGATTAGCATAAGATGGAGAAAAATTCCAGCTGGTGGTGGATTACTTCCGATGAATAGAGAGCGCATGAAGAAGAAGAAGAAGATTTCCAAAATGAGATTAATATTGAAATCTTGAAGTGTCGACCGCGAACCCTAGATTTGATTCGAATTGACCACCTTTGAATTGTTCTGAAAAACTAAATTTGGCATTATGTACCTTCTCCATGACTTGTCAAGAACTGGGTTATACTATTCTGTTAAAATTGAAAACACTGTAACCATCCAAAGCTTGATAATAAACCTATATGAATGTAAACGATTTGTCTCTTTTCACTTTTTTTGTACCTTATCGCTAAAGTTTGTTTAATTCGCTCAACTTCAAATGAAAATAAAATTTTGCTTATTGCAATATTGTTTAATTATCGTCAATCACCTTATCTTCCTCTTGACTCGCTTTACAACTCAGGGTGAGCCTTATACCCTATTAGTATTAACAGGAATATATAAAAATAATATGATATAGTATGATATAAGTAGTAAACAATGAAATGAAATATATTATTGTAAATAATAAAAAAATCGATTGGCATAACTCATAAATTATTATCAATTCGAAACAGAATCGCACTTACCATTTGTCAGCGTCTAAACTCATTGTGGTGTCACGTTGCTGCAAGGAAACGATCAGCGATGTCGCGACGGGAAGAAATATTCCTATTTTCGTAGAGGCCATGTAGAGTGGTGCTCTGGGATTATTTGGGACGGCATGTGTACCGTAATAATTAAAGCTGTCATCTCAATCTTTTTGTCCAAAATGGAGTATACATTTCCTCAACAAATTGATATTTTAAAAGCTTTTATTTCAATTGTTCGGGGGTAAAATTAATGGTTTCCCAAAAATGTGTGAAGATTTAAATAAGTGATTCTCGGATTCGACAAACATATGAATATGCCAATTGTTTTGTGGTAATTTTAAAGCCTGTAATAAATATGAACAAAAAAATAAATGATTAAAATATAAAACTAATATTAAAGTAAGCACTAAATACTGTTCCAAACACTTGTACTTTATCCTATTATCTTCACTATAAAAACCCACTCAGAATCACCATTCCACAAAACAGCACAAAAAATGAATACATATCACGAGACTTTTCGCTGTATTTTCCCACTCACGGATTTACTTAATTCCAGAACAAATCTCAAGAAGACAAATCAAGTTATCTCATTGAAAAATGCGCCTCGGTAAGAAAACAAATTATATTGAAAGTCGTAATGGAAACAAGAGATGCAAAAACTGGTTAGCTTTTTGTTTAAAAATAGTTGAGATATTTAAGATAGAATTAAATAGTTTTTTCTGTACTACAGTGAGAAAGAATTTATAAGTTTAAATTAAAATTATAATTTTCAAATTGTAATATTCTAAATGGAAATCGAAAATTCAATCAAGAATAGGAAATTACAAATTGTAGATTTAGATTTCAACTTTACAAATTGATACAAATACGCTACAAAATACGCATATCCGAGAAAAATAAGAATATTTTTATGGATTTATTTGTATTTATAATAATATACATTTATAGTAAGTAATAAAAGATCTGGTTCACAGGCAAAATAATGTTGTCAAGGTCCCTTTAGATGTCTCTGTCCACTTTATGACGTATTGGATGGCATTTTGAATGTTGTAACAATAAAACACTGAAAACTTTGTTTTCAAAACTACCACAAAATTTATTTTAAATTCTTATCACTACAGCTGTTTCGGCTGATTGCCTTTCTCACTTTAGAAAGGCAATCAGCCGAAACAGCTGTATTGATAAGAATTTAAAATAAATTTTGTGGAACTTTTGAAAACAAAGTTTTCAGTGTTTTATTGTTACATAAAACGAATTTCCATCAAGTAACGGTCGAATCCATCAATTATTTTGATTGTTACCTAATTCTTTCCACGGGCATGTTCCACACCATGCCAGTCTGCCAATTCCCTCGTTGATCAACCATTATGTTGTAGTGCGACAGCAATATGCGTAAAGTAGAAATTTGGAAAAATAGCGCCAGCGACTGAACGATAGATTTTTTTTTTATTGTTCTCTACAACCACAGGGAATATTAGCGACTTGAAATATAATACAATTAATGTTACAATAACTTATTTAAACCAGTGTCTTTTAAATAACTTATTATATTTTTAACATTAATGTTTTCTCTTAAGGCTTACTTTTTATTGATTAAGATGGTATACCTCTTTCTTGTAGCTTGGGATTGTTTACAATTAGTTAATATATGTTTCACGGAAAGGGTTGTTTGGCAATCTTCGCACATTGGTGACACAGTTCTAGCCGCAATCGCGTTATTCTCACTTGGTGTGGTCTGTTTGATGTTGTTTGGGGCCACGGTTTCATTAATTGTTCAATTTATTTTAGTTTATTTTACGATACACTCCACGTATTTTCCTACGCACTTGATTTCAGATTTCAGATCATAAGAAGAAACTTTAATAATGTGAATGGAATCCTGGCTGAAGGATGCTGAGCGGGCTAGTTGGTCTGCTTCTTCATTTCCTTGTATAACGGAATGCGATGGGACAAACAAGTCGATGCCGATTTTTTTTTTTTTTTTTTTTTTCGTTTAGTTTCGTTATTTTTAGTTTGATCTGTAATTCGATTGGAATATTGGTATATAAGTGTTTGATAGTGTGGACTGGAATTTAAATTTTATGAACGTATTTGTGTGAGAATGACTACATCAACACCGTCTGATGATTTGAATGCATCAGTGTATATATATCTACAATAATTTTGATAAGTTTTCATTTCTTTTAAGAATGACTGTTTGATCATGTCTCTACGGGTTTCACTTTTTTTTGTATACACTTAGGTTGGTATTCATTTTGGGAATTGATATTAACTAAGGTGAAAAAGTTAGGAAATTTGATAGGAAAACGTCAGGAATTTGAAGATGTAGGTCGTGAAGATCTCTTCTAACTCTTTTATAATATGATGGATCTAATCTTGTTGCAGAGAAAGTGTTTTGAAATCGATTCTTGAACATATTGGTATAAGCAGGGTGCTATTTACTACTAGCTATTTTAGCGGTGGTTCTCCTGTTAGGCATTGTAAACTTTCTTCTTCTTTATGTTTCATCTTCTATCGAAGGTTGGAATTCATCATTGCTATGCGGACCCTGTTGACTGCCGCTCTAAATAGTTCTGCACTACTGCAACCAAACCATTCCCTCAAGTTCTTCAGTCACGATATTTTTCGTCTCCCCACATTTCGCTTTCCTCGAATTTTACCTTGCATAATAAGCTGTAATAATGAGTATATTTTCCTTCTCATAACGTGGCCTAAGTGGTCAAGTTTTCTTGGTAAACTTTTCATTTGTGACATTTGAAACGGCCATATACTCCTATGTTAACATGGTGGACAGAACTGGGTCACACAGAGAAATGTCAATTGCCGATGTTGTGCCATTTTGAATGTTGAATTTAATTGGTCTTCAGTCGTTATGAACGATAGATTTAAGAATGGTATTAGAGTACTAGTGAGCTGGTAGGGAGTGATTTTGAAAAGTAAAATCGAATCTACTTCCCTTCAGTATTCCGCAGAACGTTATTCTTGTACTACCTCTATTTATATTGCATATTTCCAGTACCACTCCACAATCTTCTTCGACAAGAATCTGAATAAAATTCAAATCTGAGTTCGACGTTGAATAAAAGTATAGTCTAATCTAATCTTTATTCCAGTTGTGATATTCTTCACCTTACTTTAATCTCTCAACGGTATTAATTGTTAAGAGAAGTGATCATTTGAGTGGTCTTCGACAAAAGAGATAGCAGCTGAAACTAAAAAAATAGCTGTAGCTATTGATCATAAGCTACAGTTGCAGCACATCCACATCCAAAGTATTATTCGAAATGATTTCACGTAATAGTTTTACGACAAAGCTGCCATTATCAATCATGGGATTGTTGTATCATACTAGCTTGAAGAAGGTCTTCAACCCTATTCATCTTCGATTAAATTAAGTGGGGATATTTTATGCTAAATTACAATACTTGCACCTTCATTAAAGGTCATTCAGGTCAAAAACTTAAATTAAATACCAAGGGGGATGCAAACGCACCCAAGTTTTGTTTTATTTATTTACATGTTTAACGTTTGTTGATAAAGTACAGTTGGGTTTTTTTCATTGAACGTTTATAAGCATTAATACCACACATGTCCAATAAATAAAAAAATATTGCCATCAACCACTGTTCAATCACAAATTAGTCCATTAATTTGTAATCTCACATTAATCTTAATTTCCTGAATTTGTGTAGTTTTACCGTGTATAATTATGAAACATATCGATTAGTATCTTAATTACAGTTTGTTCAACTTCCTGCAAACTATAGATTGCCTAATATGTAATGAGGAAATGCCTGCAATCATTTTCTCGGGTCAAATTATATTTGCCAGCTTTCAGAAGTCAAAGATTGTGTTCTATGCAGAGGACAATACACTTATTTGATGAATCTTAGCATTTTAGTGAGATATTTTACTCCTCGACTTCAGCATTTTATTTTGTCATCGTCGATCGAGAAGAATCGGACACAGGGAATTAGAAACAATTCGAAATTATAATTACATTCGAATTTGTCCAACCACCGATTACTTTTTTTGTGTAGAGTATTTTTTGCCAATTTATCTACTGCTCTCTTTATTCTGTTACAGAGCTAATTTTTTAATGCGTTTTCTATCTTTTCTCTAACTAAGCCAATAAATGCTTCGATTTCTTCTTCTAAAATAGGATTAAAGTTGACTCCTTTCTTAAAATAATAAATAATAGCTTCTCTGATTGTGTCAAATAAGATTATTTCCATAATACTTCTGACAAAAGCAATTTAAAAGCTTTTTTACACTTTAAAATTTGCTTTTCTTTTGTCACAAATGGCATCTTGCCCACTCACTACCATCTTTAGAAACATACTTTGGGTGACGGCTATCTAAATGTGCAGATTAATCTAACATATCAATGAAATCTGCAGCGTCACCTTCATTATCACTAACAAACAACTCATCTTCCTCTCTATAAGTTTTAGTCGCCATATATGTTTCTTCTATCACCAGCATTTTCCTCTAATGACAAATCTCCATAATCACTATCACAGTCATTAGTTTCGAGTAATGCTTATATTTCTTCCTCGGTAAGCTTTTTGTTACTCCGAAGTTTAGATGACTGGCAGGATGCCTTAATAACACTATGGCGAAACAGACACATTAACACTGAGATGAAGTCAAGAATTTATAAAACCAGTGTAATACCAATAATGACATATGCCTCAGAAACAAGACCCGACACAGCCACAACGCAAAGGCTACTGCAAACGGAAGAAATGAGAGTATTGCGAAGAATTCAGGAAATGATGAAAAATTATTTTGGCATTTATTTACAAGGACTGATGACTGGAGTGCCCCTGCAAAATGTCAAGGTGGAGTATTTTTAGTGGTCCATTCTGTTTATTTACCATATACTCATACATATATACAAGTTTATATTAATAGTTGCTTTTATTTTTACCACTCCTTCCAAAAAATCTAAAACAAATAACCAGGAAGAAGGAATATTTCTCATTTAGTGTGTAAAAGTGACCGACGTAAAGTAGTCTTGCTCTTTGTCGCCACTCATTTCTGTCTATCGAGTCTTCTTTATCTAAACCTTTCTTTCTTAAGTCTTTTGTCACACAGTCCTTTCCCTAATTAAGTCGTTTCTGATCCTGTCCTTTCTAATCTTACCCAACATCCATTGTAAAATTTTCATTTCAGCTACCTCCATCTTCTCTTTCTGAAAGTTCTTTACAGGCCACACTTCACCGCCTTACATCAACGCAGGTCTCACCACACTTTAGTATATCTTGCCTTTCAGCCCTTTCCCGATTTTTCGATAACAAAGTACTCCGATTATTCTCTTCCAATTAAACCAACCAGCCTGTATCCTGTGGACAATTTCTCGATCTGGTGTCCCATTTTTCGTAATGTAGGAGTCAAATTAATAAAATGTTTCTTCTCTTTCTAGTTTTTCTCCAAGTAATTCTATATCCCCAATCATTCCTCTACCTTCTAACCACATATACTTCATTTTCGACCTGCTAATCTTAAGTCCTCCCTCTTCAAAAGTCCTTCCTTAACTCTGCAACTTCTCTTCCAACATATCTTTACCCTCCTCTACTAACACGATATTATCAGAGTATTGACCAAGGAGCCCTCTCTCTTACTTTCTCTGTCAGTCATCCATAACAAAATTAGATATGGACCCAGTGAAGAGTCTGGATGCAAAACAACCGTCACTGGAAAACTTTCGGTCAATCCGACACAAGTTCTTACTCAGGAACCTATTTCTCTTTCATACATCTCTATAACTCTTGTGTAGGAATTATGTCGAACGCCTTCTTAAGATCTATAAATACCAAATTTAGTTCTCTTTTCTTCTCACCGTATTTCCCTACCAACTATCTCAAAGCAAATAAGGCATCCTTTGTCCTCATCTCTGGCATAAACCCAAACTGTTCTTCTCCTATCGATGTCTTGGTGTCTTGGTCTCCTGGTGTTCTTCATTTAGCAACTTTCCGAATTACTCATATAATCTTTGGTTTATTTCAACATCGGTTCTTACCACTCTTCCATCGCCACTTTGTCTTTTGCTTTAGCAATCCTGTATAACCTTTTTATTCCCTCGGGTGTTTCCAACTCTTCATACAGTTGTGCAGACGATCTTTCCTTAGCAGTAGCTATAGCGCGTTTTACTTCCCTCTTTGCTACCTTGTGTATATCCTTATTTTCCTCTCTTTTAGACCTGTCATACCTCTTTCTAACCTCTTTATTCTCTCTAAGCGTCTGTCTCTATTGCTACCTTATATATATATATATATATATATATATATATATATATATATATATATATATATATATATATATATATATATATATATATATATATATATATATATATATATATATATTGTTGTGAATTTATTAAAAGGTTCAATATTTATAACACTTACGGATTTAATTTATTTCTTTATTTATATTAACTTATCTGACAATAATTTATATATTATATCCGTACGTAACAAATTCGCGGGCGCGGGTTCAGAATTAACTGTTCCTTCCAAATCAAATGTCCTTTATATATGCCATTGCCTTTACGCTAGAATCATCGAACAGCCTTCTCGATTTGCGGCGAAATTATAACGGTAAGGCAAACGGGTATTTTTTACATCGGCTCGACCGTTTCTGGAAGGTCCATTCAGGTAAATTTCTGCCGGCTAATAGAATACTCTCGTAAAATCTAAAAACAGAACACATTAGTCATAATATTTACGGTTATTTTAGGCCAGGATAATTATCGTAACATTGCCCCCCTCTTAAAAGATGGTTCCTCCTGGAACCTTGTCGGGACTGAAACCGGAACTGTATGCTGGTATCGGCAACTGGACCCTCTTTTACAACTTCCAGTTGTATAAAAATGACAAGGGACGGTTTTCTCTCCGCACCAGTAACTATGCGGATTGCAACAGACTAACACCTGGACTTCGGTGTCTTTAAAGATCTCCTCCACCATATTTCGGATAACCCTCCAATCTAATTGGCGGCACTCCAACTTTGGCATGGCTAACTTTTGCACGTCGGACTCTAGCACGTGCTCTCTCAATTGAAGTAAGGCTTCCCACACATCTCGGTAGGTAGGTTGGTCACGGGCAGTGTCTTTTGTTACCAGGTAGAAAAGGTAACGTGATGCATCTTGGAGTTTCAAGGTTTTACCGGGAGCTGGCACCTGGCATTGAAGTTCTGTAACTCGACCAAACTTCCTTCGAAAGACGGATGCCAACCCTGGTGCGTCTTTGATACTGGCCGGGATGGTAAGGGCCAGCGAGTAGTCATCGGGGAGCGCGAGTAGATCTTGCTTTTCTTCAGTGGTAACACCATGTCTTGCTTTACCGGTACCTCCATAGGCACCCATGAATTCCTCAAACGTGAGGTCAGACACGTCTTGGACTTGGTTTACTTCCACTTCTTCATCTACGTCGTGGTCACCTTCGAAAGACGCCAGCCGGTTATGGTGTACTATCATCGGCTTTCCCCTCGGAATCTTGCTTATTCGGTAGATGACATCGTTGATCTTCTCCATGATGAGGTATGGACCTTCCCAAAACTGCTGCAATTTGGGAGAACAACCTTTTCGCTTCTTGGGATTATACAGCCATACTTTGTCGTTCTTCTTAAAGCAACCCTTTTCGGCTTGTGTATCGTACCGTTTCTTCATTCGGTCGCTAGCGATCTGAAGGTGGGAACGGACCAACTCATGTACATCGTCCATTCTTCTTCGTAATTCGATCACATAATCTTCACCTGCTACATCTTCTCCAGGTCGACACCCAAATTCTAGATCACAAGGTAGTCGCATTTCGCGTCCGAATAGGACTCTGGCTGGTGTCTGGCCCGTTGATTCGTTAACAGCAGATCTGTAGGCCATTGTGAAGAACGGAAGGTATTGGTCCCAGTCTCGCTGATGATCCGACACCATCTTTGTCAAATACTTGCCAACTGTCCTATTCATTCGTTCTACCATACCATCCGATTGCGGATGATACGCGGTAGTTCTTGTTTTCTTCATGCCTAGTCTATCACATATTCCTTGGAATAGATCACTTTCAAAGTTCCTGCCTTGGTCACTATGGATCTCCAAAGGCACTCCAAATCGGCTGATATATTCTTGGATCAACTTATCTGCAACGGTGGCGGCCTTCTGGTCTGGAAGTGCATAAATCTCGACCCACTTAGTGAAGTAATCCATTACTACCAACATGTACTTGCCCCCATTTTCACTTTCTGGAAATGGCCCTGCAATGTCCAAAGCTATTCTTTCAAACGGGCTTCCAACATTATATTGTCTCATAGGAGCTCTCCTTTTCCGGTGAGGCCCGTTACTCGTAGCACAAATAGTACATTTCTTACACCAGTCTTTTACGTCGTCGGAACTGTTCATCCAATAAAACCGTTCCCGAATTCGCTGAAGGGTTTTCCTTACACCAAAATGCCCTCCCGATGGACTGTCGTGTAACTGACGAAGTACTTCGGCTATTCTGCTCTTTGGGATCACCAACTGTCTTCTTTTCTCTGAACCGTCATCATTTTCCAGGACTCGTTTGAGCAAGCCATCTTCGATGATAAATGAGTCCCACTGGGCCCAATACGTCTTAACTACTGAGCATAGGTTTGATATTTCCTGCCAAGGTGGTCGACGGTTTTCCTCTTTCCATTTTCGGATTTTCTGTATAACTGGATCTCTCTCTTGTTCTTCCCTTCCCATCTCTTTCCATATCTTTTCTTCGAAGGCCAACATATCGGCAGCAACTTGGTTTTTTAACGAAGACACTCTATCGTCAAGAGCAGATATCTCTGAAGTGACTTTAGAGATGTTAGCAGAAACTTTGCTTTCCAGAGAAGAAATCTCGTTAGAAACTTTGCTTTCTAAAGAAGCGATGTCGCCGGATACTTTGTTCTCCAATGATGCGATGTCGCCGGAAACTTTGGCTACATCACCAGAAACTTTGGCTACATCACCAGAAACTTTGGCTACATCAGAAGAAACTTTCGAAATCGACGAGAGGACAGCATCATGCTTGTCTTCAAATATATAAGTTTCTGGATCTAGTCCTTCTTCTAGCAAAGCGTTCTTTAGTCGTTGGACTAACTCAGCCTTTTTTCCGGTAGAAGCTAATTCTCTGTCTTCGAGATGTCTTCTTAAATTCGTCACTGTGAGCTCATAAATCGTAGCCATTTTCACAATTTATTTTACGTATTCACTTGTATTATTATTATAAGTCTAATTTATGTTCGATCTCACTCTGACACCATTTGTTGTGAATTTATTAAAAGGTTCAATATTTATAACACTTACGGATTTAATTTATTTCTTTATTTATATTAACTTATCTGACAATAATTTATATATTATATCCGTACGTAACAAATTCGCGGGCGCGGGTTCAGAATTAACTGTTCCTTCCAAATCAAATGTCCTTTATATATGCCATTGCCTTTACGCTAGAATCATCGAACAGCCTTCTCGATTTGCGGCGAAATTATAACGGTAAGGCAAACGGGTATTTTTTACATCGGCTCGACCGTTTCTGGAAGGTCCATTCAGGTAAATTTCTGCCGGCTAATAGAATACTCTCGTAAAATCTAAAAACAGAACACATTAGTCATAATATTTACGGTTATTTTAGGCCAGGATAATTATCGTAACAATATATATATATATATATATATATATATATATATATATATATATATATATATATATATATATATATATATATATATATATATATATATATATATATATATATATATATATATATATATATATATATATATATATATATATATATATATATATCTTTCTCTCTTTTAGACATGTCATGCCACTTTCTAGACTCTTTCTTTTCTCTTATTATCTGTTGCACTTCATCGTTCCACCACCAAGTTTTTTTGTCTCTAGGAGTTTCTTTACCAGATGTTTTTCCTAGCACCTCCTCTCCCTCTTGCACCACAACTTTACTATTGGCTTCCCACCAGTCATTTACCGAATTTTTTTTCTCAAGCTCTTTCAACACTCTACTCTTAAAGACTTAGTCTTTAACTTACGTATCCACTATCACCGGTCGATGTTAACTAGCTACACACTCACCCTTTATCACTTTACTGTTGGTAACCTCTTTTAGCTGACTTCTTTACACAGCACAAAATCTATCTGACTTTCCAGATGATAGCCAGATCCCATGCCACTGCATGCAAGTCAATAAAACTATTTTCTTCATTATTTTTTATTCCCATCCCCAAACCTCCGTGAACTCTTCCTATATCCGCTCTTTCTCTACCAATATCTCCATTTAAATCACCTCCAATAAAACACTTCAAGGGCACTCCAAAATTATTTCTTTTGTTATTGCCTGTGTTCAGTTGAACACTCATTATTCTATCACCTCTTCCGTTTACCCTTAGAAGACGTTCCCTCCACTCGTTCTTCAAAATAATACCAACTCCATTTCTGCTGTGGCTGTTCGAACTACTATTTATTAACTTACATCCATCTCCAAGATCTCTCGACTTATAACCTTTCTAAGGAGTTTCCTGCACACACAGTACACCACTCCTTCTCCTCTGCATGAAATCCGCGAGCTCTCTTTCTTTACCTGTCATGCTTCCGACGTTAAGAGTTGCAATTCTCAGGACTAGCTTCTTTTGCCCCTTCCGTTCTCTTAGGATTGCCCTAGCTCACTTTTCGTACGGTTAAAATGATTCGGAAACTGCGCTTCGCTTACGGGGAACGCTCTCTATAAACTGCTTTCAATAATCGTTCCTTTCATGGTTTAAGCAAGGTTTTTACTCCGGATGCCCTTCCTAACGCAAATTCTCCTCCTTTATCCGGGCTTGGAACTGGCACTGGTAGCTACTGAGTTACTCAATTCACCCAGCAACTTTACAGGCGAAATTTTACCGACATAAAGTAGTAAAATACCAATAAATTAAATAGAGTCAAAAACTGTTTTCTTGTGGCATCTTCATATTAAATATTGTATTTATATGAGACTAAACCGCAATTGATTGTAATGAAAATTATATTTTACGTTTGTTTTTGACATTTCAATTAGTTTCCACGCTTAAATTGTTATACCAATTTTACAGGTGTCTTACTTATTCTCGATCTTGGAGACAAAAAAGCAATGCTTTTAGAGTTGAAAATGTCTGAGGGTGATGATTTATGGTGTTTATGTATAATAATTATATATATTATTGAAGATGATGTATCTCTGACCATCTATTTATCTATTAATGGTGGTATGTTCTTATTGCTTACTTCTTCTGTTCTTTTTTTTAGTATTGATAACCAGAGCCAGCTAAATTCTGTTGATGTCCGTGCATGTGTTCTAGAAAGATTTCTTGTAATAAATACAATATACTAGATATTTTGAAACAAAAATTCCATTTTTTACTAGTGGACCGAAAACTTTTTACATTACCTTATCCTGATATAATTAGTTATATTATAAATGGCACCCCTGTGAAGTTATATATACATTCTCGAATTCCATATTGTTCTGCTGGAATCATTGCCAAAGTTTCCACCAACTACTACTATTTAAAATAAAGTTTAGAAGTTCGCTAAAGCTCGGACATTTGCTACACTGTCCCATAATCGAAACAGTAACAAGGTCCTTTGTCGCAGGAGGCTATTCGAAGTATAAAATCGCAATCAGAGATTCGTGATGTGAATTTATACCAGGATAAAAGGAGCATCAACGATGTTGAAGTTCTTAGAGTGCTGAATGGAAGGGATTATATTTTTCTCGTGCTGCAAGCAATATAGATGTCCAAAAAATCGACTTGAATTTTTGGGAGAATTTTATTTATTTTTGGCATATTGATAGTAAAGCTTACGTAAACGTACATGTCTTATTTATTTTTTCTACAGGAGTATAGAATGTGGATCGGATCATTTATTTATTGACAAAGCTTAACAGGTCTTGAAGGCCTAGGGCTAAAATACAATTAATATTATTGATATAATATATATATATATATATATATATATATATATATATATATATAAATATATATATATATATATATATATATATATATATATATATATATATATATATATATATATATATATATTACAATCGGATCATTACTTACTGAAATCTTTAGCTCAAATTTCATGTTAACATAAAAACAATCAAATCTCAACAGAAAACTGCGGAACAACTGAAAGAATCAAAGTTTAATATAAACAGCCTTTATGATGACATCAAACGAAAATCAAACCATACTATACCAGAGACCTAATTACGTATATGTATACAACAACACAAATATTCTTTATGCCCGCAAGTTCACATTTCATGGGAACATTTTGCGTATCACAAATTGCTTACCTCCCAAGAAGTTGACGATAAAAACCAATATCGAAACAAAGAATTTTTATAAGAATAGTTATAAGATGTAACAACTAAACATAAGGACGAACACGCGAGGAAGTGGAATTATGTCTAGGTGGAAGCAAGTCTTCGGAGACTTAGAGATTCATTCGAAATCTAAGAAGGGAGAACATAAATATAATGAACCTACAAACCATCAACATCAATGTATTTAAAAGTCACTACGCAAAAAAACTATAAGGACCCAGACTTAAGCTTCCTCAACAAACACCTAGAAGATTCCAAATCCATGGACCATAAATTGACATCGGAGACCTAACTGTCAAACTTATAAAAGCCATGAAAAATAATAAAGAAACTATGGACCAGACGGAATCTCTGCTAAAAATGCAACACCAACGCTTGTTAATTTACTGACTGAACTTTTTAATAGATACTTTAACAGAAATAGTATACCTGAAAGCCGGAAAGTATGATGGCTTAAACCGATCCATAAAAAAGAGGATAAGACAGACTGCAAGAACTGCCTCTGCATCTGACTTAGCAGCACTTAGATTATACTGAAAAATGATGAAAACCCTAGTCGAAAACGTGGAAAAATATGAACCACTTCAACTTGAACAGCAAGCTCTATTTCGAGATATACGATCTTGCATTGAACACATTACTATACTTTGACCAAACTAAATGAAAAAAGAATGCCTATGGATAGCATAACTCATCTATTACTTGAGGTTACCGAGTTTACCGAGTTTACCGAGAATTTAAGTGTATATAAGGGATTAAAGTAAGGCTGCAGTCTATCTCCAACAATCTTCAAGGTTTACCTGAATAAGACACTAAAAAAATTGAGAAGATCATGCTCTGGAATGGGTATACCAATAAACGAGGAAACAACCTTATATACGCTGATTTGCTTTTTGTATGATAAAAGATAGAGCAAGCGATAAAAGGCAAAATCGGTGAGGATCAGGCAGGCTTCACGGCAGGAAGATCATGCATAGACCACATATACACACTGGAACAACTGTTGGAAAAGAAAAAAGCAAATAATAGAGATATACACTTGGCATTTGTGGACCTGAGAAAGGCGTATGACTCTGTACCAAGGTCGGAACTATGGGAGGCAATGTACAAATTAGAAATACAGACGGAACCCATAGAAGCTACAAAAGCTCTGTATAAAGAAAATAAAGTGTCCATTAAAATGGGAACAAGAATCATAGGAGACTTCACCACAACAAAAGGGCTCCTGCAGGGTTGTTCCACATCTCCAACCCTATTTAAAATATACTTAGAGAAAGCCTTGACTACATGGAAAAGAAAATGCGAAGGCATGGGAGTACCGGTACGGAACGAATACCTATATACGTTGAGCTTTGCAGACGATCAAGTAGTGATTGCACAAGACCAAGACGACCTCAGCTACATTAAGAAGAATATACCACGGCTGACCTAGATATTAACCTCGCGAAAACAGAGTACCTATCTACAAGTGAAGAAGACATAGAAGATCTACAGATTGATGACAACGTAACAATCAAAGGAAAGGATAAATTCAAATACCTGGGGTTTATAATCACGAAAAAGGCAACAACAGAGGAAGAATTTGCACAAAGATTAGGACAAACAAGAACAGCAATCCGACAACTTAACTCAGTATGGTGGGATAGACACCTAAATATGAAGACAAAAACGCAGATTTATAAAACATTAGTGCGAAGTATTATGACATATGGGGCTGAAAATTGGATCATAAACAAGAAAAACAGCAGTAAGATAGTTGCAACAGAGATGGAATGCCTGCGAAGATGCTGCAGAGTAACAAGAATGGATAGGAGAAGTAATGACGAAATAAAGCAAAGAACATCAATAGAAACAGACATACTAACATATATAGAACAAAAAAGACTAAAGTGGTATGGACATGTAAGAAGAACTAGCGACAGCAGATGGATAAAGAAAATAACCGAATGGAGCCCCATAGGAAGGAGGAAAACAGGACGACCCCGAAAATCATGGAGGAACGAAGTAGACGACGCCATGAGTAAGAGAGGCCTAAACGATGGAGGATGGAACAACAGAGAGAGATGGAAACGGTTGAGCGAGGGAAGGCAGTGAATACTGTAGAATCCCTAAATATATATATGCTTTATGTAATAGAATCATAGTATTGTCTCCTGCTTTATATAATGAATCATAGTAGCGTTATTCCAGTCTGTTGGAATAAAGGCGTTGCGAAGGCAGATATGGAAAACTAGTTTAATTTTTTTCAAGTAATATAATTATCTCCTCCAATTTTGAGTGCTTCTGACTCTTCGCTTGGGGTTCGATTATTTTTCATTTTCTTCGAGAACTTTTTGATTTCTGATTTTGTTATGTCGGGCATTAAATCCGATCCTTAGATCTTCATTTTGTGTTGTTTATTTAGTTTCTTGCTATTTTGTTTTCGTTTATCCGTTCCACATATCCTTTTCGTCCAGAACAATCGTCTAGTCTTTACAAATGTAACGCTGCTATGTTTAAAGGACCAACTTACATTTTCCTTATCGCCTCTATACATGTACCTCAGTGGTTCGTCGTTTTTTGACAATGTCCATGTCTTTGATCAATAGTTATGAGTTTTATATATTAGTATTTCGTGATAACTAGTCATATCTTAGGTGATTAAATAGTCTATTGTATCCTCTTCTATGACGAAAATATATACGTGAAAGAATGATTTTCCCTTAACTACATACTACAAAAAAGATCTATTCCAGTCAACTTTTTATATTAAGGTTTTTCATCATAAGTCTGACCAGTTCGATAAAATTAACAATTTGTCAAAAAAATTCTATATTTTAACTTCAATATACAACAGAATTATATATATATATATATATATATATATATATATATATATATATATATATATATATATATATATATATAATATATATATATATATATATATACATATATATATAATAGAATTTACAATGGCGACTTTTATTAATATTCTAGTTGAGATATTCGCAACAAGGTATTTCTAGTTTTACTACAGATTTTATAATAAAATCTTTATTGTCAGAATTTTCTGCTTTGAAACTTTTCAGATGCGATAAATAAAGCTAATCGCTGAGAAATTCAAAAGAATTCCTTCTTGTAGGATATAATGCGACGTTATATGTGAATAATTTTATTGCAGGAACATGGTCAAAGAGATTATTTTCTATTGGAGCATTACATTCCTGAATCTATGTCTTCCGCTATTGAAAATACCGAAAAACTAAGACATGAGCTGATCCAAGCTCATGTTTTAAAGCACGGAATGGACGGTGACAAGGCAGAGGAGAGCTTTATATCGCTAGCTCAGTCACTACCGCATTATGGAGGACATTTTTACACTGCAACATGGGTAAGAAATTTCTAAGAATTTGCTTAGATTAGTATATTATTAGATTAAGTTAAATATGTATGTGGATTTTACAGATTTAACTTTTAATGAGAAAATTAATTAAAAATAGTATTTAACATAGCAAAAAGAAAAATTTACTGAATTACTTACATGTAAAAGTAAATGGCGAATGGCAGTATTCAATTTCAGAATATATTTTCCGGAACAATGTTTTTTTTTTAATTTATTAGAGAAATAATGCTTCTAATTCTATGATTAACCAGCATTTCATATTTTTGACCTAATCTGCTACTTACTATCTATGTATTCCAATGGTTCACTTTGAAATCTAATAATTATTGTTGCACACTTCACTGTTGTGGCTAGGATTACTGCCCTATGTTACACTAACATTTATACGCATATCACTATCACACAAGTTCGAAAGATTCGGTGCGTTTGAGCCTGCGGTTTTAATTATCTAGAACCTCCCTGTTTGCATGGTTATGGAGTCGGTTTTCGTGATCCTTGGCAATCTTCATTATTTCTTCTTTAATTGTTACTATACGGAATTCCCAATGTAGGTCTTTGTTGCGGATATACCCCGGAGCGTTGACTATGTTCCTTAGTATTCGGTTTTGGAGTCTTTAAAGGCAAGCATAGTTACTCCCACTGGTACCATATCTGTAGACCATAGGACTATACTGGTTTGAGCTAATATTTGTAAACTAATTCCTTTTTTTTTTATTGTTAATTTTGAGTCGCTACCTAATAACCGATATTGCTTCTTATATTTTAGTTTCAGTTCTTCAGTTTTTTTTTGACCTGTTCCTGCTAATAATAATCCTTAATTTGCTATTCAAATGTATCCCTAGTTAAGTATGTATTTAATTGTTTTCTTGTACGAAACGATTTTATTGTTTAGTCTAACTGATTAGAAACGGGCAGGAGTTTCTCTAACACCGTCCAAGTGTAGCTGAATAAATATTTCGACTGGGTATAAGTAATTAGGTATAATTACTTCAGATTATTCCTTCGACTTTTGGCGTATTTCAATTAAGCGGTGGTTCTTTTTATTGTATGGATTTAAATAAACTACCTCTTGCTTTGTAGAAATGTATTGCAATTATAAACAGTATATTTTAAATTGTTCGGTAGATGCTACAATTACCATTTATTTGCTCTCGGCTTTTGATATATAAGAAATATTATAACTTACAATAGTTAACACGTCCGGTGTGGCTGCTTCGGTCGGCAGTTAAAACGTAAGAGAGAGATTTTTGTGTGCAATCTTTCGCTGAGTCGAATTTTGGACAGCGCATTAATGCAGCGAAGGGAAAGGGATAGGAGCACTGTTGCCAGTTTGGATTAAGTCCGAACACTGATTGATATTTATTTTTTTATAAGGGAAATCGATATGAGCAGTTTTCCCTTCATTAATTTTTATGCGCTATTTTTTATTCCAAGTACATATTTTGTTCACTGCATTTTGGAGGTCTCTGGTTGTTTTTTCGAATATTTCACTGACCGTTAGTGTTGCAGTGTCATCTGCAAATGTAGCTAGTTTAATATTTTTCATAGCAGGGAGGTCACAGGTATATAATAAATATAATATGGGTAACTGTGAAATTCCTGCTTTGATTGGTCGTAGTTCTGAATATATTCGCCTTTCTGTTTAACTCTAAAAGTTCTGCCTTCCTAATAAGCCTATATAAGCTAAACATAGTGGATGGAAAGATATCTTTTGAGTTTTAGTAACAAACCTTTGTACCATCGAATGTACTTTTGTACTTTATCGAATGATTTTGCTGTCTAGGAAAATAACTGACCATGTTTTATTTTCTTCCAGATACTTCCTCTATAATATTTGTTATGTGACGTATTTGGTCTACTTTATTTACTGGTTTCCCTGGTTTGGGAATCACGATTAGTTAAGCTACTTTCCACGTTATTGGTACATATTGTAACCTGAATACTGCATTTATAAGGTTTGTGAGTTTTGCAATGGCCTTCTTATGTAGTTGTTATAGTATTCTTCCTGTTATTAAGTCAAATCCCGGAGCCTTTTTGGGATTGATATTGTTTTGGATTACTTCTTTAGGAGTAGTAGGCTTTACTATTTCTTAATCAGTATTGTTTACATTATGTTCAGTAATCTCATCATCATCATTTTCGGCTTGATGATAATTTTCCATTTCGTCATTTTGAAATACATTCTCCAAGTATGAAGAAAACTGATCTGCTTTTTGTTTTCTGTTACGTGTCTATGTTAAATCTTCTTTTCTAATCGGCGGAATCTGTTGCGTTGATCTATTTATTATTCGTTTTGTACATTTCCCTAACGAGTAGTAAGTGGTTTGGTCATCTACCAGATCGTTTAGTTAGTTATTGGCTTATTGATTAATTTTTGATTATATTATAGCGTTTTAAATAAAACGAGCGATTCTAATTAAATATATATATATATATATATATATATATATATATATATATATATATATATATATATATATATATATATATATATATATATATATATATGTATATATATATATATATATTTATAAGTTTACATCACGAAAATATCTTATCGACTAAACTCAACTCATAACAGCGTTGCATATGTATATATACCAAAATATTATTCTAGAATATATTGAGAATGCCAGCGATTGTATATTCGAGGTTCATGCTTCTAAGAATTGTGACACGTACCACTCATCGGAGGTGGACTATTTCGTTACAATATCTATTTTTCTTTTTTAACTGTTGGATGGGGTTGTTTAATACATTTTAATTTTCTGTAGTTCTGGTTTTTGTCATGCTTTTTTGTGTTTTATTTTTTTAAGCACCAGTTTTCGATTTTTTTTGGGTAATTTTAACCTTTGGTTTTTCTTATAATTTGTTTGGTATTGTTCCATACTGCTTGTTGTTTATTTATAGTTAGTTTCTCTGTTGCTTCATCGAGTTGTTCATTAGTTTTAATTGGTATGTCTACTTCAATTCTGTCACGTATTTTCTGTCTTGCTAGCCCAGTCCATTCTTTTATTAGTTAAAGTAGGGCTATTTTCTCTTAGCGGAACAGTAATTTTGATTAGATATGCAATTTTTCATAAATTTTTCAGTGGCAATAGATCTAAGTTTATAAAAATGTATGTGAAAACGTTCAAAATGTACAGCTGACAATATTTAATATCGAAAAGATTGGAGTGTACCATTTTTTGAACCCACACTTACTACTGGTCAACTTCACAGTGAGATACTTAGCCCGCTGATAAACCAACGCAATGGTGATGCATTATAAAGGAGGCATTGCTAATGATGGTGCAACAGCACACAACCTGTGCAACGATTCATTGTCGTGTGCGCTATATTTTGTTATAAGGAAAAATAACAACAACAAAAAACGCACATAGAAAAAAGTGCACACAATAGAACAACTCACTAGAAATGTTTTACAAAGTTTTATTTTATTCGTGACGGAAATGAGTCAGAGTATATTAAGGTATGCATGGACGAGATTTTCAACAATTTTTGTAAATTTTCAATAAACCCTCGAATAACAACATAAAGAAATAATTTCAATTCCCAAAATTTCAACAGAATCTGGTTTCCTATATGATAGGCGATTCTTCTACAGCTGGAGGTGTTTCTTGCACCCTAACTTTCAGCGTTGTCTGTCGAAGTAATCTTCAGTTTTTTAATTTCTGGCGGTCATTGTATCTTAGACATTTTCTCTCCAGGACCATCTTGGTCCCCTAGTTTTCTTCTAGTGACCGTATTTGATTTTCCTATCTTTTTTGGCTATCTATTTTTAGTCATTCTCTGCTTCAATTGTATGTATTATATCTAGATTTCTAGGAAAACCAGGACCAGGAAGGCGAAGGATTTCCCGACTGAAAAATCTACGTACATGCGTGGTTAAACACAGCCACCACAAATCTTCGCAGACAGCAGTGTGCAAAATACAGATTGCCATGATGGTCACCAACATCCGAAACGGATAAGCACTACAAGAAGAAGAAGATATCTAGATATGATTCCATTTCCTTTCTATCTTCGTTCCTCATCCTATCAATTCTAGTAAGCCGCCTACATCGTTTCCAATAGTTCATTTTCATGGTCTTAATTTTTGATTGGTTTCTTTGATTTATTTCTCCGAGTTGGGCGCCGTACAATTCAATACTTTCTATTATTATTATATACATTCTTCTTTTATTTTCTTTTATTATTTTATTATTCTACAACAGTCCGTGTAGCTGTCTAGTGGCTGATCTTGCTTGGCCAATCCTGGAATGTATTTCTTCGTTACTCCTTGCTTTTAATGTTATTTGGACACTCAAGTATTTGAAGGTTGATTAGTTGATTTTATAGTTTCCATTTTAAATTGTAGGCTGTTTTGTTTTTCTGCTTCAACTAAGTACTCGGTTTTTTGTATATTAATTGTGAGCTACCACTTGATGTACTTCTCTTCAAGTTTTCTAAGCATCTAGTTTAAATCACTTTCGTCTTCAGCTAGAATGGGTTGGTCGTCAGCGAAGTGTATCGTGTACAATCTCTCATTTTCAAGTGCGATGCCCATGTTGCAGCACTTTGTTCTTCACACTAATGGAAAGTTTGATGGAACCAGAGATATTCAATTGCTAATAAACAACAAGAAACTTTGATTTAGTTATTCAGAACATCAAAATTCAGTATCAGTCGTGAAAAAAAAATTGCAAGGCAAATCAGAACCTTGAAAAAATGTTTGTTAACATCTTAACAGAAACACACCAATAAAAGATATATGGGAATATAAGAAAATAAAAAATAAATTTTTATCCTTCAAAAAATAAGATCCAGATGGATAAGTAGGTAGAAACTTTCTTCAATCAATTGTTCCAAGTTGGGTGGAAACAAATATCCGGCAGATTGTTTCACTGAACATGAATGATATAGACAATGAATTCTCAAGTACGGAAATAAAACAAATCCTTAAATCAAATAATAACCCTGGAGTTGATTTCGTTTATTATAAAGTGCCCACTAGTTTGTCAGAACCAATTATGGAATTTTTTTGTAAAATAAAACAATAAGCAAGCTTAAGTTTAACATTGTAAATTTTTTATGTGCGTTTTTGTAAGTAGGAAGTTTAATGATATCGACTTTTTTGTGGCATATATTTTATCCTACAGTGTGCGCGTAAAGTATGGTAACAAAGATATCTGTGACATCCCGTATGATATAGTAACAAAATGTTGTTTATGTATGGGTCCATGTTAGATGGACCAGTGATTTAAAATTTTATATTTTCAACGTTGCCAAATGTACAGTGCCTGAGATATACGGATAATATGCGTATTTTTAAATAGGACCACCCGTATATTCTACAATCTTCGATTACAATTTTTTATTGCCCATGCAGCATATCTCGTGTTAATGGCCAATATTGTCCATTAATATGCGGAAATTAGTAAAAACATTGTTATTACAACTGTTGATATTATCATAAAGACAAAATAAAATGGGCCACATAGTATTTGATACAGTTTAAAACAGTCTTTTCTGTATTTGTATGAGTATCGGTTTCTTTTCGTTAAATCAAGTAGGTTTTATTGTCAGTAGATACTTCGTGATTTACAGTCAGTAGGTACGTTGTGATAGTTTTTGAAAATAGGCTTAACAGCAACAAAAATCAAACTAAAATACAATGGTACATTTATTAAAACGACAAAAAATTAAAATTTTAATACTTAAAGGATGTGGTGACAGGTAATAATAATAATACCAAAAATTTATGAAATTTTAGTATGTTTTACTTGCGACATTATTTGTAGGATACGAATACACCAAGAGGTATGTAAAATATTTAATAATAAGTATGAAGACAGAACAGTGTTGGAGCAGAGGGTGCTAAGAATCACCGGAAGAGATCAGGCCACCAAAACAAACGACAAATGCATATATGTGCCTACAATGTACAAACTTTATCAACAGAAGCATCAATGATAGAACTGGAGAATGAACTACAACACATAAAATGGGATATAATCGGTATAAGTGAAGTTAGGCGTCGAAAAGAAGATCAAATAATACTTAAGTCTGGAAATATGTTCCATTTCAGAGGAAAAGAATATTCATCTGTTGGAGGACTGGGTTTTTTAATCCATAAAAAATGGGTACCAAACATAATCACAATAAAAAGTATATGTACCAGAGTCATTTATCTTATTTTTAAATTAAACCCAAGATACAAACTTAAAATTATACAGGCTTACACACCAACTACGAGCCACCCGGATGAGGAAGTTGACCAATTTTATGAAGATATCAGAGCAGCTATACAAACTTCAAAAACACATTACACATTGATAATTCGAGATTTTAACGCCAAATTGGGATTCAAACAAGATGATGCAGAATCTGCTATGGGAAACTTTTGATTTGGTGAGAGAAATGAGAGAGGTAACAGGCTTCTTGACTTCATACATCGGGAAAATCTCTTTGTGATGAACTTATTCTTCGGAAAGAAACCCCAACGTAAGTGGACATGGAAGAGTCCGAACCAAAGAACAAAAAATGAGATTGATTTCATAATATCAAATCGGAAAGATATTGTTCAGGATGTAACAGTATTGAATAAATTTTCAAGAGGGAGCTACCATAGACTAATTAGAGCAAAAACCACTTTTAACACTGAAGTTGAAAGAACAAAAATGATCCTCAAAAAGAAAAGTGGAAGGTGGCTGTTCCCAGAAAATATAACACTTTACGAAGAAAATATTAAGACTAGTTTGGATACACACGACTTAGAGAATATCAGCATCAATGAAATTAACAATAATATTACTCAAATATTGAAAGAAGCTGAAAAGAAATACTGTCCTCGTCCTGAAAACAATAACAAAAAATTAAGCCACAACACAAAACATCTTCTAGAGGAAAGAAGAAAACTTAGGGAAAATCAGGATCATAACCAAAATGAACTAAGAATTTTGAATGCATAAACATAAACGGAGAAAAGCTTAGCCATCTAAGGTTTGCAGATGATATTGTACTAATAGCTGATAGGATAGATGAGGCCAAAAAACTTTTAAATCAGCTCTACCTTTCCTCGCTAGAAGGGGGATTGAAAATAAATATATCTAAAATAAAGATGATGACAAATCTTGTAGTCAGCGAAGATATATTATATGCGTAGGAACAAGATCCATAGACCAGGTAATGGCCTATAAATACCTAGGTCATGAGATTCGCATAGGAAAAGATAACCAAACCGTTGAGCTTCTCCGTCGTATAAGACTGACTTGGACAGCCTTTGGCACGCTGAACCATATTTTCAAATCGTCTGATATACCAATATGCCTTAAAAGAAAAACGTTTAATCAGTGTGTTTTGCCAGTGTTAACTTACGGTGCGGAAACGTTGACCATGACAAGGAGAACAGTTCAAAAGATCCGTATGTGTCAAAGGGCAATGGAGCGTGCTATGTTGGGCGTTTCACTATGAGACAAGATCCCAAATCGCCAGCTACGACAAAGAACAGGAGTGGCTGATACAGTAGAGAGAGTAGCAATACTGAAATGAAACTGGGCAGGTCACGTGGCTCGAATGACAGATAATAGATGGACAAAGCGGATACTGGAATGGAGACCAAGAGATGATGATGCCGAATCTCTACTTCGGTAGAGCTCGTCCACCAACACGTTGGACTGACGATCTAAAACGTTGCCATAGGAATTGGATGCAAGAGGCACAAGATCAAAATAGATAGAAAATTATGAGGGAGATCTATGTCCAGCAGTGGATAAGCGAAGATTGAATGATGATGATGATGATGATGATGACAGAGCACCTATAGCACGTGACTGTATCTAAAAATATTTATAAATTTAAGGAAAGTGGACATGTACGAGAACTCCCAAAAAGTGATAGCTCTGGTATTCCAGGGAAAGTTGCTTGAAGATCCTCATAAGACTACTAGGATGATTGCAACTAAAAATTAAATCAGTCAAACAACTTTCTATATTAAAAAAAAGAAATGTCATCCCTATAAAGAACAGTTGGTACAGAAACTGAATGAAGACGATCCAAATCGAAGAATGGAGTTCTTTGACACAATGTTAAATAGATTTGGAACACTAATCCCAATTTTTTTAAACAAATCCTTTATTCTAATGAAGCAACTTTCCATTTATATTGCACGGTAAATAAAAAACTGCAGGTACTAGTCAGATGAAAATCCACATTGGATGGTGGAGGCACATACGCAGTATCAATAAAAGAACAAAGTGTGGGCAGGAATTATTAATAATACAATTATTGGCCTTACTTTTGGGACAGAACCATAAGAGGTGAAGAATACTGGGCATTTTTAGAATTCGAGTTAATTCCAGAATTAGCCAGACCCTTTCGGGATGATATAAATCCTCATCTCGTGAATAGATCAATTTGGTTTCAGCAAGATGAAGCATCTGCTCATTATTTTCGAGGCGTTTGTGAGTGTCTCAACAATACATTTTCAAATCGTTGGATTGGAAGAAGAGGAGCCATCGAATGGCCAGCAAGATCCCCAGAGTTGATTATTGATTATTTTTATAGGGTTATTTAAAAAGCAAAGTGTATAAAAATAGGCCACATATTATCCAATAACTGAAAGACAAAATTATAGAAGAGATAGCACTAATTTCTCCAGAAACTATTAGAAAAGTCTTTGATGAATTTTCGTTTAGAATGGTTTTCTGTTTCCAAAGACAAGGTGGTTATATTTAACACCACCTTTTTTATTTTTTTCTTTGTGTGCTTTCTGTTTATACAGCAATATTATTTATAAAATTAAATTTTTTTCCTAATTTTTACATATTAGTGGTCACTATCGGCCATTAACACGATATATGCTGCATCGGCAATAAAAAACTGTAACAAGATTGTAAACGATACGGGTGACCTATTTAGAAATCCACATATTATTCGTACACCTCGTAAACTGTAGATTTGGCAACGTGGAAAATATAAAATTTCACATGGCTGGTCCGTCTAATATACATAACCAACATTTTGTTACTATATCATACTGGATGTCAGGATCTTTAGGTTTTCACAGTTCTTCAGACTACTCTGATATTTATCAATTCTCTTTTTTTTTCAGATTATGAAAGACGGCAACCATAAAGACATTTGGCTGTACATAAGCGCCCAAGGAATGAATATGTATGAAAGAGGTAAGAACACGAGCCACTTCGGCCCACAGTTATATGAGAAATTTGAGTGGAGGAATATTCAAACGCTATGCTACAGCAAACAGTATCTTTGCATCTTACCCCACAACAACTATGAATCCGTGTCAAAGCTAAAGAAGTATAAGTTGAAGATGGATCAAAAGAAGTAAGTATTTTTGTATATTTTACTAGTGCAGGTTTGCTTTCTAAATATCACAATATTCTTCAATATAATTTCCCTTCAGTTCAACACCCTTATTCTAGCAAATGTCCAATTTATATATCCTATCTCTATTATCGGATAAGGGCTCTAAGTTTTACTTAGAGCACTTGTATTAACAATTATAAGAGAAAAGTCTCTTGATTGATGTTATCTCTTTCTCTCCAACTTTGCCGGTCACGCTCCGATTTTCTCCAGGTTCTCACGTCAAGCAAATTTTGCCTGTCCGCTGCCACTTCATCTCTCTCCTTTTCCGGGGTCTTCTTTTTGGTCTTGCACCATGTATTTTACTGTCTAAGGCTCTTTTTGGCAATTTTTCGGCCTCCATTCTCACTACATGACCAGTTCGTTGAAGTGTCTGAAGTTTAACGAATTCTGAGATCGGAGCCTCTTTTTGAACAGTTGGTATAGTTCATGATTGTACCTGGATCTCCATTCAACGTTATCGTTAATACAATCCAAATATCTTCCTTGGGGCTTTCCTTTCAAAGACTTTCAGTTTTCTTTTTATGTTTTCTGTCATCACCCATGTCCCACCTCCATAACATACTACTGGTCTGATAATAGTTTTGTAGATCGTGATTTTCTATGAGTATTTTTTGGAGCGAAAAACATGCTTAAGTAAAAAATAAGCTTTGTTCCTCTTTACTATTAAGTTTCCCTTTATTGCCAATGTTAGCTTTTTTTTGTCTTATTTATTTCTAGTTCGGTCTCTTTTGATACTGTTTAATTGTGAATATATTTCTGCCGCCTCTTCCGTTCTGCGAGACATCCGTCAGTTGTAGATATTCCCTGTCGACATCCGGTTTGATTTTAGCTGACAATAAATTTAGTTAATTGTTGGAGTGGCTTGTTGATTATGTAACGTTAAGTCATCACTCTTTAATTTTGTGATAAATATCAACACAGAAATAAATTTTAAAAAGCCAAAGATATTAAGTGTAAACAATAATTTTAGATTTATTCGCTTTAATATTTAATTACGCTATTATCTTTTTCAGAAGTTACTTTACGTTTCGCCTGGCCTCCCTCCATCATCAATTTTTTCTTCGATTTCGAACGGACTACATATCACCCCACGCCTTATCTCAGCAATTCGGCGTACCTCTTAAAGACATGAAAAACGAGGCGAATTCAATGTACAAATTGGACTCTATAATGAACTCAAACTTAAATCAGAATAAGAATGGTAGTGTTAACGCTGATACTGAGTTTAAAATTGAATTTAAGTCATCACCGAGGTTGAAACGGTATTTACAAGACGAAAATAGATTAAAAAAGGCGAAAAGTATTGGAGATTTTAACGAAACCATTAACGAAAATGATCAAAACAAAGAAAACGAAAACAATGGTTACGGTTTGGTTCTTGAAAGCAAACATCTGTCTGGATTGGCAGTCAGTTCAACTGACAAGAGAAGAGGAGTTAAAATGGGCACGCGAGCGTTTGTGAACAACTGCAAATCTGGCTTATCTAGATCAATGGAAGCTGTGAATGCTATAAGTAACGAGTACCTAGAAGAGATGTCGCTGCAGTCAGTATCATTGCATTGCAGTTCTACTTCAGCTTCAAGGCCTACTACAGGAAAATGTACTCCTAATGAAATTTTTGTTTTAGGTAAGTATTTAACTACCGATAATATTTTATTGCTCTCAAACTTGTTTGTTGCTCTACGTTTTTGAGTTATTGGGCTTAAGTCATTAACTTTCGATGATACCAGACACCCATCAAGCATTTTAGAAACAAGCTAAATAGAGTTAAGTCTTATTTTTAATATTTTTCTATCTGGTATAAGTCATTTTAGGTAAATAAATTATCAGCATTATCTCCATCATCATTAAATACATGTAGGATGTTGCTCTAGTTTACGTGGAAGAAACCTAATCATGCTTTTTAAAACCTGTACAAAATTTTTTCCCTACACCATAAATGATTTTCTATCGAATAATAAATGCCTGCAACGTTTTATTATTAAAAACACGATAAAAGTATATTTTTCAAATAAGAATAGAAAAAAATACTGATTTCTGTTTATTCTTCAACTGTTTGTTTTCTCGATTGAAACTAGTCCTACCTCCTTTTTTATTCATTTTATAATAATTTTTTTAATAAGAAAGTTTTTTCTTCTTTTTCAAATAAAACAAAAGAGTAAGGTAGCAGAGAACAACAAAAGATGTGCATTTATTTATTCTTTCGAGTGGAAATAAAATCTAATAATTTAATTTAACCTAACCTTAAAAAATTAGAGCTTTCATTGTTTTCCTTTTTTGTTTCAGATTCTACACTGAAACAGACTAGTCAGCTGTTTTTGCCCAATTTCCACGAGACTATCAGCGAATCTCTGCAAGAGAAACTTAACAACTTTTCCTTCGTTGAAGAAAGGATATTGTTCAACGTTTCTTTACAGAGAGAAAACGGCAGCTTTGGTCTTCAAATCACTGAAGGTTCAGACGGAAACGTTTACATACAGTCGGTGATAGAAGGAGGCCCAGCGCATCTTAAAGCGAATGTGCAACGAGGTGACCAGATCATTGCTGTCAATAAAAAGTCGTTGTTAGGTTTGAAGTACAATGAAGCTTTAGATATTTTGAAAAGTGCCGGACAGGAAATACAGTTTGTGCTTGCTAGAAGTTCACACGATTTGACAAAAACTAAGTCTGTTTCAAGCATTCTGTCAAAGAATGAATTACAATTAGGGCACAGTTATCTCTGTGATAGCCCAGTGGAGAAACATGTTACAGAGAGCTGTAGGGATATATCAAACGTCAGTAAGTATGGAAGGCTATCTAGTCAAACTGAAGTGCCGTATCACAAGCATATTCGTTATAAGATTGAACCCGAAACCGATAGTTTCATGTCCAACAAGGATTTTCCACAAAGGCCCAGTCTAAGTCGATCTTTATCAAAATCTTGTACCAATCTATATTCCTCGGATAACGATAAAGCTATAGTAGTCGAGATGATTCCCAAAGAACACATTGATCTGTCCAATATCAATTCTTTAGATAGGAAAACCTTAAGGGAAGATATGACTAAAGTACCAATAGCCCTGCCGCGAAGTTTGGGCGTTAGTAGACGATGGAGAGGCCCCGTTAAGTATCCGGTTACACCAATAAAAAAACTGTCACAGTTAAACGACAGTACATACTTGTCAACTTCGGATGAAGAGCAAGTTTTCATATAACACCACTGATAATAACTAGGATTATTATTAAACTAAAATTATTTTTAAAATGGTTAGGTAATGACTGTTATAGGGTGTTCTACGTCATAAGTTGTTGGTAGTTGAGAAACTTTTATATTTAGTTTAATAAGTGTGCAATATTTATTCGAGCAACCTGCTTTTTGCTACGTAGCTGTTAGCAACACTTCATATTTACAGTTATTTCTAGGTGCAATATAGTTTAATAAAAACAGTGTGTTGTTTTATTTTTACCCCTTAATATTTTTTAATCACTTAATATAACGTTTTTTTCTTTTTGTAACTTACAAAAAAAATAATTAAACAATAAAAGGGAAACTCACAGTGGTTGGCTGTACACCATAGTTTAAAAAAAACGTACAATGAGGTAAAAACTTCTAATGTAAAATTATCATACCATCATCAGTATTAACATCTTAATAGTAATTGAAACTAGCTATTTCTTTCTGGGCATACAATGACATATACATATATATATATATATATATATATATATATATATATATATATATATATATATATATATATATATATATATATATATATATATATATATATATATATATATATATATATATATATATATATATATATATATATATATATATATATATATATATATATATATATATATATATTGAATTTGAAATTTCCGCGGGAGCTATATGTGGTTTCAGTTGTTTTCCGGGTTTGACTCCGCGTTAAATATTTTTGGTTTTTAGAAAAACCATTGTTTTGACGACGTTTCGGCAAGGTCACACTTGCCATTGTCAAGTCAGATTCTGCTTCGTCTTGATGTTACAGGCGAACTGATTTCTCGGTCGCTGCACGCTGAGTTTAAATACCTTGTTGCGCTTCTTGTCATTGGTCCTGTGCGCAGAGTGGGCGTGGTCTTCTTCGCTATTTTAATTTTTACGTTTTTCTGCAGAATTGTTTTCCAAGTATTTGGGAGTCTTTGGGCATCATCTCTGGTGTTTAAATTTTTCGGATGTTTTTCGATCTCTATGGCTTCTCTGATTACACGTTTGGCCTTATTTTCGATGTTGGCTAGCATTGTTGTTCCATTTAAGTCTATTTTATGTCCTGTGTTTATGACATGTTGTGCTAGGGATGAAGTTTTTTCTTTTCTTTCGATGGCGTTTCGATGTTCTTCGCGTCTAACCTGTATCCTTCGATTTGTTTGTCCGATGTACGATTTATCGCAGTCTTCACACGGGATCCTGTATACGCCTTGATTTTCTAATGCAACTTTTGTTTTTGCTGATGGTAATATGGTTGCTATTTTTCTGTCGGTGTTAAAAATAGTTTCTATTTTGTTTTTTCTTAGAACTCTGCTGATTTTGTCTGTCGTACCCTTTATATAGGGCAGGATAGTTTTACCGACTGGTTTTTCTTCTTTTTCTGGATCTTTGCTGTTGTTTCGGGATTTATGTGCTTTTTCAATCATGAACATGGAGAAACCATTTTTTCTTAGACTTGTTTTGACTTTGTGCATTTCTTCATTCTTATGGTCCTCATCTGCCAGTTTCTCAGATCTTGTTATTAAGGTTTTTATTACCGAATTTAATTGTGCAGGATGATGGTGTGAGTCTGCGTGTAAGTACCTGTCAGTATGGGTTGGTTTTCGGTATACTGTATGTCCTATGCTTCCATCTTCTTTCTTAATAACTAACACATCTAGGAATGGAAGTTGTTGGTTATTCTCCCGTTCCATGGTAAACTGTATTTTTGGATGGATATTGTTAATGTGTTGTAGAAATTTATTAAGTTTCTCTTCTCCGTGCGTCCAGATAATAAATGTGTCGTCAACATACCTAAGCCACAGTTTGGGTTTATGCTCTGCTGTTTCTATTGCTTTTGATTCCATATCTTGCATAAAAAGGTTGGCTATTACGGGGGACAGTGGTGAACCCATCGGTGCTCCTTCGACTTGTTTGTACCTCTGGTCCTTGTAGATGAAGTAGGTGTTGTTTAAGCAATGCCTCGTTAAGTTTAGTGTATCCTGTGGTATTGGATATTTTCTATGTATAATTTCTAATGTTCTAATGTCTACATAGAAAATATCCAATACCACAGGATACACTAAACTTAACGAGGCATTGCTTAAACAACACCTACTTCATCTACAAGGACCAGAGGTACAAACAAGTCGAAGAAGCACCGATGGGTTCACCACTGTCCCCCGTAATAGCCAACCTTTTTATGCAAGATATGGAATCAAAAGCAATAGAAACAGCAGAGCATAAACCCAAACTGTGGCTTAGGTATGTTGACGACACATTTATTATCTGGACGCACGGAGAAGAGAAACTTAATAAATTTCTACAACACATTAACAATATCCATCCAAAAATACAGTTTACCATGGAACGGGAGAATAACCAACAACTTCCATTCCTAGATGTGTTAGTTATTAAGAAAGAAGATGGAAGCATAGGACATACAGTATACCGAAAACCAACCCATACTGACAGGTACTTACACGCAGACTCACACCATCATCCTGCACAATTAAATTCGGTAATAAAAACCTTAATAACAAGATCTGAGAAACTGGCAGATGAGGACCATAAGAATGAAGAAATGCACAAAGTCAAAACAAGTCTAAGAAAAAATGGTTTCTCCATGTTCATGATTGAAAAGGCACATAAATCCCGAAACAACAGCAAAGATCCAGAAAAAGAAGAAAAACCAGTCGGTAAAACTATCCTGCCCTATATAAAGGGTACGACAGACAAAATCAGCAGAGTTCTAAGAAAAAACAAAATAGAAACTATTTTTAACACCGACAGAAAAATAGCAACCATATTACCATCAGCAAAAACAAAAGTTGCATTAGAAAATCAAGGCGTATACAGGATCCCGTGTGAAGACTGCGATAAATCGTACATCGGACAAACAAATCGAAGGATACAGGTTAGACGCGAAGAACATCGAAACGCCATCGAAAGAAAAGAAAAAACTTCATCCCTAGCACAACATGTCATAAACACAGGACATAAAATAGACTTAAATGGAACAACAATGCTAGCCAACATCGAAAATAAGGCCAAACGTGTAATCAGAGAAGCCATAGAGATCGAAAAACATCCGAAAAATTTAAACACCAGAGATGATGCCCAAAGACTCCCAAATACTTGGAAAACAATTCTGCAGAAAAACGTAAAAATTAAAATAGCGAAGAAGACCACGCCCACTCTGCGCACAGGACCAATGACAAGAAGCGCAACAAGGTATTTAAACTCAGCGTGCAGCGACCGAGAAATCAGTTCGCCTGTAACATCAAGACGAAGCAGAATCTGACTTGACAATGGCAAGTGTGACCTTGCCGAAACGTCGTCAAAACAATGGTTTTTCTAAAAACCAAAAATATTTAACGCGGAGTCAAACCCGGAAAACAACTGAAACCATATATATATATATATATATATATATATATATATATATATATATATATATATATATATATATATATATATATATATATATATATATATATATATATATATATATATATATATATATATATATATATATATATATATATATATAACATACGAGGCCATCAGAGAAGCAGAATGAATATATATGTTCAATCTAGATCTCGCTGGTGTCTGCAATATGCTCTTTTCATACGGATTTCAAACATGTATGACATCGGTGCCGAGTAAATCTGTTTTTTCTCTTCGGACAAAAGAAACAACGAAGTTTCGCATTCGCATCATTTAGTTCGGCAGCATCAACTGGAATAGCTTTATTTCCTAGAATATTTCTAATTTTTTGCCTTATTGGAATTGACAGTGATGTAATACTTGATCGACGAACAATATGGGGCTTCGTAAGTTGCTTAGCAAGATCTGTCAGATATATTCTTCGTTTGAGCTTTGTGTCTGTATTGCTGTAGTAAACAATTTGTGAATTTATGCCAGCAATATTGAGTAAAGATCAAAAAACAGTTGAAAACCTTCATCCTGTCCACTACATCAACAGCTCCTTTTGTTAGATTATAGAATGTTATGACTGAAGGTTTCATTGCATCGCCACTTTCTGGTTCAATTTCATCATCTTTGTGAAACGTCGACAGCATCAGCACATTTCTATTAGATTTTGGTACATACGAGGTAAGAACGCATTTATTGGGATCGACTCCCCAAGCAAACATGCTGCTATTTCTTTTTCGTAATTTAGTATCTAAAAAAATTGGGAGAACCTCTCGCTTGTTCTTACGTAATGTTCCAACTAACGTTATACGGTGGTTGTCTACCAAGTTATTAGCCAAAGATACAGATGTAAGTAATTGTCCATAGTTAGATTTCGTCTAGTACCACTACAATATCTTAAAAGTCTTATTCCAACCCTATGGACATCGTTCTTTAGTTCATATGGACTAGTTGGTTGTTTACCTGCATAAATTTCAATGTTATATGTATAAAACATTCGAGAGTCTACAACAGCGTAGAGTTTTATACCATATTCCGCAGGTTTATTTGCAATGTACTGACGGAACTTGCATCTCCCTCTGAAACCCTCAAGCATCTCATCCACTGTTGTGTAACTACCCACCGAGTAATGTTGTAAACACTTGCCAACAAAGTTAGCGAGAACGTATCGCACAGGCGCCAAATGATCTTCTTGGACTCTTTTTACTCTAGATTCAATATCATCAAACCTAATAGCTTGTACCAAAGAGTAAAAACGGCGTTGTAACATAGCAGCAGCAAAGTATTTTGGGGCCGTATTATTTAAATGTTGGGCTATTTTTACACCTGCACGATATAAAAGTCCGACAAATGTTCGTCAAAATCTGTAGGACTGTAATGTTTTGCGTTTCTGGTGAGTCTAATTTTTTTAAGTTTCTCGTTGGTATAATCTATAATATATTGAATGATTTCATCCGAGAAAAAAAGTTTCCAACAATCCAATATTGTTTTGGCTTCTTTTGCAACACCTTTTACACCTGGTGTCTGTGTAACAATATTTTAAGGGCTGGTTTCTCCAACTTTGTTTTGATTTTGGTGCACTAACTGTTTAGTACCATCTTTACCAGTATAATAGGGACCACTTCTTTCAGATCTTTCTAAATTTGATTGTGTAGAGGCAGGGCCTTGTATATTCTCTTTATCTATTTCGTCACTTGAGAAACGGGCCTGTGAAACATCTGTGTCCGATTGATCGACTTCATCTTGTTGCATATCATCTTCTATAGCCTCCCAAAAGGCTAGTAACCGTTGCTGTTTCCTTCTCGTACGCCATCACAAATAACAACAAAGTACAAATTTAGTCTAGCTCACAAAAAATATTTTAATATAATTCAAAATTCGTAGCTACGTAATCAGTACCGCGTTAGGTTTTTACTAACATCCCGACACTGACAACTTTCATAGCGCACTGAACAGATTCTTGTTGATTGCAATCTAAATAAACATGGGAGTGACTAGATAAAACATTGAATGGTGCATAGCTGGCCGGAGATAATTATACGAGGCGCGAAAGGAAAGTAATACAAAAAAAATTAAAAATGTTAGATAAATTCTAACAGCGGTACTGATCGCGGGTTAAAAAGTAAAATCAATAAACAAAATAACATACATACAGATTATAATATATACGTTTAATTCTCATAAATCCTGTATACCTACAAGTTTAAAAACGCGTAAAATAAAAGATATAAAAACAAGTACTTATTCATAACCCAGATTGCCTTACTAAACGAATTAGCGTGAATGATTAGCGTAACAACACAGCTTTTCGAAAACTAAATAATATGATACGAACTTTGGATATCTACCTATATTACACAAACCGCTAGAAATCAGGAGTATTCTAAAATGTGATACGGTAGGAAATGCCGAAGACGCAATGGAATAGCCACACAAATATCGATGTAAAACAATAGGATGATTTTGTACTTATAAGACAAATAACGTTAACGGAGGGTTCCCCCTCCCACTCGTATCTTTTGAACGTTTATACTTATAATAGTGAAATTTGGAGGGAGGTAATAAACAGACGAATGCTTTTTAACTAGTCGTAACAAGTGACGTAATAGTGACAGATTTTTTTAAATGGAACTTTATGGCAAGTGATACCTCGTTTGAAAGGTATTGAAAATTCCTATTCAGTCATAATAATTTTGTTTGAGTTTAAGCTAATTTTGATGAATAACTTAAATAAATACTAAAATTGTAGCTTCTCATTTAATTAAATATTTAACAACCATTTCTTATAGTAAGTACCTATTTAAAATGTGCTCCATCTACTTCCTGGCGTAATGCATCCTATTTCTAAACTCCACTACATTCTTCAATAATTCTTTGTTTCAAAATGTCAATATTTTCGGTTGCTGTAGCGTTAACTTTAGATTTCAAGTATCCCCACAGCAAAAAATGTAATGGTGTGAGGTCCGGTGACCGAGCTGGCCATTCTATCTTACCTCGTCGTCCAATCCATCTACCACGATATCCCTCATCTAGGTAACGTCTTACTGCAACATAATGGTGTGCAGGAGCACCATCTTGTTGAAACGTTATTTCCAAGTTGCCGAATTCATCTGAATTATCCTCCAGAATTTCAAGTATTAACGGTTCAATTGCATTTTGTAACATCTCCAGATAGACTTCACCGGTTAAATTAGTATTAAGAAAAACAGGCCCAACTATGTAGTTTCCCAAAATACCTGCCCAAACATTTTTTTTTGGAAATTGAGTATGTGTTTCACGAAAGACGTGAGGATTTGTATTACTCTAATACCTCACATTGTGTGTGTTAACATTTCCATTGAGAGAAAAAGTACTTTTCGTCACTGAAAAAAATTGTTTTTATGTAATCAGGCTGTTGGTTAATTTTATTGAACATATTTTCCCAGAATTCTAGTGTTCGGTCGGGGTCATCATCTGAAAGTTGGTGCACAATTTTTAATTTGTATGGATGAAATTTGTTTTCAGCCAACACTCGGTTTACTGTCTGTTTATTGTTGTAGTGGACTGTATTCATTGAAATTAATTAATAGTCTAAAATACTGCATTTATTTATGAATTTGCACAAAAATATGAAAACAATAACAAATAGTTCTATGCTTCTCAACGGCTGGTGATGGAATGTCATTCTGTCATCTGTCGTCTGTACCGACTAGCTGGCTGGCTGGGCTGCAGTGGCGGACCGTTCAAATACAAAATGGGTTGTCGTCGACATACTCCCGGCCTTGAAAGATCCTGAATCTTTCAATTTAATGGAAGGAGAGGACATATTTTGGAGAATGACCTCGTGATGATACCTTCTTGAGTCTTTATTTTTGCAACTCTAGCGGTATTCTGCGATCCGTCATGTATGTGAGTTATTCTGCCTAGTTTTCACTTTGCTGGTGGCAGACAGTCATCTTTGATAAGGACTAAAGTTCCTTCTACTAATTCTCCCTTGGATATTTGCCACTTAGAACGTCTCTGTAGCTCGACGACGTATTCGGAAGACCATCTCTTCCAGAAACTTTGGAAAATTTGTTGGATGCGTTGAAATCTATTGAGTCGTTGTGGAATCTCTTGGAGTAGATCTGGTTCTGGAGCTAGCGTTGGCATTCTACCGATGAGGAAATGAGCGGGACAGAATGGTGTTAAATCATTAGGATCAGGACTAATAGGACACAAAGGTCTGGAGTTGAGTACTGCTTCTATTTGTGATAGTATTGTTGCAAACTCCTCAAATGTAAGATTTGTATTTTTAAGTGAACGTTTTAAGTGAAATTTACAAGATTTTACTCCGGATTCCCAGAGTCCCCCGAAATGTGGAGAATATGGCGGAATTAAATGCCATTCAATACCCTCATGTGTACATGAATCTTGTATGTGTGCATTGTTAATTTTTAAAAATCTTTTAAGTTCAGACATGGCACCTACGAAGTTTCTACCATTATCTGAGTACAATTTGGCTGGCTTTCCTCTACGAGCGATAAAGCGGCGCAAGGCAAGCATGAATGTTTGAGTGCTCAAATCGGTTACGAGCTCAAGATGAATCGCCTTTGTAGCAAAACATATGAATAATGAAATATAGCATTTATTTAATTTGGCACCTCTGCCCTTATTTTTATACAAAAACGGACCGGCGTAGTCAATACCAGTGATGGCAAAGGGAAATGTGTACAGTAATCGGTCACGTGGTAAATCACCCATGATTGGTTGTATAGGTTTAGGATTAAATCGTAAACAAGTAGTACATTGTTTAACAGTCAACCTAGATAGGTTTCTGCCTGATATAGGCCAATATGTCTCCCGAATAGTAGATAGAAGCAGCTGAGGGCCTGCATGATATAGACGCAGGTGTTCATGATGGAAAAATAATATCGTGAAATGATGTTTTGAATCCAAGACAATGGGATGTTTTTTGTCATATAGAAAATCCGAGTTAGCCAAGCGACCACCAACACGTATTAAACCATCCTGGTCAATAAATGGGTTTAAAGAGAAGAGCTTGCTGTTGGAACTAACGCTTTTTTGTTTTGACAGCTGATCATACTCTTCGCGAAAAGAGTGTAGTTGTATGATCTTCAATAAATAACGACGAGCGTCATTAATATTGGTTAATGTTAGAGAGCCACACTCTCTAAGAATTTTGGGTGTTAATAAATTATTTTTAAATCTAAGGATGTATGCAAATGCGCGCAGTAAACGCGAATATTGTGAAAAGGCCTTGAATGGAAACCATTGTTCTTGCTGAGAATAGGAAACAAAATTGAGAATAGTTTGAGATTTTATTTCGGGTAGAATGTCTACCTTTGGATTTAAAAGGGGCCAAAATTCTTCCCTTAAAGACAACCATGACGGACCGTCCCACCATAGTGAAGAATTTAGTATTTGAGAAGGAGATAATCCCCTTGATAGATGGTCTGCAGGATTATCTTGTGTGGGTACATACTTCCATGTATAGGACTTTGTTAAGACCTGAATTTCGGAGACTCTGTTAGCTACGAAGGTTTGAAGATTGTTAGGAGAAGTATTGATCCAAGCAAGGGTTATTGTGGAATCTGACCATAAATAACATTTATTGAGGTCTATATTAATGGATTCAATTACCTTAGTTAAAAGACGTGAAAGTAATACAGCTGCGCAAAGCTCTAGGCGTGGAATGCTTAGAGTTTTGATAGGGGCAAACTTTGATTTAGCACATAGAATTTTAACCGAGATATTTCCCTTGTCATCAGTACTTCTTAAATAGATACAAGCACCGTAGGCTTGTTGTGATGCGTCCGAAAAACCGTGTATTTCTATATCTTTAGCATTATTGCACACTGCATGACGTGGTATACTTAATTGTTTCAGATTGGCAAGATCATTTTTCAATCTATTCCAAGTATTTAGTGATGAACCGCTTAATTTTTCATCCCAATTCAGTTTTTCAGTCCATAGCCTTTGCATTAGAATCTTCGCAAGTATGATACAAGGACCTACTAAGCCTAGTGGATCGTATATTCTTGCAATTAAAGAAATAACATCTCTTTTGGTACAAGTTTCCTTGTAATTGTTATATTGTACATTGTATAATAGTGAATCACGTTGGGATGACCAAATAAGTCCTAAAGTTTTTGTGACTCCATCTTTAGAGAGGTTTAGAATTCCAAAGGAATCATCTTGATTATTTACCCTTTCTAAAACTCTTGGGTCATTTGAAATCCATTTTCTGAGTGGAAAACAACCTGTAAGTAAAATACGTGAGACTTCACGGCAAATGTTCGAAGCTTCAGTAATAGTATCCGCACCGGTTAACAAGTCATCTACGTAGAAATCCTGACGTAATATCTTCGCGATTTCTGGTTGCGACAATTGGCATTCGTTAGCTAACTCGAAAAGGCATCGGATAGCAAGAAAACTAGCTGATGCTTGGCCATAAGTAACCGTATTTAAAGCAAAATGTAGTAATGGATCTGAAGGACTTTCCCTCCAGACTATTTTTTGAAGACTGCGTTGGCTGGGATGAATTAACACCTGCCTGTACATTTTGGTTACGTCTGAGCTTATGATGAATTTGTGTTTTCTGAATCGGATGAGAATTGAGAATAGATCTTGTTGTATACTGGGTCCGACGCATTGAATATTGTTTAATGATAACCCGTTGCTTGTTGGTGAAGATGCGTCAAACACGACACGAAGTTTTGTTGTAAGACTGTCCTCCTTTAGGACACCATGATGTGGCATGTAGTAGTCGACAGTAGAGTTTTCAGAGATATCTGCTAACGACATGTGGTTTAGCTCCTGATATTCGCGCATGAATTGTATATATTGTTCGCGAAGAGGATTGTTTTGTGCTAATCTTTTTTCTAGATGATGAAATCTTCTTTCAGCTTGTATCCTTGAATCACCCAACACATGCGGATATTGTTTTAATGGCATCATAACTATGAATCTACCATTTGGATCACGTGTAGTAGTTTTTTGAAAATTGTCCTCGCACAATTGCTCTTCTTCAGATAGATGAGGAATATTTGGCAATTCCTCTACTTCCCAAAATTGCTGAAGAAGTTTAGTTAGTTCCAGATTTGTGCTAAGATTGCAAGATATTGTATTGTGGGGAACCGATCCCAGCGGGCCAGAAATTATCCACCCAAATATTGTTTCTGTTAAAATAGGACCTTGATCTAAAGATATGCGACCTTTACAAATCAAATGCCAAAAAATATCTGCGCCGATAAGAATGTCAATAGATCCAGCATTGCCAAAATTAGGATCTGCTAACCGAATTGTATTAGGAATGTTTATAGCGCTTACATCAATGTTTGTATGAGGAAGAATATTTGTTATTTTTGGCAATACAAAACAGTTGATTATTTTTACAAATTTATTATTAGATGTGCAAATCTCTAACTGACATTGACCTGTAATAGTTGATAGTTTGTTGCCTATGCCCAAAAGATTTAAGCTGACATCTTGTGGTTTGATTCCTAGTTTGTTACACATGTTTGTTGTGATAAATGAAGATTGAGACCCGCAATCCAATAGTGCACGAGCCCTTTGCATTTTACCATTCATATCTTTAACACTTAAGATTGCTGTTGAGAGAAAAACATAGCCTGTATCAGAACAAGAAAGCATGCTGTTACCACAAAATGTATTGTTACTTGTTCCTGGATTTATTGGCTCACTTGTACTTTGTGATAGATTTGTATTAATACTGCTATTGGATATATTCGAATTTCTATTGAACGTGCCCGAATTATTTTGGCTTATAATGATGCTCCTATCATTTGTATTATTGTGTAAAAGTGAGTTGTGACGTGCTTTGCACTTGCGACATGGCCCGAGTTTGCACTGTTTATTGGAGTGACCCGATCGCAAGCAGTTTGTACACAATGATTTTGATCTAATAAAATTCCACCTTTCGTTTATTGGATAATTTAAAAATGTTTCGCAAGTGTAAATGCTATGGTCGCCTTGACAAGAGACGCATGTATAGTTTGTTTTTGTTGCTAAGAATCCCCTAGTCGTCCTGTTCTCCTTACTTTTATTTTTTGTTTCAATGTTCATTTCAATTGCCTCTAGAAAATCTGCTCTTGATTTTAAAAATCCTTTTAGATCGGATAAAGTTGGTAGTTCCGTTTGAGTAGCAATATGCTTTTCCCATTCCCTAATAGTAGTTTCGTCTAGTTTTGATGTTATAATGAATATAAGTAAGGCATCCCATTGTTCACACGGCTGATTTAATTGTTGAAGTGACTTTAAATGTTTTGAAAAATCATCTACTAATTTACGAAATTTTACAAAAGATTCTTTGTGAATAGATTCCAATGAAAATAAAGCTTTAATATGATTGTGTATTAAGAGTTTTTTATTATTGTATCGATCACATACAGAGTCCCATGCCAAATTGTACCCGTTTGCGGAAAATTCGATAGGTTTTATGACTGCGGCGGCATTTCCTTGTAATGATGCCCGAAGATAATGATACTTCTGAATATTTGTAATACTATCATTTGTATGAATGAGTGACTCAAAAGTGTCTCGAAATTCTAGCCAAAATTCGTATGTGCCGTCGAACTTTGGAATTTGTATTGTTGGCAGTTTTACACCTTGTAAACGATAAGCCCCGTCAGAAATAGAAGTGTTATTGTTTGTATGCTCGCTTGTCACCGACTTTTTATCATCAATATCCGAAATGAATTTATTTAACAATGCTTTGGCATTAGCCGATAGTGAATAAAAATTGTTTTCAAGTTCTTCCCTTATCACAAAATGTGGTTCGGGATCGTCTGCCAATTCTTCTATTTCTGATTGGATAATTTTAATTTCTAAAAATGTATTTTCTAGTTTATTTATTCTGTCGCTTAGTTCGATTTTTTCAACATCATGTAATTCTAATTTGCATTTAATAGACTCTAGAAATTTGGAGAAAATTGTAAATGAAGCTTTATGACCAGCGCGTTTTCTAATTAATCTTTTTAAGTGTTCGTCCGACATTGTTTATTAATCAAATAGATTCGAATTGAATTTAAATAGATATATAGATTGTAAATAGTTTTATGCAACTTACACAAACAAAAACAGTATAAATAGGTATAGGAATCAGATGGGAACTCACCGGGATTTTTGGCTGTATATTGTTCGGCAATCCCACGTGTTCTTTCACTTGACCGTTAACTGTGAATCACTTTTAGCACTGATTTTATCACAAATATCGGGTCGAATGACCAATGTTTATTGTTGTAGTGGACTGTATTCATTGAAATTAATTAATAGTCTAAAATACTGCATTTATTTATGAATTTGCACAAAAATATGAAAACAATAACAAATAGTTCTATGCTTCTCAACGGCTGGTGATGGAATGTCATTCTGTCATCTGTCGTCTGTACCGACTAGCTGGCTGGCTGGGCTGCAGTGGCGGACCGTTCAAATACAAAATGGGTTGTCGTCGACACTGTCTTTTGACTGATTCCATAGATAGATGCAACTTGGGCTGTAGAAGAAGTAGGGTTCACTACCATTTCTGAAATTATAATCAATTTTTTTTTCATCACTAATTGTTGGTCGACCAGATCGTTTGACATCTACCTGTTTGTTTAAACTTCCGAAGAAGCTTCCTCAAATAAGCTCTTGATGTAGGGCGATCGGGGTAACTTTTATTAAAAAGACGTTCCGCTGCATGGAAATTAATTCCATATTCACCAATTATTAACACATCTGCTACTTTGTCGGCTACAGTACGTACCATTCTGCCTTTGTAAAAATTTAAACGTCTCGTTAAACGAACTAACTAAGAACAAATAACTAAAAACAACTTGACTAAACCTGAATTGACTAAACTAAGCAGAATCAGAAACTAAATATTGAGCTATAAACGATTTTGCAAACTAAAAACAGCTAGAAAATTGACAAACGTCAACTTTTTTTGATAAATAACCAAAGGCGTTCATTAGAATTTTTATTAATTGAATGCCAAACTAGAATTTTATTATTTATGTAATTTATTCGTCAAAATCATCTTAAATCCAAACAAAATTAGTATGATTGAATAGGTATATTAAAATAATTGTAAAAACAATTAGAGAATTAAAAAACGTCAACTTTTTGACAAGTACCCAGAGACGGAGGTTTTAATATTTATTAATTAAATGCGAAACTACAATTTTAGTATTTATTTAATTTATTTATCCAAATGAGCTTAAACTCAGATAAAATTGGTTGAATAGATATTTTCAATACCTTTCAAACAAGGTATCAATTGCCATAAGGCCCTTTTTAAAATTATCTGTCACAGTGGCGCTGTAATGTCATCTGTCACTATTACGTCACTTGTTATGACTAGTTAAGAAGCCTACGTCTGTTTATTATCTCCCTCCAAATTTTACTATTATAAGTATAACCGTTCAAAAGATACGAGGGGGAAATGGACTTTTGATTAGCACTGTAGATACAAATAGAACAAAACTAAAAAATATTATACAATACATTAAATATGTGTTTAAATAAACGTAAAATATTCTGTTAAAAGTTAACGTTAAATAAATGTTCCTCATAAAGTTTATATCTCTCAATTCGCGGCACAAGATTCAGTAAAGTTCAGCAGAGAAAAACATGAATTTGCAGCAAATAAACGTATTTAATTATAACGGCAACAAAATGCATATACCAGTAAACAGTACTCGATATAACAGCAATGTAATTTTGGCAACAAATAGTATAGGTTGTACTTTACCCCAATGGAATGGTAACACCCGTTATCGAAAACAATGTCTTCTTCGACATACAACTACAAAAGTATTGGCCATGGAGTAGCGGGCTGCTACCCTTAACTAAGACACGAATGTGTTGGTTGGCAGATGGAACTCATCCTTTCAGAAAGGCGGTTGGTTAAGCGATATTATTCACCACAATGTATGAATGAACATTGTATGTCTATTCATTGTAAGATTGTATTAAAAACCTTTTAATTGTTCGTTAGTTCTGGCTTTTGTAAGTCTGGCTACTAACAAAAAGTATGTTAATATTTTAACATTGTGTATATACAAATGCGAAATTGCAACACTAGCCACGTAGCAACGTCAAATAACCATTAGATTACATATTGAAATATTAAATTTTAAAAAATATTGTGGCATGAGGTCGATGTTAGAGAATTTCACTTTAAGGGAGCATACAGATATATATACTCAAAATATGTACGAAAAATATACATTCTCGAAATAAGTACATTAGAGTCCTATGGTAGATACCATCCAAATCAACTGAGTTGGCTGGAATTTACCCTAGGACAACTCAGTTGAGGATAATAATATTGCGAAAAATGTTATCTAAAATTAAAACTATTAATTAGTAGTTGGACAAATTTAAAATAAGAAAAAAAGTGTTACAGTAGACTCGCGTGAAGCTTTACACTATGTTTTTTGTATTTTTAAATTTTAAGTAACAGTTTTACAATTGAATAAAGTAATTTTATTATTTATTTATTATTTTAATTACACGTGTAATTTTAATAAACCCGTGGTGAATCTCTAGATGATACAAATAAACAAAAAAAAATAATATTTTTTTTTTTTTTTTTTTTTTTTTTTTTTTTTTATTTCAACTTTAACGTGCTCGGCTACTATGGCCACTTACACAGGTACTATAACATGAATTTTCATTACACAAACATTAAGTGTTACATTAAGAATATGTTACAATAATACGGAATGATAATAATATGTTATACAATGTCTAAATTAAAATCTAATTATATTTTTTGATATAAGTGTTCATCTCTAAGGAATTGTAGCACAGCTTTTATTTGGTCAGGGTTGTTTAGGATATCTCGTACTTCACTTTTGAGTTTGTATTGTAATCTTCTGGCCAAATGTTGATGGCATTCAGTGAGAATATGTTTGATTGTCAAATATGATTGGCAGATTTGACAGGAGGGACGGATGCTAGAGGACATTAGGTAGCCGTGTGTGAGTTTTGAATGTCCTATCCGAAGTCGTCTTATCACAATGAGATCTCGTCTTGAGAGGGCTGAATAGTCAAATGTAGGCTGACTGGTTATTGACGGTTGTATTTCGTGTAAGATCGAACGGTTAAAGTTCCAATGCTGCTGCCAAAGGAGTCTGGTTCTTCTTTTAATATATGATTTTAGGTCCTTACAAATTTGAATTTTATCGGTGATTTCAGGTGATGCTGTAGCAAGTTTAGCATAGTGATCTGCAGTTTCATTGCCTTCTATACCAATATGAGATGGCAGCCAGATTATGGTAACTGTTATGTTTTGGGACAAGATAATTTGGTAAGAGTCTAGGATCTTTTGGACGATTGGATGATCAGTAAATATATTTTTGATAGAATAGATTGATGCTAAAGAGTCTGTGCATATGGCAACCTGCTTATTAGGTGGAGATATATGGTTAAAAGCTTGCAATATACTAAATAATTCGCCAGTATGAACGCTGCTGATGGCTGGTATAAGTGATGACTTAATTAGTGAATGAGAGGTTGTAACAGAGCAGCCTACTCCTGTGTCATTTTTTGAGGCATCCGTGTATAATATTAGGTCGTATTTATTTGTATCTATAATGTCTTTAAATGCATTTATAATGATCTCTTTCGGATGTTTATTTTTATCGAAGTTGGTGAGCGAGGTGTTAAATTTGGGCGTGGACATGATCCAAGGAGGAGATGGAGGGAGATAAAGAGGAAGGGTATGTGTAAGAGAGATATCATTAAGTGTCTGTGCTAAAATTAGTGGAATAGGTTTTATTGGTGGTAAGAAATTGGTATTGTGTAAATTATACGTGGACATTACAAATAAGGGATGCACTGGATTAGAGGGGTTAGCTGATACCGATGCTGCATAAGAGAGTAGCAGTTGTTTTCGTCTTATACAAAGAGGAGGTTCGTTAGCTTCGCAATAAAGATTATCTACAGGACTAGATCGAAAAGCGCCAGTACAAAGACGAAGGGCTGTGTTGTGAATTGAGTTTAGAAGGTTAATATATGTTTTGGAGGCGGATATATATATGTGACAACCATAATCTAGCTTGGAGCGTATTAGTGATCTGTATATTTTAAGAAGTAAGTTTTCGTCAGATCCCCAATAATGATGTGATAGAGTTTTTATTATGTTTAGTCTTATGCTCGTTTCTCCTTTTATTGCAAATATATGTTGCTTCCAAGTTAGTCGTGAGTCAAACGTTAATCCGAGAATTTTGCATTGTTTAACAACAGGAAGAGGGACATTGTTGATCAAAATAAGTGGAGATGGAGAAGGGGGACGTCTACTAAAGTTTATAATTTTAGATTTTACATTGGATAAAGATAACCCCATGTCACTAGTTTTTTTTTAAAGTGTGTCAACAGCAGTTTGAATAAGCTTCGAGGTGGTAAAAGAGTTTTGTCCATGACAGTAAATTACTAGGTCATCAGCATACATGATATGTTTAATAGGGGAAATGAGGTGAGAGCATAAATCACTTATTGCTAGATTAAAAAGTGTAGGACTTAGTACCGATCCCTGAGGTACGCCATCAGTTTGAGTATGAGTAGAAGATAAAATACCGTTGACAGAGACTCTGAACGATCTAGAAGATAGAAAATTTCGTATGAAGTTAAATATATTACCATTAATATTAAGAAGGATAAGTTTGTTTAATATACATTGCCTACTTATAGTGTCAAAAGCACCTTCAATATCAAATATGGCAGCTACGACTTCTTGTCTTTTGTTTAAGGCCTCTGATATATGAGTTTGGAGGATTACAAGGTTGTCTTGGGTTGAACGGTTCTGACGAAATCCTGACTGTTCACTAGCAAATATCAAATTTTTTTCAATGAACCATAGGAGTCTTTTATTAATCATTTTTTCGAATATTTTGCACATCGTACAAGTTAGTGATATAGGTCTATAAGAGTTGGCCAAGGAACGTTCTAGGTTAGGCTTTTTAATAGGTATTACGATAGAGGTTTGCCATTGATTGGGAAATTGGTTAGATGACCAGATTAAATTATACATCTCAAGTATTTTGAGTAGGCTACAGTTTGAGAGCTTTTTGATTAATATGTAAGGAATGTCGTCAGGACCAGCGGCATTGTTTTTACAAGTTTGAATAACTGATACTAGTTCTTCAAAAAGAAAGGGAGAATTAAGATGTGTGATGTCCATTATTGTTTCGGGTGAGGAACAGGGTGGGGCGTTAGGTAATGGTTTTCGTAAGGAGGCATCTATTTTACTTTTGAATTTAGTGTCGAAGTGCGTTGCTAGGGTTTCACCGATTTCTTGATTGTCAGTGATTGTAGTGTTATTTACAGCAATACTAGAGATTTTGAGGTTGGTGTTGTTTCCTTGGATTTGCCTAATCTTTTTCCAGAGGTCCGCCGGATTGGTGCTTGAATTAATAGAGGATACATATTCTCTCCAAGATGATTTTTTACTTTGTTTTATAATAAATCGGGCTTTGGCTCTGGTTTTCTTTAGTTCAATAAGATTCTCCAGATTTTTGTTTTTACGGTAATTTTTAAGAGCTAATTTTTGTTGTTCTGTTGCAGTTTGGCAAGATGTATTCCACCAAGGTACTGCCTTTCTTTTATGGGAAATACTATTTTTGCCTATGTGCAAATTTGCAGCTTTAAGTATGGAATCTGTGATTAATAATAGATTATTGTTAATATTGTCGGATAGGGATAGAGAAGGTAAGGTGTTATCTGTTTGTGAAGTATAGTCTGTCCAGTCGGCATTTTTTAGCCGCCAGAAGTTTCTGGTTATAGTTTGTTCATGGTTGGAGATATCAGATGATACAAATATTGGAAAGTGGTTGCTGTCATATAGATCATCGGAAGTTTTCCAAGTTAGTGAAGTATATGTTTTTGGGTCGCTAAAACTAAGATCTATCGCCGAAAATGTGCCAGAGGAAAAGTTCAGATGCGTATTAGAGCCTGTATTTAGTAGACAGGAGCCTGTGCAATTGATAACGTTTTCTATAGTTTTACCTTTGCCATTAGTATGGTTTGACCCCCACATAAAGTTATGAGCATTGAAGTCACCTACTAGAATATATGGAACGGGGAGCTGATATATAAGATTTAGAATTTCAATTTCTTTAAGGGGGTAGTTAGGCGGAATGTAAACACTGCATATCGTAAGTTTATTAGGACACCAAGTAGTTACGGCGATAGCCTCGAGTTCGGTGGTGATGAGAAGATGGGATGAATATATTTCACTTGAAATAAAAATAGATGTTCCACCACTGGCTCTGTCACAATTAGTTCTGATATAATGATATCCTTCGAACTTTTTTAGTGTGGGAAGGTTAGATATTTTTGAGTTCGTTTCTTGTAGACATATGATATCGGGTTGTTTTTCTGTCACTAGTTGTTGGATTCTTTCAATACGGGGAAAGAACCCATCGCAGTTCCATTGGATTAAATTGAAGGTGAATCTTGAGTTGAAGGGGTAAGGGGCAACTGAGATGGTTGTTCTGGCTGTTGGGAGATAAGGGTTTTGGTTTCATCATCGGTTAGGAGTTCAGATGAGACGCTGATATTATCAGAGTCATCTGGGTTTAGCTGTCTTTTGATTTTCTTTTGAAGTCTCGTAAGTCGATTTTTAAGGGATCTTTCCTTAGTTTCTGAATGGAGAACTGTTATGTCTTGTAATAGTCCTTCAATATTTGACGTAAAAACAAAAGCTTCATTAAGTGGACTAGGATTACCATGTGTATTTTCTAGGAAAGCAATAAACTGAGTCTCGGTCAAAGTTAGACCAGATGGATTATTTTTATAAATGGCCGCTACGGATTGTAGTGAACTAGCTGTTAGATTATGTTCCTCTGATTTTGTAGTTTTTGCTTTTTTCTTGTGAGGTTTGGAGATAGTGTTTGTTTTTGTGGATAACGGAGGAAGCATTTGGTTAGACGCTGGTTCGGGTGTACTTGCTGAAGATAATAGAGAAGGAATATCAGAATTGCTGTCTGTTGATATAGCTCTTTTTTGTCCTTGTGTGGGTGGAATTGATGGGTGTATAGTTTCAGTATCTATTTCAGTGTGGGTTTCTGTGCAATTTAAAGTAGTTAGGTCTGATTGAACAGGAGTGTTTACGTCAGAAATTATATCAGTAATTTCAGATGTAGAGGGCTCTAGATGGGGTAGTTCAGTTTGAGAAAAAGTAGTTGGATTATTGGTACATGAGTCAGCGGTATGTCCGACCTCTTTACATAAAAAACAATGCAATTTATCCGTAGAAATAAATATTCTATAAGGTGTGTTTTCGTATGTAATAACGAAGTTTCTATCTATTGAAAAGTTCTCTTTATCGGGGATAATTTACGTTACTCTTCGGAAGCTCATTATGTGTGCATAACCTTCTCCGAGTGCACCACATTTCACAAATGACACAGGAGAGACCAGCTGTAATCCAATATCTTTAAGGGCTTTCTCAATTATGGAATGTGGAATTGAAGGAGATACGTTAGATATTAGAAGGCGTTTAGCTGGGGTGATAAGTCTTCTGATGGGAACTACTGTAGAGTTGATAGAGATATTTTGATGTGTTTTTAGAAGGTTATCGACAACTGTAGGCGAGGAAAGATAAATACAGATGCGGTTATTTGGAATACGTGATGCAAAGGTAATGTTTTTTGGGATAACAATGTCCCCTATAGCTTTAACATAATCAAATAAAACAGTATTTGGAATAGCGTGCATTAAAATGGCTTGCTCCTTACGTGGGAAAGTAGGAGGTGGAGGTTTGGATAAAGTAGCAGCGACATATGATTTTGTGGGGAGGACTTGTGGAGTTGTGAGGTTTTGATTTGAGTTCATTTTTGTGAGTGTTCCTGGATACCAAAAACACTTCACTTAATTTTTAGTATTGCAACAGTCGTCCTATTAGGACACTGTGGATAAAATAATAGGAATATAACAGTTACCTGTATCTGCAGTTTTCCTTCAGTTGAATATAATAATATTATAGTCCAATAATAATTGCTGTTTCCATAACACACAAAATAATTCGAATTATCACATCACAAGGTAATGTTTACTCGTTGGCTACATCAATGGGAATCTTGAATATTAATTAATTGTAATATAACTATTAAATACTGTTTAATATACACACAATTATTAAAAATTAATAGGAGAACTTTTAATTATCAAGTTTAACTTTGACAGTTATTTGACAGTTGCCTATAAAAAAAAATAATATTTAAAAAATACCTAAAACCGCTTTTAGTTAATATGCTTGTTATAGATTTTAACAGAATTAAAAAAGTTTGCATGTTGTATAACGGACCTTCTCGTCGCGTAAATGGACTCTTTTAACTGTTTACAGCGCTTTACTAAAGTGCTTCTGTAGTAGAAGTAGCACCAAGAAATATGTTATTTCATGGCGCTACTTCCGTGATATCATATTATTCTGTGACGCTCGGCTCAGAGTTTTACTGTAAAGAAAAAGTAATAAATGTTGTATAATGCTTTCCTCTCGTCGCGTAAATGAACTCTTTCAACGGTTTACTGTGACTGCGAAAAACGAACCGCTATTTCATGTTTCGTGGCGCTACTTTCGCGATGCTCGTTTCAGCAACTTACTATAAGGTAAAAGTGGTACAATCCAGTGCAGAAGCTTTGCTTCAAAACAGTCTTCCTAATTAATGCTGGTTTTTTATGCTAGGTTCGACTAAGACCGTCAAATCATCCTCACTACTACTAAATTGGAAAAATCAATTCCTTCGTTGTTAGTCATAGTATAAAATTATAAATAACGAGAAAACAAATAATATAAATAATAAATCTATTATAAGCACATGATAAATGTTATTATCCAACTTCTTCTTTTTTCTAAATAAAATTGCAATTTTAATATAAAATTCCAATTAGCCCAAACACAAAAAATTTAAAGAAAAATAAAATAATCGTCAAGAAAATGTCTATGGCTGATTACATTTTTGTTGGAACACTCAACACTCGGGGATACGGTGAACGATCATCTTTTTGTTGGAACGTATTTTATTTACCGCGCAAGGGTGTGACCGTTACGAGACGATTTTTCATTGTATTGGAACAAATCCAAAATATCTTCTTCCTCTTTAGCCAGCTCACACTCACTCCTGGACAAAGGCCTACTCTGAAGTTATCCATTCTTCTCTCCATTATTCTATTTGGTGACAGTCTCTTCCCACTTTTATTTTGATGTCATCTACCCACCCTCGCGGGATCTTCAATGTGCAATGTTTCTCGTCCATCTTTCGTTGTTTTGTCGTGCCACGTGTCCTACCCAGCTCCATTTCATTTGCGCAATTCTTCCAATTACACCTTCGTCCTGCTTTGCACGTCCTCATTTTGTATATGTTCTCTCAGAGAAACCCCCAACATAGCTTGTTCGGTGACCCTTTATATTGTTCTTAATCTATTTGCTGATATAACTCTGTAAGTGTCACAGTCTCCATTCCATAATCTATGGAAAAAATTTGATATTGCAATAAAATGTAAAGGACAGCATTATATTGTAGATCAGCTAGCTCCCCACATATAGACTAGAGTCATACAATGATTGCTTCTCATTAGACAAATAGTTTTGATGAAGACTCTCTTGGAAAGTTTCTTAAAGCATGTGTTGAGGGAAAGTGTAGGTTGGATGTGTTTATAATATTTGCCTTTGTCTGAATTGTTATCCTTTTCATTTCATCCGTTTGAGAGACCTGATTACAGATATTACGTCTCCCATAGGAAATTGATAGGTTAGTAGAGAGGATTCTTTCATTGTTGCTTTTTTAGCTAGATCATCTACTGTTCAGTGCTATGATGTCACTGATAATATATTTTCTACAAGATTATGTATACCTATTACATTGCAGTTTATGTACAATGCTTTGGCAGTCTGGAAATAAAACATAGTTTAGTTCTTTATGATTCACACATATTTTGTAGGCTTATTTGACTGCTATGAGTTCAGCTGTGAAAGTTGTTATTTTATCAGGTAATCTGTTGTTTATCTTTATACTTTTTTGGGGGTAGAATAAACCATGTCCAACTTTTCCGTCCATTTTTGAACCATCTGTATATAATTTCTGATAACTCCCCTAATGATCTACATACTGAAGGTGGTCTATTTTAGTAAGGAAATCTGTCGCAAGAATTTTATAATTTAATTTTTGAGACGAGGTTTCTTCTATTTAGTGTATGTCGTCAATGTAACTGTAAACGTTAAAAAAAACTTTCCACTAAAAACTAAAAGTAGCTTCTTTTTTCCCCAGTAATAATTAGTTAAGGTTATTTAATAACAGTTTATCGTTAACCGCCACTTTATCTAGAAATTTCTCACTTAAGAATTCTCTGCTTAATGAAAGTGGAGGTTCATTAGCTCACATTCCATGACCAATATAAGTGTACTTCGACGATAAGCAATGCTTACCCTAAGTGCTTTATTTTTTATTCTTTCTATTTTTTGGAGTACAGAGTTTGATGCTGAGCCATAAAATATAGATATATAATCTAAGATCGATCTTATCAAATTTCTGTATAGTAATATTGAGATGTTTGAATCAGCTCAGCTCCCCAGTTACTTACAGTCTTGATGATAGTCATTGCGTTTTCCGTTCTTCGTAATATATAATTTGTTTGTTCTTTCCAATTTAGGTTATTTGGATCTAAGAATATGCCAAGAAATTTTATTGAAATTTTATAAATAATATTATAATTATCAAATTGTAGATGGTTTGGAGGAGAATATCGTTTTCTGTTGAAAGTAAATTTTTGTTAAATTCTTATCCCTCGCCCATTTTTTTTTATTATATTCAATGCTGATTTAAGGTAATCAGTATATTTATGTTTTGACTTACTTTCTACAGAGCAACACCATCAGCATACTGTGGTAGTATTGTGGTAGTCCCAAAGATGTGTATCGGGTGTTAGATTTATCTCTATTTAATCTAACGTGTACTGATCGATTAATATTCACGTTAATGATGTTCCATGTTACAGTTTCAGGTATTAATATTTCCAACATTTTAGCATATAGAATGTGGAGATTAACATTTTCATAAGCACCGTTTATACCTAAAAACAAAGCACTAACTGCTTTCTTATAAGTAAAGGAACTATAAATGTCTATCAATGAATGGCTGAGGCTTTCTTGTGTGATACCTTTTCTAAAACCAAACTGAGTTTTTGCTATTAAGTCGTTCTTTTCTAACCAAAATTCTAGACGGTTTTTAATAAGCCTCTCATATGTATTAAGTATACATGAAACCAGACCGATTGGACGGTAAGAATTCCAATTCTTTAACGATTTTTCTGGTTTAAAGATCGGGAGAATAGTATAAACGTGACAATCGTCACGAATCTTTATGCGGCGTGACCAAATTTCAATATATACAACGAGAAGTAAAGTTAAGTGTTAGAAAATGGTGTGATTAGGAAACGGATTTGTTCTGGATCAGGAATTACTAATTCTGCAGACAGTGGAGTGATATTTTGGTGAAACTCTTCTATCCACGAAGCTTGCTATAGCATTATAGAAACTTTGTTCTTAGTTTTTTTTTTATTTTTTAATCGATTAACTTTTAACCTTACATCTAATTGATCTATGGAATGGACGCATAAAATATACATATTCTAATTTGTTAAAAAAAAAATTAAAATCCATATAACTGGTCAGGGCAATTTCAAATAAATGATGTCTATTTTAATTTATTACTTTAAACTGATGTAAAACTAACTATAGTTGGTATTTTTAATAAAATATATTTAAAATCTGACATGCCACACACAAAACTGTCTTTAATTATAGAAAGTAAAATAACCGATATTTTAAAAGTCTATTCTTACAAACTCTGCTAACAATTTATTTGAATTGGGATCCAATCATTAAAATGATAACTAGGAAGACAATGTTAACTTAATTGAAGTCCCATTGTTCTATAAAAGATAAGATAAAATTCAATCTATGCAATTAATCTATGCAGCTTAAGACGCATAATACGGGACAATGGATATATCCCCAAGAAACAATAATCCCTTAAATTGAAATGCTAGAAACCTTCCGAGGATTTCAATAGGGAAGTTTCTCATATTCTGAAGTTGAGTCGAGCGACCTATAGGGATTTCACTCAGTGCGATCAGCCGGCTACGTTCTGAGTAGTTGTTTGAGTTCTGAGTTGCAAGATTTATCGTATTTCGTCTCCTTGGCGGTTGGTTTGTTTGTACAGTCTTTAACATATTAACATAAACGCATTCGAAGGAGGGAAAACAAGAGATTTCGATATATAATCGGAAACGGCATATGTAATCTATCAAACTTGGACATTTAATTGTAAATATAGCAGCAGTAGACGGAGTAAATACATTTCAAGAACATAGAGATTGAATAGGTAAGTTTTGGAAACGCATCGTTAAATATTAAGAACATTTCATCAAATTTGGTTCAGTATTTATGGTACTATGTGCTATTTTAGATATTTCTATGTTTAATTGCAAATATTTAATGTACTAAATTACAGTAAAGTGTACCAATCTAATTTAAAAGTATTAGTTAAAATATTCCGTATTAATTAAATTTAAAATCGCCTCCTGAACTGAATTTATTGGTTTTTCATGTGGTTCCTCTATCGTAAATAATTGGACCCAGTTGTGCAGAAAGCATCCAACCCACAACAAGAGAGAAAATTCTTCAGAAAATTGGAAAATACTTTTTTATGAACAATGAATTTTTTTTGTTTAAAATATTAATATTTCATAAACTTTACACCGCAGGCTGTGTTGAAATAAACCGCAAGAAACATAATTTTCAAAAATTTAATTTTTTTTAATACTGTGTTGATTTTTTTGGGGTTGGGGTTTGGCATAAAAAATTCAGGTTATTAAAATTTATTTATTATTTCGACTTAACTACAAAAAAGGGCAAGTGATTATTGGTATAATGTATTAAATGGTAATAACAACAATATTAAAAATTTAAATTTCTTCAATACAGAAATCTAAAGTATTCGTATTAAAACAATCAACATCTTCTTCTATGCCTGCATTCCCGATTAATTTTTGATAAAAACTTAAACAATCTGCTGACAAAAGATGGTACATTTCTAGCGAATTTGCAAGCTTCGGTTTTGCTATTGGTTTCCCTTGAGGCGACAGTTCGACCAAATTTGAAAATAAATACCATTGACTTTGAAGTTCAATAAATCAATCAATCGATATTCTTTATTTCATCTGACTTTTACAAGTATTGAAATGCGTCAAATACAATCTATGATCAGTAAAAACTATAAGTACATAAAAACAGTTAACATAAAAACATATAAATTATACACAAAAACATACAAAATGTTGAAAAGATGCCTGCAAATATTCCTCTAACGAATAGAGTGTTTACCAGAAGTAAGTCCTTAACTGTTCTCTTCAATACATAAATACTTGACTCTTATAACATAATTAGATAATTTATTATACAAACGAATGCATGTTGGGTAAGGACCCTTGCCCACAACGGTCAAGTGACGAACAGGGGTCACCAAATCATTTCTGTCACCAAAGTTGTAGCCACTCATTAAGGAAACATAATTTCTGCAAATAAAATTGCCTCTATGTGACTTTACATAAACAACACAACTGAAAATATACAGCGAAATTACAGTTAAAATATTTAATTGTTTAAAAACTGGTCTACAGGAATCCAAGCGCCTTCTAAACGTCATGGTATGAATAATTTTTTTTGAAGAACAAGCACCTCATTATATCGCGAGCAATTTCCCCAACAAACTAAGCAATACTGCAACATTGACTGTACATGAGCAAAATAGTAAAGTTTTAAGATTGTCTTAAGTTGTTGCCCTCTCGTTATCTTTTTTATATCAACCTCTTTAATGGGACTATTAAAAGTGTTCTACTGAATGCATAATAAAAAAGGTTCATTTTTTGTTATCTTGACAGATCTTATAGTGAGCCAGTTAATTTTTTCACCATCAACAGATACTTTTCTGTTAGTTATATAGCTTAGCATAGATGATATATCAAAAAAGTGTTTCCAAATCAGTTTAGTGACTACAAGTGGTTTTTTGTTTCTGCACTCTTTCATGACATTTATGTAATCTAAAGGCAAATACATTCGTTGCTGGTGTTTTAAATCCGATTCGATATCACTGAAATCTGAGTCGTTCGGCAAAAAACTATAACCAGAGCATAAAAAATTTATAGTAATATCTTCAAGATGATGAAATGAATGCAAAATATATTTTAATATAAGTAATTTTGATATTGCAATTCTGCCCCCACACGAATTGTTCCACAACATCAAAATGTTTTACGTCAGATGACAAATATTTTTGGGTTTGGCTTATTAAGCATGATCCCACTTCCTGCGCTCTACACACTTCAACCCAAAGTAGTCTCTTATAGAAAACGATGTTAGTTGGAATCCTTGAAAGTGGTAGAGTTTTCTCCAAATCAAAAGTGAGGCACTCATAGTCATTCAATTCTTTTGCCTTTTTAAAATCTTCTCTTCTCAAGGATTGTACAGTTTCCGCCTCATCAAGATGCCTTTTTTAGCGTTTTAGTTCGCAAATTAAAGTTGGAATAAAAGATTTATTTGTATTTGGTGATACTTAGAGGTTTATCACATTCTTTGGAATACAATTCGTATATTTTGGCAAATGCCACATGTGGAGGTAAAAATTTTGCGTCAGTTGTCTTCCGTGAATAGTGTGAAATATATTTTGGGATCCTATTAATCTGATTTATTACTTCTTTCAACTTATGATCAGGCGTTTTATACCGCCTTGATTAACAACTCGTTGGTCTACTAATGGTGCGCGACCATGAAATTTCTTAAGTGCCGTGTTCACCCGGCAAGGGCTTATACCAAATGTTTTAACATTTGGTGTAAGCCCTCTCACAAACATTTCTTTGCAAATGACTTTATCAGTTATATTGTAACATCTAGAGAAGTAACGTTTCTCAGTATTTCTTTTGTAACTTGTTTTCTTTGGGACTTCGCGAACGTTGTACGATTCTAGTGCCCAGAATTTTTCGAATTCCTGCTTTTGTACTTCAACGGAAACAAACTCTGAACACTTTAATTTACATTGGCAATCGAAATCTATAAACGTTCTTGATTCTTTTTTACGTCGTTTGTAGTCGAAATGGGTGATGTTACTGTTACTACTTTTTCTTCGTTCGGCTTTAGATTGATCTGCAAATTTTCTTTTTTTTTTTCCTTTTCGAGGTCTCCCTTTACGAGTATTTATTTCATTTGGTCCTTCTTCTGATTGATTGAACGAATCGGCCACTTCGTGATGACGAGTAGGTTTATACGTAGCATCAGCTACTGAATCATCAGATACATAGTCAGGCTTTGTAACGCTTGCTTCTTCAACAATTATATTACTAAATCCGTAAACTAATTTTATCAAATGTCGCTACTTGCGTCTATACGAAGCCATGTTAGAGTTGCTTCTCAAGACAGGAAAAATTTATTTTCACGTTCAGAGCGTCTTTGAATAGTCGTTCTGATGATCCCTTTTAGGGTGAAATACATATAAGCGGATATACAGACGCACTATACGTAAAATCAAATCCTAACTGTCTTTTTCCTTTTAATTCTATTACTATTTGGTTTATTCTGCATTTGCTTGTTTTCTTTATTATCCGTACAAATTTCATCCAGGGTAACTGACGACATCTGGATTCCAGTACTACAGTTCGGATTTCCAATAGTTTCAGAATCTGTAATAAACAAAAATATAAGTGTTAGTGGATATAAAATTTTGTTGCAGCAGTCGAAAAGGCAACTTTAGTTTAGGCAGGCACACACTTTTATAAGGAAAGAAAAGCATATCAGAAAAAAGATAGTTACCATCAATTAATTCTTGAAACAGATTCTTGATTGTCTTGGTCATATAATACGAGTATAATGATATTATCAGTGTCATTATTTCTAAATTCCTGTACTGTCTCTAATTCTTGAAGCTGAGATTCTTGGTTATCTTGGTCGTATATGATGACACTGCCAGTGCCATTATTTCTAAACTCATGTACTGACTCTAATTCTTAAAGCTGAGAATCTTGGTTGTTTTGGTCATATATGATAATACTATCAGTGTCATTATTTCTGAACTCATGTTATGTCTCTTTTCAAAACAGAAAATGTGTTTCTACTACTGTCAGGATTGGCAATCAATATATCTAAAATAAAATAACAAACTTTTGTTTAGAAGCAAATTTTCACAACATTGTTCAGTCCAGCTGCATAAAAGGTTATCACTTTTTTAACTATAATTAAACAGATAATTTAAAATAAGTAAAAAAATGTTTTCTCCAGTGGCGTAAAAGATGGGGGTATAAAACTTATCAACTAACTCGATAGAGCGCCACTTGTTAAAGGTTTCAACTGTTTATATCAAAATATTAGGTACTTTATTAAAAAGCATGTTGGTCACCAAATTTGAAAAGAATATTAAAGTTAAAGGTATTTTTGATTTATGGCAAATTTTTTATATTGATTTCAAATTTTTATACCCTGTATCTCAGAAACTAAGCACTTTAAGAGTTCGTGTTCCGATATCAAAATTCATTAATTTCAGAAACACCCTGTATCTAAGTACCCTATACGCCATTAAAATTTTATTTATTAAAAAAATTATTTAAAATTAAAAAGCAGAATAATAAAGTCCACTACATCATGCAATACCCAATATTATTTTTGTTTGAAATACAGTAAATTTGGAGTCGTCAGAAATTAATTACTTACCTTGTTGCTTCTTTACTAATTTCAATATTTTAGGAACACGATTTCTTAAATTGTTTAACGACACACACTCCCTTACTCGTTAGTAACGTATGGTCCTAAAGTTTTGGGAAAAATTTCAAAAGCATATAACTCTGACCACAATAATCTAATATTTTTATTAAATTATTCAACAATTTAACTTAACTATCCTTATTATAAATCAAAATTCAAATGACAGACAAGGGACCATTATTTTCGATTTGCCTAATAATTCCCCTGATACGTTGCATCATCCTTTGGACGACCTCGGCGTCAATTTCTCTAATTTTTGTATATATGCGGCGTCTTAACTGTTCCTGATTCTGTGCTTTCCATCCGTTATTATAGACTTTCCCACTTAATATTGCCCAGAACTCTTCAATTGGTCGAGCCTGAGGTAGGTTGGGGGGATTGTCTGCTTTCGGTACAAAGGTAATGTTGTTAGTTTCGCACCAGTCCCTTGTGATCCTCGCGTAATGACATAAAGCAAGATCTCGCCAAAAGACTATTTGATCATTTGCATGATGTGTGTTCACAAACTGAAGCAATTTAGAGAGACATCTTTGAATATAAATATTTGCGTTTAAGGCTTCGCCTCGAACAACACCAATGTAGGGCTGTGAGATAAAGCCAGCCTCAGAAATTGCACACCATACCAAAATTTTGTCCTCAAATTTTTTCTTACTTTTGAATTTTATTACATCAGGTACATTTTCGTAATCGTTCGTGTAAAACCCATCGTTACCCTTCATCTCAGAGTTGGACAAAGTAAAATATTTTTCATCGTCCGTCACGATCAACTTGTTGACGAAATGCACTCGCCTTAACGCGCGGCAACATCTCGGAATTCCCTCTAATTGATCCTCTGTGTATTTTGGAGCTTTCCTTCTTTTCCGGTAGATTATATTATTACTCGATAGGGACCTGTATACTGTTGTCTTTCCAACATGAAATCTTCTGGCCAGTTTTCGCTGTGAGACCCCAATTTTGTTCTTAGTTGCTTCAATCAGTCTTGCCTCTCTTATATGGTTCAAAATCCGCAGTCGGCCACTTTTACGGCAAGTTAACACATGGTATCCCTTCTTCACATTCTCTGTTTGTACGATAAATTGTCGATTTGCTTATGTTTTGATCTCGATAAATATTAACAATATCTCGTTTCGACATTCGCCCAACCATATTATAAACACCTCGACGAATATCAATTTTATAAGACATTTTGCAGAGCACAAACCAAAATATTCTGCTTTGTTTATTAAATGTCAATAACTGATGACATTTCAATTCCATGGCCTTCTTTGTTAAATGCATTTTGCTTCTCAATCAGACCAGGTGAAATTTTTCCCAAAACTTTAGGACCATACGTTAATACTTGAAGTACAAATACAAATATGAGCAAATATCCCTTATTTCAACAAAAAATGCGATTAAATAGCAGGGGAGATGAAATAATTATTTACTAGATTAGGAGGTTAGGTGGTACATTTTTATTTTGTAGAATGCATCCAACCCACTTGGTCAAAAGATAAACGAATAGCGACAGGCTACCATGTAGGTTGGATGCGTTCTGCAGTAAGTTAATAGATATAAAAACATTTTATTTGTTAACCATGTGGTTTGGATGTTTTCTGTAAATAAATAATTCGTGATTATAAAATAAACATTTTCAATAATGATCGTTTTCTCCTATAAAATGCTAGGCTAGTAGTTGGTCATCTGCTGCGAAATGAAGAATGGGTTCAAAGCAGTCGAAAAATTGTATTAGCTCAATTTTTGCTATAATGTGGGTTGGTGGCTTTCTGCAGAACTGGGTCCAATTATAAGTTTATCAATAATAAACAAAAAACAAAATTGTCTTTTTCTGGAACAGAGATTTACAACTTTCTTACAAGCCTCACAGCAAAAATTTCCTACTAAAGATCAAGCCAATATTTTCAGTGGTATAAATAACGCCTGTATTCACGATTATTTGTTTTCATTAGGGACTTTAATTAATAAAAAAATTTTATATTTTCTTATTGTTTATCCAATAACAGAACTTGTATACATATGTATCTAAATAATAAACTCACCGTAAATTAATTTATAGAGAACTATCATGGTTCTAGAGGGCTGCTATTTATATTTCTGACCTAGGCAACAATAAGTATTGCCAACTGACATCTGACACTTGCGTTGGAAAGTTTGAAGTTTTTGAAGCATATGCGCACTTAGAAAGTTTTGAAATATGAGCAATATTTGTGTTGTTTACAGTGGCTTGAAAAATTTGTCTCTGCCAAAAAATGGAATTGAACCATAAACATTTTCATGCAATAATTTATCGTAAATTTCGACGTAGGTTATCAAGACAAGAGTTCATCGATGAACTTAAACGCTCTCTCCAGGACGAATTTCGTGAAGGTCGCTCAAAATTGGATGTTGCTGTTACACCAGAAACCATCGATAAGTACTGTGCGTGAACTAATAGAGCAAAATCGGAATGTGATATATCGTGTGATTGAGGCATCCTTGGCCATAAAAGTATGACAAGCATCAATAAGATTTTGTTATATTCTATGATCATTTGGCTGTAAAGAAGACATGTTCACGTTGCATGCCACATAATTTGACGAAAGAGGTTGGAGTATCGCTGGATCAAGTGTATCGAGCTAAAAGAAGACTATGTTGAGAAATAAATCGACACTTTTCCAAAATTGCTGTTTTTCTTTTATAGGCTAAGTACTTATCGGACCGCCCTAGTCTATTAACTCTTGTAAACAAATATAAGTTCAGTTATTTATTATTTATTTATTCTTGTAACTAAGTTCTGATGATAAATTAAAAACCAGAAGCTCAAACTGATTAAAATATTTGAAACCTAATGTACTTTTTGAAACCGGCGCATTCACCTAAATGTTGAAAGTTTGGAATATATGGTGATTTGGCAATGAAAAGTTTTGTTTTGAATTTTGAATAACCAAAATATATAATTATTTATTATTGTTATTCTTTTGAATAACCATAATTATTTTCAAAACGACACTAAATAAATTTTACAACGATACAAATAACAATAAACCCAACGTTTAAAAGGTTTATCTGAACAACTAACGAATCTTTTAGCCAAACGTAAAATAACAGTGGCTCACAAAGGCAACAACTTTTTTAAATAAATATTTCGCTAAACTAAAAACACAAACTCCAAAACTCAAAAAATTACATGTTGTTTACGAGATACCATGTATTCACCAACTGTGAAGGTGTCTATAATGGGCAAACCAGTCAACTGCTTTAATCTGGAATTCGCTCTCACAAATATTACAAGAGCAACATCACTGCGCTCACAAACCATGAAAATGGTAAGAAACATAAATTTTACTTTGAAAACATTAAACTTTTAAAAACCGAGCAAAACAACAAGAAGAGGGAGGTATACGAATCCATAGAAATAAAAAGAAATACCAACGCAATCAATGACATAAAGGATACACAGAACCTAAATAAAATATATTTCATTCTGATTTAAATAATAACAAATATAACATCATAAAACACCCTTAAAGTCATACCATATCTCCACTTTACCTTTTTCGAAAACACCAACGATACGCCCATGTAAAAATAATTATATTTTAATGACAGTAAATCATGAGATATCATATATCAATTTTTATTTCTGTCAATTCATTAATGTCACTGTCCCGTTTTACTTTTTGGTATTACAATTTTGGTTTTACAATAACTTTTTGTTCCTAAACTTTGACAAAGGCCATGGTTTCCTGCCGAAACGTTGATTTCAATGGACAATAAAATCTAGTTTCATATTTAATATCACTTATTGAACCTAAACCCAAGAAACACTATATATAATGTATATATATATATATATATATATATATATGTATATATTATATTGCAAAACTGCCTTCGGAATAAAAACGAATTCTAAAAAGCTAACAACATGTCTATTAATATTAAAAGGACATAAATTTTGCTGCAATATCCATATATTTATTGTATAAAGCGGAAATTATGAAGCTTTGTAAATCGAATTGATGCGATAGGAAACCCCATTTTGTGACGTCCAATATCGAGATAAATATCTAGAAAAATTATGCAAACTTTATGGAAATTACGTGATATGTTATGTATACATTATTGCAAAATGCAATAGTAAAAAATGGCTTATATTTATGTGCTTCAAATATAATTTTGTTAATTTCATATTTTGCTAATATATTTATAAAAAATTGAAAAAATAAACTTACGTACGTACAATTTTTATTATTATTTTTAGATATTATAAATAGAAAGAAATCCACATCCAATCCAAATCCAAGAAATACTTAATTGGCTATATACTACTAGTAATGACTGAAAAAAGTTTGTACACAGAGGTAGCGACCATTACATGGTAGTAACTTAGATACGGGAGAAAATTAAAAAGAAGGAAAAACCTGGTACAGAAAAGGAAAAATCAATTAAAATAGAGACGATAAAAACATATAAACTTGGCAACAAAGATGTGGCAAAATTAAAAAAAAAATAAACGAAAAAACAAAAAGAACCACAAAAGAGAAATAAGATTATAATGATATAATCAGTCTATGGACCAACTAGAAAGAATTATCTATCAGACCAATTTAAATACATATGTATAACAACTCAAAAAGACTCAAAAAATCAACGAAACAGACAGCGTGATGTTCCGAAGAAATAAAAATGTAAGTAAAAGTAAAAAAAAATGGAAGCAATATCTAAAAGGTAAAATATACGAGTAATACAGAACTATAAAAATAGAAGAAAAAAAAATAAATAGCAATATAAAAATATTAGACAGATAGTAGGGTAAAATTCGGAGATGTCATGGTCGAAGATAACAAAAGTATCTAGAAGCTATTCTACAGAAAACTAAAGACGAAGAATACAGAAAAAACAAGAAATATATATTATTAAGGATAAAAATGGAGATTTAATAATAGAGTCAAAACAAATACTAAAAAGATGGAAAGAACACTTAAGAATTATTAACCGATAAAAACTAAAATTCCATTAATAAAGAAGGCGGTCTAGTTTTTCCATTTACAAAAGCAGATATTTATCCTGTTTACTTAGCAGAAAAAGAAGAGATATTTGAGTATATGACATTCACCTGAGGCGCAAGCAACAAGGAGAATATTATAAATTGCACCCAAAACGATGCTTCAGAACGATTTTATTTTTAATAGGTACGCGCGTTCTTATAATCGGGGTCGGACAGGTCAAATAATATATCAATTTTTTGACAGTTTCATTAAGTTTTTCGATAAATGTAAACTGTTGAATTCTGAACGCTAAACTAATTAATATATCTTATATCGCCGCGATTGCCGACAGTACGCTGCACACAAATTCCTTTGATCGTCACTTGTTTGTTTCAGACGAGTCCAATCGTGGTCGCATCATAATCGCTTAGGTGTGTTTTCCGCTTTTATCCCTGCCAAATTGTGCATTTTGCATTAAGATAAGACGTAACTATACCTAAGAAAGAGCTAGTCGAAGTACTAACAATAAAATGAGGTTACACGACTGTGGTGTCATTTCACATTTTCACATCACAAACAATTGGCACCCAATGATCTATCTATATAAAAGGCCAGGACGACAAGGTACACCTTTTGTCCAGTAACTTTGCCACCTAGGCAAGAAATCTAAACTACCAACATCTGAAATATTCATCATATTTTGTTGAAATGACACGTTTAGTTAATAACACTAATAATATTTATTACATATAAATATAATAAATAATCCGATTAATTTTTTTTGTAAAATTGCCAAAAAATTTTGGTTGCAGTAATTTTAAAATAAAATTTAATAAACAAAATAATTAAAAGCTTAATGTTAGTTTAGATTTAAACACCTAGGCCTCCTAGGAAAGAAATGAGAACTACCAGATTACAGATAAAATAAATTAAAATTATCTGACAGATTAAGGTGGATTTATACTTATCCGTGCCGTGTCCGTTCCATGTCAGTGCCGAGTCGGGGTATTTTTAATGTTATATTTACAAACAACCACGTTGTGGCAGTGTTCGTACCAGGCCGAATAAGAGAGGAAAACGTTATTACCTATTTCTGTGTAAAAGATAGTTGAAAATATGGCAGCTTGGATGGAAGATCTCACCGTGTTGGCATTATTACTTGATTAAAAAGGAAGAGCAAGAGCAGAAAAGGCTGAAACAAAGAAGATGGAATGTGCAGTATTTGTGAAAAAAGACAAACCGAAGGAGAATTCAAAATATATAGAGAATTATTGGACGATGAAACAAAATTTCAAGAATATTTTAAAATGTCGCAGTACTCTTTTTTTTTTTTTTTTTTTTTTTTAATACATATAAATATCCGTAACATACTAACCACACAACATCTCCTGCCTACAAGTCCGTGCGGTCCGTGTTATTTCCGTGTATCGCCAGTGCTGAAGACAAAAATATCATTTGGAATTTATTTCAGGCCGGGCTAGGACGGACCCCGTCCGAAAACTGCCAATGTGTAAATGAGGCTTGTAGATGCAAAACCGGAAATGTCACAGTTAAGTAGTTTAGAGAAAAACGCAAAAAACTGTAGAATAAAACTTGATGGGTATTTTTAACGTTTTTTTTTTACTATGAGGAAGATTGCACACAAATCTTTATAACTGAAAAGAAGAATTAGCCTATCTTTACTGATTAATAGGCCAAAGATATGAATTACTTCAAGTTATACTGGAAGGAAAAGTACAGGGCAAAAGATCAGTAGGAAGACGCCAGAACTCGTGGCTGAAAGACCTGAGGAGATGGTTCGACCGCTCATCCGCAGAGATCTTTCGCGCAGCAGTTTCCAAAACTACAATTGCCATTTGGATCGCCAACCTTCGAAAGGAGACGGCGCAATGAGAAGAAGAAGACTGATTAATAATCTACACGGTTATTAAGGTTACTTGCGTCCCAGTTTGCAACAAAAATTTGGATATGTCCTGCTTTGAAACTTGTATGATAAAACGATGGGAAAATTAATAATGAGATTTTTTTACTTTGACAGTTTATTCTATTAAAAAGACAAAATGAATAAGATATTTTTTTGGTAAAAAAGAACAATTTTTATATTAAACATGGAATATTATTTTTCTTCTAAATATTCGCATGGTGGATTGTTATCATCTTTATCGTTATGTTCAGTGATGTGTTGGTCTTGACCACTATCGAGAATGTTTTTGTAAAAACCACATTTAGGCAAAGATGACCAATCATTACCAAAATGACAGCATAATAATGTCTCGATATCATTCTTCGTTTTAAAATTCAGTGGAACACCGATTTGCAGTTCTGCTGGAGTAATTTGGGGTATTTTTTTACCTTTTTTAGTAATAGGCAATGCATTTGACGCAGAAGAATAATAATTTATTTCTCCCATTGCAAGGATATTGTTTTTGGATGTACGTTTCAATATAAGGAGTTTTGTTTGGGAAATCTTGAAATGTAATGAACTGGGTGTTTTAATGAATGCATCAGCTCCTTTTTTCCAATCCTGGTCAATCCAGTCTTTTTTTAATAAAAACAATGTTGTCTGCTCCTCAAAAACTGCATAATATGTATCAGGAGTTATTATGGTGTCTATCTGTCACAATTTTTTCTCACTGACAACAAATACTCGATCAGGAGGTATATAGGAATGACCTGTTACCGGAAATATGACTTGAAGTTCAATTACGTTCTTGGGAGCTTCCTGGAGCCATTTTGCACACATAGTTAATATTGTACAGTTTTTGTTTTGTTCAGGACATCCATCGGATACTAGACGTACAGTACGAATGTCAGTCATAGTAGGATCATTCCTTTTCAGACAATTATATTCTGCTGACGCAATTTCATTTGATCCTTTGTATCGTTCATGTTCCATCTAAGAGTAGGCATATACATTATTTTTGTTTAAGGTTCCCTTTGAAGAACCTTTAACAACGGTGAAATTATATAGATAAAGTTGACGACTATAGTAAATCCTTTGGTCAGGTACTTTGGGCAGCACCAAATTCTTTTCACAATCGTATGAAAAAATCATTAATCCGTCAGTCTTCTCTTTCAAATGGTCAAAAAAAGCTTTGGCGCGTCTTGAATGAAGTTCTTGTTTAATCTGCAATACTTTCTTTTTATCAAGATCATTTTCGACTTTTATTCGTTCCTTTAGTTCAATACATGTTGAACATATATCTGTTTTAGGACTTCCAAAGCCCATGTTAAAGAATTGGCTAAATACGTTGTGAAAATAGCTGAACTTGACTTGGGTAGCATTATCAGCTTGTTGTTTATACATTTTGTATACCTTTGTAATATTTAGTTCTGCAGGAAGGTACTGTCTTATAGCTGATTTACCTCTGCAATAATGAGATTCATCAGCTTTTAATGTCTTAATAAACGTTTTTACTGCTTCCAATTTATCCTTATAAAGGTCTGTTCTTTTGTCTCCACCTCTTTTCTCTTTTAAATTACCATCAACTTGGAAACGTGTTAAAACACCATTGACGCGGTGCTTGGTTATACCTAGCAATACAAGAAAAGCATCTCGGCACACTTGGACTTCTTCTAAATTTCGTTTTCGAACAAAATAACAAACTGTTTTTTCCTTCGGTTTTGTTGCATCTCTAAGTCGCTGACGTTTTGGTTTATGAATTATACAAAAGCGAGAAATGAACTGATCTTGTGTGAGTTTATCTGCAGTTTTATAAAAATATTCATGGAACTTTTTGACATCCTGCAGCGAGAGTGTTGAACATTTCCATTTTGCTGCTGAATGCTTACACTTTGGAAATGTTGGTAAATCTTTAGGCAAATACCTACAACAAAACAAAAATGGCTTAGGTACCGTTAAAAAAGATAATTAAAACATGTCATTGTATTTTGCCAATCGCATTTAGGTAAAGCTTTCAGAAATACATTTCGTGTACGTTTTGACTCATTGATACATAATGCAATTTTTGAGGTTAGTTTTTGCATTCTCAAAAAATTAATTCACACACGCACTTCATCGTTATAATATTTACCTATTAACTTTAGCTTTAGATCTTCTCCATTCTGCTTTTTGTACTTTCTTCTTCCTTCCAGAACCCATGCTAACCTCACTTAAGAAGGATTTATTCATCTCTAAAATATTGTAACAAAGCACTGTAACGTATTATCAAATTATGATTAGAAACTAGTAATGATCACGCTGCCGGGAATAAAAAAACAGACACGTGCTGCTCTACGTCATGTAATTGCAGTCCATTGGTCAAACGTCGATGTCCGATTTTGCAACCAAGACGCTTGGGCTTTGTCCGCTTTTGAAACTGCAATCAATATTTGATTGTAATATTTTACGGTAAAAGGCCTGTTTTGCAACGAATTTTCATTTTGGACTGATACAATAGGTTATAATGAACATAATCCTGGTGTTAGTTTTCTTTCGACCAAAATGTGACATGTTCGGTTTTGCATCTACACGCCTCAAATATACTCATAAGAGTACATTATTGTTTTTCTTTTCTGCCGGGCACTGCCATATTGTAATGTACACAAGTACTGTACTGAATAAAAAGATATTCAAAGTGTATAAACTTATTGCGAGAATATAATATTTGAAGCAGAATCGAACATTTTAATTTTTGTAATGATAAAGATGTTTTAAAAGGTTTAGATTAATAAACCGACAGTGATCTATATTTTGAGAAAATATTGTAAACAGTTGGTAATAATTGATTGTAAAAGTAGGTGTATACCTCTTTTTGTTTACTTAGTTTATTCATTCAATGTTTTCATAATCTAAAAAAATAGATTAATTAACGTTTTTTAAGAGATATTGGTGCTATTGATTAAATAATAATAGTGTGGGAAATATGAAAAATATATCCAAAATGAAAAATATGTACATAGTACCTAGGTTATCAGATTGTTTTAATAAGTGTAGTATGAAATTTTCAAAACTTTCAATAAATCTTGTATATAATATATGAAACATTGATTTTAAATTCTGATAATTACGTGGTACTTCTTGGATATGTTTTTCTCAGTACCTACCAGATACGTATAAAGAATTATGTATTCTTAATAAGAATTTTAACTGGAGATAATAGAAATGGGTTGTGACTTGCAGATTCTGGTTATACAGTGAAGCCATTTTTAAGAAGTCCACTAAACAATCCATATATTATAAAGTTTCTATAATGAATTCCATATTAAAAACAGATATCTAACAGAACGTTTTATGTATGGAAGAGAAGGTTTAGGTACTATTTCATCCAATGAAAGTGGCTGTAAGCCTGAAAAGATTCAACCGTTCTAATCTACAGCAACATTCTACGAGTATAACCTAGCAAGAGATTAAAATGAACACGATTTTAAAGATGAGTTGCTAAATAAAGACATTATTGAACTTTATGAAGCTGAAAATGTTTAAGCTAACCTTATATAATATTTTAGTGTTATGGAGAAACCTCAGATGAATTATTAACCCTCTAACCGTCACACCTTAAATTCATTAAAATAAAATTCTAAAAATTCGTGTGAGTGTTTTTTAAGCGACTATGAACGTATTGGTGGTGTTGGTATATGCAATTTTTGTATAAAAAATGGAGTTTGAAAATGTTGCCCTCAAGTAACATTGTCCATTAGTGGTATAATGAGAACGTTGCTCCAAAGCAACAGTAACAGTTTGAGGTTAAAATTTTTGTATTAAGCAAACGAGGGATCACCACTAACAAAAATAATTTTTTAGGGCTTACAATATGTAAAAAAACTACAGAAATAAGCAAACATGAATTTGAATACTTACTCAGTTATAAGAAAAAACAAAGATAAAAATTTAGGAAGAGTTATGAAAATTAAAAAAACAATTCTTGGCCTGTGTAAAATATAGTCTCATGTCACATTTTTGACACAGAATTGTCGTGTAGCCATACTTGCAAAATCGACATCTTCCTTTTGGTCCATAGATAGGCCAGTGTCCTACGTTGTCTTTCCCAGTGATGTCATGTGGTCGACTTTTCGTAGGAGTTACAATTTTTTCTTTTTTTTTTTACCTGTTTGGTAAAAAGATTCAGCTATGTCCACTTTAAATTTTCTTAAAGGTATTGGTTTTACTTTTAGCTCAGCACAATGATGTTTATATACTAGTCAGGCATTGAGAACGCATATATCTAATAGATATATAAAAATACCATAGTACCGTCTAGCCCTACTAGGACTGCGGTATAATCCTAAAAGAAAATTAGCTTTATCTACACCTCCCATGTGTCGGTTATACTGTTTTATTATGGCAGGGCAAGAAACTTCAGCTTTTTGTTTGGAATGTTTATCATATCAGTTTATATGAGTTACAGGCTCTATTGCACAATTTGTACTACCTAATAACACACATTTGTTATCATGCTATTTTACCAGAACTATCCCCTTGTGAGAGTCAGATTTATAGACATAGGAGCCTCAATGTCGCTTTTGCATAATTGTGTCAGCTTCTAATGGACAACTGGCAATTATATCTGCTCTAAAAGTTCCTAAGCTCTGAATTCCAAAGTTAGTTTTTAAAAATGAAAGCAATGGAAGGCTGGTAAAATAATTGTCAAAAAATACTACCGTCTCTTCTGGATTTGGAATGGTTTTACACAATGCAACAACAATACCGGAACCAATACCTAACTCTTTTTCTACACCTGTCAATTCGTTAGAGGTACCTGCTAACTGGTCAAACGTAAACGCACCCTGATAAGTTATGAAGTCTGTGATGATGCCAGAAACAGTTGCTTTTAAAAACAATTTGAAACCCCATTTGTGTGGTTTATTTTTTATATATTGTCCAAGATTCCCTGCCAACGTAACTTTATAAGGAATCATAGTCTCGTCCACAGAATATTGATTATTAATGTGGAACTTCTGACAATTTGTTCTAATTTTTTCTATTAGGGGCCTTATGTTGAAAAATCGGTCTTTAGTATTTGGGGATAATTGAGAATTATCAGCAAAATATAAGTACCTTCTAATTTTAGTAAAACGTCGTAAAGGCATAATATCTGCTATTAGGTCAATTTGAGTATTTCTGGCCCAGTAATCACTTATAGCAGGCAACTTTATAATGCTCATAGTAAAAAAGTTATGGAAATATATTCGGTAAGTTCTGCATTAGTTAGTTGTAGAGAGGAGTATGTTTTTTCAGTCGAATAAATATTAGTTTGGTGCACACTATCAGCCATTATGTCCAAGGAGAAAAACTGTGTGAAATATTCCAGTGGTGATAAAATTTGAGTTATTTCAGATGGAGGAAAATCAGGAGCATTATTTTTAGGTGTGTCTTCTTCTTACCAAGGATATGTTACTACTGGTTTCTTTTCTTTTTATATTTTCTTGGTTTGTGGCTCTTCCAAAGCTATTTCTCCCTGCTCAACATCAGATTCTTCTATTACTAACTCCATATATTTAATTCTACCCATTTGCATTTCATAATATTCATCTCCCGAATCTGCAGCTAAACATTTATCAAAATGCATACCTTCGATGTCCTCATCATCAGATACACTTTCTGTATCTGATAAATCTGCCCTAATAGGAACTACGTAGCTCGGTTTTTTTTCCATAAAACCTAAGAGGAGGGATATCAATATTTCTGAAAAGAAAATTGATGTTATTACCATTACCACTTAGCGTCAACGTTGATTCTAAGCAACATACATTTTAGGTGAAGTTTTTGCCAAAACTCTAAAAAATACAAAGTAACTGCATCTTTTAGATTATAAGTACACCTTTTCTTAATATATTCTGAAAATATTACAGCAAAATACCTGTTTTTACTTACCGATTTGTTTATATTTAACTGTCAACGTCGGAACTACAACACTGCTGTTGAAATCTTATAGTCGAACTGATGTTTACTAAGTTAAAATATTTTAGTATAGGTAGCGCACATACCGGAACCATAGACGAACGGTTGTCGCTTGCATACCACACCGTCCTACTGTGGTAAAATTCGACGTATACGGAAATTTTGAAGTTTGAAGTCAACGTTGCTTGAGAGCATCAAGCGCGAATTATGAATGTTCTTGGGAAAAATACTTTTTTAAAAACTGAACTTCACAATTAAAACTTTTATTTCGACTGACAAAGATTTTAGTAACAACAATAATAATTTAAATCAGACTGAAAAATATTGATTTTAACATGGTGTTTTTATAATTTATTAATTGCTGATCTTGCTGTTCAATACGTCGCAATTTAGTCCAGAATGTTCAAGCGGTAGCCCCGTGTTGGAATCCACGTGGTGGAACTTACTGGATGGTAGCGGTCATTGTACTGTAACTACTCCATCCCCTGAAGAAGTTTTGTGAGGGACGAACAGAACTGTTGAGTTGGCCTCTTCTGGAGTTTCGTCGCTAGGTTTTTTTGTTATTTGTTTTATACCTGTAACATATATAGAGGCAGATTATTGTAATAAAGATATATAAAGGAGTCATCCAAAAATGGTTATGGCTATGGTTCCATAATTTCGGATTAATTGTCTCTAGATGTTCATCTTCCTTAGAGAATTGATGATTCAAATCCTTAATGATTTGAATTTAATCGCTGTTTGAATATCTATGGTCCTTATTTTGGGAAGCATTAGCGGTTGCTCTGGGATGGTTGTCCTTGAATTTATGTAACTCTGGATTGGGGTTTTGAATTTGTATCTGGGCGGAAGATTGATGAGATAAGTTTGGACGGATAAGTTAAGATTGATAAGATAGGACAAGAAAATGAAGGATAAATATAATACACGAAAAAGGTAATGGCTAAGTCCATTTTGAACTGCTGTGGTCTTTGCGTCGTACTGGTTTCAATTCTGTCAAATTCTTCTTTTATTGGTAGTAGTTTGAAAAAGTATATGAAATCGTGTGTACTAGTATGAATCTTTGCTTGTCCCAGGTTGAGGGGAATTATTCCTGGGTTGTCTTTCAGGTCCTTGATCTTCACTTCCTCTCCCGTCGTCAAGGTGATCCTGTGGGGAAGGTTCAGAATTAGTTTTTGATTTAGGTTGGTGTTTTATGTTTTTCTTGTGAACTGTAGTTTTTGATGTTTTTACAGTCACTTCGTTATTTGTTTTTATATGTTTTGCGGAATATCGCGGAAGTAATTTATTTCTGGTAACTGTTTTCCGTGTGTAGATTTTTGTACTTGGTTTATACGTAATAGGGTCTTGTCTCGATTTATTTCTATTTTCAATGACTTTATTTTTATTCTCTTGTATTTGCTGGTTTACTTCCTTGTATAATTCCTTTGTTATATCTCTATGATTTTGGATATAATTGTTCAGTATTACTTTCTGTATGTCAACGTCAAAGGGATCTTTTGCGTCGATATGTCCGTTTAATATGTCGATGGGTCTTAACTTCGTTGCTGAATGTATGGAATTATTGTACCCAATTATAGCGTATAGCATTTGTTCTTTAATCGAGAGCTTTGCTTTGGTGTTCCTTAGGATTCGAAGATGTTCGATTAACGTAGAATGAAATCTCTCAATCATCCCGTTGGATTGCGGATTCTCTGGTGTTGTATAGTGGATTGAGATTTTATGAGAGTCTACAAATTCTTGTATTACTCCATTTTTAAATTCCGTACCATTATCGGCTACTATCATTGTTGGGAGTCCATGATGTGTTATAAAAATCAATAGGGCGTTGAGTACATTGATTGCATTTCCTCCATTTATTGGGTAGGCTTGCCCATACTTCGAAAATGCGTCTATTATGGTTAGAAACTTCTGTCCATCAGCCTGGAATAAATCAATGTGAACTATTTCCAGTGGTTTAGTGGGAGTTGGTGTAACCATAAATTTTGGTTTGGGAGGAAGTCTGTCGTATTTATTTTCTTGACATATATCGCAAAAGTTTATGATATCTTCTATGTCCTTCTTCATATTAGGCCAGTAATATCGTTTCCTTATTTGACTTTCTGTTTCAGCTATTCCTCTATGGTTCGTTTTTCCTTCATGATAGTTTTTTATAATCTCTTTTTGTTGTTCTTCTAGGTTAACATCTTCTAATAAAAGATTGCACTTTACTAAGTCATATGCGTTGTGTTTAAAAGTTTTCCTGATAATTTCGCAAATTTCTGCAAAAATTTCTTCTTCTGCTTCAAATAAAATTGCATACTTCTTTTTCAGGTTGAGGTGTTCCTTAAAAATTTTTATGGTATCAGCTTTTAACTGATCTTTCGACAGCTGGATATGATAACGTCTTTTATTCGGAAAGGTTTGTATAATTACTGGAGGTCGTGGATTGTAGTTGACGATTCTGACTATAATTTGGTTATTGTAGAAGTTAAGTGGTTTTTCCGAAATAGGTATACCAAGAATTGGGTTTTCTACTGCTGTATGTATGGTTTCATTTCCGTCTTCGTCTATGTTTTGATCTTCGTTTGTAACAGTATCTTCTGGGATGTTTTCTGGAATTAATTCTGTTGCTTTTTCTTCTACAATCTCGTCGATTATTCGATCTGCATCTGGATTATTAGTCGTTGACCATCCATCGTCTTCCATGTCTACTAAATCATCAAAGACTTCCTTAATTTGTGAATCGATGTCTTTAGTTTCCTTTGTGTGTATTTCGATTCGAGACAGTGCGTCCGCATTTGTATTAGCTTTGCCTTTTTTGTAAATTACTTCGTAGTCAAATTCTTCTAATTTTAATCTCCAACGTACTAGTTTGGAGTTGGGTTCCTTTAGGGAGAATAGATATTGCAAAGGACGGTGGTCTGAAAGTATTTTAAATTTTCTTTCAAATAGGTAAGGTCGAAAATACTTAGTTGCCCACACCATTGCTAACATTTCCTTTTCTATTGTAGAGTACTTGGTTTCGGTTTCATTTAGTGTCCTGGAAGCAAAGGCAATTGGTTTATCACTGCCAATTGGTCCTTGGGAAAGTACTGCACCGATAGCGAAGTTACTGGCATCTGTTGTTAGGTTAAACGGTTTGGAAAAATCTGGATATTGCAATAATGGCTCATTCATTAATAATTTCCTGCAATTTTCAAAGCATTCTACGAATTCGGGTGTATGTTCGATCTTTGCATCTTTTTTCAAGCATCTTGTTAGTGGTTTTGTGATTTTTGCGAAGTCTCGAATAAACTTCCTGTAATATCCCAGCAGTCCAAGAAATCCTCTTATTTCTTTCGCTGTTTTCGGTATTGGATATTTTTCTATTGCTTCAATTTTCGCTGGATTCGGTTTTATGCCTTCTTGTGTGACTACGTGTCCTAGAAAATTAACTTGCTTTTTTAAGAATTCGCATTTGTCGACTTGGATTTTTAGTCGGGCTTCTCTTAGTCGTTGAAATACTTTTGTGAGATTTACTATGTGTTCCTGTAGTGATGTTGAATATACTATTACGTCGTCCATATAGACGAGGCATATTTCTCCTTGAAGTCCCTTCAATACGTTGTCCATCATACGTTGAAACGTGGACGGAGCGTTCTTAAGTCCAAATGGCATTCTTAAATATTCATAGTGTCCATTTTCCACATTAAATGCTGTTTTGGGAATGTCTTCTTCAGCCATCTCGATTTGGTGAAATCCGCTTGCTAAGTCGAGGGTCGTAAAATATTGACATCTTCCCAATTTGTCCAAAATATCGCTAATGTGAGGAATTCTGTATCGGTCGTCAATTGTCTTCTCGTTGACCTTTCTATAATCTACTACTATTCTCCACTTTATTTTACCGGATGAATCTGGTTTCTTTGCCACGACCCAAATAGGCGAGGACCATGGCGATTGACTTGGTCGAATGATCCCTTGCTCTAACATTGTAGAGATTTGTTTCTTTACTTCTTCCTTGTGCACATACGGATACCGGTATGATTTCGTATATACAGGCTCTTCATCCTTGGTTCTGATGTGGTGTTTAACTTCGTTAGTAAAGCTGAGAGGAGTGTCTGGTTGGTGAAATATATCGGAGAATTTTCGGCATAGGTGGCGAACTTGTTCCTCTTCTTCTTCGTTAAGATGTTCGGTTTTAATTAAGTCGTCGATATCTTGTCTGTAGTCTGGTCCGGGGGTTGTTTCCATGGAATATATATGGAAATCTTGAATGTCTATTTTATTGCTTTCGAGTGGTTCCATAAGAGAAAGATGAATGGGTTCTGACGTGAAGTTGGCAATTTCGGTCCAGGCGAGGTGGTTCTCGGCGTTAGTAAGGGCTTCTCGTACTACGACGCCTTGTACTTTTTGGGTAGGAATAATGATGGTTCCTTTTTCTTCTTTGACAGGAATTTTCACTTGGCTAATAGAATTTGCTTCCAAATGAATGGAATAAAATTGTGTTTTATTTGTTTCGTAATATTTAATGGGGATTGTAGAATCTTTTGTAACTAGGAGCGATTTAGGGAAGTTTAATTGGGCTTCGAAGAGTTTTAGATTGTCGAGGCCAATAAGACCATCGAAAGTTTTGTGAAACTTAAAGAGGTAGAATTTCATTTTGCCGTCAGAATTAAATTCTGAAAATGAAGGAATTTCGGCACAATATTTTTGGGAATAGTTTTGAAAAATTGATGTGACGACAAAGGGTTCGTGTTTTATGTAACTTGGAAAATATGAAGAAGCTATTTCTGGGTTAAGAAATGACTTTGTAGATCCTGTATCGATTAAAAGTCGTAAAGAAGGCTTAGAAATTTCGATGTAGGGTAGCTCCTTCTTGTCGGGAAATGAATGAAGTTCAATTACGTTCCGGTTGCTTCTGGTGGGTCCTCTCGAAAATTTACGTTTTCTTCGTATTCGGTTGGTTGATTTTCGTATGTATCTTGTAGAAAATTGTCGTATTCAGGTTCGTAGTAATCGTTGTAGTTGGCATTCTCTTCTTGCTCATCTCCGTTACATTGTATATTGTAAAGTTCTTCTACGGTGAATTTTGGCTGTGCTCGGTAATTTGGTGTAAAATTTTGACGGCCTTTGGTTGTGGTTTCTGATATTCCACTCATAGGTGTTGGTCTAGACTGTTTTGGCGGTCCGGGTTTGGGTGCCCATACATTTGACTGGTTCTGGGTCCTGAATGCTGGAGGGTTTGAATTTTGTCTAAATTGATCGAAGTTTTGTTGCCGATGTGGTTGCTGAAACTGATTCTGCGGATAGAATTGTCTCATTGGTTGCTGCCATCGTGGAGGTGTAAAATTTGTCTGTTGGTACAATGGTTTCTGGATCTGTACAGGCATCTGCTGTCTCTGAGGTCGGCGTTCTTGATAATTTTCGCTTCTTCCTGATGTTGAAGGTTGACTTATTTGATTTTTTTGAAGATATCGAACATTATTTTCTTCCTGTACGTACTGTATTGCCGTGGCTAAACTTCCTGGTCTCATTGCTCTGATAACAGAGCCCATTGGTTCTCGTAGGCCTGCTAAGAATGTTGTAAGAGCTTGTTGACGGAAAAATTCTTGTTTGCTCCTTTTAATATCGGCATTTATGGTATGCAATTCTAGGTAATTATTAATACAGCTCAAAAGTCCCATGATTTTTTCATAAAAATGCATAATAGATTCTGTTGAGCCTTGTCTTAAATTTACTAGATCCCTTGTAAGCGAATTTTCGTCTCTCTGGTCTCCAAAATTTTGAATTAATGCGTTTTTTATTTCGTCCCAACTTTCGCATCCATATACAGATATAACTTCCTTGGCTCTACCTGTTAATTTACTGATAATACCATGAAGCAAAAATTTGTTTTGTATACTAGCTGCATTAAGTCTGTCATAATAATGGTTTAGAAGTATTGTAGAAACTTTAATAAATTCATGTAATTCATTTGGATTTCCGTCAAAATTTGGAAGAATGCATAAATTTTTAACGTCAAATTGTGGAACTGCCATATTTTAAAAATTTTCAATATGATATATAGTCAATAGTCAAATCGGTATAGTAATTTTCAATAATCAATATATAAATATATAAATCTTAATCTACTTATTTTCTATCTATTAATCTCTATGTTTATTAATATATAGTATTTATTAAGCTATTCAATTTTGTCTAAATCTGACTCTAAAGTCAATCTAAGGACTTAGAGGAGATATTTTTAATTTACTTTAATCTTTGTTAATCTATTCAAATCTTTGTTTTATTTATCTTCTAATTTAGCTCTGATTCAATCTAAGGACTCAGAGGAGTCTGATTTATTAAAAATTCTTTCAAAATCTAATCTTCTTAATTCTAAGTAATAATAAAATCGCTTACAGGATAAAGACGATGCCGATGTGCATTCCTTTGCTCCTGAAGACTTCTTCTAAATTCTAATTCTCTAATTCCCTCGGGTGAACTCTGCAGACGGTTTCCCTGGGGCTGGTTCTTGGAACAGTGGACAAACACTTAAAAGTGACGAGGATCTATAAAGACTCTTCCACTTCCGTACTGACTCTGCGCCAATTATGAATGTTCTTGGGAAAAATACTTTTTTAAAAACTGAACTTCACAATTAAAACTTTTATTTCGACTGACAAAGATTTTAGTAACAACAATAATAATTTAAATCAGACTGAAAAATATTGATTTTAACATGGTGTTTTTATAATTTATTAATTGCTGATCTTGCTGTTCAATACGTCGCAATTTAGTCCAGAATGTTCAAGCGGTAGCCCCGTGTTGGAATCCACGTGGTGGAACTTACTGGATGGTAGCGGTCATTGTACTGTAACTCGCGCTTACAGGGTTAAACATGTATTAATTTTTTTCTTTATTAAATTTTTCTTTACTTAATTTAATTTATTCCTACCACCACAAATTGTATAATAAAAAGAAATATTAAAACATTAGTGTGATTTCTTTGACAACTAATTAAATATTGGTGTGTTTCAAAATAAATTTTACATTTATCTTACAGATATGTAACCGCAACATAATTTGACGTGAAAAGTGTATCCTCCAGATAACTATCTGTCAGATAGAACAATATTTATCTATAGGTGAAAAGACCGGCCCAGTCATGCAAGAAGTTTATTATTTTAAAAATTTTTAATTTTAATGAAAATTTTGTTGATCTTAAAAAATTGGCTGCGAATTTGGTAATCGGTAAAAAATATAATATAAAACTCGAGCTTTCCCAATAAATGAATTGCCAAACTAGAATTACGCTGGTTTTTATACATAGATCGATTTCATAAGATGAGTTTACGCAAAAGTTCAGCGATTCTCCAAAAGTGACTTATTTTTTATGAAAGTTGTACAACAGTTTAAAATATCATTTTGTTGTAGTTTTAAGCTTAAATAGGAGGAAAACAGAAAACATTGAGTGGAGTGACTGTAGATGATAAATGATTGAATCTCTCGTCGCATGGTGACGGGCAAAGTCACTAGTCTATTATAATGATCTTAACCCTTTAATCGGCAAGATAGCAATAGTAGGTTTTAAGTTTCAGAAATTTTGGAGTCAGGGTAATTTGGGTGTAGGAAAAATGAATCTGAGGTCAGTTTGGCGATGTTGTGTGTGTGTTTGGTCGCCAGCTCAATAAATGGTAAACAGTCTGCAGACGGTCTTGTCGTTCAGAAGGAAAATTTATGAAAACAACAAAATTTATTAGTTGTACAAAAATAATATTTTTATTAAAAAAAAATTACAAGTAAATAAACAAAAAGGTACCAGGCATTAGTGTGATACTGTGTGAAGTAATTTCTACGTTTCCTGTTACACAAATGAAGGTTGCACTGGTGCAAAAAGGATGAGTGTCAGACTTTATACACAGTTTGCACGACTTTTCGATCTCCATCCAGGCCAATGATTTAATAGGTCGCATCTTACACTATCCACCTGATGAACAGCTCATATACCGACGGCATAACTACTAGATGGCTTTGGAACGGACGATGGTTGTCAAACAGGACGTTTTTCAGTACTAGCACTCAGCTCTTTAGCCATTTTTAATCGAAATTGTTACATCGTCATGTCTTTTGTTCTTTCACATTCATCTGACACATTCCAATTTTTCTCGACATTTACGCATCGATAAAGAACGAAGGCTTCGGTTATGGCATTATCCAGTAGATGGTTAAAAAAAAATGGTGGATATGTCCATTGTCCAAAGTCCATTTCGACCTATATATGAATTCATGAGGTATACACCTCTTTTGTGAGAGTTGTATTCTCAAACGATTTGTGGACATCCAACCTCGATCCAAAGTCGGTAACGGTGATCTTGGTCTCTTCGGTGGTTTGAATGTAGATGCAGGGGTTGCTGCTGACGTTGTTGCTATTGCTGTCGTATCTACTGTTGTTGCTACTGTGGTTGTGTCTTCTGATGTCGATGCTGCTGTTTCTGCTGCTGTGGTTGGTAGCTGTGGAGATTTACATCTAATCACAATAGCCGCTTCAGGAGTGAAAGTTTGTGCTATTGGAGTAACATCGGTCGAACTGAGTGAAGTACTACTGATATTCAGTGATAAGTTCGTAGCCTGTACAAATGTAGCGGCAGAATCTATGTTTTGCATGAATTCAGTTATCATCTCATCATCCTCAGGTGTTATTTCATTACAATTTCATCACACTACGTCATCAACATCCTCTTCATCCGTAAACGATTAATCGTAATGTCTATTACTTTTTCTTCACTCAGAGTAGAGACATTGAATCCTTTCCTGTCGCCCATGCTCTCGTACATCCTTCTACACCACGTTTACCCTTCATTTTCTACATCAAAAAATAGTAACCGCACATTTAGTAGGTAAAATAAAGAACAAAAATACGCGTAATAATAAAAAACGAGTAGAAAAATTTTGCAACTAAGCGTATCATCCTCAGGTGTTATTTCATTACAATTTCATCACACTACGTCATCAACATCCTCTTCATCCGTAAACGATTAATCGTAATGTCTATTACTTTTTCTTCACTCAGAGTAGAGACATTGAATCCTTTCCTGTCGCCCATGCTCTCGTACATCCTTCTACACCACGTTTACCCTCCATTTTCTACATCAAAAAATAGTAACCGCACATTTAGTAGGTAAAATAAAGAACAAAAATACGCGTAATAATAAAAAACGAGTAGAAAAATTTTGCAACTAAGCGACAATACCGTCTGCAGACGACCTTCACTAAATGCGTGGTATTTCAAATCGACTACTTATTTCCTCCACACACAGTAGTAAATCAATAAATATACGTAATAACTATACACCACAAAAATTTTCGTGCTTATTTCTCAACTAGAAAGTACTTTTTTAAAATTTATTAGCGTCTGAATCATACGAATGTCTCGACACAAATGTCAATTGCTATAAATCAAATAAAGCTACAACATTCAAACCAGTACCGTTTGTTTCGTATTTTCAGTACCTACAAACGGCTTTATCGTTCAGCTCTATCACATCCGTTATTGAAAAAATACTGAGATTAGAGTAAAGACCGTCTGCAGACGGTCTTGCTTTAATATTTGTGTATTTGTTGTTTTTCATTTGTTTACGTCTTTTCTCATTTCTGCTTTTCTGATTTCTGACGGAGCTCGCAGTTCACTTTCTTTTAGAAAGTGAACTCCGAACTTTCTTTTAGAGTTCAATAACCTATTTCGTTCTTCAAGTAGTTTTTCTGTATTGTTGTAAAGTCCTTGATAATATTCTTGTGTATCAGTAAGGCTCTTATTACTGCTGCTGATCATTTCTTCATTATTTTTCTTTATACACCCATGGACCAAAATAGCGAATATTTTGGAATTTTTTAATTTTCTTTTTTGAAAATTAATTTTGATCAATCAAGTTGTTTTGAAGAAGAGTTTATTTTAACTGTTTTAAATGTTTTATGTAGAGAAAACTGCGAAAAAAATAAGGGTTAATGTTAGGTAAATAAGTTTATTTTACTCTAAACTTAAATACTAATTTAAATAGCTTTTTTAAACCTTTTTAGTAAGCTTTTTAATAACTTAAACAAGTGCAAGATCAGTAACGAGTATTCCCTCTATCTCTTTTTACTACTTGCATCCTTCTCTGCATGCTTGCAAGAAAATTTTGGACATATACTTGAGGAATTTCATTCAACTCATCCTGTGCCACAGGCCGAAGTTGCTCTATCGTATTTGGAACGGGATTTCTTTGTCATATGAAGTGTTTTAGCTGATTCCATATGTGCTCTATTGGATTTAAATCCGTGCTAAATGATGGCCAATCCAATCTATGAATTTGGACCTCAGCAAGATAATTACTCACTATGGCAGCACCATTTAGTCAAGCTTGATCGTGCAATAACATGAATATGTCATATCCAATTTAACGAACCTATGGTAAAACATGACGTTACAAGATGTTTTGATCCTAAGAGTAGCCGGTCATCCGTCCAATCACTTCCACAAATCGGTGCGTCTTCCCCAACTAATACCTCCCTAAAGCAGTATGCCTGCCACTACCTTAAAAAATAACGGTCTGGGTGAGATTCCAGGTGGCGAATCCTTCTCCAAATCTTCTGTAGACGTTATTTTGATCATCTGGCTTTCATAATAGGATTCTGGTCTCATTAGTGAATTAGTGAAATGAACATTTTTCAGTTGTCGATATTCCACTAAACATGTGGTATTGCAAATTCTAAACAACGAGCTTTATGATTTTGGAAAATACGTGGAACTTTGGCAGGGCGTCTAGGCTTTAAGTTTCCTTTTTTTAATCTTCGTCCAACTGTTTTTAACTCACATTAACTTGTCTAACATTTAATAACTCATTTTTAAGGTGCATGCATCGATGTCAATGAGCGATTTCGTGAAGAAGAAAGAACCAAAAAACGGTCATCAATTGCGGTTGTGCACCTTGGGCGTCCTTGTCCAGGCTTTCGTACTAAGTTTCTCGTCTCTGTGGTACCTTTTTAAAATATTCGAAACTGTAGATTGACTTCTCCTGAGATGTCGGGCGATATCTTTTTGTGTATATCCTTCCTCGTACAAAATTACAATCTGTGCAGTGTCGAATACTTGTTTTAAACTTAATTAAACAAAAAAATATTTAATTAAACTTAATAAATTTAACTAAAAAATAACCGAATTCCTGTGGTTTTTCCTTTACGTGAAGTAGGTTTTTTATGACTAAATGCGCAAATCACGCTAAAAGTTGAATAAACGTCAAAATATTTCAAACCAATTGAGTACATCAGTCTATTATATGAGTAACATTAGTAATCTAAAATTATTTTGAAATAATAGTGACTACAAAAAAAATGGAAAATTCCAAAATATTCGGTATTTTTGTCTATGAATTTATTATGTAATTTGAATAGAAATATTTATTTTCGATTTTTTAATATCTTATTCAAAACTTACTTGCCCAATGCTCGTTTATATCTAACAAGATTAAAGCTTAACACAAAATTTTAATAAATTTTATTATTTATATTATATTTATTACAAATTTAACTTCTTTTAAACATACTTCTAAAATATTCTAAATCTGTACAAAACTTCTCACCTGTTTCTCTTTCACACATAAAACTATTCAATAACCCATCTTTATTCTCCAAAACCTCCAGTATTTTCGGACGAGTAATCTCATTTCTCTGAAATTCTTTTTCTAAATAATCCTTGAAACTATCTCTAAAATACATCTCAACAAAATTCCAGACTCCCACGCTGTACCAAAACATGAAGATAATAAAAATAAAAGATCTCAGAAATATAGAAAACATCTTTTATAGGGTGAAATAAATGGAAAGAGGTTTCAGTTTAATTTATTTTGTGTTTATAAAAATCTAGTTTAAAAATTGTTTTATTAGAAGTTGATCGTGTAGTTTGAAAAGTAATGGATTAATTTTTAAATATTAATAAAGAAATATTAATTTTTATTTATGTATTCTACATACATATAATAGATAGAATCAAGTGTTTCTTTAATATCTGGCCACGCTATAATAAAGAATACCAGCAGAGTGTTTCCCAAAATAAACAATTTTAGGTTTTCTATGCCCTCTTCAGATCTGAGCCACTTTGAGAAGCTTTGTTCGTCTTCTGAGTCGGCAGGATCGCTTTGAGGCTTATCCTGGAGGTTTTTGATAGATGTGTTCCCGAGTTGTTTCTGCTTTCCTTTCATGGTTAAACAGAACGCATCATATCTGAAAAATCAAAGATAAAATGAGATATTATAGATAGAAAAGGTGACAACGATATAGGTCAGTCATAGATAAGGTATTAAAGTATAAAGTATATTTCTAGAAGAATTATAATTATATATATATATATATATATATATAAATATATATATATATATATGTATATATATATATATATATATATATATATATATATATATATATATAAAATTATAATATATATATATATAACAAGAAAAAGGTTAATGCGAGTTGATAATAAAATATGTGTATAAGATGGAAGGCAACCGTATATACGTATTTCTGACTATTGGTCGTCTTCGTCTAGCTTGGCTGCACCGTACTGAAGACGACCAATAGTCAGAAATACGTATATACGGTTGCCCTCCATCTTATACACATATTTTATTATATATTCTTTTCCTTTGTTGCGAGCTATGCCGATATCTTTTACCTTTATTATATATATATATATATAAATATATATATATATATATATATATATATTTAATATATATATATATATATATATAATATATATATATATGTATATATATATGTATATATATATATATATATACATATATATATATATATATATATATATATATATATATATATATTGCGTAGGTGTATTATAATTTGTGAATACAGATTTTGTAATAATCGACCGAAATAACGACCAAAATCATAATATTTCACGAGCCCATAAAACGTATCTTTCGTAATATTCTATAAGAGCCGTCTTTATTATTGACATAAAATATATAAATAAATAAAAATAAATAAATATATAAGGAAATAAACTTGATTGCAATAACTATCGTCTAATCAGCCTGGTTCCTATTGTCGGCAAGGTCATGGAATCGATTATTTCAGAAGCTATGTCTGAGTTTCTTCTTCAAGAAAATATTATCCCTCACCAACAGCATGACTTTATCAAAGGTCGTTCAACGATCACAAACTAATTTCATTGTGTAAATGATTGGTCATTATCTTTAAACAATCGGAATCCTGTCGATGTAGTCTACTTAGACTTCTCCAAAGCTTTTGACCGTGTTCCAAAACGTCGATTACTAGCTAAATTGGATCACTATGGTATCCGCGGAAAGTTGAACATTTGGATTGAAGATTTTCTATCTGATACATACTTCAGGGTTCGTGTTGGGGAAGACCACTCACTAGATAAGCCAGTCAAGAGTGGAGTCCCACAAGGATCAGTTCTTGGACCGCTACTATTTTGTGTCTACACTAGTGATCTTCCGCTCATCGTATCCAGTAAGGTTTCCATTTACGCTGATGACACGAAATTATATGTGAATCCAACTATTAACCAACATGTTCTTCAACAAGATCTTGTTCAAATGCAATTCAAGCAATGTTCAAATGGTCCTCAGAATGGTTACTTCCGCTTAACATTAAAAAATGCGTTGTTTTACATATCGGCAAAAATAACCCATCACTACCGTACTTTATTAATGGACATCCCTTAAACTCGGTAACCTCCCACAATGATCTCGGAGTGATAATTAATAGTGACTTAAATTGGTCTGATCACATAGTGTCGGTCTGTAAACGTGCAAACTCGAAACTGTTTATGATCCGTAAATGTTTTACACGTATATCTCTAACTTCTGTTAGTAAACTTTACTCAATATACGTTAGACCTATTCTTGAGTTTGCCGGACCAGTGTGGAATCCAGATCTCATTCGCGATAAGATCCTACTTGAAAATGTTCAGCGTAAAGCTACAAGACTGGCATACGGTCGTGTAAGACCTAACTATGAAGATAGATTATCCATGGCTCATCTTACGACATTCGAGCAGCGACGTCTTCGAGGTGATCTAATTATGTCCTTCCGTATTTTACATAACTTTGGGAACCTAAGCACCATATTCACTTTGAATCAAGACGAAAGATTAAGAGGCCATCGATACAAATTGAAAAGGGAACAAACTACTGCAAGGTCCAGGGTGAACTTCTTGCCAAATAGAATCTTTAATATCTGGAACAATTTGGATCAAGAAACCATATCGGCAACTAGTGTTAACATGTTTAAAAATAAACTTGATAGTGGTTTATTTTATTTATAGGATTTTTTTTCTTTGACAGCATTATTTATTTATTTATTTATTGTCTCACCATTCAACTTTTGTATGATATACTTAATTGTTTATGTTTACTTAACTTTATAATTGGTATTAGTTTTATAAAAATGTTTTTTATTTTTTATTTTTGGGTATAATAGGAGCTCGCTCCTCTGCCCTTATTTGTAATATAATAATAATAATAATAATAATAATAATAACTACTTTACATCGAGCAATTTGCGCAGTAGATGATACGACGCCGCTTAAACTGAGGGAACAAGAAATGCGCATAAACCACCTGACTAAGCAAGACAAAATGCGCGCCTGGATGAGTAAACCTCTGCATGGGCGACATCTTAATGAGATCAGCCAAGAATATGTCGACAATACAGCGTCGAACTATTGGTTGACATCAGGAAAGATGTTTCCCGAGACTGAGGGTTTCCTACTTGCCATTCAGGATCAGGTTATTCCAACTAAAAATTACCTGAAATATATTGTTAAAGTTCCTCAAGTCCAAAATGACAAATGCCGATATGGATGCCAAGCCCAAGAAACTATACAACATCTTACCGGTGGCTGCCAGGCATTTGTCGGTACTGATTATAAAGACCGTCATGACTCAGTAGGAAAGATTATCCACCAAGAACTAGCTGACAAACTGGGACTTCTCCAAACCGACCATCTTCCTTATTATCAATACGTCCCTGAGAGAATGCTTGAAAATGACAACTACAAGCTATACTGGGACCGCACTGTGCTTACAGACCAACCAGTGGCCCATAATAGACCCGATCTCATACTAGTTAATAAAATTACTAAGCAAACAACACTTATTGATGTGGCGATACCCAACACCAATAATTTACGTGTTAAATACAACGAAAAGATCGCCAAGTACAGAGATCTAGAAATACAAATCAGGAGACAATGGAGAATGGAAAGTACCCAGACGATACCTATTATTCTTTCTACCACTAGAGTCATCCCGAAGAGCCTCCTAGAAAACATAAAAAAGCTGGGTCTAAATGAACATCTATATAAGATTATGCAGAAAGCTGTGTTACTTTCGACGTCCAGATGCGTACGAAAATTTTTGGGAGATACACCGACATACCAAGTCACCTAGGACTCGATAACATGGAAAGAGTCCCACCAGAGCTCAATCCTTTTGATACCGTAGGTATCTGGGATGAGTGAATTTTCCCCTTAGAGGGAGTGTGTGCCGTATGGCTAAATCTGGAATAATAATAATAATATAAAAAAGTAAATAACTACTGTATTTATTAAATCTTAAAAAAAATCTTATTTTTGTTTAGAATAACAGAAAACTAGCTGTTTAAAACAATCTCACAAAAAGTGAATATCTTATAGCCCAGTCAACTGATTTTCCTAACCGAACGAGTCGCTGCATTTAAATTTTTCAGTTTTAAATCTTGAAGACAGCGACGGGGAGAAATTTGTGAAATAAAAGAATATTGTATTTCTGAACATTTTAATAATAAAAAGGAATAATAGAGGCTATAAAAATATTTATTAGCCATCCATAATTGAAGCGGTTGCTAGAATAAGAGCTTATAGGCCTATGGGCCCTTCTTCCGGAGAACACAGAATTGAACTCTTTATGTTGTTCTTTGTCTATCAGTCTACCAATTTTTTCTACGATATTACGGTTTTTTACGTTGGTACAACACTTTTTTTAGTGACGCGTTGGCACAGCTAAGAAATATTTGTGCCTCTTAATCAACTCTGTTTTGGTGAATTTCTGACAATATGATTGAGGTTATGCTATATTTTTTAAACTGTAAGTTTAAGTGTATTTTAAAGCAAAAAGACCATTGGAAAGAAAACGTGGCAAAATTTAAGAGACAGAGTGGACAGGAGCATGTGTCAAAATTTACGAGAAAAACTGTACAGAGTAAGGTATTTTCTGTTGTCTAGAAATAGTGTTGTGTAGAAAAATGTTTTGCAAAAATAGCTTTGCTATTATTGCTAAGATTAAAAGCGTTTATTTGACTCTTTTTATGATAATGGTTCAAAAAAAGAACAAGAAACTCTTCTAACCGATTGTATGGCATTAGGGGAGCATTCAGAAAGGTATAGAAAGATAGAACATCCCAAAATTAGCAGACAGAATCACTGGAAATACAAGTTTAAAACTTCTGGTTGTGATGTACCCGTGTGCCGTTCCTTTTTTGTTGACATATATCAAGTAGGAGTGAATCGTGTAAGAATATTACAGAAAAAAATTGTTGAGAAAACTCCACTTGATGAAAAACGTGGAAAATACGGAAACCAAAGGAAAATTTCATCATCATCAGTGGCATTACAGCTCGTTATGAGCCAAAGCCCTCTTCAGAACAATCTTCCATTCGCCCCTGTTCCTGGCAACTCTTCTCCATGCTTTAACTCCGATGGATTTTAGATTATCCTCTACGTTATCTTGATACCTAAGTTTTGGTTTTCGTCTGGCTCGTCTTCCCACTGGTCCTCTTCGGTCGAAAATTGTTCTGATCGTTGCATCTTCATCTCGCCTAATAACATGTCTTATCCATCGAAGGCGTGCTAATTTAATACATTTTTTAACGTCAGGTTCCCCAAAACTTCTATATACGTCAAAGTTGTAGTGTCTACGCCACAAACCCTGTTTTTGGATTCCTCCATATATTTTTCTTACAATTTTTCTCTCAAAACGTTTAAGCAATTCTTGGTCGTTCTGTGTAAGTGACCACGTTTCAGACCCTTATGTTAACACTGGCCTTATTAGCGTTTTATATATGGTAACTTTAATTTTTCTGGGTAGTTTTGGAGCCATCTGTTTCCTCAAGCCATAATAGCACTTATTGACAAGCACTATTCTTCTTTTAATTTCTTTGCTGACATTGTGTCTTTGGTGAGCATCGAGCCCAGGTAGACGAAGGTGTCCACACCTAAAAGTTCCAGATCATCAATTAATAGTCTAGGTATCTGGTTGCCTGATCTAGTACAATACATATATTTGGTTTTCTGTGCGTTTATTTTTAATCCCATTCTCAGTGCTGACGCCCTTAGTGATCGAAATGCTTCGATCAGAGATTCTGTGGACCTATCAATAATGTCTATGTCATCTGCATATCCGACCACTTGTACAGATTTATTAAAGATGGTGCCATTCTTATTAATATGGCACTCTCGAATTAATTTTTCTAGTGCAAGGTTAAATAAGAGACACGACAGTCCATCTCCTGTCTCAGTCCATTTTTACAATGGAAGGGTCTTGAAAAGTCGTTTTGGATTCTGACTACACTCTTTACGCCTGCGAGTGTAAGTTCCTTTAATTGAACAAGATGAGGCGGCATTTGAAATTCCACCATAGCCTGTAGAAGTTTTTGTCTGTTGATTGAGTCGTATGCGGCTTTGAAATCCACGAATATGTGGTGGGTGTCGACTCCGAACTCAAGCGTTTTCTCAAGAATCTGCCTGACAGAAGATTTGATATATATATATATATATATATATATATATATATATATATATATATATATATATATATATATATATATATATATATATATACAAGAATTTCCACAGTTTTCACTGTATTCCTTCACTCAACCGTTTTCTCCAATTTTTCCTGTTTAGCCAGTCCCCTTCCTGTAGGTTTCTTCTACTCATTGCTTCGTCCACCTCATCTCTGAAAGATCTTCGGGGTCTGCCTCTCTTTCTTCTTCCTATCGGGCTCCACTCTGTTATTCTATTTATCCACCGATTTTGGTCTGCTCTTCTGACATGTCCGTACCAGGTTAACCTCTTCTGTTCGATGTAGTCTATTATGTCGGAGTTCATGCCCATTCTCCTCTTAATCTCCATGTTATTTAACCTATCTCTTCTTGTTACTCTGCAGCTTCTCCTTAGAAATTCCATCTCTGTTGCTCTTATTTTGTTTTTGGTTTTCTTATTTATTGTCCAATTTTCACACCCATAAGTGAGGATACTTCTTGTCATGGTATTATATATTTTTTTTCTTTGTTTTCATGCTGATGTTCTTATCCCATAGTACCGGGTTCAATTTTCGTATGCAGTCTCTTGTTTGTCCTAGTCTATTTTTTATATCTTCCTCCGTTGTTCCTTTGTTTGATATTATGAAACCTAAATACTTATACTTGTCTGTTCCTTTGATTTGTTTACCTTCGTCTATTTCCAGCTGTTTTATTTCTGTATTCTCCGTTGTTAGGTATTCAGTTTTCTTTAGGTTTATTTCCATCCCATTCTTTGTATATTCCTGCTCCAGTTTTCTCATCATAAAACTGAGGTCATCCTCGTCTTGTGCGATCACTATTTGGTCGTCGGCAAAACTTAGCGTATATAGATAATCGTTTCTTACTGGTATACCCATTCCTTCGCACTTTCTTTTCCATGGTTTCAGGGTTTTTTCCAGGAATATTTTGAACAGGGTGGGGGATGTGGAGCAACCCTGTAGTAGTCCCTTTGTCGTCTTAATTGGACTGCATATTCTATTGCCCGTTTAGGCAATAAAGATTTGATCCGTTGTTGATTTATTGGGTCGGAAACCGCACTGGCAGTTTCATTATAATTTACAATAAATAGGTGTTTCCATTAAACATTTTGAAGAAAAACAAATTTTAATGTTTTCTATTCGAAAGTACCCTCTACTCATGACAATTAAAACTAAATGCAATTATTTTATCGTAGATGTAAATTAATTCATCCACACTCTTTCTAATGACACTAATTTTTGTTAAAATCGGTTGATCCAAACCAAAGTTATAGGTATTTATCCACAAATACTTTTCCACTCTCCCCCACACTTTGTTTAAAAAAATAATACTTGAATACCTTTATGCAGAATCTAGTCCTCTTTCTAGTTTACTTATTTAACACTTGGTATAATTGGGCATAGTTCCCAAAAAAACTGGTTTTCAAAGTTTTCTTTACTGGTTACGCCCCCTCGCGGTTAACCCAGAAACTTGAAAATTTTTTTCAGCGATTTCTCTTGGCCACTTTTACTAAGGAATTTTTTCTCCTAAAGTTATACCATGAATAGCTTCTGATATATAGCCGAGAGATCGGCTTATTGGACCACCCGGTACAATTATAAAAAGGAAATAAAATAATTATATTCTTTCAAAGCCAGGCAAAAGTAGACCTCGCCCAAAAAACAAGACAACTGATCTATCTGAGGGATCAAAAATGACAGTGCGGAATACAGTATATGACATGTACCAACAAAATTAGTACCAACAACCAACAAACCGAAAGGTACATTTTAATCAATACTTTATATAAATGTATGTTGTAAAAAAAGATTGATGAAAGTAGTTTAAGAAAATTTCTGCTGACTAAATTAATGGATATAAAGTCAATTATCTTATGAGTTTTTTAATTTGAAATAATTTGTGGTGTTATAAAAACAAAGTAATTTTCTTTGCAATGAACTAGTTGATTTATTCTGTACTTATCTGTTTTAGTATAATTAATGAATTAAGGGATAAAGAAGTTGTATTTATTGGCAAAACATCTGTTAGCATGTTGTTAAAAGAATTGGCATTTAAATACGAAATGGACAATAATCGAAGAGTATTAATTGAGCGCACCAATATTGTTGGTTTAAGAGTCAAGTTGCTTCGTAAATATATGGAAAATATTAATAGTGTGCATTCCAAAGACCTTGTTTTTTGGACGAAACGTGGATTTATTGATAGGGAAATAAAAAATTTCCTGACAAGATAACAGTGTCAAAAGTGTACGTAACAGAAGGGTATGAGTGTAAACGTTCCGTATATGTTCACGCTGTTTTTTGAAAGGATTTGTTACTAAAGCAAGTTTATTATTTTGCTTAAAATTTAAAGTAGCTGAATATCATGTGGAAATGAACGATGAAATTGTCACTAAATAGGTACGTGAACAATTAGTTCCCAATTTAGAAGAGTCATCATTAATTAAGATAAATAATGCTCTATACCACAATATGCTTTTAGAAAGCAACCTTCCAGTATTTCAACTATTCCACTATTTCAACTAGAATGGAAATTATTACCTAGTGGACAACACACAAGATCAAGTATGGGGCAAAACTCACAAAACCTAAATAAATTATTTATAACGGTCCTTGAATACGCCTTTAAAATGCTAAAATGGGAAAATAGAGGAATAAAAATAGACGGGAAAAAATGCTTAATCATCTGCGTTTTGCCGACGATATAGTACTTACTACTGAAGATCTGCGTGAAGCACAACAAATGCTACAAGAATTAGAAAACGTATCTTCAACAATAGATCTAAAAATGAACATTAGTTAGACCAAATTTATGACAAATTTGGTTCCCAGCGAACACCTTACCATCCAAAATCAAGTGGTAGAATTGACAGAAAAGTACATGTCTCGGTCATGAAATCAGAATAAGCAAGAATAATCAGACCTGTGAATTTCAACGACGAATAAGAATTGCTTGGGCGGCGTGTGGTTCACTAAGAGCAACATCTCGATAGCTATAAAACGGAAGACATTTGACCAATGCGTTCTTCCTATTATGACATACGGAGTAGAAACTCTCACTCTCACAAAACAACAGCACTAAAAATGCGAGTGGCACAAAGGCGCATGGAAAAATCGATTTTCGGCGTGACAAAAAAAGACAAAATAAGAAACCAAGACCTAAGGAAAAGAACAGGTATCACTGATGTCGTCGAACGTATAGCCAAGCTGAAATGGAATTGGGCAGGTCACATTGCAAGACTAAAAGACTCAATATGGACCAGAAAACTAATTGACTGGCGCCCAAGAGAAGAGAAACGCAGCAGAGGATGCCCACCAACACGCTGGATGGACTACATTAAACGAATATCCAAGAAATGACAACAAGACGCACAGAACCGTAAAGAGTGGAGAAAGATGGGAGAGACCTATGTCCAGCAAGTGGACAGAAGTGGTTGCATGATGATGATAATGAATGCTCGATCACATGTTGCACGTGTGGTTTATGATTATTTGGACGAGGTTGGAATACAAACCATGAACTTGCCACTCTGCAGCCCTGATCTAAATTCCATATAGAATTTGTGGGATATTATTAATCTTCAACTCAGGAGCCGACAACCACCTCCTGTCCCTTATGATGATATAGAGGTTAGGGTGAGAGAAGTTTGGAAGGAAATTGATCAAGACCAAATTACGATGCTTGATTTTAAGTGTACCTCGTCGCTGTGAAGAAGTAATTAGTAGTAGAGACAAAAATACTCGTTATTAAGTGTATTTAGGAGAGGGAATTGTTAAAGATTATTTAGGTTGTTTTCTTAGCATTGAATTGTATTAAATGTCAATAACATTTATATAAGTAGTGTTTTCTTTGCTTTAAATGTTAATAAAAACTAGTTACATTTAATATTCTGTATAATCTTTGATAATATGGGTATCAAGATATTTTTTTTATGAGAATGTTGAGAAAGGATAAAGCTATCTTGAAATATTGATGCAGCGTTTGTTTCTAATAAATTCGACAGTGTTGCAAAATAAGATGAAAAAATACAACTTTACTTTTATACCCCGTATACAAGTAAAATGTCGATATTTCTCAGAAATATTTATTATATATATATATATATAATATATATATATATATATATATATATATATATATATATATATATATTCAATGATGTATACTACTCGAAAAAGTAGTATTATGGTAGGTATCTTTAAGGTGGTGCGGTAATTTTGGGTAGTAGTGTAGATTTCTAGTCCAAGAAATTAACCAGCATTCTTGTGAAAGTTGCCAGGTATTAGCTGCAATTAAATATAACGAACGGCATGAGGTTGTACTAAAGATGCTCAAAAACTAAAACTTCTGCAAATTACTTATCCCCCTTATTTCAAATATGTGCCTAATAATATGTTTGATAATGACAACTACAAATTATATTTGGACCGTAATGTGCTCGTAGAATTATCAGTGGCAATTTCCAATTACAGCAATCTTGAAGTACCTACACATTAGAAGAACCTGTCTAGAAATTTGACAGACAACACCTATAATTCTCTCAGCTACTTGCATCATTCAAAATAGTCTGCGTCTAAAATCACCTGCTGTTAAATGCGTTAGAGGATTTAAGGGATATCCCAACAAACAAGTTGACTTTATATTCGATAGCTGACCTGGTTTGAATCATGGAAACAGCCCTACGAAGCTCAATCTTTCCGTTGTCTCAGGTATCTTGGATGAGTGAATGTTCCAGTAGAAGATTGCTTATATTTAACTGAGTATCACATAATATATTTAGAAATAAGCATTTATAAAATCTCATGGAATAATGCAGCATATACATGTATATAATCTCGTCTCCCATGAAAAAACAATAAAGGGGAAAATTACACCTTTTAGACGTTATGTTGTGAATTTAAATTACATAAATCTATTAAATAAACTTATTTTAGCTTGCACTTATTACAAAAGACATACAGCTGTCGCGTCCCTGCTCTTATTGTGGACCTAATTTATGAGACCGTTGCCTCGACTCCGCATTGCCATTGATTTGAGCAACGACCATTATCTTCGTAATTTCAATTAGGCTCCCATTTTAGACATTTAGTTGTGGGCGTGAAAAGGTTGTGTAAATGTGTAGTTCTCCGAGTTTCTTGTGGCGGCTCTACTACGTTAAAGGCATTCACTTAGCAATTTCCACTGAAAGTCACGACCCTAGTGCGATAGTGTGCGTTCTCTTTATATTAGTGGTTTTGTCGGTGAAGGATTTGGTATTTTTATTCTTTAATTATGAGAATTGTCTGGGGAAACAATACTAATTGTATAGTTATTTGCCTACATTTAAAGTAAAATGGCAATAAACTAAATTAGTACAATAAATAATTTGATTAGTTTAAAAGGTTTAGAGAAAATAAACGATGCCAAAATAAATACGAATTTCTCAACGACTTCTTAAAAAATTTCTTTTTACCAAATCAAGTACCGTTTATGTAGTATATGTCTAATTAGATATGTCTTGTATATGATCACAGCTATTATAGCTACGATATATCCACCTTGCTATCCACCTTTAGGCAACGTTTTCAAAAAGAACATCATCTAAAGAGAATTAAATCACTGCAAAATCACGTTTAGAAATAATTAGATGTGTGAAAACTATGATAGTAACCATTGATATTATTCTACTTATGTCTTGCGTTAAATTTTATCAATAGATGAAACCTTCTCTTTTCTGTATTCAACTGACATATGTTTATTGTCAACTATTGTCATCAAGTTTCAAAATGTACAAGTTATCCTGTGTTTTTATATTCAAATTTTAGGAATTTAATTTAATTTTAGTTATAAGACAAAATAATATGAAGCAGGGAAGATCCATAATGTAATACATGAGATGAGGTGACTTAAAGTCAATATAATGGAACTAAGCGAGACCAAATGGCCTAGATTTGGCGAAATCGAAGTCGACGGTGCCAAAATATACTACTCAGGAAATGAAGATATTCTCCACTATAATGGCGTCGCGATAGTGGTTGATCGCAGTTTTTGCCAGGCTGTAACTTGTTTTGTTCCTATGACATTAAATGATTAAATGTCCAATGACATTAAAAAAGCACTAGACAGTACGAATAATAGAGATATAACAATAACAATGGGGTATTTTAATGTCAAATTAGGAAAAGGTAAATTCCAAGACATTATTGTTGAATTCGGACTAGGAATAAGGAACGAAAGAAGGAAAAGACTGACGAAATTCTGTCAGGAGTTTGAAATGATAGCGAAAAATACATTCTTTCAGTTACAACCACGTAGATGGAAATCATGTATGGATAGCAAAGAAAAAATTATCAGAAACCAGATAGATTATATCCTTATCAATAAGAGATACCATAACTCCATCAAATCGGCAAAGACATATCCAGGAACAGATGTGTCATTAGACCACAATCCAGTAATCGTAGAGTTCGAAATCCACTTAAAGAAAATAAAAAATCAACAAAAGACACAACAAATAAGCACTCTGCTAAAACACCTGAATAAAAAAGGAAAGCCAACGTTGAAAATTAACGAGGAGTTTAATCGATGATAATACACATTATTGATGCCAATTAAAGATACGCTGAGTAGTTACAAAATCGATGAATCTAAGACTCCATGGATGACAGGTGAGGTCCGGCAACTAATGGACAAAAGAAGATCATACAAAAACAAAAATGTAAACGAATACAAAGCCACACACAAGGAGATCAGGATAAAAATACGGGCAGCTAAAGAGAAGTGGTACAACGACAAATGTTTAGAGATAGAAGAACTCCAGAGAAATCAGGACAGTTTTGAATTGCAAAAAATTAAAAAATTAGCAAGTATAAGACAGTCCAACAATAGTAACACCCTGGTTGATAGAAATGGTAAAATAATATCTGATATCAAAGTCAAACTAAACAGATGGAGAGAATAAGTACAAGAACTTTGAGGATGACAGGACACAACAAGATAGTATGAACGATTGCGAGGAACATGATATAGGTCCAAATATAACTAAGGATAAAACAATACATGCAATAAATCTTGCAAAATCTAATAAAACTGCAAGGCCTGACACAATTCCAACTGAAATAATTAAATTAATATCAAAAGATCAAATCAATGTATAGTAGACTTATATAATACTATATATAATACGGGTATTATTCCGGGAGATTGGCTCAAATGAACATTTATTACATTACCAAAAAAACCTAATGCAAGGGGATGAAAGGACCACCGTATAATTAGTCCAATGAGTCACACACTAAAAATATTCTGAATAAATTTGAATTTAGGAATGCCATGGGTACACGAGAGGCATTATTTGGATTTAAAGTCCTCATGTAAAGATGTATGAATGTAAACCAACCACTCTAAGTTTGTTTTATTGATTACAATAAGGCGTTCAATAAGATCCGACACAACCGTCTTATACGGTTACTTAAAGATAAACACATGGACAAAAAAGACATAATAATAACTCATCTCTACTTTAACCAAACAGCAAAAATCAGAGTAGGCAAAGAACTTTCGGAGGAAGTAGAGATAAAAAGAGGCGTAAGGCAAGGTTGCATACTCACGTCCTTATTGTTCAATCTATATTCGGAAGAAATAATTAAAAAATCAATCTAAAATGTAATAATTGGAATAAAAGTCAACGGCATACCCATCAACAATATCAGATATGCCGATGATACTATACTAATTGTAGAGAATATGCAAGATCTACAGACACTTTTAGATAATGTAGTAAATGTAGTGAGAAAAAGGTGACAAAATTTATGACAATTTCCACAACACAACAACAAGACATTTTAAACATAAGAGGGGTTCTAATAGAAAAAGTAAAAAATACAGATATCTTGGTACAATTATTAATGAAAATAACGAGTATACAGAAGTAATAAAAATAAGAATTGGGCAAGCTAGAGCAACCTGTAGTAAGATGAGAAAAGTATTATGCAGTAAAGACCTTAACTTGCAACTCAAAATAAGAATATTACGTTCATATGTGTTTTCGGTGCTGCTGTATTGGGTGGAGGCCTGGACCAGAAAGAGGTGAGCGATCGACTTGAAGCATTCGAGATGTGGACCTACCGAAGAATATTAAAAATAAGTTGAGTAGACCGAATAACAAATGTTGAGGTCCTCAGAAAGATGACAAAGGAAATGGAAATCATGAATACGATTAATATAAGAAAGTTACAATATCTCGGCCACGTTATGAGAGGGGATAAATATGTGTTGCTACAAACCATAATGCAGGGAAAAATACAGGAAAACGAAGTATTGGAAGAAGACGCATCTCCTGGCTCAACAATCTGAGAAAGTGGTATAATTGCAGTTCCGTCGACTTGTTCAGAGCTGCAATCGCAAAAGTAAAAATAGCTGTGATGATTACCAACCTCCTTAGAGGAGACGGTACCTAAAGAAGATAAGACAAAACAAAAGTAACAATTAGCGGTACAATGTTTATTATATCCTATTATATCCAAGTTGCTGAACTACAACGTGTATATTTTGTTTATTCCTTCCAAAGCTGAAATATCAGCTCTTCCACCTTTCCACAATGGTATCAAAGTCAATGAAATAGCAGATGTATGTGCTAATTATTAGCAGACGTATGTATCGGTAATGACGAATCAATCGTCGAACATGATTGGCAAGCAGGAGGTAGCACGTAATTTAAAAAGCCTTTTTTCAAAAATAAAGTGTTTTGAAACTAAAACAGAATATAAGTAGCATTTCTCCGTGGCAACCAACATTAACAACAAGCAGAAGATCCCAAGCAATTCTAATATGTCTCAGGATGGGCAAGAGTAGGTATAAACACACACAATCATTCTCAAACAGCGACGCTCCAAATTGTTCAATTTGTGATGTAGTAAATAATGTAGATCATTACGTAATTGACTGTCCCAAATATACTATTGAAAGACGTGTATATGGCATCCCGAATAGCTTGTAAGTGGTAGAAGAAAGGCACCTAATTTCGAGGTACTTCAAGGCATTCGAATACCTACAGCCTTTTCATAGCAGTTTTTTGTTTTAAAATACAATCTGTTACATAAAAAGTAACACTAAGTTGTGTGTAACACATTATTGTCGAACATACATGATATGTAAGCAAGAGTTTTAGTCCTTGTTTCGATCTTAAAGTCCCTGTAAATGTTTACATTTGGAATGAACCACGGCGCATTAGTGATGGTATGAAGAACCTTAGATTGATATCGCTCTATTTTTGCTATGTTGCTATCTGCTGTATACACTAATATTTTGTTACATAAGGTAGATTCACGGCCGAGTAACCAGTAGTTTTGAATTTTATTCGTAATTGCTTCCTCTTCATCCAGATGTGTCTCCCTTAACTACCGACGTGGATGTTTCAGGACCTAGACACATATCGCTGCCTATGCTCCTTTGTTTTCAATATGAATTTGTCCTATATCACTGTATTTGTTTTTTAAATCAACTACGAAATGATTCTTTACACACCTGTAGAATAAAATACTGCTCCAAATAAAATAAACTTTATTTTTTCAAGACAATTATGAACGCATGCATAATATTAAAAAAAAATGGTGGACGTTATTATAAAATCATTTATAAATTGAGTTACAAAAAAATTTGAATAGGTATTGGTACCTAAAAAATGGTAAACGAATGTTGAAAGGCACAGACTAATAATATTAATAAACAAAAATAAAATACAAAATACTGACAATAACTAAAAATTACAATAAAATAACTAGTCATTTTGAGCGCAAGGTCCGCAAATTTTCTTTGTACACTGTCAGCACACTGGTTTTCCACAAGAAAAGCACACATAAAAGGTTTTTCGCTTTAATGCACTTGGACATTTATCAGTGCCGTTAATGTTTTGTTAATTTACTGACAAATTCAAATATTTAGGATTCATACTCTCAAAAAATGGAACCACCGAGCAAGAGATAACCAACAGATTAGCACAGACAAGAACATATATTAAACAAATGAACGGGGTACTGTGGGATAGACAGATTAGCATAAATACAAAGAAGAGAATTTATAACACCTTGGTACGCAGTATAATGACCTATGGAGCAGAGAATTGGGTAATAAATAAACGAAACAGGTCCAAAATAACAGCAACTGAAATGGAGTTCATGAGAAGAAGCTGCAGAGTGACAAAAATGGATCGCATCAGAAATGAGGAGATAAAACGAAGAATGGCAGTAGAACAAGACATACTCAGCTACATCGAAGAAAAACGTTTAATTTGGTATGGACATGTGAGAAGAACAGATCATACAAGGTGAGTAGCAAAGAGTTCGGATTGGAGCCCAATAGGAAGGAGGAAAAGAGGTAGACCCCGAAGATCATGGAGGGATGAAGTGGACGAGGCCATGGAAAGAAGACCTTAGAGATGGAGAATGGCAGAACAAAAAGGACTGGAGACGTTGGCTGAAAGAAGGAAGGCGGCGACAGCTGTAAAAATCCTTATATAGATAGATAGATAGCACTTGGACATAAGTAACATGTCTTCTTTTTCTCAAGCCTTTTTTTTAAGATCTGCTTCTTTTTGGCGTTTTTGTCTTAGTATTCGTTTAATACAGCATATCAATTCTTTCGGTATTCTGGGATTTTCGAGTTTTCTCTGAAGATTTGGTAAAACTAATTGCTTCTCCAACTCTTTTGTGTAGTTTAACCTCTTCTTTTTGTCCTGTAGTGATTGGTACACAACATGCGAATTAACACCACCTATATCAATGATGCAGTAAAAAATAGTAAGTGGCCATTTTAAGATTAGTGGTAAGATTATAATGAGATATAATCTCTGGTTTTCCAGTAATCTGATCCGTTTTTATTGAATGGTGCATCGAGGAAATAAGTAACACAGCCTTTAATTTTTTTGGCACATGGAAAATTAGGGTTAAACTTTTCGTAAATCCGTAAGAAGTCGAATTTACTTCCCTGCATCGGCTGGAATTCCGGAGGGATTTCCCGTTTATTTTTCTTAAGGGTTCCTACATAGGTTAACTTCTTTACTTCTAACTGCTGTACTAATTCTATAGAACTAAATCAATTATCGGCTGTACTTAATATTACAGTTGGTTTCATAAATAGGATTGGCAAGTTGAAGAACAGATTGAGTTGGTTTACTCATCTTCTGTTCTTCCTTAGATAACCCTGTTCCGTCAGTGTCCTTGCCTCCTATATAGGCATTGTATAAGAACCTCGTTCGTTCGTCAGTCAGGCACATTATTTTAATGCCATATTTCACAGGCTTATTATACATTTTGAACCTACACCTTCCCCTAAAGCCGACCAACATTTCATTAATACAAAAACATGTGCATACGGAATACAGTTTTTGACAATTTGATATAAATATATTAAATATGTAACTAATGGCTGCTGTTGGATCTATCTTCTTCCTTCCTCTCTGCCCAGAGGGTTATCAAAACGTAAACATTTTAGAAATATTGCAAATATTTCTTTTGACATAACACATCTGAATATATCCCTACCAGTGCCATCTGTAACAAGTATAGAGTTTATATCTTCGTCATTGGATTTGAAAGCTGATGTGTATAAAAGCAATCCCAAAAAGGCTTTTAGTTTTATTTCATCAATTTCATTTAGTTCTAGTCTATTCATTTTTCTATAGTTTTCACGAATTGCACGTAATTTATTATTTGTTCATGTAAGTATTTCTTGTATTATATCCTCGGAAATAAGAAAATTAAAAAAAATGATGAAGTCTTGTTTCTTACATTTTTGGACCGAGAAGCTAGTAGAGTTCTTACATTTTCTTGTTCACGTTCTTGAGGGTTCTGTAGTAGACCACTTAAAACGATTTTTGCCGTACAAATATTACTTATCAGCAGCGTTTGAATCATATTCGTCTTCAGAACGTTCCGATTAATCACCTCCGGTGTCGTGTTGACTTTCAATGCCTACCTCTTTGCTTACATCGTCAATATCACTATCAGTAAAATATTCTGAATCGCTAGGTACTTCGTCAGCCCATTGAGCTAAAACAACCTCAATATCATAATCTGAAGGTTTTACAGATTTGCGATTAAATTTAGAACAACTTGATGAACTTGCTGCCATACTAATAGCTAAAGAATACACTGGACCAAGAACGGTTGACTACATAGGATAGTTCCATCACCCAAATTTGTCTGTCACTGCAACACGCGGCTATGACGTAGGTGTGGGGATGACGAGCAATTATCGACCTTATTTATTTACTTTTATGGAAGATGAGCCTAATTTGAGATTAAAAAGTTTAAAACGAAAAATTTACGTTTTGTTTTTGTAAATAGATGGCAGATAATCAGATTTTTAACAGTACCTAAGACATTCAAACTTATAAATTCTTAATGATCTGTTTTACATGGCAAATAAAATTTATTTTCGCAATGAATGCATTTGCTAGTATTATAATTAAATTAATAAAATGTCAGTTTACTCTCAAAGTAAATATTTCTGGTAAATAAAATTTATAAATCCGTGTTTTACTTACGTAGTCAGAGCACAAATTAATATCCAAAAACATATATGATGATAAATAAAACTATTCAATACTGAACTATTTATTTCATAAACATACATAGGTAAAACTAAACAGTATACAATACTAGGAAACTTAAGAAACATTCCTTACCGAAAAATTTTATTTAATTTTCTAATTTTTGACCTAGTTAAATCCAACACAGATAAGTTTTTTCTCTTCAAATTTTCAGCTTCCTTGGATAAATTTCTATAATTTATTCTAATTATTTTTCTAAGTTTGCAAAAGTTTTTAATAAGCGCATATGGCAACAATTTTTCTTTTTTAAAACCCTTTTTGAAATGTTTCCAACAACCCCATTATTTTTCCTATAGGCATCAATATATTTTTCATAATATTTATTCCATAATTTTATTTTTATGAACCACTCATCTGTAGGCTTGATAAGACCTCCATAAGAGAGTTGCTGCACCCATGATGGTAAACTATAACTATATTCACTAACTTTGTATGTGAAATTACCTAAATCAGGTAAACTATCTTTTTAAATTTTTTTGCTAAATACCCAGCGATGTATTCTAAGGCATCTTCTGTAGTTTCCTGCAAATCACTGACAACACAATATGAGGTGGCAGACTGATTAGATGATTCTTGGGAAGAGAAAGAACTGCTATTGTTAGATTTATCAGGTTCTTCTATTTTTTCTTGAGGAATTTTAAGATTAGCTTTTTGGAATACTTTTGGACTAATATATTGGTCAACACTTTGTTTAACTGTGTTAACAGCAGCATCAAAAATACCAGGGTTTTTCCGAAAAGTATCATTCAAATTCTGTGGAGTGCTGCTAATGGACTAGGATGTTCATCAGGACCACCTCGATGCCTAACTTGGAAAAAGAAATTTTCTAAAGAATCTTGATTGAGTCTATGGGTACATATATATTTAATATCAAAAGCTTGTTTCATATTAACAAATAACATTTGTAAAGATTTCATTGATAACACCATTCCTTGTTGAAAAATTTGCAAAGTATTTTTAGCAATAGCTTTCACTGAAGACATTAAACTTATCATTTTGTTAAGATCTTCATTTTGCATGTTCAAATGAATTCCATAAGCAATTTTAGAAGGAACTGTTCCTTGTGGTATATAACTATTGAATATATCAAACCATAAATTTACATCAGCAATGAAATTACCCAAATTTTCGGCTAACTGTTCATTCCCAGGTTTATGTCTCTTAAGAGATGTTGCAACAGTATTAGACAAAAGCTGAGCAGCGATTCGAAGATTCTGTCTCTGAGATTTTTCACATTCAATGTTTTTTATTAATTTTCCAACACTGATTAACTTCTTGGTCAGTAAAAGCAATTAAAGATTCTAAAGGCTTTTTGATAATAGCAGTACCATCCTCTAATTGAAAACCAACATCTAGTAGCCAGTTTCGTAAGAGTTTTAATAAATGTGGGGCATCTGCAAACATATATACATTTTGATCAGTTTCAGGATGTTTGAAAAATGTTTTATCTACACTAACTCCAAGTTCTTTCCACAAACCAATATTTGAAGCACCAAAATCACTAACACAAGCAACAACGTTATATGAAATGTTATGAAGTTCCTTAATTATTTCTATTAATATTGCAACTGTCATTTTTTGGTCAAAATTGATATAAATTGATTGTTTCCAAGAAGCAAAAGGACCTCTAATCATAACTACCTGCATTTGCTTGTGTGGACCCAAAATTCTATCTTTAGTGACGTCATACTCTTCAATAGATTTTATTTTCACTTCATCGAATTGCAGGACAACCGTCTTTTCCAAAGTCGTAAAATTTTCCCCAGCCAATTTCATCATTAACAATATGTCTTTCAAAAGACCTTCACTAACACTAATCTTGGAAGTCCATTTTCTTGGAGCAGATAGAGGATAACGCAAAGAATTTTTTAAATAGAGGTAACATTTCTTATTGTAATACCTCAAAGTAAAAGCTCTAGATATTTCTTCTGTATTCCAACGAACTTTCTTCTTTTTTTCAGAAAGAAGTGCAATTTGGTTTGTGGTTAACACTTTATTTAAGAAATTTTCAGCAAAAATCCAAAAGATTTTTTGGATTTTTTCTGAACATTCACATTTTTTGCTTTAGAATACCTCAACTGACTTGTTAAACTTTTTAATTTCATTTGACTCTTTTTCTTCAAATTGGAATGATCAGCTATTAATTTTTCATACTTGTTTAATAATTCGTTGTATTTTGGTTCAAAATCTACTTTAAGCTTTAAATCTATATTGTCACCAACTTGTTCAAAAATTATTTCAGATTCAGTAATAGTATGTTCATGTTGATTAGATGCAACATTCAAAATATTTGAATCAACCTTTGTAATTTCTGCTACAAGTTGCTTTCTGTTTCTAACATCTAATCTACCTTCACGAGTAGGGACAGAAGGTGTGTCAAAGGTATGTTTATATAAACAAAGTGTTGGAACTGCAGTTTTCTTTAAAAGGCGTTTAGTAGGTAAACCTAAAATAAGTTACGTTAAAAAATTGTTATAGGCATTTTATTGCTTAATAATTTTACCTAATAATTCATTTTGAAGATCTCTTTCATAGTCATTGTTTGTAAAATGAACAGAGCATATTCTACTAGAATCAGGATTAAAATTATCAGCTCTTCTGCATCGCTTAACCCATTCAGCCCTAATCGTTTTCGATACTAAATCCTTTCCTTTTGGAAAACTGTGAAAAATAACAGGCATATTCTTGGTTTTCACACTCTTAAAATTATTGTCACAACCATATATGGCACATCTATTACCACCCATTTTGTTTATACAAGTAAATTGATATAGAAACAATAATTAAATAGTCTTATAAGGCCGTTAAATCGCTAGTACAACAAAAAAATTGGCAGCGGGCATAACTATTCTATATACAACAATAAGAAATGCCAACCACGAATCCCCACGCCTACGTTACACTCAACACAACGCATTTCTTACATTAGAGCATAGGACAAAATCAATCCTATCTGTGTTTAATGTCCTTGACGAAACGTAAACACTGACATGCGGTACGTCATACCGCAAGAAAACTTTACGTCAACGTAGCTCAAAGACTAAACCCATCAATTGAGAGCAGGTATAATTAAACACCACTTGAAGTTACACAGATGGTTTTCTAGGAATCTTTTGTAAAACAAGTTTTACAACAAAATATATTTTCGGCGAAGTATGGTATACCGCATGTCAGTGGTTAAGAGTTAACCCATATTTTAATTAAATATATGTTTAATTGTTATATCTGAGCTACTTATATGGGATCTGGATTTTGACCAGAATTACAGTGTCATTTGCGAATGTTGCGATTGTGGATTCTTCTCCTGTTGGGAAATCAGCTGTAAAGATTGTGTAGATAATTGGTCCCAAGACGCTGCCTAGCGGAACCCCTACATTTATGTTGTAGATGTTACGACACACTTTCTTCGTATCTTGCATAAAATAGCATTTCTATATGATTTTAGTATTGTATATAGCGACTGAGACATTGTTTTCTTCAGTTTAAATAGTAATCCTGGATGCCAAATCTTGTCAATGCTTGACTAACATAGCGGAAAATGTCATTGCAAAAGCTCGTTTTCTGGAAGGCTGATCGTATCTTTTCTACCACCTTATGCACATTCAGATATGTCGTATTTTTGGCGAACACCGAACTAATGATTAGGTATAATATTATTGTTCTATATATCAATAATCAGTCTACTTGTAATGACTTTTTCTGAAACTTTGGACATACCTAGTAATAGGCTGTTGGATCGGTAGGAAGTAATCTCATGTGAAGGTTTTCCTGGTGTTGGAATCGTAATGATTTCTTCTAACTTTTATTGTGCAGGAAAGTACCTCGTTCTTAGTATCGAGTTTATGATTTGTGGTAGACTTACTCTTTTTTTTCTGTGTAGGTTATTTAATAGGTTAGCCGTTATCAGATCATGTTCAGACGACTTTTTTTATCAAGATTTTTTATTAGATTTTTGCTTCGTTAGGAGTGGTTCATTTGATTAGGGCTGTCTAAATAGTCCATGCCTCTGTCCCATATGTTTCTACGAATCGATACCTAGTCTCTAGTGAAAGAGTTATATTAGTCAAAACATGCTTTATTTTAACGAATTCAGATATTGAGTATTCAATTCGACCTCTGAGTCTATATCTTTTGTTATCCATGAGCTATGATATTTAAATTTTTACCTCTGCTAAGAATTTTGACAAATTTGGTAAATTTGACTTTTAGCTTATAGATTTACTTTTGCTTACTACCATTACTTTTGTTTTTCTCGTGTTGGTTCGACTTCTACTACTATTTCTACTACTTTATTGCCTTTAATGTATTAAAAAAATACATGATAATAATCTCAATCACGTAGTCACTGTTTTTAATATAAATAATATGAATAAAGTTTACTCATCTGTCCAATAAATAGTCACGTAATACGTAATCCGTATTGCCAAAAATTATCTGTGAACTTCCGTAGACGTTGGTGTTAACATATACAATATACAGTGATGAGTGTCTTACCACCCGACAAAATAGCGGTGTGAGATAGTACGAGATAAGGCTAGTTAGTAGACGTGTCTATTTGACTTCAGTCATAATTATACGGATGACCTCGAAAATATTTTATTTTAATAATTTCTGATGTTAGAATAAATGATTAAATATATTAAGATATATTATAGTAAAAAACATTAATTAGTAGCGATTTTAAATTATAAATCTTTAAGTTTATTTAATAATAAAAATAACTCAACTGAAATATTTGACTAAACTAAATAGGTATGATCAGTCCGAAAACAATTGTTGTATGTGAAGTTGGCGTAATAGTTAGAGACGCTGTCTATTGATAAGAAGACTGGGGTTCAATTCAAAATATTTTATTTTAATAATTTCTGATGTTAGAATAAATGATTAAATATATTAAGATATATTATAGTAAAAAAACATTAATTAGTAGCGATTTTAAATTATAAATCTTTAAGTTTATTTAATATTAAAAATAACTCAACTGAAATATTTGACTAAACTAAATAGGTATGATCAGTCCGAAAACAATTGTTGTATGTGAAGTTGGCGTAATAGTTAGAGACGTTGTCTATTGATAAGAAGACTGGGGTTCAATTCACACCAAGGGTAAAATTTTTGTTTTACTCAATCAAAAATAATAGAAAATATGATACATATTAGGTAACAAGTTTTCGAAAAACTCATTATTTACAATTTATTCTTATTCCAATGTTATAAAATAGAAATACAAAATATTTCAAATTCAATTCCAGTTTTACAGTTGTGAATGGAAAATAATCCATTGAAGACTGTTTAATGTTAAATTCATAACTAAATTCTCAGTGTTAAAATCAATTCCTCTGTACAGGTAATGATTTTCAAAACAATTGACGACATTGGATGCGCGCGAACAGCTACCTGCTTTATAGCTAACCAAATCATCAAGCCTTCAAGTTATCAAATAATAACACATCGAGAAGTGTTTTTTACGGTAAATAGAAACTTTTTATTGAAAAAACAATTCGTGAAAAGAATTTTAACGGTCGAGGAAAAAGTGCAAATTGTTGTCTGGCATGTGAATGGATTATCAGACAACATGCTTAGACAACAATTTGTAAATATGTTTCCAAATAGGCCGGCTCCAGCACTATCAACAATTCAGTCTATTATACGTAATTTTTTTACTTATGGATCCGTGTTCGATCCAAGAGGAGTTCTCAGACGAAGGGAGGCAAATCCAGATTTGGAACTAAGGGACACTTTGATTTGTGCAAGTATTGAGCAAAATCCTACCCAATCAACACCTCGTCGCGGAGAATAATGTGGAATTCCAAGATTTAGAGTAGGTGAAATTTTGTAAAGACATCGATACCGTCCCTATAAACTTCATAAATCCAACGAACAATTCCCTGGGGATCAATATAGACGTTTAGAATTTTGTCAAACTGCACTGGAAATGTCACATCAAGATGAAGATTTTTTAGAGAACGTTTTGTTCACCGATGAATGTACGTTTTCATTGCATGGCCGTCACAATTCAATCAATGCTAGGTATTGATCTCGAGGAAATCCTCGTCAGATTTATGTCGCTCGTACCCAGCGTTTTCGAAAAGTAAATGTTTGGGGAGGCATAATAGGGAATCATGTCAATGGTCCATTTTTTATAGACGGTATGTTGACTGGGCGAAAATACTTAGAACTTCTGCAAAATGAAATTGTCTCAGCCCTTTGTAACTTATCAATACCTTTCGATTCCATATGGTTTCAACACGATGGTTGTCCTGCACATAATTCTCGCATCGTCAGTGAATATCTCAGTGCGACTTTTCCTAATCGATTGATTAGTGGCCACGGATATTTTTTTATTTTTGTAGAATTTTTACTTATTTAAACATTCTTTAAAAGTTTTTACTTTATTTTCGAAAGTACGACGATACTGTTTTGTCAATAAGATTTTTTGTTTTAACTTTAGTTTTTGTTTAGTTTTGTTTAGTGATTCAAAGCAAAACGATCTTTGCATAATTTCAAATTATTAAAAAAAAAGAAAACCGCATGTGGGTTTTGAACTCTAATAATCGTCTGCGATGTCTGTATCGAAATGTCGAATTCTTACCACTAATCCACGAAGGATTTATAATTATTCCGTGACAAGAGTATATGAAACTCCTCAAATCGTAGTAGAAATTATTCTTGGTTAATAATTTAAAACTTTAGATTAAATAATCACTATTAATTAAATTATTTTATTCCCATTTTTGCTTTATTGTGGTCAATCAGTTTTTACTTTATGCGAAATTAAAAAATGGAAATACGTCACACATTCGACGTTACTCATAATAATTATGACCGAGGTGATTTAGCCCGAACCTAACGTCTAAAGGTGTGAGACTATCGATAGTGGTAATGTAATGTAATATAAATTATAGGTTTTTCCGATTATTTCTCACCTCTACTAGTTTCGTCTCTTTTTATTTCACAAGGTAACTGTGTTTTCTATCTCTTACGTTAAAAAGCCGGGTGGTAAGATACTCATCACTGTATTATGTACATCGTACTAATTATTTTGTACTCCCATTATAAAAATTTCGTTAAAATATCCTATGGCATATCCACAAACCACAATTTGCAATTTTCGAGATATAATGAATATTCAATAGTATTGTAATGACTTTCGATTATAACTTTGTCATTATCAACTGAAAAATAGATAATACTGAAACTACGACTTTTTTAATTTTTTTTTCCTATTATAATTAAATCTAAATTACATTCTAAAAAGTTGGACATAGTAATAAAGAACATCAACTATAAATTTATAAAACAAAAAGATAAACAATGTCTTATTATTTTTTTAACCTGTTACTCCATGAAATTTATATCACCCTGTTTGCCGTTACAACCCCTAAAATACAGGCTAATTCAACAAGAATACTTACTTGTGGATTTTGGCAACGGCTTCAAAGACGGCGACTCGTACAAACTTCGGTGTATAGCACCGAATGCAAATTTTGCAAGTCGTTTTTGTTATTCCCTTGTTCGGTACAGTAGGTTTCTTATCTCGGCCTGGAGACAAAGTTGTGTTTATGAACGAACAACTTACATCACTGTTTACGACGTATTTAATGAAGCAGTATCGTAAAGACGCCAGGAAAATAATCTACAAGGGGTAGGAAGTAGATTCTCTAATCTGGCCACCGACGGTAGAACGAAGTTATGACCAAATAGATTAGTGAATTTCGTTGGTGCTCCTAAAGTGCATTCAATTCTCCTTTTACATATATCCTACTTTTTCATCCATTTTATTTATTTATGCCTCAACCTCATAGGGTCATTATTGGCGTTGTACAATTTAGAGTTTTACAATTTATTTAGTACATTTATGGAATATAAGTATGATGTCAAATTTTTCATATCAGTTCCGTCACTTAATATCGCCTGTAAGGTATTTTGTAATTTATATTGAAGTCTCTCCATGCAATATAAAGGATACTCCAGTAAAATATGGCAAACACTGAGCACAATATCACATACGCAGCACTGTGGTTTTAATTCACTCTCCAGCAGATGTTTATGGGTGATGGCGGTGTGGCCTATTCTCAGACGAGATAGGATGGTTTGATGTATACGCTTATTTGGGGGTTGATTTCCAAGGTAATATGGAATGTTTTACTTCTCGTAGTTTGGATGTTAACTGATTCCCCTTGGTCTGCCAAGCATTGATTATTAAGTTCTTGATTATAGGTTTTATATCTAGATGTGGAATGCTTCTGATTTCTACAGCTTTCGGACTCGACATTGCTAGTTTTGCCAAGGAATCTACTTCTTCATTACAAAATTCTATATTTGATTTAATTGGTTTTTAATGTTTTGTCGTAAAAATTATTTTAATATGAAACATGTCAAAAATAGTATTCTCTACGGGGAACGAGGAAAAATTGAAACTAAAGTAACACAATGTGCTTCTATCGGTGTTAAAACTAAGAAATACACATTAACATTGCAACTGCATATTTCCCTCCTTAACATAGCCTTAAAAAAAGAAAAAAATCTGCTAACGTCTTATCAACTTTGGGTGTAAAATACATAGTTGGTACATACTTTAATGCAAAAAATACCTGTTGGGGCTCCAGGCTTCCAACACCTAAAAGTAAAGAATTGCAGCATGTTGTGACTGGACTCAAATGTAGAAGGCATTCCACTAGCAAACCCACTTACTGGCTAAGTGATGCAAATAGAATCCCAGACCTCCTAGATTTTTGCATATCTAGAAGTGTAGCAACAAATTTTATAAAAATAGAGGATATATAGGAGCTTATATCTGACCATTTCCCAATTCTGCTAACCATTAGTGAGCAAATTGTTACCAATGAAGTGAAACCCACGTTGACCAATAAGTTTATTAACTGGGTGAAACTGAGCTAATTATAATAAACATCCAATAGGCTGTGTGAACACACCCATAATCTAAAGAAAAATAGTAGGAAATAATTACCCCAAAGAAATTAGAGAGTTGATTCAGGATAAAAGAAAGGCTCGAAAGGTATGGCAGAGGACTCAAATAACTGAAAATAAAAATAAGCTAAACAGGCTCACACAACAGCTGCAAAAAAGAAATCGCTAAAATTAAAAACGATTTAATTAGTAAGTACCTGAAAGAATTAACTGATGATGAATGAACCGATTACTTCCCCTGGAAGGCGGCCAGAACGATAAATAGGCCAGTTCAACATATACCTTATTTACGAAAAGGAAACATCATCAAGAAATCTCAAAGAGAAAGTGGTTGCTGATTATTTAGAAGATATATTTCAACCAAACCCTGGGGAAACTCATGTAGACGATAAACGAGTAGATACTGATTCTATTAACATACAATTGACTACTACAAAAGAAGTTCAAAAATTAATCAAGAACATCAATACACAAAAAGTGCCTGGGTTTGACCTGATGAATGGTGAGATACTAAACAAATTACCTAGAAAAGCCATAGTAAAGCTTACTACCCTAGTAAATGCATCTTTTAGGCTTAGATATGTTTCCAACATTTGGAAAACTACAAAGATCATAATGATGCCCAAAGTAGGACAAGATAACCATGAATTAAGATCATACAGGCCAATTTCCTTACTATCCATAATCTCTAATGTATTTGAAAAATTGCTACTACGAATAATGAACCATCTAATTGAAAAAAAATAATATTTTGACACACCAATTTGGATTTCGTGATAAACACTCCACAGTTGACCAGATCCATCGAATAATAACTAAAGTAGAGAACGCATTGGAAAGTGACAAAATTTTTCCAGCAGTATTTCTGGATATAGCAAAAGCATTGGTCAAAGTATGGCACGAAGGCATGTTAATGAAGCTAAAGAAAATATTTGCTATGCAACTCGTTAAAATAATGCAGTCATACCGATACTAGCGAACATTCAGAGTTAAAATGGAAAACGAGTACTCTGAATTAAAGCCAATAAACGCAGGGGTTCCACTAGGTAGCGTTCTTGGATCAGTATTATACCTTTTGTATACATCTGATATTTAGGAGAGGGAAAACATTCAACTAGCCACATTTGCTGATGATACAGTAGTCCTGATAATAGAAGAAACTATAGAAGAATCTGCGATTAATTTACAAAATGCAATTAATGGCAGAGAACGCCGGTCTAAGAAATGGCCTATAAAGTTTAATGAGCAGAAATCAGTTTTTATTAACTTTACTAACAAGAAAATCAATGATCTTTTAATTATCTTAAACAACAGCATTGTTTCTATTAAGAAAACAGCCAAATCATCATCAACATCATCAATGGCGCTACAACTCTTCGTGAGTCTTTGCCGCGTTTACTATTGCCTTCCATGTTTGTCGGTCCTGTACCAGTAATTCCCATTGTCGCACTCCAATTTTCTCTAGATCTTCTTTGACTGCATCTTTCCACCTTTTTCTAGGCCGCCCTACAGACCTTCTTCCCTCTGGCCTTTCCCAGAACACATTGTTTATAAGGCGATTGTCGTTACTGCGTATCACATGCCCTGCCCATCTGAGTGTATTGGCCTTTATACATCTGACTAGATTTTCTTTTCCGAATAGAAACTGTAGCTCGTTATTATATCCGCCCCTCCATTCGTTTGTCACGCTGTCTCTGCAAGGGCCATATATCATTCGAAGAATTTTTCGTTCCCACACCAGCAATTTATTTATTTCTCTTTTTGTTAACGTTCATGTTTCGCTTCCATACGCGACTGCTGGTCGTATTATGGTCTTATATATCCGGATTTTTGTACCTCGTGAAAAAAGTTTTGACTTCATTAGATGTTGCATTGCAAAGAAAGATCTGTTTCCTGCCATTATTCTCGTTTCAACTTCTCGCTCTAATTTGTTGTCATTTGTGATTGTTGCTCCTAGATATTTAAATTCTTTAACCACTTCGAAGTTGTGATCATTTATAGTAATGTTTTGGCTTATTCGTCGTCGTTCTTGTTTTGAGACGACCATGTATTTTGTTTTGTCTTCATTTATTTTTAGACCGATGTTTAATGCAGCTTCTTCAAAGCTCGAGAAAATATCCTTAATTTCTAATGTTGATTGTGCTACTACGTCTACATCATCGGCAAAGGCGAGTATGATTTTTGCTCCCCGAGCAGTTATGTCTGGTTTAATTTTTGGATATATTTTTCGCATGACATATTCTAAGGCCAGGTTAAACAATAATGAGGATAACGGATCTCCCTGTCTCAGTCCAGAATTTACGCAGAAAGCATTTGATATTTCTCCCCCTATTCTAACTTGTGTTTAGAGAGTTAAAAGTTTAAAAGTTTAACTTGTTTGTTAAAAGAGTTACTTACACACATTGGTGTTACTGCAGCTAGTTTCTTGGGTACGCCGAGCTCGATCATTGCCTTCCATAATGTTGCACGATTAATTGAATCATAAGCCTGTTTGAAGTCTATAAAAATCTGATGCACGTCGTGATTATATTCCCAATACTTTTCAAGCATTTGTCTTATTGTAAATATTTGATCAATAGTCGATCTGCCAGGCCTGAAACCATACTGGTAGTCACCAACTATTGCTTCGGCGTATGGTACTAATCTTTTTAATAATATCCAAGCCAATATTTTATATGTAGTGTTGATTAGTGAGACGCCTCTGTAATTCATGCATGATTCCTTTTTTCCTTTCTTGTGTATTGGTTTAATAATACTACCATTATTTCTTGTTGCCAGGCCATTTCTATTAATTGATGGATTTAAGTTATGAGTTCATGACCGCCTGTTTTAATTAGCTCTGCATCAATATTGTCCAGACCAGGGGATCTTGAATATTCAGGAGCTCTTCAAAATATTCAGCCCATCTTTCTATTATTTTGTTTTTGGCAGCCAGCATTTCTCCATTTTTATCTTTTACGAAGTTGGGTGTGCTTATGTACGAGCCTCTCTTATGTTGTTTTACTTTTCTGTAGAAATTTTTATTTTGATTAAAATACCTGGATTTAAATCTGAACGTCAAACTCAAATGGAAGCAGCATGGTAAAAAGAAAACTGAACAATTGAAAATAAAGTACAAAAATATGTACTTTTCATTCAAAACAAAGTACTGATTTACAAACAGATATTGAAACCGGTGTGGACCTATGGCCTGACCTGAGGAAAATCTGACCTAGGGAAAAAACCAACGCTGGGACATGCTAGTACAATTTATTCTGAAGAAGAAAAAATTACAAAGCTCAAATACCTGGTTCAAATTGCCCTCCAGACGTCTTTGTACATGGAAATTTCTCCAGGACTCCACCATCTGTGTCCAGAAAATTGTATTTTAATACAATCTACAAGTAAGTTACATCTGTCGTCTGTCCATCGCATCGGTGATCTTCCCGAGCTTCTCTTATCTTCACTAGGTCTCCATTCCAATTATCTTTTAGTCCATTTTAATCCATGCGAATCTCTATTTTAGCCTTGATATTTTTTTATGACATCCTCTATTCCAAGTCATCTGCGGATCTTTTCGTTCTTAACACGATCTGTAAGTTTAATTTCCAATATTGACCTGTCTACTATAACTACTGTGAAGAGCTTTTTAGTTAGAACTCGTTAGTTTTTCATGTAGCTGCACACTTGCTGTTGAATTTTTATAGATGTTATAAATTAAGAGTATATATCTGTACATATTGACACGACACTGGATTAGAGCGTTTATTATTCTGTTCAATTCTATCGTATCGAAAGCCTTTTGGAAATCAACAAAAACTTGTACTCGTGGACGGTTTTATTCTATGATTTTCTCTATAAAGATTTTTAGCGCTAAATTTATTTTTTAGTCTTCTCTTAGAACTTCTCTAATTTTAATAGTCTCCAGTAATATACCATCTTCTCCAGTCGCTTTCCCTTTTTTTTATCTTTTTGAGAGCATATTTTATTTCGTTCCTTGGCAATCTCTGGTATGTTTTCTGAATCCTAGTTAAAAACTTTCGTTCTTTTTTCTATCTCTTTGGGAGTGATCTGTATCTTCTTTTGGCTTTTATAAAGTTCGTAGAATTCTTTGACTGTTTTTCAGCTTTACTAATTTCTTTTCTAATGCTATTAAGCTTTCTTTTTAGAACTTTCATGCTTTTATTTTTGTTTGTTTGTTGTATCTGCTCTTTATTGTAGGATCTGGATCTCTTGCTAGGAAATTGCTAGGTGGTTACGGTTCAACCTTCTTTGTTGTTCCATTAATGCTTTGGTATGGGAGCGTATTTTTTTGTCTCATTTTGGGCAGTATTAGTGTTTATGTTATTGACTTGTCTAACTTGTTAATTTCGGTTGTCTCTATATGTTCTAGTGCTTGAGTTACAGTTTTTTCGAACTTTTTGGAATTTTCTAGATGTTGTCATGTTTTCCTTGTTCGTTTTTTTATTATTATCGATCTTTTCAATGTTTATCCCCACTGAAGCTTTCACCATCCCATGATCGCCCATGATAGATATTTGGTTGACAGTGGACTCATTCCAGGACATTATTTACCATTTACCATATAATGAAAAACCAAATTGACAATAAGCTAGTCGAAAAACGTTAGAGGAATGGCATATTAGGCCGAGTTCATACGTTGGTTAAGACCACAATCTATGATTTCAACACAAAAAAATAGTAAAGAGAAAAGCATATATATATATATATATATATATATATATATATATATATATATATATATATATATATATATATATATATATATATATATATGTATCTATATATATTAAACCTAGAGCTAGGAATAATACTATTAAAGGGATTAAACTCAACAGTCTTCCAGATTAAACTGCGTTGCGCCGAGTCGACATCCCCTTCGATGTCTTCTTCTAGGCTTCCGAGGTCTCAGTCTCCCAACCCCCCAGACACTACTACATCACTAGTTATCACCCCCCAGATCACTAATCAATGCGTTACTTATACCGTCATTTATACCGTCGATGGTGACGTGGCTGGTGTGGAGGTTGGCATGGGGGCCAGCGTGGGGATTGGGGCGGGGATTGGCTTGAACATTTCTGACAGTAGGATTTTGATTGACAGGTGGAGCGGACGGTATTTTCTTTATGAGAGGTCTTTAAGTCGAAGGTAACCGTATGCCGTCATCTGTTTTATTGAGACAATTTGGCTCTCTTTAAACTTTTTGTATGTCCCTTGCCCCTATATTATGTTTAACAAGACTCTTTAAAAAATATTATAAAATAAATTACAAACAAAGTAAAAAGACAAGTACTATTAAGAGATAACTATTAATTAATCATGTGTTCAAGGTGACCACCATTTACCTTCGGGCAATAATAAAGTTTTTTTTCAAATTCGTGCCGCAGTTTATGAAATTTTCCTTTTTTATGTCTCTGCAATCTAAAATTATCTTGTCTTAAATTATCAACAGATATTGATTGTGTTTTGTAGACTTTGGAAGTTAAATATCCTCACAAAAAAAGTTAAGTAGTGTTAATTTTGGAGATCCAGTGGCCACTCTATAGCATCTCTTCGATCAATTAAATTGCCGGGATAATTTTAGTTTAACCAATCTCTCATACGGAGATTAAAATGTAGTGGAGCATTATGTTGCTGAAAATTTAAGTTAATTTCATCAATCAAACAAATTCCTTGGTCATTTAGTTGCTATTTCCACACTATAAACAATTAAAGGTTCGTTAACGTTATCTAAAACCTCCAAATATTTATCCCCGTTAAATTTTCTTTATTGAATATTGGGCTGATACAGTATTTCCTAAAATTTGGATGGAATGTATACATATTATAGTAATATTTATTTAATTTTAATTATAATATTTATATATTTATATAATAAAATTTCTATCTTGAAAAAAAAAATCATATATTACGACCCCCGTATAATCAGTGACAAACTATTGTAATTATAATCCTATTAGGTATTTTAATGCTCCCTTAATGTCTTCAGGAAACCTTAGTAATAGATTATGGGATTGCTTTTGTATGTCTTGGGTATTGTCTATTGTCGCACATCAGATTGTTTAATTAATTTCGTAATTACATTAAATAGTGCAATGGAGATAGGAAATGAGTGGAGGGTTTCAATAAACAATGTTTTTGGTTTGAAATAAACGTGATGAGATTGGGAAGTTCGCTTGAAAATGACGGCAGAAATAAATTAAGCTAATAATGATTTCAAAATATATATTTTTTATTTAATTGTTTATTTATAATTAACAATATTAGAAGTATTTAGTCATTTGTTTTTTAGTGCTGATTAAGCTGTCTTTGATGGCGATTTTGGTCAATATCTGTATATTCTAATTTCTATTACATATCATATACACATCCTATTTATAGGTTAATGTGTTCTAGGCTCTAATTACCATAGATATATAATACAAGATAGACTGACTGCTGCAATACAATCACGTTCCCCCAGTATATCACACGGCTCCTCAGCATGTAATCTATCCATCTGCAGCTTGTTTCGTCTATTCATTTTAGACGAATTACCCTTGTGATTACTTGGTAGGAGGTGTTATCGAATGCTGCCTGTATATCGAAAATGCATCCGACTACACCTCTTGGTTTTTCAGAACGTACACCACCCTCTATACGAGATGGTGCAATGCCGTTTCTGTGGAGACTCCTACTTGATACACATACCCCTGATGTATCAGAATTTCAACCAATATAACCATCCCTAATATGCCTATCGAGTAGTTGTTTAACTGTTTGTTCGGGCTGTTAACCCGTTGTCTTCTGAGATTAGTTCTCGATGTTTCGACAACACTAGGGGTTGGCATCTTCTGGAGATGTTACTGCTTTGCTTGTAAGCTGAAACTGACGCCGCGTTGTATCCATTGTAGTGTTGGTCGTGTGGGTTTTTGGGTGTTTTTCTTGTGTTTGGATGGGTACGCTGTCCTGTTTTAGGCTTTTGCAACTTCAGGACGTGTTTTCCTTAGTATTGGGTGTATGGCACTGGATTTTGGTATGTGTCCACTGGTGTGCTACGTGGTGTTTGTTGATGGTTGCTGCTCTCACTAGTCCTGGACAATCGGGGGCGAAAGGGATGCAAGTGAACGGTTTCTTTCAGAATTTTTGGCCTAAAACAAAATTAGTAAGTATATGAAAGTGTTTATAAGTTTATTAATTTACTAAATTTATTAAATTATTGTATGAATATCGCGACGCGTGAGGGCAGCTGTGGACTGGTACCTCAAAAAATCGACGGGGTATCGTTGTGCAATGGGATCGGAAAACCACAGAAAACGATAGAGTTTAAAATGATAATCATTTGATGGTTCTAATTATACCTGGTTACCATTATTTATTTTAGCCCAAAAACTAATGAAGTTATTGAGGCTATGACACAAGCCACAAGTGAGAATTGGATGTCTTATGAGGACCAGTTATCTATATCCATATCGCGTTTATGACGTTCGTTGTGTCTTTTCAGTTCAAAGATACTAACTCTATTCTATCTCTATAACACAACACTGCATTCCACTACTTACACAAGAACAATAATCATAAAAAACCTTCTTCACGTAAATGAAAAACCATAGTAATTCGTTTATTTTTAGTTTAATTCATTAAGTTTAATTAAATATTGTTTTGATTTAACTAAGTTTAAAACAAGTATGACACCAATTCGGCACTGCGATGAAGCCCAAGCAGCACAGATTGTAATTTTATACGAGGAAGGACATACACAAAAAGATACCACACGACGTTTCAGAAAAGTGAATCTACAGTTTCGAGTACTTTAAAAAGGTATTTCGAGACAGGAAATTTTGTACGAAGGCCTAGTCAATGACCCCCAAAGTGCACAACCGCAATTGATGACCGTCTTTTGGTTCTTAATTCTACACGAAATCGCTTATTGACATTGATGCACCTCAGAAATGAATTACTAAATGTTAAATAAGATAATATGAGTTTAAAAACAGTTAGACGAATATTAAAAGAAGCAAACTTAAAGCCTAGACGCCCTGCCAAAGTTCCACGTCTTCTCCAAAATCATAAATTTTGTCATTTAGAATTTGTAATAACACATATTCGCTGGAATATCTATCTTCTTCTTCTTCTTGTAGGACTAAAACCCGGGGTAGGTTTTGGGTGACTACACAACTTGCTTCCATCTTGAAAGGTCCTAAGGGCCTTCATTTATTCATTCGTGGACGTCCTAAGGGCCTTCTTCCTGTGAGGGCTTTCTCCCATATTAACTTGGCAAGGCGGTTATTAGGGAGTCTATGGACATGGAGAGCCCATCTTAGACGTTGGGATTTAATCTCTTGGACTATATCGCTCGCTCTTTACATCTGCTTGACCTCAGCATTTGTTCTCATTCGGTTGGTTACTATTAATGTCGTGGTAAGGCTCAAAGATTCTTCTGAGGATTTTCCTCTCAAAACATCTAAGTTTTCTTTCAGTTTCTTTGGTCAGGGTCTACGTCTCACACCCATACATGAGCACCGGTCTAATCACCGTTTTATATATTCTTATCTTTGATGTTCGTGTTAGGCGTTTAGATTTAATAGTATTGTGGAGGCTGTACATACATCTGTTTGCTGCCTGAATTCTTCCTTTAACCTCTTCCACGATATCGTTATCTGCAGCGATTGTTGCTCCGAGATATTTAAAACTCTCCACTCTTTTAAAGTTATATGGGTCTATTGTAACATTTTGCCCTATTCTATCTCGTCCCATTTGTCTGTTGATGCACATGTATTTGGTTTTCTCTTCATTTACCCTTAAACCAGTTTTCTTTGCCTCTACTTCCAATTTATTAAAATTCTTCTTCACATTGATGACTGTGTTTCCCACAATGTCGATATCATCTGCGTGTGCTAGTAATAATTTTGGTCCATTTACTGTCAGTAATTATGTTTTAAGTTGTGCTGCTTTTACTACTTTCTCCAGGATGATATTAAAGAGGAGAGGTGACAGCGCATCTCCTTGTTTCAGGCCACTGTTTATTTCGAAAGATTCTGAGAGTTTATTACCTATCCGTACTCTGGATCTACAGCTATTCAAACATAACTTAACAAGCTGGATAAGTTTTTTTGGAACTGACAGTGCTGCCATTGCATTCCACATCTGATCTCTTTTAATGCTGTCGTACGCTTGCCGGAAATCTATGAAGATTATGGATAGTTCTGAATTCCCATCCTTTTTCAAGCAGCTGTCTTAGAGTAAAGATCTGATCTATGGTCGATCTATGTTTTATGAAGCCGGCTTAGTATTCCCTCATTAAATATTCTATAAACGGTGTCAGCCTACTCAATAGGATGTTCGATAATATTTTATATGCCGTATTAAGTAGAGAGATGCCTCTATAATTAGAGCATTTGGTTTTGTCTCCCTTTTTATAGATGAGGATTATTACACTTTCGTGCCATTTTGTTGGTATTTTCTCTTCGATCCATAAAAGTGTTACTAGTTTGTGTATTTGTCTATGTAGAGTTTCTCCTCCGTACTTAAGGAATTCAGCCAGTATATTGTCAGAGTGTGGAGCTTTTCTGCAAAAATGTTCTTTTCACTGATAAGACCGGTTTCCTATTGTGGTAGCCATATGGTCGAAACCACGTATACAGAAGAGTTGGAGAACGATTCGCACCTGGAATCTCGCCAAGAAAAGTGGTGACTTAATGCTTTGAGGAGTTATTAGTTGAAAGGGAGGCGCCGCACTTGTGAAAGTGATTGGACGGATGACTGGTGACTCATACGTTCGAAACATTCTTCAAAACATGTTTTGACATGTATGTCGGTTACATTGAATATGACAGATTTATGTTAATGCACGATAAAGCTCGACCACATGCCGCTGCCATAATGAGTAATTATCTTAATGAGATCCAAATTCGAAGATTGGATTGGGCCAACATTTAGTCCGGATTTAAATCCAATAGAGCACATCTGGGATCAGCTAAAATGCCGCATACGACAAAGAAATCCCTTTCGAAATACGATAGAGCAGCTTCGGCTTTCTGCACAGGATTAACGGAATGGAATTCTCCAAGCATATGTCCAAAATTTACTTGCAAGCATGCTGAGAAGGATGCAAGCAGTAATAAAAGCTAGAGGGGGAAATATTCGTTACTGTTCATGCACTTGTTTCTTCGTATAAAAATTTAAAATTGTTCATTAAACAGTGTTAAAATAATAAACTCTTCTTCACAATAAACGACTAGTTTGACCAGAATTTATTTTCAAAAAAAAAATAGAAAATTCCAAAATGTTAGATATTTTTGTTCATGAGTGTATATCCTAAAGGAAATATATTGGAAACTTCAAAACATTCTTCCATCTAAATAAATATGTAATTTGGTTGACATTTGATCTATTGGCCCCAAATTTAATATAATTCTTTCTTGGATCAAAAGGAAACTTTTTATATGAAGTTTCAAGACTCTTCCTCAAGAGTTATTGCACAGACAGGTAAGTACCCGATTCCAAGAAAGTCATAAGAGGTATTGATTTTAATAAGCCACTTGTGCTGTGCCCTGTACACTACATTATAATTTATTTCTTTGATTCCTTTGTAATAACTAAACGACAACAAAAACTAAACGCTTAAATACGGTTCAAACAAAAATTATAATACAATGAAAGTCAACTATGTTCGTAAATACATCAAACAACCCTAAGGTGCATAATGTCAGCATGCCATCACCATTCGGCTACTAACGTCATAAATTCCTATGATGTGAATAATTCCAGACCCTCAAGCGAGGCAACAGAATGTCAGGACAGAGACGGGACGAGGTTTAATTGTTTCAATCAAAACACGCGTTGTTCGAATTCCTAGCTTAACATGACATACAAAATGAGAACGGCAACATTCCGGGTTTCCATGAAATTTGCGCGGTTATTAAAACTGGCAGATTTAAAATATTTTAATAACAAAGAGAGCAATTAAAAATATGCCACATATTAGCAAATAAAGCAACACAAAGTGAAACATAAAATAAACGCCTACCAAATGCATATTATTTTAAAAGTAATCGAATTATTAAATAACCGAAACTATTGTTTTGTCAAAATCCACGAAATTTATTAAAAAAAAACTTACTATGAAGTAAAAACTTTTTTAAAATGGTATAAAATTTTAGTTATTTATTGTACAAGACGATAAAATTGTACTTTATCTTCGAGAGCGTTTTCGAGTAATAATTATGCTCGAGAAGATAATGCGATTTTATCGTCGTGTGTAATACATTTTTTTCTATAGCAAGACTTCAAGTTCAGGTAAAAAATAGAATTTCAAAGAAAATTGTAATTTTTAGCACAAAAATCGCAATTGTGTTGCTCCGTTGCTAGGGATATGAATTACTCTGTCAACAAATGTCAAACAAATATTACGTTTTGGTTTTTGCGGAGAATATTGTTGCGTTTTGTGTACAAACTGAATAAATACGAAATGGACGGAAAAGAATTGACACAAGAAAAGGAAAACCTGCCATCAGATGTAGAAAATGCAGCGTTGGAAGCAGAAAGTTTATTGTTGCCACAAAAATCTAGGATGATGTATGAGAAAGAGTACCAGTCTTTTAAAAAGTGAAAAAGCATTAAGAATATCAATGGCGTGAGTGAAAAAATACTTCTGGTGTATTTTTCTGAAAAGTCGAAGAAAGCGATGCCATCGTCATTATGGTCGTATTATTCGATGCTGAAGCGTACTTTGTTGGTGAATGAAAATTGTGACGTTTCTAAATTCAGCAAGTTAACCACCTTACTAAAAAACCTGAGTGGAGGATACAAAGCTAAAAAGTCCAAAATCCTGGAGTTAGATGACATTATTAAATTTCTGACAGAAGCTTCTGATGACGTCTATTTGTTGATGAAGGTTATTGCTATTTTTGGTGTGCATGGAGCGACTAGATCCGATGAATTGTACAAGTTAGAAGTGTTTAACGCGGACGACAGAAAATCGGTGATAATCGTTTCATTATCTGATACTAAAACCAAGACTAACATAGTCGTCCAAGAAACGCTTGATGAGCGGATTATTAAAACTAAGTGAGCAGTTTTAAAATCGTGGATATTGTCTTTATTTCATCATTTTTTTTTTCTAAACTGCCAATCTTTACTAAGCTCATAGAAAAGCATCTGTTTGCTCGTGGCACATTCAGAAAAGCTAAAAAATACTTGCCAAACAACATTTAGCAAAATACGAAAAAGTTTTAAAATGAAAATTAAAACCAATATTATCTAATTTCATTAAAAACTTCGTTTCTTTCTATATATAGATATATTCCAATACCTAGATGTCGCAATATTTTATCAAATATTAAATTGGATGTTCGATGTTCGAAGGACAATGTTCGATATCTAGGATATCGGTAGAGATAGGAAAAAAGGTTTTCGAAAAAATATAGATATAAAGCATGAGAAATTGATTTTTTTTAAGTTACATCCCATACTTATAATAATTTAAAATTAACTTCTTTTGTTTTCCATCATGTAATAATATAAACAATAATAAATATAAGATAATATATTTAAATTATAATAAGGATAAAATTTACTGAAAGTTCTTCTTTCAAACAGCAGGTAGTTCCTAGATTTAAAGCACTTTGCATTCGATCAGCATTAATACTCTTTATGATTACCACTAACCACTAAAACTATATCGTCAACCACTATTAATTACAGTAATAAAACTCATCCTTGAGGACAACCTTTTATTGTTTTTTATAGATTGTAATGAAGTATTATTAAAAAACCACTTCTATGTCTATTAACACACATAATGTGACTTCTTTTGACGGGATGGCTGTTTTCAGATCTTTAGTAAGACATTACAAGGCATATATGATGGGTTAGTCTGCTTGCTAGACATGGAATATATAACAAAGTATAAACCATATGGACGTTATATTGTTATGTGAATTATATGCTATACGACTAGCCGTTGCCGATCGCATATCGTTCGTACAATCCAATAAGTACGTTTCTGATATTAACAGACATTACCAAATACTCTCTCAGTAGGTACCATGTGGAGAAAAAACATAAACGTCACCTACGTAAATCTTGATATTCTTTGATTATTTAGCAGCATCGAATCCGCATGATTCGACACTAAAGGAGGGTATGTACACTTATTTCTGAGTACCTAGGACGCAAAACCCACAAACCAGCAATAAAATTAAATAAAATGACAATAGTGTATCTACAAACAATTAGTTCAGTCATAAAATTATATTAATTTTAAGTTATTTAACTGATTGAATATAAAGGTCTTCCTGTTTATTAATCTGTATTTGTGCGTGGCACTATTTTTTTTTCGGAAGCCGTCTGCTATAAACCGGTGTTACTCACTGTACATCTTGGCTTATTGCACATCGATGATGGTTCGATGTAGCTTTGATACAAGAGCCGTGGGTGTACACTGACCAAATAAAAGTTTGATCAACCAATTTCTTATCATTTATCATAAATATTTAAACTCTCTGAAATACACCAATATTTACCATTTTTTTTTATATGGCTTCGGCAGTTTTTCATACAGCCAGTTACATGATCTTTTAATCTCATTAGGCGCAGTAAAAAGTTTTTGAGTAATTTGCAATCGAATAGACTAAAATAGATAAATTTAAAGTTGGGAAATCAGTACAACATTTAACAAAAAGAAGAGAAAAAATATATATACATACACATATATATCCATAAACACATACAATTAACATGGGTCACTCGCTTCACGTCCAGGGGCCCATCAGGACATTATAATATATATCATACACAGGAGAACTAGGCCACGGTAAATAGGATTAAACATGTAAAGGAGAGAAAACAAAGATAAAAAGTAAAAACAAATTTTTTTTAACTAAAGAAAAATATTACATTTGGTCAAAAAATCGATTATGCAATCGTAAATTAATCTATTTTGAGTCGCTAGGGCAGATAAAACGTTAAACGGAGATTTACCGGTAATATGAACTATATTATTGTATAATAAGGTGGATTCCAAATTATATTTGGCACAACCAAAAATTACATGATCTAGGTCACCTACTCCACATTCCACACAGTTTTTACTCTCGATCACATGAATCCTTGCAAGATGAGCAGGAAAACAAGCATGTCCAAATTTAAGCCTAGATATGGTTGTTATATAACGCCTAGGGACATTATAAGTTCTGTGCCAATGTGCAACACAGGGTCAGTTGTGTGTAAAGAAGTGTATCTATTTGGGTTGGTAAATATTTACCATTTAACTCTACTGAACTTTACATAAGACAATATCAACAAAAGTATCCAACTAGGTTGTCTGCAGTACGTAAAAAATATTTATGTTGTTGGCCCATACCATGCAAATTATGTCTATGAAAACCTGAATAACGTCCTTCGTGGGAATAAGCTCGTTAAGAATGATCTAAAAATTGCACAATAATACTATAGGGTAAGAGCACCAGTTATTGGCCTCTTAAGGAGAGCACGTCGATATATCTATGAAATGTTTTGTCACTGTGGCCTATTGTAACTATTTTTAACACCATGGAATTTTATTATTATTTCTACATATTGCAAAATTTTATTACGTTAATATTTCATGTGTGAAAATATTTTATATGTGTTCTTTTTTAAACGTGCAAATGAACCAGTTATTGGCCACCCTGTTCCAGTTATTGACACCATATGTGATATGTTAAAGAGATATTTTACCAAATAATTCGTAAGTTAAAATAGATAGATAGGTAGGTGTTTGGGTAAGCAAGGATTTTGTGATGAGTGTGGACACAAAAAAAACACATGTCAAAGTAAACTTTTATTTTTTATTTTTGCAAGATTCGCAAACATATACTTGATCTGTGTCGCCATAGAATCTTGTTATGCAAGTTACATGATATGTTCTAAGACACATTTGGCATCTAATGCCTTCTTTACACTCTGTCATATTTAGTACACATAGATAACACGCACCTTTAGTAACTTTTTAGTTTTTAAAATGTGATGGAATGTTTGATACCAAGTTTCGATTTTCAAAGTGTGAAGGAATATTTGATAATAAATTATCAGATAGAATTGTAATTTTTGTTGAGGACTGATCTGTATTATCATCAAATAATTTCCGTTTGGGTACAATTTTTTTCTCAGGGCTTGGAGATTTAGTGTGGGCGAGAAATATTTGCGGAGATAATCTCAAATTCACTTTTGGTGTAGGTGAATGCTTGAAAATGTCAATATTATCTTGGTTATTTACAGAGCTTGATGATTTTGTGTGAGAATGAGATTCTGGTATAGGAACTTACAAATTCAGGTAGTTGTGGCTCAAAAACCTCAATATTGTTACTTCTACTTTCCTGGTTTAGAGGAGAAAACACTTTCAATGCTTTTTTTATCTTTTTTTTATATTTTTCAATAGAAATGTGAACTTTTACACCTTTTTTTAATTTTGTTGAAGTCAATTCTATGGGTTGTCTACTTTTCTCTTCAGACTTAAAAGTTTTAGCTAATTTTTTGGGATTTTTATTATTCGAGCGTTTTATTTTCTTTTGATTTTCCTTAATACTCTGTTTTTCTTTACTTTCAAGTTTCCTCTGTTCCTTTTTACGCTCCTCTTCTAATTTTTTTTCCATTTTTTCTTTTTCTATTTTTCTTCTATCTGATGAAGTTAGAACAAATGGAAGCTTTTGAGTTTCCTTCTTACCTTTTCGTGGTGGAGTATCTGGCCATATTAAGTAAGTCGCAATAGATTTATTTGTAGCATTTACAGATATATTTTCAGAAATGTTTAGAGATTTCTCGGGTTTTTTGGTTTTTTGACCTTCTTTAACCGTTTTCGTCAAACTTGATTCAGCTTGATTTGTATATTCTTGTATTCTTTGCATGTTGAAAATTTCATTCTCAGGTACCATCAAGGTTTCGTTCTCCATTTCAGGAATGTTTACAATTTCAGTATCATCTATTATTACAGGTATATCATTTATATCGAAACTTACTTCACTTGTGTCTAAAAATTTTACTTCTTCGTTTAAAATATTTTCTTGTTCGTCGTTTGTAGAAATTTCTACCGATGATTTTTCTGTAAATGCTGAAAAGATTTGTTTCAATATTTGGTCATCATCAGATTGAGTTTTTCAATTATTTCGACATAGCTCTTTAATTTTTGTCATTGCCAAATATTTCACAAAATTGTTTATAAGAAATTGTCGTATTTGGATCAATAAGTGTTGGTAAATCATTGTGCTCATCCAGATTATCTTCACTTTCAAATTCTCTCCCAAGATATTTTGAATAGTCAAGATCAGAAGAATTCCAAGGAAATATACCGCATGCCCTAAACCCACTTCTGATAACATCTGAATTTAACCTATCTATAGCAGATTTTAAAACAGGGGCAAACTGTACTTTCGTTAACACTTTTTGGGGGTTGTCTCTCCTAAACTGAAGTACAGCTTTGTTCCAAAAAGTTTTTAGAGGCTTAAATGCAGCCACATCCGCTGGTTGCAATAATCTCGTGGCATTAGGATATAAACCTACTAAAATAATTTTTTAAATCTGTACAAAGTTGACTTGTCTGTACAGTTAAATGGGTTTTATGCCCATTAACAAAAAGTATCACCGGACGTGTAATATTATTTCGATCTAAATAAGGGTTAAATATATTTCCAATATATTCATAAAAGTTTTTGTTGTCCATCCAACCATTTTCAGTTAAACCAATACCCCACGAATTCGGCACAGCACTTAGTATATCATTTGGCAATCTTTTGTGGGGATAAATTATCATAGGAGGTAAAATATTGCCTATTGCAGAAAATGTGAACATAACTGTTAAGTTAACCTTTGAGTTATGTTCAATTTCATAGACGTTTCTGGAACCCTTCATAGCCAAAACCTTTTTCTTTTTGGGACATAGATAAAAACATGTCTCGTCACCATTGAAGATTCTTGTTGGGTCTTGAAGAACGTCTGAAAGTCCTTTTTTATTTAGATAAGATTTTATGTTGTCAATCCATTTGGCAATATCTCTTTGGTTAATGTTAAGTTTGAACTTGCTGATGTCACTCCCTCTGAAGTCCTTAGCGAAATGTTGGGATTGCGCTTTAGAAATGCTGATAGCCATGTTCTACCTGGTCTATTTTCAACAAATGGATTAACTCTAGGGTTACTCTCTAAAAATGATTTAACGGAGTCCTTAATGTCGTCAGCACGAACAGGAAATCCTCTATTTTGACAATGAAAAATCCAGAGTTTCAGTTGTTCCTCTTCATCCTTCGGAAGAAATGGATCTGGTCCATGGGTTATGTTGTAATGAAATTTTTCACTTTTTCGGTAACTTATAGTGGCTCTGGGAATATTAAAAATTCTTGAGGTTTCCTGCTCACTCATACCTTTTTTAATTAACTCTAACGCTTTTTTAACATCGTCTTCGGAATACTTTTTTTTATAATTGTTTTCAGTTTTAGATCGTTTTGGTATATTTTCTAAAACAATTTATAATAATTAGTTATTGGCCACATATAAAACACTAGTTATTAACATATGTCAATCACTAGATTCTTACAAAATCTAATGTTTCAGTTATTGGCCATCTAGGTCAATAACTGATACATTGATAATTTCATGAATTAGTAGTTGGCCACCTTAAAATTTACCTTATTTGTATAAATAACGTTATATTCGTTATGCGGTTTGGAACAGGATATACACTATATTCACACAAAAACATAAAATATAAAGTAGAAAGTAAATTGCAGTATATAGTACTTACCGACCAACACAAGTTTCTATAGGTAAATAACAAAATTTCGGTTGCAAACTAGCGGCACAGAACAGTGTCTCATTCAACATCGAATACTGACTAAAATTTAATGGTTACCTTGAAACTAGATGTGTCATACTCTAGGAGACATATTGCCAAACTTAAAAAAAGTAGTTAGAATTAACCAATAAATAATAAATAAATACCAACATTTTCCTAATTCTAATCAAAACATATTATAAGTAACATATCATAGTAGGCCAATAACTAGCACATGGCCAACAACTGGTGCATTTACCCTATACATCGTCTTTCGTATTTTACAAATACGAACCTGGGGGGAATATAGCTCAACTGGAATAAATAGGGGAATAACCTATATTTTAGTGACATCTATGCCAGATGAACCTATTGGCCAAGAAAGCATCATTTAAAAATTTCAATGATGACTAAGTATACTATTCTATTGAATTACATTCAATTTCCTTTTTTTTTTTATTAAAGATGTCGATTTAACTTTTGATGATTTTATATAGGTACATTAAATTATAATAACAGCATTCTATTCTTTCATATAACAATAATCAAAAAAATTGTTCAAATAAAATTATTATTAACAATTTTTAGGGGTTAGTTTTTTGTAAATAATATTGTGATGATGTTTATAAGGATTACTCACAACGAATAATATTACATCCAAAGAATATAGACACATTCTTGTGTCTTGTATATCCTCAGTTGCCAACAGAGATATGTAAGAGAGGTTGCATATCTTACAGGCATACTTGCAGGCTCTTACATAAATGAATCTGGTTGCCAAAGAATTCATCTCTGATGGTTGCTGAATTTTCAGTCTATAATCAGTTATAGTATCTACTGTCAATTTCATATTTCAGGACAGCTTCTGTCAGTGTCAGGTGTCAGAGAAAGAATTATAATTTTGCAGTCGATATACGGCAATTCACATCAAATCTTTTTATAATAATTTACTGACAGTATTAGTGCTTTGTGTGATGCTAAAAGCCTTTATGAGAATGGTAAACGTTTACTTTCAAATACTGTTTTTCCTTTCATTGAGAAGACTTTTTATTCCACTAAATTTGAATACTAAATGTCGCCCTTAAGTACCAAAAGAAGTTTAGGTTTCATTAATTTCTAGACGTTCATATGATATCTTAGTAAAAGTAGAGAAACGTATGCAAACTATAAATGCCGATTTAGTATTTAACTAACAAGTAGTAAAATTTTAGTCATACATTTTTCAAGACACATCATCAACTGATTCCATATGTACTCCTCACTTTGAGGGTTTATTCTTTACACTACTTTTTACTGAAGTATAGTAATATATTGTAATGTATATTAAAACACTGCTATTTTACAGATGAGACAACTACCCAGTTCCTGTGACACCTTTGTGGTCATGCCACCATTGACCAAACATGGGGTTATTTTTGGTAAAAATTCAGATAGGCCCAAGGGTGAAGTTCAAGAGGTAGTTTACATTCCGGGAGGTGATCAGCCAGGCTCAATTAAAGTATGTCACGAAAGTAACAAACCTTATTTCATTGTGTATGATACTAGTTAAAATAGCTTTGTTTTTCATAATTTATATTTTATCTTTTATATTAGTCGTCATATATTTTTACTATTGTAAAATATCTACAAAGGTTACATTCATGTCTGAAATAATTAAGCCAGAATAAAATATACCTAACATTTTTTAATTTCTTATTCACTTTTTTATGTTTCACATACTTTAATTAACACTTATTTGTAGTGTACATACATAGAAGTCGAATCTGCAGGCCCTACCAAGAGTGTCATCTTAAGCAAACCTAATTGGATGTGGGGAGCAGAAATGGGAGCAAACGAATGTGGTGTAGTTATAGGAAATGAAGCAATATGGACCAATGATAATTCTGGAGATCATGATCCCAGTGTTAAAAGACTTCTTGGAATGGATCTATTAAGGTAACATGCTTATTTAATTAAAATTAGTTGGGATAGGATGGCCAAATTAAAAAGTTTCTTTTAAATATTTAAGCTATTTTTATACAAGTATTCAAGTCTTCATTGTTTTCTCCATTTAGATTGGGCCTAGAACGAAGTGCAACAGCTACAGAAGCTCTGGAAGTAATAACCCAATTATTAGAAAAATATGGACAAGGTGGACCTTGTTCCAATACTGATAGTAGCCTAATTTACCACAATTCTTTTTTAATTGCTGATGCATCAATAGCCTGGGTGTTAGAAACCTCTGGAAAGCATTGGGTAGCTGAGAAAATTACAAGTAAGCTGATTTGATGAGATTAGCAAAGCAGCATTTACTTACCTAAGTCTGTAATAAATATTTACAATAAATTTGATAGTAAACTAGAAAAATGATTAATACCTCTCTGAATTATTTTTAAACTGCAATTTATGCTTTTAGGTGGATATAGAAATATATCCAATGCTGTAACTATTAGTACAAAATTTGATAGACATTCTGAAGGTCTTCAAGAGTATGCAAAATCCACAGGACTGTGGAATGGAGAGGTTAGTAATACATTAAGATTTTGTTGCTTATATTAACTGATCAGTGATTTCAGTATACCTAAAATATAAATAAAATACTTTCATTTTTTTAGTTTTTCAAAAATTTTCTTTGTTTTTGAATTTATATTTTGTAACTTGATTGGCATTTTAGTTAAAAATATTATGCAAAGTATAATTAACTGTGCTTATATAACTGAAAACAATTTCCATGTACTTTAAAAGGGCAAAAGTCACTTAAACATAAGTGTAAAGATAATCCTACAGTTAGTATTAATTTGTTTTTATTAGTTATTGTATTGTACTGTCTATCTTTTAGAGTTAGTTATTGTATTGTACTGTCTTGTTCATGTAAAGCAACTTCAAACTTTCACTCGGGAAATTTAAATAATAAAATATTAATCAACTTGCATTTCGCAGTATTTCGTAAACATTTTTATATAATGCACATAGAAAATTAACACCATTACCTGAATTTACTACATCCTAGCCACAATAAAGTATACTTTTTTAACATAAAAGAGAAATAATGATTGTCTTAAGCTAAATAGTTAAAAGTGCACTAAATCTGGATTTTCTGTATTATGTTTAAATTCGAAGAGTATTATGGAACTTTACTGCTTTTACCTATATTAAAGTACATAATATAGTTAATATCTAATTGTTCCCATAGGGATTCTTTATTACAATGCAGTGGTAAATGTAAATATTGTTATATAAATTGCACTATTGTATATACAGTTTGTCTTAATGCAGTAATTGAAGTGAGTTAATGAATCCCATTTTTACTAGTTAAGAATATGCATTCATCTATCCACATGGTGATTCAAAACAAAGATGGATATTCAATGCTTAAACAGCACATTCATTATACAAGCTGTGGCTGTTTTCAGTTGAAAATACTTATGTGAGAAATCTATTACTATTTTTGTCCTTTTTCTTATCACCATCTTTCTTATATCCTCTTGCTTCCATTTTATCCTAGATCTGCCTCTTGATATTTTATCTTGTGGTATCCAATCTCTTATCAGTGTTAGGGATGTATCTTCTCTTTCCTCAATATATGCCCATACCTTCTTATTATTTATGATCTTATAACAATTTCATCTTACTATTTTTCATCCCTTTCTTGTCTTTCAAGTTCACATTGTTATGCAATGTAGCAGTAGCTAGGATATTTTTGCATTCCATAACCAGCTTGGAGTTAAGATGATATCTTTGTCTGAAACACTGATGTATAGGAACTGAGTACATGACTTGACATAAGTCTGATCCCATCAGCTGCATGCTCTTTCATCCTGGACTTGTCTGTAAACCAAATGAGCCCACCCCAATGGACCAGTACTGATTCCCATTCCACCTATTGGCCACTATCAGAAATAGAAAAGGTAAGTGTTAAAAAGTGAGGCCCATGCTGTTCTGCACCATGGAAAGCATAGGACAATACTATGCTGCCTGCCTCTAAATGTCACACTGACCAGACCAACCAGTTACTCCTGTTCACTGCCTAGAGTGACTGCTCTAGGTGGCATTTTTTGATGAGCCTCAGAACTGTCTAAGTTACCTTGTGAACTGTCCCCAGAAATGGCACCCCAACCATCAATACTATATTATCAGCATAAGCTTCTACAAACTTACCTTGTTTGGACAGTCACTTAAATAGGCTCTTGACAACAAGGCACCACAGAATGAGAGAGAGAGAGAGAACTCCTCCCTGAGGACACTAAAGTAAATCAGACACCTAGATGCAACAGCCATTAAGTTATGGAACCATCTGCTTTTGAAAAAGGCTCAGATCCACCTGACCAAGATATTACCAATCCCATATTTCTAGCAGTCATAGGTGCACCCAAATGTCCATGAAGATACCCAGACCATACTGTCTATGATCAAGTTCCTGTTCCACCCTGCTAACAAGGTGGCACAGAGCTGTCTCACAAAACTTTCCAGCCTGGTAATTGTATTGAGGTGCATGTAGAGAATTGCTTCTTAGCACTCCGTCACATATGAACCAGTCTACTAGCCTCTCAGGGGCATTCAGAAAGATGTATGAGAGGCTGATTGGCCAGATAGATTTATCAAGGGTAAAAAGTTTTGCTAAATTTTAATCCCATAGGTTTTTATTTTAATTTCTTCAGCCGGAAGATTTTTAATCTTCAGTCAATTTATTGGGCCACCTTATATAAACCTTTTACCCTACGAGCAGTCAAAAACAATTTCATTTAAAAATGAGGTCTTATATTAGCTACAATTATGTACAATTCAATTTACCTTGTCCTAGATGTGATCAACATAAAAGGCAATATCATATATCTAAGCTAATCAATCATAAATACACCTTTTAGACCACACTCCATACGACAAAGAGTAACATGGGCTGCCTAATGCATACGTCATTCTCTTAAACAGAACCTTTACCTCCATTGGTAATTTTACATCCTTCATAGCCAAAATTCAAAAACAACATTTTTAAATCCCAACATTTGGATTGCTGTTATCATTTTAACATCACTAAAGCTTTTGAATCTTTTGGCTTCAGTAATATTATGTATAATCAACACTGTTCCATGGTGCATTGACATTCTGTTTTCAATACCGTTCATAGGTATCTTGTCAATCAGTTATCAGCTGATGTCCGTTTGAAGAGGTTTACTCCCCGGACGCTGGTACTCACGTGAGGCATGGTTATGTGTTGCCTGAAGTGGTCCGAAAACGTTTGTGTTTTTTATGTAACCCTTTTAAGGGTTAGGTAAATATACCTACATACAAAGATTTAAACCACTCTTTGTCTTTCTCCATGATAAGGGTCTATCCAGTGGGGGATTAATTAGGTGCAGACAGGGCGGAGCCTCTACCAGACCAGCACATCCTCTTATATGGATACTACTTCTCCCGCCATTCGAAAATCCCCCATTGGAGGAAGCATATTGATAGTTAGAGCAGTGTAATCATCGCTGCAGTATGCAGTGCACGAATCGCTGCATTTCTCTCCGAGAAATGAGTCTCAGGAGAGTTCTGATGGTCTCATTGCCACTGAAGACAAACTCCTACAGGGAAAGAGCAAGAACAGCCACTTCCAATGTCGGATATTTGGAGAGAGTATGGACAAGCCTGGCGAAGTGCACATGTGCTCTACTGGTCAACTTGCGCTGTCTTTGGACCTGGGGATTTATGTATATATTACATTTAGTAAAGTTTTTGCATAATCTGTGGTCACCTTGTTTTGGCATTGTTACTGTTGTTCCTATCTTCCGTTAACATTTTAAAGTTGACATTTTTCAACAATTACAAGTTCATTAGCTGGTTCATTATTTTGCTTCTTTCATATTTAATAAAAGACGAACAATTATTCTCTATCGCGAAATATGTATGGCCAGTTTATTTGTAGATTCTTGTTACGCGCATATCTTTGAGTGAGTTTTGGGGGCGACATAAATGTGGAACTAACTGTTTTTAACAATAATTATTTCAATGAAGATAAAGTAAGTTTCGACTAATATCGTTCAGTTTTATTAACGAACTTTCGAATATCTTGCACATTTTTATGGTGTGATATAATATTGTTTATCTCGTGTGAATGTATAAATAACTGGAACGAAGTTTTATTGAGTAATCAATAACAGGTCATTCCAAAGTAAAATCTGAATTGTTTGGTTTAAATGATAACTAATCAATAAAATAAGAAAAAATAATTAAACACTAAAAGTATTTATTTTTGCAAATAATTATAAAGATAATAAATAATAAATTATAAAGGTGATTTTGGATGACTAATTTTATTTTTTGTTTACTAGACTATATGTTTTTTTTTAAGTTGCCTATATTTAATTAATTATATATAAATATAAAAACAAAAAATATTATGCAACGCGCCCAATGGATTTCAAAATCTCCTTAACCACTAGGACAGTGTAAATAAAATTAAAACTGTTTATATAATATATAGTTATCATGTACTGATTGTAGGACAAACAAATGAACAGCGTAAAGCTAAAGAATATCTCTTTTCATTATTTAGGTAGTGATTGCACTTTACATTGTTAATTAACATACCTCCAGACTTCTTGGTGCTTAGTAATGATAGTGGCCAATATGATGTTACGTCCTTTACCACATAGCCGTTGGTATTATCTAGTATAACCGTGTTTTTAGTAGTTTGTTTCACTCTTTTTGGCCGATTTGATATTGAAAATCACTAAAGTAAGCTCAAACTGTCAAATCAGATTACCAAAGGTGGACATATTTTCTAAATTAAAATTAGTCAATCGCAATTGAATTAATTATAAATAAGTACAAATAATAATTTATACCCCAAAAATACAAGATAGGAAAAAATAGTTCTTTCTCACTAGTTGACGAAAACACTAGTAATCTTGGGTCAATTGTAGAGGACATTTTTAATAATTCAAATGCACTCGTCTATGTTTGTTCAACTTTAAAAAAATTTATTTCAGACAGGTGACTGGAGACAGGTAATCATCAGTTTTACTGCACTATTTGACTAATATCGGGAAAGTTCTTGAAGGGAAGAGTGATCTTAACAACTAGGATAGGAATGTAGTTATTAATATAAGTTGTTACGGATAGTAAAAATAGAAATAAATTTCCAAGAATGTTAAAATGCATTTAAGGGACAAACAGAACACAATCAACAGACAAAACAGACATTTTATTTAAAAAAAGGGGGTAGTTTGTGTAGGTTGGCACTACATTACTTATATGATGGAAGAACTGGCTAATAAATTATTAGTATTATTACTATTACTATGAAGTTTAATTAAGAAAAGTCTTCCGTATTGAATATTTTCTATTTACCTGTTACAGGGAGAATTTAATTTTCGAGAAATATTTTGTGGCGAGAGTAAACCTTATGGTAGTAGATATCTAGCAGGGGAGAAACTTTTGAGCAGTATGACAGCTTCTAACAGCTTCAAAGAAACTGATATGTTTAAACTATTACGGGATACCGAGTCGGGAATCTGCATGACAGTGGATAGTCCAGGAAGCGTAACTCAAGGAAGCCAGGTTTGTAGAAATTCTTAATTGTTTGCAATTTTATAAATTTGGCTTATTAATTATCTGTTGCTGATGCAAAAAAAACGCAAAATATTTATCAAATACAGTGTGGTTTATAAGTTAACAATAGCTAAAAAAATATTACGTCGATTGTCACAGTGCTATCTTCCCCTATTTTTTTTTATTTGCGTCCATTAGAAATAATTTGCTACATAAAAATGTATCTCGGCATCTTGATAAATTTAAAAAATGTATTCATATTCTTTGTAGGTTTCTTCGTTATCAAGTAGCCAACCAAATGTTCACTGGTTTACAGCAACACCAGACCCATCAAAATCAGTGTTCAAGCCTTTTGTATTTACTAAAGGAGCAGTAGTCTCAAAACATACGAAATGTTCCTCGGCAGAGGTAAGTATATTAATTTTTTTGTGTTTTTATTTCTTACCGAGTTAATTTTGGGTACCCAGTCTTCTACAGTCCCAGTGGAGGACAGATCACTTCAAAACTTGTCAACTTTGCCATAAGTTAGCTATTATTTCTCCCTACACTCCACTCGCTAGGAAGAAACAGGTCGCTGTTCTTTATTTCATAAAATCCTGATGTATCCCTCCTATCCCACACCTCAGGCCGAAAGATCGATAAATATTCTTGACGGAGGGAAGTAGCGACCGCTAGTTAAGGCACATAGGAAAGGATCCTGTGCCGACTTATCATTGGACTAACACAAGCGGAACTATAACAGCAGAATGGTTGTGATACTGCGATGCAAAATGCCAGGGGAATTCACTACATTATTATTCCCAAGAAAGTCAATGATGATATCATTTAACAGAGGACCTCAGATATTTTCACACAGCCCGAGTGACGACCGGCGCTGCATTAAATCCGGGTTGATGAGTGAAAAATTAAGTACCCTACAGATGATTGTTGGCCGGGCATCGTGTGCAATTCAGCTACAAAAGTTTTAAGACATACGAGTATCAGTACATGGCTCAAGCATTAACCTGTAGCAATTATTGAAAGAGAACTGACATGATAGAACTTTGAAGTCACTGGCCTAGTTAACACATTGGTTAAAGAAGGCCATTTCAGATCACAGTCAAACTCAACTTCACATCAGTTTATGCGCCTACACCAACTTCAGATGACACAAAGATCGAAGAATTCTACGCAGGCACCTATTAAGAACATCCCAAATAAGGAGTTAACCTTAATTTGCGGAGTGTTTGACGCAAAATTCGACCATGTCATACAGAGTGATGACATAAATCATTGAAGTGAATTGAAATCATGATGCAGACCATACCAGATTCACTACATACGCAGACTGTATACATAGAACAGTTCCAGTAATATCTTAATAAGTCGAGAAACCAAATCGATTACATCTTTATTGATATTTGCTGAAAATGATGAGTAGAAATGGTTAAATCATATCCGGGAGCGATATATTGATCAATTCATATTCTTCCCATTCAATTCATATTCCCAGATAGTACAGTCAGCTAAGACCCACGATGGGTTGTAAAGCTACAGAATAAGTAAGTTAGAAAACACTGGATAACAGACGAAACATTTCAAATAACTGAGATATTGTTCTGAAGCTATCTTCTTGTGGCATGTTAAAGTAATTACTATTTAAATGGGAATAAGCCACAATTAAAGTTTAAATTAATTTTATTGACGTTTCAATTTCTCAAAATACAAACATTAGTAAATTAAACAAATTTTGCTTTTTTGTTACTTGGTGAAAAATTCTTCTAATAATTTAATTTTATCTGACACATTTATTTTGACAATTCAGATATACAATAAACATATTAAACTAGACGACTTTAAAATGATAAATATTGCCAATATTGTTGAGTTGCGTTGCTGGGACGACTTTACTTGTAAGATAGTTCATTTGATTACATGAAGTCAACTTTAACTTGAGTATATCCGTCAAAGGTAGATCGTGGGCTTTTGAAGAGCACGCGGGACCCTAAGAGGAAGCATGTAACCTCGGAAACCTTTTTTGGATGGTGCTAGAAAGGTCACCAATGGAGACACTGCGGACGGCAGCCAGATGGTTGGTGGAGAGCGAGTCGTGGGTTCGAAACTAGCTTTTGGAACCAGGAATGGGTCCAACGGACGAAATAAGTAAAGATACGATAAGATTGGAAAAGATACAGAAATGAACAAAAGGATAGATGGGTAAAATTACCAAAGATAAGATAAGATAGGGAACAGGGCGCCACTTAATTTTTTGGGGTTTAAGGAGAAAATTAAGAAACCTTAGAAAAGAAAAGAGATAAAGAAAGATATTTAGGTTCAGAGATCAAACCCAAGAAAAGATATCACAGTTAATTATTGAATAAATTTGGTCAACACTCTACATAAACAAAAAATAAATATATAAGGTATTACACTTACTTACCTACGAAACTTAATAAGCCTGATCTTTCTACTGGTCAAAGGTATAGTTATATTTAAAGGTAAAAAGCAAATATATCAGGGAACGTTGTTAGGAGTCGACAAATAAAATACATACATGAAACAATAACAATATATTAAACAACAACAAAATTATGACGCTGCTGAATGCAACACAAGTAATAAAAATACACCAACAACTATAAAATGGTGGTATACATATAAAAATAGGCAGAAATATAATTAGAAAATATCTTTACAAAGATATAAGTATAACACAAGCTTGTATAACATAAGTTTTGGCGTATCTCGAGATATTATAGCAAAAAAAAATGAATAAAAAATTATAACAAAAACCAAAGATAACAAAAATTAATAAAATTTAAATTTACACAAATACAAAAAAGTTACTGAAGTGAAAACATAAAAATTTAACCAAACCGCACTTGGTTAAGTCGATTATTTGGTTCGTAACAAAAAAAGTATAGAATGTTCTTATCGTTGGATACGTCCAGATAATGGAAGATGATATGATGCTATACCATGTTACTTGCCCAGATAGGTGGAGATATTAAAATTATGTCACTTACAGTAATTCCTGGCGACTGCTGCTTTAAGTCACTGAAGTTAATACTGTACTGGTATTAAACACTGAATTTATTTACCCTTAAAGGTGCTTTACAACTATACTTAAACTAATATAGTGTAAGATAAAAAAACTCTAATAAGCAAGTGTATACACACTTATAAAGAAAATGCACAGAGACGGTAAGGTAGCAGATACGATAATGTGAACTAAGCGTCTTAACTCGACGAATGCCCACCGATAAGTGTTTTCTCTACGAGTGCCCACCGAGAAGTAACTTGGTTCCTCTAAAATTTTACCAAGCTACCCAAGAAAAGGTGAGGGTATCTTCCCCCCAAAAATCATAGGCCAGTTGTATGTATTTCTGAGAAGATAAGGTTATAACGGCTATCGGAAAGTTCGAGGTAATTTGGCACGTGATAAAATATGAAATCCCGAGATTGGGTCTTTACAGAAAAATTACTATACGAGCCTTCGGAATATTTACAAATCTATCATAAAAGACCCGGATTAAGACGGAAAGGATTAAAAACCTTTCGGGCGCAAGGAAATTCCGGGCATTCAATAAAATTTTGAAGACGGTAAACCGAACATAAGCGTATCATCACGGGGGTAAAAGGAATAAAAATAATTAATATTTTAATTATATAAAAAAATGTTACAAGCAGAGACATGTAGATAATGCCAGGATCTATATAAAGACGATCAACTCCAGGAACTTCTCCATCAGAACAATGATGAAATAGAAGAACCTGAAATACTCCAAAGTTAAGTAAGATTGGCGGTCAATAAACTCAACCTTAACAAGATACCGGTCTGATGTTGGAACTAGCTTGTTAGTACGTTCGGACCAGTGTGAGGGTAGAAATATCTTTTTTTCACATTTTCTTCGAAGAAGAATATATGAAAGTATCGGGGCTAGAAGTAATTATCAAGAAAACTGAATAGATGTGTATTGGGAGAATTCAACAAAATCTAATCTTTGAAAAAATACAGCGAGAAATAAATCACTGTCAAAAATACAAATATTTAGGCATGCAAATAACCGATGATAGCAAATTAGACGAAGAAATTAAACAGTGTACTGTGGAACAAAACAATCTCCAAAGAAAACAAACACAAAATCTATAAGAGCATTATAAAAAGTGTTGTTACATATGGAAGTGAGGTATGGCCACTGAAAGGAAAAAACTTAAAAGCATTAGAAGCAACAGAAATGGACTTCTGGAGAAGAGCGGCTGGAAAATCAAGATTAGACAGAGTTAGAAACGAAGAATACTTACGTCTTTATTTTTGTTTCATCTATATTCTAATTATAGACCACCGGACTGACTCAATAAATCTAAAGATATTCGTTCTCATTGAGATTGAAGTGGGTTAGTGTGTAAGTGGGTTAAAAATTATTTCTAACTAGTAAAGTATTTAACATTCCTTGTTCCCGATAAGGGAGAGGCGCGTGCATACTTCACACCGGGTCCAGATTACCACACGGTAACAACGTTCAAGATCACAAAAAAATCAAATAAAATTGTTTTATCTTCTCTACAATCAAATATGACATTTCAGACAATGGCTAACTGACTGGACACAATCAGCAATCTATAATCACGTAAATACACAAAAAAGGCAGCCTTTATGATAATTAAAGAACTATAGATAATGCTACAAATCATCAATAAGAGAATGAAAACTTTACCATAAAAAAATACTGGAAGGTATAGGTCTACTTTTGAATATTAGAAAAATGGAAAAGTGGTAAAATTAATTTTAATGACCTCCTATACCTTTCTTAATTGTAAAACATGTCGATTTTCAAGACACACAATTTTGGCGTAAACGTTAACTTTTCTAATTTATCCTGACAGTTAAAGTGTTAATGAAACATGTATTAGAAGGATAAAATATGCATCTATTCAGCTATTAGTTATGAGTGGTAGTAATTTTTATGTTGTATGTTTCTGCTAGTGATTCTGTCAGAAGTCCACTAAAGCCAATGAAACTGCAATTTTTATAGTTTTTTCTTATTTATCCGTCGTTAATATCATGATTACAATTTTTTTTATAATTAACAAGTGTATTATATTAACAGTTAATTGGTTTCTTGAATAAATTGAATTCTTGATATGGTTCTGAAAATATTTTCTTGTAATATATTAATTACTTCTTTATTGTTTTAAATATTCTACATTGTGGTTTCTTCCCATTAAACATAATGGTTTCCCATTAAACATAATGGTTTCCCATTAAACATAATGGTAAATTAATATCTTTAATCGTTTTAGGAACCACATACGCTATATCTTTTACACCATTCTGCCTTGGAAAACAGCAATAAAGATGACGTTCAAGACTTACTAAGGGGCATGGAAGCTGAATGTGTCGAAGAATTAGAACAAGTAATGGAACGAGTCGGCGACGATCTTTCCGAACTAGACGAATTATTCAAAGATTGTGTAGAAACCGAAGTAAAATTTTACCGCTAAAAGAAGAAGAATTTAGAAACTTCATCTTACTGACTTCGTACTATGATTTATATAGCTGTCATAAGGGTTAAGCACATTTCTTGATAGAGTTTGCTTACTATTGGTGTGATAACGTGAGGCGATAACTTATTTCTATGTCTCACTGCGCTCATTTTTGTATCTTTTCCATTTTGTAATGACGCAGAGCTTGAACGAAGATGCTTTATTGGTATATTTATTTTAGACTTTGATATTAGCAACTAGAATATATTTAATAACCACAAAGTAAGACTACACTTTTTCTATATACATCTTTTATTTACGGACTAATTGGCATCTAAACTCTTTAGAGGTAAGTTTTAAGAAGGGGAAGCGTACTTTTTCTATTAAAGTGTCGTTTTTGTAAAGGAAATTTGCAATCGATATTATCAAGTATCAAACGCGGCTTTGACATTAATTTGATGTTGCTGTTTAAAAATGATATTTGACTTTGACACATGTCAGTGGTCAAAGTATCACAATGCAATTTTGGGTGTTCTAATCTCTAGTAAGAGTAAGACTTATTAGATTTATTGTTCAAGGGAAATATTTACTGCATCAGACAATAGCAGAATATTTTTAGTGATAAGTAAAGATTTTTTTTACATATGAATTGAGTATTTTCTCTCATTTTATTAGTGACACTACAAGTTTTATAGTGATACTGAATATATTTCTAATGTAATACCAGAGAATAAATAACAATCAGCACGCCCACTCTCAGATGCCGCATTTGAAGTGTGTCAGCACGCGATCGCCATATTTTAAACGGAAACACAGACTCTGATTGAGAAATTTGTGACAAGCTACTACACAACAGTACATTTTTTTTATACATCCTTGTCAAAATTTTCCACTTTTATTAAAGTTGTATGTATACTCGAGTACAACTATTTTCTACTTTAAAATATATAAATCGTAATTTTAAAAATCAATTTAATATTAACATAAAAAAATTATACCCTAACATAGGCTACCACTGAACTTTTTAATGCACACAAGATAAATATTTCACTGAACAATACTGGTTCCGTTTAAAACATAGCTGATTCCGTCTGCGCGAACGAGATGCGCGTACTTATCTTGACAAGCAGAGTGGGCATTTTGATTGTTTTATTATTCTGTGCTAATACTCATTATATTTTCATTTATAAAACCTTTAGCCTTCTATATAAGTTATATTTAAGGTACTAGTACAGATTAGAAAGCTAAAAAAATGCATACTTTCAAAAAAAAATCTCAGCTCCTCTATTAGATACGAACATGAAATATTAGAATCGAACATGATTTTTAAATATTATTTTATCTTTGAAATAAACAAACAATTTTTTTTTAGTTCCCATGATCGCTCGACCACACACACTACGTGTTCCCATACGTATTCCTTAATAAAATAAATTAAAATAAAACCGAATTGAATTAAATAAAGTTAAAAACGATCGCTCCATGTGTAGACGATAAGAAAGCTATGCTTTCCCTCTTTGCTCACTCCCGCAGTAGGTACCACATCCAATTTTATAATTTGCTTTATTTGACAAACACTATGGTATTTTCAATACGATTGTATGTGAACTGGAGACAACGACACATTAATATTTAACGGTACTATGCAAGAGAGATTATAAGCTTCCCTGTACTATCTTAATAGAATGGAGCATTAAAGATTCTTTGATCAAATAAAAGGCATATATCGAGCACAGTTTAATTTAATCTTGCCCAAGTACTTTCGATCCCTAGATCATCTTGGGCAATCTAGGGCATCATCCCTAGATCGAAAGTACTTGGACAAGATTTAATTAAACTGTGCTCGATATATGCCTTTTATTTGATCAAAGTTCATTTATTCGAGCATTCAACCTTATATTCATTAAAGATTCGTTAAAAAAACTTAAATAAATGTATCTATATACCAGTATTACATTGCAGAATAAGTAAAATTAAATTATTGGGAAAAGCAGTCATATAATGCAGGCCTTCCCAAATTATTCTTACTGTGACGCCCTTGGGACTTTGCTATTTTTTGCGACGCCCCCTCAACTCTACTCCAATAATACTTACCGATTTTAGTACTAGCCTAGTAACAGGTTATAATTATAACAAAACACTATTTGAACATTTATATTTTTTATTAGAAATTAAGAACAAAATCAAAACATAGGCATAAAAAGGAAAAGGGATATTTATTGATATAACTGGCTGGTTAATGTGAGGGATGTGCTTGCTTTTTTGAGCACAGCTTATGAAACCGGTGTTCCAGTTTGGAAATTGCCACTCTCATTTCTTTTTGTAAGTTTATGTTTGACCTGTACGAAGTTGCAAATGGTAATAAAACCTTTAATTTAGTAGTGCTGATGGCATGATATTCATGAGAAAGTGAGCTCCAAAATTCAAACAGTTTGTTCTTGTCGTATTAAAGCTTTAGGCTGGAATCACAAGACAATTCTGTTAGTTGTTCTTTGTCCCATGTTGAAAGTGTCGATGGCGTGAATGACAGGAAAGGCTTTCTGGCCCAGTCATATTGCTCCATATCTTCGGGAAACTATTTCTCAAAGTGTTCGCTCAATGATAACATGTGTTGTGTAAACATATTTTTTAAAGAAGGATCAAGGATTTCCATCGATTTTTCTTATAGAATACCTTCTAAAGCGGGAAGCAGTAAATTTCTTGATCTTCTAATTTTGTCTTCCATAAGAGCAACTTCTTCTAAAACCCAGCAATTTTATCTGCCAATTGCAGGATATGAGTATTGTTTCCCTGCAAAGACTTATTAAGATAAGGTATGCTAATTTTATTATAAACTCTGAATTAATAAAGTTTTGCGCATCATTATGTGATTCTGTATGTAGATACGTGTCAAATTAATTTCTTAATTCGTATACACGTGCAAGTACGTTGCATTTGGACAGCCAACGAGAGTTGCAATAACAAATTAAAGAGCCCCCCAGTGAGTGGGCTCGGCCCCCATTTCTTCACAAGTTTTTGGAAAAGTCTTGATTTCACGGGTCGTGGTTTAATGTAATTCACCAGTTTAATAATGCTATCCATCCCAACCCTTACTTCAGGTGTAACGTTCTTTGCGGCTAAGGCCTCTACATGTATGACACAATCTGTCCATTTTACACTTAGAACCTTGGTTTTGATGAGAGCTTGACATCTGATGAGAGCTTGATTAGGCTCTATATAATGTGATAAATTAAGAAAGAAAGAGGGTGGGGCTTGGGAGGAACAAGTCTAAAAAGAGAAATTGTGGGACACAAAGGAAAAGAACGAGAGTTGTAACTAGGAAGCGAAAGTTATAAAGAGTAGTAGAGAAACAGGAGGAGTACTTAATATCCCCCGTTTTGTTTATCTAAATATATCACTAAAAATGTCTAAGCAACAGATGAGACACAATTTATTAAATTGTCTCCTTTTTTTAACTTCTAATATTGTACTGTGTTTAAAAATAACGAGCACTACTGGTTTTATAGATACATTGTAAATATGCTGTTAAATTTTTGCTTCTTTCTATCATGTAGTGATAAATACTGTGTTATTTTACTTTTGTTGTAATAAATTAGCTGAAATCTTAGCTTTTGCTTCGTATGTATGTGATAAGGCAGGTAATCTACATTCCGTAATAAATTGTAATTACAGCTTTTTTTGTTTTCTTTATGCCTCCTACTAAGTCAGATTGATGAACTGTCTGTCTACCATCTCATAAATCAGGAGTGCCACAGGGCAGCGTTTTGAACAAATAGACATTTCTAAGATTTAAAGAATAAACCAACAATTAAACCTCTACCATAGCAACTCCAGAGTCTTGCAGAATAGACGAAGTTCAATGAATATAACATGAATATGGCACTACACAACGATTTACTGATTTTTCTAATATTATGTTTTTGATAGTAAGTTGTATTAGAATATTTACGACTTTGAAATTATAGTATAAAGTAAATCATTATTCAGAGCCCTTGTGTCGGACGTAGGCCTCTTCAAGATTTTACCAACTGTGCTGTGCTGTAGCAACTCAATTCGTCGAGAGTCTCTTAATGTCATCTGACCATTGGGAAGGCCACGGCTGAGTTTACAACTTCTTTGTATCCCTTCAAGATATTCTTGGCCCCTCTCTTGTCCCGTGAATCATGTCCCATCCATTCCCATTTAAGTTTTTCAATGCGTTCGAAAACATCATCCAACCGTGACCTCCGTATCTCCTCGTTTCGTACCCTATCTCTCAACGACAGTCTAAACTTTGGCGAATGCTATACTTTAGTTTTACAAATTCGGCCAATACTGTCGCAAAGACATTTTATGTAATACTGGTTGCATAATAAATAGGTGCAATGATTTTAGGACTTTTTAAAAACAATACAACCAATTTATAAAAGAATTAATAAACAAATACTATATTTGAAGACAGTTCAGTTTCATTTTAATTAATATTAAGTTCAAATATTCAGTGCCGGTATCTTTGTAAGACATCTAGGGAGTAATGTCCAAACTTAAAAATAAATTAATGCAGTTCTGTACTAGTTTAGTCACATATCTCACGACTACAATATTAACTAATATCATTATTAAATATTCTGTAAAATAAAAATAGAATGTGAATATCTTAAAATATATCCATAATATAGTATATGTCTGTTAAAATATTTCTTTTTGACACTTGGTGCATTTAGAAAGTTTTCTAAAATTCTAAAAATCTCTAGCTTTTATGCAATCTTTCTGACACCTAGTTAGCGTTTCTCTAATTTCTAAACACTGAACAAGCATTCTCTCCAAAACTCTGTTATTTTAGAAAAATTTAATATTTATCCCATAATTAAATATCTTGCTCACTATCACTGGGGCTTTGAAGAGGAAGTATTACTCAGAATTTACCAAGCCCTAATTAGGTCCAAACTTGATTACGGTAGCATACTCTATATGTCTGCATGCAAGTCTCTCTTAAATTCTCTTAACGTCGTTCAGAACACATCTCTTCGTATTTGTCTTGGTGCTTTTAGATCTAGCCCATCTGAAAGCATTCATGTTGAAGCCTATGAACCTCCAATGACCTATAGGAGACAAAGACTACTTCTGAATTACTTTGCAAAGGTCTCTGCCAACCCCTCAAATCCAGCTGCCAAGCTTGTTGCCAGACACACAGTAATAAAGCCAACAGAAAAACTTAGGTCTGTATACCCATTTGACTGCAAATTACACCAGTTAATTAACAACACAGATTTTTCACATATGACCCCGATCTGTATCCCTCATACCCCGCCTTGGACCAGAAAGCAGCCTAGTTTTAACATTAGTCTATGTAGATACGACAAAAAGGAAACCCCCATTAGTATGTTTAGACAAGAGTTCAACAAAATGATTGACATGGAAAAGTTTGATACAATCTTATACACAGACGCCAGTAAAGATGAACATGGTACAAGCTGTGCTGTTACTACAACAAATGAAACAATAGCGTCATTTCGCCTCCCTACTATCTGCAGTATACATACAGCGGAATTATATGGAATAAACAAGGCGCTAGAAGTCACACCAAAAAGCAGCAAACGTATAGCCATATGCACCGACTCTCTGTCAACGATACATTCACTAAAAACCCTAAGATCACAACACCCAATAGTCAATAAGGTACACGCTCACTGTCATCAGCTGTTAACTTCGGGCACCTCAGTCTCCATAATCTGGGTTCCTTCGCACGTAGGTGTTATTGGTAACGTGAAAGCAGACCAAGCGGCGAAAGAAGCTAATTGCCCTGATCATCCAGTCGAAAGGATACAGCTCCATCAGGACCTAAAATATCTCTTCAGGCAATCAGTCTTGGAAAATTGGCAAGATCAATGGAGTAGAAGCACATCCAAATTACATCAAATACAACCAATAATTCGACCACTGCAAATTCCCATACAAAAAAGAAGAGACAAAGCCATAATCAGACGAATAAGAATAGGACAAACTCGTCTCACGCATGGTTACCTCATGAGTTCTGGAAATCCACCAGTCTGCGAACGCTGCAACAACACGCGGCTTTCCATACAGCATATCCTACTTGAATGCAGTACTTTCAGCTCCACCCGACGACGGCATAACATTAGTGGTACCCTTAGTGATATACTTAGTTCACCTGGTTCAATGAACTCTTTGATTATTTTTTTAAGAGACTCTAAATTATATAATTTAATATAAAATATTTACGAATTCTGTAAAAGTACCAAAACTGTAGCTTAATCATATATTGTAAATACCGATTTTGTTTGTTCCCGTGTCAATGACCATAGTTGTCGAGACACGTAAAAAAAAATTTATCCCAAAATTGAAATATCCAAAACTATTTAACTTTGTATACTTGTCTCGCTGATCCCAGTCCCAACTCTAGTAAATTTAATATGTTGATTTCGTAGACTGTGGATTTTTCGGCTAAAATTGGGACTTATTCGCAGTAAAAATACTAAATATTCTACAACCAATCATAGTTGTTTATAGCCGATATTTAAACAAATATATATTTACATGAAGTTACATACAGAAAATAAAATTGCCTCAATTAAAACATTAAACATCTTTGAAAATTTATAGTCGTTTCTAGATTAGTATTTATAAATGGAAAGTTTCTCATGAATACATACTCTAATTATGCATAATTATTCTTATTTTTTTTTCAATTAAAAGGGCTGCAATAGTAAGTTCATATGAGCTTAGAGCACAAATCACCGTTATTAGTGGTCTGTGTGACTAAGAGTTAGGAATTTTTGTTATATGATTCCGTCAAAAGATTCCCAAGCTAGCGAATGGATTTTACTAAATTTACTGCGCATTTGGGATTGGGATCAGTGAATCAAGTCTTCTTTTTCTTTTTTTAACAGTCTGCCCTTGGCGTTTCCACTGTAATTTGACTAATGCCATTGTCTTTCCGCCTTTCACATCGTCCAGCCATCTTTTTGGAGGTTAACTCACACTTCTCTTATGTAATAATTTAGGTATCCCTGTACGATGCGTTTAGTCCACCTGGTATCATCCCGTCTGGCAGCATATCCTACCCAACACCGCTTCAATACAGCGTCACGTTGTAAAGTTATTGCCACCATCTCGTTCTACTGCACGCTGTGTTAATCTCGTTTTGTTGGCGGCTTTTATGGTTAACGTCTCTAGACGGTATGTCGCCACTGGACTATATAATATAATCGAATTTCTTTTGCATCCTGATCCCCTGGATGGAGTGTAGTGGTCATCGTAATGTGTATTGTCCGTCTCCAAAGATCTGTTTGGTCATTTCTTTTAACTTATGCATAGGTCTTTTACATATTCCTGTAATTTGATCGATCCATCTTGTTGAGGATCTTCCTCGTGATTTTCGGTCTTCTACCTCTCCTTGGATAATAAATATTTCCATATTTTCTATGTCTGCTCTCATAACATGTCCAAAGTATTTTAATTGTTGGAGATAGACTTTGCTGAATAGCCTTTTGCTGACTTTTAGCTCATTTAAAATTGCAATATTTGTCCTGTGGTCGGTCCACGGAATTCGTAACATTCTTCTGAAACAGAACATTGTAGTGGCGTCTATCTTTATTGTTTTCACTTGTATTGGGAATATTAAGCAGCTGATCAATCTCATTTTTAGAGTTCGCGAAATTTGAGTCATTCCATACTTTGGCCATTTTTCCTACGGCGACTGTTGCTAGATCACATCTACGTTTGATTCTTCACTGATCACATCTTCCTGTAGTGACCCCGTATTTGTGATCAATGATCCCGGATATGAATATGAACTCACAACCTCAAACCGACCAATCGTGGTTATGTGAGGCTGATTGTTAATGTAGTCTATTCACCATAATGATCTTTGTCTTTGATATGTTTAACTGCAGACCAATTTATCTTTTCCTTTGATTTTTACGTTGTCATCAATCTGTAGATCTTTCATGTCTTCTTCACTTGTAGATAGATACTCTGTTTTCGCGAGGTTAATATCTAGGCCAGCCTTGGTATATTCTTCTTGTAGTTTCTTCATCATGTAGCTGAGGTCGTATTGGTCTTGTGCAATCACTACTTGATCGTCTACAAAGCTTAACGAATATAGGTATTCGTTCCGTACCGGTACTCCCATGCCTTCGCATTTTCTTTTCCATGTAGTCAAGGCTTTTTCTAAGTGTTACGATAATAAATATCATGGCCTACAAAACTGTTAATATATAATGACTAATTCTGTTTTTGTGGTAGTCATTTCGGCGTTTGTTTACCAGAAGCATCTAGACCCAAATTATGATGAGTCATCCGACTCGAAGTTTCCAAGTAGGCCGAATAAAACCAGTCTGAGCTTCTGTTTACTTCGATGGGGTATCGCCGCTTCACCGTTATTCTCGAATAACAGGATTTTATATTTATAGAGGAATTTTGTTATGAAGAGAGTTAGTTAATTTTGAAGATTCGCGCCGCGATTTAATTGTAACGTTCGTCAAATAAATTGTACAGTAGTTTAATAAACTGATATAAATTACCGTGTGTTTTAATAAATTAAAATAAGAACAATAAATCATTAAAAAATTAATAAATAAAATAGAATAAATTATAAATTAATAAAATCATTACATAAGTATATCTTGAATAGGGTTGGAAATATTTAACAACCCTGCAGGAGCCCTTTTGTTGTGGTGAAGTCTGCTATGATTCTTGTTCCCATTTTAATGGACACTTTATTTTCTTTATACAGAGCTTTTGTAGCTTATATGAGTTCCGTCTGTATTTCTAATTTGTACATTGCCTCCCATAGTTCTGACCTTGGTACAGAGTCATACGCCTTTCTCAGGTCCACCAATGCCAAATGTATATCTCTATTTTTTGCTTTTTTCTTTTCCAACAGTTGTTCCAGTGTGTATATGTGGTCTATGCATGATCTTCCTGCCTGATCCTCCCCGATTTTGCCTTTTATCGCTTGCTCTGTCTTTTCTAGCAGTATCTTCCCATATAATCTTCCTATTGATAATATTATTATCCCTCTGTAGTTTGCGCATCGTCTTCTATCTCTTTTCTTAAATATAGATGTCATATATGCCTCCGTCCATTCCTTTGGTGTTCTCCATTTATGGCTTTCTGAAATATCCATTGTATCATCCGGTGTAATTTTTTTGATCCGTATTTTATAAGCTCAGGTGAGATGATGCCTCCAGGTCCCGGTGCTTTCTTATTTTTGATCGCTTTTATGGCCATTCTCATTTCCCAGTCTGTTATTTCTATTTCTTGTTGTGGGGATCTGCTTCGTCTTCACCTGTTTTTCTTTTCCAATGAATTGTGGTCTTTGTTATGTTAACAGTTCCTTGTAATAGTCCTTCCATTCTTTGTCATGTATATTTCCCAATTTAATTTATTCTTTTGAGTTTTGTTTCAATCTTCTCATTACTTTCCATGACTCCGAAGTTCTTGTACCTCCTATGTATGTTTCAATATTTAAGCAGGTTCTTTCCCATTCTTCATTCTTTTGTTGTGTTATTTGTTTATTCACTTCTCTATCTTTTTCTCTATATTCTTTATAAACTTCATCGTTGTTTGTAGTCAGCCATTTTCTGTATACTTGCTTTTTTTCTTCAATTATTCTTTTTGTTGGTTCATTTATTTCATAACAGTGCTGTTTATTTGTTATATGTGTTATTATTAATAGCAAATAAAATCAAAATAAAATTCTGAATCCAAAAAAGTATCAATTAGTAGCTACTAAACTTTTTGCTGTGACATTATGAAAATAAGTGATGAGGATTCTGGTGGTAACTCGCTGTCTTTTAGTTTTATACATTGTTTTGTGTAAAGTTAGAACTTGAAAAAAGAAAGAGAGTGAAAAGAGTTCTAGATAGAAAGTGTAGAACTTAGAGGTCGCTGGATAAATGTAATTAGAATAATAATGGAAGAAAAAATGCAATATTTTGACTGTGAATAAATTATCGAAAATAGCAAATATTAATTGCGAATAAATTACGAAAATTAACTGGCTTTAACTCATTACTGTTATATGTACAAAGAAAACGACCCACCTTCGAAATATTGGTGTGTTAATCGTAGCAGACTGTAGAATAGTACCACGTCGCGACGCTCTGCGCCGAGGCTCTATAGGACGTAACCGATAAACTGGGTTCGTTTCGTTCGCTTTCTCGTGTGTCTTGAAGGCCAGAAAAACCCTCTGGCCGTTTTTAGGTGGTCTATGGGACAAGTGCTCCCCCATAAATCAGCGCTATTGAATAGCGTTTTTGAATGTCGATAATCTAACTTAATGGTCACTGAAAAATGTTACTTTACAGCGGTTTCTATATGCTGGCGACATACTTTCCAAATAACAAAAGAAGTCAAATACTCTGGATTTAAAAAACAGACATGTGTTTAAGCCAGTTTAACAATGAGATTTTAGTGAATAGCAGAAAATAATATCCTATAAAATAAATAACTAGTTAGAATAGACCATTAAATAAGATCATATTATAGTACAGTAAAAAGAAAAATATTAAATGTAAAATATGAAAATAAATATTACATACTTTCCCAAACACATTTGTATTTTTTTTTATAGTTAGAGATGGTTGCGTGATAATGGAAGAGAAACAATATGAAATCTTGTGGTAATCCTGAGAGTGGATAATGAAACACATTAACTAACGATCAATCACTTTATTGAATACGATTGTTTACAAACTTTTCACGTATTGTCATTTTTCTAGTCTGTAATTAAAAAAAAACAGCTAAACTAATACAAACACTACGGGTCTAATTTAAGCAGCATTTGCTACAAAAATTGTAGTATACAACAAAAATCTATCACAGTAGAGGTCAACTAGGCATGTACTGTGAGTATTACTGAAAATAGGTATTACATGATAGAAAAAAATGATCGATGTAAGGAAAGTATTGGTCAGTTTCTTCTTTCTAGTCCAAAATGTTGTATTACTGATATTTAAACGCCTATAACTTATACAAAATTAGAAAACGATGGATGAACGTTATTTTTACAAAAAAAAGTTACTGAGAAGACAGAATGCAATTGCTACGAATTTCGAAGTTGAGGTGGTAAAGTACATATGGGCGAATCGGTCTTCAAGTTTCATTGATTTGATCCACAACTCAAATTTTCGTTAAACAAGATGGTTTTTATTGATACGTAATAAATGATAAGATATTTCATCGACGATTTATATAAACCACGGGGATCTGAACAGGTGATTGTCATCTAATAGTAAATTATTAGGAGAAAACCTTATGATACTATCCTGAGATGGTAAATATTTGAACTTACATTTTGTTTACTCTTACATCAAAATATAATTCTCTATGTATGTTATGTTAAAACATAAATGAAGAAACGTCGATATCTTATTGACTTAATAATAGTGGTATTTTCCTTTTATTAACTTCCTCTTTTAATATTGGTGACCAGATCCTACTGTACTCTGCCGAGCAATTTGCGACGCAATTGGTTTCATTTAACATAATAAGAGCAGCTTCTTTAATTTTTCTCTTGTTACCATATTTTTCTTCCAGGACTATACATCTATTTTTCCAATGAACTCTATGTTCATTTTTTCATGCGTGTTTACATATTTGGGATCTATCAAATTATCTATTTTTGATATAAGATTGATGTTCACTTATTCTAATATTTAATGGTCTTTATGTCTCACCTAGTCGGTCAGATAGCCAAGCGGGTTAGGCGGCCGATTCTCATTCGCTTCACTGTCGAATGGTTCAGTGGATGTGGGTTCGAGCCCCAGCTCGGTGTACAGAAAAATAAAAAAGGCTAACGCAGCAGTTTAAAATTCTAGATGAATCTGCGGCTTAGACTAGAATATGCTGGTGTCTGATCGGCCTATGGTGGAGCAGTACAGCAAGAGATAAGGGCTTGCGGCTCGGTGATACTCCTCCATAGATCCCTACCGGAAGGGCGTGGCGCCTAAATACCGGTGTATATAAATATGTTTCACCTAAATCAAAATATTATAATTCTTAAGGTGTTTTATAAATACAATTCTTTATTCTTTTTGGTACGTTATTACGTTTGGTTTTAGATAAAATATATCCTAATATGTTAGTTGTATTGAATATTTAATTTATTTCCTACGCTTTAAAGTTTTTCCGATAATCATTTTATGTATGGTATTATTATAATTACTATTTAAATGGGAATAAGCCACAATTAAAGGTTAAAGTACGTTTATTGACGTTTCAATTTCCACTTCGGAAATCGTTCTCAAAATACAAAAATTAGTGGAAATACATTTCCGAAGTGGAAATTGAAACTTTAACCTTTAATTGTGGCTTATTCCCATTTAAATAGTAATTACTTTAACATGCCACAAGAAAATAGTTTCAGAACAATATGGTATTATTATTTTCCTCGTATCATGTCTTGTGAATGTTATAGGATCCGTTTATAAGTTGTTTTCTTTAATTCTGTCCATTCTTGAAAATTCCTTAGTTATAAACGACAAAGGATAATGATTTTCTACACGTTTTTCGCATTTAACAACGAATTTTCGTTAGAACAAGTAATTTTGGCTCTATCCTACAAGGATTTAATGATTACCTTTATAATATTCTCCTATTATCCAGTATACTTTTTTGATAGTATGGGATAGTATCATGAGGTTTTTTCCTCATGATTTACTTTGGGATCATCAGCAAGACATTTTTATTGTCATCGTTGCATGTGGTTGTCTCGTTAAAGACAAATCACATGCTATGATTTTTCTGACGGCGATTCTTAAGTTAAAGTTGATTTTATGTAATCGAAAGAAGTTCTAATAAAGTCGTCCCAGGAACGCAGCTCAAGATATTGACAATATCAATTTAAAGTTATCTACTTATCTAAATAATAAATATCTACATTATTAGAATATTAGATTTATTAGAATTAGAAGACTTTTTTTAACAAGTAACAAAAACAAAAATTTGTTTACTTTGAATTTTGAGAATGATTTCCTAAGTGGAAATCGAAATTGTGGTTAATTCTCCGTAAAAATAGTAAATTATCTATGTCATCTACACCTGAAATACTTAAACGAAAATAATAAAGAAAAGCATACATGTCAATGAAAATCTACTCATGGAAAATATTGATCGAATACAGTTAAAGCGACACTAAAACGTGCGAAAATTTTTATGCGATCATGTCACCAGTCAATTTTCACTAATGGCTTAGAAACATAATGAGGAATCTAATAAGATGCGAGAAAGCTTCACTTAGTGACCTACAAAATCTCTTTTGTAAATAGCGTCATATTTAACAAAAAAAAATGGCAATAGGAACGTAATGAAGATCAGAAGGCCAACTTGAGCGCACTATTGTAGCTACAAAGCTCCTGAAACTGATTAGATCTTGTAACATTTATCATCTCATCAACTGTTTATCAGACCGACGATCCCAGTATCTCTTCCAATAACCTAGACATAGAATATAAATTTTTGCCGAAGTCGATAAAAGACGCAGTCGCAGGAGTACCTACATCTTAACATTGTGCTAAAAGGTATACTGTACTGACTGATAACAAACTTGATCTGGAGATTGATTCTTACAGCGCCATTGAGCTGGGACTACCACCTTCCTGAACTTCTTCAGAAAATCCAAACCTGACCCTTACTATAGTCCGCCTCACCTTGACTTTTCAGTATACGGAACAGAGACCAATGCAATCTTTGTGAGTTTTTAGCGCAGCGATGTCAATTTTATCCAAAAGAATTTCTGATCGAACATTAGACAGGTTAAATTAAAACCATTTTTTCAATACATTAAACTGACATTTCCAATCCGAAATGCTAGTTTAATGTATTCGCTCACTAATAAAAAATTTGCTAGTTCATTGAGCCACTTGAATTGTTGAAATTGATATTGAATATTGTCGGTATACTGCGAAAAACCACGAATGTGCAAAATTAGATTTTCGCTTGTTGGACTAGATAGGTACCTTACTTCGGCGTCGATAAACATTTTTATTTTTTTTATTTTTAAATATATTATTATATAAATGTACTTTCATTTCATTCTCATACATGTATCTTTCGAGAAGAATGTGCTTTAGAACCTTTGACAGCGACAAAATATAATTCCATAACACTCTTTATTCAATATTAAAGCTATTTATATTTACTATACTAAGAGTACGCACATTTTCTTCAAATAATTTTCTGATGAAATTTGGCATGTTTTTTGGCTATAAGAGCCTGTACTCCAAAGTCAAGGTGAGACGGACTATAGTATAGAGCATGTTGAGCTAAACTTGAAGATAAGAATGTCACAATGCTCACTCTGACCTGAATATTATCTGGATGATGCCTCCAATATTTATAGCGTGCTGGCGAGTGTTTTCCTATTAATGTCCGGAACGGCCATAGCTTATCCAGATTCTGACCTCCTTCGGAGTTTATATTGTAAGTAGAACATTTGCATATATTGAATTTTTCACACAAAAATCATTTCACGTAATTCAAGATTTACGGCGTCAGAACCCCACAGCGTTGCCAAAACATCAGAATAGGTAATAGGTGAGGAATTTTTAAAATGTCAACTATTTAAAAATTCATTAGTCAACTGGATTTTTAAAGTGAAAAAAATATTCACATTTTAAAAATTTCTTTTTTCACTTTTCAATTATGTGGTAAACGATATACGTTTAATCCATAATATTATAAAAGATCACATAAAAATGTATAATTTAGCCAGCAGCTCTCTGCAGCGACTATTCAGTTGGTTTGACATTTTTCAAACACAATCAGAATACACAACAATAATTAAACAGCAACAATAATTTAACAATAAGTAAAGTTTTTAAAGCTATTAAGCTATATTTAATTTAAAATTTAATCAAATTGATCACATATTAATATCTAAGCGGTGTGCAACCTCCGTAACAGATGTTAGAACATATAGAGGCGCAAATTGCGATTCGGACCATTTCTTGGTTATATCGAAGATAAAACAAAGAATATCAATGGTAAGAAAAGAGAAAGGCGCCAAACAAAGAAAATGGAATACATATATGTTTAAAAATACTAAAAAGAAGAATGAGTACCAGCAGAAAATAAAAGTAATATTAAATGAAAGAGGAGAACAAAACAACATTGAAGAAGAATGGAATATCATCAAAACGACAATTACAAATATGGCAAAGGAAACATTAGGTGAAACCTCAAGCAAAAGAAACGAGGAATGGTTTGACCAAGATTGCCAACAAGTAATAAATAGCAAAAATATAGCTAGACAGAAATGTCTACAAATGGATTTCCGATCGAATAGAAAGGCATATGAAGAACTCAGAAAAGATGCAAAGAAAATATGCAGAAGGAAAAAGAGAGAAATGTTGAATAGAAAAATACAACAAATTACAGATTATAATAACAGAAGAGAGGCTAGAAAATTTTACAAGGAAATCAAGCAATGCACCCAAGGATACATAACAAGATCAACAGTTTGCAAGGACAAAAATGGGGCAATTATCAGCGAGAAAGAGGAAATAATGAAAAGGTGGAAGGAGCATTTTCAAGAGCTGTTAAACCCAGAAAAAGAACAAAACGAAGATGAAGAGATAATTCACCACACAGCAGAACAACTAGTTGAGCAACCAACATTGGAAGAAACGATAAACGTCATAAAACATCTAAAAAATAACAAAGCACCTGGCACAGATGGAATAACTGCATAACTGATAAAGAATGGTGGACATGCGCTATGGAGGCGTATCCATAAACTAATCAACCGCATATGGACACTAGAAGTCATCCCAGAAGATTGGAAAGTGGGAATCATAGTTCCTATGTACAAAGGGGGAGACAAACGACTCTGCAAAAATTATAGGGGCATAACAGTTTTAAATGTCATCTACAAGATATTATAGGGAATGTCATCTACAGGAATTATATATAGGCGCCTGGAATCGTTTTCGGAGGAGATTATTGGTGAATACCAATGTGGCTTCTGACCAAAGAGGTCAACTATAGACCAAATACATATGTTAAGAGGTATACATGAAAAATGTGTTGAATATAACATACCTATTTACAACTTGTATATCGATTTCAAACAGGCGTTTGATGGAGTAGATCGACAAAAGATGTTAAAGCAACTATCTATGTTAGGGATACCCAATAAGTTGGTTAAACTTATACGAATGACTCTGGAGGGTTCCAAAGCTATGGTGAGAATAGATGGAGATATGACGCAGGCCTTTGATATTGAAAATGGAGTTAGACAAGGGGATGCCTTATCAACAACACTTTTTAATCTAACTTTAGAAGCTATTGTTAGAAAACTGGATATAAACGACTGTATTAATAAAAGATCTATGCAAATATGCGCATATGCGGATGATGTTGCCATAATAAGCCGCAACAAAAGGGTATTAAGCGAAAAAGTTATAGAACTGAAACTAGAAGCTGCTACGTTTGGTCTATATATAAATGAAAGCAAAACAAAATATATGGAGTGCACAAAATCGAATGAACATGTGAATTTGAAGGTAGACAACCATACCTACAAATATGCCTCCACTTTTCCCTACCTAGGCTCAATAATAAATGACAACAACAACATCAGTCAAGAAATACAAGCACGGATTCTTAGCGGTAATAAGTGCTTTTATGCATACAAAGACTTAATGAAAAGTAAGTTACTGAATCGTGAGTCTAAGCTGAGAATCTACAAAACAGTAATTAGACCAGTGGTCACAGATGGATGTGAAACGTGGACCCTCTCAACCACTAATGAAAATCAACTGAGAATATTTGAACGCAAAATACTAAGGAAGATATTTGGACCAACCCAATGCAGCGATAGTTCGTGGAGAATTAAAATGAACCACGAGCTGGATGAACTAATGCAGAGCGCAGATATTGTCAGATTTGTAAAGTCACAAAGACTAAACTGGCTTGGTCACCTAGAAAGAATGCCAGATAATCGAGCTGTAAAAGTAGTCCAGAGATGGAAGCCCCAAGGAAACAGAACAAGAGGAAGGCCCCGTAAAAGATGGATAGACGACGTAGAGAGGGATCTTAAAACCATGAACATCAGGCAGTGGCGAAGGAAAGTATCCGACAGGGCAGAATGGAAGAACATTGTTAAGCAGGCCAAGACTCACAAAGGGTTGTAGCGCCATTAGAAGAAGAAGAAGAAGCTATATTTAATGTGTATATATTTATAAATATAGTTTATTAAAGTTATTTATTGTAAATCAAATTGATACCCAAATGAAAAGAAACATAAACAGAATTCTTACTATAAGATTGTAAATTATCGTCAACGTTGTCGCGTTCTGGCCAAACACTCAAATGCCATTTGAGTTTCATTTATACCTGTACCACTGGCGTACCATTGTTTAATATATTTAATTAAAATGATTATTTTTTGATATATATATTAAACTTAAACAATTGTTGCATACACTTTATAGCGGCGGCCGGCCAGATGAAGTAGGTGAAGGTGAGATTCACCAAAAAATATATAATTAAATTGAGACAAATAAATAAAAAATAAAAGCAACATTATTATATCTAAATTCTGAAATCAATTATTTATTCCCTTTTAATTAATCTAAAAATTAAAAAACCAGCCAGCTTTATTAACGGTAGGTACTTGACGGTCAAGTCCTGACCTGTGTCACTTGCCGTGTATGATTCAGGAATAGGTGAATATCATTTTTGAAATGCGAAATCCATCTGCATAAGCGTTCACGGTTGCCATGCAACGTAACGTCAGCCTATCGCTATTGACAGCTGAGAAAACTAGTTAGTGCAGTTCCGTTTAAAGGATTATCCGTCTTCACCCACTAGTTGGATGGGTATTTAATATTCCTATTTTTCGAAAATTTCGCAGCAACAATATTTTGAAATTTAGTCTATTATATAGATATTTTGTTATATAGTATAGTATTTATTAGTTTAGTTTAGTCACAGTACTAAATTTATTTCTTTAGTGCACTTTATTAATACATTTCTCTGTGGTTTGTTTTGGATTTCGGATATAAAGTGTTCTCGTGGATTTCGTTTGGAGAAAAATAATTTTAGACAGACATGAATCCAATTAATGACTTGGTGTGTAATATACTAGGGACTCCGTTTAGGTATTGGAAAAATGAAGATAAAAGGGAAGTTTCTCCTGCTTAAAAACTTTTACAAGAAACACTATTTCACAAGATAGACTATCCAGTTTGACTGTTTCGCACTTCATAAAGAACTGTTGAATGAACTTATGCAGAAGCATCCTTTCTACGAGGATATTATTGATATATTTGCCTCCCTAAAAGACCGAAGGATCGACTTGATTTATAAAAACTAAATAAGTCAGTTCTATTAGTCAATCTAATACTGCTTTTTTGTTTAAGTATCTCTTCACCCTCGGTTCTAGTATTATCACCATCATCATTCCGCAACCTCTTGCATCCACTTTTGGATATAGGTCTCCTCCATTTTCTTCCATTGTTCTTTATCTTGTGCCACCTGTCTCGAATTTCCCACTGTTTTTCTCAAGTCATCCATCCATGATTTTTGGTGGTCTAACTCGGTGTCTTTTCTCTTCTCTAGGTCTCCATTCTATGAGTCTTTTGGTCCAACTATTATCATTTAAATGTGCTACATGTCCAGTCCATCTCCATTTGGCTTGTGCAATTTTTCTATGACATCTGTCACTTTAGTCCTCTCGCTCTCTCTCTGTCATCCTGTGAGAAGTTGTTGGTCCTCCATCGGGCGCCTCCCCAGGTGGCGGATAGCGGAATGCCTCCTAGATATAGGTGGTACCGGGGAAATGAAATACTCAGGGCGGACCAAAACCAGTAAACACTGCAGCGTCTGATCCAGAGTTGTCGGCTGCAATCAGCATCTGACCCAGAGTGGGCGGCTGAATCGAAACTCACCAACCCGTTTCAGCAGGCGGGGTGTTTTAATCGCCAAAAAATCCTCAATGAAATGTCAAGGTTCAGAACTAAAATACCTCAGGCAAGCAGAACGAATCGTATCTAGTATAAGTGACCTAAAAAACTGTTTTCAAGTTATTAGGGCCCTAAACTCTATACATTTTTTTAACGAATTTTTAATGAGATTTGGGCGCGACGTAGGTATCAAAACTCCTTTTGGCTCCGGCAAGCTTTCCTCATCTTCACCAGTTTTTAGGCCACGAGCCGCCGCTGACAATTTATACTATTAATAATAAGAAATGTTTTTCTATATTTAATCAACATAATTCTAAAATACTCAATGTAATCACGATTATTTGTTTCTTATTATAATACCATGCTGACGCACACGAAAGATCGAGCAGCTTCGTATGGGTTTCGTATTTTTAGCTGTGTTAGGGAAATTTGAAATCTGTTGGTTATTTTAAATAAAAGTCAGTTTATATAAATCGTAACGTGAAATGATTTTGCTGTGAAAAATACTATAGTGAAGGACATAAAACCTGTTTTATTTCCAAATGTATTTCTTATTGAGACCTTCTTGGATTGAAAGTACGTTAGTACGATATTCAAAGACAACTGTAAAGAACCGAAAGGTATAATACGTTGCATGCTAGAACAGCTATAATCTTACCATACTCTTTATTTTTTTCCCATTCTTCTACACCTTATTGTCTATTCTTTATGTTCCTAATATTCGGAATATTAAAAAAAACAGGACAAAAAAAAAACAAAAATACAGAACAACTGATTGTACTTCTGCAAAAAATAAAAAACAAAATAATGTTCAAATACATCTGGACAATTTTTACAAAGTTTAAATAATTTAACAAAGAATGTCTCTTTTATAATATTTACTTTAAAATGTGTACCGAGAATAAGTAGTAGAGAGAGAAATAAATTACCTCAGAATAAAATGTACACCTAATTCCTTTGTACAATTATAAATAAATAAAATACTAATGTTCAACAAAAAATGGAGAAACTGATACTTGAGAGCCTAGAAGAATCTAAGAGCTACTTGAACAGTTCATCGAACAGAACATAAACAGAACAATTGTTGGATTCTTTAAAATAAAGAATACTTATAATTAAAGTTAAAATTTAGACACGGTTTGCCTAAATTATCAATAAATTCGTATAAAAATGAATAAACCCTTCAAGTAGTAAACAAAAATATACACTAACATGCTTAAAAATAAAAAAAATACATATTGTAGTAATATGTATCAAACAATTGTCACAAAATGCAAATAATAAAACAAGAATGCCCTCATATTCACAGAATTATGTTTCCTTTAAATGTATATGCGTTTTGTGATAATTTTGGTCTTATGTTCACTTTTTAAAACTCATATAGTTCTCAAGTAACAGTTCAAACTACAATGCCGCTGTAAATGTTAACGATGAGTTGACTCTTCCAGTCTCTTACTTAGCCTTAAGGAGCTTCATCAAACCATCCGTTGACATGGATTTTGGTCTTTCGATGGGCAAGCCGAGAGCACGGTCCCAGATGAGCGACGCCATTACACCAAGAGCCCTCGATACTCCGAAGAGAACGGTGTAATAGCTCATTTCTTTAAGTCCATAATACTGAAAGGAAAAAAAATAAAAGTTTATAAAAACTATTTTACATAGTTAATTAATTAGATTGAATTAGATTAAATCTTACCTGTAAGAGAACACCGGAGTGAGCATCTACATTTGGCCATGGGTTCTTAACTTTTCCAAGCTCGAGGAGGATTGGAGGAACAACTTTGTATACGTTGGAGACCAACTAAAACAGAACAAAAATTACAATTAGAGGAGATAAATATTTTACAGCCTATTTGCAATATTAACCATTATTTTTTCATATTAAAGTCTATTTGCTTGTAACTGGCAACTCATTAGAAATACAAATTTTCAAATACAGGTTAAGGGTTACCTTCAAGGCCATAAACCATTGCCGTACGGACATAGTTGAAACCAATAAGGTTTTTTTAATTAAGAGTTATGCATTAATTTGTTTAGTTACATATACATTAAAAACCCAATGGAATTAAAAACACTTAATACTAATAATAATAATAATAAGAAAATAAAAAGCACGAATTTTGTAAAAGTTGTATCTTAAGCAGATAATTACCTATATTTTCTTTCCGCTCTTTAATTTTTTTACGAAGCAATTTTTCTCTTTAAATTTTAATAGTATGTAGTATTATCATTGGATTTATAAGGCATATCTATACTATTACATTCATATAATATTTGTTTCATTAGGGAATAATCCTTTATTAATGACTTTAAGGAATTTGACAAATCATCTTTGGGGTATCTGCCTAGCTGCCGACCGAGTAAGGGAAAGTTGTGACAAATTTGATACCGCCCGTGTTATCATTTCAGTCCACGCGTTAAAAATGCATCATGGTTTCAATTTTTTGCTGCTAAACTTAAAAACGGCACGTATTGTCTGATAGAAAAAACTATTGTGTTAAATGTTCATGACTCTCTTGTTCATCAACAACCTTTAACAACAGTTAATAATGTAGTGACTATATGCTCCGGTATTACAGGTATTAGTGAAAGAACCATTTACAGATTTTTAAGGGAAAGGAAACAAGGAAACATTACTGGGCCAAAAAGACATGAAGAAAAACAAACAGGAAATTGATGACTTTCATAGAAACGTCCTTGGGAGAAAAGTTAATTCGTTCTATTTAAACAAGGAGATTCCACTGGATACAATGTTTAAGGCAATACGAGCTATTAATTTTCTTCAATTTGGCCGAGATAAGTTATAGAAATTACTTAAAGAAATCAGTTTTTGCTATGAAAATCACAAAAAAACCTGTATGGAACCATACAGAAGAGATTATTTGTTGGCGAAGGCAACATTTGAGAACGATAAGATTTAGATTGGAAGGAAGATGGATTTTCTATTTAGATGAAACCTGGTTAAACGAAAATCATACCGTTTCAAAAGTATGGGCAGATAAAAATACAGTATTGTCCAAAATAAACAGTACTGAAACTGAAACATAGATGTCTCTTTGTGCGCGCTGTCATATTGAAATTAACTAGTATATACCTGTCAAGTAATCCTTAAACAATTAATGATTAAGGCCCAATTGTTAAAAATGGTGTTAAGTACAGAGAAGAAAGTGTTTTTTCTTTGTGAATTTCTCGTGGAGCATTATTTTCGCTCATACGGAATCGGCCGACGTAATAGTGCAAGTCTGCAATACGTGTGTGATCCATTCACACAACGGTTTACTAAACGTTCTCCAAGTAATGATGTAATTTTGAAGGTTTTTGAAAAGTTTAGAAATATGGGTAATGCATTGTGCCAACGAAAAGGAAACTCAGGGCGTACCAGGACAGTTAACAACAACGATAACCATGAACGTGTTTTTGAGCGAATCTTGGAAAATCCTAAAGCCAGCCAGACAAGAACGGCGTTGCATCTTGGCTTAAAACGAACTTCCTTGCAAAGAATCCTGAAGGAGCTGGATGCATTTTCGTATGTGATTCAGGTACATCAACACTTATATCCCAGGGATTATCACAGTACAGTGGAATATTGTGCCAGAATTCTTGCATTACAGTATGAAAATCCTGAATTTTTGAAAAATGTATGGTGTTCAGACGAAGCACATTTTCATTTGTCAAGCCATGTAAATCGTCGCACAAATCGATTTCTGGGATTTGCCAGACAAGATGAAGTTCAAGAAGTTACTTTACATAGCGCAAAAGTGAGTGGCTGGTGTGCAGTTTCGGGACACGGAATCATTGGTCCATACTTTATCGAAGAAAATGGTAGGCAAGTCACACTTAATCAATAGAGGTACATATAAATTTTAACACGCTTTATCTCTGATCTACGTCAATTTTGTCGGGCACGTAATTTGGCATTTCGAGACCAATTTTTCCAGCAGGGTGGGGCAACTTGCCATATTGCTGTCGCAGTTCGTCAATTTCTTCAGGGACATTTTCCAAACAAATTCATTTCACGATTTACTGACTTCCCTTATCCTGCACATTCTCCAGACTTCACATCCAGACGCATATATTTGGGGCATGGCTAAAACTGCCGTTTTTAAACGGGCACCACAAACCATCAATGAGTTAAAGGATGCCGTCAGAGCCTTCTTCGCGGACTTGAGACAACCTTTATTCCATAACATTACGAGAAATCTGGAATATCGGTACGAAGTCTGTCTTGAGAGAGGAGGAGCTCATTTAGAACATGTTATTTTTTTCTATAAACATACAGAAACTCTTGTCTACAGGGACCCCATTGAGTTGATCAAGCATGTACACATTTACATATTTATTTTGAACAGAATTTTGAATCCAAACTGCCTAAAGTATTTTTAACTAACATTGTTGGTACTAGCGTTGATTGAATAACCCGAAGTACTAGTATATATTATGTTCCTCCCCCTCTTTGTTTTCATATGCAACACATTTATTATAAATAATTATAATTATACATTATAAATAATTACAATTTCACAATGTTCACAACTTTTCACAGATACTCACATATAGGCAACCATCAACGCTCTTTGAATTAAATCAGAATGTCCAGTTTTAGGTCTTGTCTATAAAACCCACATATTTTCAACAGTATATTCTCAAAATTCAACCTATCATTGTTAATTTTTGTAAAATCCTTATGTTAATAAGTCAGTCATGTTAAAAACTTCTGAAAAATTTTTAAATCCATTTTGGATAATTTTTAAAAAAATTTTATTAATAAAATTTTATACCAATTTACAAAAAGAAGGTATTAGTTCATTGTAAGTTTTAAACTATGGTATACAGCCAACCACCGGGAATTTCCCATACACACAAAAACGGAGATTATGAAAACTATTATAGCCAGTTGACAATATGTTGACATAGCAAAAAATTAATTACCAACTTTACTAGACAGTTGGGACCGGGATCAGTGAACCAAGTATAACAAATATTCGATTTCGCAGAAAATTATTTTTAAATAACATGAAGGACATTTTACTTTGGAACGGGATACTCTCAGAACAATTAAAAAAAATCGTGAATAAATCTGAAACTTATTTGAATCTGAAAACTACGATTTTCCATCAATTTTATCACTGTGAATTGCATTTGAGAAACTTTATTATTATTAGGGTATTATTTAATTAAGAAATAATTATAAATAGTCCAGTTTATTGAACGTTTGTGTCCACAATAGATAGGAAATATTTATTAGTTTTTTTTCTATGGTTTATTTCCTATCACACCACAATATTTTGTTAATTTCAAATCGATCGATCAAATATTTGACATTTCGCCATATCCCCTTTATTGAATACAGTAAATAGATAATAATTTATTATTTTCTACATCAAACTTTTTACATCAGGTTAAAAATATTTTTGAGGGTGGTCTGATAAGTTTTTTTTGAAAAGCGAAAACGGAACAAGCAAGTTCAAAACAAAATGTTTTTTTCCTCTTTCCATGCATTCAAAACGATTCTGGAAAAAGAAAAAGTCCTTATGCAATAAATCAGGTGATTCCGGGCACTTTTTGAAGTGCAGTTTTTGCGTGTGAAGAATTATTTTGTCATCACAGTTTACGGAAACTTCACATGTCGACTCACATCGAAACCTCGGAATGGAATATTTCCACGGTTGTAGTAAACGTTGTTGTTTTAGTGAAGTATTTTCGTAGATTTTCCTGTCAGTTGTGTTTTAATTTCTGAGATTAGTTTTTACAATAGGTAAGAGTTCTTGTGGACACTAAAAGTATCAAGAATGAACATATTTGAAGCATTGGAAATGTGGATTCGTAGACGAATGCTGATGATATCTTGGACAGTCAGAAAATCTAATGAGGAAGTACTAAGAAGGGCCAACAAGGATAGAGAATTACTAAACACCGGAAAATGTCTTATCTGGAACATTTAGTAAGGGGAAATCGATATAGAATACTACAACTGATCGTTAAAGGCAAAAGATGCAGTAGAGGTGTAGGAAGAACACAGGTTTCTTGGTTAAAAACATTCCTAAATGGACTCAGATATCAAATGCAGGACAATTATTATCTGTGGCAGAAGATTGAGAAGCCAACGGCTTCTCGCCAAAAATGGTAATCGCCAAGTCGGATAATTCTATTATACTCATGCTGAATTATTGATAAAATTTGTCTTGATTAACGATTAAATCAGGAAATAAAGTACCAAATTCATTTTGCGTGTTTCCGTGACTTTTCACAAATTTCATGCACCCATTTATTACACTCCCTTTTTGAAAATTGGTTCTGTTGTTCCTCTTCTTTGCACAAAAAACTAACAATAATAATCTTTAAATCCTTCATGACATATATAAATCTACTGACTGAGTTGACGTGATTTTGCGGTCAAGTGCGCGCATACTTTAAAGAAATGGTTGCGAAGTTATTACGATCATTACAAGTATAACTGATGAAACAATCGATTATTTTCTTGGACGTGCTCTGTGAATGAAAAACTTTAGTGGGATTCGGTTCTTGTTTTGGTCTTCGATTTAATTATTCGCTATTCATCTGAAACAGATCTTTCTCAAACATCTAAATGTGTATATTGAAGTCTGAGATACGCCAAATATAGAGAGACGTCTCTATCCAATTTTGGTTACCATCGTAACATTCATCACTGTCGGATGCAGTCTTCTTTAATGATGGATGCTCCATTACCAAAAGTTGCACGAAACGATTCTATGTATTGTCTCCTAAAGAATGCCTTTTTTTAAAATTATAAAAATCATCAAACGCAAACCTTCACGGGTGATTCCGATTTTTGCACAAACTTGATTCTTTTTAGCGATAACTATCGACAACCCACTTGTTCAATTTTTAAGTTTTCACTGGTTTACTGAAGCCAAAATCAGTATTGGGGCCATCTGTGGGTGGATTGTAAAAACACAAGCCTCGTACTTACGTTGAAATTTATGTTGCGAGGACTGTACATTATTACCAAATTGTCTTAGTAGTACGGTAGTGTACGACATTGTACAGTACAAATTACCAAAACATAAGGTTATTTCGCGCGATTAGGATGGCATGTTAGATGAAAACTTATTTATACATATAAGACAAAGAGATATTTAAATTGGGATTTTTATTATTGAGGATTGCTATACAAATACTAGAGAATATAAACTAAGCCATTAGGCTGATTTAGGTAGTTATTGTTTTTCAATAATAAATACCAGTAGTCACCTACATGGTTCTCCGTAATTATCTTTCTCCCTTACTGAACAACATTTTTTTAAGATGTGGGATCAAAGAATTTGTTAATTCCTTGAAAGGATACTTTTTTTTCTCCAAATCCATAAACGAAACTTTATCAAATCATGATATAGAATATTAATTTGGACGGCAAAACTGTGATTCTAAACTCATACTACAAATCAGTTCATATACTTTTATGCCTTACAAAGCCCGTTCCATAGGTTTACATTAGTTAAAACATTCCAAAGTTTAGTTAAACCGTTTCATCTATTCGTTCCGTGCGTGACCATGGTAGGGGTACCTTGAAACGATGCCAGCGTGCGTAGCGGCGAAATATGACAAAATTGGACCTACCTTTTTAAGCATAAATTTTATCAAAAATGTGTGCAAATACATGTTGCGTATTTAATTGTGCTAATAATAGCAAAAATAGTAAGTGTAGTTTTTATAGGTTCCCAAAGATTACATATAAATTAGAGAACAGAAAAAGATAGATCCGTGCTATTAATATGAAAAAGTAAATATCACATAACTTAATTTTTATGCAATTGAAATAGGAAAAATTTAAATCATTTACCTTAAATGATATTTTATAAGGCTTCAAGCTAACTGCAGAGTGCCTGATGACTTTAGCTTTTATATCATAACTTTTACTATTACTGTGTTTAATTATAATGCTCTTTCACGTGAAAAACTTGATTTGCCAGTACTAGATTTTTCCCTTCTTTTCCGTTTGAGGTTGAAAAGATATATTATGATGAATTTTGAGAAACCCAGTTTTTAATACTACAGTTATTTTATACATAAACTGAAAAAATATGATTAAAAAGGTAATTATTAATAATTGTCAATTTCGCATGTATTAACATGCGAAATTAACAATGTTAAACATATGACATATGTCATATGTTTAAACCTTAAAATTGGTAGGTCCAAATCTGTCAAATGAAGGCGGTAGGTGTCGCGTCAGTCACGCACGGAGCGAATAAATGCATGAAACAGCATAATTTTTTGTATTATTCATAATTCTGAATCACATAGACGTTAGACTTTAATATGAAGATTTCTGAAAACACATTTTCTTGATACTTACTTGGAACAATGGATCGTCAGGTAAATGTTTGAGCGCGAATTCTCTTTGACAAGTATAACGAGGATCAGTCTTCCTCAACACAGCGTGTCCATATCCAGGAACAACTTGTCCCGATTTAAGAGTTTTCCAGATGAAATCTTTGAGTTCTTCTTCTGTCGCCCTGTCGCCGACTTGTTGACGCAGTTTTTGGAGCCAGAGAAGTACCTGAAAAAAATGAATCATTAAGTTCCAATAAAATTAAAAATAAGAAAAAGTGACAACTTTAAGTGATTATTGTAAAATTTATTAAAAAATGCTTTTAGTGATAAATTATGAAAATTTACAGAACTGTTCAGAAACCAATTAATTTTATTTCTTTTTACATTTACTTCATACATCGTATGACTTTTTATTTATTATATACATATATTTAATGTAAATAAACCACAATTTTAATTAAAAATGTTTATATTTGACGTTTAAATTTTCACCTCGGAATTGTCCGTGTGAGGTGAGACTTATTTGATTTTCATACAGAAATGTAGTTCCAGGAAGTCCAAAGTTGACGAGTTTCTTGAAATCACAATACCAATCGACCTATTCACCATAACTGCTTTTCACTGTTTTTCAAGTACGAAAAACATAAAGGAAATTTCGGGGTTTTATTATTTTAGAGAGCTTGTAGTTATAAAAGGAAGAGGGTGAGGAAGAGAAAGGGAGAGAGAGAAAAATGGAGAGACAGAGAGGAAGAGGGAGAGATAATCAAGACAATTTACACTATACAATAATATGCACGGAAGATATATATTCTAAAAAGAATGTATGTTTTTATACAAACTTTAGGGAAAGTACGGGTGTATATGAATAATTTAATATTCGACGGAATTCCTGAATCAGATATCCTTGATTTATTAATATGGTCCAGCATGCATCGTCTAGATGAAACATTTCTTCTTCTTCTTCCCCACAATTCGGCTTATTCATTGGCTGATTAATACCTGTATAAAAATACCAAGTTTTAAGTGGTTAACCGATACTTCTACCGTTTGATGGTTTACTATTGCTATATTGACTACTATCTTTGCTTTATTATCTACTAGGTCAGAGTTTCCCAAACTTATCTAAACCGCGACCCCTTTTTGCTAAAAAAATTGTTCGCGACCCCCCAATTTCCCCCCACTCATTTATTCACTATTATTTGACAGAAATAGCGTGCCTAATTTACAATTATCTGATGGTTTCTCAAATTTAATTTTAGTTTACTGTTTAAGTTTAAATCAAAAACAATTATTTTATTTTAATACAATTATTTTAATGATTGCGATCTGTCCCACTAGTAATTAGTAGTAGGTACTTCTGCCAGAATAGCATTTACAATAAAAATAAATAATAAGAAGTCAACTGCACATTGTACACCGCGACATATTAGCTTGTGTCTACATCGCAAAACTCTTCCATGATAATCGCGAAAGCGCTCGCTACTAGATGGCACTCTGGAACGTTCTCGCCTCGTTTTGGGCTTTATATAAGCGGCGATGCGCAACGAAACCTCAGTTCGAATCCAAACAGCCTATGGTGGTGAACGCGGTGTTGAGTAATGAGTAAATATTTTACGACTTACGTATTCCCGTTTACGTATTTACGTCTACGATAAATTATAAATTATGGATAAGTTCTTAAAATGAAGTGCAGAAACATCTACGTCTGAAAGTGGCAGTAGCAGCAATAAAAAGAAAAACAGATTCTACATTGATGAATATCTTAAATATGGTTTTACCGTTATTTCCAATAAACCACAATGTGTTATTTGTGGACAAGTCTTGTCAAAAGAAAGCATGAAGCCATCAAAGTTACTTCGACATTTAAATAGCAAACATCCAGATAAAAAAGACAAGCCCGTAGAATTCTTTGAAAGAAAGCTGAACGTCCTTCACAAACAGCAAGACCGTTTTACCTTGGCAACCACTACTAATGAAAAAGCATTATAAGCAAGTTATAAAGTTGCTTATCGTGTTGCCAAAACTACTAATCCGCACACAATTGCTGAAAATCTGATTTTTCCAGCAGCTGTTGAAATGGTACATATAATGTGTGGGGAAAGAGAGGCTGCAAAATTAAATACAATACCTCTGTCAAATAATACTATCCAAAGAAGAATTAGTGATATGGCAGAAGATATTCAAGCGCAAGTTGTGGAAAATCTTAATAAATGCACGTACTTATCTCTTCAAATGGACGAATCCACAGATATATCTAACTGTGCCCAATTCATTACGTTTGTAAGATATGATACAAATAATGGCATTCAAGAAGATATTTTATTTTGTTCCCCATTGGAGACCAATACCACTGGAAAATGTTTACTCGACACTTTTGTGAAACGTACAAGTAAATATGATATTGACTGGGGTAAATGTATTGCTATATGCACAGATGGCGCTAAAGCTATGACAGGACATAAATCTGGTCTTGTCGTCAAATTATAAGAAATAATGCCTAATGCCAAATGGAGACATTGTTTTTTACATCAAGAAGCTCTTGCGTCCAAAGCTTTACTTCCTGAAATGGACTGTGTTATGAAAACCATCATTAAAGTTGTAAATTCCATTAAAGGAAAAGCTTTGCAGACCCGTATTTTTAGAAAAATTTGCGAAGACATGGGTGCTTTATTTGAAAATCTTCTCTATCACACCGAAGTAAGGTGGCTTTCAAGGGGCAACGTCTTAAAAAGAGTATTTCACTTAAGAGCAGAGCTTTTAATGTATTTGAAAACTGAGAAGTCCCCATATGAAAATCAATTTTCCGATCCTATTTGGCTTCTGAAACTAGGTTTCCTTGCTGATATTTTCGAGCAATTAAATATTTTGAACAGTAATTTACAAGGTCGCGACATTAATATAATTACAGCCACAGATAAAATTAAGTCGTTTCTAAGAAAAATCGATTTATGGTCGACCTCACTTGGCAAAAAACAACTCGATTCATTCCAGTGCCTTCAGGAAATTATGGAAAATGTATCCAATTACAGTGCTACAAATTTTGAACAAATTTTTGCTGACATGCATGTTACTTTGCTCAATTTAAAACAACAGCTCTGTGATTATTTCCCCGAAGAAATTCAAAACAGTTACGACAGTTGCAGATGGATACTAAATCCGTTTTTAGCCGATTCCTTTCAGCATGTTGAAATAGCAATAAACATTGAAATATCAAGTGATGGAATGTTGAAGCTCCAATTTTTTTCCCAGAACTCGGACCAATTTTGGACCGAAAAGATGCAGGAATGCCCCCAGTTGGCGAGTGACGCTGTAAAATGTTTGGTTCCATTTGTAACATCATATTTGTGTGAGTTAAGTTTCTCGTCTATGACTGCCATTAAAACAAGAGTTAGAAATCATCTCGTACTTGAAAATGATATAATTGTGTGTGTCTCAAATACACAGCCTAGATTTGAAAGATTAGTTTCACAGAAACAGGCGCATAGCTCTCATTAAGATTATAATATTTGACTTTGTTTTACTCTTTTATTTTTACGGACTTTAATATTTAGTTTTATATTTCGTCTGATAATTAATTGTTAATTTCTATTTACGGCGTTGTTAAAATAAAAATACATGATCTAACAAAGTGGTGCTTTTGTCTTATTTTGGAAATGTTCGGCGACCCCCCTAGTACCTCATGGCGACCCCCACTTTGGGAAACACTGTACTAGTTTATATCCTGTATGTATAATATAGTTTCTCCTGATAGCTTAACTTCTCTTTCGGACTCACAGCGTATTTCCTGTAATTCTTCATGCCGTTGGGTAATATTTCTTTTACTAGTTGATATTAAACTTATATTGGAATATTGAGACAAAAAATGTTTCTTGGTAAAAACAAAGTTGTATTCAATACAATTCAATCAATATAATATGATTTTGGGGTATAATGTCAGAAACATAACTTGTCTAAATTTCCTAGCCATTTCCTTTCGGTTCGGTTTCCTATCAAATTCTTGGCTGGTACTAATAATTACTATGTAATGTATTTATGCAATAGAGTATCCCGACATTTTGTAGTGAACACAATGAAGTAATTAAACAATTTTGTTGCCAAATGAGAAACATTTGGTAACAATTAGTTGTTTGGCACTTAACAGGAGTCAAACAGTAGCTAACTACTAAATACCACAGCAACGGAATATTTATTTTTTAAATAGTGGGAGGTAGTCTTACTGACTCAAATCCCCGATTTGAGGGTTAAATTTCAATATAGGTGTCGAAACTTATAACCGAGGCACTTAAATACTTTTAAATTCTATATGTAAAAGATTATAATATCAATGTTCGTCCGTCAAAACATCAAATCCTGGGAATGATCGGTCCTATTGCACCTAAACTAAAAATATGAACTGAAATCACAACAGTGAACATCAGCTGAAACGGCCACAAAATAGAGTTCAACGCTTTAGTTCATGATATATCCAAAATTGGATAAAAATTTGGTACATTCATTCAATTTGCATCTGGTATCCTAGATAAATGCAAAATTACATCGATTATATCACGAATGTTGTGAATTGCTTCTGTGACCTTTACATGCTTACATAATTTATCATTATTAAATTGTTATTATTCCAGTAAAGCAGATACGACTTTTATTATATTACAATATTTATGTTAACGTATTCCTATAGAATTGTTCTTTTTCACGTGACACTAATTCAAGATTTTTCTCACTTAAATAGTGTTCATGACATTGGCAACTTTGAGATAACAGAGGCCAAGATTAATGTTATCTTCACGTGCTTGTTTTAATCTCGACAAGTCAAAGTTTTGTGAAAAATTCGAGATATCAGTCAAAATATCAAACAATTATTAAAATGTAGATAGGGGGAAAATTCAAGGGTACGTTAAACTCATGTTATGTTACCTTAGAAATCCGTGTCCTCATGCCTTGATAAATCATTTTTAAATTTCAAAGCGTGGGATTAACGAAAATGCTAGTTCCTGAGATTAGGACACTATCGTCTAATATGGAGACTTAATTTTTTCTGCAGGTTATTCGCCAAAATATTAACCACTAGACCAACAGTAAAATTTGATTTGAATCAGTCCGGGAAAACAACTGGTTTAAGAAAGAGATTTAGCGTTTTTGATCATTTACATTTACGATGAAAATATTCTTCTTCTTCTTCTAAATGTGCCTATCTTCTAGAGCTCTTGGCGACCACATGGACCCATCTTATTTTATTCACAGCAGCTCGAAATAAATCAGTTGACGTTAGACCACTTCACTTCCTAAGATTAGCCAACCAGGATATACGCCTATCTTGGGCCTCATTTTCTTATGAATTAGATTGAGTCGTATGTTGATATTTGCAACCAATAGACTATGATCTGAGAAGACATCTGCGCCTGGATATGTTTTTGTTGAGGTGATAGAATTTCTCAACCTTTTGTTTATGTTGATAAAATCAATTTGGTTTCTTATGATTTTCCCTGGGTTATCACCGGGTACTTTCCATGTATAAAGCCTTCTTGGGTGTAGATTAAAAGTGTATTCATTACAACCATATCCGTCTCTTGGCAGAACTGGATCAGTCTTTCTCCTCTTTCGTTTCTTATGCCAAGACCATATGACCCCTCGACTGTATCTTGTCCTATTTTGCCATTGAAATCGCCCATGATAATAGTAAGTTCATGTTTTTTGGTCAGTTCTAGAGAGTCAGTATGAAAATATTAGAGAGGTTAATGGATATAAAATACTGCCATTTGTTTATGTAGAAACTGAGGCGCGATACATACTTTAAACCAATCAACTTAGACGTTCTTTGCAGCTATCTCTATCCTGTCCCTTCTTATTCTTGCATATTCATTCTTTTTTTGACTACTTCATCTTTAAACGATCTTCGATGCCTTCTTTCTTTATTGGACCCCTATACTACATTCATGCACTATTCGTTATCTTAGTTCTTCCAATGAAGCTGAAATTTTGATTTCTTTCCCTTCTCAATATTTCTACTTGGTCATAATTAGGCGTGTAGCCCATCGTGACAAAATGTTCACTTCATGCACAGGCTTGTACTTTACTCAGATTAATGTCACTCTTGTGCGATGTTAATCTTCCCGAAAAATTTCTGGACGTTATTACAATATATACCTTATCACAACTAGTACAGGGTACACCACATTGGAGCTTTCTTTAATATTTAAGGTTGTTTTTATTTTGGTGTGTAACTTCGATAGCGTTTTTATATTTCTTTTGATATAAGGTACTTTTTTAAATGTATTTAACAGTCTTTTTGTTAAATCTGGAATATATGGTACAGAGAAGTAAACCGTTCGTTGGTTGTTTGTAGAGATCTCTGTTGGATCTGCTGTTTGGACTTTTGAGACACCAAAAATAAGTCTGTTCAGAAAGTTCGCTGGGAATGAATTCTTCAACACGATCATTTTTAGTTTTGTGAGACCAGCTGTTCAATACTCAGGATGTGACAAGGTTAGAACTCTACTTGTCATATTTAATACTAAGTTGGTCTTCATCGTAGATGGATGTGCTGAAAAGTAATTTTAATAAACATGTTGCTCTATATTGGCTTTCTGTACCATTCTGATTTTAGAACGTTGTTTGTATCGCGGTGCACCATCATATCCAGAACTGGGATGCAGTTGTTGTTTTCTAATTCTACTGTAAATTGCAAGTCTAGACAGTGACTGTTAAAAGATATGTAGTGTGTCCATGATCTTGTCTTTTGGAAGTGCAAGAATTAGATCATCCATATATCTCATTAAAAATGGGACATTAAACGGTTATTGGCTAATACAGCTTTCAATTGAGCCATCCAGTACAAAGTGGCATAGGAATGGTGATATTTCGTTTCCCATGGGTATACCATGTAATTGTTTGTAATACACCTCAATGAAGACCAGTATGTTTGAGTCAAATACGAAGGATAATATTGTTACAAATGAATTAAAATCTAATGAGCTGTGTTGTGACACGTTTATCCATGAGGTTTTGTACACCTTCTAGCATATCTTACTTGATAGGAAAGTAGGTAAAAGTGTATGTTATACTTTAGTTGAAAGGAATAATATTTTATTCAGGACGCCCCAAGGACGTACTAAAGAGTTCTGCGGATACGCTTTGTTTCAGACTGAAACAATGAGTGTCTCGTATTTGAGACGCGAACTGTAGCTGTCTTCTATTCTAAATAGATAGTTATTTTGTATTGACTTACCTCTTGGTTGGCCAATCCGTGGAGTGGTCCAGCTAATCCATTTATACCAGCAGCGAATGAGAGGTAGGGATCGCTGAGGGCTGAGCCCACCAAGTGCACAGTATGAGCAGAAACATTGCCACCTTCGTGGTCGCTGTGGATGGTCAGGTACAATCTCATTAGTTCAATGAATGTAGGATCATCATATCCTAACATAGTTGTGAAGTTATAACTCCAATCTTTGGAGGTGTCGATGGCGCCGATTCCGGAACCGTCCCTGAATGAGTTTCTGTAGATGGTGGCTGCGACAACGGGGAGTTTTGCAATGAGGTCCATGGCATCTTCGTATGTGTACTGAAATGAAATTTTATAATATAATAACATCCGGTACATAATAAAAGAAAATTCATTTACTTAAACATCAAACCACTGACTGTATCTTAAGGTGCCACAAAATATTCAAGAATTTCAATAAGCACATATATGTTTTGGTGGAAACGATCAAAATAAACATTATTTAAGCGAGATTGGAGCAAGGGGATTGTGAAGACAGACACTCGAACGAGAAAACTAAAATGTTTTCAAGCAGACCAGGGCTCACGAAGGGCTGTAGCGCCAACTGACGATAATGAATATATATTTGGTCAATATTAAAAAAAGGGGGAAACTGAATATATAGATTACAGGGACATCAGTGCCATGCCTACATTGGGTACATTGTATGGCCATTACTGTAGAATAGAATATAAGAAGAAATTGATGTCAGGAGAAAAAACTGTGAAACACAGTGGATTTAGACCAGACGGAATGTACAAAAATAATACAGACCAATTTTCTAAATAATCTTGCCAAATTCTTCTGGTTTTGGAGGAGAGTCCAAAAATATGGATAAGAAAGTAGCAACAAGTTATAGTTGGAAGGCATAGGAACTAGAAAGCTACTTTTTTGTTCTAGTCAACTTAAACTAGTTTTTTGTACTCTAACAACAGTATTTATAGAATATAAATGACCTATTCCACATGGTTCAGGATATACCAAAAATCTAGACTGGAAAATTGGAAAAAAGAAAATTAAATAAATCGAGAATATTTGAACTATCGTTTCGCCAATAAAATAGTTATTACAGCTGAATATTTAGGAATAGCAAAAGAAATAGTATATGAACTCATTCAGACAACTGAAAAGTTTGATTTAAACATAAAAATATCTAGGATGACAACTTTAGTATTGAACCAGCACATTAATATCAACGGAGAATAAACAGAACTGGTGAATGTACCTATATAAATATCTGTGATATCAAATCAACTTAGAGAGAAAGAAAAAGAGCGAGCGAGCGGGAGATAACACACGAAATAACTATCGAGGATGGGCTGCATATGAAAACAGAGGGCTGAAAAGAAGAGTGTTTGATCCTAACAAAGTCTTCAGCTACTAAGTTGAAAGAAACGCCAAGAAAAATAGAGCGTTCTATACTTGTAATTTAATAGCTTTAGACAAATGAACTAAAAAATTAAGAAAAATAACTAAGGTGTGCGACGTCATACAGAAGATTATGAGACACAAATGGAGGTGGACCAAACACATAGCGAGAAAGAAGGACAATCGATGGTACAAAGGGTTGCTAGAGAAGAGTGACCGAACTACTGAACAAACTTAATAAAAACTGGATAAGACTCGCATGTAATAAATACGGTTGGAAATATGGGGGAAGAAATATAATCAGTAGTGAAAGATTGTGACTGGATAGTGATGGTGTATTGATCTTCTTTCCTTTTTTTGTTCTTTTTTTAAACTTTGAAACTTTTGTTTTTGATCTTACCAAGTCGTTTGTTTCTCTTTTTATCTGACATTCAAATACCTAACATTGCTCTTTCCATTGCCCTTTCTGTTTTGACTAGTTCATTTCTAGTGGTGTATTGATATACTATCCTTTATATGTTATGTACATGGACTTCGTAAAAAAATTTGTAAAAGCCTTGACAGAAGATAGTAAATATTTTAAATTATAATAAAATGGCTTCAGTATGGACGGTATGGTGACATATGAGAATAAAACACCGAGATAGAAATGCGAAGAATTCTTGTTAGTCGACACCAAACTTAAAGATTTTTACTTTAATTTGTGCTTTCTATGCATTGCAAGGCAAAACAGACGATGAAAAAGATGTAAAGAAAGACATAGGAAATCTAAAAATTGCATTCCACGACATGTCTCCTCATATAAGCAAAAATGTTTGGTATACTGGTTTCTTATACTCATAAAGAGTAAACCGAAATAAAAGAAAAGACAGTTAAGATTTGATTTCACGTATAGTGCCTCTGTATATTCACTTATACGTATTTCATCCTACCAGGATTCATAGAGGAACTTGTACAGAAGCTCTAAAAGTGAAATCAAATCTTTTCCGTCGAAACCTAGGAATCGAAGGTCACAAACAAAAAAAAAATACACATACATACTTGGAAAAACATTTTACAAAATAGCGAGGAGATAAATTTTTTACACAAGATGAAAAGAGACTAGGTGGTTACCAGAAAACTGCGCAGAATGCTTTTGAACAAAATAGTAAATAAAATACAAAAAAGCCTGTAGCCTTTGTAGCGAACATCATAATATATCGAGTCGAAGTTAGACTTAAGAAGCTGTTAAATGCAAAATATATAAGGTAAATTCGATGTGATTTCGAAGTGAAAAAGTGACCCAAGGAACAGAGTATTAAATAATACCCTGTTCCTTGGGTATTAAAACTGAAAGTAACACAAACAAGCCGAGTTTTTAGAACAAGCCCAAATATCCTTGATATTTGTGTTTTGTTTAGGGTATTATTTGAAAGTAAACAAAAATTTATAAATTATTTACATAACTTTCAGTTATTGGGCTTGTGTGTGACTCTATTGTCAATTTCTCATAAACAGACATACCTGGACAACTTTCTAAACATGAACCGCAAAATTTATCATGAATGATTAAATATCTCCACAAAACAACTAAAATTTACAGACAAATAATTATCTTATCATATTGACGAATTCAAAGTATCATATATATTATCATTAACAAGCCATTACTAAACGATCTAATCCGTTCAGAAAATCTTTTTAAAGGCAAGTGGAATATTATTATATAGTCATGTTCTAAATCACTGTCAAGTCTGAGTTTTTAGGTAATTCCTTTCGAAGGAATTATTTCAAATCATCATTGTTATATTGATACTGATCTTCATCGTCATTGTTTCAAAGTAAATACTATTGTGGATTATACATGTGAAAAAAAATAACAAAGTAATATTCACTTTAAATTTTCAAATTTAATTTTCTTCTCTCACTATTCAATATATTGGTAAATTGGTAGTGAGGGAATATATTACCTTAACAAAATAACTAATCAGTGTGTACCACTGAAAAACTAGAAAGATCGCTTAAAATTTTAACAAACCAATTTAACAAACTCTCCCAAAAATTATATAAATATTTTTTAACTAGATATCTTTATTACAATTAAGAACTTTAAATAAAAAAAAAAGAACGAAATAAAGAAAAAGAACAGAAGTATTTAGAGAATAATACATATTATCTTTTTCTTCTTCGCGTGCCGTATCAGAATTATCCGGCGTTGGCGATCACCATTGCGAAGGCTTCTCGATCTTCTGCAATATGGAATAATTGTCCTGTATTTGATATCTGAGTCTATTCACGAATGTTTTTTAACCAAGAAACTTGTTTTCTTCCTACACCTCTACGGCCTTTAACGATCAGTTGTAATATTTTATATAGACTATACTATATGTCCCAGATAAGACATTTTTGATGTTAAACAGTCTTTAGCAGTTCTCTATCTTTGTTGACGCTCCTTAGTACTTCTTCATTAGTTTTCCTTGCTGTCCAAGGTATCTTCAGCATTCATCTATCAACCCACGTTTCCAATGCTTCAATTTTGTTCATGATCAATACTTTTAGCATCCACACTACTGCACTATACAAAAGCACGGACCATACATGACACTTAACCATTCTTTGTCTTAGTTCTAAACTGAGATGATTATTGCAAAGAAATGACTTCATTTTCATAAAAATAGTTTTAGCCATTGCTATTCTACGTTTTATATCTGGATCTAGTGGGTCCGTTATCACAGTTCCCAAATATGTCATTTTGAGAACTTTCTCAACTTGGACTCCGTTTAATTGAAGCTTTGCATCGGGATGTGGGTCACGACTAAACACTAAAAATTTGTTTTTGTTTGAGTTTATTTTAATGCCCATTTCCTCTCCTACCTCATGAATACGATCAAGCAGAATTTGGAGACCTTCAATATTATCTGACAGAATTATTGTATGGTCTGCATATCTAATCATATTAAGAAGTTTCCCGTTGATTTATATTCCATATGGTTGTCTCTCAAGTGACTTTTTAAATAACTGGTCCTAGTAAACATTGAACAATGTTGGCGACAAAATGCAACCTTGTCTAACTCGTCGTTGTATGGAGATTTCATCGGTGTAGTTATCTTCAATTTTTACGATAGCAGTTTGATTCCAGTACAAATTTTTAATGACACGAATATCCTTGTCATCTATTCCGATATTTTTTAGTATTTGCATTAATTTTACATACTGTACTTGATCGAATGGCTTTTCGAAGTCCACGAAACATGCAAAAACATATTTTCTTTGGTCACGGCATTTTTGTAACAGGATGTTAAGCGCAAAAAGTGTCTTCCTGGTTCCCATAGTATTTCTAAAACCAAATTGGGTATCTTCCAGATCTTCTTCGCATTTGCGTCTAATTCTGTTGTGAAGTATTCTTATGAAAATTTTAAGAGTGTGGCTCATTAGGCTAATTAATCGATATTCTGAGCATTTTATCACATTGAGTTTTTTAGGTATTGCGACAAAGATGGATTTGAGCCAATACGTGGGAATCACTCCGGTGTTATATATTGAATTAAAAAGTCTTACTACTACTTTTATGTTATCATCCTCTATTAGTTTCAGCAACAGTTGGTGTATCATCTGGACCAAAAGCTTTTCTAATTTTAGCATTATTTATAGCGTGTTCTACCACGCATTTCATAATTTCTGGGCCGTCAGTACAGTTTTGGTAGAATTCGGCATTCCTGTTATCTTCCTCCTTCTGATATAAACATTATTTGCCATTATTTTCTTATTTCGTGCTCATTTACAATAATTTTGTTATTATTGTCAAGGAGTACAGAGGGAACTCGTTTTTTAAATATGTTACTCATTTCTTTTAGTTTTTTGTGCATATTAAATAAGTCGTGTTTAGATATTACATCCTCCATTTCGTCGCACCTTTCTCTCATCCATTTTTCTTTGGCTAAGTTGATCTCGTTTTTTATTCTTCTCTGCAGGTGTCTATATTCTGTTTCATTAGATTTTATCAGTCGACGTTGTTCCATTAATTTCAAGAAGTAGTCTGTCATCCATTTATTTTTCTTGATTAAGTTTTTTCTATAATCATTGTTTGTGGAGATTTCGTTAATTTGGTTTTTAAACTCACTCCATAGTTCTTCTGGATCTTCTAGTTGTTCTTCGATGTTTTTTATTCTATTGTTAAATTCTTTTTTAATGTTATGCTTTATGTTTATATCGTCAAGTACATTGGTTTTTGGTTTTTGTCGCTGAATTCGTTTTAACCTTAGTTTAATATCTGCTACAAGTGGTTGATGATCAGATTCAATATCTGCCCCAGGAAATGTAGTGACTTTTTTGACAGCATTTCGGAAACGCTCATTTACATACATATTATACTGTCATTAAAAAATAAGGAAGGATAAGGGAAGAACTACATAAACGAGGAACTCTGAAATTAAAAATATTACGATACCTACGATATTCATTATAGTCCAGTCGTCAGAGATTTGATTTCTAAAAACGAGATGAACACGATAAATTTTGCTGAGAATGTCAATTTAGGGACCCCAAAAATGATACAAAAAAGTTTGTCGCTCCTACCCCCGAGCTTCCCACTAAAACACATCTGGTAGGGGGAAAACGAATAAATATCGATTTACGTTTGGTAAATCAATGATTTCCATTTTCTCCCGTACGAGGGAGGTTTTTAGAAGAAAGCCCGAAGGTAGGAGTGGGAAACTTTTTTGCATCTTTTTTGAGGTCCCAAAATTGACATTTTCAGCAAAATTCAGCTTGTTCGTATGCTTTTTAGAGTTTCAGTAGGGTTTTCGTCTCTTAACAACTGGGGCAGAAATGTGTGAAATATCAAAAATAGCGTTCACGAAACACGCTAAAGATCTTAAGCTCTTAAGAGCCAGGAACAACGCAGATAATTTATTCTCTTAAAGATCAGGATCAGATGTCTTAGGTACCTAAAATGGAAAAATAACAAGATATTCGAATAGTTCGTGTCTATTGAAAAACTTTCCGCAAAAGAAGAGATTCAGAAGTTTCAGACATTCAATAAGAACACGTAATTTGATCGGGACGAACCTGCATGGGATATAAATACTTTCAATCTACAATATCACTAAAGAAACATTACTATTAACATTTTTAAGACTCACTATACAGGTCTTTCATAATTTTCTGGACTCTTTTTACCTGTATAATAAAATATTCAGGAGAGTTTCTTTTAAGTCATAAAAGACAACAAATGTCATGCAAAACAGCATATATATATATATATATATATATATATATATATATATATATATATATATATCAATGTGAATTAGACTTACCTCCCAGTATTTGGACTTGTGTACTCCACTGGCATAAGCTTTGGCATATTTACTCTCGCTGTTCATCACGGTAATAGCTGCGGAAAGCTGTGACATGGGATGCACTGACGTCGGTAGTGAGTTCAAGACTTGAACGACGTGTGAGGGCAGTTCAGCCCTTTCGGCCCATTCTTTGGATAGTGCTTTAGCTTGAGCTTCGGTAGGTACGTCACCGGTGACCAAGAGCCAGAAGAGACCTTCTGGGAGTGGTTCGCTGCCGCCTGGTGCTTTGGGGAGAACGTTTTGGCATTCTGGAATGGAAAGGCCTCTGAACCTGATACCTTCGTCGGGATCGAGGACTGAGGTTTCCGTTACTAAGGCTTTGATTCCTCTCATACCACCGTACATCTGTAATGAAACACGGAACATGATAATTACAGAGGTGTAAAATTAATTCATATATTACGGTTATTTGACATCAAAGGAGATAAATTTTGAATAGATGACATATTAATTACTTCAATGTGGATGAAATGCGTTGTTAACAGTATATTTTATAGTATTTTTTTTATTTTTATCAATTATGTTAATGTTAAGTAAACCTCAAAAGTAATTACTTCTCTGAAAATTTAACTTCAGATTATAAAAATATTTTTAATAATGTAATGTGTAGGTATAATTAAATGAACTATTATGCCAATTTACAGAAAAAACCAATATTTCACGAATTTTATAGGAAGAAAGTAAAGAAAAACATAGAATTAATTGATTATAGAGTTAGATTTTTCTAGCTTAATAAACTAATATAATTTGATACCTTTGAATTTTCCATTGTAAGTTTTAATTGTGAGTGGCACTTTTTCGTGGAAACAAAATTTCGATTAACCGTAATTCTTTTAACCTTCTGTTAATCACCAGTACAGCAAAAACAATTATATTCTGCTTCACTTTTTTCCACAATAATCGCGAAAGTCATTGAAATCTAGAAAAACTTAATGACAATACAGAATTTAAAGCTAGGTTTCACCAGGATATTCGTCAGTTTATTAAACGGTTCAAAAATACCGTTCAATCAAAAAATTTATCCTGTATCTACCAAATATCATGGTATAATAAACGACGAAGGTAACATATTGCGCACGCCGCATGACCGTCGGCCAGGGAGTGACGTCACCCGCAGCGTAATCAGTTAAAAACTAGCATCTCTAGAGTGGAATTATCAGTTTCGAAGTTTTCTCACAGTTATATTTTTAATTTTTACGATATGCGTTGAGCGGTTTTTGACTGTTCCTTTGATTACAAGATCAAGCGAAATCGTTGCCCTGACACGAGGTTTTTTCGTTTCCCTAAAGAGAAAAATCTAATTAAACAATGGGTGCATGCCACCGGTAGGAAAGATAAATTTAACCCAAAGACGGCTTATATTTGTTCAAAACATTTTACAGAGACTGACTTTTATGTAAATCTTAAGCATCAACTGCTGAATTATCGGGCGAAAAATTATCGGGGTTTGAAAAAAGATGTTGTTCCCAACAAGAATTTGCCTATGATGAAACCTGAGCTCTGTTGGAGTATAAGCGCAAAATAAATTTTGAAAAGAATGTCTGACATGATTTCAACAATGCGAGTTAAAGGCAAGAAATCATGGGTTTCGTTTCAAAAAGGTAACACAATATATCAAAGTAAAAACACATTTATAACATTTTCCAAAATATTGTAGGTATTCTTATATCAAATAAGGCTTTGCAGTTGCTTCTTGAAGATGTAGACAAACAATATAATATATACTACCTTTTGACAAGGCGCTTAGACCAAGATCCCTTGGAGAATTCTTTTGGGGTCATAAGAGCGAAAGGTGGTTTAAACGATCATCCAACTTCTTTAGATTTTAAATAGCGACTGCGTTCTTATTTAATAGGAAAAAACGAATGTGTCTTTTTAAATTACTGTAATGTAGAAGACGATAGTACTCCTACATTAACTATTGGCAGTAGTATGGTAGAAAAGCTTGCTTCAAAAAAAAAAAAACAATCATTGACACGAATTTTACGGATGGAGATGACATAGTCCTGTAAAGAACTCGATGATTTAGGATATGATGGACTAGGGCATTTAGGAGGATTTATTTGTAGCAAGTTTAAACGCAAGTTACCAAATTTAACTAACCAAAAGTCGACTTCTTACGTCTGGACCAATCATTTGACAGAAGGTGGACTATATAAACCTTCTAACGAATTTATGGCTCATTTGGAAAAACTGGAGATACCATATTTACTGGCAAGCAATATATTTCAAGTCTGTTGTCCGCAAGTGTTAATATTGATTGTCATCAAGATGCTAAGAAAATATTTTTTCGGTTACGTGTGTACTTCCGTATAAAAGATTTTAATAAAAAAAATGGTTTTAGCCACGTACTAATAAAAGAAAATACAAAAAACTATCGCATAATGTATATAGTTTTATATTTTTAAACGTAAATTGTTTAAAAAATGTTTTATATATAGTTATTTAGCAAGAATATTAACGCCATCGTAACATTTATTTTAAAAATTGGCATCGGACTTCTGTAAGTGACTGTTGTTTTATTTAAATTTAAGTATATATTCATCAATTATATATAATATAAAAATTTTGTTACTTCTTAAAAGTTTATGAAAAACATATTTGACTAAGAAAACATGATAAACATTTGTTTTTATTTGAAATGTATGAAGAAAGTAAAATAATATGCAAAATATCCATATTTAGGGTGACTAAGTTAAGAGTGCGTATGTATACAACTAAGGGCAATGTTAATACTACGCTGCAAGTGACGTAGCTACGCAAGGTTAACGCGAATTTGCACTTCGGAATAGATGGCCCTGACCAAATATTAGGTCTTACGACTTTAAACATGCCCGAACCATCTTAATTTACGCTCTCTCATTTTGTTATCAATTGGTGCTACCCCCTAGACCTTCCCTAATACCTCTCTCTACAGTTCTAACCCTCCTGAGGGAGTGTAGTGGTCATCATGTATTGTCCGTCTCCAAATATCTCTGTCTCTGATTATCTGTGGTTGTGGTGATCATGGTCTGTGGTCCTCTAATAAAATCATCGTATTACTCCTTTTGTATAACTCCATTTATCCATCTATTATCAGAAACCTAGATATGAACGGCTTTACTAATACAAGATCCACGCAAATATGCGCATATGCGGATGATGTTGCCATAATAAGCCGCAATAGAAGGGTATTAACCGAAAAAGCTATAGATTTGAAATGGAAAGTAGCTGCATTTGGTATAAATGTAAATGAAAGGAAAACAAAATATATGGAGCGCACAAAGTCGAATCGACATGAGAATCTGAAGGTAGATAACCATACCAACGAATATGCCTCCAGCTTTCCCTATCTAGGCTCAATAATAAATGACAGCGACAACGTCAGTCAAGAAATACAAGCACGGATTCTTAGCGGTAATAAGTGCTTCTATGCATACAAAGGCTTAATCAAAAGTAAGTTACTGAATCGTAAGTATAAGCTTAGAATTTTCTTCTTCACGTGCCATATAAGAGTTATCCGACGTTGGCGATCACCCTTGCGCAGGCTTCTCGATTTTCTGCCTCACATGGAATAATGGAACAGCTTAGAATCTACAAAACAGTAATTAGACCAGTGGTCACCTATAGATGTGAAACGTGGACCTTTTCAACCAGTGATGAAAATCTATTTAGAATATTTGAGAGCAAAAGATTGAAAAAGATATTTGGACCAACCCTTTGTAGCGATGGTTCATCATCATCAACCTGTATGCTTCCACTGCTGGAGATAGGTCTCCTTCAGCTCTTTCCATCTGTCTCTCTCTTGTGCGGCTTGCATCCAGTTATTGCTAACGCGATTCAGGTCGTCAGTCCATCTAGTTGGTGGGCGTCCTCTGCTCCGACAGGACAGAATGGAAGAACGTTGTTAAGCAAGCCAAGACCCACAAATGGTTGTAGCGTCATCAGAAGGAGACTTATCCATTTAAGCATTCTCATTTTCTTCACATGCATTCGCTGTTCTTGTCTCTTTTTTTAACCTGCCAATATTTAGTTTCGTACACCATAGCTAGTTTAATCACAGTTGTAGAATTTTCAGTTTCATCGGAATATTACTGTTCACAACACACCACTCGCTTCCTTCCACATAATCCATCCCGCCCTAAGTCTACTGCATGCATTTCTATCTATTTCTCCATTACTCTGTAATACCGATCGTAAAACTATGAATGTTGACAAACATTTCAATATGCCAAGTTACCATTTTATTCTTATTTTTGTTCTAAAAGTTTTTCTTCAAGAGCTCGTCAATACTTTTTGGTCTAAGCCTATTTCAGTATTTCCTACATACACATCATCAGCGTTAAGCACCAGAGAATGTTACCATATAGTTTCCTTGTTTTCCTATCTAACACTAACGAGAATAAACAAGTACTAGGAACCGAACCCACATCAATCTTACTTTCACGTGAAATTTGTTAATCTCTCTAAAACCTGTCCAAACACTAGTTGTTACTTCCTCATATATTTATGTCTCTCACAATCCACACATATTCACCGGGAACTCTTATTGAATTTCTACCACAGAACCTCTCGAAGAATTCTACCATATCTCGGCAACTGAAATGTTAATTAATGCCTTATATTATCCTCCTGTCTTTAGTAATATTTTTATTATTTACGTTCAGTAATTTTAAAGTATTTCCAATTTGATAATTTTACAACCATAGTGTAAATAATCCTGTGATCAGCCATAAATAAAAAGGAAACCAGCTTTAGATTATCGCATAAATAATTGAAAACAAAATTTACAACTAAGCTAAATATACTCCTAGAACGAAACGAAAAACAACTTTGGAACATCACCAGACAAGCTGATTTATAAGCACTTCATTCATTATCAGAACGATATTTTTTTGTAGCTGCTTTTGAGTTATATTTAAATTTCGAAGTCACATAATAAATACATTGGATTTTCGCAATATTTATGTTGAAGGTAGTAAATATATAGCAAAAACAGTTAAATACAAATGTAGAAGAATATATAAAAATCAATATTTAAGAAAGGAGATAGTAAGCAAGAGAGGATTACTAAGGACTAAAGGTAAATCATCAATACGAACGATGACGGATAAAATAAAAAAAGTTACAAATAGCAAAATAACTGAAGATCAGAAAGGGTTTACGATAGGTAGAACATGTTTATACCACATTTATACACTAGAAAAATTACTACAAATGAATAAGTAAAAAACAAAAATAAAAAAACTTATAGTACTTATTTGTGAACTTAAAAAAAAGAAACAATCCTCCTATTTCTATATACCAAATTTGTTAGACAATTTCTGGAAAGGCGCTTATAAGAGTATTTCAATTTGAATGGGATTATTATGGTTATGGATATGGTAGATCGGGAGAGTGTCGATTTGTGAGCTCTTCAAACATTTAGACCTAACGAAGATCCATTGTATCATCCCTATAATACGGACTAGAGCCATAAGAACCTGGCTTCGGCTTTTCTGCGGTCCAGGCAGCTCCGGGCTTCCATATCTGCTAGAATCAACAGGGCTCCAAATCTGAGCTCTTCTTGCCGTTCCAAACTTCCAATCCTTCAGTAACCTTGTGGCCTCATAGAAAGCCACAAGTCTCTTTAAGAGTAACTCCTTCATTTGGCTCGGTTGCATAAAGGCCGAATCCATGATCTGCCACTTCTGATAGGCTAGTGTTAGTCCAGAGGACACGCGAGGAGGGTTTCTCCTCCTCATCACATAGACAGCACCGTTGCCATCCGCCAATCTAAGCAGATGTAGATGTCGTCTGAGCCTACAGTGGATGGTAAGCATACTGACCACCAGAGAGAATCTTCTACAACCTAGAAGGAGAAGTTGGGCTGGGAGGCTTTTGGATGGTCCCACTATGTGGAGCACTATGTCTAATACCTTAACAACTGACCCAGGAATCCTGGAACCTTCGAAAAGAAGCTCCTTGAGACTGCCTTGACAAGTACTGAAGGTCACTCCAATCAGGTTCGGGTTAAATGGGAATATTACATCAAACAGATATCATAACAATATAATAAATATGATAATAATCCCATTATGTTTATATTGTGATACAATCTTCCCATACAAATAAAAATTAGCTGACACTATTAAGAAGTCGTAGGACTCCAGCTGATAATTCATCGCGTTCCGCCGCTCCGTCATCAGCTTGACAGAATCTGCAATTCGCACTTTCTGTTAGTCCTATTTTGTTCGTGCTCCCCTTGAGGCGACAGTGTGCTGTTAGGAGACCTACGATGATACGCAGATACTTCCTATTCATATCTAGTAGATCTTTGGATCTCTTCTTCGAAGTTTTCGAATGTTTGAGACCCATTTGGTCGTACCAATTGTTACGTTTTATTCGTTACACCCAGTCCGATATTGCTCTTTTGGTGGCGCTTCTTGCTATGCCAACGACAGGTTCTGGGTCTATGTATGATTTTTTTGCTCCTCTCCTGGCAAGTAGGTCTGGTTTTTCGTTTCCTTCAATACTAGTATGTCCAGGCACCAGAGTAAACTTACTTTGTTATCTTTATTCGAACCGAATCAGATTCTAAAGACAGTTCCAAACTAACTTGGAGTCAATCCGATTTTATTCCAGTGCCTTTAATGCCGCCTGGCTATCAGATACAATTTTTATACATCTGTTCCTGCAGTTCCCCTTTATTAGTTCCTCCAGTCACATCTCTATAGCATAAATTTTCGCTTGAAAGACAGTAGAGTGATAATTTAGGTTTTCATCAAGGCTTAGTCTAGGTTTACCGCTGTATACCTCATCTCTAACTCCTTCATCGGTTTTAGAGCCATCTGCATTGATCTATCATTATAAGATTCGTTTTAATTGACTCCCATTCGTCCCTTCCGGGAGGAGGACGATAAACGTCTTTTTCGAAATTATATTTAGGTTGCATTACATCTGGTACCATTTCCAACTCTGGGTGATGTTTTAATATTCTCTCCAGATTTGAGACCGGTGTCCCTGCTTCCTGTCGTATTAGCCTTCTGTATGATTCTACCTTAGCTTCCTTGTTCATCCATATGTAATGAAGGGAGATCAAGCATGACCTCCATAGAGGTGATTGGGGTCGTCGATATCCCTTCTGTTATGATTAAGCATGCTTGTCGTTGAAGCTTATTCAACCTTTCTTTGGTGGTCTTTTGTAGGCATTTAGACAACCTTATTAGTGCATCATACGTAATTATGTTGGTTATTCTAATCAAATGGGCGTTCAAAGTTAGCCGCTTATCTTGTATTACTCCTAGATATTTGACCTCATTCGCCTCTTTGACAGTTTCTCCATACAGACCCTGCACCTGGATGTTATCTAGGTTCCGTCTCCTTGTAATAATAACTACTACCGTTATACTAGGATTGACAGAAAATTTTCTTTGTCGCACTACCTAGTAAGGATATTTAATATTCTTAGGAGTGTACTGAATAGAACACCATATTTTCTTCTTACCATAATTACTAGAGTATTCGCACAGACCTGCACTTCTAGCCCCTATGCGTCAAGGAACGAGATCAAGTCATCCACCAGGAGTGACCACAGGAGGGGAGAAAGCACTCCCTCCTGTGGGCACCCCTTAGCTGTTTTGGCCACAATCTCCTCTCCTTGCAGACCTGTTAGAATCAGCCTATTTTCTAGCATTGCTTTGATCTAGTTGTCTACGGTAGCGGATATCCCTTTTGATGCTGCCGCATCATACATAGAATTTGATAGTACATTATTAAATGCGCTTTCTATATCTAGAAAGGTGGTTATTGAATATATCCATAATTAATGGAGTACTGATTTTCTGAACCACTTTGTCCACTGTTGTTTCTATTAATTTTCCTAACAATTAAATCTGGAATACCAGAAAAAGAGCGCATTACCACAGTTGTTGCTTAACCTGTTTTATACTTTTTCCTATTTTTCATTCCAAACCAGTTTTCACCCTTTCACCCTCCACAGTATTATTATGCCTGATTTTTGCTTCTACATCTAAGATTTTGTGGCATTTGTTCATTCGGCATTCAGAAGCGAACTCTATTGAGTTTTACATTTTAACTCCTTACAATACTATTCATATATGTCTTCCTTTTCTCATGTAATTCGTCATTGCAGAACTTGCAATAGTGAATATGAACTTGCAATATTAGAATACCAAAATGGAAAATTATCGAATATGACAATAGAAATAATCGAAGTTTAACAATGATGAAAAGATGGAAGATATAATATTGGAAACCATGGGAATACAAAAAAGTAATATTATGAATTTTGTAACACGTTAAGTTAAAATACTATATTTATATGGGAATAAATCATATGATAATTACATTTTACATTTGTTTTGACTTTCAAATTGGCTGCCATAAAACACCAACTGATAAAGATTTACAGGTTAATACCAATTCTTAATTTATAAAAATTTTTTTGAAATAGATTTTCGCACTGGAAATCCTTTTTAAAAAGAAGTTATAATGTAATTCTCATTACAATCAATTGTGGCTTAAACCCATAAAAATACAATATTTATACTGGGACAAGATAAATGACAGTAATATTGGATAGGAGAGAGATGGGCAATAGAAAAGACAATAATGTATGGTCCTAAAGTTTTGGGAAAAATTTCACCTGGTCTGATTGAGAAGCAAAATGCATTTAACAAAGAAGGCCATGGAATTTAAATGTCATCAGTTATTGACATTTAATAAACAAAGCACAATATTTTGGTTTGTGCTCTGCAAAATGTCTTATAAAATTGATATTCGTCGAGGTGTTTATAATATGGTTGGGAGAATGTCGAAACGAGATATTGTTAATATTTATCGAGATCAAAACATAAGCAAATCGACAATTTATCGCACAATCAGAGAATGTGAAGAAGGGATACCATGTGTTAACTTGCGTAAAAGTGGCCGACCGCGGATTTTGAACATTATAAGAGAGGCAAGATTGATTGAAGCAGCTAAGAACAAAATTGGGGTCTCACAGCGAAAACTGGCCAGAAGATTTCATGTTATACAGGACCCTATCGAGTAACAATATTATCTACCGGAAAAGAAGGAAAGCTCCAAAATACACAGAGGATCAATTAGAGAGAATTCCGAGATGTTGCCGCGCGTTAAGGCGAGTGCATTTTGTCAACAAGTTGATCGTGATGGACGATGAAAAATATTTTACTTTGTCCAACTCTGAGATGAAGGGTAACGATGGGTTTTACACGAACGATTACGAAAATGTACCTGATGAAATAAAATTCAAAAGAGTTCTGGGCAATATTAAGTCGGAAAGTCTATAATAACGGATGGGAAGCACAAAATCAGGAACAGTTAAGACGTCGCATATATACAAAAATTAGAAAAATTGACGCCGAGGTCGTCCAAAGTATGATGCAACGTGTCAGGGGAATTATTAGGCAAATCGAAAATAATAATCCTTGTCTGTCATTTGAATTTTGATTTATAATAAGGATAGTTAAGTTAAATTGTTGAATAATTTAATAAAAATATAAGATTATTGTGGTCAGAGTTATATGCTTTTGAAATTTTTCCCAAAACTTTAGGACTATACGTTATAAGAGACCTCTGTTCCAACTTTTTAGGGTAATGCACGATAGATAAATAGAACTAAATTCCAACAATAGACAACGTTAATTTCGTTCAGACGTTTTCTGAACGAAATATTCATAATAAATCAATTAATTTGCCTAACAATACATTTATGTCGTGTTCAAATTCCTCTAAACTATCAAATAACTATCCTTGTACTTACCATGTCAACGGTAACTTCACCGACTTTAGAACCTCCATGCTGCTTACGGAAATTCTTGACCCGTTCTTGTTCCTTTGGTATTTTCGCTGCAAGTACAGCTTTGAGGTCCGTTGAACTATCACTTAACTGTCTGAGGACGACGGCAATTTGAGATTTTAGTTTCTGAAAAAAAAAATAGATGTAAATTAGATAAATTACGTCATTTAATGCAGCTGATCTAATATTTATATCAATGTAAATTTGTAGATGTTTTTGTGTTAAAAAATGACATAATTATATTTTAACAGTTTGGTTACTTTGCTATATATATTTATATAAATTACTATAAATAGTATATAAATTTTCCCACAAACTGTGTTATCCATTAGTGGTATAGACCAAGTACATATCTACAAACTATGTTCATATATGGGCAAACTGTGTTCAGATATAAATATGACATGAAGTTTAAATGTTGACATCATTTGATTCAGTTTCTGGGTAAATTCTGGCTCAACAGTTTCGCACTTTGACAATACATAATTTCAACTTTCGATACTTTTGTGAAAATGTAGGTAGCAGATCAAGCGGACTAATGGACCTATTTGGTAACCATGTAATCAGGGTGACTGATGATAGAGACCCGAGGTATTCTCCCATAACCTTTTCGTCAACAAAAGCTCAAGAAGTTATCGACAATGACCAAAGGTGCTAAGAGAATTTCCCAAAAGTAATCGACAACGGCCAGAGTGTACTTAAAGACGTACAAGAAGTTGTCGACAACGACCATAGGATTTAGGTAGTACCTACTCAGTAGTTTCAGTGCAGAACCCATCGCTTATGTCTTCATCTCTCCTTTTCCACATAATGCTACATGGTTCAAAGAGATTATAATCAATGAGGATCAGCGAAGAAGTGCTCATAAATGATCAGAAGCTAGGCTCCGATCAATTATACAAGTACAAAAAATTTTACACGACGAAGGTTACTCTTTTGCAATGCAAAGTTTTTCCCCACTCAAAAATTTATTTCTCAACCCTTTTCTTTCTTAAATTTGAAACAGCATTAACATCTACAACTCTGATGAAATGAATAAGAAATAAAATGATAAGCAGCGAGTTCTGCACTAACTATACACGGTGATACTCCTGACCACCTTTCGGTCATTTATGATGATTTCTTGAACTTTTTCATGCTCTCCGACTCTCTGTTCATTGACGATCGCCGCTTTGGTCATTTTTAATCGATGAGTTCTACACTGATGCTAACGAGTGCTTCCTTAAATCCTAAGGTTATTGTCGACAACTTCTTGTACCTTTTGGTTATTGTCGATTACTTTTATATTATAATGCGATTTGAAATCGTCCATCATAACAATAAAACTAATAACAAAAAACAAATTTAACGGTTATATTTGGTTTCTGTGAAATGATGAAATTTCTGTCTAGGTTAAGTACATACCTATACGTTTTGTGACTATAGATGAGACACAGTTCGTGAATAAAAATTGATGTGTAATGTGTATCTGGAGAATAACGGGCTGATTTTCCTAAATTCTTCTGAACAATTCATGTAATTTCACGTATAGCATGATGCTGTAAGAGAATTTTTTATTTCCTATTGTTTCTTTTAAGGATTAATAAATTATCTTAATATCATTTTAAGCCAATGTCGCATCAGTGGTCCATTAGCACGCGTTTTTATACAGAAATTAACTTTATAACACTATTGTATTTTGGGCCCAAATGGGATAAATATACCTACTTTGGAATAAGACTAATAGTACTCACTTGTATCATTATAAGAGATATATGTCTCCTTCTCAATGTATCATGATGCTACCGTATTACTGTATCATTCAAAACACAATTCAACAATTTTGGCTTTTGCAATTAAAAAATTTTGGAGAAGCGTTATCCTGTAGGAGAAGCACTTTCTTCTGTATCAATGAGACACTTTTTCCTTGATTATGTTGGAACGTCATTCTAATAAATTGGCATAGTTAATACTGTCATGAATTGTGTCCACGTCTCTTAAACAATTGGCCCAGATATTGTCACAAATAACCTCGAAACACGTAATAAAAGCCAAAAAGAAGAAGACATTAATCTTTTCCACTGACAAAATAGTTGTTTTCTTCTTTGGTGATAGGGAATTTTTGTCTCAATTGGTTAGACTGTTCTTTGTACTACTAAAGTAAAGACCATTTACCATGGCCGGTTTGGGATTAAATTCTGATAATTTAATTAATATTGGACCAGGTAAGTGGAGATACCTTTTACATCTCTATGTATAACATTTTACTGCTCTGTTGTATCAGTCAGCACTGCTAAATATATAATATCGTCATTTTTGAATGATTTTTATTTAATTTCTTGTTGTGACATGTTGTGTATAATATAGGCTTACCCAATAATCAAAGTTCTTATTTTCGTAGGATATTTTCAATGAACATATTATTATTAGAAAAAAAAACGGACTACAGTGTCACATGATGGCGGAATCACCTTTCTAGAGGTATGAAAAGTTTATATAAATTAAACTTGATCATTTAGAGGTATAAATTTCTGGGTAAGTATAAGCAATTAGTATTAGTTGCATATATAAACAAATTTAAAATCCATTACACTTAAATGATTAGGTAATACTTTTTAAGGATTCATCAGAAATTTGTTAATGTCAGATCAGACATTGACATGAATTATCAGATATTGAAAAGAAGCATTTTCATTGGAGGATGTCATAAAGTAAATAAAAGGCATTATTATTCAATTTACACCAATGTGAAAGCGAAAGACGTCACGATAAATATCAATAAATAAAGCTGATTAATTTATTTTTAGTTTCAGTTTATTTATTATTTAATTTATGTAGTATTCTTAACTAGTATTTATAGTATATAGATGAATTTAAATGGTTTCATGAAAAAAAGTGTTACCTAAATTTGGATAAATTTATTTGACTGTCGTGCACAAAGTATAGTAATCTACTCGCATATAATGGCTAATCTTCACTCAGATAATTTAGGTAAACCATGTCTTCGTGATACTAGCTAATAGTATATGGTCGTTGAATTATATATTAGTAAACAACGTGATTATTGTTTTTAAAATATCATTAATAATCTCCTTCTTATGGTGCCCTATCCTCCTATCCAATTAGTGGATGTTGGCGACAATTCTGGCATACTCCTTTCGGTCTTGTGTGGCTCTAAAGAGTGCATGGGCATCGAAGTTTGTCCAATCCCTTATGTTTTTAAGCCATGAGTATTTCTTTCTTCCGATGCCCCGTTTTCCTTCTATTTTCCCTTCCATAATAAGCTTTAAGAACTGGTACTTGGAATTTCGAAATATATGACCAAGATAAGCAGTTTTTCTTCTTTTTATTATTGGCAGCAATATTCGTTCTCTGTCCATTCGATTTAATACTTCGACATTTGTTGTGTGATCTGTCCAGGGAATTTGGAGTAGTCTTCTAAATACCCACATTTCAAAGGCCTCCAATCGGTTCATCACAATCATTAATAATACCAATATAAATTTTATTGTGTGTAATAGGTAAATTATATATAAATATTATTTCATTACATGGATTTCAATTGCTTTTAATAAAACAAAATCCAACATTCTTATTGGACGTAAAATATAGGAAATTAAATAATTTAATCGATTTTGAAATGACGGGGAATTAAATTTTAAAGTAACAACTGTTTGAGGCTCACTGATCATCGCTTAATCCCAAACCGGCCATGAGATATGGTCTTTACTATAATATACCTGTGTTACCCAATGTAGACATCGAATAAACCTCGTATAGTCCAAGATCCCAGAGCGATCAGACATAACTTATTTTCACACAGATGAAACCTTAGAGTCTCAATAGCGTCTCGCGTGCTTTGATTACCTGCGCATTTATGAAACTTGCTGAGTGACACCTGGGCAGGTACCAGGTGAGAAAGGTAACTAAAAATAAGAGCTATTTAACTTAAATTTACATAACTGATTTTTATACATATTTTGTAGAATATTATTTTGAAAATACTGTAATAAGTGTCAGACACTTGTCATGGACCAGAACTTTTGTCAGACGCTTTAAAGCTGCACTAAAATTAAATGAACTTTACTTACTTTTACATGTCTGATTTTAAAATATGTTATTAATGGTACTATAATAAAGCTATATTTAATCAGTCAGACAAATTAGAATCACCAAACATCCCTCAAACACAAAAATTAGTTAACTAGAGGTATAAGCGCGAGAGTGCTGTGCGCATGAGCCTCAAAGTAAACAATTCAAATTCATTAAGAATACTTACTGTTTTCGATCCGATTAAATATTTTTGCATCTCTATTTTAATGTGATGAACTCTAGCATTAAGATAAATATTAAAGTAAATTAATGTATTGATATTTGGGATAATTAATTAATTCGGAGCACTTTGGTTTCATAAGAAATTATATTTACTTTATTGTAAAAAAGATACTAGTTAGGATAATTAAAAAAAAATAATTTTTGTAAAAAATCTTCAACTGGGATTGATTGAAACAAATATTTTTCTATATTTTAATCATCATATTCATTGTCGCAATTATTACAAATTTCATCATTCAACCAATCATGATGCTGCTCATCCGAGTCATCATCTTCATCATTATCAGTTATGTTGTTGCTGGCTGGTTGTTCTGCAAAATATAGTTCAAAGAATTAAAAAGCAGAAAATCACAAACATAATAAATTCTAAACCTGAAATCAAAGTATAATACCTGAAGTTTGAAGGAATTCACTAACTTTTGCTGGTAATTGGTCACCATCAAACCAATGAAAGTGATATTGGTTTTCTTCTAATCTCTACCCATTGTGTTCAGGAGTTAAAATGGTTGGTTGTTTTGCATTTGCATTATTCCATATGCTAAAAATGTAATTAGCACGGCGGAATTGTTGGAATAACTCACTTTAGCATGGTGGTAAACTGCTAGCATCAAAATTTTTTAAATTTTTGCGATCGAATTCTTCGTTAATATTAGATACGCTGTAATTATTTAAAAACAATTGAAGCCGGGCAGCATTAATGTTGCACGTATCAGGAAAACTATAAATTTCGCAGATAAATTTTTGGATTATTTCGAAAATATAGTTTTGGGTGGCTTCATCGGTAAACAACTCTGATTCTTCAAACTGCATGAAAGCTCGCTGATATTCATGTTTCTTCAATAATATATTGAATACCCTTTTTAAAAAAAGGCGGAATTAAAGTCACATCCCGTTAGAGCGTGAAACCCTGGCAAACTTCTACATAAAGATGGTCCCAAGTACTCGTAAACCTTTGTCAAATTAATGTATCTCTGATTATTTCCGGTGCCTGCGTTTAACCATACATTCGAATCATCATTTTTTAAATTATGCATATATCGTTACATAATTATCGCAATGTCTCACTCACTCTGAAATGCAAGCACAGCACTCTCGCGCTCATACTTCTGGTTAACTATTTTTTGTGTTTGAGGGATATTTGGTCATTCTAATTTGTCTGACTGATTAAATATAACATAATTATAGTTCCATCAATAACATATTTAAAAATCAGACATGTAAAAGTAAGTAAAGTTCATTTAATTTTAGTGGAGCTTTAAAGCGTCTGACAAAAGTTCTGGTCCATGACAAGTGTCTGACACTTATTACAGTATTTTCAAAATAATATTCTACAAAATATGTATAAAAATCAGTTATGTAAATTTAAGTTAAATAGCTCTTATTTTTAGTTACCTTTCTCACCTGGTACCTGCCCAGGTGTCACTCAGCAAGTTTCATAAATACGCAGGTATTCAAAGCACGCGAGACGAGACTGAGACTCTAAGGTTTCATCTGTGTGAAAATAAGTTATGTCTGATCGCTCTGGGATCTTACTCTAGTACGTTCCAAGACAATACCCTCCCCTCATTTTCCTGGTCGTCTAAGAGTTTAAAATGTGTTATTTGTTATTTTAACGAAAGTCAATCATTCGAAATTTTACCTTGAGATACATTTTTTAAATCAATTTACTATGTTAATGTTGTAGGTTATCCAATAGGAAATTAGGTGATATTATGTCCACAATTATCTAACAAACGTTCGAATTCATGGTCGCTTTCGGTAAATTGTCAGTATCAATTGTAGATAAGAGAAGACTAATTTGTTTTTTCATTGCGGTTTTATCCGAAAGTTAGATGGTACCGATGGTAGCGGTATCAAAATTATTTGTAGACAATTTGGAATATTTAAAATGAAGTGGAATTATTTTTATACGATTTAGTCGAATAAGTACGTTACAAGGTAAACAACTACATGATTAGATTGTTAATTCTATAAATTACAGTTGTATAAAATACTGAATGTGTTGTTTATTACAGTTGTTGCACGTTGTATTTTTTTAACAAAATGAATAATTTAAATATGCACCGTCATTTTCCACTTTGTAATCTTCGTTATAAACATTAAATAATTGGACGAAGGAGTTTAAATGTCGATTGAAGATGATCCACTTCAAGGAAGCTCATTATATCCTTCGAAAGAAGAGACTTCGACTTCATCTAGGTCAGATCACTTCTTCGAAAACTATTTATCCTAGAAATGTGAGGTTCTATATTTAGTTAGTCTATATAAGCCACTTGTCTAATCCATACCACATATTCTGCAAATCCTAAAGATATTTGATTTAGCACACCGTCAACTTATGGAGAGTAACTTTTAATCCATGAAAACAGGCAATACTGTTAAAAGACCCGCACAGTAGAATTGGAGACAACCAGAATCGCCTAAAATCGGAAGACTCGATTGTAAATAGTCCGTCACCTACCTGGAAGTTCAATTAAACGATTATCCTCACTTGGAAGCACGATATTAACACCCTCGACAGGGTGAGAAAAAAAGTCAGATTCATTGGGAAGTTATGTGCCCAGGCAATACTATTAAAAGACCCGCACAGTAGAATTGGAGACAACCAGCATCACCTAAAATCGGAAGACTCGATTGTAAATAGTCCGTCACCTACCTGTAAGTTCAATTAAACGATTATCCTCACTTGGAAGCACGATATTAACACCCTCGACAGGGTGAGAAAAAAAGTCAGATTCATTGGGAAGTTATGTGCCCAATTCGGTACCACTAATCAAGAACTCTCCTCCATAATGAAGAATTACTTTTAATACGGGTAGCATGAATCCATAGCGTAACCAATGAGCCACCTATGATTTACAGGATAAAATGCAAGAGATACGTTTTGAGGATGATTCGAAATGTCGAGGAGATAGAGTGCAGATTGACATGTACAGAGAGCCCGGGACGAACGGCTCATTAGATGGATATGGGAGGAAAACCCAGTCGGCAAGAAACCCTTAGGCAGATCCAGACTCAGATGGACGTATAACATCTTAAAACGTTTAAATACCAGGTGAATACAAGATTAGGGAGAAGATATGATGGAGGCAACGTTTATAGGCAGCAAAGGCCCAAGAAGGGTTGTGAAGTGACAGAGAAAAAAGAGAGAGAAAGAGAGAGAGAGAGAGAGAGAGAGAGAGAGAGAGAGAGAGAGAGAGAGAGAGAGAGAGAGAGAGAGAGAGAGAGACTAGACAGAACCTCTAAAATGAAAGTTACATTTCCAGTTCATTTTACAATCTTGCTGAACACCTTGCTCAACCCAGTGGACAATGATCTCTTGGAAGAACACTTTGACGCTCTAGAACCTTGTTTTTATCTGGTTCCTGTACTACGTAAGCTGCATTCTACACTTTTGCTTACAACAAAGAAGACCAAAACATTCTGAAAACACTCAAAACAAAATTAATTGATCACTACATTCACCGTACATTGAACATCACTAGCCTTAACTGCATCTACCGAATCAATCCTATCAGTTAAATGTTAAAAGCCAACCCAACTATGTACGAACTAGAAAAAAGCAATATTCATATTAATTCCTTAAAAAAAAATGAAAAAAAAAGGGGGAATATCCCTGATTAAATAATCTCAACTTCATTCAATTTATAAAGAAAAAATAATACGGTAATAAGAAATGCCAAAATCTGCAAATTATCGGACAAAATAGGGAGGAAACAATCGCTATTCTTCATCGAATGAATTGAAGAAGTTGATTGGAAACAAGGGAGTGGTTAGCTCTCTCAACAATCCCATGTTATTTTAACATAATTTACTATTTTGTTGGGAATACATCACAATTTTACTTTTGAAATAAGTTTATTTGACGTTTCGATTTCCACTTCGGAAATCGTTCGCAAAATAATGACCATCAACAGCTATTTCATCCATTGTTGGATGTAAGCCTCCCTTAGATGTGTCCAGTCATTCCTGTTTGTTGTTTTTTGCATCCATTCGTAGCCAGTAATTCACTGTCATCAGTCCATCTGGTTTGAGGCTCTACTTCTCTTATTTGTTCTTGAACCTGCCCAGTTCAATTTTAACAATGCAATCTTTTGGATTATATCTGTTACTTTTGATCTACTTCTTATTTCTTTAATGGATTTGCGATCGCTGAACTTGATGTTGAGCATTCTCCGATCCATAGCTCTCTCGAGTCACTTGAAGTTTGTGGACTATGTTGTTGTTAAAAGCCCATGTTTTCAGCAATACGCACTGATAGAAAATTTCGTTCGTTTTTCGAACGAAACGTGGGATCACCATTTTACATTTTTTCATTACTACAGACTGATGGTGTTTCTGTTCCATTTTACCACTTTTATAACTTACCACCACATTTTTTGTGACTTTCCTACAACTTCTCTTGGCTTTTAAATTGCAATTGAGTATTTTTTGGAGATCTCCTGTTTCCCGCCTTGTAAACATTTCATCATTTATAATATGTCTTGTCATTTGTAATGTTTATACTTAGTTCATTACATATATCTTCATTTCTTATTAGTTATCTTCTTGTCTATCCTTTAACAGTTCTTATAAATATGATCGCCGCTGCCGGTATTCTACTATCGGATTAGACAATAGAAGTACTTACATAAGTTATTATATAATACCTCTAGGTTATATTATTTATACCCCTCGTCTGCAATCATGCACTGTTGTTTAACAAAAAGGCTATCCAAACTACTATTCATAGATGTTCAGCGATGCCATCGAAATCCAAAAACACAAATTTAGACTGTCCTACTAAATGTAAGAGTTTTCTACATACAAAACGAAAATTCAAATACCGACTCGGACCAACCGACATCGCCCGGGATGCAGATCAAGACATACATAAATGGCACATATTTTCGGGAATTATTGTGTTAACGATCAACGTTAGGTTGTTCATTTCCGCATAGCCTTTGATAAATTAATGTTTACTGCAATTATGTGTGAAACTTTTCAAGAAGAAATAATTCCATGACTGATATCATGGTTAAAAACCGTCATAAAATCGAATGACATCAATAACAGAATAATTACAGAGTGCATAATATAAACATTCTAGTTTAGTTAAAGTCTCGAGTTAAAGCATCTAGACCAAAAACAACAATATTTTTAAGATATTCAAAAAACTATAATTTGCGGGACATTTTGTGTCAGTTAATTCAACAAAAAATGTTTTTTATAGGGTCTAAATCTGTGTACACTATGACCAAGCTTCATAAATAGTACAAATTATGTGCGTTATATCATGAGTGTATAACAAGATAAGTACATACAGCATATAAAATACTATTAACACTATTTTTGGAGCCTCAAATTGAATATAAAATTTAACATTAACATATTAACGGCACCAAAAACATTTTGTTAGTAGGTGTCTTGAAAAACCGGTTAATTTTGTTTAAAAATGTTTGAGAAAAAAAGTTATAGGTCACATATTTTTTATTCATAGATTTTAATGTTTTTTTATATACTACAATAAATAACTTTTTAGATCGTCTATCAGTTTTATTTAAAGTTTAATGCAAGAATGAACCTTGAGAGAATGTGAAACAAAAAGGTCTTATTAAAGGAATATACATAAAGGTTCATAATATGCGGTTGAGATGAAAATTGTAGCCAGAAACAAAACCAAGGAATGTGATTTAGATATAAATCAAGGGAAAGGATTTAAATATAAACCAAGGGAAAGGATTCACAAATACAGGCTTCTTAGAATTGTTCCAAATACTTGGACTAAGAAGAGATAGTTAATACCCCGAAACGTTGTATTCAGTTTTATTTACATCGGCAAAAGTGTCGGAACAAACACACAAATCAAATTGTGTGTGTGTTTATAGACTAAGAAGAGGCTTTTGGCAAAATGAAGCATGGAAAATAAAATAATCCTAGCAAAAGAAGGGTCTGAATTATTCATCAATACATCACTCTACTGAAACCAAGAGTTTTGTTAGCACAAAAAATGGAAAATACAAGGTTGTATAGTTTCTTCATCATTATTTAACCTGTATTTCAGAAGAAATTTTTCCATTAGTTCTGGGATACATGAGATTATAAAAGTTAAATACATTTAGAAACGATAGTTACAAATTTGTGCAGATGATAATTAAAGGGAATAGAGAAGACGTACATACAGAATGATCTACCAGTCGGTCTGTTTCTGAGAAAACATCACAGGAAACTTTTCGTTTCTTTTGTACACAAATAAAAAATAAGTTGAAAGTAGAAGAGAGTTTTAATTTAAAAGGTTTAACCACAGTATATGAAAAAAATTTAAAGATGTTAGAAACATATATTCGGAAAACGATTGGAGAAGATCAAGCATTGTTTAAAATAATATGGATTACAACTCAGCAAATAGAATGTCCAAAAATGAACCAGTCCATTTAGGACCCTTTAACGCTAATGTCACTGATAATGGCACTTACAAGGAGTAAATTATACGAACAACATTCCCGTCGGCGAGTCCGCGTTACCCTGACGACAAGCGTTGTCAGCGCGGCCGGTCGCGTTGGTACCAAGCAGTTCACGCGTTGCACGGAGCGCGCATCAAATATAAGTAGCGCTAACAACGCCGACAAAGTGTTATCAACGCGGCGCATACAATCACGTATTTTTGGGAATTATGCGCCCTGTTTTCCGCGTCATCAACGCGACGGCATTAACGCTCATATAACAGCCTCCTTAAGATTTATCGATGTCACTTTACAATCAAAATGAAGTAACCTTAATAATCAGAAACAAAATATATAATACAGTTAAGAGAACAAAAGCACTGTTAGCAGGTTGGAACGTTCTACATCCCCGACTTTGTTGAGACCATCGCACCAGGTGAAGAGGAACTCAGCTTTATGATTTGGCATTTAAAGGAGGAGTACAAAAGAAACTAAATTTAGATAAACGCAAACAAAACCGAATACTTAACAGAAACAACAACAATAAAGAGAAACTGAAGACAGACGAAGGAAGATAAGTGAACGAAGTTGATTGCATGACTTTTAAATTAATGACTTATTTGTCTTATGCTCCAGACATAAGGAAGAGACATATGTGTAGACAATGGAAGAAACAAACAAGATGAATTGAAATGTCACAAGACAAAGGACAACCTAATTTCATTTTTCGCTAACACTTTCAGAGGACAAAAACAAAGATGAACGAACTAATAAAAACGAAATACATTCAGAAGGAAACCTGGGCAGACTACTTCCGATCTCTTTTTGCTAAAGATAACGATAACGAACCACTAACACCAGAAATGACGCCAAATGAAGAAATAAACATTGCGAAAGGAGAAGTAAAGGAGGAATTAAGGAAATTATAAAATAGAAAATCACCAGGAGAGGAAAAAATACCGAATGAACTCCTAAAGTACGGAGGACTAGATCTCACCAACAACTATTTAAGCTAATCTAAAAAATAATAGAAAAAAACAAAAAGAATAACACAAAAATGAAGATCAAGCATCCTATTACCTCGATTCAAAAAGGGAGACAGATAGAACCTGGAGAATTACCGAGGAATTAAACACAACACTAAAATTTACAACCAAAGTGATAACAAATAAACCGAACGAAATTATAACACTAGCAGAAGAACAACAGGGATTTAGGTCGGGAAGATCATGCACCGCCGCTATATTTATAATGAGGTGCAAGAGAAATCATTGGAATACAAGAAACCTGCATACTTATGTTTCGTGGACCTTAAGAAGGCATTTGACATGGTAAAATTAAAGGACGTTATCCACTTATTGTACGCAAGAGAGCTACTTCTAATATTAACCAAAACGATCGAAAATATCTATCAAAACAACAAAATAAAAGTAAAAGAAGAAGAAAAACTAGCTGGCAATGGGAGAAGACATTTCCTGAGTAGTCTATTGTTTAACCTGACCATAGATGAAATAATAAAAAAAATAAGTACTAAAAAAGTATAAGAAATGGGAGAAAAACAACTAAAATAATCTGCTATGGCGACGACGCAATACTAATCTCTTAAAGTGAAGATGTTTTACAATGTATGCGGCACCAACTTATGTAACCGCCACAAAATTTGACCTGCTGATTTCCCCAAAAAAGACCAAATGCATGATTATAACAGCAAATTCAATAAGATTTAAATACAGCTGGAAGGTCAGATAAAGAACAAGTGTATCACAAGTTTACATATCGAGCCATCACACTCGCTAGCTACGGAAAGCTCGAAACAGAAGTGGAAGATCAAGTGAATAGAGCAAACAGATCTGCAGGTTGCCTGAATATGGAGAAATAAAAATATCGGGAAGGAAATGGAAGGCAGAATTTACAAAACAGTCATCAGACCAATAATGATACACGTAGCAGAAATACAGGGAGCCTTAGAAAAATCGATGGTAAGACACTATGGGACAAAGCGTGAAGTACAGATATACGAGGGAGGTGGAAGGTGGAGAACATCAAGGACTGGGTAAGAAATAGAAGAGTAGAATGGAACGATCATATAAGTCAAATGACAACAAATAGAGTAGTAAAGACGCCGAGAGACGATTTCCCAATGGAAAGACGATCAGTGGGAAGACCACGGAAAACGATGGAACGACAACTTACTGAAGGTAGATTGAAAAACAGACAGTCATGTCTACAAAAAAGAAGATGTAAACACTTACTTTGATTCTTTTTATCACCGCTTTATTAAGAAATATCATAGAACTAAAAGTCCCAATCAAATGGTGTTATTTATCGCACACCACAAAAGTATTTAAACAGTGTTCATAAATTCGTTTCTCATTACCGAAGGCATAAACAATTTCCCGGATTTCGAACATATAATGAATGACTGATTATATGCAAATCGAAAAATATCTTTATTCCATAATAAAATTCATTATCTAATACACTTAGATGTATAATTCGGGTGTGCTTTTCAATATAGCATACGTTATTATTATAGCATACGTTAATAATAAGGACCTGATAGTTCGCAATGACCAAAAACTTCGACGGAAGTATCATTTGCCTCCTGCTCAACTGCCACAGAAAATTTGGGCTTCAAAATAAACCGAAGTAATGACATCTATTATACACAGCAGAATTGAAGATCGAAACCGTGGTTAAAAGTTTAGCGTAATGGGAATCCAATTATCAATGCCTATGGGACATACGTGTGACAGTACAGTACAAGTACGAGGTGGTGGAATTGTATATTAATGAGATTTGGGAAGTGCATAACATAATGATAATGATGATGACGGATGTAGAAATAGATATTAAAAGATAAAATATACATATTTTAGTATTTTCGCTTTTTTAGCAATTAACTTTTTCAAGTGAGTTTTTTTTCCAATCGTTGGCCATTTAGCCAGTTTAAACAATTTAAATAAGTATCACAATATCTTTAAAATTATCTACCGCTCCCCGTAACGGTGAGTCATCAGAATGATGTAAATAATTGATCTTATCTCGTTTTTATTACAATTTTTAATGTTAACGTAAAATTCCTTTAATATCGTAAAATTCCAATTACTATGACAGTTTTCTTACATTATTTTTTGTGTAATGATATTCTCATCCAAGCATTCATGTTCACAGACTCAGATACCAAATTATGAAATATCCACAAGTAAACAATAAAATTTAAACAAAATCCCCGTTTTTTAATAGTCAATTAACTACAAAGAAAAACACATGCAATTACATAAATTTATGTAGCCTGAAGTTAAAAAAAAAACAATAATTCCCCTGATTTAAATTAAAGTTTGGATTTGGAAATTTTTAATGTGTTATTTTTAGATGGGCGTGTGAAGTGTGAACATTTTAGATGATAGTTAAAATACGTCGGTTAGTTGTTACGTCATAATCGAGCCTGAAATTTAAATTCTGATTTAACTGATTTAATATATCGTCTGATGACTAACTGAAATGTTAATGAACCGTTTATGGTTTTACTTCATAAATTTTTGTATATTAATTAGTACAACCTATAAACTGATGCAAGTTTTTCCAGTTTTTGAAGGTTTTGTGTTATATTGTCATTGAAAAAGTCAGCAGTTTACTTATCTGGTTTGGATGTAGACCTAAGTCAAATAAAATAATAATAAAGACACACTAATAATAAAACCTGAATATGTATCTATGTAGAGGAAACATATTAACACATTTAAGACGGTAAAAAGGCACAAAGAGGTAAAAATAATGAAAAACAGATATGCTAAAGTTGGAGAGGCGAGAAAGGAAGACCTTCAAAACTGTAAACACAGGGGAAACCACAAAGGATAGTTGTGTACGAGGAACAAATCAGACGTAAGAAGAAATGAATAATGAATCTGATATTCGTATATTTGCCAAAACATACTCTAAGATGTTTGGATCATGTGATGGAAATGAATGGAACAGGGATGTCTAAAATATAAACAAACAAACAAACATAGAGTACAAGACCATTTCGAAAACATAGGACTTCCGATTGGAAAGAAAAAGCAGTAGAATGAAAAACAACAGTTTTCCAATTTTAAAGCTATCCTATATTTTAACAAGATTCATAGCATCCTTCTGTGCCTCCAAGACCTTTATTAATAAGTAAAGTGTCAAGCGTGTTTTCCATAAACTCAAAATATTGTGTATCTCTACCTAAATGTGTGGACAACAAAACTCAAATTTTTTGCCATGTCCATTGTCCACCCAATTGGCTGTAGAACAATGATTTAGTAAAGTAAATAGTGGGAAGACATATGTGGTTCAATTCAAGAAATCTTCTTCTTCCTCTTTATGAGCAATTCTGCTTGTTCATTGGCGGATTAATACCTCTATGGAAGGTTGTCACACCATCTTTTGCGTGGTCATCCGATACTTCTTCTGCCGATTGGTGACTTATCTCTTGCTATTTTGGCGACACTGGTCTCCTCCATTCTGCTTATGTGGTTATTCATAACCATTTATATATATATATATATATATATATATATATATATATATATATATATATATATATATATAACAAGCGAGTCTTCTACAGCTGGCGCCGCTTCTCGCATCCTAATTGCCAGCGTTTTCTGTCGAAGCAATCTTCAGTTGTTAAATCTCTGGCGGTCATTGCATCGTCGACATCGTCTCTCCAAGATCGTTTTGGTCTACCTCGTTTTCTTCTAGTTGGCGGAGTCCATTCTTCTATTTTTTTGGCCATCTATTTTCAGGCATTCTCTGAAGGTGTCCATACCAGTTAAGTCTTTTGGCTTCGATTGTGTCTATTATGTCTAGATCGATTTCCATTTCTCTCCGAATATCTTCGTTTCTCACCCTATCAAGTCTAGTGAGCTGGCAACATCGTCTCCAGTAGTTCATTTCCATTCCATTCTTTTTTTCTATTTTGTGTCCATTCATTTATACACTGTACGTTACATTTTCTTCTAATGTCTTCACTTCTCTTTCGATCTCTCAGCGTATTTCCTATAATTTTTCTCAGTACTCTTATCTCAGCCGTTTCCAGTAGCCTTTGCGTTGTGGATGTGTCGGGTCTTGTTTCTGAGGAGTATGTCATTATTGGTCTTACACAGGTTTTATAAATTCTTGACTTCATCTCAGTGTCAATGTGTCTGTTTCGCCATATAGTGTTATTAAGGCATCCTGCCAGTCTATTTGCTTTTTGTACTTGATCTCGCACTTCTTTGTCCAGGTATCCATAGCTAGACAGTGTAATTCCCAGGTATTTTATTTCCATTACTTGTTCAATACTGATGCCATACATTTTTATTTTACATCTGGTTGGTTCTTTGCTGACTACTATTGTTTTAGTTTTCTGAGATGAAATTGTCATATTAAATTCTTTTGCTCTTATATATTATCTGTGGACTAGTCTTTGCAGACTATCTTCATATTGGGCTATCAATATTGCGTCGTCTGCGTAACAGAGTATTTTGATTTCTTTGTTTCCCATTCTGTATCCTCTTCCTTTGTTAACAGTTTCGATGATTTCATCCATGATCAAATTGAAGAGCATGGTACTCAGATTTCATACATGATCAAATTGAAGAGCATGGGGCTCAATGAATCCCCTTGTCCTATTCCGCTACCTATTTCTATAGGTTCTGTAAGTTGTCTATCTATTCTGACTTCCATTTTGTTGTTTTGGTAGATGTTATCGATAGTTTTTATAATATTTAGGGAAACTTCTCTATTATACAGAAGATGGATTACATCTTTGAGTCTTACTCTGTCAAACACTTTCTTTAGGTCAATCAGAAACAGAAATGCTGGTCTATTATACTCTAGTGATTTCTTAGTAATTTGCTTTATAACGAATATTGCATCTGTATACGATCTTCCACTACGAAAAGACTCTTGACTTATTTATTTAAGTCGAGAAAATAGCCTGTATTTATATTACAGATCCTTATACTACGTTTTGACCTAATGCCATTTAGTTTTTAAATCAATGCTAATGCGTAGACAAAAGTACAATGAAATAACAGAAATCTGCATTACCAAAAAACCGTTAATTTTAAAGGAAAGTGTACACCCAAATGGGTATGTAGTAAAAAAACTCTATTTCATTGTCACACATGTGTGACGATTAGTACCTACCGTTTAGCTAAATATTACTGGTTTATTTAGATATTTATTCACAACTAAATTAGAATCGAAATCGAACGTGAAAAGCGTAAGTTATCCTTTACGGGAAGTAGGCATTGGAAAAATAAGGTAACTACAAAAGAAATGAAAGAAATAATAGCAATGAGAAGAGGAGTGAATAGCGATGAAGAGCCATTCAAGAGTAAGGGAGTGAGTTTGTAGCCAGTTTCTGACCAATAATATTCATCAGAAATAACCACAGAGTCACTGATCTATCTAACACTGAGGATATTATTGGTGATGCCAGCAATGAACAGTGGAGTGAACTTCGATATTCCAATAAAAAAAATGTCTTTAATAAGCGAAGGAAAAATAAATGTTTTGCTTGACGGAAAGACTGCTATGCCAATTGATTATTTTCAGTTATTTTATCTGAGGATGTAATTGAACTGACGGTAAGATAAATAAACAAAAATGCTCAAAAGTTTTTACAAAATAATACTGTAAGAAGAAGTAGTAGGTATAAAGAATGAAAAAATATGAATGTCCAAGAAATGAAAGTATTCTTGGGTCTTAATATGGATGGGACTGGTACAAATATTCTCTCGATTTAATCATGTTGGTCGAATAATAGAATATATAAAAAAATGTGTTCCTTTTCGACTACAAATGGATTCTGTTAAAGATTTTGGCATTTCTGAAAAAGATTCTGTTAAGATTTTGGCATTTTGAGGGAAGATATCGAAGGGGACAGATTATGTAAGATTCGGCCACTACTCTTTTTGATACAAGAACATTTTCAACATACCAAAACACTTGGAAAAAACTTAGTAATTGATGAGTCAATGGTGCCTGTTATTGTCAGACTAAATTTTAAACAATATATCCCAGGAAAATCACATAATAAATATGATACAAAGCTTTTTAAACTTTGTGATCAAAGTATTTATACATTTAAAATTAAATGCAAATATTGCTATGAGAAAATTTCAGCTGGTAGAACAATAGTCAAAAGTAAATCTAAGAGTCAACACTTTTTGTAATACATGCCCAGATAAACCATTTTTATGTTTTGCGTATTTTAAAAATGTTCATAATTCGAATAAATAAATAATATTTTTGAATCAGCTATACTTTTTTGTCCACCCACTTGGGTACAGATTGATTTTGTATTTCACTGAAAAGGTAAGATGTCCACCCACTTGGGTAGACAAGTTTTATTAACCTGCTAAACTTAACATGAAATTAAAAATGTATGTACACGGAACGAAAACAATAGCTAATGGCTAATTGTTTTCTTTCGGGGTTTATAGACCGCGGTTTGGAATAATTGTCTTCTTGATCGCTTCCCCCCTCGTCGATTGAGGGGGGGGGATTCTAGAATCCCTAAACCTAGATTGGATTTAACCACAATCAAAATCAACGCGGAAAAGAGGCAATAAATCCACCAGTAGTTGAACTCACAATAAGAGGAAACGTAATACAATCAGAAGCATACGTCAACTACTTGGGAGTCCTCCTCGACCGAAGATTAAATTCCAAGAATCACACGAAAGGACTCAAGGTAACAGCAAATTTGGCAAAAAGACTAATTCAACCTTATATTTTCAGGACCAGTCCCCCAACGAAGGCCAAGAAGATTCAATTATACCAGGCATACGTTAAGTCGGTGATACTGTATGCAGCCCCAGTCTGGAGTTCTAAAGCATAAACCAACTGGAAGAAATTAGAAAGAACAGAGGCGCCATGTTCCAGACCAATTGACGGGTCGACATGGGAAGACGGAGTGACAAATGCAACCATCAGAGAAAGGGTCCAGTACATACCACTGAGGGAGGTAGCTGAGAACCGGACAAGGAACTTCTTCCACCAAGGCGCAAGAAGACTCCTAAAGCTAGGAACCACATTCAGAGAATGTACAGAGAACACCGACCATTTGATCAGGGCCTAGCCGGGTGGTTGCTGAAGACAACCAATCTGGAAGTTAAGTACAACGACAGGAATAATCAGGTACCCTAAGAGGGTGAGGTTCAAACAGAAGAAGATGCAGATGCGGAATGTGGGAAGAAAGAAGGCTAAAATGTCGTAAGCGTGAAATATCTTAAGTGTGAAATGTAGATTTTATTAAGGCAATAAGCGTTTTATTTTTCATTTTATTATGTTTGTCTATGATCTATCACTGTATGATATATGCCAAAATATGTCAGAGGTGAAGAAAGAGGTATTTTTAAATAATTTAGCAGTGTCATTCAAAATATGTAGATGGCGGTACGTATGGTGACCAGTCCATGAAGTGGATAATTTGTTTAAAATGCCTTTCCTTCCCCGAGTTAGTCTTCGACATAGTCTTATTTCTTTTAATCCTTATTTCCCATAAATCACCTTCTTTTGGAAAATAGTGTCTTATGAAATTCTTGTCAAGGTTCAGACTATTTACTATGGCCAAACTTTCTACAAAACAGAATTTTTTTCGAAATCGACGAGTGCAGTAAACAGTGGTATAATAGATAAGCATTACCTTTCTCAATTATATTTTTAACGGTAGAAAACAATCAGCATTACTAAATACTTTTCTTAACACTAGCTTCTTTTGATATTTTTTTTTAGTGAGTAACTTAATTTGTAGAAAAGATTGAAAAGAGTTAATGGAGGATGGTTTTAAGGCCTGATATTTTTGACGTGACAACGTCTTAAATTAGGTTGTGGCTCGGAGTCATTCATGAAAAAGTGTAACGCCCGCTCACGTCTGTTACAGTGAGTCACCGAACGAGAGAGAGGCCCGCCGGACCGGCGAATGCCTTGCGTCTCTCTCCCACTCAAACATGATCGGTCCGCTGCGCGCGCAGCACTAGAGAATTAGGCGCGTTGAATCGGTGCGTGCTTCCGTGCTTGTGTCTCTGTCTTTCTCGAGCGTTCTTGGCGTTCAAGACACATTACAGCAGAAACACTTCCTTTCATTTCATATTTCTCCTATCATCGTCCTATCCTCAACAAAATCACTCAAATAGAAATTAGTTAAGTTTAAGTTTACATGTACAATGTTTTAGTAAACAAAATATATTTCTATAGTTAAAATTTGTGCAATTCTTATTTTCATTCAATTCCTTGTTCCTATTGTGCAATTTAATAATATTCATATCAATAAATATTCTACCGAGAAAAAGACGTTGTCACGTAAAATTTTCGCCCGTAAAACCGACTTTACAGGCAACCGATTTTTTTTATGTAGAAGTATAGTATGTATCGTTATAGAATTGTTTAAGTATCGGGAATATATTTTTCCATTTTTTCTGACGACATGGTTGCATTGTTTCGAGTTTGTTCTATATTTAATCTTATAATCAAAAGCGCATAAATCATTAATTCGTGGATTCTAATGTATCCTTCAAAATATAAAACATTCCAAGGAGATTTATAAAAATGATAACGATCTCTCTATAGCGTCATAGAAAACCACAGATAATAACTTTTAAACAAATAAATATATTTCTACTACACAAAGTACATATCAAAATAAAAGTTATTATTAATGAGAAATTCTCATACGCAGAAACATAGTGCATTTACATAATAATTAAAGAATATTTGTTTATACTTATATAATGATACAAAATCAGTTGAACTTCGGAAGATTTTTTTTAACCTAAAATGTGTCCTTTATACAGAAAATATAAATTCGATTTGCATAGGGGCTAAATAAGCTTATATACAACGTTATATAATCCACAATACTTTACGATTCTATTCGAACGATATAAATATCCAAATGGAATGACGTAATCATGATAACCTTTGTTTGTAACAAGCGATACCAACGGCATACTGAAAAAGAGAAAGACTACAAAAACACTAATAATTGCATGGTGGTCACAGCTGTTTACCAGAGCAAAAACTGAATCGTTTCTTCGCACATTCGCCGCGAAAACCTTCACACGACCTGTTAACTTGAATGTCAATACCAAGATCGTGGTAGCCAAGAACGTGTCACATTTTTACAATCATTGTTTGAGTCCGTTCTATCTGGCTTTTAATATCTATGGTTGGATCCTAGCTATCATTGATATTACTTCCGAGATACATGAGTTTCTCTACTCTGTCTAGTACTACAAATCCTAACTGTAATACTGTCATTCTGTATTTTTATTTGTGATAGCAAAGTATTATATTTAGTTCCTTAACGTTGAGTTTTATTTAATCCATACTGATTACCGCAGAAAACTAAGCATTTAAAAATTGAAATGTCACTGGCGCTATTTTTCAATACAACATTTGGAAGTCAATAGAAAAGCGTACGTACCTTAATCAAGTGGGTACTTTATCGAAATTTTTACTGCGTCATAGTTTATCTCATTAATTTAAGCAAAAAAGCGACTTTTTCATTCCTTTCAATATTGTGAAAAAACTACGCATTGTAGGTGAAAACTTTCACCGGACGGCTTTCTTGAAAATGCTTGGCTCTTTAAATTGAGATTTTCTAAATTAAAAAATTAAACCCGAAAGTAAGCATTTTTGATTTGATTAAAATTTATTTTATATTTAAAATGAATTTATTTTTCCGTAAAATACGTATAAACGGATACATAGATACTTTGTACCTGAAATCAAATCTTGACTGTCTTTTTCTTTTTATTCGGTCTACTTTACTCTGTATGAGTACAAGAAACCAATTCGCTAAGGATTTCTGTTTAGTTGAGGAGACATGTCGTGGAATGCAAATTTTAGATTCCACATGTCTCTATTAACATCTTTATCAACGTCTGTTTTGCCTTGCAATTTTTAAAAGGCTTAGATTAAGGCAGAAATCTGAATTGTATTTCGAAACTATTTTACGGATTTATTATCAGATGTCGCTATTGCGTCCATATCGAAGCCATTTTAGTGTTGCTTCTTAAAGACAGAAAATATTTATTTTTCACGTTGAGAAAGCCTATGAATATCTGTTCTGATGAGCCCTATTAGGGCGAAATACGTATAAACAGATACATAGAGACTTTGTACGTGAAATCAAATCTTGGCTGTCTTTTTCTTTTTATTCGAATCTACTCTGTATGAGTACAAGAAACCAATTCGCTAAGGATTTCGGCTTAGTTGAGGAGACATGTCGTGGAATGCGAATTTTAGATTCCCCATGTCTCTATTAACATTTTTATCAACGTCTGTTTTGCCTTGCAATTTTTAGAAGGCTCAGATTAAGGCAGAAATCTGAATTGTGTTTCGAAACTATTTTACGGATTTATTATCAGATGTCGCTATTGCGTCCATATCGAAGCCATTTTAGTGTTGCTTCTTAAAGACAGAAAAGATTTATTTTTCACGTTGAGAAAGCCTATGAATATCTGTTCTGATGAGCCCTATTAGGGCGAAATACGTATAAACAGATACATAGACACTTTGTACCTGAAATCAAATCTTGACTGTCTTTTTCTTTTTATTCGGTCTACTTTACTCTGTATGAGTACAAGAAACCAATTCGCTAAGGATTTCTGTTTAGTTGAGGAGACATGTCGTGGAATGCAAATTTTAGATTCCACATGTCTCTATTAACATCTTTATCAACGTCTGTTTTGCCTTGCAATTTTTAAAAGGCTTAGATTAAGGCAGAAATCTGAATTGTATTTCGAAACTATTTTACGGATTTATTATCAGATGTCGCTATTGCGTCCATATCGAAGCCATTTTAGTGTTGCTTCTTAAAGACAGAAAATATTTATTTTTCACGTTGAGAAAGCCTATGAATATCTGTTCTGATGAGCCCTATTAGGGCGAAATACGTATAAACAGATACATAGACACTTTGTACCTGAAATCAAATCTTGACTGTCTTTTTCTTTTTATTCGGTCTACTTTACTCTGTATGAGTACAAGAAACCAATTCGCTAAGGATTTCTGTTTAGTTGAGGAGACATGTCGTGGAATGCAAATTTTAGATTCCACATGTCTCTATTAACATCTTTATCAACGTCTGTTTTGCCTTGCAATTTTTAGAAGGCTCAGATTAAGGCAGAAATCTGAATTGTGTTTCGAAACTATTTTACGGATTTATTATCAGATGTCGCTATTGCGTCCATATCGAAGCCATTTTAGTGTTGCTTCTTAAAGACAGAAAAGATTTATTTTTCACGTTGAGAAAGCCTATGAATATCTGTTCTGATGAGCCCTATTAGGGCGAAATACGTATAAACAGATACATAGACACTTTGTACCTGAAATCAAATCTTGACTGTCTTTTTCTTTTTATTCGGTCTACTTTACTCTGTATGAGTACAAGAAACCAATTCGCTAAGGATTTCTGTTTAGTTGAGGAGACATGTCGTGGAATGCAAATTTTAGATTCCACATGTCTCTATTAACATCTTTATCAACGTCTGTTTTGCCTTGCAATTTTTAGAAGGCTCAGATTAAGGCAGAAATCTGAATTGTGTTTCGAAACTATTTTACGGATTTATTATCAGATGTCGCTATTGCGTCCATATCGAAGCCATTTTAGTGTTGCTTCTTAAAGACAGAAAAGATTTATTTTTCACGTTGAGAAAGCCTATGAATATCTGTTCTGATGAGCCCTATTAGGGCGAAATACGTATAAACAGATACATAGACACTTTGTACCTGAAATCAAATCTTGACTGTCTTTTTCTTTTTATTCGGTCTACTTTACTCTGTATGAGTACAAGAAACCAATTCGCTAAGGATTTCTGTTTAGTTGAGGAGACATGTCGTGGAATGCAAATTTTAGATTCCACATGTCTCTATTAACATCTTTATCAACGTCTGTTTTGCCTTGCAATTTTTAGAAGGCTCAGATTAAGGCAGAAATCTGAATTGTGTTTCGAAACTATTTTACGGATTTATTATCAGATGTCGCTATTGCGTCCATATCGAAGCCATTTTAGTGTTGCTTCTTAAAGACAGAAAAGATTTATTTTTCACGTTGAGAAAGCCTATGAATATCTGTTCTGATGAGCCCTATTAGGGCGAAATACGTATAAACAGATACATAGACACTTTGTACCTGAAATCAAATCTTGACTGTCTTTTTCTTTTTATTCGGTCTACTTTACTCTGTATGAGTACAAGAAACCAATTCGCTAAGGATTTCTGTTTAGTTGAGGAGACATGTCGTGGAATGCAAATTTTAGATTCCACATGTCTCTATTAACATCTTTATCAACGTCTGTTTTGCCTTGCAATTTTTAAAAGGCTTAGATTAAGGCAGAAATCTGAATTGTATTTCGAAACTATTTTACGGATTTATTATCAGATGTCGCTATTGCGTCCATATCGAAGCCATTTTAGTGTTGCTTCTTAAAGACAGAAAATATTTATTTTTCACGTTGAGAAAGCCTATGAATATCTGTTCTGATGAGCCCTATTAGGGCGAAATACGTATAAACAGATACATAGAGACTTTGTACGTGAAATCAAATCTTGGCTGTCTTTTTCTTTTTATTCGAATCTACTCTGTATGAGTACAAGAAACCAATTCGCTAAGGATTTCGGCTTAGTTGAGGAGACATGTCGTGGAATGCGAATTTTAGATTCCCCATGTCTCTATTAACATTTTTATCAACGTCTGTTTTGCCTTGCAATTTTTAGAAGGCTCAGATTAAGGCAGAAATCTGAATTGTGTTTCGAAACTATTTTACGGATTTATTATCAGATGTCGCTATTGCGTCCATATCGAAGCCATTTTAGTGTTGCTTCTTAAAGACAGAAAAGATTTATTTTTCACGTTGAGAAAGCCTATGAATATCTGTTCTGATGAGCCCTATTAGGGCGAAATACGTATAAACAGATACATAGACACTTTGTACCTGAAATCAAATCTTGACTGTCTTTTTCTTTTTATTCGGATCTACTCTGTATGAGTACAAGAAACTAATTCGCTAAGGATTTCTGCTTAGTTGAGGAGACATTTCGTGGAATGCAAATTTTAGATTCCCCATGTCTCTATTAACATCTTTATCAACGTCTGTTTTGCCTTGCAATTTTTAGAAGGCTCAGATTAAGACAGAAATCTGAATTGTATTTCGAAACTATTTTACGGATTTATTGTCAGATGTCGCTATTGCGTCCATATCGAAGCCATTTTAGTGTTGCTTCTCAAAGACATAAAAGATTTATTTTTCACGTTGAGAAAGCCTATGAATAGCTGTTCTGATGAGCCCTATTAGGGCGAAATACGTATAAACAGATACATAGACACTTTGTACGTGAAATCAAATCTTGACTGTCTTTTTCCTTTTTGAATTTATTTTTGTTTGGAAGAAAGTACCTAGTATTAACAATAAAAAAAATAAAAGCAAAACACCATTTTATAAAGAGACAGGTTTTTTTATAAATAAAATTGGTTTTTAATGGGTATGGATACATTGTATTCTTTCAAAATACATAAAGAAAAGTTAATTGATTAATAACATATTAGTGATGGTGGTGTTTTTATAGGGGTGAATATATGTTACTTAGTAAAACTTAGGCGAACTACCCCAAATCAGAAAAAGAAAGCTCTCTGTTACGTAGAACCGGAGATATTGCAAATTTTCAAGCGCGCTTCGTTTTCAGTTTTCATGATCTTGAAAGAAGTTCCCTTCACCATTCGGACATGGCCACCATTCTTTTGGTTTACTAACTTTAAACTTATTAACACTTCATTGACAAACTGACCAAATTTCAGCTCTTAATGTTTATAAACAATTGCGCTGTGAATTAAAAAAAATATCTTCGGATCTATGAGTCGTACAAACTTTTCGTTTTTTTCGTTAAAAGATTAAAACTGCGTAGATAATTTATAAGGCAAAACATTTTACTCCATTCTGCATTAATTATTTGTAAGTAAACAATTCAAAATTAATATACTTTTTAAAAATACAAAAAATTGAGACCTTACCAAGAGAATGAGATCAAAAAACCCTTGTAAGTGTTGAAGTACCTAGAGCACCTGTACAGCCATTTGAAAATGACATTTTTTTTTTTCTTAAATACGATACAATTGTTTCAAAACTACTCGGCCGATCGGGCTCGTCTTTTGTACATAATATAGTAACTACATAAAAACTCACGTTGTGAAATGTGTTTTAAATATTTTTATTTAAATAATTATAAAAAATTGAAAAAAAGCTTAATTTATAAGAACTTTTTTGTTTATAAAAATTTTTTAATTTAGAAAATCTCATTTTAAGTATTTTCAAGAAAGTCGTCTGTTAAAAGTTTGCATCTAAAAATAGCGCCCAGTAATTTTTCCATTATTCCAGTGCTTTTTCGACCTCGTTTCCTGAGGTAAATCACAGGTCTGGCATATTTTGTTCCAAGACACTATAAGACTAAATCCAAACTGAGTAATACTAATTCTTAATTCTATACCTGTATATGTGCATATTTTAATATGTATTACTCGCATAAATATCCTTATAATGTGACTCACAAATGTATGTTGATCAGAACATATTTTGCATATTTCTAAAAAAGTAAACAGTAAATTGTAAATCCCAAATAACACATTCGTAAAGTTTTATTCACCAAATTCATCTATTTAAGTTGTTTATTCCCAGAGTGCTGGAATATTGCGGAACTGAGTTATAACTGGTGTTAATTCGCGATAAAAATAATCTCGAAACAAATCCGCGGTCGGAGACTAGGATGTCATTCGGTCGGTTAAGATCTATATACTAAAAATGGTAAAACTGTTCACATTTGACGAATGTCGACTATGAGATTTAATTATCACTTTGTATTAACGAAACGAATTGTGTAACAATATCTGACCTTTAGGCTCGATGCACACTTGCGTCTTTGCAAGTAGCGTGCACGCGTGCGATCGCTGGCGGTTCAGCAGTATATTGCTGAAACGCCACTGAACACTGAACTCAGTTGTAATTGCCGAATTGGGCAGCGCACACTCGAGCGGAGCCGCAGCTTGTAAGCCACTAATAAGCGACGTGGGCCGGAAGCCCAGAAGGACTCCAATTTCTGCTATTCAGGCGGCTTGGCAGCCTGTGCTTAACAAATCAGCAACGTGGTTACAGAACTGTTTATTGCGTTTATGCGTTTATGCTGCGATGATGTTAAAAATCAGCCTGCTATATGGGATACGACATCAAAATATTACCATGACAGGATTAAGAAGAGAGGAGCCACGTACTTGTTTTTTTTTCTATTATATAAATACGTAAACGCAAATGTAACACGTTGTCTGTGATAATCTATGCTGCTTGGGAGGAGTAATGATACTGAAGACGCCGAGAAACTGCTCATTGTGTATTGACTGACGGAAAACAAACAAGCCAAGCTCACGCATCTTACTCGCAGCGTGCACGCTACGCAAAGACGCAAGTGTGCATCGAGCTTTAGCTTGAATTTGAGATTGTTCTGTTTGTCTAGAATCTTATTGATTGTCAGAGAGAAACATGGTTTAACAGAAAATGAAGCTTAAATGAGAGCTCCGTACCTGATGTTCAAATCTGCCCCTAGGGATAAATGGAGTTTCCCAAATAACCTAATTTTAACTTCTCAGTTAAAACCACAGCTTGAAGAACATAGTTCTCAAAACCATTACAATTAATCATGCCTCGGTATTCAGTTATTTTATCGTGAAATTTATATTTAGTAGTAGAAGTATTGAATAATCGTTCCAACTTTGAGATGTAGGCGATGTGACGACATTTCAAATCGCGTTAAACTGTTTAAAAACTGTAAGAGTAATTGTTATGTTGTTCCGAGTCGTTGATTTGCAAAACATTTTGTCCGCCAGGATTTTTTTAAGAAATCTATGGATTTCTTTTGATATTCTTACTAAGACTTAAATAATTACTGTTTGTTTTTTAAAGGGAACGAACCTATTTGTTTTTATTTTGTATTCGTAAGTTTGTTTAAGGGTTTTATCTACATGTTATTGTATATCTATCTTGCAATATCTACTTGTTTTATTTACTTGTATATAGATATGTTTGTGTGTATTACGTATATACATGGTGGCCGGACTAAAACAAAACAGAGGCGTGATCAAGAACAACGTTTTGAAAACCCAGCGACGAGTCAATTTTACATTTTTCCAGTACTTTCGATTATTTTACTTTTACCTTAAAGCCAGTTACCCTGTACATTAGTCTTTAAATTTTTAAATTTGGTACAATACTTTAAAATTAATGTATTGAAAAAAAAAATTAAATAAAATTTTTAGCTGTTTACTTATTTCTCAGTTGACCAAATGGTCACACTGATGATCTGCGACGTCAATACAATGATAATGGTTTGTTCGAAACGTTCTTCCACATTCCGAAGCATTTGCTGAGTGATTCGTAGACATTCGTTGACGTAAATCTTCCAAAGATATGGGTGGTGTTCTATAGATTTTACTTTTTAGGATGTCCCCACAAGAAAAATACAGGGTGGACAAATCTGGTGACCAAGGAGGCTATTCGATGAAATTATGGAATACACCAATGTATTCAAACCATGTGTACGCCATATGATAAATAGTAAATATTGGTCCTAACAGTCAAACTATTTTGTAGCATTAAAATCATAAAAACTAATATTGCAAATTAAGAATAATGTCGGTTACCATATTTGCAACCAAATCACTCTTCACACACAATAAAATTGCACAGTTGTTATTTACAATTTTTCAAAGTTAACATGATTAACACACAGTCGTGGTGATAGGTTTTTTATCGTATAAAAACGCCGGGACACAATTTGGTCAAATTTTCTCTGTCGTCAAAATGTTCTCAGCATGAAGTAGTCTTCCAGTAAAAATCATCCTTACTCTACATCTCAAATGTTTTTATCAAGGCACTGACTTATCTTCTTCTTAGGGTACCATATTCATTGAGGGTTGACAACAATCTAAGTAGGTTTACTCTACAGCTTCATATAACATTTCCAAGGTAAAAAGATTGTCTATTTTTTGTTAGAAATCAACTCGTTTTCTTTATTTATCCTTTCAAGAACCTCCTCATTACGTACCTATATGTCCCACCCAGGGGACTTTCAGTAGCCTTCTATAAATCCTTACTTCACAGGATTCTAAGCGTCTTAGTGTTTACTTTGTGCGTCCAGATTTCACAGCCATATAAGAGAAGTGGTGAGTAAACATAGCGAAACGTACGCGTCAACTGATGTTGAGTGACTGGTTATTCTCATATTGTTCATCTTCAACCCAGGTATTTAATATTCACAATTTCTCCGTGTTATCCGTACATTGTTACGTTTGGCAATATTTCTGTTTACATTTGAACAATTAATTGACTATTGTATTTATTAGACATATTTATAATCCACAACGAAAATTAAATTCCTGTAGTTGGCTGTATACCGTGAATCATAAAAACTTTTATTTAAAAAATCCTTTATAAAAGGTATATATATTCTAAAAATGCCCTTTCGTGTTACATCACTCATTGCTATCAGTTCCTATCGAGGACCCATACAGACAGCTTGTTTCGGGTTAGCAACCCCTGAGAGTATTGCGTTGCCATGAATTAAATCTGTTTAAAACAACATCATTTAAATTTAAATTTATCTACGAATATGTATTAATTAACAAAGTTAACATCATTTAAAGGGTTTGTACCCACATATTTAGTAGCTTCACTCATGTATACTTGGTAACTGTACTGATGATGGACTAATTAGACCGAAAACGTTCTGTGATGTAACCCGAAAGGGCAATTTTAGAATGTATATACCTTTTATAAAGGATTTTTTAAATAAAAGACATATTTATGTTATTGTAGTATATTGTTGTTAGCTTTTTCATATACTAGGAAATACTCTAGTATAAAGGGCATACGGGATTGACGACTTCTATTCAAATTTGTTATATAAACATTGAAAAATTAAATATTTTTTGGATATTAAACTTACACTCTCTTTGTTAGGCCGCGCATTTAGACCTCGTAGTTAATTAACGTCTTCCAATGAGGTTATAAGCTTACTACATAATTATACTTAATGCTCCATTGAAAAATAATAACGCACGTTTCATCCATGTCCTTCCTACTCTAGAGAAATCAATCGAATATTTCCATTATTTAGATTTGTTTTTCATTATAAGTCACGAGCATGTGTGACGTTAACAACGAGGAAATCCTTTTTTGTAAATAAGTGACAATAACAGATAGGTAAACGCAATACAGCGTAGTATTAAGGAGGCACGTGGCTCACAACAATACTTCCTGTTTTATGCCTCCTCAGGCAAAAAACCTAACAAACAATAATAATACACGTGAACTATTCTCACTAAGTATCCACCGTTGCTGTATCATCCTATACTGTAGGCCGTATGAATTGTACTTCCGAATAAACTTCTTTGTTTCAATACCTATGGAAGCTTTTGTAATACAAAATGTCTCAAATTATCTCTTGCCTGAATTTTCCTTACGTTTCCAAAATTTTCTTAAGACCAACTAACAATTATTTTTAAAAAGTTTATATTGCATATTTCCTTTTCATACAAGTAATTTTTTGGGGCTTTGACAATTTCATTGTAAACAGTCACTGTAAGAAATTGTCTGTTTTTTCAGAAAATATGTTTTGACATCACTAGTGTTTGTACATGACTATCAACAGTGAACATTTTTTACAAAAATCGCTTTATAATAAAATATCCGATTTTTATTTTTTCAATAAAAAAGGGAATAACTATAATATATTTTCCTCTTTTTTCTATTCCTTGACTTTCTTTTCAAGCTACAAAATCTGCTGAATGATACACGAAATTCTCAATGAAAGGACTATTTTAAGCGACTATTTTTTTTCCTTTCTACCGTACCAAACCTTTTTTATTCGATTCCATGTATTTTTTCAATTTCAAATGTATTTTTTTTTATTTTTCCAAGCGAGTCAGAAATTGTTATTAACAAATAACTAATTAACAATTACCCAAAAAAAAAACAATTTCCAGAATCGCTCCGAGTAAAATTTTTTCGTAATTCATCGAACTAAAAAATACTTTTTCTCTCTTCGTAATTTTTGGAAAAATGCTCCATTTTCGAGTTATTTGCAAGTTGTTTTTAATGTCTTGATTAGTGATTTTTTGGCTGTAAGAAATTGTCTGTTTTTTCAGAAAATATGTTTTGACATCAAAAGTGTTTGTACATGACTATCAACAGTGAACATTTTTTACAAAAATCGCTTTATAATAAAATATCCGATTTTTATTCTTTCAATAGAAAAGGGAATAACTATAATATATTTTCCTCTTTTTTCTATTCCTTGACTTTCTTTTCAAGCTACAAAATCTGCTGAATGATACACGAAATCCTCAATGGAAGGACTATTTTTAGCGACTATTTTTTTTCCTTTCTATTTCTACCGTACCAATCCTTTTTTATTCGATACCATGTATTTTTTCAATTTCAAATGTATTATTTTTATTTTTCCAAGTGAGCCAGAAATTGTTATTAACAAATAACTAATTAACAATTATCAAAAAAAAAACAATTTCCCAAATCGCTTCGAGTAAAATTGATTTGTAATTCATCGAAGTAAAAAATACTTTTTCTCTCTTCGCAATTTTTGGAAAAATACTCCATTTTCGAGTTATTTGCAAGTTATTTTTAATGTCTTAATTAGCGATTTTTGGGATTTTTTTTTCTAAAAAACTACTAAATGAATTACAATTCTACAAAAAGCTTTATATTCTTTAAACCTTCACATATAAGTAAGAATATTTTGACAAGTATAAGTGGTTACTATCTGGCTAAAAACATAGTTTTAAATTTAAACAAAGGTTTCTAAGCCGGCGCGCCGGTATCGTCGCGACCGTATACAGCGGTAGATTACTCGAAATGCATATTCGAAATATTTGGTTCCATTTTTTAAGCAATATAGAATCCACTTATCCTTGCTAAAATATTCTTACTTGTACTACTTGAAGGTTGAAAAATGATAAAGCTTTTTATAGAATTGCTATTAATTTAGTAGTTTTTTAGAAAAAAATTCCAAAAATCACTAATTAAGTCATTTTTTCAACAAAAAATTGCAAATAATTCGAAAAAGAAGCATCTTCGAGAAATTACCAAGATAGAAAAGATATTTATTGATGCGATGAGATGCACCTAAAAAAATTTTACTCGAAGCGATTCGGGAAATTGTTTTTTTGTTATAAGTTATTTGTAAATAACAATTTCCGGCGCACTTAAAAAGTAAAAAAAAATTACATTTGAACTTGAAAAAAATTATAAAATCGAACAAAAAACTGGTAGAAACGCAAAAAAGTTAGTTGCTCTGCTTATAGCGGTAAACCGCTCGCCTAAAGATACAAGATATAATATTTGAAGTGACAAATCAAAACTAAGTATCCTTCAATTTGATTTTCTTCTCAATCTGCTCACTACTTAGTTAGAAGAATTTACTAATCAACGTCGCGCGGATCAACTATCAAGTTATTTTTGGTCACGAGTATCACCGTAGCACCGCACACCGATAGCTAAAAGGCGATAGCGCGTTTTTGTAAAAAGTGTAAGACAAATCAGGGACAGTGACCAATGTAGGAAGTAACGAAAAAGAATTTAGCTTATTCATCTATACAGCAAGTTTTAAGTGTATTTCATTATTATAAATTAATTTTCTACTTTCCATCTGTTTATCACCGCAAAACCTAAGAATATTTCTATATATTTAAAGATTTAATTTATTGGAAGTATAGCTTTCTTATCAAGGGCTACGAACAGAATGCAATGGATAGCGAGGCGGTGTGAAAAAATAAAATTAAAAGAAACGCAATGTAACTGTAACGACAGATCACTACGTGGAGTAGTAAACGCAGTCGCAGATGCAATAAAATAAACTAAAAATAAAATAAAAACAAATTAAATAAAATTAAATAAAAATAACTAAAATAACAAAAGTAAACTAAATTAAAATAAATTAAACTAAAACAAAATAACTAAAATAAAATAAAATCGAATCGATTTAATTGAATTAAATTAAAATCCCTCGCTCCATGTGTAGACGATAAGAAAGCTATGCTTCTCCTTTTCAGTCACTCCCGGAGTGCCACATCCCGTTTGTTATTAAGTTGTGATTTAATTTATTTCCAATATTTTTCCAGAATTAGCTACAAACCAGTACTTTGAGATACAAAATCGACATTCATTTGGATAATTAAACATTACGAAAATTATAAAGTAATTGCGTACCCTTAAGATACCAGAAAGGAATAATTCAATTGATTCAACAATTAAGTAAGTAGTTATCTGTGTAATAACACAAGATATGATACACTTAATATATGACAGGTGTAGCACTAAATTTAATGATAACTGTAGAAAATATATACAACATAACAAAGTAACTGCTATGAAAGACAGTGAAATGATAGAACTAGTTACAAAAGAGGCATAGAACAACAAAAAATTAATAACACTGCCCTGCAGCATACCATGGTAACTAATTATTTTGGTAAAATAATTGAACAAGTTGTGGAAGTGTGCTATCTAGGAATAAAATTATCTAGCGAATGTAAAATTTTAGAAGAAAAGTAAACCAGCAAATAAATAAAACCAAAAACACTACCTGGGTGTCTAAACGAGTCAATTTTGTATCATTTTGAGATGAGACATGACATAAAACATTATATTATATACCATTTGTTTCTTGAAATGTTCGGAAAGATTTCCGCGGTCAAGTACTTAAATAAAAATTACTAACTAGACACTGAGGAGTAGGCAGACTGAGACCTCAGTGCCGTTTGAAAATTCTCGTATTTCTGGAGAACAAGATACTAGTACGTCCGGAGTGAGGGGAGTAGGCTTATTGAGACCCCGAACTCGAACATAACCATATCCCTCTTGATAATGGCTTCAAAATGGGCGCCCAAACGTCGAGTTTTAAATATTAAATTCTCAACGCGGTTCTTCCCGAGTACTCGGTAACGGTGATTAGACCGGTAATGTTTTAGTGTCGATCCGACCAGGCACGAATGGAACATAACGCTTACTCGAAATAACATCAATAAGACTACTATGCAGAATAACAGACAAAACATTAAAGGACTGACTACAAATGAAGATTTAAGGCACGTATACAAAGAAATTAATGAGAACTAATGCATGTAATTACCTATTAAAAATAGAAATTGGAATCAGCACCTAAAATGCACGACAGCATGACAGCACACGGAATAGTTAAAATAGGAAGAAATACACCACGCATATATAATCTGAATAATAAAAGGACAAATATGCTTATACAAAAAAAAACAAAGGAAGAAGTAGAAGATTGTTCACCATGGATATTGAACTGATAAGTCAAACCCTTTAAAATAGTACCAATATGGCCTCTTCAAAATTGCATAAGATAATTTATAACAAACACACAGAAAGTAAGTTTTCGAAAATTCCTTGTATATTTAAATAGTTTTTGAAACGATTCTTCTAATATATGCATCTCATATTCTTTTGCTGGTTAAAACGTAAATATTGAGGAACATAAGCTGACCATGCAACCTAGTCTGGTAAATTACAGCATTGAACAATAATTATACCATAATAGTAAAAAAAGGTAATTCATGAAGGATAATTTGAAATTACAATCAGATAAATTGCAACAGGTGCGTACTAGGCTCTTATGTTTTAATTTGACGATATGCTGTGGATATATTTTTCGAATTATTTATCTTATTTTACAAGACCATCCTTGTAATACCCTTTTTTTTATAGCATCTTAGCTTATTTAAAAGATTTAGTCGACACGACGTATTTAAATAAGCGGGTACTGTCGGCACTCATTTATCATACATTTTGGCGTTACATATATCGAATTTGGACAAAAGTATCCTGTGAAACACCAGTGATAGTCACTTAAACTGATTCACGAGACACTTAATTTAGAATTATTTGCGCCACATAAGAAAGAATAACAGGAAGATTTTCACAGCAGCTTTTCAATCCTTAAAGGGGATGGCAGAATATATACAGATTACGACAAAAGCTGAGCAACATACCGGTTAAATCAGGGCATAGTAACATCATTAATGGAATTAGGTTGTAATGAATGACGATTTCTGACCTGGTACCCAGATACATGCCTAAAATACCGTTCCAAGTGTGTATCTGTTCACGAGAGGAATGGGTAGAGAAAACACACAACCCAGGCTGCAGGTGTATCACTTGTACACATACGGACCTAAAACTTCAGAGCGAAGTCGGGTGTAGGAATGTTCAGTAATGGTGGACAAATGAAGATTTCCATTCCGTTAAGAGCTTCTGTATTCTAGGCTGAAATTTATTCAATCTTGTATTGTGCAAGAAAAATTAACATGAGAGCTTTTGAACTTATGCTCTGATAGTCAACCTACTATAGGCGCTGTAAGGAACCTTAGAATAAACTCTATGCTAGTGTATAAATGCCGAGAAGAACTCAATAGAGTGTCAGATCATAACAGCGGCACTTTGGTATGGGCGGTTGTCATAAAAGGAGTATTCAAAGTATACCCTTTTAAACACATGGCAAAATGTATACTAAATGGACATACGCTAAAAGGGCTAAAGTACTACTAGGCTAAAGGGCTAAAGAATCAGCTCAAAATCAAAACATTCTTCCTTAATGGACATGTCCAGGTCAAGAGCGACTTGCACATAATGAGGCTATTTCATAAAGAAACTTACAAAGGAGTAAATATGTCTGATGTATATATTTATTACATTTTTGGTCCCATCGGACTATCATCAGTGAAACCTAAAGGTAAGTATTTCCACGATAAAATCAATGATACAAAGAGGTAAAATTTTGACCGTAAAACTGAACATGTGGTAAATACTTATATCTTACAAGTTGTTGAAACTAGACACATATCTAGGTATGATCCTTTACTTTTAGATTACGTGATAAACATTAAACTTTAAAAATGTGGTGACACGAGGTCGATGTTATAGGATTTCACTTAAGGGAACATGCAGAGCTTCGCTCGAAAAATGACATTCAAATTAAAGTCCAATGGTTGATACCAGCCAACTGACTAGATCATGAAGTATAATTAATTACAAGTGACTAGGTCTTCAAGACAGGTGAAAGTTAATTTTTGGTTAATGCTCAAATGATAAACGCCCACTATAGATATTGATTAGAACCAAATTTAGGTATACATATTGTTTTAAGTTATATTAACATGAATACAATAATTATAAGGTGTACTTTACAGTTAATTATGTAATACATTTATGTTATTAATAAGAAAAGTCTAGTTTAATTGATAAAATAATGATAAGATCAAATCTTTGCAAGTGGGCAATGACGCCATATACTCGGTTGAATTTACTGCCCGTAATAATTTCAATAAAATACTGTGATCTATCTTAGTGATGTTATATGTTTGTAGAAGAATGATAAAATAAATATTAGACATAATTGGAATTGAAAATTCTGATAGATAATATTTATATATGGTGAGATTAGTTGCCTATTATTGTAAGCATGTGAAGAGAGTATTTGTTGGTTGAACAATAAACATAAAGAAAACTAAAACCATGATTATCAGTAAGAGAGGTAAAGTCATAACAAGGATACAGATAAAAAATAAAAATATTGAACAAATGGACAGAACAGAGCACTCAAGAGCAGCCTTTTTGACGATGAGGAAATTTCTGAGTAAGCAAAGAGTCAATCTGCATATCCGATATTGGATGGTAAACTGTTATATCCACTCTATTCTTCTTTATGATGCCGAAGCTTGGACTGTAAATGTTGTATAATGAGAAAGCTGGAAGCTTTTGAGATGTGGATTTTTAGAAGAATTTTGAAAATACCAAAGACCGATCATATTACGAACGAAATAGTTTTGCACAGCATGGGAAAAGACAGAGACCTTTTGACCACCATTAAAAAGAGAAAGACATCATATTTCGGGCATATACTTTGAAATGAGAATTACGAGTTGTTGCAGCTCATTATGAAGGGTAAAATCGAAGGAAAAAGGGGTCCTGGTAGATGACAAATATCCTGGCTGAAAAACATCGCGACAGGACTGAGTTGAACACACAGACTATGTGATATAAGATTAGGAAATAGTTGACAATGTATAGGGATAAAGTCAGGTCATTGAAGGAGGAGTAATGATTGATGCAATTGGGGCTTCTCTGCATGTCTCTGACACCATCACTAAAGTCACCATCAGTTAAAGATTTTATAAATATATACCATCATACATTGAAAGGTTTTACTTATTTGTAAGGTTGTTAAACTACGGTATACAGCAAATCACTGTGATTTTCTCTTATCATTTTGAATTTCATAAATGCTTAAGCTCCAAAGCTCTAAGTTGTAGATGGCAAACACTTTTTGAATACCAAGAAGTGCCTCTACAAAAAATTTGGTACCCATCTACTAAACCTGTATAAGCTGGTAAAGGGTTCCAGAGTTCTGGAAGGGTACCATGAATAAATAAAACATATAGAATAATTATTCAATTAACTGCAGCACAACCAGTATTTAACAAATGGCTTCCAGAAAGGAGAAAGAAGTTGTATAATTATTTATCATACATGATGTAAATTTACACCAATTCAAGGTTTTCAGATACTCTACATAACAATCACTATCTAATCATTTGAAAATTATGATAGTATCAGCAAGCTAATTTACAGTTATACTGGTCCAAATTATAGAAAATAAAAAATAATCAATTTTGATATCATAATTATGGGATATCGCAATTTATCACATATTTAAATGTACGGTTCTAATATTATTTTATGGCCTTGTTCTTGGTGGTTTTGTCAAGGTTATCTAAGGAGATATTAGTTTTTTTAGCATATTTAAAAACTTATTGTAACATTTTTTTTTAAATGGAATTGAAAAATTCTAATATAGTTCAAGAAATTGGTCAATACCACAGCCATTTATACTTTTTGTTAACTTTGGTGTTAAGACAATTTGCAGAGCTAAAAAAAATCATCAGATTGATGAAACATTGCAAATATAAAGTTTGCTTTAAGCAAAATTTGGTAAGTAGATTAATATTGTTACTCAATGATACTACATACTATACATTCTTACTCAATGGTACTACATGCGCCAACAGATAATACTAAAACTTAAAGCTTCATTATATATTATGAAAAATTAAACAATCAAAATTCAAATACTGTAAATTTAAGTTTTTCTGTTATTCAAAATGCACTCAATGTACTCACGTATTGTGCTCCACAAAGTATTTATAATACTTAATTAGATTGTGAAATATAGTTTTAATGAGAGATTGCTGAATTCTTGTTAAAGATGTCAAAAATTTCAATAGTTCAGTAATAGTTGCAGGTTTTCCATAAAAACAGCTTGTTTCAGCATAACCTATACGTAAATTTTGAGAGTTATCAAATCAGATGAATAGGTTAAGTAAGGAAAGTCTGTGCTATGGGAAATTACATGGTCTACTGACACTAAAACGTGGGGTCACATCTTTATAATGATATTTGGTCCTTCAAAACAAAAACAAAAATGATTTTCTGTAGCTTGACAATGAATGGACAATGGGCATAATCTATGTCCGTCTGAAAATCCCATATATATTTGAAATAGATATGGTTGTTTTCTAGACAGCTGCTAAGCATGGCAGTACACAATTCTGCGGACTTCATTTTGGACATTCTAAGATCTGTTGAGATAGCCTATCTTGGTTAATACTAATAAAAATCTTGAATTATTTTTAGTTGAAATTGTCAGAATATTTCTAAATGTTTTCCAAATTTAGTTGTAGTGTTTTTCAGTTTAGTTTCAGTTAGGGAGATGTCTCATCTAAACATCAGAAATTGTGTTAAATTGGTTTGTGTAGCTACTGAGGATGTATATCATCAATCCACTGTCTCTGTTATAGACGATGACACAATGAAACCAGGTAAACAAAAATTTATCTGGTCCAGTTTGTAAAATATACAGTGCATGAATAAAATCTGACACTTCAAACTCTGTATCCTTTGCTTCTTAGGATAAGCATAATCTTAGCTTTGGATGTGGTTTCATTATGTTATCTGGTGGCATTAGTTGGAACAACTGCACAAATTTACTTCAGATACAGCCCCAACTATATACCTGAACAAGAAACATTGAATAACATTTTGTATTGATTCATTCAAAACCTTATGTGCAACATTGCTAGGTGGGTGCTAGGTATGATTAGAAGGAGAGGGGGGAATATTAAGTATAAAAGTGTTATTATGATCTTTTAAATTAATGAATGTCAAATTTCCAATTAAATATTCTAGCCAAAAACGAAGCTATTTTAATAATTCCTACAATAATTAATTATAAATGTTAAATCTGTTTAATGTTGAATGTTAAATTTATTTTATTACCTACAGAAAACACTTAAGTGAACAACAATTCGGAATATAAATCAGAACAATTTTAAAGAAAATAAAATAACTATACAAAATAAAATATACAATATTTTTGTTTTTGAATGTATAATAACTCAAGAGAAAAACAAATAAGACACATTAGTTCTTCTTAATAGATGTCACGATCCCCTGGAGAAGGCTAAATGGTAAGCTGCGCTACTCTGTATAACCAACTGTTATTTTCAATTCATACAAACATAATCCTTATGTGCTTTCTGCACACCACAACAGATGCTGTGCTTAAAAATATAAAAATTTTGAGATATAGTGACATCCATCGATCGATCGAAAGAATATTGTGGCTTAAAAACCTGAGAAAATTATATGTGCAAGCAACACAGTCTTTTTCAGGTTAATATGGTGATGATTGCCAATATGGTAGCTAAGCAAATATAGTACTGAAAGAAGAATAACCACAGAACTCATGGAACAAGATGTGAAAAATTTCTGAAAAGAATATCAGCATGTCTGATAAAGGATATAAAAGATATAAATTGGTATAATTTATAGGGTAAAAATGCATTGAGCCAGACCCAACATATAGTTCTTACTATACAAATTGAAATTGGCTAACATTACCTAGAGTGATAAAAAATTACCCAAAATTCATAAAAAAGCCTTTTTTCACTTTTTGTGAAGTCCAAAAGAAACTTGTGAAGTCCTATGACATATCAACAAGAGATATGATATAAGAACTAAGTAGCAAGATATAATATAAGAACCAAGGAATATAGATGTATGTGCATCTATATGCCTCGTAAGAACTAAGACCAAGATGCCTTTTAAACCAGATAGAAACATGAAATTGTCCATTCCTCTGGTCGAAAATAATGCAGTTAAGTTCTTATATATTAAAGACAATAACCCAAAGAAAAGTAAATGTTCCTGACAGAAAAGAAGAAAATAGAATGCCAGAAAAAGAAAAGGACTGTCAAGGAATTGGAATATAATTGGAAAGCACAGCTATACAACAAATACATCATATTTTCAAATGTGTTATGTTATTGCCCACATTAATTATCTATAATATATTTGATTTGTCCTAGTTCGACCCTGTTAACTGACCTCTACAACATGCTTTGCATGCTTTTGAAGGATAAACAGAAAATATTTTAACATGAAATTTGATTTAAATGGAGAATTTACCATATTTCATCGATATAAATTAATATGTTAGTTCAAACATGCCTATGATTTATCATTCGCATTTAAAAAGTGCAAATGAACTTTAATATATTTTTGGTTATGTAATACTTGGACGGGGTCATTAGTACGAATCTCACGAGGTAAATTATAAGGCGATAGGGTCAAAGAAATATGTTTAATTAAATTAAAAGTGCTGGTAATTCCCTTAAGTACGAGAATTCTAAACGCAAAGTTTAAAAATATTACTACACAGTTTACGTAACATACTTATATTATCTATATAAAATATTTTGTTGATGCTATTTCTGTATTAAATCGAATAAAGTCTGACTACGAAATAGCTTTTAAAATATTTCTAAAAACTGTAGGTAACATTCTAAATGCTGGTATAGGTAATAAAATTAGTTAACTTCATTAAAAATTATATACTCATATAAAGTAAGGTTAGAATATATAAAACTTAGCAACTTACTGGTGTTTCTGATAATTTTGTAGGTGTTAGTCGACGGAATAATGCCATTTTTCGTAATTTCTGATTTTCACCTTTTTCACAAAACTAACACCAACGACAGCTTCGTCCCAATTGGAACTCCAACTAAAACTGTTGGAATTGGAATCAAAAATCTAAGTCTGGGATTACACCACTGGTATAGACAGATTTTGATCACATGATCGATGATGTCGAATGACGAATGCGATAAGGGAGAATGCTGAATCGATGATTTTAATACTTTTACTCGTTGGCTACCACGAAGTAGGCAACTTCACTTACAGTATATAACATTGCATCCTTGTATTATTATCATAAATATTTATGCCGTGTATCAATATTGATTACTGGTATAATACTTATAATATACTATTTGTAAATTATTTTTCTAAAGCATCCTAAATTTTTTGAATCAATATTTTAGTTATTCCATTGTTGCATATAAAATTATTGTCACACGATTGGACGGATATTATCATATCGATAACAATAAATATCAACTATTACCACAAAAAAGATACAATTATGGGCTTTCTAACTCTGTCTTAATGTATAATAGAAGACATCATTTCAGTCAAAACATTTACAAAGTTCGGCCATAAAAACATATTCCTACCAAACCGTTAAGTCCCATTTTATCGTCGTTTATTTTCTTTTCATGACAATGTGCGTTTTCAAACGAAATCTTGACTCATCAGTAAATAGTCGGTATGTTAGTTTATCGCGTGGACAGTGTAGGGGAAGTATGCCTATGATGGCATACCTAACTTCACCTCTCGTTTTTTTTATTAAAATACATGATCATATTTGTTACAATTTTTTTTCTAGTTTAGTTGAATATACCAATTAAGCTGGACATATAAAGGTCAAACGGAATGTGGATTTTTATATTAAAAAATTGAAATCAAAAATGTCAAGTGTGCCATCATAGGCACATTCCTTGCCTATGATGGCATGGCTGCACAGTATAATAGAAAAAAATATGTTTTAGTGGAACTTTCTCATTTTATTCAAAGAGAACAGTAATACAACAAATAAAAAAGTAACACATTAAAAAAATTAAGAACATAAATCACAATAAAATATCTTACATTTTTTATCGACTCCAGCGCATTCAGAGTGACATCAGGATTGGCACTCCTGACATTAAATTCCAGCATTCTTTCGATTTTGAGAGGGAATACAGGCCATAACAAAAAAAGCAAGCGACGTCGGAATCATTATCTTCAAAATTTTCGTTATTGCTCGCGGATTCCTGTTCCTTCTCATCATTTCTCTCTATCCCTTCTTTTGCCATTCGGTATAATGTTCGTTTTTCAGGAAAAGTGTCATCCAAAGATTTCCGTTCTAATCCACTGTTGTACGTAGCTTTTCCTTTAGGTTCTATCTTCTGTTTTATTTGTCGTTTAACTTTGTTTGCTAGTTTTCTTCGTTCTACATTTTCTTTTTCAACAACCTTATCTTTCAATTCTTAAATTTCAGGGGTTGAATTTGTTACCCCTCTTTTCCACGCTTCTTTTGTTTTTTTGTGTTTGACTGCAAAACACTTGGAATGGGTGATAAATGTTGGATTGCTTTGTGAAGAGTATCCTGTTGAGTATTTTCTAGAAGGACCCGTTGGCAGTCTTTAGGTGGGTGATTTTGTCCACTTTCTAGGTATTCTTCTAGATTACAATCTGGATTGTTTAGATGGATGTTTTGAGTTCGATCTTGATTGCTTTCTATAGGTTTATCTGTAACCAATGATGAAGCGAAAAAGCCCACGTCAAGTGGCTGCACCTGGTGGGAACAGTGTGGTGGAAAGCAGAAAAGTACAATACCATTCTCTTTTGCAACTTGTAAGACTTCCAGTCTCTTATGACTACTGTGACCATCTAACAATAATAATATGTTTTTCTCATTCGAAGCTTTGGTATAGTGAATAAAATGTTTAAGCCATTGAACAAAAATGTCTAAAGACATCCACCCTTTCTCCTGACAAAAAGCAACACTTCCCGGTGGGGCAGCGTCCATTCATTCATGTTTGAACCTTTTTCTGGGAAAAATAAATGCAGGTGGTACAAAAGTACCAATTGCATTCATTGAACATACAACTGTTAAATGCTGACCTCGTTCCGCAGTGCTCAGTGTTCCAACTTGTTTCCGTCCCTTGATTGCAAACACTTTTTGAGGCCTTGTTTGAACAGTACTAAGACCTGATTCATCAACGAGAGATGTATTTTCTGGTGTTCTGAGTGAAATGGTACTACTTCTTTTTAAAAAAACCCTCACCCACTTCCATCCAGCAAGACGAGACGTTTTGTTGAATTTGTGTTTGATGTTATTTCTCTCAGCAAGTTCGAAAACTAATCGTCTCAAATTTAGCGTTGTGAGACCAAAAAATCTTGTTTCCATATTAATCACATAAGTAGCTAACTCTTGCTCAAGATGAGGAGGTAGTGTAATTCTTCGGCCACCCAAATCTCCTTTTCTTCCACTGAAGTTGTTTGCAAAACGTCTACGGAGTGTCGTAGCCGGAACATTAAAAGTTTTGGAAGCCAACAGCCATCCCATCTTCTTTTCTTGGATGTGTTGAATTGCCATATTCATGTTCTCTTCCAACCACTCCTGCCTATGTTTCTTGGTAGACGCCATATTAACAAAGGCCCTGCAACAAAACAAAGCTTTTATATCTGATATCAGGAGATATTCTACTGTTTAAGGTATAACTAGATAACGACAATCCAATTTTTAAGGATTTAACCTTTAAGAATATTTCAGATATACACTTAAATTTACTGTTGAAGATTTTGTGCGATTTGAAAGCTCCAAATTTGGAATTTCTACACATTTTGGAATTTTGGGAAAAATTGGAATTTGTACACAATAATCTTGTGAATGATTCTGAAAAATTGATGTAACGATAAATGGTTCATATTTAATATTATTCTTGTAGAATTTATTGGCTATATTAGGATTAAGGAAAGATCAAGTGGCTCCTGTATCAATAAGAAGTTTAAGAGGAGGATTTTGAATTTTAATGTAAAAAAACTCTCTTTTGTCAGCATAGGAATGCAATTCTACTACGTTTCTTCTTTTTCGTCTTGAAACGTTTGAAAATTTACATCTTCTTCATATTCTTGGCTTTCTTGTTCATATACATAACAGCTTCACATACTCGTACAAGTATGGGAAGAGTTCAGAAAATGTTTAGGCATTTATTAACATACTAACATTATTGTATTTCGATGTAACATTGTAAGCAATGCTTGATAAAACTATAGGAAAGCATGACTGGCTTTTGGATTTGCCAGTGCCTTTAACTTATGAAAAAAATTTTCTCCTTAGAACTTTGAGACTCTGACACTTGTTATTTTCAATCATTTGTTGATTTTGTTTACTTTTATGCTTTCGGTTGTCCATCCTAATAGATTTTTGTATTCTTTTACTTATCTCTCTAAGTTCATGATGTTGTGTACTTCTATTACTTAGTACTTTTATTTTCTTTTCCATTAATGTTTGTGTTTCTTTCGTTACATGACTTTTTTTGTCAATGTATCGTATCTTCTGGCTTTGCTCTATACTCTATAGCTTCTATTATAATGCCATTCACGGTTTTGATATTTGGGTCTGTATTCATATAGCTTTTGATAATGCTGTTGATGTGTTCTTCAATTCATTTATATAATTAAGCTCTGTCCAGGTAGGTGTAGACTTCTTTTTATCCTGCGGTATATTTCTTTCCTAATATATCTTTCTATCGACGCTTTCACCATTCTGTGATCGAGAACTGTTGAAAATTGGTTCAGGCCTGTAACATCTTTAAAGATTTGCCTCTTGTCAGTGATCATAAAATCGATCTCGTTACTAGTTTTTTCATTCGGGCTCTACCACGTCCATCTCCGATGTTCTTTTTTGTAGAAGAAGCTGTTCATTTGGAATAGATTTTTTTCCAGCAGGAAAGTAAAGTTTCACCATGCTCGTTTCGGTTTCCCATACCAAAATTTCCCAGTGATGTTTTCGTCTTATCTGCCTTTATCCCCATTTTAGCGATGAAGTCACGTTGAAGTTTAGATTAAGTGTGCTTTTGCATCGTTTAGGCCTAAAGTAATGTCATCGTAGAATTCTTTTATTTCATAGTCGGCATGGCAATTTGTTGGGGCATATACTTGTACGATTTTTCAACTATATCTTTCACACAGTTTTAGGATTAAAGAAGCTACTCTAGTAGAGAAACTTTTATTGATATAATGCTGTTTTCATGTTTTTTTTATACGAAGAAGCCAACGCCTCCCGTTGTTTTAGTGTTACTACCGATCTGATAAAATAATTGACCCGATTTCGGATTTTAAAGGCTTTCTCCTCATTGGTTTACCTCGCTAACGCCCATAAAATCCAATTTAATTTTCGACATTTCTGCTTTCATCTATATGCTTCTTTCTTCTGTTGCTAGGGATCTAGCATTATATTTTAGCGACGGGTTTCAAGGGTTTTCTAAGTTTGGTATGTTTAATTGTCAGAATCTTGTCCCCCCAGAATCCATGGGACAGACTAGCAGTTTAGTGCGAGATTCTGAAAATTTTTTTCTACTCGCTTGAAGTAATACATGTTGAGATAATGAGATGCAGACTCTTATGAAACCGAAATACGAAGTAAAATAAGAATGAGTCGATTATCAAAACTATGGAAAGATTGCTCCTTGTCCAAGAACACCAGAATGAAATTGGTATCTTATAATTAGTAACTGTTCCGAAACGTGGACAATGAAATCGGACGATAGGAAAATAATTGACGCCTTCGAGATGTGGTGTCAGAGAATGCTTCAGATATCATGGACAGAGCATTAAATCCTTCGTTCAGACTCAACTCTCGTCTGTTAATCTAACAGGCGCCATAAAGTTTGTTGGACATATTGTAAGTAGAACTGATGAAAATCTTGAGAGACTTATAATTTCGAGAAAAGTTGAAGGCTGCAAAGGCAGACTTACCTACTCGATGGACAGATTAAGTGTAGAAAGCCAGTGGCACGACATTCTCTGAATCCATGAGTCAGAATTGAAGCCGACTAAAAAAATATAGATACTAGTACAGCAGAAAATCATGATCACTTCTTCTTCTTCTTCAAGTGCCATCTCCGCGGCGGAGGTCGGCAATCATCATAGCTATTCGGACTTTTGAGACGGCTGCTCTGAAAAGTTCATTTGATGTACATCCGTACCACTCTCTCAGGTTGCGCAGCCATGACATTCTACGCCTCCCTATGCTTCTCTTTCCTTGGATCTTTCCCTGCATAATCAGTTGGAGCAAGGTGTATTTCTCTCCACGTGTAATATGTCCGAGATATTCTAATTTTCCATAAAATAATAATTCTAAGATTCCATTCCATAAAATAAAGTCGAAAAAACATAGCACCTCGCCAACCTAACTCTTGGTTCCAGTTTTAAATACCTGGTACATAGCACTCTTCTCATTTTGTTGAAATTTGCTCTAGCCTTTTCTATTCTTATTTTGATCTCCTGATTGTAATCATTTGTGGAGTTAATCATTGTTCCCAGGTATGCATATTTGTCCACTTGTTCGACGTTGGTTCCGTTTATTAGAAGATTCCTGTTATTTCTTTGAGTTTTCGATATTCTCATAAATTTCGTCTTCTTGACATTCATTGTTAGAACTCCATTTACCTTTATTCCAGCTGTTTCACACTCAAGAGCTTTTTTCAGGACCTCTTCGGAGTAGGCATTAAAAAGAATTGGCGACAATACGCATCCGTCTTACTCCACATCTAATTTCAATTTCTTCTGACAGCTGTTCGTTAACACGTACTTTTGCTCGCTGTTTATAGTATAAATTGGATATGATCCTGAGGTCGTTGTAGTCAATCTTCTTTGATTTCAGGACATTCATTAATTGTTTATGTCGTACTTTATCGAATGCTTTATTATAGTCAATAAAACATGCGTATATATCTTGATTGACCTTCCAGGTATCTTTGTATTAGTACCTATATTAAGTGAAAAAAGAGCTTCACGTGTTCCTATGCCTTTGCGAAAACCAAATTGTATATTATTAACGTCTATGTCCAGTTTTTAATATATTCGGTTATGGATGATTTTAAGTAGTAACTATAGTATATGAGACATTAAGCTAATGGTGCGGTAATCGCTGCATTCTCTTGCGTTTTTCTTTTTGGGAGACAAATAAAAATAGATGTTAACCACTCTTTGGGTAATACGCCTGAACTATAAATTTGGTTCAAGAGTGTCACTAAAACATCAATGTGCTTCTCATCTAGAATTTTTAGAATTTCTGTAGGAATCATATCAGGTCCTTTTCCCACTCTTCATTGTTTTTAATGCGTGTAATATTTCTTCTTTTGTAATATATGGACCTATTTCTTCTGACGTAAGTTCTATGTGCTCCAGATCTCCTCTTTCATCATCGAACAATTCGTCGATATATTCTGTCCATCTTTGTACTTTCTCGTCCGTATGTGTTATAGCAGTACCGTGTCTATCCAGAATTGCACAAGTGGGATTTTGTTTTCTTAGTCTTGCCAGTTCTTTGACTTGTGTATGATCAGATCTACTAGTAATGGGGATCCAGAGTTTCCCCATGATCACTAGTAATGGGGAAACGACTAGAGAGAACATGTGTGGAAGTACGGCCTCTAAATTAGCAAGAAAATAAAGATATAAAAAGAAGAAGATTCTCAAATATCAAAATTATTTTTGGACAGGACAACTTTTGGGGAAAAACTTTGGCAGCAGTAATGGCATCTACAGGAGCCACAAGCTATGAAAGATATGAAATATTACTGCCTGGCTTTAAAATTATGACGATTTGAGAAGGCACTAGGAGAGAAATTAAAATATCACAATGTATGTGCCTATATGGTTTAAACTATTCAAGGAGAAACTGACATTCGGGTACCATCTCAAGGCTGTTTAAAAGGCTTGAGAGTCATCTGCACAAAATACCACGTTTTTTGGATTGCGGATGGAATTCAAACTGAGTTAGAAAGAATTGAAAGTCTATTCGTGATCATTTTGTAAGTAATTTATAGATTGATGATAATAGACTTATTAATCTAAGTTATTTAGTAAAGTGTCCTTTTTGTATAGGATAGAATAAATATATTTTATTTGATATTTTATTTTCCAGTAATTTTTAGGGATATGTTCGTTGTTTTTTATTAATTTTTTCGTCATATGGTATATATAGTCTGAGATTGTTAAAGTCGTTGTTTACGTTTTTCTTTTGTTTTTTTTTAATTTGTTTATTATTTTGCTTTTAATATCCTATGGTCACTTCCGGTCAGTCACGCACCAAGAATTTTTATAGGGGAGAGGGGGTTGGTTGGGCACCGACATTTTTTTTATGCTACCTCCATTTTGAGTCCTTGCAGAGGAGCACAACCCGTGATAGTTCACAAGGCCACCAGAGATACAGTCCTGTAGGCGCATGCTACTCGCAACAGACTCGTTCTGTCTACTCTTATCGTGAGCCCAATATTAGGTATCTAAATCTAAATATAATGAAAAATATTAATTTAAATCTCAAACTGTATTTTAAATAATAATTTGTAAACAAATTAAATTTATAATAAAATGTCTAAACGGCGTTGCTTTAGAGCCATATGGTTTATTACCTCTTCTTCATCTATTGGAATATCCTGATATATAAACATCAAAGCTTAAACGGTTTAGTCATCATCATTATTGGTGCTACAGCCCTATAAAAGAGCCTCGACCTTCCCAAGTCTATTACTTCAGTCAGTTCTATTCATTGCCAACTGCTGCCAGATTGCTGCGCCTATTTGTCTACCATCCTCATCTACACCATCTCTCCATCTGAGTTTTGGCCTACCCCTACTTCTACTTCCTACAGGTTGCGACATAGGGATTCTTCTAGTAGGGTTGTTCTGCTGTGATCTTGCCAGATGTCCTGCCCATCTTAGTCTTCCTATTTTTATAAAGAATACTACGTCTTTACCACCAAATATATGTTTATATCTGTGATATATCTCTTAGTTGTACCTCCTTCTCCAAACACCATTTTCACAGATGCCACCGAATATTCTTCTCAGGATCCTTCATTCAAATATAAGCAGGAGATTTTCATCTGCCCTGGAAATGGTCCATGTCTCCGACCCATATGTCAACACTGGTTGTATAAGGGTTTTGTATATGGTTATTTTTGTTTTTTGGCTTAAGTTTCTGCTTCTCATATGTCTACTCAGTCCAAAATAGCATTTGTTTGCTAGGATTATTCTTCGCTTGATTTCTTCCGTCATGACGTTCTCCTTGGTGATCAGGGAGCCTAAGTATGTAAATTTGTCCACCGCTTCAAAGGTAGAATTATCAACCGTGAATTGGTGGCCGATGCGTCTGGCTCTATTGTTAGGTGTTGATGCCATTATCTTAGTTTTATCTTCATTTACTTGCAGGCCCATATTTTTTGAGGCGTTTGACAAGGTGGTATACATTTCTTCTAGCTTGCGTGTTATGCGGGGAAACTAGGTCGACATCATCTGCATATGCCAAAATTTGGGATGATTTATTAAAAATGTTTCCTCTGTTGTCTATTTGGGCATTCCTGACCGCCTTTTCCAGAGCTATGTTGAAGGGAGACACGCCAGCACATTTCTCTGTCGCAGCCCAACATGCGTTTCAAATGCCTGTGATTGTTTGCCCTGTATTTCGACTTTGCAAACAACTATACGCATTGTAGCCTTAACCAATCTTATCAGTTTATCGGGAATGTGGAATTCATCCATGGCTTCATACAATTTATTTCTTAGGAGACTATCATAGGCCGATTTGAAGTCTACGAAAAAACGGTTTAGTCTCTCTTCGCTAATATAATTTCTTAAATAAGTCTTTAGTACTTTCAGCGATAAAAATAACCTTTCACATGTACAGGTCGTTACAGGTAATTTAATTATTAAATTAGCGTTTTGTATTTTTTGTATTGTGTGTGAAAGACAAGTTACATTTTCCTACTATTCTTTATATATTTTTTACTTTATATGCCCTGGAGGGGGTTTAACCCTCCAAAACCCAACCTGGGTGCGCCACTGCTTCCAGTGTTTAATAAGTTGAGCACTGTGACATCTTTTATTATTCGTTTTTCTTAGAATTTTTTATACGAAATCGTCTGTTATAAACCGTTCGTACTGAAGTCAGTTGGTTTATTGTACATCTATTATTTCTTCATGGTACCCATTCCAGGATTTTGTACTCCTGTACCAGCTTGTAGAGGTCTAGTGATGGGTTATATATTTTTGGAGTCATTTGGTCATCTCCAAAAAGTGTTTCCGACTGCGATCTCAAGTCTCGCAGTCATGCGAGATATGGTTAACTGTTTTAAGTTCTTAGCTACAGATTCATTTATTCAGAGAATTAAGATTTTCTTAAGATAGTCCATTTTATTTTTTGATTTTCTATTTGGACTGGAATCTCCATTTCCTTTGTGTTTTTTTGTCGAAAAAAGTATTTATTAAAAATGACCTCCCGTTTTCTATGAAATTTGAAAGTATTACACCTCTTTGGTTTTTGTTAACTACACTAAATTTTGCTATTAACTATCAACATATCAACAATTGAAAACTCCTTAATTAGGGTGTAGGTTCATTTATTTTCTCATCATTATCATCTGTATTGGTGGATACATTTGAATAACTTTGAGTTTTTTTTTTCTGTAGATTTTAGTGTGATAAGTCAGATTTGCCGTAGCAGCTGATGACTGACTGTAGGTACTATTCTTGGATGTATAAGAAAGCCTTTTACCCGTTGTCTTTCGTTTTCTGGACTTGTCTGGTTTTCATTAAAAAATATTAAGATGCTATAAAAGACAGCATTTATAACTAGGAAATCGTTGGTGAAAATTGAATTGTAAAATATAAAGTATTGTACTTATATTTACTGGAAACTAGTACGATTTTTTATTTTGATACGCAATAAAAACAAGAATATAAAACCAATTCCTCTTATTATTTAACACAGTAAGCAACAAAATTTATAACATATTTTAACCAACTTTTTAACAAAAAAACTACAAAAGAAAAACTAAAATCAGTTTGTCGCAATTAAATTTTGGGACAAGCGCTAGGACGTACGCAACCACCAACAATGCCAATATCATTGTAGATGAAACCTTCGTCACATCTGCATGTCGGTTTGCAGTCTTTTGTGCATGGTTTGTCAGAACATTCCGGTTTCCTATTCCTACAGGTTGGATCAGGACATGGGCATGGGGTACATCCTTGATGTGAATTTGCAGGACATTTCTTTTCTAAAAAGAATTTAAACAGTGGATTAATAAAAAAACGTTATGTCACAGAAATAAATGTAAACCTAATGTTTAATATAATATATTTTATTCTTTATTTTTAATATATATATATATATATATATATATATATATATATATATATATATATATATATATATATATATATATATATATATATGATTGGTGTTTATAGAAAATAATTTATAAGTTACACTACCAGATAATATTAGATATAAAAAGTATTTGGTTATTTTAATAAGTTATATACTAGAGAATTTTATAAAAATATATTTATGTGAGGGCATTTTTAAATATAATAATTGTAAAAAGTTGTATTTTAATAATTATAATATTGTAGATATATTTAAGTGAGCCATGTGCATAGGCAACCAACTATACAATGAAGTGACGTTTAAGTAATGGTTGCGAATATAAAGTGTGGTTATAATAATATGTTGTTTAAAATGTGTAGTTTATTAAATTAGAGTGTTAGTTACTAATTTAAGTGTATATTCTGATCTGAAAAGCCTAAATGTCAACAAAATTCTCGATAGAAAAGTAAGGAATTCTCTAGATCACCGGAGATGGCTTTGTTTGCGAAATGGATTGTTCCAGAAAATTCAGACAGGTAAGAGATGGAACAAATCGAACATGATTTCTTGCGAGATGATTCTGGAACATGGAAAAAGATATAAATACCCGGTGATTTGGATTCAAGATGTCCAGTCAAGTTTAGTAAGAAAGTTAGTTACAGTTATGAAATCAGTATAAAGTCAGTCAGAAGGTCCAATTGTTCAATATAGTGAGTTAAATGAAGATTAAGAAACAGTATAAAGAAAATATTTTTGAAGATTAAAAATTATATTATTATTGGAGATTAGTATAAATCAACTTATGATAATTGTATGGTGATTGGATATTGGTATATTGAAAAGAAGAATAAATATAAATATATAATATATTTGGTGATTGGATATTGGTATATTGAAAAGAAGAATAAATATAAATGCTGTTTGATGGTTTGCTTGGTGGTTTATAAATGCTTAAGAAGAAATATATTTTAAATTGGTGGAAGCTGATAATTGGAAAAAGTAATTTCACAAAAACAAGGATAACCGAAGCACGAAGACATTGAGTGGTAATTATAATCTATATAGTGGAAAACAGTTCATTTAGGCATTCAGTGACAGAAAGGTACAAAATTTTGTTAATATAATTTAGTTAGTGTCATAACAATTTCAATTTTGAAGATAGTTTGTTTAAACTTTACATTGTCTATAGAATTTAATTAGTTTCATAAGAATTTCAATTTAAAGATAGTTTATTTTAAATTTACATTGGCTAGGTTAGATATATATGTGTGTTTCATAATAGATATAATAAAGATAATTTAAAAAAGTACTTACAAACTAATTCTTTGAGAACCGCGATAAAAACCTCTCCTTGATAAATTAAGTGAACCGCAAATTCAAAGCCTTTTACTAGGCTCTTGAACGACGCTAGAAGTAGCCTTTTCTTACTCCGATATGCACCTACGGTTCACCCTTGAAAAATACTATCTTTTTCGCTTCTTACGTAGAGAAAAGACGTTTAAATGAAAGTAAAAGATGAATTTAATTTCAATTCGAATTATACCATTGTTCTACAAGTGTTTTGAGTTATTCAACTCCTCATCAGGGACACTTGTGGAAGTTCAAACTCAAATGAAATGCAGTCTAGTATTTGGCCACTATAATTAAAATAACAGCCTGGTACGCTAGCAGCTGCATATATACGATTTTGCGGTTCACCTAATTTGCTATCAAAGAGAGGTCGCTCGACTTCTTGTTACTTCGTACAGATGCCGCTGCTAGCGTACCAGGCTGTTATTTTAATTATAATGGCCATATACTAGACTGCATTTTATTTCAGTTTGAACTTCCACAAGTGTATTTGATGAGGGGTTGAATAACTCGAAACAAGTGTAGAAAAATGGTGGAATTCGAATTGAAATGAAATGCGATCTTTTACTTTCATTTAAAAGTTTTTTCTCTACGTGAAGAGCGAAAAAGCCAGTGTTTTTTAAGATTGAACCGTAGATGTAAATCGGAGTAAAAGGTTATTTCTAGTGTCGTTCAACAGCCTCTAGTGCGGGGTTTTAAATTTGCGGTTCATCTAATTATCAAAGAGAGGTCTCTCGACTTCTTGTTACTTCTTTATATATATATATATATATATATATATATATATATATATATATATATATATATATATATATATATATATATATATATATATATATATATATATATATATATATATGATCACAGTAGTCAGATACCAGTGACGTCTAAGGGCGTCACTGGCATCTGACTACTGTGATAATTTCTATATGCCATCTGACGTCGAAAGAAGTCAAACATCTTAAAAAAACTGAACTTACAATGACCTTCACAAAAAACGTAAAACATTAAAAAAAACTTTATATCTGAACATAAAAAACAAATATTGTTACAACATTAAGTTGTTAATAACGAGCTATTATGCAACAGTCCAAACATAAGCAGGCAGCGTTAGGTCAGAGTTTACATTTATACACTGTTTCTACACGTGATCTCTTCTCAGCACATTTTGCACACCGTTTTTGCATAACTCTTCCTTTTTCCTCGTCTTTTTTTGACGTTTTGTTACAATATCTTGCTTTAAAATTGACAGTTCTTCAGTTAGTTCTGAAGTCAGCATATCTCTAATGACTGATTGATATACGAAAGTCATATAAGCTGATTCGTTTTCCGGATTATTTCTTGTAAAAGATGTGTACATTTTGACTATTGGCTCTGGTTTCATTTTATTGATTCTTTTGTTTAAAACAGCCTCTTGCATATTATTTCTAGTTTCGGTCGATATGTAAAGAACGTCCCTTGTATCCATTTACTTTCCAATTATAGTACACCATCTCTGTATTTTGTAATGGTTTCTACTATTCTTCGACTAGTATTTCTTGTGTAACATCTTTTGGATTATTTTTCTATTAAATATTAGAGTGCCAGTACAATGGATCTTAGAATACAATATCCAGAAGATTCTTGGATAATTCGAAAAAATTGTAGAAATTGTCCATGTAAACAGCGTGCCCAACATTTAGTTTTTCCTGTAATAAATGCCATTCTAGATTTCTATTGCCATTCCTTCCGCAAAAAGATAGATATTGCATATTCGTTGGATTGGTTTTAAACTTGTAAACATTCATCAGTCAGTAACAGTCTAAAATAGTATAAGCGTTTATCACTAGGCGAAGGCACCAGTAACTCTTGATTTTTTGTAAAGGCAATATTCTTGATAGTTGTTGGGTTATGAATAGCAATTGGAGGGCTTTAGATAAAAAACCAGAGTCAAAAATGTATGAATTGAACCTTTACCTAAATGCCGGCAAAACAAGAAGTAATTATGCTTAAAGCTGACTGGCAAAAGAACCTATTTATTTTCACAATTTGTGAACGCCAGAAGTTGACAGTGGCACCTCACAGAAGTAAGACAAAACGCCATTTGGCGACAGTGGCACCTGATTCGCGCACGAAAAACGCCTTTTGGCGACAGGTGGTAGCGAATGTGTTAAGAGCTTACAATTTCTTATAATATTATATAAATATACGATCTTTTGTTTCAAAAATATTTTTTTAATAATATTTAGTGGATTTTAAAGTTGATTTAAAGTTGATTTTAAAGTTGATTGAATTTAAAGTTGATTTGTTCAAGGTTAATAAGAGTATTAGAAAAAATTGTTAATAAATAACAATTTAATGCTGTTTATAAATATTATTTATTTATTATAATTATACTTTAAATAAATAAATGAATAAATAACAATAAAAAGCGACTTAAGATCGAATTAAGCTAATCAAATTTCATCTTTTGTACACAATTTAAACACAATAAGAACCCTAAGTTCAGGTACATTTAAACAAATTGTAATAAATAATAAAAAAATTAATAACAATATTCAAAAACAGTGATTTTCTTGTTCATTTTGAAATAACTTTTTTGTTTATCATCCGATTTTAATTTAGCATATCTCATTTTATGTATCTTTTTTTTCTAAAAAAGTTGTCTGGTAACGTTAAATCTCTAAATAGACAAGTTTTTAAGTTAGGAACAAAATAATGAGTTTGCCGTCTTGATTGTTTATTTAAAAATGGTTTCAGTAAAAAATTGACGAATCCCTAGCTGATAGTGTTTTTGTAATATCTCATACTATTCATTTTAATTGCCAAACCATCTATACAGTTGTCTCGAGTAAAAATCTAACTTAATTATCCTAAAAATAGTTATTGCTCAAGTTGGATATAATGGAGAAATGATATTATTAAAATTGATTGCATAATATATCACATAATGACGGTATTAGATTTCTATTTTGATACAGGGCAGCGACAGCCGCTTATACGTATTTCGACCTCTTTAGGTCTCCTCAGAACGGTATAGCCACTGCTCTGAACCAAAACAAAAATCTCTCCCGTCCTAGACAATAGTTATCAAAATAACTATATACGGACGTAACTACGCCATCTAAAAACAAAAAGAGAAATCAAACGATTTCTACCTAGCGAAACCGAATTCAAATTTTTACCACTGTGTTTCCTAAAACTTGCGAAATAAACAGCTGGATAAATTACTCGGCAAGGGAATCTAAAATTGCATTCCACATGCCGTTCATCCTGGTTAAAATTCGTAGTGAATTCAGTTTCTGGTACTCCAAACGAAGTAAGTAATAAAACATAATGACGGTATTAGATTTCTGTTTTGATACAGGGCAGCGACAGCCGCTTATACGTATTTCGACCTCTTTAGGTTTCCTCAGAACGGTATAGCCACTGCTCTGAACCAAAACAAAAATCTCTCCCGTCCTAGACAATAGTTATCAAAATAACTATATACGGACGTAACTACGCCATCTAAAAACAAAAAGAGAAATCAAACGGTTTCTAGCGAAACCGAATTCAAATTTTCACCACTGTGTTTCCTAAAACTTGCTAAACAAACAGCTGGATAAATTACTCGGCAAGGGAATCTAAAATTGCATTCCACATGCCGTTCATCCTTCGAAAGTTTTAGGAAACACAGTGGTAAAAATTTGAATTCGGTTTCGCTAGGTAGAAATCGTTTGATTTCTCTTTTTGTTTAAAATTGATTATTTTATCCAGTTCTAACCATATATCAAATAACTGATAATAATTTTAGCAAGAAAGAAAGATACATACCTGTCTGTGAAAATACGAAAGTCACAAAGACGCTTAAAACAATGCATAAAACCAAAAACTTCATTTTAAAAATTATTTTTACGTAACTCAGAGCAATAGTGGAAACAAATGTAGTTGCAGTATTTATATAAAAAGATTTTAGAAATAATTATATTCAGTACTTTCCCCTTAACGCTTTAAATATTTATCTATTTAATTAATTCTGCTTAAGCGATATTCATATTCTGTATTCTTGTTGTTGGATTTTTAATGTTTATTTTTTTGTTATTAACGATGTTTGTTGTATGCCTTATCGGGAAATGTAATGTATTATCATTAAACATAATACGAGGAAGGTGAATACCTAAATCAATTTGCAATATTGACAAGGCAAAGATAACCATATTAGTATGTAAAACTTATATTGGATATTAACACACACACAGTCATTTGAAGGGTCTTATATTGACTTAGAAAGCAAGGTACTTACAAAATATAATATCTAAAATGCATATTTTGCATATGTAATGAAAATATTTGGGACCTTGCATATTCATACGAAAGATTCCATAGAATTCATAAAATTTCAGTTTATTTTTAACTACGGATTTTATAAGCAATGAACGGCTAAATTATGAAATACGATTATTATTTCGAAAATGGTTGTTTTTTTAGGAAAATCCCCAAACACGTCGATTTTTTGTGTAAAATATTCATGTTGTAATTTACATCAATCTGCTCATTCCTGACTGCACCAAGATTTTCCGGAGGGAAATCAGCAAGGTGGCTATATAAAAATGCAGTTTGATGCTCCTATTGCAACCTAGAGCAATTTAAAGCTCTCCAAGAGTTGATGGACAATTTCAGCGTAATTCTGTGTTCGTGTATATCCAAGAAAGTCTTTAACAATGTTTTTGAAAGGCCATTCTTTTCAATTTCTGACATTGTTCTGGTAAAATATTTATTTTTAAGTCGCCGCCGAATCTGTGGACCATAAAAAATACCAGCCTCTATTTTTGCAAATGACAATCTAGGAAATGTCGAAAGGGAAACTTGAAGTAGTCTCCTTCTGGGAATATTTGGGACCTTGCATATTTATACAAAAGATTCCATAAGATCCATGAATCTTCAGTTTATTTTAAACTATGGATTTTAAATACAGTAAACGGCTTAATTATGAAATATAATTATCATTTCAAAAATACTTGTTTTTTTAGAAAAATCGCCAATTAGGTCGAAATTTGTTGTAATATTATATCCATGTTATAATACATAGAATGACTCAATCTGCTCATTCCTGACTGCACCAAGATTTTCCGGAAGGAAATCAGCAAGGTGGCTATATAAAAAATGCAGTTTGATGCTCGTGTTGCAACTTAGAGCAGTTTAAAGCTCTCCAAGAGTTGCTAGACAATTTCAGCGTAAATCTGTGTTCGTGTATTTCCAAGAAAGTCTTTAACAATGTTTTTGAAAGCCAACCAAGCATTCTTTTCAATTTCTGACACTGCTCTGCTAAAATATACTCAATGAAATTAGAAGTGTTACACCTAGAAGGAATAAATTCTTGAACTTAACTTTTTGGCAACAAAATGACAACATTTAAAACATGCTATGATAACAATATCAATGTTTTATCTTAAGGCTGTTTTATCGGTGCATCAAAACCTAGAGACAGTGTTTTCTCTGTTATTTACTGACAAAATGTCTCGAAATTTGGACACGTTATTCGAAATTATGTTGCCTTTAAACTGATGGTTTTACTTTTTTTATTTTTTTGAAACTTCTGTTGAAAAATTGGAATATACTGTTTAACGTTCTATTATAACCAAACTTTTTACGCCCATCACTCGAAAGAGTTTTTTTTTCTGTAATCGTTGATTTTTGTTTCACCTTTCTGTGTCCAGTAATAATCGAGAAAATCGTGTTCCAACTTTAAAGAAAATTGCCTAAAAATACTGAAATCTAATAGTGAAACGTGTTACTCATCATTGGGCTTAGTTTCATCGTTATCGCCTTCGTGACGTCAAATCTCATGAACGTACGGTCAGTTAGTTCGTGTTAAAACTAATTTGAATGGAGAATAATGTATTTGTTGTCATTAAACTACCCGTCGGCCGGCGGCACTGAGTAAAGATGGTCTCGCGTAAGCAGTGTAGAAAAGTAAGTGATACGCCCATTTCAAATCGCAGTTGGCTTGAACTGCTAAAACAGCCTTAACTACTTTTTGTAAAAATAAAGTTTTACCTTTCAATTTTTTTGTGAAGGTACCGATTTGTAAAAACCGGTTTGTATAAAAATTTTTAGTTATTATTCCTCAGTCTGATTGTATTCAGTGTAAGAAAATGCCTCGAGTTCGAAGACATCAAAATTACCACAATGTAAGCGATTTTAACATGGGCAGAATTATTGCGTATAGAGATATGTGTTTGTCGTATCGCGAAATAGGCCGTCGCGTTAATTGTACGGCAATGACAGTTATGCGTGTCTGTCGTGTGTGGACAAACAAAGGTAGAGGAACACGAAGAGGACCTACTGGTCAACCGAGGCGTACCACAGAGCGTCAAGATAGGCGCTTTAGATTACATACTTGCTCTGCGAGACCGTTTTGCTACTACGCGTCAAATTGCTGACCAATGGTTTGGAGTAGTAGGTAGACCTGTTAGTATGCGTACACTATATCGTCGCATTCGAGCCTTTGGACTGGTTTCATTCCGCCCACGACTAGTGCTTCCTTTGACTGCGGATCACTGTCATCAACGTTTGAATTGGTGCAGAGAAAGGCAGCATTGGGTGGCAGAATGGCGTAATGTAGCATTCAGCGATGAATCAAGATTCTGTTTAGGAATGCATGATGGTCGTAGGATGGTAAGACGCCGCCGTGGAAAGCGACGAGATATCGGGTTTGCTGTGGAGAGACATGTACACAGGACAGTTGGAGTAATGGTTTGGGGGGCTATTGCCTATGGTAGCCGATCATTTAAGGCAATATGACAGCTGCGCGTTATGTTGATGACATCTTACAAAACCACTTTACTGCCTTATCTCGACGGCCATCGAGACGTCCTTTTTCAGCAAGACAACGCGCGTCCCCATATTGCTCGTCAAACTATGGACTTTCTCCAAGAAGCTGGCGTTAATGTTTTGCCGTGGTCACCCCGTGCTCCGGATTTAAATCCTATCGAACATGTATGAAATATGATGGGAAGGAGACTGTCCACTTTGCACCATCCTCTACAGACTCTGTCACAATTAATACATAAAGTTCAAGTTGCTTGGAACGAGGTGCCACAAGCAGACATCGATCATCTCATTTTGTCAATGCCTAGACGTATACAGGAGTGTATTCAGCTACGGGGTCGCCAAACACATTCTTAATTTTTTTTATTACTTGTTAATAAAAATTCTTGACAACGTTATCGTTTCATTTTTGATGTAAATCTACCATGTTGCCAAAAGATAAGTTCAAAAAATTATTCCTTCTGGGTGTAACACTTCTAATGTCACTGAGTATATTTATCTTTAAGAAGCTGCCGAATCTGTGGACCATCTAAAATACTGGCCTCTATTTTTTCAAATAATAGGCTAGAAAATGCTGAAAGGTATACTTGAAATAGTCTCCTTCAATTAGCAAACTTCTCCTTCAACTAGCACACAGTCATTGAAAGGGTCCTATATTGAGTTAGAAAGCAAGGTACTTAGAAAATATATGTAAAATGCATATTTTGCATATGTAATGAAAATATTTGGGATCTTGTATATTCCTACAAAAGATTCCACAAAATCTATGAAACTTCAGTTTATTTTAAATTATGGATTTTATATAGAGTAAACGGCTAAATTATTAAATACGATTATTATTTCGAAAATGGTTGTTTTTTTTAGAAAATCCCCAAACAGGTCGATTTTTTGTTTAAAATATTCATGTTGTAATTTACATAAAATCGCTGAATCTGCTCTTTCCTGCTCACCAAGATTTTCCGGAGTGAAATCAGCAGGGTGGCTATATAAAAAATGCAGTTTGATGCTCCTGTTGCAACCTAGAGCAATTTAAAGCTTTCCAAGAGTTGATGGACAATTTCAGTGTAATTCTGTGTTCGTGTATGTCCAAGAAAGTCTTTAACAATGTTTTTGAAAGCCAAAGAAGCTAACATTTTTTTCAATTTTTGACATTGCTCTGGTAAAATATTTATCTTTAACATGCCGCCGAATCTGTGAACTATAAAAAATATTGGCCTTTATTTTTTCAAACTACAGGCTCGGAGATACTTGAAACAATCTCCCCTAATTAGCAAGCTTTTAACGAATTGATTCATGAAACCCAATTTTATAGGACGTTTACGAACTCATCACTTTACAGCCCCCCATTAAAATTATTAGACTCTCCGAGTTATGGCAAACCGATCATCAGCATCCTATGGAGACTTGTTAACTTATCATCGCAGATACAGTTGAGTCCATGGTTCTTTATCCGTGCGTCACTATTTAAAGCGAAATAATTAAATAAGTCGGAAATTTACTCCCCGCAACAGCAAGTGAGAGAAAATGGCTACTGCTCGGCCATGGATTATGTTATAAAATTTGACGTAATTAAATAAATAGTAAGTAAAATGTTAGTTTTGCTTTAAAATTTTTGGTGAAGAATTACAGCTACATTTTAAGTAGCTTAATAAATATTTTTAATATCGTTAGTGATTAATAAATAAATAAATAATTTATAAAGAAATATAATTTAATTAAATATACAATAATATTTACAGTGGGTTGATATAATAGGTAACAGTAAAATTATTTAAAGAGTGAAACATTATGTAGCTCAAATTATATTGTTGCAAGATTTTGAACGTATTGTTACACATGAGTAATATTACACATATTTTCTTTTCTAATAAACCACTGTTCAATTAATTTGTTAGTAGGTTTTACACACTTCTTAGCTCAAGCGACATCGTTACACTTTTGAATGGCTTCCTTCCATATACTTAAGATATATTCATCTCTGCCAATATATATGTATTATAGTAAGGCTTGCAATCTGCCCATACTAATTCGATAGCATTAAAATCTGGGTGATACGGTGACAATCTAAGCACTTCGTGTCCATGTTTACGTATCAATTCTACAATTCTCATCTGCAATAGGCATATATTGACGATTTATCTTGGCCAATTGAAACAATTAGAACAGTAACATTACAATTGTAACAAATCAGTGATCAGATGAGGAAATTTCTGAGTTATCAAAGACTCAATCTGCAAATCCGATATCGAATGGTAAAATTTTATATCCACACTGTTTATGGTGCCAAAGCTTTGACTGTTAATATTGACTTAATGAGAAAGCTGGAAGTTTTTAAGATGTGGATTTTTAGAAAAATTTTAAAAATACCATGGACCGATCATATTACGAACGGAATGGTTTTGCACAGAATGGAAAAAGACAGAGAACTTTTGACCATCATTAAATGGGGAAAGACAGCATATTTGGGCCACATACTTAAAAATGAGAAGTACGAGTTTTTGCAGCTAATTGAAGGGTAAAATCGAAGGAAAAAGGGGTCCTGGTAGACCACACATATCTTGGCTGAAAAACATTCGACTGGACCGAGTGAAACACACAGACGCTTTTAAGAAAAGCAGCAGATAGAGACAAATTTGCAATGGTTATAGCCAATCTTTATTAGTGAAGTCGGCACTAGAAGAAGAAGTGTAACAGTTCTAGTTTTAACTGATGTTCATCAAAATAACCATTGTATTTCTTCGACCAATCTATAATGTCTGATTTTAAACATCTATATCTTTGACTTTCTTTCCATTTATTTGAACTTGAGCACTTTGATCGTAATAAGAATAAAAATAATGTTGACATCTCATGTATTCAGGTTTTTTCAGTAACAAAGGCTTTTTATCAAAGGCTTTATTGTAGTCAATGCAGCACAAATATATAGCTTGGTTTATATTTTACCTAGTCATCTCTGTGACATTACATTAAGTGCAAACAACATTTCACTAGTGGCTAAGTCCTTTCGAAACACAGACTCAGTTTCACTTCTTCTTCTTTTGGCGCCTATTCGTTTCGAATATTGGCGATCATTCTGGCTATAATTATTATTTTATTAACTGATGTTTTAAATAGATTAGTTGTTGTTATGAGGAACCATTTCCTCAGGTTTTTTTTAACCATGATATTCTTCTTCTCCCACTTCGTGGCTTACCGAATACTTTGATTTGAAGGAATATTTTTAGTAATCTGTATTTAGGGCCGTTCTATTATGTGTCCTAGATATTCTTTGATTCTCCTTCTAAACGTATACATCACTTCTCTTTCTTTCCCCATTTTTCGTAGTACAGTCTCGTTGATTATCTTGTCCTTCCATGATATCCTTAGGGTTCGTCTCTATAGCCACATCTAGAAGGCTTTAATTTTTTGCTCCATCGTTTCAGGGCGTCTCCAGGAGTCAACTCCGTAGTATAATATCGAGAAGATATAACATGGTAGGAGCCTTACTTTTATCTACAGATTTAGGTTGTGGCTTTTAAAGAGATTGGGCATGTTGTTGAATGTACTCCTAGCATTCTCTATTCTACATTTTACTTCTTGTGAGTGATCTCATTGCTCGTTTACTATTGTTCCACGATAGGTAAACTGTTTTACTCGGTCCACTGGTGTATTCTTGATATGGACATCAGCAGTTGGACATCTCTTATTTTATTTTTGCTGATGACCATTAAATTTAACCTGTCTGCAAAAATAACGCTGTCATCTGCATAGCGGATGTTGTTTAGGCGTTCTCCATTTAAAAGGATTCCATGTTCGCAATTTTCCAAAACTTCACTAAATATTTCCTCTTAATATAGGTGAAAGTATACATCCTTGCCTAATGCCTCGCAGAATCTGAATTGTTCTTATTGTCGCTGATTGGTTCTAGTATAAATTTTGTATTATACGCCGGTCTTTATCATCTACTTGGGCTCTTGTTAGAACATCCATCATTTTTCGGTGTAAAACTGTGTCAAATGCTTTTTGGTAGTCCACAAAGCAAATGTAGATATCGCAAGTCATATCTCTGCATCTTTGGAATAATACCTGTAGACTAAACAGTGCATCACAAGTACTTTTGCTTTTCATGAATCAAACTGTGTGTCTTGTATTCCCTCTTCGCATAGCTTGTATATGTGTAAAAAAAATAGTTTTAGTGTATGGCTCATTAGACTTATTAGGCTCTACTCTCCGCACTTTCTCGCTTCCTGTTTCTTTGGTAACGTAATAAATTCTGAAACTAGCCAATATTTTGGAATATTGCCTGTGTAATAGATATATTATTGAAGATGTTACATAGTATTCGTAAAGATTCATCATCAAGTTTAAGAAATTCAGACTGTACTCCGTCTGGTCCCGGAGCTCTACCTTCTTTTAGTGATATTATGGCTGCTCTTATTTCTGCCACTAGTATAGATGGTCCTGTTTCCGTAGGTATTGGGTACTAGTTCTCCCTCTCATTAAGAAATAAATTTCGTATGTAATTTTTGCAGGTATTATAAATACTCTCTTTGTCCACGATTACCTCAACGTTATTCTTATTCTAGCTTATTCTAGCTTCAACTTATTCTAGCCTTTTATATATTCTAGCAGGAATAATTTTTAGGCATGTTTTTAGAGTGTGTCCTATTAAGCCTATAGAACGATAATCTTTGGTATGATACAAATATTGATATCAGCTATTAGTGTGTTATAATTCCTGATTCATCTCTTTTTTTTCGTGTGCCTCATCCTTGTGCTTCGTATCACCGGTCCTCTTTTTTCTTCCACTTTTCCTTGTATAACCAATCGCATCAACTTTTTTAATTACTTAGTATGTGACCAAAGTAGCTCTTTTCTTAGTGTTGAGTATTTCTTTTCCTTTTTTTATTTTTCTTAATGTTTCCGTGTTTTTTATGTATCCATGATATTTCCCATACTCTTCGATAACACCACATCTTAAAGCTGGTAAGTCTTTTTCAGTTGCGTCCATAATTATCTAAGCTTTAACTCCATATAAAAGGCAGAGAATACGTAGCATCTTATTATTCTTTCGTTTTAATTTCTATTTCCAGTTTTTCATTGCATAATCCTACTTTCATCTTATTGACAGCGCTTCTGGCTATCTCAATGCGTCGTTATATTTCAAGGCTGCAGTCCCATTGTTCATTTAGCTTCACATTTAGCTATTTGCCAGTCTTCTGTGTTGTATTTTGTCGAAGGCTTTCTCAAAGTCAACTAGACATATGAAAACGTTATACCGTTCTATGTAGGAGTATTTGTACAGTAAATAATGCCTCTCTAGTGCCAAAACGTTTTCTAAACTAGTTAGTTTTCTGATTTATAGATGTTGTTGAATAAATTTAGCAATACATGGATATGGTTTTTACTGGACCTATTGCATATAAAATTTCTTTTTTTGTTATTTCGGGAGATTTATCTCCGTACGTCCGTTTATTGTAGTATTTCAAATGTAGTAGTTAATAGAAAAATCTTTCTTTTTAACAATTTTGAATATAAAAATACTTTATTTCGTAATACAATGAGTAGGGTAAACCATACAGTTATTGGACACTTAAGAAAATTTCAACTTTAAAAATTCGTAATTCACATTGTTCTCTGCAGATTGAATTGAAATTTATACAAAAGGTAGTCTAAACAGTTTATTACAATATGGATAAAAGGATTTAAAGAAGGTGTTAAATATTTTTTGTCAATATATATTTATTAAAAATAGTTACAAAAATTATAGTTATTGGACAGTTTATTTAGTTACAGGAAACTCAAAATTAGTTATTGGACGACTGCTTTAACACAATAAAAAACTAGAAACAAATGAAAATTACAGGAAAAACCTAAGATTTCTGTGCGGTATGGGGTACCTATATACAGTTGACACAATTAAATTTTATAAATGCTTTTGTGCTTCTTTGTATTGAGTGAAAAGTTCGTCAATGTCTTCATCCTCACTGTCTTGGTTACTGTTATTAGCATCAGAATCACTATCCTGGAGATTGAAGCAGTTGTGACATATAAATAGATCACCATCGTTAGGTATATGCTGTCTATGATTAACAGGAATACAAGATTCGTGATAATAAAGATTACAGTCATCGCATTTTAATTTGTTCAATTGAATATCATTTGAACAAATAAAACATTTGACTTTTTTTGAATTCTTTTTCTTGCTACACTGGTTTATGGTTAATTTTTCTTCTCTTTTCCGTTTCTTTTCTTGTTTTTGTTTTTCCTGCTCTTCTTTTATCTCCTTCTTTTTCCGTAACATTTTTTGATATCGTGCAGATGTAATAGCAAAAGGAAGTCGTTCCGTGTTACGTTTATTTTTTCTTTCCGGTACAGTAGGAGAAGTTAAAAAGTTACCCAACAATTCGTGTTTAACAATAATTTTACTTGTAGAGGGTAAGTCATAAACATTAGTTTTATATTGTTGAAAATGGATATCATTGGTACTGCTACTCTCAGAAATATTTACATTTTCAATACCACTCTGTTCTGATGTTTTTATTTCAGTATTTTTAACGGGAGATGTGATAACCACATTTTGAATAATATTAATGTTTGTGTCTCTATTTTTTAGAACCATTGGGTTATCCGAATGTTTTGGATCATGTTCAAAAAAATTCCAAATTTTGAACAACAAATTCAAATTATCATCGCTAGGTAGATTATTCTTTGGATTTTCTTTTAAATTCTCTAAGCTATGAACTTTTTCAGGACCTAAGATATTTACAAAAGTATTATAGTCCATCTTGGGGTTCTTTTGATGATCTGAAATGATTAAATTTTTTACTACTTCTTTGCCTAAACATTTTGTGTAGTCAATAGCATCTGCATTAAATGGAAACAATCCGCAAGCCTTGAAACCATTTACTACTGTTTCAGTTTTACAGCTTTTTTTTATAGTTTGCTCCAATATAGAAGCAAATACAACCTTATTCACTACCCCTCCTGGATGCTGTTCTTCCCATTCTCTCACTGATTGCCGCCAAGCTTCTTTTAATGGACGGAAAATAGAAACGTCACAGGGTTGTAAAATCCTTGTGGCGTTAGGATAAAGTGCAATCACTTCAATCTGCAGTTCATTACACAATAGACTTAATTGGTAACTTAAGTGACTCTTGTGACCATCTACAAAAAGAATAACTGGAAGCTTAATATTATTTTCAATTAAGTGTGGGTAAAAAACATTCGCAATATACTGATAGAATGTCTCTGCCGTCATCCAACCATTATCGCTTCTGCCCACACCCCATTTAGGATTAATACCTGTGGCAACCTTTTCAGGAATACGTTGATAAGGATAAATAACCATAGGCACGCAAATTTTACCGTCTGCTGAAAACATAAACATCAAAGTGACGTTTTCTTTTGAAGAGCTTTTTTCAACGTTATAAACATTTTTGGAAACTTTCATAGCAAATACTTTTCCAGTAGATGGACATATTTGAAATCCTGACTCATCTCCATAAAAAAATCTTGATGGATCAGTTAGAACTTCTTCTAAATGTTTTTCTTTAACATAGGTTTCAATATTTTTAAACCAGTTTTTGATGTCTCGTTCAGATACACAAGCGCTAGCTGCCGTCACACCTTCACTTGTCCTTCTAGAAACCCCTGGATGTCGCTTCAAAAATCCCTAAAAAAATCAAACGATGAATACAGATTAAAATAAATTTTTTTGGTGACTTACTTTTAACCATCCATCTCCAGGTCGACTATCTTTAAAGTTATTGGGGCGCGGATTTTCGATTAAAAATTTTTGCACGCTGCTTTTTAAATCGTTAGCCTTTTTGGGGAAACCTTTTGAAGCAGTTTCTTGTATCCATCTGGAATATTGAATGTAAAATAAAATAATGCTATGGGTTAAGATAAATTAAATGAATTTACCTAACCAGAGTATTCTCCTCGCAAGTTAAAATAGGAGACGGTCCAAGTGTATCTTTATGTTCCGGATGTTTTAATTTAAATTCTATAGTGGACTTCGGAATTCCATATTTTTTTTCAGCTGTTCTATATGATTCAGTGCCATTTTGGACATCCTTAACAGCTTCTATAAATTTCATCTTATCATATTTTCTAAGTTTAGGCATTTTACTACAATCCTAAAAAATCCATTTTTAGTGATTGGACGGTCAAATTTAGTTATTGGACAGCTGTCCAATAACTGTCAAATCGATTACTAAATTAATTTTACTGCTATCTCCAGTTAATTATACGTAAATCCGTTGAAAATTGTAGAAATATGTGGTAAGTGTAGTTCTCTAGTGATTGGACAGGTGTCCCATAATAGAATTAAGAAAGTTTTCTAGTTTAGGTATTGGACAGATGTAATTAAATCCGAATTAAAATCCCTATTACTGTACCAGATCTACCTTAGGGACTATAAGTGCCTTTACTACACCCTTTTAAATAAAAATACAATCTTACCTTAAAAATACCACGTAGTTTTAAAAAAAAAGTCAGAGCAGATGCTTAATACAATGCTTAAATGTCACTTCACTCACATAACCTAAAAATATTTACCGCCAAAATCACAGAACCCGTTAAAGGCAGAACATAAACATAAGAATGAACGTAATAAAGAAACGAGTAGTGCCACCTAGTGAAATATACTCTTGTTGGCACTTGCAGAAATCTTATTCTCGTAAGTTAACACTGTAATGTCCAAAAACTGTCGTGTCCAATAACTGGCGTTTTACCCTACGATATTTTATTTCCAATAATAATAGATAATCAAAACAAGAATATAAAACAAATCTTTTTATCAGCAACAAGATCTATAACATACTTTTTTGGGTTATTCAATCAACGCTTTAACAAACTTTTTAACAAACAAACAAATAAAAAAAAAACGAAATCAGTTTGTCGCAATTAAACTTTTGGGCAAGCGTCAGGACGAATGCATCCACCAACAATACCAATATCATCATAGATATAACCCTCGTCACATCTGCATTTGTATTTGCATTCGCCTGTGCATATTTTGTCAGGACATCCTGGTTTCCTGTTACTACAGGTTGGATCAGGACAGCATGGGGCACATCCTTGATGTGAATTTGCAGGACATTGCGTTTCTAAAAAATATTTAAACTTAGTATTAATTAAAAAATGTTCAGCCGTGGGTTAGAAATAGTAAACTTTTTTGCATATTTTTTGGGGTCCCGAAGTTCTCAAAAAAAAACATTTTCAGAAAAATTCAGTTTGTTCGTATGATTTTAAGAAGTTCGGTGATATTTTCATCTCTGACGACTAGCGTATAAATAAATAAACTTATAACAAAACTAAAACGTCTGATTTACGACGGAATAAAAAAATGATTGATGAAAAAAATTGCTTTATTTGAAGCCGAGGAAATTATTTTTTTACGTAAGTATACTGATTTTGATATTTGAAATTCAATTTTCTTCAACCTTATTTTTTTGTTATTTTTCACGCACAATTACGAGGGTTTTTTTTTATTATAATATGTGAAATTTTTTATGAAGAAAGAGCCCCGAAAGAGAGTGGTAATATTTTTACTTAATTTCTCCGAATAAATTTGTTAAAATATAGACCTACCCAAACTTTAAATTGCCAATGTTAAACAATATTAAATTATCTATATCCATTACGATTTTTTTTAGTGATATTATGTTGTGGTTATTATACAATCTCAACATGGGAAAAAGATAAAAGGAAATAATTATTGCAATAGTCAGACACAATGGAAAAAAATTGATCGTTTTATAAAGTTATAACCATTTTTATCAATTTATTAATAATAATTTTAGCACGAAAGAAAGATACATACCTGTCTGTGAAAGTACCAAAGTCACAAAGACGCTCAAAACAATGCAGAATACCAAAAACCTCATTTTAAAAATTACTTTTGCGTAACTCAGACCTAGAGCAATAGTAAAAAAAATATTATTGCAGTATTTATATAAAAAGATTTTAGAAGTAATTATATACAGTATTTTTCCGTTAACGCTTTAAATATTTATCTATTCTTTTAGTGGACTTAATGTTAATTTCTTTGTTATTTACGATGTTTGTGGTATGTCATATCGGAAAATGTAATGTATTCCTATTAAAGATGATAATAGTGTAAAAGATAAATAGTTAAATAAATTTAAACTATTTACAATGCAAAGACAACAAAACTCGAAATTATACAAATACAGCATTAAAAAAAGCTACAGAAGCTTTTTCTACCAGCCCGATTGAAAGTATAAAAAGTTTAACGGGTGAACCACCTTTAAAATTTAGACAAACGTATATTTCGTTAGCTTACGTCTCTAGTATATAAGCGATAAAGTCGCATCCTTCTCTTTATCATACCATCGGGGAGTGTTTCAAAGAGATTTACAATAAAAACAATTGAATAGATCCTCCATTTTACCAGAGAATTCGAAGTTACTTCTTCGAAAATTCTTCGAAGCGTTAACTAAAGCTCTACCTCTAACCTGGATCATATCCCCTATACAATGTAATCTAACTTTCACTAAATACAGCAAATTTGAAACCTCCCATGCAATATTAAACCAATTGTTTCGTAACAAACTTTCATAATTTTCGGATTCACCACATGTATACAGATACATTGAAATCTGCTAATGTTAAAACTGTAATAACTACGATTCTCTCAGTTCGTTACATGCATTAAAATAGCTGTATACAAACGAAAGCAAAACATCAAATGACTTTTTATCAAAAACACTATTTTTTTTTTAATTATACGAAGACATTTAAAACAACCTATCTCTTCTAAATCTTGTATTAAACTTTTTTTTTAAATTTTTTTCTTTCAAAACCAAACCACTCGTTTTTTTTTCATAATATTTCCTAAAATTTCTTCCTTGACAAATAAACACAATCCAATAAAAAACATATCTTTCTCCCTCTTTCTTTCGGCCAATCCTCTTCCTCTGTGTGATCTTATCCTTTTATTATACACACAATATGTTACCTACTTCTGGCTTGACAACAAAATCTACGTAATACAATCCTTTGGAATAATGCTAATCCGAATCCTAAACAAATTATGTAAATTATTGCTTAATATCCTAATTTTTACTACTTCTCTCTAGATACAATCGCTTACAAATAAATTTTAATACTAGGAAAAATCCGAAACCATAGTTTAATTTTCAATATTTATTGTATTGTTAAACTTGTCATTATATTGGTCATTTCAAACCTATGGAAGATTAACAGTTCTTGAAATCACTTTAAATAGTATATTGTTCTGAAGCTATTTTCTTGTGGCACTTTAAAGTAATTACTATTTAAATGGTAATAAGCCACAATTAAAGGTTAAAGTAAGTTTATTGACGTTTCAATTTCCACTTCGGAAATCGTTCTCAAAATACAAACATTAGTAAATGAAACAAATTTTGTTTTTTGTTACTTGGTGAAAAATTTCGAAATACACGACTTTAAAATGCTATTGCCAATATTGTTGAGTTGCGTTCTTAGAATATTTATGTCGGGATAGTATTATGAGGTTCTTTTTCCTGATTTTTCCCTCATAATTTACTATGAAATCACTAACAAGAGAACTTTATTGTTATCATGGCATGTGTTTGTCTTTTTAAAGACGAATTAAAAAATTATACATGCTATGATTTTTACTGACGGATATTCTCAAGTTAAAGTTGATTTCATGTAATCGAATGAACTATCTTACAAGTAAAGTCGTTCCAGGAACGCAACTCAACAATATTGGCAATATCATTTAAATTCGTCTACTTTAAAATGTATAATGTATGTCTGAATTGACAATATAAATGAGTGAGATAAAATTAAATTATTAGAAGAATTTTTTACCAAGTAACAAAAAACAAAATTTGTTTAATTTACTAATGTTTGTATTTTGAGAATGATTTCCGAAGTGGAAATTGAAACGTCAATAAACTTACTTTAACCTTTAATTGTGGCTTATTCCCATTTAAATAGTAATTTCTTTAAACACTATGTCGCACGTTTCACTAGAGCACAAAAATATCCTTATTTATATCTTAATTCTAAAACAGATTCCTCCATAAATAATTTTTAAAAGATTTTCCTAATATATGTATATATTATATATATATATATATATATATATATATATATATATATATATATATATATATATATATATATATATACATATATATATATATAATATAATATAAAATTATATATACATATATATACATAATATGTATAACAAAATCTACGAAATATGTACAATACTGAGGTGCTAAAATCTGAAACCGCTAGAGATAGTCACTTGCAAACTTTAAACGAAGCGTTATTAAAAATTAAAGAAAATCTAAGCATAGAAGAGAAAATGTAAAGAAGCTATATACACAGCGGCGTTTTAAAATCTAGTAAGGACAGAAGAAATAAAGATTGGTTCGACAAACAACGTAAATCTATTAATCAACAAAAAAAAAAAGATGAATATAAGTGACTTCAGTAGAGCAGAACTGAAAGATTGCGAAAATCATTGACGAGAAGAAAAAAGAACGTTTAGAAGCAAAAAGACTGAGCAATACGAGAATACGAAAACGTTCTAAACTAAATTGTAAATCACCATAACAGAAAGCAGTCACAGAGATGCTCATCATCATCAGCCTCTCTCAATCCACTGCTGGGCATAGGCCTCCCCTGTTTGTCTCCAAAGTGTTCTATCTTGTGCTTGCTGTATCCAGTTTTTTGTTGTCTTTCGTAAGTCGTCTTGCCATCGTGTTGGTGGTCTTCCTCTGCTACGTTTATCGGCTCTTGGTCTCCATTCAACTAGTTTGCGAGTCCGTCTTCCGTCCTTCATTCTGGCAACGTGTCCAGCCCATTTCCATTTTAAGTTACAGTTTATTTCAATGGCGTCTATGACTTTGGTCTTTGCTCGTAGATCTTCGTTTCTAATCCTGTCTCGCAGAGTGGCCCCTATCATTGATCGCTCCATTCTTCTCTGCGCTACTCTTAGTTTTTGTGCGTTTTTCTTTGTGAGCGATAATGTTTCTGCACCATACGTCATCACCGGTAGCACGCATTGGTCGAAAACTTTTTTCTTCATATTAGTTGGGATGTCACTCTTAAAAACGTTCCTAAGAGCTTCGTATACTGCCCATCCTTGTATTATTCTTCTGGATACTTCGGTTGTTTGATTGTCCTTACTTATCTTAATTTCGTTACCCAGATATATATATATATATATATATATATATATATATATATATATATATATATATATATATATATATATATATATATATATATATATATATTTGTCTACCAGTTCTATTTCTTCATTTTGTATTTCAAGGTGTTTACTTGATACTAAGTTCGTCATATATTTTGTTTTTGTTATATTTATTTTTAAACCTATTTTATGACAGGCTATACTAAGTTCTTCCAACATTTTCTTTATTTGTCCCAAATCGTCTGCAATCAGGACTATATCGTCTGCGTAGCTTAGGTGGTGTAGCATCTCTCTGTCCAGATTTATTCCTTTATCACCCTGTTTGGGAAAGTATGTACTATTTCTTTTCATATTTTTACTATTAATATTTCTGTTACGGTTCTGTAATGTTATCTAATTCAATGCTATTCTAACGACTTTGGTAAGACATATTATTTCCTGTTATTTCGTAAAATTGTAAAATCTGGTCGTCTCATCTATTATGTTGAAGTACGAAGAATTTGACTTCTTTTGTGTCGCCAATATAGAAACAAGTGTACGGTTCGTATTACCAGAACAATTATCGCAACACAATAGAGTGAGTTATTGGTGTACCCTCTTGGTATACAGACCACACGCAACGGTTAGGAGGGTGGTTTCTGACCGTCTTAAGTCTCAACTCAAGCCACTTCATCCAAAGACAGCGAACGAGACACACGACGTTTGTTGGCTCTCGTGCCATAGAGCCGCCTCGGGCATCCCGACGTACCAAGGAGATCTCCTGGGCTACGACATCAATATTTCAACGGGTAAGTCGATATTCTCTGTACAAACATTAATAATGAGTAAGACCAGTTTCTTTCCTAATTTATTGACAGTTTTATTTGCTATTTTTCGCTAATTGATTTACCAACAAAATACTGCATTTTTATCTTTATTATTATTTATCTATTATCATTTAACCAGCGACCTCATTAAGTTTTATACAAAACATTTGGTTACTTCGAGACCGGATGATAAATAATTTTTTTGACTTTGATTCAATTAATTTCATTGTTTCAATTAATTCATTTCAATTAATTGTTTTTTTTCTCTTCAATTTAACTTTAAATCGGTCCTTCGGCATTCTTTTTAAATTTAATTTACATAATTAAATTGGATCATATTTACACAGCAATTTTTAAATTTATTTCTATTTTTATAATTCATAATTTCAATAGGTAAAATACTTTCATATATATTTTGATTAATATCATACATTAATTATACATATATTACATTTACGATTTATTGTGTTTTATTATGATTTATTGTTTTACATTTTTACATTGTTTTGTGTTGATTTTTATGAATTATTTTTGTTCTACTGGTACAATACTTTCCAACTCATTCTGTACGTCTTGTTTGTTAACTTAAACACATATCTTTTGATTTTCTTTGTTACTATACCTTTCGTTACTTACCTTTTTTATCGATATTCTTATTTGTTTGCAATTGATTTTGTTTAAAATCGTTCGCTTCTTTAAATCTAGAAATTCTCTTCGTGTTGATTTGTTAATTTATGTTTGCATTGTCCTCTCTTTCGTGCTTGTATCTTACAATGCTCAACAAAATGAACAAATCCAACTTTTCGCGCCATACTCGGCATTCTCTAGATTCAAGGAGGCCTATGAAACGCATTCAAGTATCAAAACCACACGCCTTCATTATTATTCGTAGCCAGGGTAGATTTTCATAAATCTCACAACCTTGTTTCGATTGAATTTACTGTCTTCTACTCGCTTTCAATTATCGCTATCTTATTTCGATATTTCGATAAAATCTTCGTTACATGTGGTTTCGTTAGTGCCACAAAGCACTCTAAGGTAGCTAATCAAGGTGTTAAATGTGTCTTGTGTTCCAGTTCTTATGAGTCATATAAATGTTTGTATTTTTGTGACTAAACGGCTTCAAGAACTTTTCTCGTTGGTTAATCCACATACTTCTTGTGTACGCGGCCTGATTCCACCTCATTCGAAACGACGAAATGCACGGTTGGCGAATCACGGTCTCGCGTTTTGCTTCGTTTGTTAACCAACGCTGAAATTCATCTTGTTCCTTTAGACAATCACTTCTTCAAATACTAACATTTCTATCTTGCTTCACAAACACATTTAATGTCCTCGTCTATTTCGTGCTTTGTGTTCTGGTTCTCACTATTCATGTAAATGTTTGTATTTTTTGGGACTAAACGGCTTCAGGAAATTTTCTCGTTGGTTAATCCACATACTTCTTGTGTACGTGACCTGATTTCACCTCATTCGAAACGACGAATTGCACGGTTAGCGAATCACGGTCTCGAGTTTTGCTTCGTTTGTTAACCAACGCTCGAATTTATCTTGTTCCTTTAGACAATCACTTCTTCAAATACTAACATTTCTATTTTGCTACACAACCACATTTAATATCCTCGTCTATTTCTTTCCACATAGTTGATACAGATCAAATATGTTTTCGTATCATTCTTATAATTCGTATCCTGCTAAATACAGGCTCTACAGCCAATTTTATTTCCGTGATCTACCAAATCACGCATTTTAGTAATCAGATCTTATAGAAATACTTATAGGGGTTGAATTGGTTTTTCGTTTCGTAAATTTTGGTCAAAATTCTTGGCGAACCAAATCATCCTGTGGTTTTAGAAATCGTTCTCGATTATGTTCTATAAGGGCGAGTTTCTACGACTTATTCTATATTTTATTTCACCTCTTTCATTACTTCTATGTATACAAACATAGATCTTTTCTACAAAGGTTTTGGGAAGTCGAAAACAGTAGGCACCTGTTAGTTTTGTCCCAACACGACGAAGCTCGTGAAGGATATTTCTTAGTTGTTGATTTTTTTGAAAATTAACAAGTCTATTTTCTGTTATTCCACCGTTTCTACAACCCAATCCTCTTTATTTATCTTTTTCTCTTGTTTATATTCGCTACTTATTCTTTATTCTTATGCATCTCTTCATTTTGTATGCTAGAGAATCGCTTCAGGAAACTTCCGAATCTCAAAGAGACATATGTTGCATTCATGGAAGATTTTGTTACTTCTCAACATATGATGCCGGTTTCTGAATCCGATTTTAAATCGATTATTTCTTATATCTCTCACACAGTTTTCAAAAAACAAATTTTTATTTCGCTTCTTTAATCCAAAATTCGTACTAGCTTCGACGCCAATCTATATGACGTTCGAGGTGTGTCGCTACTCGACGCTTTTCATACCGGTCCTAAAAGGGCATCTCGTTCTTTGCTTAATTTTCGATATCTTCGTTGTTGTTTTATTTGCGATATAAAGCAAACGTATCGACAAATTAAAGTAAATGAGGAATTTTGGAACTATAAAAGGGGTTCTCTGGAGATCGGACTTTTTAAACCTCTCCAAGAGTTTTTGCTACGTATCGCTGCTAACGGTACTTCTTCGTTTTCTTTCGCTTATAAACTCTACAAAAGTAACGCTTAGTTTTTAATGCTCGATGGTTTTCCGCTAGGCAGTGGTCTAGCAGCCATCTCGACGCACTTACGCAGAATCACGCTACAAGTGATTCTCTTTGATACTACTCACCTTCTGCAGTGAGAATTTGCTTAGCTTTTAAAGCTCGATGGTTTTACGCTAGACAAATCGACAACGTCAGCAACCATCTCTAATTATTTTCAGGCTTTGGCTTACGCATTTTGACATGTTGTTCGTTGACAAAGAGGAACTTTTCATTTTTACGGTACTGGGCCTAAAATGGAATCCTACGACTGATTTCTTTTCTCATTCTTCTTGTCTCTTTGACAAACCGTTCACAAAGCGGGCCATTCGTTTGTAAATCAGTCGTATTTTTGTTGCTATCCTCTTGTTTTTATTCATTTTCCATGTCTTTTTGCAAGTCAAACGTGTTATAAAGTCTTTGTGGTACTTCAATGTATCCTGGGATGATGAAACATCTGAACAGATACATCTGACCTCTGTACTTGTATGTGTTACATTTCTGGTGTTATTTCTATACAGGAACATCTATCGCGAGATCGGAGCTCTTGGCAGCTATACTGCTGACGGATCTAGTCACTTTTGTCAACGAGTCTAGTCCAATTTTCATGCTCGCTCTGTCTCGACAAGATTGGAACTCCTGGCAGCCATAATGCTGGCTGATCTAGTCACTTTTGTCAAAGGGTTGTTCGTCCGATCTTCCGATTCCGATATTGACGATTGCGCTCTCTTGAGCTAATTTTTCTACCCCAAATTGGCAATCGTATTAAACACATACAAAAACTGATACCACACTTTACTCGGCATCAAATGCCTTCTAATCAACACCTCTCTGATTGTGTTAGTCGTGTTTTATCACTGGCACAATTATTAGAATTTTCACCAAACTGGCATTTTCCTACCGTGGAGCTCGTCGAAATATCATTACGCCGAGATTTCGACGCTATTCTTCTTCTTGTCTTTTCGCACCCCACGGAATTCTTATAGGAAAAGGGGCCAACGGTATTGTGTATGACACAGTCTTTCTAGTTTAGTCGGTTGAAAAAATTCTACTGATTCGACGCTATTCTTTTCTAATTGATGACATTGTACGCGTTGTTAATCTGAGCACAGGGTCAGACGACATCCAACAATGGTCTGTGGTCAAAATATGACCGCCGCTTATTTGTCAATTCATATGTTATTCTTACTTAGTTCTTTATTAGTATATCGATCTTTTCATGTCTATTCTTTATACTTATCCTTTCAGCTGTTCTTAAAAACATTCGTTTTTGGCGCGGGAGAATGTTTGGGAAAGTATGTACTATTTCTTTTCATATTTTTACTATTAATATTTCTGTTACGGTTCTGTAATGTTATCTAATTCAATGCTATTCTAACGACTTTGGTAAGACATATTATTTCCTGTTATTTCGTAAAATTGTAAAATCTGGTCGTCTCATCTATTATGTTGAAGTACGAAGAATTTGACTTCTTTTGTGTCGCCAATATAGAAACAAGTGTACGGTTCGTATTACCAGAACAATTATCGCAACACAATAGAGTGAGTTATTGGTGTACCCTCTTGGTATACAGACCACACGCAACGGTTAGGAGGGTGGTTTCTGACCGTCTTAAGTCTCAACTCAAGCCACTTCATCCAAAGACAGCGAACGAGACACACGACGTTTGTTGGCTCTCGTGCCATAGAGCCGCCTCGGGCATCCCGACGTACCAAGGAGATCTCCTGGGCTACGACATCAATATTTCAACGGGTAAGTCGATATTCTCTGTACAAACATTAATAATGAGTAAGACCAGTTTCTTTCCTAATTTATTGACAGTTTTATTTGCTATTTTTCGCTAATTGATTTACCAACAAAATACTGCATTTTTATCTTTATTATCATTTATCTATTATCATTTAACCAGCGACCTCATTAAGTTTTATACAAAACACACCCCATTCGAGGGTTTTGATTGCTTTTTATAGAGCCGATATGAAAAGTTTAGGTGACAACATGTCACCTTGTCGGATACATGTTTGGATTTTTATTTGGTTGCTGTTAGCGTGTAGTTGTATCGAGCTTGTCGTATTTATATATATATATATATATATATATATATATATATATATATATATATATATATATATATATATATATAGTGTTTAGTGCTTCTATAACACTGTTGAGTTCTACTGAGTCGAATGCTTTGTGGAAATCTACGAATGTTAAAACTAAAGGCTTGTTATATTCTATAGATTTTTCGATGAGTTGTTTTATTATTTGGAGGTGATCGTTGGTTCCAAAGTTTGCTCTGAATCCAGCTTGTTCTCTACTTTGATATATGTCTAATTTCTTGTCTAATCTTGTGGTGATTACTCTCGTGAAAAATTTATAAAGATGGTTTAACAGACTGATTGGTCGGTATTTTTCAGATCAGTTTTTCTTCTTTTTTTGTGCAGAAGAATTGTTTTGGCTCTATTCCATTCAGATGGAATGGATTTCTTTATCAAACATAGATTAAAAAGATCTTTTCTTCTCCTCATTAGAGGTTCACCGCCATTCTTAACAGCCTCAGCCTCGATCACAATTTTATCGTCTCCTGGTGATTTATTGGATTTAATTTTATTCACAGAGATGCTACCAACCGATAAATAGCTGTAGAAAGGAAATCAAACCCAGAATACTAGCATGTAAAAATAGAGATGGTTCTGTAATTAGTGACAAGGAACAGATATTAAACAGATGATATTGAACAAACTGATTATTGGCAATTATGGCAATTGTGAAGATGAGATGCAGATTCCCATGATTCAAGTAAATACATATGACCGGGAGCTACTCCCTATTGAAGAAGAAATTAGGTCGGGTAATCTTTCTGCCGATCTTTTTAAAAACTTCAGCGGCACCATTTTCAAGCATATGCATAAAATAATAATTAAAATCAAGCATTTAACAACAGAATACTTAAACAAGACCTGGCAGATAATCACAGAAAGAAACACCTGCAGACGAATACGGCCGGTTTGCGCTCGACCGTTTTGCGCCCTTACCTGAAATCGACCGGTTTGCGCTTTGCAATCTTCATAGTAGAAATATCTAACTACTATAGTTTCCTTAATTGGCCGATTTGCGCTCTCTTGCAATATAATTTTAATTTAATTCTACAATAAAAGTCTGGTGAACCTGCAATGAACAAACTAACATGTCAAATAAACAGAAACATCTTTTTCCTTTAGATTTGAAAAAAAAATGTCAAATCAAAACTAACAAAATTATTAAATTTTTCTAATACTGTCGAACAACAGAGTATTCTTTAATCTTTAATACCTCTGTTTATAATCCTTCTACCTGGAAGTTAATTGTTTAGATATAATTAGTAACTAGAATTCTCAAAATGAGAGGTCGCTGGAACTAACTTTCCTTTCTACCTGATACTTAAGTCATTAACAAAGGGTATGGTAACAGAAAAATTACCTGAAAATTCTACATGATAATGACCATATTGATGGTCAATCATTTCTATTGCGTTCCTTGAGATAGTAGGATCAAGAATTATTGTGAATCAGTGTGAGTTAGTGTTTTAAAAATGGATGTGCAAATTATTGAAACTTCGAAGGGAAAACCATGTGCATTGTATAAAGGGTACAGTTTTCGTATGAAAAAAACAAATAAAAATGGTTTGTTTTTTTGGAGTTGTTCCTTTCCTATTTCTGAAAAAAAATTAAACAGTTTTATGACTACTTTGTCAAACAATGTCAAACAAACAAAAGGAAATGTGGAATTGCCATGATCAAAGACATCGCAGTAATAACGTTTTAGAAGGTTGGAATCATCCCAATGTATTCCAATTAGTGAAGTGCCTGGTTAAAGAAGCAGAATATTGTGATAACCTTTATGATCAATTTACTTTCAATCTAGAAGGAAAGCAGCGCAAGAAAACATATATTAATCTTGATGAAAGAATATCCAAAACTTTACAGAGATATAAAGATACAAGGGACTTAAGGTTGTGTTTAAGGACATTGGCATATTTACATATGGCAACTTTTTATTTCCAAGAATTTTTTGTATTTCACTGTATAAAAAGTTAAAAAAAACAAATAAAATTAAAAAAAAAACAAAAAAAAAAATTAACAAAATAAAAAAAATGAAAAAATAAAAAAAACATCTTCTAAACACGCCAATGTTTATATTATGTATAAAATATGACAGTCCTAAGCCTGAATGAAAGTGTGAAGGGAAGATGGTTTGTTTTTATTTTTTTATAGTTTTATGATTTTTTAAAACTAATTTTACTAGCCTAACCGTTACCTGATCGTTATGGTAGAATAAAATTAAACGTCGATTACAAGAGAGCGCAAAACGGTCGATATAAGAAAATAATTAGCTATATATCTCCATTAAGAAAGTGTTAGAGCGCAAACCGGCCGTTTTCAGGTAAGGGCGCAAAACAGTCGAGCGCATATCGGCCGACACCCCTGCAGACTGGCAATTAAGCATAATGTGTCCACTTCATAAAAGCGGTGACATAATGGAGTGTGATAATTAAAAAGCACCACTCTACTCAATCAGGTATATAAAGTACTGTCCAACTTTATTGTATTGTACAAAAATAAGCTCCCTTATATTGTGGGGGGATATTAGTGTGGCTTTCGATCCAATAATTCAACAACGGACCAAATATTTTTACAGTAAGGCAGATTTTCGAAAAAACTCTAGAGTTCAGCGTCGACTAAGACAGGATGATACACTATCGCGTTTCTTATTTAACCTTATTTTAGAAAAAGTAATTCAAGATAACAGCTATATTAATACAAGATCCACTCAAATATGTGCATATGCGGGTGATGTTGGCATAATAAGAAGCAATAGAAAAATATTAACCGAAAAAGCTATAGATTTAAAACGGAAAGCCGCTGAATTTGGTCAAAATATAAATGAAAGGTAAACAAAATATAAGGGGTGCACAAAGTCGAATTGACATGAGAATCTGAAGGTAGACAACCATACCTACGAAAATATCTCCACCTTTCCTTACCTAGGCTCATTAATAAATGACAGCATAAACATTAGTCAAGAAATACAAGCACAGATTCTTAGCGGTAATAGGTGCTTTTATGCATATAAATACTTAATGAAAAGTGGGTTACTGAATCCTGAGTCTAAGCTTAGAATCTACAAACAGTAATTAGACAAGTGGTCACATATAGATGTAAAACGTGGACCTTTTTAATCACTGATGAAAATCAATTCAGAATATTTTTGAGCGCAAAATATTGTGAAAGATATTTGGACCGATCCATTGTAGCGATGGTCCGTGGAGAATAAAAATAAACTATGAGCTGGATGAATGAATGCAGAACGCAGATATCGTTAGATTTGTAAAATCACAAAGAACAAACTGGCTTGGACACTTAGAAAGAATTCCAGATAATCGGGCTCTAAAAGTAAGTAAGATTATAAAACCATGAATATCAGGCAGTTGCGAAGGAAAGTATTCGAAAGGCAGAATGAAAGAACGTCGTTAAGCAGGAAAAAACCCATAAAGTGTTCTAGTGCTATTAGAAGAAGAAGATTTTAACAGTTCTAGATTAACACAAATGGCACTATCTTTAACAAATCTGTTGTATATGCAGATAACATGGACATCATAACTGGGTTCATAGGGTCAAACTGGAAGGTGTGGATACCTTTATATACTTGCTCGCTGTTGACTAAAGATAACGTCAGCGAAGAAATTAAAAAAAGAAAAGTGACCGATAGAAAAATTTATTGACCATCTATAAAACACTAATAAGACCAATACTAATGAATGGAGAAGAAACGTGATCACTTACACGGCAGAACCAAAAACTGCTTAAAATTTTCGAGTGAAAAATCCTAAGAAGAATATATGAAGGACTAAAAGAGTAAGGCTTGTGGCGCAGGCATTGAAACTTTAAGTTTCGTTTTGTAGAAGTTTTGGTAAACGTAATTTAAAATTCGTTCAAGTAGCACGCCCTAGATGGATAGGACATACAACTAGGCGAAAGGAGGGAGCAACAGCCAGCAAAGATTTTGATCGAAGAAGGCCGATGAAACAACGAGTCAGAGGAAGACCGAGACTTAAGCAACAGGACAACTTAGAAAGACAATTTAAAATCTATTGGAGTTAGAGGATGGAGTAGAGTTACCAGAGACAGGTGTGAATAGAGCTGTGATGCTAATATATAAATACAAGGCGCTAATCAAATTTGGGGCTGAATGATAAAGAAGTTTTAAAAACATCTGGTGTCGGTCGTCCAAATGCATTCAAAGTACAAACGTGTAAGTTGCTAGCATTCTTCACATTAATTAAAAATCAAACTATAAAGGGATTGAAATCTGATTGATCCTGATTATTCTAGATAATTATTTTAATTCAATGGGAGGTTGGGAGTCAATATAGAACAATAAAACTCACAACTTTCTTTGGGAGTCAAATGTTAGGCCTCGCCTAGCTCAGTCTTTCAGGTGTTAGAACGTCTTATCTAAGAAGTAAATCTATAAAATAAGTGTTCAAGTAGTTAGACAGGATTGTAGAATGTAGTTGTTGGTTGCCAGTTACAGTTGATGTTATTGGTATTAAGCTTCAGGGATATGTTGATTTCTCATAGAAGCGGCCACCTACTGCAGTATATTATTTCCAATGGTCATGGTCGACTATGTGGTTCGGGAAGTCTTCACCTAAAAAGGTCGATAAAAATTGAATTAGGCCAAAAACCCTAAAAAGATTTAAAAATATAAACGAATTTTTTACTAAAATTCCGACAAAGGACATTATAAAAACTAATCTCCCTTTCTATTGAATTCTACCTACTTCTACATTGAAGTGACATGACAGAGCAGAGTTGCCAACTGACAGATATACTTTTGCGACTAAAGTAAGGCATTGAAATTTATATATGTTAGATCTCATAGAACATAGTAGGGTCCGAATAAAGGAATTATATTATTTAATGAAAATAAAACTCAGAATTTAGATGATAGAATATTTAGTAAATAGAAAGTTGACCAAAGGGAAAGAAATTAAAATAAAATAATTATATAAAGAAAATAACAAACATGTGACGTTTATAACGTTACAATTCGTTTTGAAATTTTACATCTAAGCGAAAAAAGCAAACTATAATGTTCCTGGTGTTTTTTGTAGTAATTCAAGGTTGCGTTTCTTACTATCCTGTTCATGCAGCAGACTTCGATAACACATTAGAACCTGAATATACCTTTGTTTTTGCTGTAGATATCAATAGTTAGGTTGACTAGCACATCTACACTACTAGTGGCGGATTTTTTTATAGAACAGAATGAAGATAATTTTTGCCTTATTAATTCTTGTCTTTGCCGATACGACAATGTCTTTGATGAAAAGATCTGAGCCTGGTAAGTTGATATTAAGAAATATTATGGATTCAATTCTGCGAAATTGATTTTTTTTACAAAATCATTGTTTGACGAAAAAAGGATTTTTGTACAATTATGTTTTTTATTATTTATAAAGTTTATTGAAATATTTTCGTGTTGGTTTCCCTTGCCGAATGCGAGGTACCTATTAGGGTAGACGAAACTAATGACTTGTGTCTATAATTTTATATAAAGTAATATAGTATACTCTTCTAGAAAATCGTATAGGTCATTAAAAAGTAATCCAAAGAGCAGCGCAATAAAAATGCAGCCTTGCTTAACCACCATCGCATAGTCCAGTGGCGCACCCAGAGTTTGTCTGAGGGGGGGGGTTTGTGAAATTTTTTTATGCTCCCTCAATTTTGATTCCCTAAAATTTGGGTTTAAGTTTAAATTAAATTACTAAAGATAGCAGTGCCAAAGATTTAGGTATCTATTATCCTGCCTACTAACTAAAACCACCCTCTCTTACTTGTGCGCAGTTGACTGTCGCACGTACCGTACTCCGAAAGCGGAGTGGCCGCTGTAAGGTTGACGACATTTTTGGAACACTCTTTTCTCTTATCTAGATCTTATCTATTGTTCTGAAGCTATTTTCTTGTGGCATTTTAAAGTTATTACTATTTTAATGGGAATAAGCCACAATTGAAGGTTAAAATAAGTTTATTGACATTTGACATTAATCCACCTGGTAAATACAATATATTTTGGAGAGGCTATCGCCGTATTCCCGTTCTCCTCTGCCAATCCTTCCGGTCCAAGGCATGCTCCTCCTCCAAACCCCTCGATTTCATCGTTCTTCTAATTCCTTCATTCCATGAGTCTCGAGGTCTACCTCTTTTTCTTCTTTCAGGGGCTTCCATTTGTGAAGTTTTTGGGGCCAACGTTCGTCTGGCATTCTCAATGTGTCCAAACTGCCAACAATTTTGTCTTCAGGTCTGCATTAATTGTCCATACTTCAGAGCCATAACAAAGAACTGGTTCAACCATGGTTTGCCCTATTCTTTTTCCTTTTGGAAATGTTGCGATCCCACCATAAGGTGTTCAGACATCCTACAATTTTACGTCCCTGATCATTTCTGTGTTTAATTTCGGTTTCTCCTAAGCCGTTCTTAGTAATGTGCACCTAAATATTTAAATTTGTCCACTTGTTTGATTTCCACATCCTCGTCTATCAACACTTCAAACCTTGCATCTGAATTGATTACTAAATATTCTGTTTTCTTCATGCTGACTTGTAACCCCCATTTTACATATTCTCTGTATAGACGCTTTATCATAAATTCTAGATCATAAGAATCTTAAGCTAGGACGACTTGGCTATCCGCAAAGTTCAGGGAGAACAGTACGTCATTTCTTATGTAGATTCCCATTCGCTGGCAGTGGTTTATCCAATTTTGGAGGGCTGCCTCAATTAAATTAAACAGTAAGGGTGACATACTGCATCCTTGTTTTAGTCCTTTAATTACTTTTATTGGCTGTGATAGTCTATTTTCGATTTTTAGGTAAGTAGTGTTATCCCTGTGTACTTCTGTGATTATTCCTAAAAGGTATGGACTAATGTCGAGTTGTTGTAAAGCTTGCCACAATTTAAGTCTTGGAACTGTATCATATGCCTTTTCTAGGTCGATGAATGCTAGATGTACTTCAGTACCAACCGCTATTCTTTTTTCTATTAATTGTTGGAGTATATACAAGTTATCAGTGCAAGAGCAAAGATCAAAGATTCAAACGTCAATAAACTTATTTTAACCTTTAATTGCGGTTTATTCCCATTAAAATACTAATTAGATCTTATCTCTGTCGTTGGCCTGGTTAGTGTTTCTCTTCTTCTCTTTTTTTAATCACTACTCGGATGTAATTGTGAACACTATTTCATCCCTCCGTACTTCCCGTCATCTTCACGATCAACTCTCTTACAGTCACAGGGTTCATACCTATTTCTTTGTACATTCTGTTTCTTTCCACTGTACATCTATTATACTCTAGCCTTGTGTGAGTAAAAATGTCGGAATATTCGCAGTATAGGCATTTATCTGTATCTGTCTTTTTGAACCTATGAAGATACGCCCTAAAACAGACAATCTACACAGTCCCTTCGGCTCGGGATCAGCATCTTGGTCCACTGGGCAACATCTTTCTTATTGTTCCACTCTTCTTGCCATCTTTCCATTGATCTTTCCCTTTCTTTTCTTTTATAGCTGTTGTCAAATGCTCTTTTCTCTTATATACATTTTTTTCTACTTTATCTACTTTTTCTACTTTGTATATTTTTTACTTTATATACCCTGGGGGTTTAACCCCCAAACCCCCCACCCTGGGTGCGCCACAGGCATAGTCAAATATCACGACGTACCATACCATTTCCAAACTGCAGATCGTGTTTCTGTAAAGAAATAGTTAATGATCTCTAACATTTTAGAAAACGGCCCCATACAACTAAGCTTGTAAAAGTGCTCTTCTCGATCGATAATATCAAACGCTTAGAGCGACTATCGAGAGCTACATCAAATTTTATCATGTCAAAATTACCCATCCATAATTTCATTACCAATCTAAGCATCAGTTTGTTTTGTCTTCTTAAATCGTCAGCCCATCGTGTAGGTGGTCGACCGACGTTTTTCTCATTAAAGTCTCCTTGTCTGACCTTCCGCTCTAATTTTTATGCGATTACTATTAGTATGTAATTTGATAGTGGTTGTTGCCTGTAGGTACATATTATATAATATTTTTGTATACCTATAGTCTAGCATGTATTCTTTAAGCGCCTGTAGTATTTTGCTTAGCTCAGCTGTGTCAAAGTCTTTGTAAAAATCAACAAATATTAGTACCAGAGGTTTATATTACTCCAATACTTTCTCTGTTAGAATTTTTATGCTTTAGATCGTCATTAGTTCCGTAACTTTTTCAGAATCCTGCCTGTTCTCTTGGTTGATAAGTCTCTAATTTCCTTTCCATTTTTTTAACTATTATTCGCGTAAACAATTTATATATATATATATATATATATATATATATATATATATATATATATATATATATATATATACGAGGCATGTTTTTTAAGTAAGTACCGTTTTGCGATTCCGCCGCCGCAGCGCCACCGTCGGCGTTCCGCGCATGAGCGCTGGTTACCTACATCTCTTGTCTACGCACTGACGCCATTTCAGTCTGATTCTTCATTGTATACTTGTTTACTCCAGTGTTTAAGATGCCTCCAATAATCGTGAGTCACGCTGATTGTGAAGTACGGGCTGTTATACGATTTCTTAGTGCTAAAGGCGTAAAACCGATCGATATTCATCGTGAGATCGTTGAAGTTTACGGACAAAATATTATGAGTGATGGAATGGTAAGGAAATGGGTGAGAGCATTTAAAGATGGCCGCACAAATATGCATGATGAAGAACGGAGTGGGCGTCCTTCGGTCGTTAATGAAAATTTGGTGCAGAAAGTGGACGAAAAGGTGAGAGAAAACAGACGCTTTACAATTTCATCATTGTCCGACTGCTTTCCTCAGTATTCTCGTAGTGTTTTGTATCGCATTGTTACCGAGAACTTGAATTACCGGAAATTGTGTTCACGTTGGGTTCCAAAAATGTTGACGGATTTGCACAAAACCCAACGTTTAGGCAGTGCATTGAGTTTCCTTGAGCGGTACCACAGTGAAGGTGAAGATTTTTTAGACCAAATTGTTACTGGTGACGAAATGTGTGTGGCCTACGTCACACCAGAATCGAAACAACAATCCATGGAATGGCGACATTCATCATCACCCAAAAGAGTGGAGTTTAAGCAAACAATTTCTGCCCGGAAAATCATGTGCACTGTTTTTTGGGACAGAAAAGGAGTATTGCTAGTGGAGTTTCTGCCTCGTAATGAGACAATCAATGCAGCGTTTTATTGTGAGACATTGAAAAATCTGCGTCGTGCAATCCAGAACAAAAGACGTGGCAAGTTGAATAAGGGTATCGTTTTGCTGCATGACAATGCCCGTCCACATGTGGCTAATCAGACCAAAGATCTCATTAAATCATTTCAATGGGAAACTCTAGATCATCCTCCATACAGCCCTGATCTGGCGCCCAGCGACTACCATTTGTTTAACAACAACAACAATTCAAGACTATAACGAAGTCAAAACATTTGTGATGCAGTGGTTAACAAGTCAGGCGGCAGAATTTTATCAGGAGGGTATTCAAAAACTGGTGCCTCGTTATGACAAGTGCCTCAATATTCACGGAAATTATGTAGAAAAGTAGATTAAGGTACAGGCTTTCATGTAAAAATAAAATTATTGCCATATCTTTGCACGTCTTTTTTTAATTCCAAAACGGTACTTACTTAAAAAACAAGCCTCGTATATATATATATATATATATATATATATATATATATATATATATATATATATATATATATATATATATATATATGGCTGAGGAGACTAGTCGTTCTGTAATTCTCTAAATTTGCTTCGTCTCCTGCTTTATGTAATAGAATCATAGTATCGTTGTTCCATTCTCTTGAAATATTGACGTTGTGAAGGCAGATATTGAAAATTAGTTTAATTTTTTCAAGTAATAGATCTCCTTTATTGTTTAATGCTTCTGACTATATTTCATCTTTGCATGGGGTTCAATTAATTTTCATTTTCTTTAGGGCTTCTTTGATTTCTGATTTTGTTATATCAGGCATTAAATCTGATCCTTGGATTAGTACTCCAGTTTTTTGTTATATTTTTCTCTTGCTCTATATAGCTCTGTGTAGAACTCTTCAACTCTTGTTAATACTTCATCTCTGTTTATAGTTTCTTCTTCACTCTTCTTAGTTTCTTAGTTTGTTAATTTCTATTTTTCCCTTTTGAACGTTCTTTCTCAAAACTTTCATGTCCTTGTTTTTTTATTTATTTTATTTAGCGCTTCTTTGCTTATACTGTTATCTAGTTTCACCTGCCACCTTTGGTCTATTAGAATTTATGTAAGTTGGCTTAGCTTTTCATCCTTTTTGTATATTGGACAATATTTAGTTTGAGCCTGTTGCATTATGTTGACATCATGTTGACGTCTTTCAATAAATTATCAGTATATCTTTCGAACTTTGGAATATTAGTTAGTTTTCTTCATTTCTTTGTTTGTTTCTTAGTTATCATTTTGAGACTCTCTTTTTGGATTATATCGTTATTTTCGCTATTAATAACCTATGATCACTGTTTGTATAAACTGGTTTAACATTTTTACGTCTTTAAATAATTCTTTTTCGTTTGTTAAGAAATAGCCAATTTCGTTTCTTGTTTTCCATCAGGGCTTTTCCATGTTCATCTTCTGTGTTTTTTTTTAAAGCTGTTTATTTGATAGATATTGTTTTCCAAAAGGAAAGGTAAAGGTTACTTGCCGCTATCATTTCTGCTTTCGCTTCCAAAATTTCTAAATATTATTTCAGAGGCGTCTTCCTTAGTGCATATTTTGCCTTAAAATCGCCACCTATTATGAAGAACTGCACAGGATTTTCCTTGATTGCACACTTATTTGCACGTAGACTATTTAAACTTCTTGGTTTGGATGTCCTGTAGTCCTACCATTTGAAATTATTCTTTTTCGTTAAGTACCTTGTTCGATAAGAACGTTGGCGACTAGTTGCGTGATCTTTACTTTTTCCGCAACGGACCTGGATAGTGTTGTAATGTTGACTTCATATCACTTCTATTTTTACATTAATAATTATATCTAGTAAATCGTATTTAGTACTTCTTATCACAGGGGTAAAGTACTTCAATTTTTTGTGTTCAGAACCTCTCTTTCTTTGTTCAGACACTATAAAACTGCTTCATTCGTCACTCTGTCCACAAGATTCTTAACATTTGACAGTACGCCCAGATCTCAAAAGCACCAATTCTTTTACACATTGTTTGTTTTAGTAAGGGTTCATGCTTTTACTCCATATAGCGGAATGATAAAGACATAAAAACATAATAACCGTATTTATCTTCTTAAATGATATTCTGGCTTGCCCTATTTTGTTTTTGATTTCTTGAGATAAGTCACACTTTTCGTTTAAGTTTTAAACTATTCTAAACTACTAGATCATTTCACAAATATCTATAATCCTTCTTTCATGAACATTTCTCGCTGTTAACATAAATCATTGTCTTTTTAAGTTAATTTTTCTTATTTAATCTACAAAATCTACGTTCTATTACGTCCTCACAAGGAATACAAACAATCGTATGACTATTTAACCTAGAAGGCCTTACTGGATTTGCTCTGTTCCCTCTGATTTCTCTGATCTCCTTGTTGATCTCAATCATATCTTAAAATTTGTTAATAATAGACATTCAGGATTTTTACCAAAACCAAGCAAATCTTCAAGTTATTTCTCTGTTGTCTCCCTCCATGATGTACCAACCTTCGATGCTACACTTCATATTTTCTTTCTTCTTAAATCTACCAACTCACCATTAAGATCAGCAATTTGACTCTATAGTAGTCTAACCGTTTCTTTAGTGCCCCAGTTTTTCTTCTTGAGCTCAAAATTTCCAGACTAACGATGCTTTCTAAATATTTAAAAGAGTTACAAAATTATCAATGTCTTTGTTTGTACAAAAAATTTTCTACGAGTAAAGGACAAATAATCAATTAAAAAAAGGACAAGTCAATACATAGATATACTAATAGCTGTCATGGATAAAAATAAACACAATTTTTAAGGTCACTTGTTATGGTATTATCTACATAATGATCCTATTAAGTTTATTACGAGCTTAGTCTACAGTGTTGGTACTTCTGTATTGATAAGAGTAAAGTCAATAGTTTTGGTCACAATACAACAACTTATCACAGTTCGAACAAATAATTTATTGTCCCACATAAAAAGTCAATCCCAGTATCACAAAATGTTCATAATACATCACTTTAGTTAATTTCTTTTAAGCAAACAAAACGGTAAATTCACTTAAACTAAATAAAAATAACAGAGCTCCAGAGAGCGGGGTCACCAAATGGCGGACCGCGGTGCGCATACGGACCGTGATATTGTTTTTATCGGACCGCCGTTCAATTCAAAATATGGTAATAAAATTATAGTGTAAAATTAAATTCAAATCTATATATATATATATATATATATATATATATATATATATATATATATATATATATATATATATATATATATATTTACATTTTTAAAATGCACAGTACTATTACTATATAGAAATACTCGTAATTTAAACAATCAGTTTCGTCCAAACGGTTGTCCAAAATTTCAGGAAGTACCTACCTAAAAATAATTTTTTGCAAACTACAATAGGCAGATTAAATTAAGATACAAATATTTAAAATTACTCTGCAAAAATTGATTAAACAAATAGAGAAAAAACAATATGATAGCTTTATATGTAATTATCTTTTTCCTTGGGTTAATGTCATACCCCTCCCTAAACGAGGTGGCCTAGTTGCCTGGTTTCAACTACGTAACCCGGATACTTTCCTGAGGGGGGGTTACAACCCTACCCCTACAACTACTGGAGCGTTTCTGGGTACCCACCGGTTTCGCCACTGCCTGGTTTAGTGCTGAGTGTCCGGACCGCGGAAGTGTAGTAGGTTTTCGAAACGGACCTTCTGGGAATATAATTGGTCAACCCTGCTGTACAGCATAGATGCATCATCAACTCAGACAAACCAACATTTTTTCGTTTATTTATTTTTCTATAGGTGGTGGGATGCATGGTTTAAAATCGTCGAAAAGTTTTTCGATCAATTTTTTCCATTTCGCAACCTTAATTAGCAGACCTTGTAACTCCAACATAGTAAATTTTATAGGAGACAATAAAAACTTTGTAAAATTTTATTTATATTAGCAGTCATATTTTTGGTTTGAAATATATCAAATATATAGTTGTGTCCTTTAACTCAAATAGCCAATTGTATTTATTTTTATACTATAGTTTTTTATGTAGAAACTGTAGGGGAATAACCCTCCTTAATACAGCATACAAAATATTTTCGAGTATTTTATATGGTCGCCTGAGTAAATATTCAGAGGAACTTCTTGGCGAATATCAAAGTGGTTTTAGGCCTAGTCGATCAACAACAGACCAGATCTTTGTGCAAATACTGGAAAAAACCAATGAATTCAATATCGACACATACCATCTTTTCGTAGATTTTAAATCGGCCTATGATAGTGTCCTAAGAAATAAATTGTATGAAGCCATGGATGAATTCCACATCCCCGATAAACTGATAAGATTGGTTAAGGCTACAATGCGTAAAGTTGTTTGCAAAGTCGAAATACAGGGCGAACAATCACAGGCATTTGAAACGCATGTTGGGCTGCGACAGGGAGATGCGCTGGCGTGTCTTCTTTTCAACATAGCTTTGGAAAAGGCGGTCAGGGATGCCCAAATAGACAGCAAAGGAAACATTTTTAATAAATCATCCCAAATTTTGGCATATGCAGATGATGTTGATCTAGTTGCCCGCACAACACGCAAGCTAGAAGAAATGTATACCACCTTGTCAAACGCCTAAAAAAATATGGGCCTGCAAGTAAATTAAAATAAAACTAAGATAATGGCATCAATACTACCTTTAAGGATAATTCTACCTTTGAAGTGGTGGACAAATTCACTTACCTAGGCTCCCTGATCACCAAGGAGAACGTCATGACGGAAGAAATCAAGCGAAGAATAATCCTAGCAAACAAATGCTATTTTGGACTAAGTAGACATATGAGAAGCAGAAACTTAAGCCAAAAAACATAAATAACCATATACAAAACCCTTATACAACCAGTGTTGACATATGGATCGGAGACATGGACCATTTCCAAGGCAGATGAAAATCTCCTGCTTATATTTGAACGAAGGATCCTGAGAAGAATATTTGGTGGCATCTGTGAAAATGGTGTTTGGAGAAGGAGGTACAACTACGAGATATATCACAGATATAAACATATATTTGGTGGTAAAGACGTAGTATCCTTTATAAAAATAGGAAGACTAAGATGGGTAGGACATCTGGCAAGATCACAGCAGAACAACCCTCCTAGAAGAATCCTTATGTCACAACCTGTGGGAAGTAGAAGTAGGGGTAGACCAAAACTCAGATAGAGGGATGGTGTAAATGAGGATGGTAGACAAATAGGCGCAGCAAACTGGCAACAGTTGGCAATGGATAGAACTGACTGGCGTAATAGACTTGGGAAGGTCGAGGCTCTTTTATAGGGCTGTAGCACCAATGATGATGATGATGATAGTTTTTTATACGTGATTTTCCAACATTTATTTGTTAAAATGGAAAAAAGAGTGATCCAGAAAATAAGTCTTTTTTTAAATTTATTAAAATACAAAAATATATTTTTAACCCAACAAATTTAAAGTTACAATACTAAATAAAAAACATAAATTTTATAAACTACAGTAAAGTTTAACACAAACAAGGTGTTTAATCGTGAGGAATTGCAGCATAAAAGGCATAGAAATTTGGTTCCAAAATGGATGTTAAGGATTGTAAATAAAGATATATGATATATCACCTATATTTAATCGATAGTCTTTTGGTGTAAAGACTTGGAAGATTGTAAAGTGTCGTTGAATTAATTAATTTGTGAAAAAGACAGCAAAGATTTGATTTCACGTACAAAGCGTCTATGTATCTGTTGATACGTATTTCTAGTTAATAAGTCTCATCAGAACAGTTATTCATAGCCGTTCTCAACGTGAAAAATAATCTTTTCTGTCTTTTAGGAAGCAACAATAAAATGGCTTCGTTATGGACGCAATAGCGATATCTGATAGAAAAATCGGTAAGATAGTTTCGAAACAAATTCAGATTTCTGCTTTAATCTGAACCTTCTATAAATGCAAGGTATAACAGACGTTAATAAAGATGTTAATAGAGACATGGGGAATCTAAAATTTGCATTCCACGACATGTCTATCGACTAAGCAGAAATCCTTAACGAATTTGTTTCTTGTACTCATACAGAGTAAATCCGAGTAAAATGAAAAAGACAGCAAAGATTTGATTTCACGTACAAAGCGTCTATGTATCTGTTGATACGTATTTCGACTTAATAAGTCTCATCAGAACAGTTATTCATAGCCGTTCTCAACGTGAAAAATAATTTTTTCTGTCTTTTAGGAAGCAACAATAAAATGGATTCGTTATAGACGCAATAGCGACATCTCATAGAAAAATCGGTAAGATTTCCTAAAAGACAGCAAAGATTATTTTTCAGGTTGAGAACGACTATGAATAACTGTTCTGATGAGACTTATTAAGTCGAAATACGTATCAACAGATATATAGACGCTTTGTACGTGAAATCAAATCTTTGCTGTCTTTTTCATTTTATTCGGATCTACTCTGTATGAGTACAAGAAACAAATTCGTTAAGGATTTTTGCTTAGTTGATAGACATGTCGTGGAATGCAAATTTTAGATTCCCCATGTCTCTATTAACATCTTTATCAACGTCTGTTATACCTTGCATTTATAGAAGGTTCAGATTAAAGCAGAAATCTGAATTTGTTTCGAAACTATCTTACCGATTTTTCTACCAGATGTCGCTATTGCGTCCATAACGAAGCCATTTTATTGTTGCTTCCTAAAAGACAGAAGAGATTATTTTTCACGTTAAGAACGGCTATGAATAACTGTTCTGCTGAGACTTATTAAGTCGAAATACGTATCAACAGATACATAGACGCTTTGTATGTGAAATCAAATCTTTGCTGTCTTTTTCATTTTATTCGGATCTACTCTGTATGAGTACAAGAAACAAATTCGTTAAGGATTTCTGCTTAGTTGATAGACATGTCGTGGAATGCAAATTTTAGATTCCCCATGTCTCTATTAACATCTTTATCAACGTCTGTTATACCTTGCATTTATAGAAGGTTCAGATTAAAGCAGAAATCTGAATTTGTTTCGAAACTATCTTACCGATTTTAATTAATTTGTCTTTTCTTTGGGATAGATTTTCACATTCATCAGAAAAATTCAATTTGTATTGAATTGTTTGATTAGGTAAATACGTAAATAGTTTGCCTGACCTAATGCTATTATAAAATAAATGACTATCAAAATTTTTGAAATATTTGTAATCCAAATACTTCACTGTATATGTAGAAGGAAATTTTCTGGCCTCTTTACAGATTGATATATAATCTGCTGGTACACGAACTGTTTTATTTTTTAACTTCCGTTCAATGCAGGAGTGCATTGAGTCGGCCTCCATTTGTGTGTGACCGACTTCTAAGAACTTTAGTTCAATCATTACATTGTTCGTAGATGCAATATGAAGGAGCGCATTGGCTAGTGTACAGGAACGGTTCTGGTACGAACAGCCCTCGCTGTACAAAACAATTTTTTCTTTTCTCTCAGGTAAGGGCAGGTTTGATAAAATAAAATCTGAAATTATTTTTTCCATTTTGCCAATTTTAACAAAATTTTAACAAAACTTGGGACTAAATATCCTGATGAATTTTAGTAAATCGGCAATATCAATAATGTTTTGTGGAAATGCGACTGGAAAAATGCTACCTACATACGTCGTATATAAATCCAATAAACTGTGGTCGACTTGAGTAGAAAATGGCCCAAATGTGTACGGTACAACAGATCGAAAAGCGGATGGTTCGACACAGCTTGTTTCGAAGACTGGTTCACTTCATTTTTATTGCCAAAATTAAAACACATTCCTGGCATTAGAGTGTTAATTAAAGACAATTTATCGTCCCATATATCATTAAAAGTTTTACAGCTTTGTGAAGCAGAAAACATTAAATTCGTGTGTCTTCCTGCCAATTCTACGCAGCTAACACAGCCATTAGATGTCGCCTATGTACTTTCGACCGATAAAAATAGCTTGGTGAAATATTTTGGTAGAATATAAAACACTGAATGTTAACACAAACTTAATCCCAAAAAGCACCTTTCCCACCCTTTTGAAAAAACTGGTTGAAATAATTAGGGTAACTGGCGAAAAAAATTTGGAAAGTGGCTTTAGAAAATGTGGCATTTCCCCCCTAAACGCAGAGGAAGTACTAACCAGAATTCCAAACTATAAAACTGATGTTGCGCAAGTACATTCGAGAGTAAGTGACGCTGTTTTAAATTTTCTTGCATAAAAAAAGGGATTACAGTCCACAGATGGTGGAGTTGTTAAAAGAAAAAGAAAAATAGAAATTGCAGCAGGAAAAAGTATCTGTGCTGAAGATGTTAAAAGTCGACAAGATGCTGCAGTTGCGAAAAAAGCGGCTAAGAAGAAGCCAGTAAAAGAAAATGGCACTACAAGAAAATCAAAAACGAAAACTGAAATGGCAGCAAAACGTAACATTAAAAGAAAAACTGAACAGGCAAGCAATCAAGCCAATAATCAGATTTGCGAAACAGAGAAAGAAAATCTACAAAATAAGGTCCTCGGAGACGTTAATAACGAAGTTATACTTGGCAGTAGCCTAGAACAAGAAATCTCTAAACAAGCGACCATTGCTGCAGTGCTCTAGTGAATCGCCTAAACATAAGATGGTAAAAAAACAAAACGTTTCAATAAAATACAAGCTTTTGGAAACACTGCAGATACCACGTCTAATTCGGCATCTAATGAGAGCTATAGGAATAATGCAGATCTACAAGAGTCTTCCATTCGAGTTGGAGACTTCGTAATTATATCCGACTACTTGAACGGCCGTCCAGGAAAATTCGATAGATTTGTAAGAGGTAGTTACGGTTCGGTGCAAGTAATGGCACTGGGTAAAAGAAGTTTATGGCAGTGGCCCGAAGTCACCGTAAGAAAATCCTACCACTTGGGTAATATTGATTTCACAGAGCCATTGGAACTTGAAGATAACTAATATTTCTTTCCAGATTTAAAAAAAGCTTGTAAATCGTTTTATTGTTTAATTTTTGTTAGGAAATTATGTTTTTTGTGAACTTAGGGCCCTATGTAAAGTTTCATGTTAGTTTCAGTTTTTTTTTTGTTTGAAATTTAAATAAATATTTTTTATACCTAACAAAATGTTTGTTTCTGACTCAATCTTGTAGGGTGACTTTGGCCCAAACAATAATAATCACAGAGAATAAATGTAAAATGTAGCTTGAGACAAAGTTACCCGACAAGAGCAGGTTATAATAAAGTAAGCACTTCTTTGTATTTTAGTGTAATTTTTGTAAAAAGTAGTCAAAAACTCAAATAAAAATAAATAAAGAAATCTACTTAATATTCAGAATACTGAAATATACATTTAAACTTCGAAAGTGAGTCAAAGTCAGACGAAATTACGGTATATAAAGAGAAGCTTTGCTCCACATCTACTGAGGTAATAGGGACATATTTTAATTTTGACAACAGATTTTCACCAATACACGCTTCTATGTCAAAATAGCCTTAAAAAAAGTATGACACAAAACCTGCTTAAACTTACCCAAAACTTTTGTATAGTTTGTTTTACGAAAAATGGTTGAGTGCTTAATGGTTACCTGAGTTGATCCTATTGTGTATACAAGAGTCTCTCAATAAACTTCTGAAGTACACAGAGTTGCACTTCAGAAAGTTTGTTATTTAATATATTTCATTGGTAGCTGTGTAATACACGATTATAAAAATTCATTAAATTATTTCATATGGTATTTTCAGGTTGTTTAAGTAAATATACTTGATAATTAAACAATTTTGAACATGAAGAAAGTAGTTTTTTTGTTCTACGTGAATAATTGTAGTATATGGATCTAAATTCAGAAAGGTACTTTCCTTCACACTTTTTACACGCTTAGGACTGTCAGCAAAAAACTGGCGTGTTTAAAAGTTTTTGCTCTTCCTAATCGGATATCGTTAAAAATGTACAGTAATAATAGTTCTATTTACAGTACATACATACAAACAAATACATAATGTACAAACAATAGATAAATTGAAAAAAAAATATAGAAAAATATCTACAAAAAAAATATAGAAAAATATATACAAGTTAATATTTACAAAAAAAATACCCAAAATAACCAAAATATATTTATGAATTCCTAAATACCTAATTCTGTTTCGCTGTCGCTATCCTCTTCAAGATTAATAACAATTGGTTTAATTATGTGATTCAAAGTCACATATGAATTTTCTACGTTCATTACATGGCGTACTGAATTTTTCCAACTTTCTGGGGAGATATCATGACCACATTTCCTTATTAATTCGACTACACTACCACTTAAAGTCAGAGAAACATTTTATGACCAATTTGACTTTAGTTGGTGCCACATATGCTCTATGGGATTAAATAAACAATAGTAGGGCGGAAGCCGTAACACTGTATGTCCCATGTCCTCGGCCAATGCGTCACAAACATATACTTTTTTAATAGAAAATGATTTTAACACTTCTAACAGTTCATTTTTTAAATAACTTTCTTCAAAATATATATCGTTTTCTAACAGGTAGTTTTGAATTTCACTTTTCGTGTTATTTGCACTTGGAGACTTATGTAATTGACGACTGTGGTAACTTGCATTGTCCATTACTATCACACTATTTTGAGGAAGGTTAGGTATAAGACAATTCTTAAACCATTTCTCAAAAAGCTCTGCCATTGTATCCTCATGGTAGTCCACGCAGGAGTCTTTAATGTTCTTTGCAGAAAGCCATAAGGCATTTGGGACCCAACCATTTTCTGATCCTGCATGTAAAATTGTTATTCTTTTCCCTTTGTTTGATGGAGCATTTGTTTGACGCCTGTTGAAAGAATCAGACCATCCTTTGGATGGTGTTTCATGAGTGCCAGATAAATTATTGGTCGATCTTCTGTACGGTACTTTCTTATGGAAGTTATATATTGAGTACGCCACTTTTGTAAACGATGGGACTCCATAAGCACTTGCCTTTTGTCAATTGTACGATATCTGAAGCCCATTTTAGACAAAATCCTCCAAAGACTAATGCAGCTACAGTTTATTTGTGTATCATCATTAGTAAGCCGTTGTTTTAAAGCATCTAATGTAGGTATCCGTTGCTCTTCGTACATTGTGTAAATTTTTCGTCTTATTAAGTCATTGTCACTTTCGTCAATAAATTTGGTAGAACCGGCATCCTTACGCTTCCTTCTTGACTTAATGGGATTTGATGTAATTCTTTTCACTGTGGTTAGAGGTATTTTCGTTAAATCAGATATTTCACTGGCAGCAGTATTAGCAGTAAGTCCTCTTGTAAGTAAAGGACTATATATTGTTTTTACGATTTCTCTAGCCTCAGCAGATAAATGCTTTTTCTTTGCTGGAACACTGGAAGAAGCACCATCAATGTTTTTCCACGGACTCCACATAATGCTGTTTTATAGGTATAACACTGGTAACACTTGTAACACTTTCAACTAAATGAAACAAAATGCACATTTAAAAATTTCTCATCAGTTTTATATACTTTTACAAATTATACAGAATAAAGGGAACCTGCATAATTATTCTAGAAAATACTTAACGATCAACAAATTTATTGTGGTCATTAAAAGATCAACCATTGATAGTGAAACTCACTGTTAAAATGTTTACAACTTTATGAAATAAAATGTATTCTAATCGTTTTAATAATTTTATACGATTTTTTAATCGTTTTTATATTACCAGGAATTTATTATACAATCAAGAACCCGACACTCCACAGTAGCTTCAATTTTACCTGAATACTTACCTGCTCAACTAATGTTGACTAAGCTGGGGTACTTGCGGTCGGGTTTTATTGCAATCATTAAGCACTCAACCATTTTTCGTGAAATAAACTATACCAATGTCCCCTTTTACTTTTTGGCATTCTTTTCGAAGATTTTAAATTAGCTCCACAGAATCAACTAGAAGTTGCGATTTTTTTTCTAGTAATGTAATTGTTTCCAGGATAAAAGTATAATTCGTTTTAATAAATATCAGACTTTTATGTACCTCCTTATTATCGAAAACTGCTTTTGATGATATAATAGGCTGTGAAGAGTCAGATATGTCGTTTATTACATCCTTTATTCTATCATTATTTTGTGTATAAAAAATAGCTGCACTTAGCCAAGTCTCCCATCGAGTTACTACAGGTTGGGGAGGTAGCTGTACGTCGCGAAGTCTCTTTTTGTATAATTGAACTCGCAAAGGAGCCTTAAGGAACACCTTCTTTAACACTCTGATAATCTCTGCAACTCTGTTAACTCCATGAGCTAAACAATTAATATGAAAAAGATTCTGATAAAATATTTTTAAATTTTGCCCTAGCTTAACCTTATATGGTGCAGCATCCGATAAGAAAATGACAAATTTATTTAATTGAATGGCATCTGACAACAAGAAGTTTGTCAAAGTGTCTTGAATGCATCATGTAACGGTCAAATTGTTGGCTTATTCAAGTTGTTTTGAAGACATAAGAAATGAGTTTTCTGGACCAGGTTCCTCTAGTGCGACAATTATCAAATGAACAATATATCTTCAACAGGCGACTATAGGTTCGTCCACAATAACAAAAGTAATTATCAAGTATGACTTTCCGTATTTGGATCATTGTTGATTTATATACAGAGTCAACACTTGATTTAATCAACGTGGATTCATCGGGGATATTAAACTTGCAAGATTGTTCCAAAAACGATCTTAGATTGACGTTATTAACGTTTAATGTTTAGTGTAATTAATATTTAATGGAATGTTAGAAGCAACCATTGCCTTGCACAGATCTTCATTAAATTTTGTTTTATCGTTGCTTAATGAACCCGAATTAAAACAGTTTTTCTATGATTGTTGACTTTTTTCTCGATTTCTAATTTTTTCTATATTTGCAGTATGTTTGGCTGATTTGACATGCTGATGCACGTGAAATTTTGTATCGACGTTAATCTGAATCAAGGAGAAATTGAATAAATATTTAAAGTGATGTATGTTTTATAAATACGCGAATTAGGAATAAATGAAATGCAAACTTTTGTTTCATTAAAAGTTAGTTAAAATTTTTAAACATGCCGTGCCGAACACATTTTCACCTTCCATTTGAAGTTCTGCATACGGTTTAATCCATAGCACAATAAATTTCACTTTGAGCAATTTCTTAACAATTTATTAAACACATTTACACTCAACTAAAAGTAACCCTGAACATGTTAAGTTTTGGTGGGTGTACGATCGACGACAACGTTTGTCATCGGCCACAATTCGTTCCGGAAGCTGTAAGTCTATTCAAATTATAAATTAAAAAGTAAATAATAGTTCATTTTATGATTATTTCTGGTTAATGCCAGGCCCCACATCCAAGTCGGTCAACTCAATTTGCGAAGATTAAGAATTATTAAGAGCTCAGGTAAATAGTATGTAGAAATAAATTTGCAGGTCCTGCATAATTACATCTTAATGATTTTCGGGTTTTCCATTGCAGAGTAAAGTGACGAAAATATGTAAATATATGTATTTATCACTTAAATACGCACTTTTTTCAAAAAATCTATAAATATGTAATATAATATATGTAAAAATATGTAACTTAAATATAATCCGCTGCCTAGTTATACTGTACTGATCTATATCATATACCATCAGACATCAACTTTTATTAGTTGTATATAATATGAAGTGTTTTAAAACAGAGTTTCCCAAACTTATCTAAACCGCGACCCCTTTTTGCTAACAAAATTGTTCGCGACCCCCAATTTCCCCCCACTCATTTATTCAATATTATTTGACAGAAATAGCGTGCCTAATTTACAATTATCTGATGGTTTCTCAAATTTAATTTTACTTTACTGTTTAAGTTTAAATCAAAAACAATTATTTTAATTATTGCGATCTGTCCCATTAGTAATTTGTAGTAGGTACTTCTGCCAGAGTAGCATTTACAATAAAAATAAATAATAAGAAGTCGACTGCACATTGTACACCGCGACATATTAGCTTGTGTCTACTTGTTTTGGCTTTATATAAGCGGCGATGCGCAACGAAACCTCAGTTCGAATCCAAACAGCCTATGGTGGCGAACGCGGTGTTGAGTAATGAGTAAATATTTTACGACTTACGTATTCCCGTTTACGTATTTACGTCTACGATAAATTATAAATTATGGATAAGTTTTTAAAAATAAGTGCAGAACCATCTACGTCTGAAAGTGGCAGTAACAGCAATAAAAAGAAAAACAGATTGTACATTGATAAATATCTTAAATATGGTTTTACCGTTATTTCCAATAAACCACAATGTGTTATTTGTGGACAAGTCTTGTCAAAAGAAAGCATGAAGCCATCAAAGTTACTTCGACATTTAAATAGCAAACATCCAGATAAAAAAGACAAGCCCGTAGAATTCTTTGAAATAAAGCTGAACGTCCTTCACAAACAGCAAGGCAGTTTTCCCTTGGCAACCACTACTAATGAAAAAGCATTATTAGCAAGTTATAAAGTTGCTTATCGTGTTGCCAAAACTAGTAATCCGCACACAATTGCTGAAAATCTGATTTTTCCAGCAGCTGTTGAAATGGTACATATAATGTGTGGGGAAAGAGAGGCGAATCTACAGATATATCTAACTGTGCCCAATTCATTACGTTTGTAAGATATGATACAAATAATGGCATTCAAGAAGATATTTTATTTTGTTCCCCATTGGAGACCAATACCACTGGAAAATGTTTACTCGACACTTGTGAAACGTACAAGTAAATATGATATTGACTGGGGTAAATGTATTGCTATATGCACTGATGGCGCTAAAGCTATGACAGGACACAAATTTGGTCTTGTCGTCAAATTACAAGTAATAATGCTTAATGCCAAATGGAGACATTGTTTTTTACATCGAGAAGCTCTTGCGTCCAAAGCTTTACCTCCTGAAATGGACTGTGTTATGAAAACCATCATTAAAGTTGTAAATTCCATTAAAGGAAAAGCTTTGCAGACCCGTATTTTTAGAAAAATTTGCGAAGACATGGGTGCTTTATTTGAAAATCTTCTCTGTCACACCGAAGTAAGGTGGCTTTCAAGGGTCAACGTCTTAAAAAGAGTATTTCACTTAAGAGCAAAGCTTTTACTGTATTTGAAAGATGAGAAGTCCCCATATGAAAATTAATTTTCCGATCCTATTTGGCTTCTAAAACTAGGTTTCCTTGTTGATATTTTCGAGCAATTAAATATTTTGAACAGTAATTTACAAGGTCGCGACATTAATATAATTACAGCCACATATAAAATTAAGGCGTTCTAAGAAAAATCGATTTATGGTCGACCTTACTTGGCAAAAAACAACTCGATTCATTCCAGTGCCTTCAGGAAATTATGGAAAATGTATCCAATTACAGTGCTAAAAATTTTGAGATTAAAAGTTTTTGCTGACATGCATGTTACTTTGCTCAATTTAAAACAACAGCTCTGTGATTATTTCCCCGAAGAAATTCAAAACAGTTACGACAGTTGCAGATGGATACTAAATCCGTTTTTAGCCGATTCCTTTCAGCATGTTGAAATACCAATAAACATGAAAGAAAAACTTATTGAAATATCAAGTGATGGAATGTTGAAGCTTCAATTTTTTTCCCAGAATTCGGACCAATTTTGGACCGAAAAGATGCAGGAATACCCCCAGTTGGCGAGTGAAGCTGTAAAATGTTTGGTTTCATTTGTAACATCATATTTGTGTGAGGTAAGTTTCTCGCCTATGACTGCCATTAAAACAAGAGTTAGAAATCGTCTCGTACTTGAAAATGATATAATTGTGTGTGTCTCAAATACACAGCCTAGATTTAAAAGATTAGTTTCACAGAAACAGGCGCATAGCTCTCATTAAGATTATAATATTTGACTTTGTTTTACTCTTTTATTTTTACGGACTTTATTATTTAGTTTTATATTTAACTATCTGCCTAACGAAATAAAAATTTTGTCTCCACCACTGTTTAAAAATAGGATCAGAAAGCATTTTTTAACATATTGTTTTTACTCAAAGACAGAATACCTCAATACACCTTTATAACGTGTACCCAGTTTGGTCAGAATACTGTCGATTTACTATCTACATATCACATTGTATTATTGCTATTAAAATGTACTAAGCTTTATGTATTAGTTTATGTAGTCATCGATTCGGGAACATTCTTAATTATTTGCACATTTTTGTTACTTCCATATTTCAAAGATTTTTTATGTGACAGTTTAGGTTTGTTTTTTTTTTGGTTAGAGATTTTTTTATCTTAAATTTTTAATTTTAATTCTTTTGCTAATACTTACATATGTATATTACTTTAGCCAATATGGTTAAGTTAATTTTAAGTTTACATTATTATATCTTTTATTGTATTTTTTATACGGACTTCAAACTTTATGTAAAGTGGTCAATAAACGTTCTATCTATCTATCTATCTATTTCGTCTGATAATTAGTTGTTAATTTCTATTTACGGCGTTGTTAAAATAAAAATACATGATCTAACAAAGTGGTGCTTTTGTCTTATTTTGGAAATGTTCGGCGACCCCCCTAGTACCTCATGGCGACCCCCCAGGGTGTCGCGACCCCCACTTTGTGAAACACTGTTTTAAAAGATGTGATTTTTACTCGAGAGCAAAATATTTTTATTTTTGAATTATAATAGGTATCATTAGAATTAAAAATAATTTTAAATGTTCAACATTGTTTATTTACAATAAAAAACGATTTTTCAACATTTTCTCTGCAATAAAGTTAAAAGTATAAGTCTGTGCATTAATTCAATACAATTTAATAATTATAAATTTAATGAAAGCATTCTAGGTAAACTTAAGTTTTAAAATCTACTGAGAATGTTAAACAATGTTAAAATTTAATTGAGTATACTGAGTATACGAAATTCATAAAATTTTCTATATTAATTTTTATCTTAATTTTAATATATTTTAATCGTAATTTATAATAATATACAGCCGTCGAGTTGAGCCAAATGTAGACAAATTACAGTTGTTGATTCATAAAATTGTTAGATGGTGGGCGAACAGCATTAGACGTTCATAACAAACCAAACGCAATATGTTACATTAAAAAAGAAGTGTAATGATTGCAGTGATGCAAACGAGTTCAGTTATTATCTAGGATAAATATACCATGGCTCATAAAGATTCACTCGAAGCATTACATGGAGATGCTGTATTACTACCATCTGGTGACTTTCGACAGATATTACCGGATATTTCCCTCTTTTTATATGTGGATGAGATTAATGCATGTTTAACACAAATGTTTTTATGGCGCAATGTCGAAACAGCTCGATTGAACATTAAGATAAGAGTACAAATGCAAAATGATTTATCCGCGCAAATATTTTCCAAGCATTTGCTAAATATTGGAAACGGTAAAATAAAACTGCATCCAAATACATAAGTCATTAAACTTCTAGATAATTTCTGCACTTTTGTTGAGATCAAACATGAATTAATGGTAAGTGTCTTTCCAGCTATACTGAATATTTACTTGAATCATATTTGGCTTATTGAGCACGCAATTTTGGTGGCAAAAAATGATTATATTGACGAAATTAACTTTCAGATTCAACAGTTGTTTCGATGTGATCTAATATCTTTTAAATCAGCAGACAGTATTGTTAATAAAGACGAAGCCGTAAATTATCCAAAAGAGTTTTTAATATCTCTGGATATACCGGAGATGCCATTACGAATTTCATGATATTTACATATTTACTTAACTCATTTAGTTAAATAAATTAGTCATATAATAACCAAGCCACAGCAAAGCGTGGTCAGGTCAGCCAGTATGTATATATTTTTTGAACTTCAGTTCGAGTAGAATGCAGTCATTGTTTCAGCAGTGAAAATCTTTTCTTGTGTATCTGATGGTTATTTTCATGTATAATAAAACCTTCTGGGATATTTTTTATAAAAAGCTTATTAAAATATTGATATTTACAAAAAATTGTAGGAGTGTACTGGGATCGTATTCATATGTTTATATTCTGTAAATTATCGTAATATTCTTAACAATAACTTATACATTATTTGCTCATTGATACCTTTTTTCAGCTATAATACAATAGGTACGCTACCGTATATTTTAATTATTTTCGTTTTGTTTTTAGCGAAATGTGGTCCCAACGAAACATTTACAACATGCGGATCTGCTTGTTCAGAAAACATTTGTGAAGAGGTTCCCAGCACTTTATTTAAACGAAATTGTTTGCAAGCATGCAGTATTGGTTGCTTTTGTAATCCGGGATACATCAGAAATACATCAAGTGGGAAATGTGTAGAAAGATGTTAAAGCATATATATGTACATATATATAATTTATTCCTATATGTATCTAACAAAGATGGCAAAATAAATGTTGTGAAGTTTAAATAACTTTTTTTTAATTGACCATTGTTAACCATTGTTGAGGTTAATGAATGAATGTAATTGAACTGTAAATCATTACCTCTCATCTGATTTATTAACCGAATAGCTTTACAAATTTCAATTCAACGATAAAGATCCATTTTGTAATATTTGTATGGCCTCTTATTAATTTTTATAGTTCTTGACACTTTTGGCTTGAACCATAACCTCACTAAACTACTCATATTCCAGTCGCCAGAGACGAAAATGCCACTCAACCTATAAATTTCATTCGAACAAGCTGATTTTGCTGAGAGTATTAATTTTGGACCCAAAAAAAGATGCCACAAAGTCCCCCGGGCTTCCCTCTATAACCCCCCTTGCAGGGGGGTAAAAACGCAAAAAAATCGATTTACCGAGAATCTGTACGCCGCAGAAAAAATGTTTCAACTGAAAAATGTAGCTAAGTTATTTATAAAATAATTCTCTCAGAAACACCGCTTGAAGCGACTGTCGATTTTGAATGTCATTTACGTGCGTGAAATCAATGTAAAAATTCGATATCTTTTGATCCGAGTGTCCTATCGACAAAAAACAAGTTGCGTTTTTAAGGTTAAGAGTTTAGCTTTCGGATACAATTTTTGTATTTTGCCGCAACTAAACTTAGATTTTTTAAAGTGTTAAATAAATAAACGACGATCGATTTTTACCATTTTGTATGATTTTCATCAGCTCAATACAATCTACCCCTTTTATTGAGTAGCCACTATAAAGTTTCGATAACTGGAGCATAACCTTTAAAACATGTAGCACGAAATTTTAATTTTTGAGTATTGACAAATGTGACTCATTTGAAATACGCTTAAAAAGCGCTGGATTTAAACTTTCACATGACAAACAATCTAAAATGTTTAAAACTTTTGCTATAAACTACTTCCAAAACCGTCTTCTTAAAACATTAAATTCTGCGTTTTTATCTCGTTACCACAACTGAAAAATTGAGATTTCGTGTCATAAGTTTTGTTACGTTCCAAATTTAAAGTAAAAAGTCCCACCTCTATTTTATCAAAATTTAAATAATTCAGGACGTGTAAGAGCGGTTGCCTATAATATATTATAAGCAAGGTGGCGAAAATAAAATTAGTAATTTTCAAATAGGGGTAATGTCTGGCAAATTGTGCTGAAGTTAAGGGAACACGTCCTCTTTTTTGTGAAGAAACTAATTTAGATCGTTCTTTCTAGAGTTATCTTGGAAGAATTGGGATCATAAAATTGAAATTTTTGAATCTCGGTATTATTCGGTGACCTCCGTGTGTCAAGTTGTCAAGTGTTCGGAAAGACGACGGAAAGAAAGTGATTCCAGGTTTGACGGTGTAACTGAAAGGTTGGGCTAGATTAAAAACGGCATTTTGTTTTTTGCTTTTGCTGCTGTTCCATGTGGGATCTGGACTAGTCCGAACCGTGTGGATATTCAAGGGGATTTGCTGCCTTCGTGGAAGGGTTTTTTTTTGGAATATCCACAATTTCGCTAAAAAAAGCGGATCTACAGTACACGTGAATACCGGGAGTCGTATTTAGATCAAGAAATTAGCCTTAATCACGAGTCCAAATAGCCGGCTACGCTTCGGTCCAATTTGGGATATTTCAAACCCCTAATCTGGCTAAGAAGGGGTTGGTTTGTTTGTTTTTTTCTGCTTCTTCTTCTTCGTATTTTTCCGTCTGGCTGTAATTTTCAACTTTTCAACATTGTCACACAAGTCTATGTATGTACATCGGCAATCGTATGGGATTTTGGATTGAAGACACGCTGAACTATAACTGGAATTCCACGCGGTGAAGTATATGAAAATTCGAGGTATGGATCGATAATAATTAATTTTCAACGGAAGATTTAAGCGCCGTCTAATTTGGTTTGCGGAATACAATAGTTTTTTTTTTAAAGATTATTTGCTGTTAGTTTTTATTTTCATATTTACCAATACTTTACAGATTTTTTTAAAGATAATTTGCGGTTTATTTTATTAATTCAACATTTACACATACCTATTTTAATTTTGTAAACTGCGTCTAAGGGGGGGGTTATATATTTGAGATTTATTTTTTTATATTATTTTCTGCGCACGCACTTGAGCTCACGTGGTGTCCTATTTGCGTTAATTATTTTTTTTTGGTTGGTATTGAACCGCACACCCCTTAGCGTCCGGTACTTTTGATACGTCTTACCTTTCATTTTGTTCTGTTAAATAGAAATAACTTATGAATTTTTGTTAGGCAAGTAGAAGCCGCATTTTTATATTATTTTTTTATTAAGCCTATGGTAAAGTTAAATAATATTGTAATATGTAGTATGTATGTATTTATTTTCAACTATCTTGGGAATCTATTTATTAAAATTGACTAAATTCTAATCTGACAATTTCATTTATTTTTTTTTATTTATTCAGGTTGTATACTGTTACTTAGTATTTTAGTAGTAAACCTATTGGTAAGTTGGTGGTTTATTGAATAATAACGTAGGGAAGGCTGTGGGCCAATTTACCTGGCGCCCCTGATATAACTTCGGATTTTTTTTGTTTTGTGGACCGCACGACCATCTCCACTGTTTTGTCTAGCCGCGAGCCATTCCCAGACTGTCACCGTATAGTACTTTTCTTTCCGGGTGTACGTCTGATTTATATTTGGTACATTTTATAATTTTTTTTATAGATTCGGTTTTGTACGCCACATATTTTGGCGCCCAACGTGGGGCCCTTAATTAATTAACCTTTTTTTGTCAACCCCTTGTGTAGATTCCTTTTAATTAGTTAACCTAACGTGTTTGGGCTTTAATTGACTAACTTTGATTTATTTACTTTACCACTGGTTTTGCACTTTGTAGTAGTCTTAGAACTTCGTGTTTAGTGGAAGTGTATGCCAAGAAGTGCTTACTAGTTTTTTTTTTTTTTTTTTTTTTGTGTGACGTGAAGTTGGAAGAAGCCAAAAATGGAACTTAAAAGAAGATACTTTGAAGTGGTGTTGTGGAACTTAGAAGAATTATGGATATATTAGGACTTTGAAATATTTCTATTTCAGTTGGAGTTCAAATTTATTTTTTTGAGAAGTTGGACTTCGAAATTCTACATTGTGGTTTAACTTACTTATGTTAGGGAATGTAAAATCTTTTTTTGAGATTATGTTGTGACTTGTAATTTGTTCTGAAACAATGAAATTTTGAAAATCTTTTGTGAAATTTTATAGATTGAATAAAGCGACTATTACTTTTATTTTGCTTTTGGTTTGCTCCCATTAATAAAATAAACTGTACCTGTGTGTTAATATTTTTACTTATATCTTGATTTTGTTTGAATATTTGCTCCTTTCGGTTGATACATTTTTTTTAAATTTTGAACTTTGGCAAGATGGTGCGAAAACTTGTACCCAACTACTTAAGGAAAGAGGAACTGGAATATGAACTCAAAATTCGTGGAGTGTCTACTGGCACTGTTGAGTCTATGAGGTCTAGTCTGTCTGATGCACTTAGTCGTGAGGCAGCAAATGAAAGCTTTAGATATCCTGAGCACCCATTCACCTTTTCACAGGATAAAACTGCAATCGAGACTAAACTTGCGGAGCTGAATACGGCTGTTGGAAAGTTTGCCGGAACTCCTACTTGTGCTGAGTCCTTGAGATTGCGGACACAGATTAACCATGTCTTGGGGAGAATTGATCTTATGGCATTGCCAACAGGTGATGATGCAGACGCAGCCCAGGTTGTTAAGTCAGACTTTCTTGCTGAGATTTTGAAGTTGTCACAGGATTTACATGATAAGCAGCATCCAATCGGATCTGGTTCGGTACCAGTAGCGCTCGATGTGATTTCGGTTTTAAATCAGTCTTTTCAGGCAGGGGTAGGACAAGTTCATGCTTCTTCTCCTGGAGCGATGTCACAAGCTGGTAATAATGTTTTTTCAGGGTCTGTCTCTAGTTTTTCTTCTGGGATGATACTTCCTCATAAATGGGGAATAGAAAAGTTTTCAGGTTCTGCTAGGGGTATGTCTATTTCTGCATTTTTTGAGATGGTGAATGAATTGAGTCTCGCTCGTCATGTACCAGATAGTATACTTTTGGAATCAGGTATAGATTTATTTTCGGATAAAGCCTATCAGTTTTATAAAGATGTTCGTCTACGTGTAGGGAGTTGGGCTGAATTAGTTGAAGAGTTTCGTAGGGAGTACCTGTCAGCTCACCATGGGGAAGCGCTTTTTGAAGAGCTTCGGAGGAGAACTCAGCATTCGTCTGAGACTATTGGAGTTTATTTGGCAATAATGAATAGTTACTTTAATCGCTTGCGTTGTCATGTTCCAGAGGAAGTTAAATTGTCTATAGTTATTAGGAATTTGCATCCGTTCTATCAAGATAGATTACGTGATCCTTTGCCAGCTACCTTGGAGGAACTTCGTGTTCTATGTCGCAGTATGGAGGAAAGACGTGATTGTATTAGGAACTATGTTGAACCGAATAGTAGGAAAATGAATACTTTGGAAAAGGACCTAGCTTATATCAGTGTGGATGCTGAAAGTTGTAGTAGTGTTAGTGAGGGTCCTGTTGTTTCATCCGAATCGGAGTCCGCTAGAGGAAAGTTTAGGACTTTAATCTGTTATCGTTGTAATCAGTCAGGCCATAAGGCAGTAGGGTGTCTAATGAAGAAGGAGGCTGTTCACTGTTTTAAGTGTAAGAAAGAAGGGTTTACAGTCAGAACTTGTCCTTCGTGTAATTCGGGAAACGGAAGGAAGCGCACCTAACTGGTCGAAGAGGTGTTGCCGACGTTGACTCGACCAACCTACGTCCTATTTTAGACTTTATTTTACATCATTCCGAAGGAGATGAACGTCCATATTTGAAAGTTAAAGTCTTAGGAAAGGAAATTTTGGGATTATTGGATTCTGGTGCTTCAAAGACCATTGTAGGAAGAACTGGTTGGAAATTTTTACAAAACTTGGGTTTAGAGTTGGATACTTCGAAGAAGACCGTTTGTAGAGTGGCGAATGGTCAGATGTGTGAATCGTTGGGGGAATGTTTAGTACCTTTCATGGTTAGGGATCGCTTGCATGTCTTGCCAGTATTAGTTATTTTGGACGTACCGCACATTCTGATTTTAGGATCTGATTTTTGGCGTGTTATGGGTATCGTTCCAGATTTGAGGCATAACGAATGGTATTTTTCGGACGCTCCAGCAATGGTAGGTTCAGTGGATCATCTCCGAGGTCAAACTATTTTGACCGATGCAGAGAAGTCGCAATTGGAGGAAGTTATTAATAGAAGTCGTGAACTAATGGGCACTTCTCTTGGTTGTACTGATGTCACTGAGCATGTGATTGTTTGTAAATCTGCACCCATAAAACAACGTTACTATCCTGTATCCCCAGTAATCCAAAGCCATATTGATAAAGAGCTAGAAGATATGTTGGCGAAAGGAGTAGTGGAGCGATCGAATAGTGCTTGGTCGTCCCCGATTCTCTTGGTGAAAAAAAAGGTTCCAGAAGGTGAAGAACCAAAATGGAGGTTCTGCGTAGACTATCGAAAGCTTAATGCCGTAACAGAGAGGGATGGCTACCCATTACCGTACATCTCTAATATTTTAAATAAATTGAAGAACGCGCATTATCTTTCCACCATAGACATTAAGTCGGCGTATTGGCAGGTACCTGTTGCTAAGGCTTCCAGGCCTTATACTGCTTTTACGGTTCCTGGTCGAGGTCTTTTTCAGTTTTGCAGAATGCCTTTTGGATTACATAATGCCCCGGCTACATGGCAGAGGTTGATAGATCGTGTCCTCGGTCCGGAGTTGGAACCCTATGTTTTTACTTACTTGGATGACGTGGTCATCGTGACAAAGTCTATTGAAGAACATGTAAGGATCTTAGAGGAAGTCTTTAGACGCTTGAGAGAAGCTAAGTTAACCGTTAGCTGGGATAAATGTCAATTTTGTAGACCGGAACTAAAGTATTTGGGTCATGTGGTTGATAGGAATGGACTACATGTTGATGGTGATAAGGTCAAGGCTATGCTACGTATCCCAACACCCACATCCGTCAAGGAAGTTCGTAGCATCATAGGCACATTTTCCTGGTATCGAAGATTTATTCCTTCCTTTGCGACACTACTAGCTCCAATTACAGCGATATTGAAGAAAGGAAGAAAATTCAATTGGACCCCGAGTTGTGAAGAATCTTTTCAGAAAATAAAAGAATGTCTAGTTTCTGCTCCGATACTTAATTGTCCTGACTACAATTTGCCTTTTGTTGTCCAATGTGATGCCTCAGGATATGGAGTGGGCGCCGTGTTATTGCAGCCAGGCCCGGATGGTGACGAAGTAATTAGTTTCCTGAGCAGATCACTAACGCGTCAAGAAAGGAATTTTTCCACGACGGAACGGGAATGTTTAGCTGTGTTATGGGCAGTCGAAAAACTGCGTCCTTATTTGGAGGGTGTTCCGTTTACGGTCGTGACTGATCACGCATCCCTCGTATGGCTTCAAAATTTGAAGGATCCTACTGGAAGATTAGCTCGATGGGCGGTAAGATTGCAACAATATGACTTTAAGATTGTGCATCGGAAAGGAAAAGAACATGTTGTCCCCGATTTGTTATCTCGGTCAGTTCCCGTGCTTGATATGGTTGAAGAGGTTGTACCGCTTCCTAGTGGTGATAGTTGGTATGATAAACTTTGTAGAAAAATCGAGTCTAATCCCTTGAAGTATCCTCAGTGGAGAATGTCTGGTGGCAAACTTTATAAATACATCCGTCCCAGTCATGGATTTTTGGTCGAGGAAGCGGACAATTGGAAGGAAGTCGTTCCTAAGGGTCAACGATTGGAAGTGCTGAAGTTGTGTCATGATAGTCCTTTAGCAGGTCATATGGGGATCCTGAAAACTTATAAGCGTATTAACGAGAAGTATTTTTGGCCGAAACTGCGGAGTGATGTGTCTCGTTACGTTGGACGTTGCTCACTGTGTGCCATGCATAAGGTGGAACAAGGTAAGCCCAAAGGCTTTATGACTCCTCAACCTAAAGCTACTCAACCATGGGAGATAGTAGCAACCGATCTTATGGGACCTTTCCCAAGATCAACTCAAGGCTATAAGTTTATCTTAGTGGTAATGGATGTGTTTAGTAAATTTTCTTTGGTATTTCCGTTGCGATCCTCAAAAGCCGTGCATGTCGTTAAGAAAATAGAAGAAGAAGTTTTCCTCGTATTTGGAGTTCCACGTCTGTTACTATGTGATAATGGTGTCCAGTATACTTCGGGTATTTTCAAGAAAATGATGGAAACCTATGGTGTCTCAGTTCGTTATAATGCGTTGTATCATCCACAGTGCAATCCATCTGAACGCTATAACCGAACCCTTAAAACAATGATGGCAACTTATATAGCTGACAACCATAGGAAGTGGGATGAAAATTTGGCCAAACTAGCATGTGCTACGCGCACTGCATACCACGAGTCGACTGGTCAAGATCCCTACTTCATAAATTTCGGTCGGAAGATGGTAGTGGATGGACGAGATTTTTCCCGAAAGGACAAACTCGGAGACCCGGAGGACGAAGTAGCTAAAATGGGATATAATCGATCGCGTGGACTCCAGGAATTATTTGTTGATGTTAGAAAACGTTTAGATAAAGCTTCGGCTAAGTGTGAGAAGACCTATAATCTACGGAGACGTCCAGAGGAATTTCAGCCCCATCAGTCAGTATGGCGGAGAAATTTTGTGTTGTCAGATGCCGCTAAATATTTCACGAAAAAGTTAGCTCCTAGATGGATAGGACCCTACTTCGTGAAGAAGAAAGTTTCCCCCTGGACATATAGTTTAGAGGATGAAAATGGCAAGGATCAAGGTATTTGGAATATTAAGGATTTAAGGATTAGTAACCCGACTGGTGATCCCGATAGGATTTAGGTCGGAGTAGAACGGACTAGCAAAGTTTTGTCTAGTCTAAGTAAATTTAGTTAGTCTTCTGAAATTGGTTGTATTTATTTTTTTTTGTTGTGTCCGTGAAGGATGACTGAGTGTTGGCTATGATCGGTTCTTAGGATGTATTTGGATGGTCAACCGATTCGTTTTTTTTTGTGTTAGGTAGCCAATACGAAGTCGTAGGGTTGCGGTAGCCTTAATTTCTTTTGATTTATGGAATTGAATGTCACTTAGGTTTGGTCAGAAATATGTTGTCTTCGATGATATGGCGTTGGGATTTGTTTTGATGTTAGTAAGCCATTCTATTTAATTGGGATTTTTTTGAAGCCACATAATTATGTTTTGGTGAATCTTGTTTTATAATAGCTTAGTTTTGGATGATTCACTAAATTTCGTTGTATACGGATTTAAATTCTGGAAGACCTATCTCATTTTTATTTTAATGAACAATTGGAATTACACTACTGTTTCGGTAGATGTTTCTCGCAGTATCAGTAAGAGTGGAATGGTGGAGAGTTTCTTATGGACTCATGTTATGCGAGGTATAGTGAAGTACTAGCGATGCCCCAGAGCTGGGAGGTCGCGAATAAGGGCAACATCTAGTAACCGACCTAATCAGTGTTGTCAGATTGACGTTGGAATTTGAAACTATTCTACTTGATCTCATACGATGAGAGATGACTGTTGTGTGGAAGTGGAGTAAGTGTTGTAAGTAAGTTGTTGCTTTGTGCGTGTGGTTTGAGATTGGTATGTCTTTCGTTGTCCAAGTACTTGCGCATGGTGAAGACGGTGTGGATGATGATTGTGTTGTGGACTTCGCTCGGAGTTTAGGTAGTGTGTCGCTAGCGCGAGGGAAAATTTTCTTCGTCTAGTTTTTCCTCGTAAATTTTCCTCTGGGAAAGGGAGGTGTTGTTACGTTCCAAATTTAAAGTAAAAAGTCCCACCTCTATTTTATCAAAATTTAAATAATTCAGGACGTGTAAGAGCGGTTGCCTATAATATATTATAAGCAAGGTGGCGAAAATAAAATTAGTAATTTTCAAATAGGGGTAATGTCTGGCAAATTGTGCTGAAGTTAAGGGAACACGTCCTCTTTTTTGTGAAGAAACTAATTTAGATCGTTCTTTCTAGAGTTATCTTGGAAGAATTGGGATCATAAAATTGAAATTTTTGAATCTCGGTATTATTCGGTGACCTCCGTGTGTCAAGTTGTCAAGTGTTCGGAAAGACGACGGAAAGAAAGTGATTCCAGGTTTGACGGTGTAACTGAAAGGTCCCCCGGGCTTCCCTCTATAACCCCCCTTGCAGGGGGGTAAAAACGCAAAAAAATCGATTTACCGAGAATCTGTACGCCGCAGAAAAAATGTTTCAACTGAAAAATGTAGCTAAGTTATTTATAAAATAATTCTCTCAGAAACACCGCTTGAAGCGACTGTCGATTTTGAATGTCATTTACGTGCGTGAAATCAATGTAAAAATTCGATATCTTTTGATCCGAGTGTCCTATCGACAAAAAACAAGTTGCGTTTTTAAGGTTAAGAGTTTAGCTTTCGGATACAATTTTTGTATTTTGCCGCAACTAAACTTAGATTTTTTAAAGTGTTAAATAAATAAACGACGATCGATTTTTACCATTTTGTATGATTTTCATCAGCTCAATACAATCTACCCCTTTTATTGAGTAGCCACTATAAAGTTTCGATAACTGGAGCATAACCTTTAAAACATGTAGCACGAAATTTTAATTTTTGAGTATTGACAAATGTGACTCATTTGAAATACGCTTAAAAAGCGCTGGATTTAAACTTTCACATGACAAACAATCTAAAATGTTTAAAACTTTTGCTATAAACTACTTCCAAAACCGTCTTCTTAAAACATTAAATTCTGCGTTTTTATCTCGTTACCACAACTGAAAAATTGAGATTTCGTGTCATAAGTTTTGTTACGTTCCAAATTTAAAGTAAAAAGTCCCACCTCTATTTTATCAAAATTTAAATAATTCAGGACGTGTAAGAGCGGTTGCCTATAATATATTATAAGCAAGGTGGCGAAAATAAAATTAGTAATTTTCAAATAGGGGTAATGTCTGGCAAATTGTGCTGAAGTTAAGGGAACACGTCCTCTTTTTTGTGAAGAAACTAATTTAGATCGTTCTTTCTAGAGTTATCTTGGAAGAATTGGGATCATAAAATTGAAATTTTTGAATCTCGGTATTATTCGGTGACCTCCGTGTGTCAAGTTGTCAAGTGTTCGGAAAGACGACGGAAAGAAAGTGATTCCAGGTTTGACGGTGTAACTGAAAGGTTGGGCTAGATTAAAAACGGCATTTTGTTTTTTGCTTTTGCTGCTGTTCCATGTGGGATCTGGACTAGTCCGAACCGTGTGGATATTCAAGGGGATTTGCTGCCTTCGTGGAAGGGTTTTTTTTTGGAATATCCACAATTTCGCTAAAAAAAGCGGATCTACAGTACACGTGAATACCGGGAGTCGTATTTAGATCAAGAAATTAGCCTTAATCACGAGTCCAAATAGCCGGCTACGCTTCGGTCCAATTTGGGATATTTCAAACCCCTAATCTGGCTAAGAAGGGGTTGGTTTGTTTGTTTTTTTCTGCTTCTTCTTCTTCGTATTTTTCCGTCTGGCTGTAATTTTCAACTTTTCAACATTGTCACACAAGTCTATGTATGTACATCGGCAATCGTATGGGATTTTGGATTGAAGACACGCTGAACTATAACTGGAATTCCACGCGGTGAAGTATATGAAAATTCGAGGTATGGATCGATAATAATTAATTTTCAACGGAAGATTTAAGCGCCGTCTAATTTGGTTTGCGGAATACAATAGTTTTTTTTTTAAAGATTATTTGCTGTTAGTTTTTATTTTCATATTTACCAATACTTTACAGATTTTTTTAAAGATAATTTGCGGTTTATTTTATTAATTCAACATTTACACATACCTATTTTAATTTTGTAAACTGCGTCTAAGGGGGGGGTTATATATTTGAGATTTATTTTTTTATATTATTTTCTGCGCACGCACTTGAGCTCACGTGGTGTCCTATTTGCGTTAATTATTTTTTTTTGGTTGGTATTGAACCGCACACCCCTTAGCGTCCGGTACTTTTGATACGTCTTACCTTTCATTTTGTTCTGTTAAATAGAAATAACTTATGAATTTTTGTTAGGCAAGTAGAAGCCGCATTTTTATATTATTTTTTTATTAAGCCTATGGTAAAGTTAAATAATATTGTAATATGTAGTATGTATGTATTTATTTTCAACTATCTTGGGAATCTATTTATTAAAATTGACTAAATTCTAATCTGACAATTTCATTTATTTTTTTTTATTTATTCAGGTTGTATACTGTTACTTAGTATTTTAGTAGTAAACCTATTGGTAAGTTGGTGGTTTATTGAATAATAACGTAGGGAAGGCTGTGGGCCAATTTACCTGGCGCCCCTGATATAACTTCGGATTTTTTTTGTTTTGTGGACCGCACGACCATCTCCACTGTTTTGTCTAGCCGCGAGCCATTCCCAGACTGTCACCGTATAGTACTTTTCTTTCCGGGTGTACGTCTGATTTATATTTGTTACATTTTATAATTTTTTTTATAGATTCGGTTTTGTACGCCACAGTTTTTAAAGGTTGATCTCAAAAAATGGAAATTTTACTTTGACTGGTCAATGAAAGTGATCAATTTTATTGATCTCACCAGAATCTTAAAAAATAGCGTTGTTTTTGAGAGAACGGTTCATTCTGCATTCAACGGTTCTTTGTGTAGATAGTTAAAAAGAAATAAAATAAGACTTAGTTATAATCAATTTAATTATACCTCCAACGACCGGTTTCGCCTACTATAATTTGCTATGCATCTTCAGGTCTTACGGTATCTGGTAAATTAAATGCTGAAATTACAAAAACCCACATTAGGATTGTCTAGTAAAGACAAATACAGCAATTATGCCAATATTATATGTCTGTGATTATTAATATGAAATAAATTGATTAAAGCAGAAAAAGTAAAACCAACAAAATGGCATAAGATAATCTAATAAATTGAAATAAATTAGTAAATATCCAAGAAATACTACACATGCTGGTACAAGAATAATTATTAATTAGTGATTTGGAAAACATAGTTCAGATTATCCTGGTTTGCTGGTGATGGGTGATCATCGGTTTTATTGTAACTGTTTGACAATTAGTGGGGAAATTGTTGAGGGGAGAGATACTAACAAATAAAATAGGAAGCAGGTAGTGTGGAATTGTTTGTTAAAAAAGAAAGTGATGTTGTATATTATTTAATACTGTACACCCACAAATTATACATCTACCTTCATTTATTGTCATATATATCCTTTTAATAAATAATTCAATCAATTAACATACATTTCTAAAATATACCTATTAAATAAATGTAAATAACTTTTAAATAATATAAAACATCACTTTGTTTTTTAACAAACAATTACACAATATCTACTTCCTATTTTATTTGTTAGTATCTCCCTCCTCAAGAACTTCCCCTCTAATTTTCAAACAGTTACAATAAAACTGATGATCACTCATCACCTGAAATCCAGGATAATTTGAACTATGTTTTCCAAATCACTAATTAATAATTCTTGAACCGGCATGTAAGTAGTATTTTTTGGTTATTTACTAATTTATTTCAATTTATTAGATTATCTTATGCCATTTTGTTGGTTTTACTTTTTCTGCTTTAATCAATTTATTTCATATTATAATCAGAGACATATATTGGCCTAATTGCTGTATTTTTCTGTACTAGACATCACCCTAATGTGGGTTTTTGTAATTTCACCATTTAATTTACCAGATACCATAAGACTTGAACATGGCATAACAAATTGTAGTATGCGAAATCGGTCGTTGGTGGTATAATTAAATTGATCATGAGTAAGTCTTATTTTATTTCTTTTTACCTATTTGAAATAAAATCAATGAAGCAGCTTACGAAGCGCTCGGCACAATCCAAAAGAACAAAAAGAATACTCCATTGTGGTGGACAAATGACATCGCCAATGCAGTACACAACAAGAAACAAGCATATCAAAAGTGGCTACAAACAAATGATCCAGATGATAGACGAACATATGCAAGATCAAACAGAGAAGTAAAAAATTTAGTAACTAAAGCAAAAAATATTTCCTGGGAAAGTAAATGCGAAGAACTCAACAAATATATAGGGTCAACAAGATCAAGGGAAGTATGGAAAACGGTAAAAAATCTGAGAACAAACAGAAAAGAAACGAGTAGAATAGATTTAATAGAAGAAAGATCTTGGATCGAACACTACTCACAACTTTTGACTGAAACAAGACCTCAATTCACGAACATCAGTTCAACAACATATGAACTGGAATTCAGTGAAGACGATAACATAACAGTACAGGAAGTCGAGAATGCAATACAAACTCTAAAAAATCGGAAGTCATGCGGACCACAAGGTATACCAAATGAATTATTAAAACATAGCCCACAAGTATTACGGGAATTACTGGCGTATGTCTTCACCTTATTCTATAATGGACACGACTTACCACCGGAGTGGACAAAAGCACATATTAACAACATCTATAAAAAAGGAGATAGAAAGAATTGTTCAAACTACAGGGGGCTAAGTGTCATAAATTCACTCTCAAGACTGTATGGAAAAATAATAAAAAACAAAATTGAAAAAGAGATGACAGATGTTGAAGAACAGAATGGCTTTCGTGCAGGCAGATCCTGTATGGACAGTATATTCTCTCTAAAGCAAGTTATCGAGAAAAGATTAGCCCACAACCTTTCAACTCATATAGTCTTTATAGATCTGACAAAGGCATACGATAGTGTACCACTTTCAATGCTTTGGGTAGCAATGGAAAAACAAGGAATAAGCAAAAAAAATATACAAGCAGTACAACAACTCTACAAAAATATGACGGCAAACATTAAAACTGGAAATAGATTAACTAGAGAAATTCCTATTAGTAAGGGCCTAAAGCAAGGCTGCTGCATAGCACCTACACTCTTCAAAATATATCTAAATGAGGCACTCTCAGTGTGGAGAAGAAAGTGCTGCAATATGGGCATCCCAATCGGAGATGATAGATTGTACACGATACACTTCGCTGACGACCAAGCCATTCTAGCTGAAGACGAGAGTGATGTAGGCTACATGCTTAGAAAACTGAAAGATGAGTATACCAAATGGGGCCTCACAATTAATATACAAAAAAACTGAGTACTTAGTTGTAGGAGAAAAACCAGAAAGCCTACAAATCGAAATGGGAACTATAAAACCAACAGACAATTTCAAATACTTGGGAGTCCAAATAAAATCAAAAGCAGAAAGTAGCGAAGAAATACACTCCAGGATTGGCCAAGCAAGATCAGCCACCAGACAGCTACACGGACTATTATGGAATAAAAAAATAACCAAAGAAAATAAAAGAAGAATCTATAAAACAATAATATAAAGTATTCGGCTGTACGGCGTCAAACTCTGGGAAATAAACCAAAGAAACAAATCAAAAATTAAGGCCATGGAAATGAACTACTGGAGACGATGTTGCCAGCTCAGTAGACTTGATAGGGTGAGAAACGAAGATATTCGGAGAGAAATGGAAATCGATCTAGACATAATAGACACAATCGAAGCCAATAGACTTAACTGGTATGGACACCTTCAGAGAATGCCTGAAAATAGATGGCCAAAAAAAAAATAGAAGAATGGACTCCGCCAACTAGAAGAAAACGAGGTAGACCAAGACGATCCTGGAGAGACGATGTCGACGATGCAATGACCGCCAGAGATTTAACAACTGAAGATTGCTTCGACAGAAAACGCTGGAAATTAGGATGCGAGAAGCGGCGCCAGCTGTAGAAGACTCGCTTGTATATATATATATATATATATATATATATATATATATATATATATATATATATATATACCTATTTGAAATGAACTCACACAGGCAACACATTTACGATTTTTGTTTAGAATTATCTCAGCTACATTTTTCCATTGAAATATAATTTTGTTCTACGACGTATTGATTCTTTGTAAATAGATTTTTTGTGTTTTTACTCCCCTACGAATGGGTTTTACGGGGGGAGCACAGGGGTAAAAGTGATAAACTGTTTTGCTTCTTTTTTGGGATCCCAAAATTAATATTCCTGGCAAAATTCAGCTTGTTCGTATGATTTTTAGGGGTCAACTCTCTGTCGACTGGACTGCTGGGTTTCATGCACACTTTAAAATTTTTTTTAAGTAGTAATTCAAAACGATTTCTGCTTATAATACTTGAAATTTTATTTTTGTAGAGGAGCGACAGTTTCCAATAATCTTTTAGAGTTAGTTTTCGAGTTCCATCCAGAGGATTACTCCCAAAAATGTTTTCATTTCTATTGGAGTCCATTTATTTATTCTTGATTTTAGACCAACGGTTTCGTTCGTCATTTTTTCTACAATTTTTGATCAGCATAAATATTTGTCTGCGAAACCAATAGGTCAAATATCTCATCAGTTACGAGTTGTTTAAATGAGTCTAATTCACTTTTATCTTAAAGTTAAATGGTTATTTCATCAGGAACTCCTACAGGTTTATAGAAAACAAAATTTTTAAAATTTTTAATGAATGGTCCACAAAACTTGGTACATTTTTAGGAACATTGACATTTGAATTCGAGGAGCATGAATGATTTCTACTTGATATAACTTTTCGTTTTTTCATTGAAGAACTTCCTCCTCTGATTGGGAATAGAAATTTTCAATGTCTTCATTTTCGTTATAGTCGTGATCATCATCAGAATCAGCAGGAAATGGCACTATACCGCTTTTATCGGATTCATAATTATTAAGTTCTTCATCACCTATGGCAATCATGTCAATCTATTGAAAACATTATTCCATCAATGTTTCCAGTCTTTGCCTTTCTGCTTCCTCACGTTTGTAAGGCATATCTTTTTACAATAAATACTGCTACTTCGCACTCAAACTGGCATTGTTCAAAATAAAAGCTAAACACAAATTGTCTTCTTCTACTTCTTCTTTTTATATAGATATGGCTCTGTTTGTTTTTCAATGTGCCTCCAGTAAGTTATCGTTCCATCGTTTTCGTGGTCTTCCTACTAATCGTTTTCCTATTGGGGAACCGTCTCTTGCCGTCTTTACCTCTCTATTTGTTGTCATTTGGCTTGTATGATCGTTTCATTCTACTTTTCTATTTCTTACCCAGTTCTTGATGTTTTCCAACTTGCATCTACGTCGTATATCTGTACTTCTAGATCTGTCCCATAGTGTCTTACCATCAATTTTTCTAAGTGTTTTCATCTCTGCTGTTTCTAACATCCTTTTTGTCGTTTTTGTGTCAGGTCTTGTTTTTACCGCGTATGTCATTATTGGTCTGATGACCGTTTTGTAAATTCTGCCTTTCGTTTCTTTCCCGATATTTTTGTTTCTCCATATTTTTTTGTTTAGGCAGCCTGATGCTCTGTTTGCTCTATTCCCTTGATCTTTCACTTTAGTTTTGAGCTTTCCGTAGCTAGATATTGTGATGCTTAGATATTTAAACTCCGTCACTTGTTCTATTATTTGACCATCCATCTCCAATTTACATCTTAGTAAATTTGCTGGTGTAACCATGCATTTTGTCTTTTTTGGGGAAATTAACATATTAAATTTTCTGGCGGTTATATTAAATTGGTGTAGCATACAGTGTAAATCATCTTCACTTTGAGAGAGTAGTATTGCGTCGTCTGCACAGCAGATTATTTTAAGTTGGTTTTTTTCCTTTTGGTATCCTGTTTTAGTTCTTACTTTTTTTATTATTTCATCCATACTCACGTTGAACAATAGGGGACTCAGGGAATCTCCTTGTCTTATCCCATTGCCAGCTTCAATAGGGTTGGTAAGTTCTTCTTCTACTTTTACTTTTGTTGTGTTGTTTTGTAGATATTTTCAATCGTTTTGATTATTCTTTGCGTACAGTAAGTGGATAACGTCTTTTAATTTGACCCGGTCAAATGCCTTCTTACGGTCCACGAAATATAGATAAGCCGGTTTGTTGTATTCTAATGATTTCTCTTGCACTTGCCCCATTGTAAATATAGCGTCGGTGCATGATCTTCCCGACCTAAAACCTTGTTGTTCTTCTGCTACTGTTATATTTTTATTCAGTTTACTTGTTATTACTTTGGTTGTTAATTTTAGTGTTGTGTATAATTAATTCCTCTGTTTTTTCCGGGTCCGATTACGTATAAATATAAATAATAAAAAATGCAAATGCTTGGCGGAATACAAAAAGCAAGTCTGTACTAGTCTAACCGTCCTGCTGCGGCATGCATATTATCTATACACAGGCGTAGTGTTACATATTTTAATCAGGCGCCGCGTGTATAGATTACATTTACACGTTGAATTGTCCTAATCGTAATGAATATTAATTTTTTTACTATTAACATGTTCCACAAATATATTCTTAATACATTTTTACGGCGTCATGGACCCAACCGCAAAATATCGTTCTGCGCTTAATGTGTTAATACCCACCAAATTTATTACAGCTATACCTTTTGCTTATAACAATGTAAAGTTAAAAAATTTTATTTTTAGAATGGTATGTAGGTAAAAATAATTATTTTTTTATTAATTTGGATTTTAATTTCTTGATAGTGTGGGCACGGGAATAATAATTGTTTTTGTAATACATAAAAGCAGCCTGACTGATTTATATATTTGTACTATGTGTTACAAAAGTTATTAACGTCAGCAGTATGAAATCAATCGTAATATTTCCTTTTCTAATTTTTGTCACTGTACAGATCCAGTGTGCACCGGATATACTTAATTATTTTCCTGGTAAGTAACCTCTGTATATTTGGTTTTTGTTATTTCTGTATTGTGTAAACATAACACATTGTTATTATTTTTATTGGGAATAAATAGGAAATTTGGTATCATTTACAAATAAGAAATCTGTTGTCGTTTATAATTAAAGAATATTTAAGAATGGACCGAATGGAACAGAACAACATAGAATAAGATCCTATAACATGCTCAAGAAATAATACGAGGAAAACAAAAGTACCATACATAAACCCAGACCAATCAAGACCTTTTAATGTTACAATGAATAAACAATAGAAAATTTTAAATATAGTCCTGAAAGAAACAAATGGTAAAAAGAGAAAATGGAAAAAAAGCCAAATAAGCGGCGTTAATTATATTAAATAAAACTACTTGAGTCCCAAATTCATTGAAGTCAATAACATATCAAGGATACATAAGTTATGTTTTAGTATCATGGGATTTTTTCCTGGTATTTTCTTCATGATTTACTATCGGATCACGAACAGGAGAATTTTACTTTAAAAAGACAACCACATGGCATGTGGTTGTCTTTTTAAAGGCAAATCATATGCTGTAATTTTTCTGACGGGACTAATAGTTTTTCCGCAGGCAAAACTATTTTTAAAATATAATTGCTTTATTATACAATTACAAAAAATCGAAAAAGATCAGACAATTTTCATATAAAGCTATAATGTTCCTTCCTTTAAGTTTACGAACAGACTGAAAAATATCTAGTTAAAAATGCAATGGTAAAATGATAATGATAATGAAAATACCTTTTGGTATTGGTCAGATACCAATTTTTAATCCATGTTATTTTTTTTTTAAATGTGTAAACATGAAATTTAAATGTAAAATGTAATGTTTAAAGTTTAATAAAGTGCTTATTGAAAATGGCAAATTTGCAGAAACGTTTAAGCAAAATTAAAATAGTTTTATTTACATCAGACCGACAAACTCAGGAAATAAAAAAGTTTCTATTTATATATATATACATATATTTATATATATATATATACATATATACATATATACATATATATATATATATATATATATATATATATATATATACATATATATATATGTAATCGATAAAGACCATATTATGGATTTTGATAACATTAAAATTTTATGTAGTGAAAGTAATAAATTTAAAAGGACTTTTTTGGAAATGGTTTGTATTAGCAAAAATGATAATAGTTTAAACAAAAGATCTGAAATTCAAAATTTAAGCAAAATTTATAATTATATTCTTTCTTTATGATTTATATATAAAACTTGTAAAATGTCATATTTAATTCTCCATATATCTGTCACATTCTTTCAGACATCTATCAACGGTGAATAAATCTTCTTCTTTTTGTTACTAAACAAAAAAGAATGTTTAAACGAAATTTTACTTTTCACAATATAATTGTCAAAAATAAAAATTTTATATTGGCATTTATGACATTGAGGCTATTTGTAATTGGTTGCTATTTGAACTTATTTATAAATTCAATTATTTTTATATTAAAAAAATGTTTTCAAAATTAAAAAAAATTTCGGAGAAACATTTATTAGATTAAAACATTTTTTTATTAAATATTTTGAAGATGTAAGCAGTGATTTTTACTTACCAAACTAATTTTTATTTGGTAAGTTAACAAAAAACTGTTTTTTCTTTTTAGTTCAACCTTGTAAGTATTTTGTCTTTTTTAGCTCTTGATAATAATTGTAAACACAATTGAAAGCTCGAGAATAAAAAAATAGTTAACCAATAGCCCTATTATTGACTCCAACCCATCCAAAACAGTTATAAATATTTATATATATATATATATATATATATATATATATATATATATATATATATATATATATATATATATATATATATATATATATATATATATATATTTTTTTTGGTTTTTGTGATTTTGTGGTAATTGGAAATTATTAATGAAAGAACTAAAATCAAATGAATCTTTAATGTAAAAATTGTTGTTTAAATTATAAGCATTAGTTAAGATGTCAGTGAGGAGCTGTGCTATTGGCCCATTAGGAGGGCATAAAGATGAAACAATTGGTCTCATAGATAAAGTTGGTTTATGTATTTTTGGCAGAGCATAAAACCGTAGAGCAATAGAATTATAAATTTTGAGCTCTTTTGCTTTTTTATTATCAATAAATTTCTTTATGTTTAATTTAGATACTAGACAATTTGCTTTTTGTTGCAAAGTACAAACAGGACTCCTTCTAAGTTTAGTGTAATACTTAGTATCATTTAAGAGTTCTCCAGTTTTTTGTAGATAATCCTCTTTGTACATTACAACAGTTACGTTACCTTTATCGCTTTTAACAATATAAATTTCAGGATGGTTTTTAAGAAAAAGTTTAGTTTGCATATAGTATTTATTTAAAAAATGATCTTTGACTTCTTTATGCAAAAAGTTTGTAATAACGTTTGTACATTTAGATCTAACAACATCCTTTTGACTATCATTAAGTGGTCTGATTATTGATTCAATATCAGAAAGTAAATTAGGAACTCTAATATCAGATTTGGAAGGACATAAAGAAAATTTAGGTCCTAATGCTAAAAATTTTTTAATTTCAAAAGGAAATTGAATAGATGTTAGATTTTTAAACCATTTTTCTTGAAATTTTATCTTATCAAAAGCTTCTATTTTTAATGTATTGAACTTATTAATTTGTATTTTTTTGATTTTATGAAATTCTGTGTTGTATTTAATTCTTTGTCTACGATTAAATTCATTAAATGTGTGGAAATTTAAGATATTGTAAGCCTTGGTACGTAACTCATGTAATTTTCTTTCAAAAAAGTTTATAGTTATATAAAAGTTTAGTTATATCAGCAAAAGCGATTTTATCTTTTTTCTTATTCTTATATATATATATATATATATATATATATATATATATATATATATATATATATATATATATATGTATATATTGATAAAATGTAAAATAAGAATCTGTCTGTCTTAAGGCAATAAATTATATTTAATAGTTTCTTGACGTATGAGAGGCCGAATATAAACACGTGCGTTTGTTGACAGTTGGAAATTTGCTGAACAAATGTACTTTAGCTATATTTTTTATAATACTTCGGCTAGATTTCTCCAGATATCATTAGGATTTAATTTCATATACTAGATAATTTTTATTTAAAAGTACCTTAATTTTTTATTCGAGTATAAGAGAACATAAATTTTAAAAATAATTTTGAAATATAATTACCTAGTTTAAATTGAAAGAGTTCAAATTAAAATAATATTTACGCTTAGCTAACTACACTACTAGGTACATACCATGATAACGATAATAAGATTATAACTTGTTTTAGGTACAGGAAATTGTGGTGAACACACAGAATTGCATGAGTGTGAATATTGTTGTGATGAACCAACGTGCGAAATAAGGTCACCACCTACATGTGGTTGTCCTAAAATATGTTTCAAGCGTTGTTTGTGTCAAGAAGGATATATAAGAGAGTCGAAAAATGGGAGCTGTATACCGAGAGAAAGTTGTTGAAAACTATATATTAAATATTTACTGCAATTAAACTTTAAAACACATGTTAATTTGTTTCAATGATACCAGTTGGTTAAAATAAATTTTTATTTTTAATAAAGCACTTTGGGCGTTTGTTGTTAACAAGCAATCCAAATAAATTTCATGGTGTGGAAAAACAAACAGGAAGTTTTTCTTAACCACTAAGGATACTTGGTAATAGAGTTTACATAACCTAGAGTTCGTATAAACGCAAACCTGTATAATGAAACCAGTGGCGTACCTGGGGGCCCCGTATCAAAGTTTGTCGCGGAGCCCGTTTACACGACTGATATAGAATGGTGCTAAAAAATGTTCCCTTTTCCTGCCTTTTGTTTAGCAAATTTATTTATTAAAGCGTCCATAGCTAAAGAAGATTTAAATTTCTCTAGATTTTCGGTTTCTATAGACAATAACGACAAGTTTGATAGTCGTTCCTTTTCCATAAAAGTCCTGAGGTAGTTTTTAATTAATTTTAAAAAACTTATTTCAGCTACAGCAGTGTTTACCAGAAGGGTTAAAAACGGAAAACGTGCGGGTATTACCTCCGAAAAAACGGATGCAAATTTATTATAATTTAGGGACAAATCAAGGGATAGATTTCCCGGTAAGTCTATCTAAGGATGTGACAGTTTTCCAGGCGGAAATAACTGCAATCCGTCACTGCGTGGAAGAAATAGAAAGGCAGGAAAGAACGTTCTGTTCAGTTGCCATCTTCACAGATAGTCAGGCAGCGCTTAAGGCACTCAATTCTGTAGAGGTCAATTCTAAGCTAGAATGGGATTGCGTGTGTGCCCTAAATAAACTAGGAGACCGTAGCAAGGTTACGGTAGCCTGGGTACCGGGGCACGAGGGTCATAAGGGCAATGAAAAAGCAGATGAAATGGCCAAACGAGGCTCATCATTGCCATTCATTGGACCGGAACCCTTCTGCGGAGTTGCTAAATCAGTAACAAGAACGGCTACAAGGAAGTGGGTAGCTCGCAAATCTCTGGAATGGTGGAGGAATTCACCAGGACAAAGACAGGCGAAACAGTTCATTACAGAACATTCGCTAAAATTTACGGCAGACCTAATAAGCAAAGACAGGAAAACAGTCAAGGTCATAGTAGGTCTTCTAACAGGGCACTGTAAGCTGAATAGGCACTTGAAGCTGATGGGATTATCAGATGATGACCTGTGCAGATTCTGTCACCTAAAAGAAGAAACAGCAGAGCATATTTTATGTCAGTGTGACAGTCTGGCAAATGTGCGGTTATTTGCATAACGAGAAGAAAATCCACCGGCAAATAGCTACATGGAAGGTACAGTCTCGAAGTTACTAGACTTTATAAAAAGGCTCAGGCTAGAGAATGTTATCTAGGACTAGAGGACCACAATAGATCTGAAAAGGTCGCAGTGGAATAGGCCGAAAGGCCACCTCTTTTAATCTAATCTAATCTATTATAATTTATCATTATTAATAATTCTGTAAGAATAAATGAAATATCTTAATCGTATTTAGCAGTCAGTCTTTCGACTTGCTTTTTTTATGATGTTTTATAATGCTCTTATTTTCTGATACCTCATCAAAAAATCGCCTTGTTGTTGTCTTTACTTACTGTTGGAAAACCAACTAATTTTTTACTACTCAAATTTAACCTAACGCCACCTCTGTAGTGTGAATATTAAATATCTATTAGCTAAAAGAAAACCAGACGATAGTCAGCGTATTTGACACCTCTTCTGCCCGCACACCTCTCGTCCCTTTGCCCCATCTAGTAATATAAAAAGTCAGTCTCATTAAGTTTGTCAATCAATTAAGTCGCAAAAGAACTCTCTCTCTCTCTCTCACTCGTGCCACACAACAAGGGCAAATAAGTTATAATAGTAGTTAGTAGTTTAGTGATAAGTGTTTAAGTTGTTGTTTAGCGTTAACGTAAAGATTGTGGAAGCAAATAAACGGCTAAGAAAAGTGTTGCGTATAATTTTCACCCCCACAAGAGGCATACAACGAATCAGCTACCTATTCTAACAAAATCCTGTAACAAAAACTAGACAGGTCGCTACGAGGGTTTTGGTGCGCTACGGGGGCACGGTGGAATTAACCCCATCGTTTCCCTTGACTTACTTTGTGTCTTTTATTTTTACAAAAAGTTTTTGCTTAAAGTTTGTTTAGCAGTAAATGGTTCACTTCAATTAGTACCGACTATGAACATCCTGGGTTAACCGATAATAGTATAAAAGGCCCGGTTTAAGGTAAAATTTAAATAAGTTTCCTGATAAAAAAATATTTATTTATAATGTTGATTTAATTGCGCACAATCCAATCTCATTATAATTACATTAATACAGATAAGGCTTATATTGACGAAACTGTACTGATAAGAGAGTTTTTCGAATTCGATGGTAGTGAGCGACGGGACTGCTAATCACCTTTTAAGTGGTTTAAGGTAAAAATTTTTATTTCAAATCCTTAGTAAAAGGTATATAATAAAATACCCAAACGGGCTATATCAGAAATACATTATAGAACGTTTTCGGAATGTAAATTCCATCATCAGTGTAACAAGTTATACATGCTATGAGCCACTAAAATATATGGGTGAAAACCCTTTAAATGTTATTAATTTATAGATATGTTACATTATATGTTATTATAAATTAGGATGTTTAAGTTACCGTTGGAATTGGTAACATGGCAACGTATCCTACATCGGTTACGTAACCGGTACGTAACCGGTAATGTATTTGTGATATAGCGCGTTTGAGTATTTTATTATATACCTTTTACTAAGGATTTGAAATAAATTTTTTGTGATACATGGTATATAGCCAGCTACAGGAACTTAGTTTCCTAGTGGATTTTGGTTTTCAGGTATTTATATAATAAGTTTATGGAACTGAGCAGCAACCAGTTTGTAAATACGAGTTCTTGATTAAATTTATTTGTAGTTATGTATCACGGGAAGTGTTAAGTAGTATTACTCATGTGGCATCCGTCGGATAATAATAATGGCGCTTCTTCTAGTATTCCGGTGAAGAAGAAACATCTATCTGTAGATGCAACGCAAATTGTAGAAACTATATACCGTACCTTACTTAAAAGAGGACTTCACATAACTTCCGCGAGCGAAATATGCGATTTGACGAAAATACCTCCGATCACAGTAAAAATAATAACATCAAATCCTATAGAAACAAGAAAAAAAAACGTAAAGATTCCAGTTCCACCAAATGTATGGACAAAGCCGGTAAGGACTTGATACGTCGAAAAGTCTATGCCATGTACCAAGAGCAACGCATACCTACCTTAAGAGCTTTAAAGTAACGGCTCAATGTTGACGAAACTCAAATAAGCTGTAGCCTTACCAGCTTATGGAAAATTTTGTTAGGTATGGGCTTTCGATATCGTATAATTGACAAAAGACACTTAATTATGGAATCTCACAGATTACAAAAATGCCGTTATCAGTATATAACTTTGATAAGAAAATTCCGTTCTGAAAATCATCCTATAATTTACCACGACGAGACATGGTTTGACACACATTCAATGCGATCTAAAGGATTTGCCGATTCCTCCGGTAAATGTAAGACAAAAGCTCCGTCAAATAAAGGGAAAAGAATAACGATTTTACATGCTGGATCAGAAAATGGTTGGGTTCCAAATGCTCTGTGGCTTTCTGTAAAGAACATTAAACATTCTGCATCGACTGCCATGAAGATACAACGGCAGAACTGAGCAACAAAGAATGGTTCAAAAATAATATTATGCCCACCATTCCCCAGAATATCGTGATAGTAATGGACAATGCAAGCTATCACAGTCGCCAATTAAGTAAGGCTCCAAACTCGAATAATACTAAATTGGAAATTCAAAATTACATGAAGATGAATGATATGATTTTGAAAAATGTTACACCAAACAAGAGCTTTTGGAAGTTTTAAAGGCATTTTCTCTGAAAAAGTATATGTAGTGATAAATTGGCAAATGAAATGGGACATACAGTGCTGCGGCTTACGGCCTATTATTGTATGTTTAATCCCATAGAACACATGTGGCACGAATTGTGAAGTCAAACGTGGGGTCACAAAATATTTCTATAACGTTAAGTAGCACTGTTGTAGAGTTAATAAGAAAATGTTCAATGATATTCTTTTAAGTAGTTGGAGGAATTCAGTCCGACACGTAATAAGTAAAGAAAATTCATATGTTCATGTAGATCGTAATATAATTGAACCGATCATAATTAATTCGAAACTTGATTTTAACATCAAGAAAACAAAGTACATGGCCATTAAACAAGATATTTAAGAGCCACGATCTACCCTTAAAAACGAAAATCTGTTTATTTAGATGCTACGTGTTTACAGTACTGCTCTATAGGGTTGAATCATGGACACTAACCGAGGCATCCATGGGAAAACTCGAGGCGTTTGAGATGTGGTGTTATAGATGGATACTGAGTATCTCCGGGGTGGACCGAATAAGAAACATTGAGGTTCTACGTCGGATGGATAAAACATTGAAATTATATCCACAGTGAAACAGCGCAAGCTAGAATATCTTGGACATATAATGCGAAACGATCATAGATATAACCTGCTGCAACTTATATTACAAAGGAAGGTCTACGAAAAGAGGGGACCAAGAAAAAGAAGAATATCTTTGCTCCAGAACTTAAGAAAATGGTTTTCCTTGACCACTTCAGGACTATTTCGAGCTGCGGCCAATAAAGATAGACTTGTCATGCTAGTAGCCAACATCCGTAAGTAACGGATAGGCATCACAAGAAGAATAATAATAAGAAGAATAAATAAGGTTCTTTTTAGAACCACAAATTATTATTAATGTTTGTTTTTCTGTAATCTTAGCAATTAAAATATATTAAATTTATTTTAAAACTTATTTGAAAACATTAATTTCGGGTATATAAGGCAAAGCAATATATTTTACACCCGATTTTTGTTTTTGTCGTCGTAATTATTGTAAATTTTGTGGATCCTTTGCTTTATTATAGGAGTACCGTCTAGTCAGTGTTAATTGTCAAAAGACCAACTCTGTCTCTTTCGTTTGCTTATCGCTCCGGGCCAGTCAATCAATGGGCCAAGTCAGATAAATTTAATAATATTTACGAGCGCACTAATTGAAGTCAACCATTTTCTGCTAAACAACTTTACCACTTTTTTGCTAGACTTGTAGACTCGTTTATCAAATCACGGATTGAAGTTTGATTTCTTGTATCTTTCTGTTTATTTAAAAGATTATTAATCTTATTACCTTTGTTTTAAACCATTTGTATAACTTCCTCCTCTCTGTGACCTAGTGCTGTTGTGTCTTATATAAATCAATTCCTTGATACGTCTCTAGGCGAGAAAAGTGTGTCCCATTCTCCTAATATCGATGTAATCTTTTATTTTGATTGGGCATTTAGGTAAATTATAATGATGAATACTGTCTTATCACTTTGTGTCTGGCTGTATGACGACGATTAGTCTAAACCAAAAAAAAAATAACTTTTCACAAAAATTATCAAAAAATGACTGGACGCTAAATTAGACTTCTATCAACCTAAAGAACAAGCTAGATTTATAAAGAACCTGATAATAGAGAAATCTGCAGAATACAATAAACTATTGGCACTGATATTTGTCGACTACGAGAAAGCATTCGATACCATAAGTCATTAGAAAATGTCAAAATCATTGACAGAATTCCGATTAGACCATCGCTACACTAACATCAAATAAATTTTGCCAAAATGCCACAGCTAGCATAACACTATCTGAACAAGAAACAAATAAATTCTGTATACAGCGAGTAGTACGGCAAGGCGACACCGTCTCTTCAAAGCTATTCACGACACTTTTAGAACATACTTGTAAGAAGGCGTATCCGAACGACCATTACTTCAGCATAAATGGAGAAAATCTGCCATTTGAAATGTTCGACATTGTCCTTATAGCCGATGCTATGGATGATGTAATAATAATTGAAAAATTATATCACGCTTCCTTGACTAAAGATTAATATGGAAAACACACAAATAATGACTAATCTGGTACTAAATCGAAATATTGCTGTTGATGGAAGGGATATTGTGCAGACTAGTAAATAAGATTTGCATGACTCAGAGGGCTATGGAGCGCCAGATGTTGGGTGTCTCTCTGAGATACCGAGTCCCAAACGAAGAAATACGTCATAGAACAAAAACAACAGACTTCGTCGAAAAAACCACGTCGCTTAAATGGAATTGAAAGGACACGTCGCCAGATTATCAGACAACCGATGGACAAAACGTATTGTCGAGTGGAGACCAAAACAAGAAGCAATACAGAGCAGAGGACGCCAACTAGATAGACTGACGACGTAAAACGTGTTAACAATAACTGGATGCAATCCGCGCCAGACACAGACATATGGAAAGAGCTAAGGGAGACCTATGTTCAGCAGTGAATGCATACAGGTGACGATCATGATGTTGATCAAACAGTCTTTGAACGTATCGACATCTTTAAATACCTTAGCTCGCTAGTGACTACTATCAGCAAAGCAAGCGAAGAAGTTAAAAGACGAATAAACCTTAGGAATACTCCTGAACTCCAAAATTGATTCCATTTCAGAAATATTCAAACAAAAACTAAAATTATTATATATAAAACACTGCTGAAGCCGGTTCTCATATATGCGGAAACATAGACTCTAACGCAGGATGAAAGAGTTTTAGGAATATTTGAGCGTAAGATACTCAGCAGGTATTTGGAGCTATCAAACAAGGCTGGACACTAAAAAGCCAACGACAAGAACACCTATAGAGAGAAGAAGCAGCGGCCGACCCCGAATTAGTTGGTTGGATAGAGTTGAAACCGACTGAGGGATTCTAGAAATCAGATAATGGCAACATGTTGACAGAAACAGAACCGTGACGAATCCTATAGCAGGCCAGAATTCACAGAGGATTGTCGAGTCAAAGATGATGATAATGACGGTTGTAGAAATGAACCAACATGGCCTAGCTATATTCCCCACATACAATTACTGAGATTTTTTCATAATGAGAAACGTGGTTCACATTGGAAAATGATCCCTATAAAAACATGTTTGCATGAATAAAATAATAACTAGACATTAATCGCAATACCAAAAATAAAAATTCTTACCTTATTTAATTTTTATGATGTTCATTAAAACAACAATGTATGCACAAAAATGGCTCGTTCGCATAACCTAGACAAAAGGTATATCTATGTTTTTAGTTTTATTTATTGCATATTTGCGTCCATACTCATCACTGTTCTTCTTATAACAGTGTTTGCACATTTTTCTTAGCTCATGTTTACTTCCATCTGTTTTCTTTTCAATAACGTGATAAACAATTGGTGTAGGTTTTTTTTTATCTGAATTTATGTCTTAATTGTGTGTCACTAGATTCTTCACTATGTGCTTTTTAAAATCTGTCACGGATATATTTTCTCCAGTTACAAGCTTGTATAAAATATGACAATTTACCATAGATGTCGTTAATAAAAGTTCAAAAACTACTTTTCCAAACCAATTCAAGCTTTAACTTAAAGGTTAAAGTGCCCCTAGTTGGTTAGATAAATTAACTACTACTTTGCGTTTATAATAGTCTAATACCTCTTTTGGTCTCGGTTTAGTTTGCCGATTACATAATACTCCTTATTATCGATTTTTTCTAATTGTTCCTACTAAATGCGTATTGAAATCCAGCATTTTTTCCTCCAACTTGTATATCAATTGTCGGTGTAAGAGTCCTTCCTTGATGTAGCAAGTCTTCAAAAAGATAAAGTACAATACGTTCTGAAGTGACCTTCTGATTGTTTACTATGTTTGAAGTGATCTTCCGAGAATCCGGCGTACGAAATACTGTTTGTTGCATTAACCCGAAGAGATCGTGTCCTTCAAAGACAGTAAACTGTTATTTCTTTCTGAGGGGTTTATACAGAGCTGGAGAGTCTTGTAGATTCCGCCATCCTGGGCCTTTATATAAAGTTGCTGATGGGACGTTTAAATCTAAGAGGGAAGCAGTGTAACGAAATAGTTCACCTCCGATGCGTGGTATTGTCCCAATTCTTAAAAGGATGAATCTAGAATATTCAATCGTTAGCGTTCTCAATAGCGCCTTTTTCCGATGCGAACAGGAAGAATAGAAATTGACTACTCCAGACGATTCTGGAATAATGCTTTTGATATATATGTATATATATATATATATAAATAATATAGGTAAAAGGTATCGGCATAGCTCACAACAAAGGAAAACAAAATATAATAAAATATGTGTATAAGATGGAAGGCAACCGTATATACGTATTTCTGACTATTGGTCGTCTTCAGTACGGTGCAGCAAAGTTAGAAAAGGAGCATATTAACTTGAGAAAGGATCACTACAGGAGCAATGCGACCAATTTGTGGCAAGAATGTTAGTAGACTGTGAGGTTTCCAGAGCAACAACTAACATATCCACGGAGGAAGCTAAGCTACCTGAAAAAATTAATGCCAAATGAGCTATAGAAATAATGCAGATCTACAAGAGTTTTCCATTCGAGTTGGAGACTTCTTAATCGTATCCGACTACTTGGACAGCCGTCCAGGAAAATTCGATAGATTTGTAAGAGGTAGTTACGGTTGGGTGCAAGTAATGGCAATGGGTAAAAGAAGTTTATAGCAATGGCCCGAAGTCGCCGTAAGAAAATCCTACCACTCGGGTACTATTGATTTCACAGAGCCATTGGAACTTAAAGATAACTAATATTTCTTTCCAGATTAAAAAAAAGCTTGTTAATCGTTTTATTGTTTATTTTTTGTTTGGAACTTGGGGCTCTATGTTAAGTTTCTTGTAAGTTTTAGTTTTTTTTTTGTTTGAAATATAAATAAATATTTTTTATACCTAACAAAATGTTTGTTTCTGACTCAATCTTGTAGGGTGACTTTAGCCCAAACAATAATAATCACAGAGAATAAATGTAAAATGTAGCTTGATACAAAGTTACCCGACACTAGCAGGTTATAATAAAGTAAGCACTTCTTTGTGTTTTAGTGTAATTTTTGTAAAAAAGTAGTCAAAAACTCAAATACTTTATTTGTATTCTTTATTTATATAGAGAAATCTACTTTTATGTATTCAGAATACTGAAATCTTCATTTAAACCTCGAAAGTGAGTCAAAGTCAGCCGAAATTACGGTATGTAAAGAGAAGCTTCGCTCCACCTCTACTGAGGTAATAGGGTAATGTCAAAATGGCCTCAAAAAATGTATGACACATTCTGAATAATTTTGAAGACTTAATTATTTTCTAATACCTGCTTCGGCTTCCCCAAAACTTTTGTACCAATGTCACTTTTACTTTTTGGCATTCTTTTCAAAAATTTTAAATTAGCTCCACAGAATCAACTAGTTGCGATTTATTTTCTAGTAACGTAATTGATTCCAGGATAAAAATATAATTTGTTTTAATAAATATCAGACTTTTATGCACCTTCTTATTATCAAAAACTGCTTTTAATGATATAATAGCCTGTGAAGAGTCAGATATGTCGTTTATTACATCCTTTATTCTATCATAATTTTTAGTGTAAAAAATAGCTGCACTTAGCCAAGTCCCCATCGAGTTATTACAGATTGGGGAGATAGCGGTACGTCGCGAAGTCTCTCTTTGTATAATTAAACTCGCAAAGGAGCCTTAAGGAACACCTTCTTTAACACTTTTGGCTCTGATAATCTCTGCAACTCTGTTAACTCCATGAGCTAAACAATTAATGTGAAAAAGATTTTGATAAAATATTTTTAAATTTTGCCCCAACTTAACCATATATGGTGCAGCATCCGATAAGAAAATGACAAATTTATTTATAACAAGAAGTTTGTCAAAGTGTCTTGAATGCATCATGTAACGGTCAAATTATTGGCTTATTCAAGTTGTTTAGAAGATACTAGAAATGAGTTTTCTGGACCAGGTTCCTCTAGTGCGACAATTATCAAATGAACAATATATCTTTATGAATGAACAGGCGACTGTAGGTTCGTCCACAATAACATAAAAGTAATTGATTTACAACACTTGATTTAATCGACGTGGATTCATCCGGGATAATAAACTTGCAATATTTTTCCAAAAACGATCTTAGATTAACGTTATTAACGTTTAATGTTTAATTAACGTTTAATGGAATGTTAGAAGCAACCATTGCCTTGCACAGATCTTCATTAAATTTTGTTTTATCGTTGCTTAATGAGCCTGAATTAAAACAGTTTTTCTATGATTGTTGGCTTTTTTCTCCATTTCTAATTTTTTTCTATATTTGCAGTATGTTTGGCTGTTTTGACATGCTGATGCACGTGAAATTTTGTATCGACGTTAATCTGAAGCAAGGAGAAATTAAATAAATATTTAGAGTGATGTATGTTTTATAAATACGCGAATTAGGAATAAATGAAATGCAAACTTTTGTTTCAATAAAAGTTACTTACAATTTTTAAACATGCCGTGCCGAACACATTTTCACCTTCCATTTGAAGTTCTGCATACGGTTTAATCCATAGCACAATAAATTTCACTTTGAGCATTTTCTTAACAATTTATTAAACACATTTACACTCAACTAAAAGTAACCCGAACATGTTAAGTTTTGGTGGGTGTACGATCGATGACAACGATTGTCATCGGCCACAATTCGTTCCGGAAGCTATAAGTCTATTCAAATTATAAATTAAAAAGTAAATAATAGTTCATTTTTTGATTATTTCTGGTTAATGCCAGGCCCCACATCCAAGTCGGTCAACTCAATTTGCGAAGATTAAGAATTATTAAGAGCTCAGGTAAATAGTATGTAGAAATAAATGGGCAGGTCCTGAGTAAAGTGACGAAAATATGTAAATATATGTATTTATCACTTAAATACGCAATTTTTTAAAAAAATCTATAAATATGTAATATAATATATGTAAAAATATGTAACTTAAATATAATCCGCTGCCTAGTTATACTATACTGATCTATATTATATACCATCAGACATTAACTTTTATTAGTTGTATATAATATGAAGTGTTTTAAAACAGAGTTTCCCAAACTTAACTAAACCGCGACCCCTTTTTGCTAACAAAATTGTTCGCGACCCCCAATTTCCCCCCACTCATTTATTCAATATTCTTTGACAGAAATAGCGTGCCTAATTTACAATTATCTGATGGTTTCTCAAATTTAATTTTAGTTTACTGTTTAAGTTTAAATCAAAAACAATTATTTTATTTTAATACAATTATTATAATGATTGCGATATGTCCCACTAGTAATTAGTAGTAGGTACTTCTGCCAGAGTAGCATTTACAATAAAAATAAATAATAAAAAGTCGACTGCACATTGTACACCGCGACATATTAGCTTGTGTCTACATCGCAAAACTCTTCCATGGTAATCGCGAAAGCGCTCGCTACTAGATGGCACTCTGGAACGTTCTCGTAGCCTCGTTTTGGCTTTATATAAGCGGCGATGCGCAACGAAACCTCAGTTCGAATCCAAACAGCCTATGGTGACGAACGCGGTGTTGAGTAATAAGTAAATATTTTACGACTTACGTATTTACGTCTACGATAAATTATAAATTATGGATAAGTTTTTAAAAATAAGTGCAGAACCATCTACGTCTGAAAGTGGCAGTAGCAGCAATAAAAAGAAAAACAGATTCTACATTGATGAATATCTTTAATATGGTTTTACCGTTATTTCCAATAAACCACAATGTGTTATTTGTGGACAAGTCTTGTCAAAAGAAAGCATGAAGCCATCAAAGTTACTTCGACATTTAAATAGCAAACATCCAGATAAAAAAGACAAGCCCGTAGAATTCTTTGAAATAAAGCTGAACGTCCTTCACAAACAGCAAGACAGTTTTCCCTTGGCAACCACTACTAATGAAAAAGCATTATTAGCAAGTTATAAAGTTGCTTATTGTGTTGCCAAAACTAGTAATCCGCACACAATTGCTGAAAATCTGATTTTTCCAGCAGCTGTTGAAATGGTACATATAATGTGTGGGGAAAGAGAGGCGAATCCACAGATATATCTAACTGTGTCCAATTCATTACGTTTGTAAGATATGATACAAATAATGGCATTCAAGAAGATATTTTATTTTGTTCCCCATTGGAGACCAATACCACTGGAAAATGTTTACTCGACACTTGTGAAACGTACAAGTAAATATGATATTGACTGGGGTAAATATATTGCTATATGCACAGATGGCGCTAAAGCTATGACAGGACATAAATTTGGTCTTGTCGTCAAATTACAAGAAATAATGCTTAATGCCAAATGGAGACATTGTTTTTTACATCGAGAAGCTCTTGCGTCCAAAGCTTTACCTCCCGAAATGGACTGTGTTATGAAAACCATCATTAAAGTTGTAAATTCCATTAAAGGAAAAGCTTTGCAGACCCGTATTTTTAGAAAAATTTGCGAAGACATGGGTGCTTTATTTGAAAATCTTCTCTATCACACTGAAGTAAGGTGGCGTTCAAGGGGCAACGTCTTAAAAAGAGAATTTCACTTAAGAGCAGAGCTTTTCCTGTATTTGAAAGATGAGAAGTCCCCATATGAAAATCAATTTTCCGATCCTATTTGGCTTCTAAAACTAGGTTTACTTGTTGATATTTTCGAGCAATTAAATATTTTGAACAGTAATTTACAAGGTCGCGACATTAATATAATTACAGCCACATATAAAATTAAGGCGTTTCTAAGAAAAATAGATTTATGGTCGACCTCACTTAGCAAAAAACAACTCGATTTATTCCAGTGCCTTCAGGAAATTATGGAAAATGTATCCAATTACAGTGCTACAAATTTTGAACAAGTTTTTGCTGACATGCATGTTACTTTGCTCAATTTAAAACAACAGCTCTGTGATTATTTCCCCGAAGAAATTTAAAACAGTTACGACAGTTGCAGATGGATACTAAATCCGTTTTTAGCCGATTCCTTTCAGCATGTTGAAATACCAATAAACATGAAAGAAAAACTTATTGAAATATCAAGTGATGGAATGTTGAAGCTCCAATTTTTTTTCCAGAACTCGGACCAATTTTGGACCGAAAAGATGCAGGAATACCCCCAGTTGGCGAGTGAAGCTGTAAAATGTTTGGTTTCATTTGTAACATCATATTTGTGTGAGGTAAGTTTCTCGTCTATGACTGCCATTAAAACAAGAGTTAGAAATCGACTCGTACTTGAAAATGATACAATCGTGTGTGTCTCAAATACACAGCCTAGATTTGAAAGATTAGTCTCACAGAAACAGGCGCATAGCTCTCATTAAGATTATAATATTTGACTTTGTTTTACTCTTTTATTTTTACGGACTTTAATATTTAGTTTTATATTTCGTCTGATAATTAGTTGTTAATTTCTATTTACGGCGTTGTTAATATAAAAATACATGATCTAACAAAGTGGTGCTTTTGTCTTATTTTGGAAATGTTCGGCAACCCCCTAGTACCTCATGGCGACCCCCCAGGGTGTCGCGACCCCCACTTTGGGAAACACTGTTTTAAAAGATGTGATTTTTACTCGAGAGCAAAATATTTTTATTTTTGACAGAATTATAATAGGTATCATTAGAATTAAAAATAATTTAAAATGTTCAACATTGTTTATTTACAATAAAAAACGATTTTTCAACATTTTCTCTGCAATAAAGTTAAAAGTATAAGTCTGTGCATTAGTTCAATACAATTTAATAATTATAAATTTAATGAAAGCATTCTAGGTAAACTTAAGTTTTAAAATCTACTGAGAATGTTAAACAATGTTAAAATTTAATTTAGTATACTGAGTATACGAAATTCATAAAATTTTCTATATTAATTTTTATCTTAATTTTAATATATTTTAATAGTAATTTATAATAATATACAGCCGTCGAGTTAAGCCAAATGTACACAAGTTACAGTTGTTGATTCATAAAATTGTTAGATGGTGGGCGAACAGCACATACATTAGTACTCAAGTTGCCATTAGACGTTCATAACAAACCAAACGCAATATGTAACATTAAAAAAGAAGTGTAATGATTGCAGTGATGCAAACGAGTTCAGTTATTATCTAGGATAAATATACCATGGCTCATAAAGATTCACTCAAGGCATTACATGGCGATGCTGTATTACTACCATCTGGTGACTTTCGCCAGATATTACCGGATATTTCCCTCTTTTTATATGTGGATGAGATTAATGCATGTTTAACACAAATGTTTTTATGGCGCAATGTCGAAACAGCTCGATTGAACATTAAGATAAGAGTAAAAGTGCAAACTGATTTATCCGCGCAAATATTTTCCAAGCATTTGCTAAATATTGGAAACGGTAAAATAAAACTGCATCCAAATACATAAGTCATCAAACTTCTAGATAATTTCTGCACTTTTGTTGAGACCAAACATGAATTAATAGTAAGTGTCTTTCCAGCTATACTTACTGAGTAATTACTTGAATCATATTTGGCTTATTGAGCACGCAATTTTGGTGGCAAAAAATGATTATATTGACGAAATTAAGTTTCAGATTCAACAGTTGTTTCGAGGTGATCTAAAATCTTTTAAATCAGCCGACAGTATTGTTAATAAAGACGAAGCCGTAAATTATCCAAAAGAGATTTTAATATCTCTGGATATACCGGAGATGCCATTACGGATTTCATGATATTTACACATTTACTTAACTCATTTAGTTAAATAAATTAGTCATATAATAACCAAGCCACAGCAAAGCGTGATCAGGTCAGCCAGTATGTATATATTTTTTAAACTCCGTCACTTGTTCTATTATTTGACCATTCAGCTCCAATTTACATCTTAGTAAATTTGCTGGTGTAATCATGCATTTTGTCTTTTTTGGGGAAATTAATATATTAAATTTTCTGGCGGTTACATTAAATTGGTGCAGCATACAGTGTAAATCATCTTCACTTTGAGAGAGTAGTATTGCGTCGTCTGCACAGCAGATTATTTTAAGTTGGTTTTTTTCCTTATGGTATCCTGTTTTAGTTCTTACTTTTTTTATTATTTCATCCATAATCACGTTGAACAATAGCGGACTCAGGGAATCTCCTTGTCTTATCCCATTGCCAGCTTCAATAGGGTTGGTTAGTTCTTCTTCTACTTTCACTTTTATTGTGTTGTTTTGTAGATATTTTCAATCGTTTTGATTATTCTTTGCGTACAGTAAGTGGATAACGTCTTTTAATTTGACCCGGTCAAATGTCTTCTTACGGTCCACGAAACATAGACAAGCCGGTTTGTTGTATTCTAATGATTTCTCTTGCACTTGCCCCATTGTAAATATAACGTCGGTGCATGATCTTCCCGACCTAAAACCTTGTTGTTCTTCTGCTACTGTTATATTTTTATTCAGTTTATTGTTATCACTTTGGTTGTTAATTTTAGTGTTGTGTATAATAAATTAATTTCTCTGTTTTTTCCGGGTCCGATTATATATAAATATAAATAATAAAAAATGCAAATGCTTGGCGGAATACAAAAAGCAAGTCTGTACTAGTCTAACCGTCCTGCTGCGGCATGCATATTATCTATACACAGGCGTTAGTGTTACATATTTTTATCAGGCGCCGCGTGTATAGATTACATTCACACGTTGAATTGTCCTAATCGTAATGAATATTGATTTTTTTACTATTAACATGTTCCACAAATATATTCTTAATACATTTTTACGGCGTCATGGACCCAATCGCAAAATATCGTTCTGCGCTTAATGTGTTAATACCCACCAAATTTATTACAGCTATACCTTTTGCTTATAACAATGTAAAGTTAAAAAAATTTATTTTTAGAATGGTGTGTAGGTAAAAATAATTATTTTTTTATTAAGTTGGATTTTAATTTCTTGATAGTGTGGGCACGGGAATAATAATTGTTTTTGTAATACATAAAAGCAGCCTGACTGATTTATATATTTGTACTATGTGTTACAAAAGTTATTAACGTCAGCAGTATGAAATCAATCGTAATATTTCCTTTTCTAATTTTCGTCACTGTACAGATCCAGTGTGCACCGGATTTACCTAATTATTTTCCTGGTAAGTAACCTCTGTATATTTGGTTTTTGTTATTTCTGTATTGTGTAATCATAACACATTGTTACTATTTTTATTGGGAATAAATAGGAAATTTGGTATCATTTACAAACAAGAAATCTGTTGTCGTTTAAAATTAAAGAATATTTAAGAATGGACCGAATGGAACAGAACAACATAGAATAAGATCCTATAACATTCTTAAGAAATAATACGAGGAAAACAAAAGTACCATACATAAACCCAGACCAATCAAGATAAATAAACAATAGAAAATTTTAAATATAGTCCTGAAAGAAACAAATGGTAAAAAGAGAAAATGGAAAAAAAGCCAAATAAGCGGCGTTAATTATATTAAATAAAACTACTTGAGTCCCAAATTCATCGAAGTCAATAACATATCAAGGATACATAAGTTATGTTTTAGTATCATGGGATTTTTTCCTGGTATTTTCTTCATAATTTACTATCGGATCACGAACAGGAGAATTTTACTATCATCATGGCATGTGGTTGTCTTTTTAAAGGCAAATCATATGCTGTGATTTTTCTGACGGGACAAATAGTTTTTCCGCAGGCAAAACTATTTTTAAAATATAATTGCTTTATTATACAATTACAAAAAATCGAAAAAGATCAGACAATTTTCATATAAAGCTATAATGCTCCTTCCTTTAAGTTTACGAACAGACTGAAAAATATCTAGTTAAAAATGCAATGGTAATAAATAAAAATAATTTCTCCTTCCTCTCCCACCTGAATGGAATACATCCCAGCATTCAATTCACGATGGAAGTTGATTCTGAAGCGTCTTTGCCATTCCTTGATGTTCTTATTCAGAAAAATCCACCTCACAGTTTTTCCTATTCCGTGTACCGGAAACCCACTCATACAAACCGCTATCTCAATACGCAGTCACATCATCACCCCGCCCAACTTAATTCAGTCATCAACACTCTTATTTCCCGTTCCATAAGACTTAGCGACAATAATCACAGGTCATCCGAAATCAATTCAATAAGACAAACACTCCTACAAAACGGCTACCACAAAACCCAAATCAATAGAAGCATTCAAAAACTTCTAAACCCCATTCCATCCAAAAAAGAAACCTTGCCGCCGGATCAACCCAAAATCTTTCTACCTTTCATTAAAGGTGTCACTGACAAGATCAGTAGAACTCTTATCCCTCTTAATATCAAAACCATCCTCACCACTCACTCCAAATTATCCAATCTCGTCAGATCCGTAAAAGACCAAATCCCCAATGAAGACCATGGTGTCTACGAGATACCTTGTTCCAGTTGCCCACGTACATACGTAGGACAGACAAACCGACGAATCCATAACCGTATTAACGAACATTCTCTATCAGTCACACATTCCGATACCACTTCAGCCCTGGCCCAACATCATATTCAGACAGGCCACAAAATGGATTTCGAAAAAGCAAAAACCATCGCTCCCATCCGCTCATTAAAAGCGAGAATCATTCGTGAAGCTATCGAAATCGAAAAACGGCCTAACAGCTTGAACACGCGCGATGACGCGAAACGATTGCCGGCAACATGGCGACTCCTGCTTCATCGACCTCCCGCCCACACCGCTCAGGCCACGTCAGTTCAGACCACGTCAGCGCATACCGTTCCCGCGCATACAGCGAGTATAAAAGCAGCCACACAGGGTAAGACCGGTTGTCACTCGACACTGAGGAGTAGGCAGATTGAGACCTCAGTGCCGAGAGACAGTTCTTGCAATATAGAACACGATACTGGTACGTCTCGAGTGAGGGGAGTAGGCAGATTGAGACCCCGAACTCGAACCAAACCGTATCACTCTTGATAATGGCTCCAAAATGGGTGCCGAAACGTCGAGTTTTAAATTCTCAACGCGGTTCTCCCCGAGAACTCAGTAATTTTCATTTATCTGACCGCGGAAACTTATCCGAACATATATATATATATATATATATATATATATATATATATATATATATATATATATATATATATATATATATATATATATATTATGATAAAATGTAAAATAAGAATCTGTCTGTCTTAAGGCAATAAATTATATTTAATAGTCTCTTGACGTATGAGAGGCCGAATATAAACACGTGCGTTTGTTGACAGTTGGAAATTTACTGAACGAATGTACTTTAGCTATATTTTTTATAATACTTCGGCTAGATTTCTCCAGATATCATTAGGATTTAATTTCATATACTAGATAATTTTTATTTCAAAGTACCTTAATTTTTTATTCGAGTATAAGAGAACATAAATTTTAAAATATAATTACCCAGTTTAAATTGAAAGGGTTCAAATTAAAATAATATTTACGCTTAGCTAACTAGCCTACTAGGTACATACCACGATGAAGATAATAAGAGTATAACTTGTTTTAGGTATAGGAAATTGTGGTGAACACACAGAATTGCGTGAATGTGAACGGTGTTGTGATGAACCAACGTGCGAAATAAGGGAACCACCTTCATGTGGTTGTCCTAAAATATGTTTCAGGCGTTGTTTTTGTGAAGAAGGATATATAAGAGAGTCAAAAAATGGGAGCTGTATACCGACAGAAAGTTGTTGAAAACTATATATTAAATATTTACTGCAATTAAACTTTAAAACACATGTTAATTTGTTTCAATGATACCAGTTGGTTAAAATAAATTTTTATTTTTATCTTAAATCACCGATCAGAAAGTATGTTGTTGAATGACTAGTGACTTTGTCTTTGCAACACTACAAATACCAAGTATACGTTTGTTAAATTAAAACTCTTTTGTCAAGTTAGCCTTGGAAAGACTGAAATCACTCAACTGGCATTCTGCAATGTTAGTTATGTTTGTAGACGTCACAGTGATCAGTTCCTATTATTTGTGTTTGATTGCGATTTTATATATATAGTGACTTAAAAATACTAGAGAGGGATACTAGAGATTAGAAGATGGCAACACGTTGCCAGAAACCGAACAGAATGGTGACTAATCTTAGAGCCTTAGATCCACAAACGATTGCTGAGCCATAAATGATGATGATGATGACGTTAACAAGCACTGTGGGCGTTTGTTGTTAACAAGCAATCCAAATAAATTTCATGGTGTGGAAAAACAAACAGGAAGTTTTTCTTAACCACTAAGGATACTTGATAATAGTTATACAAATATTATACTGACGTCTTTTAGTAACTTTAAATACCTAAATGATAGCAGCCTACTAGATTCATATGAATTGTTTATTTGGCTTTTTGACTAATATTTTATTATCTTTAAAGGTTTTTCCCTAATGTTTAGCAGAACAGATTCGAAAATACCTGATTATTATAAAAAGTATATTTTAATAGACCCGACAATATTGCTGATTTAAAAGTTAGGATAATGATAGAAACTAACAAAATAACCTTCGAGGTCATACAAAATTTTGTACGAGAATTCCAAAATCGCCTCGGTGAAGAAGTGAATAATGGTGGTCAAGTTAAACATTTAATTTAATTGTAAAAATCAATTTTCTTAGTTATGATTGCACAAACTCAAAAAAGTTTATATTGCTAAACAGAGAACTAAAATCCCTTTTTAACAAGGTGCCACACGACCCCCTTTGTTATTTAAAATTTTTGAGGGGGTGCTTATAATTTAAAGGGGGTGCTAGAAGGAGATATTTTTATACGGTAAATTGTTAATTTAAAAATAAAAATCGACCTCTTTAAGGTTTCTTTCAGATAGTACATAATAACGCTAAAACTTAATTTATTCCATACATATGGACCGCATGGTATAAACTTTTCACGTCAAAGCGATATATATATATATATATATATATATATATATATATATATATATATATATATATATATATATATATATATATATATATATTGATATTGAATAGACGTGTTTATCGATAAAATCATTTTTTGCGACAATTAGAATATTTTAATTTCGTCTTGTTTAACAATATTTACATATTGTAGTTGAATGTAGTTAAGTTCTATAAGAGAAGCACTCACTCATAATTGTTTATTTAGGTGCTGGCTTAATTTTAATATGAAAATAAGTTATAGGTAAATTTATTAATTAATATAAATACTATGTGTGTATGCAATCAAATTACGGTACCTGTGATGTTGATGTATACTTCTTCTTCTTCCTCAGTGCACTGGGCTGGTTCGGGAACAAGATCTTCTCACAAGGTCACGTGTCAGGTTACACAAAATACTGGAGTGTTTAGCGCGCCGATTTATACAGGACTATCTCTAAACTAAGATTGCAATGCGTGTCGTCCAGTAGCTTGCTCCCTTAAGACTAGGGGGGGGGGACTGTACAGGTCCGTATTAATTTACGATGACAAGACATACACACACGTTAAGTAAAGAATTAAATATAAAAAATAAAATAATAAAAATTCTTAATAAAAACTGAGAATATATGTGGAGGGACGTAACATTCCCACCCACCAAAATGCATATTTGCATTTTTAGTCAATATAAGGCAAAGGGCATAGGTTAACCAAAGGTCGCCTAAGTTCACCTTTCGCGGTTTGTACGATAGCTACGCGAGCAATATCATCTTGACCAAAAATTAAAGTTTTAATTCGACCTTTTTGCCATTGTAAGGGAGGCTTGGTCTCATTACGTATTAGTACGAGTGTACCTATATTAGGATTACCCTCATTTTTATGCCACTTCGAGCGTTGATGAAGAGTATGTAAATATTATCTGCTCCATCTTTGCCAAAAGTCTGCATGTAATCGTTGCAGCAATTGCCAACGACTTAGTCTATTTAAATGAACATCACTGTAATCCCGATCGGGAATTATCTTTAAAGGCTCTAGTGTAAGAAAATGACCAGGTGTTAACACTGAAAAATCATTTGGATCATTACTGACAGGACATAAGGGACGACTATTTAAGATAGCCTCTATTTGTATGAGTAATGTATTGAATTCTTCATAGGTTAAAACCTGTTCGCCTATGACTCTAGACACATGTGTTTTCACGCTTTTTATACCCGCTTCAAACAATCCACCCAAATGGGAAGCTGCCGGAGGATTTAAATGCCATGTAATGACGTCGTTTTTATCAAAATGTGACTTAATGTCTTCTAAATAGGATTTTGCTCCTACAAAATTTGTTCCGCAATCAGAATAGACAACAGAGCAACGTCCTCGGCGTGCTATAAAACGTCTGAATGAGGCTAAAAATGCCTCGGTACTAAGTTCAGATACCAATTCTAAGTGCAAAGCCTTAGTGGCAAAGCATACAAATAGGCAAATATAGGCTTTCGTTCGTTTAGCATTTTTAAGCTTATTGGCTTGTATCAGAAAAGGACCGCCAAAGTCGACGCCAACGCAAGAAAATGGTTTGGCCTTGGATATCCGTAGGTCGGGAAGAGCCCCCATAGGTGGCTGATAATTTTGAGGTTTCAGTCTCCAACAGGAAAGACACTTTGAAAGAACACTACGAATAACACGTTTGGATGAAATTATCCAAAAGTTTTGTGACAAGGCGAAGTGCGTACCTTGAATGCCTGCATGTAGATGTACAATATGAATTTCCGAAATAAGTAATTTGATAAAATTACCTTTAGAAGGTAAAAGAAGAGGAAAGCGCTTGTCATACGCTAATTCTGACTGGCTAAGTCTTCCGCCCACTCTTAGGAGATCATGTGAATCAAAGAAGGGATTTAATTTTTTCAAATATTTGAATTTTATAGAATTACCTTTAACCTGTTCTATTTCCTCCTTCAAATATCTTTGTTGCACTAATCTAATTAGTTGATTAGTGGCGTTACTTTGTTCCTGAATAGAAAGCTTTCCAACTGTTCGTTGATTGGCTGATTTTAGGTTACCAACAAATCTAAGAACATAGGAAAAGATACGTTTTAATTTTGAAAAGGAAGAGAATCGATTACAGAGATTATCGACAAATTCATCAGATGGAAAAGACAAAAGACAACTTTTCTGTTTCAATTCTAAGTTATGTTCGATAGAATCGGTCAAAGAGAATGACCAGTTATCTTCAGTAGTGCGAAGAAACTCCGGACCCACCCACCAAGCAGGAGTATTTAAGAAATCCTCAGGGAAAAGTCCACGAGATCCGTGATCCGCACTATTTAATGAAGAAGGAATATATCGCCAGTGTTTTGAAGCTATCCTGTCTTGAATATAAGAAATTCTGTTACTGACGAAGGTTTTCCATTTATATGGCTGTGAACTAATCCAATGAAGAACAACAGTCGAATCTGACCATGCATAAATTCTACTAAACTGTATAGTGAGAGTCTGCAGTATATAAGATAATAATTTACTAAGAATTACTGCTGCATTGAGCTCGAGATGAGGAATAGTTAACTTAGATAGTATAGGCAGTTCAATTTTAAATTGTTCCCACCTTGAAGTAATTTCCAAAGGTGGAGTTGCATCCCAATCTAAATTAAGTAGCCAAAGACGTTGAATAATAGTCTTCACTATCAAAGTGACAGGATTAAGAATACCGTAAGGATCGAATATGCGAGCTATTTGGGATAAGAGATTTCGCTTTGTGCAGGAAGCTTGAAGAGGTAAAATTTTGTAAAAGAAATCATCAGATGATGGATTCCATCCAAGTCCTAATACCTTTAACGAAGATTGATCTAAGTCAAATGGAAAAGACTGTTGCAGAATATGATCCAAAGGAATATTAGCGAGAGAGAATAACTGAGGGGCATTACTTGCCCATTTTCGTAACTCAAATCCACCACGTTTCAATAAAGATATTAATTCTTTTATAGCAAGAACACTATTTTCTAAAGAATCCTTTCCTGTCACCACATCGTCTACGTAAGTATCTTTTAGGAGTATAGATGAGGCTACAGGTAAGTCCGGTTTGTCGAGTGCTAGCTGCTGTAGAGTAAGAATTGCAAGATATGGTGAGCTAGACACACCGAAAGTAACCCGAGTAAGTTCGTATTCAGCAATAGATTCCTGTTCCGAAAAACGCCAAAGCACTCTTTGAAATCTTTGTTGCTCAGGAGCGATAAGAATCTGAGTAAACATGGATTTAATATCTGCAGTAAAGACATATTTATGAAACCTGAATTTAAGCAATAAATTTACAAGATCATTTTGTAATTTTGGACCTGAATATAACGTATCGTTTAAAGACGGAAAGTTAGGGGCGTGTGCAGAAGCATCAAACACAACGCGCAATGGAGTAGTACTGGACTCCTTGTAAATACAATGGTGTGGTAGATAATAAGCATTATTTATTGCCGTACTTGGCTGAATAGGATTTAAATAATGATTATCTATGAAACTTTTGATAAAGCTTGAATATTGAATCTTAAGTGATTCAATTTTGGCAAATCTGCGCTCTAAAGAACTAAATCTTTGTAAGGCTAAACGTTTTGTGTCGCCAAAGGAAGGTATTTCGTTTTTGAAAGGCAGCTTTACTACAAATCTGCCCTCGGAATTTCTATAAGTGGTATGAGTATACAGCTTCTCACAGAATGAGTCTTCCGGAGAATAAGATTTAACTTCTGGTACTTCCTCAATGGCCCAGAATTGTTTTAATGTCGCATCTAATTGCTCAGAATCATTAGCAGAAAATGACGTGAAAAAGGAATGAATATTTGTTATATTTGTAGGTGGAATATTTCCCATCAAAACATAACCGAAACTTGTTTCAAGAGCTGAAAGCTGATCATTACGGGTTTTAATAATTCCTCCTGTTAAGATGTAAGGAAAGATATTTGCTCCTAATAGAACATCAACTTTACCTGGAATATTTGCCATTTTATCAGCCAACCGTAAATGTTGAAGATACGGCAAGTTGTCTAAAGAAATTGGAACAGTTGGCATGTTTTGACAGATTTGAGGAAGAATTATTGCATCTATCTCGCAATGAAAGTTTATGTCATAAGACGAAGAAATGTTCAATTTTACGCCTGATTTGGCTGGGGTGCACATTCTATCAAGACCTTGTATCGATAAAGCCGCATTGAATTTAGGGAGACTTAATTTGTCTGCACATTTTTTACTAATGAAGTTAGCTTGAGACGCACTGTCTAATAAGGCTCTAACTTCCAAGGCTTTACCAAAACGATCGAGAACATAGATTGTAGCTGTAGCTAGCAAGACATTATTTGTCAAAGTATTTGATAAGGCGGATACAGAAGGCATAGGATCGTTAGATGAACTAGCAACCTCGTTGTGAGAAGAAGAAGAAGAATGATCATTCGCATTAAGATTATCAAAATGAAGAGCAGTATGATGTTTTTTATTACAATGTGTACATCTTTTGGATGAAAGGCATTTGATCGTAAGATGAGTTTTAGACAAGCAGTTTATACAACATTTATTCTGTTTAGCAAAGTCAAAACGTTTTTGAGGTGATTCAGCAAGAAATTGATTGCATTTAAATAAAGCATGATCCGAACCACAAAATAGACACTTATTTTTGACAGAACTGGTCAAAAATGTAGAAGTTTGACGAGATGAATACCTTACGTTATTAGAAGTATCGGAATTAGTAGATTTAACATTTTTGCTGACTTGTCTTTTATATGACTCCAATGAAGTGCAACGCTGTAATGCGAACTTATAAACTTCCTCATAGGAAGGTACATTTTTTGAAGCAAAGTATAATTCGAAAGCTCTAACTGTTTCTACATTAAATTTGTCCATCAGTAAATTCATTAGAATAAAGTCCCATTGAGAGGGAGAAAAAAGTAATTTTTCTAAAGAGGCTAAATTTTCATTGAAAATATCTAATAATTTTCCAAGTGAAACAGGATCATCAGTTTTAACCACACTGGCATTTTGAATATTTTTCCATAATGCTCTAGATAAGTCTCGTTTACCTTCATAGCGATCAATTAAGGTGTTGTAAGCAATTATATAATTAGAATCTTGCAGCTTAATGCTTTTAACTAAATTGTAAGGTACTCCCTTAAGTGATTGCAGAAGATAACTAAACTTTTCTATATTAGAAAGATCAGAATTATTATGTACAAGAGCATTATATAAATCTATAAATGTGGGGAAATCTGTAATCTCGCCCGCAAATATACTTAAATTTAGTTTAGGAAGATTTACGTTAGGTTTTGATTTGATTTGTGGATCAGAGGACACATTTTGAGTTCCACTAGTAGTATTATTTAATAAAGAATTATGTTTAAAATAAAGAGAAGCTATTTTATTAATACTATTGGCAAATTCAAACCTAATTATTTCTTCCGTATCCAAATTTGCGTCTTCCTCGACAGCAATTAAATTAATTAATTCAGTATGCTGATTATTGAAGCTAGTATTGATAGTTTCATAATCTTTTGCAGCAAAGAGAAACCCTGAAATTAATGAAGCATCAACCAACACTTCATCTGCCAGCTTTTCCATTTGTTTAATCTTACAAATGTCAACGTTTCTCAATGCACGCAAACGAACAATTTTATTTGAATTTCTGCAAGACATTATTGTATATATAGAAAAAGAAATTTATGTAACACAAATAACCTTTAAAGAATGATCTCAATAAATTCAGTATGTGCTCGTATATGTAATATATGTAATACTTTTAAAGTTATGAAACTCAATAAGTATCAGTAAGAATAAATATTTATTATATGTGAGTATGTATAATCGAGCAAACAAAAAAAACACTCCAAGTATTATTTAAACAAAATCCAAATATATTTATTTAATTGTAACTAGAAATATACGCATAAAATATTTTTAAAAAACCAGTGTTCAATTAATATTGCGTTTTTTACAATTTCCTAAGTTATTTAAAATAAAATATATAATCATATAAACCCCTTGTATTTAAAGAATTCTAAATTGTAGATTGTAACAGAAATTGTACGTGATTTTTGAGAGTTTTGAAGGCTGTACCTAGATTTAACAATAGTTCAGGTAGAGACCTCGCTTGGGATTATCGCATCCGTTGCCAGATGTGTACCGATAGTGGAATTTTTTCAATGATTTTAAACGAATTTTGAGAAAAGCTATGCAGTATATATTTAAAATTTTATATAATTTGATCACGTTTTTAATTGAATAAATTACTTTAAACTCATTTTAATGCGGATCTGAAGGACCAAATGAATGAAGTTAAGTTCTATAAGAGAAGCACTCACTCATAATTGTTTATTTAGGTGCTGGCTTAATTTTAATATGAAAATAAGTTATAGGTAAATTTATCAATTAATATAAATACTATGTGTGTATGCAATCAAATTACGGTACCTGTGATGTTGATGTATACTTCTTCTTCTTCCTCAGTGCACTGGGCTGGTTCGGGAACAAGATCTTCTCACAAGGTCACGTGTCAGGTTACACAAAATACTGGAGTGTTTAGCGCGCCGATTTATACAGGACTATCTCTAAACTAAGATTGCAATGCGTGTCGTCCCGTAGCTTGCTCCCTTAAGACTAGGGGGGCGACTGTACAGGTCCATATTAATTTACGATGACAAGACATACACACACGTTAAGTAAAGAATTAAATATAAAAAATAAAATAATAAAAATTAATAATAAAAACTGAGAATATATGTGGAGGGACGTAACAGTAGTAAAATAGTGATAAAAAAGTGAAATATTCTCCCCTGATGGGGGAAAATATCAATAAGACGCCAATGCGCAGACTAAATACTTCTGAAGTTGTTAGTGTTAGTAAACAAGATATGGATACAGGAATTAACACCACCTTTTCTCCTTCTACAAGGAAAGTAAAACTTTTTAATATTAATTCTAGTAATTATGACTTTCAAAATTGTGGTTTATATGTTAAAAAGACCAATGTCAGAATATAGGCTAATTGAACCCGATGGTTGTGGGGGATATTTTACATCAAAAATTTAAGATCAACAATATTAGGGAAATTAAAAGTATAGGAGAAAAACAGTGTTAAAGTAATCCTCCAATCTATTTTGGATGCAAATAAATTAGTCAGTAATAGTCATTTAAAAGACGATAATTTAAAGGCGTACATTCCCAATCATCTCTAAGAAATCAAAGGGCTGATACGTGATGTCGATACCAAATATAAAATTGAATATTTTAAAAAATATATCACCTCTATTCACAAATTATTGATATTAAAAGAATGCACATAAAAATAGAAACGGATTGAAATGCAGAATATGTACCTGGAGGTAATGTTATAATTACATTTGAAGGCAATTTTTTGCCAAATTTTGTTGTAATTAATTATGTATATTTTCAAGTTACACAATGTTATAAATTCCTCAAAATTGGACACATTTCTAGACAATGTAAAGGTACACAGAAATACTGCATACGATGTGGAGAAATTAAAACTGATACACATACATGTGATGAAAAAAAAAATTATTGCATACACTGTAAAAGTGATAAGCATATATCGATCTCTAAAAACTGTCCTTTTTTCGAACTAAAAAAAAAAAAAATATCATGATTGAACATAAAATTTCATATGTGGAGGCCAAAAATTTGAGCGATTCTTCTTTTTCTGGTCTTATTTGTAATAATACATTTGAAATATTGTCAAATTCAAATAAAGAATTTCCAAAATTAACTAACACATCTGAAGTTAATATACCTGCTTATTCCAACCTATTGAGGCTTCATTTACAGAAAACCAAAAATATTAGTCAACCAAGTTGTAGTAAATCAAGCACTGATTATAAGGTAAATTAAAAAAGAAAAATATTATCTCCAACTTACGAATATCCTACATCTTCCCACACCCCTTTTAGATTTGGACCAACTCAACCTTTACCACCCTTAAACAAGGAAAGTTTTTCAAATGTAGACAATGATAAAAATAAATTAGTAGATTCTTCAGTAATTATTTTCTCAGATTTTATTTAAAATATTAATTGTTTAGAAGAGGCAAAATCACTTGATATCAATATTTTAGTCAAAGGTATTAATAATGTTTTAGATAATATTTAAAAAAAATAACTAATCTAATTACTTTCAAAGCTAAACTCAAAATAATACAATGGAATGCTCGATCAGCTGTTGCTAACAAAAACGGCATTCTTAACTTTTTAATAACCGAAGATATTGATATTACTTTAATAAGTGAAACCTGGTTTAAACGGGATGCAGTTTATAGTTATAGAGGTTATAATCGAAGTGATATCGAAGTGATAGTGATATTCGAAGATCGGGATGACGGCTATTAAGATTAAAAAAAATTATATTAAAGAATTGCTTGCTTGTGGTATTAAAATCAACTATAACAAAAGTCATTTAATTTTACTCTCTTATTGGAGGAGATATGAACACACATAATTCTCTGTGGGGCTCATCTAAAAATGATAAAAGAGGCCATTAAATTCTGGAGATAATTCAGAATATAGATTATGTGGTAATGAATAATGGACAACCAACTTCATAAACGAAACCAGGAAACACAGATTCCATCATTGATGTCACATTTTGCTCACCTTCTCTCTTTGATAAAATTGAAAATCTTGAACCAATGTGAATATCATTTATCTTTGTAGTAAGCGGAACAATAAAAAACCAATTGGTCATTATACTCTCAGTTTACTGATACCTTATTAACTAACTACCCTTACGCGTCCTCAGACGCCCAAGAAAAATATAATTTTGTTATTGACTGTATTAATAAGGCTTCTGAATTCTATTCTAGCTTCTATTTTCCAATATAAATATCATTTAAATGTAAACGTACTACCCCTCCGTGGTGGGATTCGGAATGTGATCCATCCGTTGCGGAAAGAAAGAAAGCATCAGTAAACTACAAAAAAATCCTTCTCCTGAAAATTTTTGTAAATGCAAAGAAGTGAATGCTCGTGTCAAAAAATTCCTGAAATTAAAGGCCAAACAAAGTTGGATTAAATTGTGTTCAAAATTAAATAAATAAACTCCATCTAATCTTATTTGGAACCAAGTAAGGAAAATGAATAGGAAAAAAGTTAACTATCTACTGCCTCTAAGTAACTCGTGGGTAGACGACTTTTTTGATAAAATAGCTCCACCTTACGTAAATAACCAGGTAGATGTAATGATATCTGAAACGCTCCCATCTTATCAGAATAATTTTCTCTTAACCCCTATTTCAAGAGCTGAATTGGAGTTTGCCCTTGATAATCGCGTTAATACCTCACCAGATGCAGTCGAATATCCTATGATACAAAATTTGCCAAATAACGCAAAAGAATTACTTTCAAATATATTTAACCAGATAATTCTTGAGGGTAACGGCATAATAACGGCGAATGCAGCATACAAAATAATGTCCAATGTCATTTATGAAAGACTTAGACCACACGCTGAAAAAATAGTTGGCAAATACCAAAGTGGCTTCTGTAGACAGAAGTCAACAATAGACCAGATATTTGTTCTGCGACAGATCCTCGAAAAAACAAGTGAATATAACATCGACACCCATCATCTCTTCATAGACTTTGAAAGCGCATATGACAACATAAACCGAGAATTCTTAATAAAAGCAATGAAAGAATTTAATATACCAACACAACTAATAGAACTGATAAAAGAATCTCTAAAAGTAGAAAGTAGAATCCGGATACAAAATGAATTAACGGAAACAATAGATGTGAAAAAGGGACTACGCCAGGGAGACGCTCTATCATGCATCTTGTTCAACATCGTGCTCGAGAAAATACTGAGGGACACAACAGTCAATACACGAGGAACAATTATTAATAAAAGCGTGCAAATACTAGCATTTGCAGATGATGTTGACATAATCGCAAGATCAAGAAGAGAAATGATAGAGGCATACAACCAAATAGAACGAGCTGCACAAAATAGTGGTCTTAAAATCAATCAGACCAAAACAAAATATATGCAGGTAAGAAAAAACGCAGAAATAAGGCAGCCACAAAATATAACAATAGGAGAATACAACATAAAGGAGGTAAAAAACTTTATATACTTGGGATCCCTAGTCACGTCTGATAATAACGTTACGGAGGAAGTAAAGAGGCGAATATTTATTGCAAATAAATGTTACCATGGCTTAATTAGACACCTAAGATCAGATAACGTCGCAAGAAAGACAAAATGCCAAATATATAAAACCCTAATAAGACCGGTACTCACATATGGCTCAGAAACCTGGACACTTACTAAAAGAGAGGAAACGTTGTTAGCCACCTTCGAAAGAAAAATCTTGCGACACATATATAAGGGCACAAAAGAAAACGGAATATGGCGAAGACGATACAACTCTGAACTATACAAAATATACCAGGATCCGGATATTATAACATTCATCAAAATAGGACGGCTGCGTTGGATAGGACATGTAGAAAGAATGGAAGAAGGCGAAATACCAAACAAAATATTCAAACAGATGCCAGTAGGAAAAAGAACAAGAGGAAGACCGAAACTGAGATACTTAGAACAAATAGAAAATGATATAACAACCTTAAAAATAAAAAACTGGAGAAAAAAAGCACGAAACAGATCGGAATGGAGAAGAATCCTAGAACAGGCCAAGACCCAAAAAGGGTTGTCGAGCCAGTGATGATGATGAACGGCATAATCGATTTTAAGCGTAGTATAGTCGTCCCTATTTCCAAACCGGGAAAAAACCCTAAATAAGCTGAAGCCTACCGACCTTTATCATTATTATCATGTATATGGGACTCTCGAACGGATGATTAAAATTAGGTTAGATTGGTGGCTAAGAAATCAAAGTACCTTACCCGCTAACCAACATCAAGAATTTTTCCAGGAATAGTTATGTACCTGCTTTATTTTTAGACATCGAAGGTGCTTACGACTCGGTATCTCTTACAATTCTCCAAGAAAAAATGATTAAATTTTTTTATATTTTAGCACAGTTTGCTTCTAACGTTGTGAACCTGTACACAAATAGGATAATTTATTTAAAAGACAATCATACTGTTATAGGACCTAGACTTAATAAGAAGGGATTACCTCAGGGCTCTGTTTTGAGTCCTATTTTGTTTAACATTTACACAGCAGATCTACACAACATCACTATTGCTAATATTGCATTTAATATTGTACAATATGCTGACGATTTCTGTTTATATACAGAACACAAAACATATCAGCAATCCATTGAAAACCTGAATAAAATGTATGGATTCCATCAAAAATGGTTTATAGCAAATGGTTTTAAATTATCTTGCAGTAAATCACAAGTTTGTTTATTTACCAGACATAACTTTCCTAATGCCAGTACAATCAATTTAGGTGGGCACCAATTTTTCTGTAAAAACACACTTAAATATCTGGGAATGATTCTCGACCAGAAATTGACCTGGAAGGTACATATTGATCACATGTTGAACAGATGCAATAAGGGATTAAACTTTCTTAAATCAATTAATAAAACTTGGTGGGAATCGGATGTTAAAGTAAGTTTATTATTTCACAAAGCTTACATACAATCTATTTTGGATTACCGAAGTGTTTTGTATGGATCAGCAAGTAATGTACTACTAAACAAAATCAACGTTTTACAGAACTCAGCCTTACGAATATGTTTAGGAGCCATGAGATCCACTCTAGTACAAGCTTTATATTTGGAAGCCTTGGGACCTTTAATGAAAACTCAGAAAAATCAGTATACTCACTGAACTCATCTCTATACGAAAAGATAGTGACTTTGAATTGCCATGACCTGACAAATAAATATTGGCAAAAAAAGAAATCTCCCTTACTTTGAGAAGCGTATAATCAAAATATAGCAGTTTTAAAAAATATAGATAGAACGAACTACATATTCAAAAACTACTCTTCTTTTTTTTACATACAGATATTATTGTACCAAATTATAGTGAAAACATATATTTAAATAAAAATACTGTTCTTTCTATAACGAGCAATTACAAAGAGGCAATAGATCTATATACAGATGCATCTAAATCTCCAGATGGAACCGGATGCGCTTTTTTTATACCATCGGAACATATAGAAAAGAAATTGAAACTGAACCCGGAGACTTCGATTTATACAGCAGAGGTTATTGCAATATATAAACATATTATTATTATTTAGCTGAAGTTGACTTTGCCCATATTATATTTTGTCTGACTCCTTAGCAGTGTTAAAATCTATTGGTAAATATGGACCACCAAACTTCCAAGACTACCCACACATTTATAGAATTAAACATATTAATCAAACTCTTTTAACCAAAGGAATCAATGTACATTTTCTTTGGATTAAAGTACATGAATGATTTGAACATAATGAATATGTCGACTTATTAGCCAAAGAAAGTATTTCAACCGATACTGGTATTCTACATAAACTAACGCTTTCTAATAGTATTATTTTTTGAAAGTCAACATTGCTTCTAGAGTGGAGCTACCAGTGGAAGGAATACTCTTTTGTGAATCAAAATAGATACTCGTTAATTCAGCCAGATATTCCCAAATTTCCTTGATACAAGTCTTGTAGAGCTTCCAGAAGGCACATAACTTCCATTATTAGAAAACGATTCGGGTATGCATGTTATCCAAAACATTTATTTAAAATACAGGTTTTGGACAATGACAAAATATGAGTATTGTGGAGAGGAAAGTGATTTAAAACATATATTTTATAAAAAAAAAAAAAAAAACCCTTAAAAGGGCAACATTAAAAGCACGAACGTTTTCGGAACAACTTCAGCTGAAGTCCGTTTGAAGAGGTTTACTCTCCGGACACTGGAACTCACTTAAGCATGGGTGTATGTTACCTGAAGTAAAATTTAATGTAATAATATCAACATCATGTACAATCTTTGGTAACACATTACATTTTAAAGGGTTTTTACCCAAATATTTTGGTGGCTCAGGCATGGTAACCTGTATTTTAACCTGATGATGGAACAGTTGTTCCGAAAACGTTCGTGCTTTTAATGTTGCCCTTTTAAGGGTTTTTATAAAATAAAATATACCCACATACAAAGACTAACCTCTTTTTGTTATACGTGGTATACAGCCAGCTACAGGAATTATTTTCCTTGTGGATTTTATATATTTTATGGTTGTTCTAAAAATGCATCCAAACTTATAAATGATTTATTAAAATATAAAATAGCAGCTCCTTGGAACATACTATATTTATTATCACTTAGCTCTGTAGATTTTTACAACTATTTAATTAAATTTTTAAAAGACAGCAAATTATCATTATAATTCTCTAAAAATTATTTAGTTAATCTTATTACCTTTGTTTTAAACCATCTGTATAACTTCCTCCTCTTCGTGACCTAGTGTTGTTGTGTCTTATATAAATCAATGCCTTGATACGTCTCTAGGCGAGAAGAGTGTGTCTCATTCTCCTAATATCGATGTAATCTTTTATTTTGATTGGTCATTTAGGTAAATTACAATGATGGATACTGTCTTATTCCTTTTGTGTCTGGCTGTATGAAGATTAGTCTAAACCAAAAAAAAATTAACTTTTCACAAAAATTATCAAAAAAGACTGGACGCTAAATTAGACTTCTATCTTGTCGACTACCAGAAATCATTCGATACCATAAGTCATTAGAAAATGTTAAAATCATTGACAGAATGCCGACTAGACCATCGCTACACTAACATCAAATAACTTTTGCCAAAATGCTACAGCTAGCATAACACTTTCTCAACAAGAAACAAATGAATTCTGTATACAGCCAGGAGTACGACAAGGCGACACCGTCTCTTCAAAGCTATTCACCACGCTTTTAGAACATACTTGTAAGAAGGCGTATTACGCTTTCTTGACTAAAGATTAATTTGAAAAAGATACAAATAATGACTAATCTGGTGCTAAATCGAAATACTGCTGTCGATGGAAGGTATATTGTGCAGACCAGTGAATAAGATTTGCGTGACTCGGAGGGCTATGGAGAGCCAGATGTTGGGTGTCTCTCTGAGATACCGAATCAGAAATATTCATAGAAAAACTAAAATTATTATATATAAAACACTGCTGACGCCGGTTCTCCGCCGGATGAAAGATTTTTGGGAATTCGTGCGTAAGATACTCAGCAGGTATTTGGAGCTATAAACTAAGGGCAGTGGGGCAAAAGATATACTTTTGAATTTCTCCTGTTTTTAGATTGACATTTATCACTTGTTTAGGCTAGCTTTTTCGATTTTTTCTAATTGTTCCTACTAAATGCGTATTGAAATCTAGCATTTTTTCCGCCAACTTGTATATCAATTGTCGGTGTAAGCGTCCTTCCTTGATGTAGCAAGTCTTCAAGAAGATAAAGTACAATACGTTCTGAAGTGACCCTCTGATTATTTATTATGTTTGAAGTGATCTTCCGAGAAACCGGCGTACGAAATACTGTTTGTTGTACTAACCCGAAGAGATCGTTTCCTTCAAAGACAGTAAACTGTTATTTCTTTCTGAGAGGTTTATACAGAGCTGGAGAGTCTTGTAGATTCCGCCATCCTGGGCCTTTATATAAAGTTGCTGATGGGACGTTTAAATCTAAGAGGGGAGCGGTGTAACGAAATAGTTCACCTCCGATGCGTGGTATTGTCACAATTCTTAAAAGGATGAATCTAGAATATTCAATCGTTAGCGTTCTCAATAGCGCCTATTTTCGATGCGGACAGGAAGAATAGAGATGGACTACTCCAGACGATTCTGGAATAATGCTTTTGATATATATGTATATATATATATATATATATATATATATATATAGATATATAAATAATAAAGGTAAAAGGTATCGGCATAGCTCGCAACAAAGGAAAACAAAATATAATAAAATATGTGTATAAGATGGAAGGCAACCGTATATACGTATTTCTGACTATTGGTCGTCTTCAGTACGGTGCAGCAAAGTTAGAAAAGGAGCATATTAACTTGAGAAAGGATCACTACAGGAGCAATGCGACCAATTTGTGGCAAGAATGTTAGTAGACTGTGAGGTTTCCAGAGCAACGACTAACATATCCACGGAGAAAGCTAAGCTACCTGAGAAAATTAATGCCAAATGAGCTAAAGAAATAATGCAGATCTACAAGAGTTTTCCATTCGAGTTGGAGACTTCTTAATCGTATCCGACTACTTGGACAGCCCTCCAGGAAAATTCGATAGATTTGTAAGAGGTAGTTACGGTTGGGTGCAAGTAATGGCACTGGGTAAAAGAAGTTTATGGCAATGGCCCGAAGTCGCCGTAAGAAAATCCTACCACTTGGGTAATATTGATTTCACAGAGCCATTGGAACTTGAAGATAACTAATATTTCTTTCCAGATTAAAAAAAAAGCTTGTTAATCGTTTTATTGTTTATTTTTTGTTAGGAAATTATGTTTTTTGTGAACTTAGGGCCCTATGTTAAGTTTCATGTAAGTTTTAGTTTTTTTTTGTTTGAAATATAAATAAATATTTTTTATACCTAACAAAATGTTTGTTTCTGACTCAATCTTGTAGGGTGACTTTAGCCCAAACAATAATAATCACAGAGAATAAATGTAAAATGTAGCTTGATACAAAGTTACCCGACACTAGCAGGTTATAATAAAGTAAGCAGTTCTTTGTGTTTTAGTGTAATTTTTGTAAAAAAGTAGTCAAAAACTCAAATACCTTATTTGTATTCTTTATTTATATAAAGAAATCTACTTTTATGTATTCAGAATACTGAAATCTTCATTTAAACTTCGAAAGTGAGTCAAAGTCAGCCGAAATTACGGTATATAAAGAGAAGCTTCGCTCCACCTCTACTGAGGTAATAGGGTAATGTAAAAATGGCCTCAAAAAATGTATGACACATTCTGAATAATTTTGAAGACTTAATTATTTTTTAATACCTGCTTCAGCTTTCCCAAAACTTTTGTACCAATGTCACTTTTACTTTTTGGCATTCTTTTCAAAGGCAGGATAAAAATATAATTTGTTTTAATAAATATCAAACTTTTATGCACCTCCTTATTATCGAAAACTGCTTTTGATGATATAATAGCCTGTGAAGAGTCAGATATGTCGTTTATTACATTCTTTATTCTATCATAATTTTTAGTGTAAAAAATAGCTGCACTTAGCCAAGTCCCTATCGAGTTATTACAGGATGGGGAGATAGCGGTACGTCGCGAAGTCTCTCTTTGTATAACTAAACTCGCAAAGGAGCCTTAAGAAACACCTTCTTTAACACTTCTGGCTCTGATAATCTCTGCAACTCTGTTAACTCCATGAGCTAAACAATTAATGTGAAAAAGATTCTGATAAAATATTTTTAAATTTTGCCCCAACTTAACCATATATGGTGCAGCATCCGATAAGAAAATGACAAATTTATTTAATAGAATGGCATCTGACAACAAAAAGTTGTTAAAGTGTCTTGAATGCATCATGTAACGGTCAAATTGTTGGCTTATTCAAGTTGTTTTGAAGACATTAGAAATGAGTTTTCTGGACCAGGTTCCTCTAGTGCGACAATTATCAAATGAACAATATATCTTCAACAGGGGACTGTAGTTTTGTCCACAATAACATAAAAGTAATTATCACGTATGACTTTCCGTATTTGGATCATTGTTGATTTATATATAGAGTCAACACTTGATTTAATCAACGTGGATTAGTCCGGGATATTAAACTTGCAAGATTTTTCCAAAAACGATCTTAGATTAACGTTATTAACGTTTAATGTTTAATTAACGTTTAATGGAATTTCAGAAGCAACCATTGCCTTGTACAGATCTTCATTAAATTTTGTTTTGTCGTTGCTTAATGAACCCTAATTAAAACAGTTTTTCTATGACTTTTTTCTCCATTCCTAATTTTTTTTTATATTTGCAGTATGTTTGACTGTTTTGACATGCTGATGCACGTGAAATTTTGTATCGATGTTAATCTGAAGCAAGGAGAAATTAAATAAATATTTAAAGTGATGTATGTTTTATAAATACGCGAATTAGGAATAAATGAAATGCAAACTTTTTTTTCATTAAACGTTACTTACAATTTTTGAAACATGCCGTACCGAACACATTTTCACCTTCCATTTGAAGTTCTGCATACGGTTTAATCCATAGCACATTAAATTTCACTTTGAGCATTTTCTTAACAATTTATTAAACACGTTTACACTCAACTAAAAGTAACCCTGAACATGTTAAGTTTTGGTGGGTGTACGATCGACGACAACGTTTGTCATCGGCCACAATTCGTTCCGGAAGCTGTAAGTCTATTCAAATTATAAATTAAAAAGTAAATAATAGTTCATTTTATGATTATTTCTGGTTAATGCTAGGCCCCACATCTAAGTCGGTCAACTCAATTTGCGAAGATTAAGAATTATTAAGAGTTCAAGTAAATAGTATGTAGAAATAAATGGGCAGGTCCTGCATAATTACATCTTAATGATTTTCGGGTTTTTTATTGCAGAGTAAAGTGACGAAAATATGTAAATATATGTATTTATCACTTAAATACGCACTTTTTTCCAAAAATCTATAAATATGTAATAATTATAATATATGTAAAAATATGTAACTTAAATATAATCCGCTGCCTAGTTGTACTATACTGATCTATACCATATACTATCAGACATCAACTTTTATTAGTTGTATATAATATGAAGTGTTTTAAAAGATGTGATTTTTACTCGAGAGCAAAATATTTTTATTTGTGACAGAATTAGGTATCATTAGAATTAAAAATAATTTTAAATGTTCAACATTGTTTGTTTACAATAAAAAACGATTTTTCAACATTTTCTCTGCAATAAAGTTAAAAATATAAGTCTGTGCATTAATTCAATACAATTTAATAATTATAAATTTAATGAAAGAATTCTAGGTAAACTTAAATTTTAAAATCTACTGAGAATGTTAACCAATGTTAAAATTTAATTGAGTATACTGAGTATACGAAATTCATAAAAAATTTTATATTAATTTTTATCTTAATTTTAATATATTTTAATCGTAATTTATAATATTCTACAGCCGTCGAGTTGCGCCAAATGTAGACAACTTACAGTTGTTGATTCAGAAAATTGTTAGATGGTGGGCGAAAAGCACATTCAGTACTCAAGTTGCCATTAGACGTTCATAACAAACCTAACGCAATATGTAACAAAAAAAAAGAAGTGTAATGATTGCAGTGACGCAAACGAATTCAGTTATTATCTAGGATAAATATACCATGGCTCATAAAGATTCACTCAAAGCATTACATGGCGATGCTGTATTACTACCGTCTGGTGACTTCCGACAGATATTACCGGATATTTTCCTCTTTTTATATGCGGATGAGATTAATGCAGGTTTAACACAATTGTTTTTATAGTGCAATGTCGAAACAGCTCGATTGAACATTAAGATAGGAGTACAACTGCAAAATGATCTATCGGCGCAAATATTTTCCAAACATTTGCTAAATATTGGAAACGGTAAAATAAAACTGCATCCAAATACATAAGTCATCAAACTTCTAGATAATTTCTACACTTTTGTTGAGACCAAACATGAATTAATGGTAAGTGTCTTTCCAGCTATACTGAATAATTACTTCAATCATAATTGGCTTATTGAGCGCGCAATTTTGGCGGCGAAAAATGTTGATGTTATTTAAATTAACTTCCAGATTCAACAGTTGTTTCCAGGTGATATGATATCTTTTAAATCAGCTGACAGTATTGTTAATGAAGACGAAGCCGTAAATTATCCAAAAGAATTTTTAAATTTTCTGGATATACCAGAGATGCCATCATGGATTTCATGATATTTACTTAACTCTGTTAAATAAATTTAACATAATATTAGTCATATAATAACCAAGCCACAGCAAAGCGTGATCGGGTCAGCTAATATATATATATATATATATATATATATATATATATATATATATATATATATATATATATATATATATATATATATATATATATATATATATATATATATATATACTGAAAAAGCGATAAACGCTTGTCATCAACGCTGATCAAATAGAATACAAAACTCAAATATTTGGGTGTGCAGCGGAAGATAGGACAAAGAAGTACTCTTTTTAGTAAACCAAGCTTTCGCAAATCTTTATTTGCATCATCAGGGTGCTACAATAAACAAAATTAGTACAAAATACAGAAAAATAATTATTTTGCATCTTACACTAATTGAGGTTAGTTGTCGTGATGTTTATTAAATAAAATACTATTACCTTTACATTGTTATCATTGATGAAAGTATGTTGGAAGTGGTGTCTATGATATATCTAGGGATCTTTTTAGTTCTCCTACACTCAAGAAGGAAGGTTTTTCTTGCTTTTTATCATATTTTCATATTAAATAATTTCAAATAAAATAGTTTCTTACTTAACTTAGATTTATTCAACTTACATTTTATTGATTATTTTGTCAATGTTACTTTTACATATTTAATAATAATTTAATAAAATTTTATAATAAAATAGATTCATAGAATCTATATTATTCTCAGTTCCAAATGTATGAACCTTGGACTGATGGAGGTTGAATCAATCTTCACCTGTTGCTGGCTATTCTGCCACAACATTAACCTTTAAAAAATGCCTTGCTGTTCTGTCACATTTTTGGCCTCAACGCCGCTGTCTTTTCTCGTTCGGCGTGGTACCTAAATTTCTGGTCGCATTTCACCGACAGCGACTGAGAAGCTTAAGAGTGGTAACTTCATTATATATATTTTTTAAATATCTACAATTCAATTTTAATAATGTTATCTAAAATTAAAATCAAATTTAAATAATTATATACTGTTGGAAGTGCATCATATGATCTTTTTGGTTCTCTATAAATTAATGTTTTTTACTTAAGTTTTTTCACATATATTTTTTATATACATGTACCATTACCACATGTTTTTTGCTGTGCTAAGTTGAGTTAATTTGTAAACTGTATTCAGTTCAAATAATTGTCTATACAACATAATATTTAATGTCCATTATCATAAGCTTCTTTACACATTTTATATCTTTGACTGCTACATATCTTTTTAAGGTAACCCACTTATAATAACTTTTCCATGGATGTTTGGTTTTTAATATTGTTCTTTTTAGATGATCTGATGATGCTTCTTGATTAAGAAGCGAAACGTCTTCAATAAATAGATGAAGTAGCCACCTTCTTTGTCTTTTATTTCTCCACTTTGACCGAAAAACCCACCACTCTTCGAGTGTTCCTTAGTATATATATATATATATATATATATATATATATATATATATATATATATATATATATATATATATATATATATATTTTTTTTAAAATTTAGTTCGAGTAGAATGCAGTCAGTGTTTGAGCAGTAAAGATCTTTTCTTCTCTATCTGCTGGTTATTTTCTTGTATAATATAACTTTCTGGGATGTTGTTTATAAAAATTTTCAGCTATTAAAATAATGATGTTTACAAAAAATTGTAGGAGTGTGCTGAGATCGTATTGATATGTTTATATTTTGTAAATTATCGTAATAATCTTAACAATAACTTACACCTTATTTACTCATTGATATCTTTCTTCAGCTATGATACGATCGATATCATATACGATACCATATTTTAATTATTTTTGTTGTTTTTAGAAAAATGTGGCCCCTACGAAACATTTACAAAATGCGGATTTGCTTGTTCAGAAAAAATTTGTGAAGAGGTTCCCAGCACTTCATTTAAACGAAATTGTTTGCAAGCATGTAGTATTGGTTGCTTTTGTAATCCGGGATACATCAGAAATACATCAAGTGGGAAATGTGTAGAAAGGTGTTAAAGCATGTATATATATATATATATATACATATATATATATATATATATATATATATATATATATATATATATATATATATATATATATATATAATTTATTGCTATATGTATCTAACAAAGGTGGCAAAATAAATGTGAAGTTTAAATAACTTTTTTTTAATTGACCATTGTTGAGGTTAATGGATGAATGTACTATAAATCATTACCTCTCAACCGATTTATAAACCGAATCGCTTTACAAATTTTAATTCAACGGTAAAGATCCATTTTGTAATATTTGTATGGCCTCTTATTAATTTTTATATTTCTTAACACCTTTGTCTTGAACCATAACCTCACTAAACTACTCATATTCCAGTCGTCAGAGACGAAAGTTCCACTCAACCTCTAAATTTCATACGAACAAGCTAATTTTGCTGAGAATATTAATTTAGGGACCCCAAAAAAGATGCCACAAAGTTTACCACTTTTACCCCCGGGCTTCCCTCTATAACCCCCCTCGCAGGGGGCTAAAAAGGCAAAAAAATCGATTTACCGAGAATCTGTATGCCGCAGAAAAAAATGTTTCAAATAAAAAATGTAGCTGACGTAATATCACTTTTTGTGTAAAATGAACCATTCTCTCAGAAACAACACTTGAAGCGACCGTTGATTTTGAATGTCATTTACGTGCGTGAAATCAATGTATTTGTATCAGCTCAATGGTAAAAACTCGATATCTTTTGATCCGAGTGTCCTATCGACAAAAATCAAGTTGCGTTTCCAAGGTAAAGAGTTCGGATTTCGGATGCAATTTTTGTATTTTGCCGCAACTAAACTTGGATTTTATAAAAGTGTTAAATAAATAAACGACCCTCGATTTTTACCACTTTGTATGATTTTCATCAGCTCAATACAATCTACCCCTTTTATTGAGTAGCCACTATAAAGTTTCGATAACTGGAGCATAACTTTTAAAACATGTAGCACGAAATTTTAATTTTGAGTATTGACAACAAATGTGACGCATTTGAAATACGCTTAAAAAGCGCTGGATTTAAACTTTCACATAACAAACAATCTAAAATGTTTAAAACTTTTTGTTAAATTAAACTAGTAAGTTTTTCAAAAGAACCAAACTTTTGCTATAAACTACTCCCAAAACCGTCTTTTTGGAGGCATTTCTCGTGACGAACGACTGTTGATCTGAGACTGTATGCCATTTTGTTGGTTTTACTTTGTCTGCTTTAATCAATTTATTTCATATTAATAATTACAGACATATAATATTGGCATAATTGCTGTATTTTTCTTTACTAGACAGCACCCTAATGTGGGTTTTTGTACATAATTTGAGCATTTAATTTACCAGGTACCGTAAGACCTGAAGATGCATAGCAAATTGTAGTATGCGAAACCGGTCGTTGGTGGTATAATTAAATTGATTATGAGTAAGTCTTATTTTATTTCTTTTTACCTATTTGAAATGAACTCACACAGGCAACACATTCATGATTTTTGTTTAGAATTATCTCAGCTACATTTTTTAATTGAAATATATTTTTTTCTACGACATACTGATTCTTTTTAAATAGATTTTTGTGTTTTTACTCCCTTACGAGTGGGTTTTACGGGGGAAGTACGGGGGTAAAAGTGGTAGACTGTTTTGCATCTTTTTTGAGGTTCCAAAATTAATATTCTTGGCAAAATTCAGCTTGTTCGTATGATTTTTAGGGGTCAACGCTCTGACGACTGGACTACTGGGTTTCATGCACATTTTAAAATTTTTATTTAGGATATCAAGTAGAGTTTGAACGTTATATAGCCTACTTTCTAGAGGACACTCATTATTGGAGAAATGCCACATTTGTAGTAGTAATTCAAAACGATTTCTGCTAATAATACTAAAATTTTATTTTTGTAGAGCAGCGATAATTTCCAACAATCTTTTCTAGTTAGTTTTCGAATTCCATCCAGAGGATGACTCCTAAAAATTTTTTCATTTCTGCTGTATCTGCTGTACCATTTATTCCTAATTTTGGACCTATGGTTTCATTCGTCATTTTTTCTACAATTTTTGATCAGCATAAATATTTGTCTGTGAAACGATTAGTTCAAATATTTCATCAGTTACGAATTGTTGAAATGAGTCCAATTCACTTTTACCTTGAAGTTAAATGGTTATTTCATCAGGAACTCCTACACGTTTATTGAAAACAAAATTTTTAAAATTTTTAATGAATGATCCCTACACTTGTGGTACATTTTCAGGAACATTGACATCTGAATTCGAGGAATATGCATAATTTCTACTTGATGCAACTTTCCGTTTTTTCACTTGAAGAACTTTTTTCTCTGATTGAGTCTGTCTGTTTTTCAATGTGCCTCCAGTAAGTTGTCGTTCCATCGTTTTCGTGGTCTTCCTACTGATTGTCTTTATATTAGGGAACCGTCTCTTGCTGTCTTTACTACTATATTTGTTGTCATTCGGCTTATATGATCGTTCCATTCTACTCTTCTATTTTATACCCAGTTCTTGATGTTCCCCACCTTGCATCTACGTCGTATACTTGTACTTCCAGCGCTGTCCCATAGTGTTTTACCATCAATTTTTTCAAGTGTTTTCACCTCTGCTGTTTCTAACATCCTTTTTGTCGTTTCTGTGTCAGGTCTTGTTTCTGCCTCGTATGTCATTATTGGTCTGATGACTGTTTTGTAAATTCTGCCTTTCGTTTCTTTCCCGATTTTTTATATTTCTCCATATTGTTTCGTTTAGGCAGCCTGCGGCTCTGTTTGCTCTATTTCCTTGATCTTTCACTTTAGTTTCGAGCTTTTCGTAGCTAGATAATGTGATGCCTAGATATTTAAACTCCGTCACTTATTCTATTATCTGACCATCCAGCTCCAATTTACATCTTAGTAAATTTGCTGGTGTAACCATGCATTTTGTCTTTTTTCGGGAAATTAACATATTCAATTTTCTGGCGGTTATATTAAATTGTTGCAGCATACAGTGTAAATAATCTTCACTTTGAGACAGTAGTATTACGTCGTCTGCACAGCAGATTATTTTAAGATGGTTTTTTTCCTTTTGGTATCCTGTTTTAGTTCTTACTTTTTTTATTATTTCATCCATAATCAGGTAGAACAATAGGGGACTTAGGGAATCTTATCCCATTACCAGCTTCAATAGAGTTGGTTAATTCTTCTTCTACTTTTACTTTTATTGTGTTGTTTTTGTAGATATTTTCGATCGTTTTGATTATTCCTTGCGTACAGTAAGTGGATAACGTCTTTTAATTTTACCCGGTCAAATGCCTTCTTAAGGTCCACGAAACATAGATATGCCGGTTTGTTGTATTCTAATGCTTTCTCTTGCACTTGCCCGATTGTAAATATAGCGTCGGTGCATGATCTTCCCGACCTAAAACCTTGTTGTTCTTCTGCTACTGTTATATTTTTATTCAGTTTATTTGTTATCACTTTGGTTGTTAATTTTAGTGTTGTGTATAATAAATTAATTCCTCTGTAATTTTCCGGGTCCGATTATATATAAATATAAATAATAAAAAATGCAAATGCTTGGCGGAATACAAAAAGCAAGTCTGTACTAGTCTAAAGGCCCGTTTTCACGCTACGTCTTATTGTACGTTTTGTTGGATATGACAAATCCTATGCAAACGTGGCATGTAAACAGCAAAACGTACGTCTTGTCGAATCGAAATGAAATCCAAGGTCAGATCGTAGAAATGATGGGAGAAGCATAGTTTTGCGAGAACTGACAGCATAAAACGTTACGTGAAAATACATATTCAGACAAGTCGTCCGATCTTGACTTATTTGATGACTAGTTCCACTGCAGTTCGTTTTATTTTCCCCAAAAAAAAGCCTAATAATGTCAGATTTGCGGCAATGCACCCACGATTTTCTCGGGGAATTTATTGAATTGTATAAAAGTTTTTAAGTAGTTATGTTTTAAAATCAAGTAGATTGCATTACAGGTTTCAGGAATTATTTGGCTTAACGGTTTGGATATTATGATTGTGAACTCCAAGTCCATGACGCTGCGGCCTGTTGTAAGATATCTGAGAGTTGCTGTGAGTCTTTCATGGGGTGTAATGGCTTTTCTCATGAGGTGTCTTATTTCAATATGTATGGTGTTACCAACTCTAGCAATTGACAATAGGCTGAGGTGTCCATTCGCAAATAATTGCGCCAGTCATCTGGTTCGCCTCTTTTAGTAACGAGACGTGGGAATACTGGCTTCTTTTTAGAAGCCCACTCTCTTGGCCATCTTGTCTTTTCCCTCTTCATCCCCTTTTTCCTCAGTCGTAGTATATTTATAGTTGAAAATAAAAAGAAAGGAGCCGTGTTTCCTCCATAATAAAAAAAAACACTGAAAAAACTTCACACAACTCAAGACTCTGAATTAGAAATGAGGTAGAAAACGGAAGGAAAAACGTAGTGTGTATACACTGGACAAAACGTACATTTTGTCGTACGTTTTATATGACCGTCCTGCTGCGGCATGCATATTATCTATACACAGGCGTAGTGTTACATATTTTAATCAGGCGCCGCGTGTATAGATTGCATTCACACGTTCAATTGGCCTAATCTTAATGAATATTTATTTTTTTACTATTAATATGTTCCACCAATATATTCTTAATACATTTTTACGGCGCCATGGACCCAATCACAAAATATCGTTCGGCGCTTAAGGTGTTAATACCCACCAAATTTATTACAGCTATACCTTTTGCTTATAACAATGTAAAGTTAAAAATTTTTATTTTTAGAATGATAAGAAGAATAATTAGAATTTAATTTACAGATAGTATTGTTTTTGTAATTGTTTTTGTAATACATAAAAGCAGCCTGACTGATTTATATATTTGTACTAGTGTAACAAAAGTTATTAACGTCAGTAATATGAAATCAATCGTAATATTTCCTTTTCTAATTTTCGCCATTGTACAGATACAGTGTGAACCGAAAATATCTCCTTACCCTGGTAAGTAATCTCTGTATCTTTGGTTTTTGTTATTTCTAAGGAATTTTCTGTCATTTATAAATAAGAAATCTGTCGTTTATAATTAAGGATTTTTTAAGAATGGACCGAATGGAACAGAACAATTTAGAATAAGATCCTATAACATTCTCAAAAAATAATACGAGGAAAACAAAAGTACCATACATAAACCCAGACCAATTCTCTTCTTCTTATGGTGCTCTATCCAATTAGTGGAAGTTTGCGACAATTTTGGCATACTCCTCTCGATCTTATGTGGCTCTAAAGAGTGCATGGGCATTGAGGTTTGTCCAATCCCTTATGTTTTTAAGCCATGAGTATTTCTTTCGTCCGATGCCCCGTTTTCTTCTTCTATCTTTTCTTCGATAATAAGGGTTAAGAACTGGTACTTGGAATTTCGAAATATATGACCCAGATAAGCAGTTTTTCTTCTTTTTATTATTGGCAGCAATTCTTCGACACTTGTGTGATCTGTCCAGGGAGTTTTAAGTGGTCTTCTAAATACCTACATTTCGAAGGCCTCCAGTCGGTTCATCACATTGGCCTTTATGGTCCAGGTTTCTAAACCATATAGCAGTATGGAGTAAATGTAACATTTTACAAAGCGATATCGAAGTGTTAAGTTAAGGATGCTGTTGCTTAGCAATGTTCTCATATTAGTAAATGCTGTTCTGGCTTGCTCAATCCTGCTACCTATCTCTATGTCTGGATCTAGATCTTCAGTTATCCAGACCAATCAAGACCATTTAATGTTACAATAAATAAACAATGGAAAATTTTAAGTATGGTCCTGAAGAAAACAAATGGTAAAAAGAGAAAAAGGGAAAAAAGCCAAATAGGCAGCATTAATTATGTTAAATAAAACTACTTGACTTCCCAATTCATCGAAGTCAATATCATATAGAGGATACATAAGTTATGTTTTAGTATCATGAGATTTTTTCCTGGATTTTTCTTCATAACTTACTATGGGATCACGAACAGGAGAATTCTACTGTCATCATGGCATGCGGTTGTCTTTTTAAAGGCAAATTATATGCTGTGATTTTTCTGACAGGTCAAAGTTTATTCTTAAGTTGAAGTTGATTTCATATAATCAAATGAACTATTCAAAAATAAAATTGTCCCAGGAGCGCAAATCAAAATTATTGACAATATTATTTGAAAGTCATCTACTTTAATAATAATAATCTTAATAATGTCTATATAGTGGTTAGCGAAGTTTGAGTTACAAGTGAAATTGAAGATTCTGAAATTGCTTTGTGTGGGTATAAGGTGATACGTTGCAATTCATCTAAACGATCTACTAAAGGTATTACTATATGTTCAGGATAACCTTAAGTGTACGGCCACTAAAACTTTTTATAAAGAATATAATTATTGGTGTAAATTTTTTAAACTAGAGATTGGTTCTTACAAGATCTTTCTGGGCGGCATGTATCATTCATCTTCTAGTTGTGATGCAGTATTTAAGTATTGCAGTATTAAAGAACTTGGAGCATATTTTTAATGAATTTAAAAGTAATTGTATTTTACTTGGTGATTTTAATTTGGATTTTTTAAGTGCTATCTTCTATACCCAGAAAATTAAAGCAATGTTTTTACAATGTGGCATTATGCTATTAGTAAGTGAACCTACTAGTATTACGAATGTTAGTAAAACCTTAATTGATTTAAAATTGTAATAATTTGGAGTTTATTACTTTAACATTTGATCCATGATCATAAATTCCAGTAACCTTTAGTTTGATATTCAGCAATACATCCATTTTGATAAATGGTGGGAAATTTAGTTATTTTGATCTTCTGTGTTTAATTCAACTTCTAAAATTGAATTTGTAGACATATTTTTATTTCTGATTTGTACCAGCATATATTTTCTGGGTGAAAGCGGTTACTCTTAACTTTTTCAATAAATGCAGAACATATTGCAATTTTCTTCACAAATTTTGCAAGGTTTTTTAAAAGTTTTCTTTGTTTCTAGTTTTGTACTTTTTTTAACATCACCTATCTCCTCTATAAACTTCTTATTCATTATTATTTCGTATCTTCGTAATTCATTAAGTATTGTCTTGTATATTGTTTAAATTTTATGTATCTATTTCCCTTCTTAAAAATTTTGGTAATCCTACTGCAATAAGATTTATTAAAGTTATGGTATCTATATTTTTGTTAGTTTCTAGTAGTAGACATTCTTTCTTTAAGGCATAAACTAAGAGTGAACCATTCAAAAATTTGTAATTTACAGCATATATCACTGGAGACCATCCTTTATCTGCAAATGATTTCAAGAAATTTTCTCTCCAAATCCTCCATTCTGAATCTAGTGTATTTTTATCAGCATTGAGGTGTACCAGTCTTTAGCAGTATTTTGTAAAAACAATCTTAAAATTTCAATTTTTTTAACATACTTTGTGATATTAAATCTGTTACATTCACTCTCATATGTTGATAGCCACTGATTTACGTTAACATTATTACCACTTAAATCTATCAACTATGAATTTTTCAGAAATTTTATTTATGTTCAGATTTTGTTTGCAGTTGATTTTCTTTTTTATTTTCGGATAATTTTTACAAAATCTGGATTAAATCTTCATGAGAAGTGTGAAAACTTGTGTTGAACTTCTTCTAAAAGATAATCTTCTATTGCCATATTTCCACTCTCATCTTTGTAAATGTTTAATGTGCTTTGATTTAAATTGGGGTTTTAATGGAGTAGTGATGCGCATCATAAGGCGTTGCTTCCATATAACGCCTCTAGCCTCTCCTACTCAATTCCTATTCTCACCTCCGAGAAGTGTGTTCCGGATCACACGGGTGAACCCCGGTAAACCTGAGCAACCCTACTGGAGACTGGGTAACCAACCCCAGTGGAAGGTGGGGTCAAGGCTGACGAGGAAGGGAGAAATGGTCCTCCGAAAAGGGGTTTGGGCATGAGGCTAACTCCCTCATCCTATAAAAACCTATTGTTACGAAATCTCGAGATAGAAAAGCCGGACTGAATTCAAGACGACGACCCACGCACCGAACTAAGGACAATGATTTAAAGATCAGTACTTGGAATGTAAGAACGCTGTATAGGACAGCGGGACTGAAGCTGCTCCAAGATAAACTCCTAAAATATAGAATAGACATTGCAGCCATTCAAGAGATGAGATGCATAGGAACCGGCATTATGCAGAAAAAAGAACATGATATATATTACAGCTGCAACCCGAACCGACATGAGTTCGGAACCGCATTCCTAGTATCAAAGAAAATCAAAAATTTTATTATTGGTTTTAAAGCCATAAATGATCGGTTATGCATCCTTCGAATAAAAGGAAAATTTTTCAACATATGCCTGATCAACGTGCACGCGCCAACCGAGGAAAAAGACGAAGAAATTAAAGATCTATTCTACGAAGATCTCGAAAGAGCAAATGATAACTGTGCCAAAAACGATATTAAAATAATCATTGGAGACATGAACGCCCAGATAGGAAAAGAGATATGCTACCAAGATTATATTGGTAAACACAGCCTTCACGACATTACTGATGACAATGGTTTAAGGCTTATTAGTATGGCAGCTTCCAAAGATTTAATTGTGGGAAGTACATGTTTTAATCATAAGAATATTCATAAAGCAACTTAGATATCACCAAATGGACACACCACAAATCAAATTGACCATGTTATAATTGACAGAAAGTACTTTACAAACCTAATGGACGTAAGAAGTTACAGGCGCAAATATTGACTCAGACCATTTCATGGTAAGGGCCAAGTTACGACAAAGAATTTCCAATGCCAAGAAAGAAAGGGGCACTAGACAAGTAAAATATAATTTACATATGCTAAAAAATAAAAACAAAGAGAAACAGTTCCAGTCACATATAAAAGAAACCCTAGAACACACCTGGGCAGTCGACCAGTCAAGCACGGAAATGTGGAACAACTGCAAGAAGGCTCTGAAATTAGCAGCCAAAAGCACATTGGGAATATCCCGAACCCAAGAAAGAAACGACTGGTTCGACCAAGACTGCAAAAAAATAACAGATGAGAAGAACGAGGCATTTAGGACCATGCATCAACGAAAAACTAGAACAACAATAGATAGATACAAAAACTTAAGGAGAGAGGAAAAACGCATACACCGAAAAAAGAGACTCGGAAAATGACAATTAGAACGGCTCGAAAGCCATATGAGTCACGTAGAAACAAGAAAGTTCTATCATCAAATGAATATTATTAGAAAAGAATTCAAACCAAGAATTAACTATTGTAATGATAAGGAAGGTAACTTACTACCACTTAGGTACCAACAAAGAGCATCCTACCCATTACCAACATCCTTTTACGATGGGTAGAGCACTTTCGAGAGTTGTTGGAAGGGGAACCTACTAACAATATAGAGCTGGAATACCGAAATGAGGAACTCGTGGAACCCCCCTCGGTAGATGAAGTGAAAATATCTATAGAAAAACTAAGGAACCATAGGTCCCCAGGTAGCGATGGCATCCCAGCAGAGTTATTTAAGCATGGTGAAGAGCAGCTCACCAAGGTGATGCGAGAAATTGTTTGTAGAATTTGGTATGAGGAGCAAATGCCTAAAGAATGGAGCTTAGGCTTAATTTGCCCCTTACACAAAAAGGGAAACCAACTGGAATGCAATAATTAGCGCGGAATAACTCTCCTAAATTCAGCATACAAGATATTGTCAAATATTTTGCACGAGAGATTAAAGCCTTATACTGAAATGTTTCTAGGAGAATATCAGGCAGGATTCAGGCGTGGACGTTCAACCATTAACCAGATCTTTACACTACGACAGATCCTCGGAAAAGCGCAAGAGTTTAACATAGATATGTATCATATTTTTGTCGATTTTAAAGCGGCATATGACAGTGTCTTAAGACCAAGTCTTTACAACGCTATGCATGAGTTAGGAATTCCAAAAAAACTCATATGTTTGATAAAAATGACAATGGCGAAGATGCTATCAGCAGTAAAAATTTAAAACGACTCGTCAACCCCATTTCAAATACATAGGGGGTTAAGGCAGGGAGTTGCGCTGGCGTGTCAGCTTTTTAATGTCGCCCTAGAAAAAGTTGTACGAGGCGCTAATTTAGATAGCAGGGGAACAATATTTAATAGATCAGTCCAAATTCTAGCATATGCAGACGACGTGGACATTATAACAAGAACTATGGCGAGAACTGCGGAAATCCTAACCGAGCTAGTAGCCGCAGCAGAACGAATGGGGTTACAGATAAATCAAAATAAAACCAAATTCATGGCGACTAACACAAACACAAGAGCTGGAAATGTTGACACAAATTTAATCATCAATGACCAAAACTTAGAAGCAGTCAAAGAGTTCATATATCTAGGGACATCGGTTAACCCCAATAATAACACATCTGAGGAAATAAAAAGGCGAATAATAATTGCAAACAGGTGTTATCATGGTCTATCAAAGTACTTAGCTAACAAACATCTGTCACAAAAAACTCGTATAAGGCTGTATAGTACACTGATAGTCCCCGTTCTCACATATGGATCAGAGACATGGACGCTAACGAAAACAGATGAATCCGCTCTATCCATTTTTGAAAGAAAGAAAACTCCACAATAAAGGTTAATAACGTTAGAGTCCATCGAGGAGCAGAATGTGGATCTGATCACCATTTGCTTAAAGCGTCACTACTATTTACATTTAAAGGAAGCCAACGACAAAATGAAAACGAAAGTTTAATGATACTGCAAGACATTTCAACAAAGAGATATAATCTACAAGGTTTTGAAAATGAGTCTACCCAGTTTCTGTATCGAATGAGGTTGAATCTGAAATTGCACGATGTTTTTGTTACTCCTCACCAATTAATACATACAACGAAATTATGAAAGCTCTTGACGAAGCTGCAATGGAAGCTATTGGAGAAGTGGATAGCATAAAAAATAGAAATGAATGGTGGAATAAAGAAATAGAAGATCTTGTGGAGAAGAAGAAGAATATGTATAACAAATGGCTAGCAACAAAGGACCCTTACTATCGACAACAGTACAACAGCTTAAACAAAGAAGTAAAAAAAGAGGTAAATAAAGCCAAAAATGAGATGTGGAATAAAGCCTGCGATAACGTAGAAAATTTTATGGGTACAGCAAGAAGTAAAGAAGCCTGGAAAACAATTAGAGGTAGTAGAACAGATAGAAAAGAATGCAGTAGGTTAACTCTAATAGCCCCAGAATTATGGGTCGAATATTATGAACAAATGCTGACAGAAGATCGAACAGAATTCCAAGATATTTGCTACCAAAAATATGATATTTCCTACCGCGAAGAAACTGAAATAACACCAGAAGAAATTAAAAAACACGCCAACGCTATGAAAAATGGAAATGCTCCAGGACCGCGGGGAGTTCCCATTGAACTGATTAAATATGGCCCTGACAAACTATTTCAGCTATTGGCTTATACTTTTAATTTATTCTTGAGAGGAGAAGAGCTACCCCCAGAATGGAAAACTGCATATATCAGCAATTTATACAAAAATAAAGGCGACAGAAAAGATTGTAAGAACTACCGAGGGCTTAGTGTAACTAACTCAATCTGTAGAGTCTACGGGAAGATAATTAAAAGCCGAATTGAAGATTGCTGGGAAGACGCTGAAGATCAGAGTGGCTTTCTTACTGGTCGTTCTTGTATAGACAATGTGTTCTGCCTAAAACAAACAATAGAAAAGCGTTTGGAACATAATATGTAGACACACATGGTATTTATTGATCTTCAAAAAGCGTATGACAGTGTCCCATTAGCCAAGCTATGGCAGGTGCTAGAAGACAAGAATATTCCACCGATTTACATTAATGCTGTAAGGGAGTCGTTCGATGATATGACGAGTGTAATAAAGATTGGACAAAAAGTGACAAGAAAGATAAAAGTGACCAAAGGACTTCGCCAAGGCTGCTGCATTGCCCCTACACTCTTTAAGATTTATTTGGAGGGGATTTTGGATATTTGGAAAAGAAAATGTGAACCTATGGGTGTTAAAATTGGAGAACATACACTGTACAGCTTGCATTTTGCTGATGATCAAGTAATACTTGCAAAAGATCAAGATGATATCAACTACATGTTACGAAAAATAGATGAAGAATATACTAAGTGGGGCTTATCAATTAATCCATCAAAAACAGAGTACGTGGTAGTGGGAGGTGAAGGAAAGCACTTAGAACTAGGAAGCAAACAAATTCAAAATACTGGTAGCTATAAATATCTCGGTGTAAACATTACAAACAATGGTCGGAATACAAAAGAAATAGCTACTAGAATTGGTCAAGGAAATTCAGCAATACGTCAACTGAATAGTATACTTTGAAATAACCACATCACCCGAAACACAAAAATTAGGATATACAAAAGTATCATAGAAAGCATTACTACATATGGTTCAGAGCTTTGTGTAATAAATAAAAATGACGCATCCAAAATAAAAGCAATGGAAATGAATTATTGGAGAAGATGTTGCCAACTCACTAGAAGAGATAGAGTAAGGAATACTGAAATCAGAGAGCGTATGGGCATAGACATTGACGTCCTGGAAACTATAGAATGCAAAAGGCTGAAATGGTATGGCCATGTAGAAAGGATGAATGATCAACGATGGCCAAAGAGAATGTTACAGTGGATCCATACCAACCGCAGGAAAAAGGGAAGACCAAGAAGATCGTGGAGACAAGAAGTAAAAGGTGCAATGGAAGATAGGGATCTACAAGTAGATGACTGGAACGATCGCAAGCGTTGGAAGCTAGGTTGCAAGAAACGGCGGCAGCTGTAATAAACTCGTTATATATATAGGTGCTACGCAGGATATTTGGAGCGGTCTGTGAGAACGGAATATGGAGGCGTAGATACAACTTTGAACTGCAGAATATCTACAAGCATACTTTTGGTGGTAAAGATATTACCACTATAATTAAGCGAAACCGCCTGCAGTGGGCAGGACATGTAGCCCGGGCCCCTGAGTCAAACATGATAAAAAAGATTCTAACAGCGCAACCCGTGGGAATGAGAAGACGGGGTAGATCAAAGCTGAGGTGGATGGACGGGGTAACACAAGATGCCGAGAAGATCGGAGTCGGCAACTGGAAAATGCAAGCGAGGGACAGAATAGAATGGCGTAGAAAGCTTAAAAAGGTCGAGGCCCTCTAAGGGCTGTAGCACCAAGATGATGATCATGATGATTTAAATTAAACCATACATTTTGTGTTTGACCACGTTTCTTTAGTGTTGTTGAAACTTTTTTATACTCAGGTAGATTCGCAAGTTGTTCATGAGATTTTATTGACCATCGATTATTTGGAATGTAAAATTTTCCTTTTTGTTTATTTTTTATTGATTTAACTGCTATTATATTGTATTTTGGATCTTCTGCTGCAATAACTTAATCTCTCCATAGCAATTAATAATAAATAGATAAATGGACTAATTTTTTTAAAAATTAACTTTTCTAATTATTCACTGTTATTGCTAGTAGATTATGTTTTTCAAACACCACACTCATTTTTTTAACCATAAGTATGCTGTTACCTATAAGATCGAGGCCAAGTAATTCATTCATTAATTTTGCAAAATATAAGCTACTAACAATAACAACTTGTTGTTTATACATTTTTGCAGAATTTTTAAAATAATCTTTTTTGAGAACGATTGTCGGACTGGAAATTGAAACAAAACATTAATTAGTTAAAAATATAATTTTCATTAGAATTAATAATTGTGGATTAAACCCATATACACATATAAAAATTTTCCACCGATTTTCTAAAAAGCATGACTTTACGTGATGACATTCGACAAGGCTTGTAATAGCAAAAATTCTATGATCCATGAACTTTTCTTTATTATTGCCAAGTTTTCTTACTCTCAAATTTCTTTCCCGAGGTTTTTTCGTTTAAATTTTTCTTTGATAATACTAGAGCTATATTTTTTTTCTTTCTAATATTACTTCAGTTACATTTTTCCAGATATCATTAGGATTTAATTTCATATACTAGTAGTCTAGGCGGGATCTGTTTTGGATTGGACATTTTCCATAGGAAGCTATTTTTTTGCTGGAATCCCTTCAGGATGTGCTTAATATCGATAATCACGACATGCGCCAGTCGCAAACCCTGTGCTAAATTTTTTATTTAACAAAATATGAAAACAATTGAAAATTTCTCATTTTTTTGCTCCTATTTTCGTTTATAATTCGGAAAATATTGATCCTAGAGAAAAAATTATAACAAGTTAAAAGTTTCTTTATTCAATTTTACATAATATTTTGTTAGCTAGAAATTAAAAATTTAATGTTTATTGTTGAAAAAATAGCAATAATTGGAAAAAAAGTACAAACAAATGAAATTAATCCTTAAAATGTTTTCGACTTTCTAAACTTGACCTACAGGCTCCATATTCCGCCTAGAAAAACCTTTTGATATGTTTAAAACGTGTGCTAAATTTTGTTAAGATCGGTCGGATTGGTTTTGCATAATAATTTTGCAACCCAACCTACTGGAAAAAAATCGCAAATTTTCAAATTTATAGTAGGCCCTAAATAAGGCCCTCAGATAGTTGCAAATGTCTTTACACATAAAAGAAGGCTCAAACTTTCAAACGCTTTTTGTAAAATTCAAATCGGTTCACTAGGAGAGTCTAGAAATTTTTTTAAAGTTTTAAACATTTTTTATATATATTAGGCTTATATTGAATAACTTTACGAGCTTTAAACATATCAATTTCAAAATTTATACACTTAAAGAATATTAAAAGTCGCTTCTTAAAAAAAAAAAGATACATTCGGCTTACTGGTTGCCGAGATATTAAAAGTCAAAGTTGGCATACATTTGCCGTGTAACCATAAGTGATAGAGGACTCGTTTTTAAGCAAATACCCTCGTCTTGTCAAGTACTTTTTATATGAAAAGTTTTACGTAATGCGATTTATGGCAACATCCATAAAAAAGACAAATAAAAAACCGTTTTCGCGTAAAATGTCGCTCGGAATGCATGAGAGGTGGTGGTGGGGGACATTCACTCGAAATGTGAATCAGCGAGTTCAAAATTATAGCGCGCGCTAAAAATTGCATTATCTCGGCTTCTTGTTAACCAATTTTGCTCTTTTTTTGAGTCGATGTTTCGGACGACAAGAATTTCAAATATCATATTTTCAAATACCATTTTTAATTGCAAAATTGGGAAATTTGCAATAAACAATTGTATGTTAAACAAGTAATTGCATTTTTTCTTCATGCATTTTTATGAGCTTGCAATTTATACATTGAAGTAAATTGTTACTTTTAGTAAACAAATATGTATTTATAAATTGTTAGTAAATAATTTAAATTGTTAAAACAGAGGCGAACGAAAAAAAAATTTTTTCATAAATAAACTTTATTTTGACTCAATCTTCAATAATTTTTTTTAAAGTCTTTTCTTTTTTTATAAGGACAAGAATCTTCAGGTCTGACCTTGACCTTCAATATCTCGGCAACCAGTAAGCCGAATGTATCGTTTCTTTTTTTAAAGAAGCGTCTTTTAATGTTCTTTAAGTGTATAAATTTTAAAATTGATATGTTTAAAGTATTTAAGTAAAGTAAAGTATTAAAGTAAGTAAAGTAAAGTTATTCAATTTGTTTATAAGCCTAAAAAATGTTTAAAACTTTCTAAAATTTTCTAGGCTCTCCTAGTAAACCGATTTGAATTTTACAAAAAGCGTTTGAAAGTTTGAGCCTTCCTTTATATGTAAAAAAAATTGCAACTATCTGAGAGCCTTATTTAGGACCTACTATAAAGTTGAAAATTAGCGATTTTTTTCCAATAGGCTGGATTGCAAAATTATTATGCAAAACCTATACGACCGATCTTAACAAAATTTAGCACACGTTTTAAACATATTAAAAAGTTTTTCTAGGCGTAATATGGAGCTTGTAAGTCAAGTTTAGAAAGTCGAAAACATTTAAAGGATTAACTTCATTTTTTGTACTTTTTTTTCAATTATTGATATTTTTGCAACAATAAACATTAAATTTTCAATTACTAGCTAACGAAATGTTGTGTAAAATTGAATAACGAAACTTTTAACTTCTTATAATTTTTTCTCTAGGATCAATATTTTCCGAATTATAAACGAAAATAGGAGCAAAAAAATGAGAAATTTTCAATTGTTTTCAGGTTTTGTTAAATAAAAAATTTAGCACAGGGTTTGCGACTAGCTCATATTGTGATTATCGATATTGGGCACATCCTGAAGTGATTCAAACAAAAAAATAGCTTCCTATGGAAAATGTCCATTATGGTCCGAATTTCTACAGATCCCGCCTAGTCTATAGATAATTTTTATTTCAAAGTACCTTAATTTTTTATTCGCCAGAGTATGAGAGAACCTAATTTTTAAAAATAATTTTGAAATATAATTAGGGTAAAAGCACCAATAAATGAACATGTAAGGATAAGCTAGACAACTTTTGTATTTTTATAATAACATACAAATATTTCAGTGGTCTTTGTGGTAGTTTCTAACACATAAATAATGAAATTATTATACAGTATGATGCAAATGTATGGAATAAATTCATTATTTCAGAAACAAACGACTTAAAAAAAAATTTTAAAACACGTCAATTTTAATTTTTGAGTGAACATCAACTAATATAAATGTGTTGGACATTACGTCATCAGTGTCGGCGTAATGACGTAATCGACGATTTTTTTAAATACAAACCGAGGTCACGCGATAGCTCATTTAAAAGGTCTCCTTATCGTCTTTGCAACGATGTAATCACCTGAATATTTATTTCTACAGGGTTCACCAAAATTATGAACTTTGTTAAGTAACATTGAATTACAATAAATATTCATTTACTGAACTAAAATACACTAAGGAACGCCACTGGGAATAAAACAAAATAGTGGTTTTTGCTGGTTCCGATAAAAAAATACATTGATAACAAACAATGCTACATTTTAATCTGAAAGTGATTATTGTAGTAAGTATTCCAAGTTATTTTTCAAAAATATTTAAATCAATATTGTCATTGACTCGTCTTTATATGTTAATGTTTTGTGAATCTGTCAAATAATAGACGTCAAATTTTTACTCTTCGAGTCTTTTGCCGACATTAATAACAGCATTTACAAAAATGAAAGTAACAGAAACAGAACGAATCGAGATTTTACTCATGATTGGTTATGGAAGTAGAGTGAGGACTCGAGCAGAAGTAAGTAAGCAAATCAAGAGTAAGTAAAATTGAAAAAAAAAAATTAAAAACACGATCCATGTTAAAAATCTTCCCAGAAATGGTAGAAAATCAATATCCGAAGCCAAGAAACTGAACGTTGTACTGGCGTTACAAGAAAATCCCCCTATTGGTTCTAGGCAGGTCGCACTAGATAATAATGTTCACCAATCAACTGTGGTAAAAGTGCTAAAAAAAGAGAAGTGGCATCCATACAAGGTCCATCTGTTAAAGGAGCTATTAGAAGATAACTTTGATAGAAGAATCGAATTCTGCGAAACCGTTATGGAAAAATGTAACAGAGATCAGGGCTTCACATAAAAGGTACTTTTTTCTGATGAAGCGTCTTTTATGCTGAACGGTCACGGAAATCGTCAGACATATCGATATTGGGCAAGTAAAAATCCACATTGGATGGAAGAGTATAGGACACAATATCCCGAGAAGGTGAATGTTTGAGCCGGCATTATAAACAATGAAATTGTAGGGCCATGTTTTTTGAGGAAAACTTAACTGCTTCTCGTTATCTAGAATTTCTTCAGGATTATCTGTTGCCACAGCTGAATCAGCTATTTCCAAATAGAAATGACTTGTGGTACCAACATGATGGGGCTCCCCCACACTACGGCGTTGAGGTACGAAATTACCTTAATAATGTTTTTCCAGGTAGGTGGATAGGTATAAGGGGCCAATCAAATGGCCACTAAGGTCTCCAGATTTGACTCCGTTAGACTTTTTTTTGTGGTGTGTAGTTAAAGAGCAGAGTGTATCAAAATCGACCGAATAATATAGAAGAGTTAAAGGAATTATTAAGGAAATTGTAGAAATAACACCTGAAGTCATCGAAAACGTTATAAAAATATTTATTGCCCATATTTCACATTGTATTATTGCTGAAGGTCGTCAATTTGAACATTTATTGTAATTTAATTGTATTTAAGTAAACATTTATTGTAAGTTAATTGTATTAATAAATCAACAGTTTTGGTGAACCCTGTAGAAATAAATATTCAAGTGATTACATCGTTGCAAAGGCGATAAGGAGACCTTTCAAATGAGCTGACGCGTGACCTCGGTTTGTATTAAAAAAAACGGGTGTGGCAGTCCAGTGGGACTGCCGGTGGAAGTTACACTTCTATACACGCATTCGCCGTTACAAATTTATTTGGGAGTCAATCTGCACAATCATTACATATGTAATGCTATAGGTAAAACATAGCAGAAAGAGAAACAGAATTAATAACAACTTACTAACAATTAATAAACAACTTTTGACCTGTAATAAGTAAATGAAGGATTGAATCAATATTTTGATGAAAATGTATATTTTTATTTTCATATATGTATGAAAGGAGTTGATGCAAAAAATTTTTTACATATACTCTGCAGTAAAATTCATTGTTTATTTTGTTATTAATATAATAATACAATACAAATTAAAATTCAATATTCATAAGTATTTAAAAATGACAATAATATACATAACTTTTCTACTGACGCATATATGTTTTATCATTATACATTTACCATGTAATAATATTAATAAAAAAGTCCTCCCCGACTGGGAATCGAACCCCGGTCTTCCGCGTGACAGGCTGGGATGCTGACTACTATACTACCGAGGACATGACACAAACGTGTTTCAAAATTGACAGTTCTGAATTATACAGTGATTTATTGAGATTATTATTTTGAAATACAAAAGACTAATATAATTATGAACATTTAATAAATAATACAAAACATATCACATAAATAATAATATTAATAAATATTTTATTATATATATATATATATATATATATATATATATATATATATATATATATATATATATATAATATTATAGGTATATATATCTTTATACAATATATATATTATTAAATTATATATACAAAAGGAACATTTTTATATTCGAGAGAGAAAGAGAGAGAAAATATATCTTCTGTCTCTCTCTTACTCATTATCTTACATATGTAATGATTTCACAGATTCACTCCCATACAAATTTCTAACATGGAGCGCGCGTATAGAAGTATAACTTCAAAAATTATCTATTACGTCATACGCCGACACTGATGACGTGATGTCCAACATATATATAGCAGTTGATGGACATTCAAAAATTAAAATTGACGTGTTTTAAGATTTTTTTAAAAGTCGCCTGTTTCTTAAATAATGAATTTATTCCATACATTTGCATCATACTGTATACTAATTGCCAAATATGTTTTTACTATACTCATTTTAAGTTATTGTACAAAAAATTAAAAAACTTTCAAAACACCAGTAAATGAACAGCAGATTCTAATAAATAAACAACACATATCCAGTAAATTAACACAACTTGTAGACACATATTGTGGGTATTATAATTATGTATTCATCACAAATATAGAAATAAATATGTATACCATTTGTATTTTACATTGGTATTAATTTTTTCCCTTACATTGTACGGGAGTTATATTATAAAACCCTCTAGCATTAACTTTTTTAGGTTCTGAAATTTTGAACAAAATGTTTTCTGAGAAAAACCATATTTGATCTGCGGTTTAAGGCCATTTTCACACTTTTCCACTGGAAGTTAGGACCATTGTTGTTACTTCATAGTCACTACTATCTTTATTGGTAATTTTCCTGGAAAATGTTGACCATCATATTTTACCATAACAAAATCACCTATTTTAAACATCACTGGTTTGTTATCAGGCACATAATGGTTCTCTACATCAGGCAGAATTATTTCTTCTTTACTTACTAATTTTTGTATGGATATTTTGTTTGTTTAATACCCTTTTCTTATTAACGCGATCAAGCTTGTTGTTTTTCTTGCTTCCCATTTTTGTTTTCGTTCTTTTTTTCTCGCCTGTATTTTTTGTAATTTACCCGTTTTGTCCCCCTCTTTGTTATCATAATAGTTTTTTCATTCCTTAGATATCAGTGCGAAAGGCATTGCTGCTTTTGGTTTGATTTTATGTATGGGCTCGTTTCTTTCACAGACTGTATATCAGACATAAACTTTATATCAGATACAATATTTATGCGTGTGTCTGTAATATTCTTTTCATCTTTTTGGCTATCAGTATTGTTATTAACTTCATTAGTATCATCGCCAGTCTTTTTGTTCTCGTCATTTCTCCTACTTTTACCAACCATATTTTCATAAGTTCTAAGTTCTGCACTTTTATTTGAAACTAATCTTATATCTTCTTTTCCATCTTCAGTCGAATTAGTCCAGCTTTCTGAATTGCTTCATACAAAGTTTCTGTAAATTCTTAAGACTGACCATTTTTAAATTCGGTAGTTTCCTCACCTAGAGCTATTTTGCTAAATTCAGATTCATTAATTTGAACTTCTTTATCTTCTATTTCACTCTCCAGTGCTTGAATTATGCTAGAATAAATTCTGTTACTTCTTTCATTCCTATATCATTGTTTGTACCAAAATAGGTAATGCCATCAAACTGGATAGGCAACTGGTCCATAACTGATTCCGTTAAATTGAGTTCAGTAGGGTTCAGTATCATTTAGGTTCAGACACTCTTTCCTATTTTATTTGTACACAATTTGTATACAGTGCGAATGTAACTTGTTTCATCGTTACATTGATCATTAAAAAAGAATTTTAAAACTTTATGGGTGCTAATGAAATCCTTATTGGATGGTTCCTCGGTTGGTTCTAATTCATTAGTGTTTATGTTTACCTCTTTTCCAAAGATTTCACTTCTTCTGAATGATATAAGCGTATAATGCGTTGAGGTATACCGGATATAAACCGAAGCGTCTGAAGCCATTCCTTATTATTTCTATATTTATTGATTGTTCAAATGCTCTTTGAAATAATGGGACAAATGTGACTTTTGCAACATAATTGTTAGTGGCTTGCTTATGGTCTTGTATAATTCTTTTCCAAGCAATTTTACGTGGCTTGAACATAGTGACGTCGCAAGGTTACAATACGTGAGTTGTATTCGTTGGTAGACAATATACGAGTAGTTGCTTTTTCCTACAAAATTCGTATAATTCGACATTAATGTGAGATTTATGGCCATCTAGGAATAATATCACTGGCAACTGTATTTTGTTTTCAATTATCCAGGGATAAAAACAATTTGCGATGTATTCATAAAATGTCTCTGACACCATTCAGTCAGAATCAGATTTACCTATGAAGAAATTACTAGGCATATATACATTGCCACATCTCTCGGAAGTCGTTTATATGGTATAATTACTCGTGGAAGGACAGAAACTCTATATGCTGACAAATTGCAGAGCACAGTAATACTCTTCTTTTTAGGGCCACTACTTATGTTGTAGAAATCTTTGAAACCCGTTGGTCCTAAGAGTTTGCCTGTCTTAGGACAAAACTGTACACCGGTTTTGTCAGCATTGTAAATTCTTGCTGGTTCTGAAGTAATGTCTTCACAAGGTAATCTTTGAGACCGTCAAACCAATTTCTCTTCAGTAACTGAAGCCCGCGCTTTAGAAATAATTTCAGTATTTCGTTTCGCAATAGCTTGCCTTCTCAGCAAAAAAAGCGGCAACCACTTTTTTCCTGGTTTCCCGTCAGTAAAACTAGTGATTCTATTACAGTCTCTTAAAATGAACTTGACTGCATTTTGTACCTCTTCTGAATGCATGGGAAAACCAAGTTTCGCTTTTGCAATTATTCATTCCTCTAGTTTTTTTCCTCGTCTTATGTAAGTGTAGCTTTGAGTCCCATTTTACGAATTAGTGGAGTAATATCTCTTATTTTGTTATTCAAAGTTGCTTTTGGTATTCCAGTTTTCGCACAGTTATCGTTTTGGTATTCGTAGTTTACTATGTAGGGTAGCTGAATAACTGTTCATTTACTGAAATTCATAAAAATATTAAGCTCCAGTGAATGAACACATAAAAATACGTTAAACTAACCTACAAAAAGTAGCTTAAAAATTGCAAATTTACACTACTTACAACTACTACACACTATAATAGACGCGACTTTAACAATAGCAATAACTAAAATCTAGAAAATTTTACAGTGGTTTGTAGTACGTACCTTATTAGCCAGTGTTCATACCACGGCGTTCAGTATGCACAGTAACAATCGGCCATTATAGTTTCTAATAATCAAGTGCCAGGTTTAAGCCAATCAATGTACGTCATATCAAAACACTCATATATACAGTATCCATAAAGCTTATTTTAACATATATATTCCGAATTTTAAGAATTTGATATTTCTGTTTCATGTTTATTCATTGGTGCGTGTCTATTTACTGGTAACTTTACGTTCTTCTTCTTCGTGTGCCATATCAGAATTATCCGACGTTTGCGATCACCATTGCGAAGCCTTCTCGATCTTCTGCAATATGGAATAATTGTCCTGCATTTAGTATCTGAGTCCATTCACGAATGTTTTGTAACCAAGAAACTTGTTTTCTTCCTACACCTCTACGGCCCTCTATTTTGCCTTTAAGGATCAGTTGTAATATTTTATATCGACTTCCCCTTACTATATGTCCCAGATAAGACATTTTTCGATGTTTAACAGTCTTTAGCAGTTCTCTATCTTTGTTGACGCTCCTTAGTACTTCTTCATTAGTTTTCCTAGGTGTTCAAGGTATCTTCAGCATTCGTCTATAAACCCACATTTCCAATGCTTCAATTTTGGTCATGATGGATACTTTTAGCGTCCACACTTCTGCACTATACAAAAGTACGGACCAAATATAGCACTTAACCATTCTTTGCCTTAGTTCTAAACTGAGATGGTTATTGCAAAGAAATGACTTAATTTTCATAAAAGTAGTTTTAGTCGTTGCTATTCTAAGTTTTATTCCTATGACTGGATCTAGTTGGTCCGTTATCACAGTTCCCAAATATGTCATTTTGTAAACTTTCTCAACTTGGACTCCGTTTAATTAAAGCTTTGCATCGGGATGTGTGTCACGACTAAACAGTAAAAATTTGGTTTTGTTTAAATTTATTTTAATGCCCATTTCCTCTTCTACCTCGTGAATACGATTAAGCAGAATTTAAAGACCTTCAATATTATCTGATAGAATTATTGTGTTGTCTGCATATCTAATCACATTAAGTAGTTCCCCGTTGATTTTTATTCCATATGGTTGTCTCTCAAGTGCCTTCTTAAATAACTGGTTTGAGTAAACATTGAACAATGTTGGCGACAAAATGCAACCTTGTCTGACTCCTCGTTGTATAGAGATTTCATTGGTGTAGTTATCTCCAATTTTATCACGAATATCATTGTCATCTATTCCGATATTTTTCAGTATTTGCATTAATTTTACATGCTGTACTTTATCGAATGCCTTTTCGAAGTCCACGAAACATGCAAATACATCTTTTCTTTGGTCACGGCATTTTTGTACTAGGATGTTAAGCGCAAAAAGTTTTTCCTTGGTTCCCATAGCATTTCTAAAACCAAATTGGGTATCTTCAAGATCTTCGCATTTGCGTCTAATTCTGTTGTGAATTATTGTGAAGAAAAATTTTAAGAGTGTGGCTCATTAGGCTCCTTACATTACATTAGGTACCTTTACCTATCTAGTTTAAAATAAAAGTGTTCAAATTAAAATAATATTTACGCTTAGCTAACGAACCTACTAGGTACATACCACGATAAAGATAATAAGAGTATAACTTGTTTTAGATATAGGAAATTGTGGTGAACACACAGAATTGCATGAATGTGCACGGTGTTGTGATGAACCAACGTGCGAAATAAGGGAACCAGATCCATGTATTTGTCCTAAAATATGCTTCAAGCGTTGTTTTTGTCAAAAAGGATACATAAGAGAGTCGAAAAATGGGAGCTGTATACCGATAGAAAGTTGTTGAAAAACTATATAATAAATATTTACTGCAATTAAACTATATAACACATGTTAATTTGTTTCATTGATATGTATTTTTAATAAAGAACCAGTTGGTTAAAATGAATTTTTATTTTTATCCGTAAATGAATGCAATAAAATGAAAAATATATGGTACTGAGTGGTGTTTTTAACTTAGTAATTGCCGACTTAAATCATCGATCAGAAAGTAAGTTATGGAATGACTAGTGACTGGGTCTTGGCAACACTAATAATGCCAAGTATACGCTTGTTCAATTAAAACTCATCTTTGGTCAAATTAGCCTTGGAAACACTGAAATCACTCAACTGGCATTTTGGAATGTTAGTTAGAACTGATCAGTTCCTGTTATTTATATTTGATTACGATTTTATATGTAGTGACTTAAAAATACTAGAGAGGGATACTAGAGATTAGAAGATGGTAACACGTTACAAGAAACCGAACAGAATTGGCGACTAATCTTAGAGCAGGCCAGGATCCACAAAGGATTGCTGAGCCATAGATGATGATAATGGTGACATTAACAAGCACTTTGGGCGTTTGTTGTGAACAAGCAATTCAAATATAATCATCGTGTGGTAAAAAAACAATTTTTTTTAACCACGTAGGATACTTGCTTATAAAGTTTACATAACCTAGAGATCGTACCAACGAAAACCTGTATAATGATACCAGTGGCGTAGCTAGGGGCCCCGTATCAAAGTTTGTCGCGGAGCCCCTTTCCACGACTGATATATGATGGTGCTAAAAAAATATTTAACAAAAGAAGCAAAAACACTTCTTGTATTGAATAAAATATTTATTAAATATATTTATAAAATATACAAATATAATTACAAATACAAATGCTCCTGTGAGCCAATAATATCTTACCCAAACAATTTAAAAATTAACTTTTTTTAAAAATGAAACTTTATTATTTATTAAAGCGCCCATAGCTGAAGAAGATTTAAATTTCTCTAGATTTTCGGTTTCTATAGACAATAACGACAAGTCTGATAGTCTTTCCTATTCCATAAAAGTTCTGAGGTAGTTTTTAATTAACTTTAATTTTAAAAAACGTATTTCAGTTTTGGCAGTACTTACCGAAAAGGTTAAAAACAAAAAATAGTTATTTATTGTACAAGACGATAAAATTGTACTTTATCTTCGAGAGCGTTTTTTAGCGTCGAGACGTCAGTCGAGACGCTAATTATGCTCGAGAATATAATATGATTTTATCGTCGTGTGCAATACAACATTTTTGTCAATAGCAAGACTTCAAGTTCAGGTGAAAAATAGAATTTCAAAGAAAATTGTAATTTTTAGCACAAAAATCGCAATTGTGTTGCTCCGTTGCTAGGGATATGAATTACTCTGTCAACACATGTCCAACAAATGTTACGTTTTGGTTTTTGCGGAGAATATTGTTGCGTTTTGTGTACAAAGTGAATACATACGAAATGGACGGAAAAGAATTGACACAAGAAAAGGAAAACCTGCCATCAGATGTAGAAAATGCAGCGTTGGAAGCAGAAAGTTTATTGTTGCCACAAAAATCTAGGATGATGTATGAGAAAGAATACCAGTCTTTTAAAAAGTGAAAAAGCATTAAGAACATCAATGGCGTGAGTGAAAAAATACTTCTGGAGCATTTTTCTGAAAAGTCGAAGAAAGCGATACCATCGTCATTATGGTCGTATTATTCAATGCTGAAGCGTACGTTGTTGGTGAATGAAAATTGTGACATTTCTAAATTCAGCAAAATAACCACCTTACTAAAAAACCTGAGTGAAGGATACAAAGCTAAAAAGTCCAAAATCTTGGAGTCAGATGACATTATTAAATTTCTGACAGAAGCTCCTGATGACGTCTATTTGTTGATGAAGGTTATTGCTATTTTTGGTGTGCATGGAGCGACTAGGTCCGATGAATTGTCCGATGAAGTTAGAAGTGTTTAACGTGGACGACAGAAAATCGGTGATAATCGTTTCATTATCTGATACTAAAACCAAGCAGGAAAGGTCGTTTTGTATTACTGACAAGAAAGTGGACTGAGTTTCTTGGAAATTGTGAGAAAGTATATTGCCTTGCGCCCTAAAAACGTACCTCACAGTAAGTTTTTTGTAAATTACCGACAGCAAAAGTGCACTACTCAACCGGTGGAGATTTACACTATATATAATATCCCCAAAATGATGGCAGATTTTTTGAAACTTGCAAATTCAGAAATGTACACGGGGCACTGTTTCCGTCGTTCTTCAGCTACTATGTTCGCAAATTCTGGAGCTGATCTAGTAAAAGTTAAACGTTTAGGTGGATGGAAATCGTCATCTGTTGCAGAATCTTACATTGAAGAGTCAATAAGCAATAAGATTGCTGTATTCAAGTGTATACTTGACGGACCAGAAAATCAATCCATTACCTCGAATCAAGTGTTTAAGCAAACGAGTACAAGTTGTGATGCTCCAAAAATAGATATTTCTAATAATGTTAATTGTAAAATTTCAGTTGTTTTTAATCCTTAATGTGTTTGAATTTGTAAATTTTATTGAATAAAAAAAAGTTAAAACATTTTATCTACTCTTGCTGTTAAAGTGTCACTTTATCTACCCTTGTGGTTAAAGTGATACTTTATCTACTCAAAACAGTTGTTATAGCAACACTTTAACATTAGCTATGGAAAAAAGTGCTTTTATTACCTCCGGAAAACTGGATGCAAGGTTATTATAGTTTATCATTGGTAATAATTCTGTAAGTTCTTATAACATATTAAATATAGATTCAACGTATTGAATTTTCTGAATTTTAGTTAGCAACCAGATTGATTTTTAAAGCAAGTATCTTCATAAAGATCAAATGAAATGTCTTAATCGTATTTAGCAATCAGTCTTTCGACTTGCTTTTTTATAATTTTATTTAGAAATGATAAAAGTTCTTGGCGTTGTAATACTTCAAATGTATTACTTCGAAACTTTTGTTTGGTTTGATTAATCCGTATATCTAAACAGCAATAATATATACCTTTTGGCCATGAAGTACAATTCCGTGTGTGAAATCCTCTCATCTTCTGATACCTAATCAAACAATCCTTTGTTGTTGTCTTTACTTACTTTGTGTCTTTTATTTTTACAAAAAGTTTTTTCTTAAAGTTTGTTTAGCAGTAAATTGTTGACTTTAATTATAGTGTATTTTTATGTATGAGAGAGTAATAAAACAATAAATTATGTATGCAAATCCCTAAACTGTTGATACGGGTGACTCAATGAAAAACAGATATTTGTCAACAAGTTTACAGAAGTATATAGGAAAACAATTTTAAATTGAGTATGACCACCAGGTATAAAGGTTGGAGCAGAATAGAATACAATAGTTGTGAGGGTTACTAATCCCTAAATAAGGTTGCCAGTGTCGGAGTGATGGAGGTTAACAGGTACTAATGAATTTGCAAGAAATGTAAGATGTTTATTTTATTGGTTATATATAACCAATAAAAGTTTAATAAGTACCTGCCTATTTGCAAAATAAAGTTTAATTCTTTAAAAAAAATAAAACGTTTTATTTTATCTGAAATGAGTGCATTCTACGAAGTAAGGGTTTCAACAATCAAACATTTAATTCTTTAATTCCAGGAATCTACGACAGTAATTGACTAGATAATTACCTTCTAAATTTATTCCACAGAAAATGTGATAGTGGGTTTTTCCATTTTGTAGGAAGGTCCAAGTGGCGTATTCAAAATTCTTAACAGTTCACTAAAAGTAGGTACTTCAGTTGCAAGGTGCAGTTTATTGTGTATACTAGTGTTATGGAAAATTTGGAAGTGACGTGTAAACGCCGAAAAATTGGTCCTCTAACAGTTAATGAAAAAACATTAATATTTAATTGTTTTAAATCATTTACAGACAAACGTTTATGTGAAAGTGTTGATGAGACCGTTGAGTTAGTTAGCAGTACACTTGGTGTTGGGAAATCTACGATTTACAGAGTTATTAAAGAAGAGAAATGTGGTAGTTTTCAAATGCCACGTAATGCTCCAGGGAAACCAAAATTTCAAATAGAATATCATTTTAAAGAAGGACTTCGACGGAAAGTGCATGAATTCTTCTTTAGACAAGAATTTCCAACATTGGATAAAGTTCTTGTCTCAGTTCGAGATGATAAGGATTACCCAGAAATGAGTCGAAGTACGTTATGGAAACTTTTAAAAGAAATAGGCTTCCGCTGGAAAAAGAATCCCAGAAAGTCTATTTTATTAGAAAGAAGCGATATTGTCATATGGAGAAGACATTTTCTAAGAACCATAAAGGAAATGAGAAACCAAAAAAGAAAAATATTTTATCTTGATGAAACATGAATCAACGAGGGTCATACACCAAATAAATTTTGGCAGGATGAAACTGTTACAAGTCAAAGGCACGCTTTTGTAAATAACTTATCTACTGGTTTAAACCCACCATCAGGAAAGGGACGCAGGCTGATAATAGTACACATTGGCAGTTCAGACGGTTTTGTTGAAGGTGGTTTATTAACTTTTGAATCAACTCGTACCGGTGACTACCATGAAGACATGAACGCTGATGTCTTTCAAGAATGGTTCGAACAAATGATAGATCTTCTTCCTAAGAACTGTGTAATAGTAATGGATAATGCAAGTTATCACTCCAGACTTATAGAAGGACTGCCCACAACCAAGTGGTTAAAAAAAGACTTGCAGAATTGGCTGAGTTCAAAAAATATTACGTACCATCCCGGATCTATAAGAAAGGAACTTTATTCGTTGTGTGCCCTTCATAAAGAAAAATTTAAAAAATACGAAATTGATGAAATTGCCAAAAATCGTGGAATGACAGTACTTAGATCCCCACCATATCATTGTGAATTAAACCCGATTGAACTGGTATGGGCACAGATAAAGAGTGAAGTTTCAAGAAAAAATACCACTTTTAAAATTCATGATGTTAAACAGTTGTTTTTGGAGGCCGTAAATAATGTAAAACCTGAAAACTGGGAAAAGGCAGTAAATCACACTATTAAAAAAGAGGAAAAAATGTGGAAGCTGGACAATATTACTGATAAAATGATCGAGCCAGTTATTATAAATCTTGGTTCTGAAAGTTCATCTTCTGAATCTGATTTGGATTTGTAACAAGTAGCTGTAAGTTTTATATTAATATTTTTATTCATCTATTTAACATACCTTAGACGGTTTTAAAAACTCTTTTTCTCTTTTGTAATTTTTAAAAATTAAAAAAAATGTGAATTTTTTAAAACCCTTTTTAATGTAGGCCAGTCAGTTCTAATATAGTGTGTGATAAAAGAGGTCACTTTTGTTTACATACACATAACACTTTATAACACTGAAATAATTCATTTATTTTTTACAATTATTCAAAGTAATTTTTCAATTAATCTTGAGCACGCCCATGGAGTGGTCGGAGCTACCAGTTAAAATTATGCTAATTACTCTCTCGTTCATAAAAATAAACTATAGTACCGACTATAAACATCCTGGGTAATCGATAATAGTATAAAAGGCCCGGTTTCAGGTAAAATTTAAATATGTTTCCTAGTAAAATTTGGCAATATTCATTTCTTGATGTTGATTTATTTGCGTAAAATCCAAACTCATTATAATTTCATTATTACAGATAAGGCTTACATTGACGAAACTGTACTGATAGGATGGTTTTTCGAATTCGATGGTAGTGCGCAAGGGGTTTGATAATCACCGTTTAAGTGGTTTTCAGGTATTTATATAATAAGTTTATGGAACTGAACACCAACCAGTATTTAAATACGCGTTCTTGATGAAATTTGTTTGTCTTTATATGTCACGGGAAGTGTTAAGTAGTATTACTCATTTTATTCATTACGTTTTCTATCATTATGTTTCGGCCGTGGGATAATAATAATGGAGCTTTTTCTAGTGTTCTGGTAAAGAAGAAACATTTATATGTAGATGCAAAGTAAATTGTAAAAACTATACAGTGATGAGTGTCTTACCACCCGGCAAAATAGCGGAAAGGATAGAAGATAGATTAAGTTGTGAGATAGTACGAGATAGACGTGGCTATTTGACTTCAGTCATAATTATACGGATGACCTCGAAAATATTTTATTTTAATAATTTCTGATGTTAAAATAAATGATTGAATACATTAAGATATATTATAGTAAAAAACATTAATTAGTAGCGATTTTAAATTATAAATCTTTAAGTTAGTTAATAATAAAAATAACTCAACTGAAATATTTGACTAAACAAAAGGTAGGTATATTCTGTCCGAAAACAATTATTGTATGTGGAATTGGTGTAATAGTTAGAGACGTGGTCTATTGACAAGAAGGTTGGGGTTCAATTCACACCAAGGATAAAATTTTTGTTTTATTCAATCCAAAAATAATAATAAATATGATACATATTAGGTAACAAGTTTTCGAAAAACTCATTATTTACAATTTATTCTTATTCCAATGTTATAAAATAGAAATACAAAATAATTCAAATTCAATTCCAGTTTTACAGTCTTCAGCTGTGAATGCAAAATAATCCGGTGAAGTCTGTTTAATGTCAAATCCATCACTAAATTCTCAGTGATAATATCAATTCCTCTGTACAGGTAATGATTTTCAAAACAATTGACAACATTGGAATGGATGCGCGCGAACAGCTGCCTGCTTTACAGCTAACCAAATCACCAAGCCTTCAGCCATCAAATAATAACATATCGAGAAGTGTTTTTGCACGGTAAACAGAAACTTTTTATTGAAAAAACAATTCGTAAAAATGGTTTTAACGGTCGAGGTAAAAGTGCAAATTGTTGTCTGGCATGTGAATGGATTATCAGACAACATGATTAGACAACAATTTGTAAATATGTTTCCAAATAGGCCGGCTCCAGCACGATCAACAATTCAGTCTATTATCCGTAATTTTTTTTACTTATGGATCAGTGTTCGCTCCAAGAGGAGTTCGTAGACGAAAGGAGGTAAATCCAGATTTGGAACTAAGGAACACTTTGATTTGTGCAAGTATTGAGCAAAATCCTACCCAATCAACATCCCGTCTCGGAGAACAATATGGAATTTCAAGATTTAGAGTAGGTAAAATTTTGAAAAGACATGGATACCGTCCCATTAAACTTCACAAATCCAACGAACAATTCCCTGGGGATTAATATAGACGTTTAGAATTTTGTCAAACTGCAATGGAAATGTCACATCAAGATGAACATTTTTTAGAGAACGTTTTGTTCACCGATGAATGTACGTTTTCATTGCATGGCCATCACAATTCAATAAATGCTCGGTATTGGTCTCGAGGAAATCCTCGTCAGATTTATGTCGCTCGTACCCAGCGTCCTCGAAAAGTAAATGTTTGGGGAGGCATAATAGGGAATCATGTCATTGGTTTATTTTTTATAGACGGTATGTTGACTGGGCGGAAATACTTGGAACTTCTGCAAAATCAAATTGTCCCAGCCCTTCCTAATTTACCAATTCCTTTCCATATGGTTTCAACACGATGGTTGTCCTGCACATAATTCTATCGTCAGTGAATATCTCAGTGCGACTTTTCCTAATCGATTGATTAGTGGTCACGGAGATATTTTTTGGCCTGCAAGATCATCTGATCTTGCACCTTGTGATTTTTTTATGTGGGGATATATCAAGTCCAAACTATATGGAATTGAAGACGATAGGCCTAATTCTCTCCAAGAATTAAGAGAAAAGATCTTTGATTCAATGAGAGGTATTGGTCCAGAAACATTAACTAATGTTAGACGAAACTTTTATAATAGATTGGGTTATTGTTCTGCTGCTAATGGAGGCTTATTCGAACATTTTTTGTAAATACATTTCATTAGAATAAAATACGTTTATTTAGAATATTTTTATAGAATTTCTACCTATTTAAACATTTTTTGTAAGTACATTTATTTAGAACGTTCTTTTATGTTTGAAGAATTTTTACTTTATTTTCGAAAGTACATTGTTTTTTCAATAATATTTTCATGTTTTACTATAAACACTTCTAATAAAGACTGAAATAAATGTTTAGTGATTTAAAGCAAAACGATATAATATCTGCATAAATTCAAATTTTAATTTTTAAAAAAGTAAAACCTCCATGTTGGATTCGAACCCTGAGCGCCTGGATGAGAACATCGTGCCTTGAACTCTGATCCACCAGACTTTTATAATTATTTAGTGACAGTTTGGGTTATTGTTCTGCTGCTGTTCAAATCATAGTAGAAATTATTCTTGGTTAATAATTTAAAACTTTAGATTACATAATCACTATTAATTAAATTACATTATTCACATTTTTGCTTTATTGTGGTCAATCAGTTTTTACTTTATGCGAAATTAAAAAATGGAAATACCTCACACATATGACGTTACACATAATAATTATGACCGAGGTGATTTAGCTCGAAGCTAACGTCTAAAGGTGTGAGACTATCGATAGTGGTAATGTAATGTAATGTAAATTATAGGTTTCTATCGATTATTTCTCACCTCTACGAGTTTCATCTCTTTTTATTTTACAAGGTAACTGTGTTTTCTATCTCTTACGTTAAAAGCCGGGTGGTAAGACACTCATCACTGTATACAGTATCTTAATTAAAAGACCACTTGACACACTTGACCACGTAAAAAGAATTACATCAAATCCCATAAAAACAGGAAAAAACGTGAAGATTCCAGTTTCACCAAATGTATGGACGAAGCCGATAAGGACTTGATACGTCGAAAAGTCTATACCATATACGAAAAACAACGCATACCTATATTAAGAGCTTTGAAGCAACTAAAAAATAACACTAGCAACTTTTTCACACTATTAAATACAAAATTTCCAACTTTTATTTTTTCGATGCACCCTACTGTAGAGCTACAAATGGTGGTCCGTCAAAGCCAAACGAAGAAACACCGGTTCATTGCATTATAAATGATATATTGGGCGAAAGAAGAAGCAATGGCATTAAAGTCTGCGTCAGATTTTATTTAAACAGGCAAGTTTTATATGACGTTCAAAATTTATTGAGTTTAAAAATTTTTTTTTAGAAATTCCTGCAGCAGAAGAATTATTAAATAAAAATAATGAGAATAGGCCATTAGAAATTATTTAAATAGAAATGCAAGAGGAAGAACTTACCGAAAATGAGGCAAAAATGAATGCATCGCCTTTAAGTTTATTAAATCCTGATGGAGGTGAATATTTTAATGTATATATTAAAATGTGTTTCATATATTTTCATTTTGTAGATTGTTCTCATTATACACCAATTAAAATAAAAGCCAACAGCAAAGGAATTAAAAAGAAAATGTGAGTTTTGTAGCAGAAATTATATTATGAATTTAATAAAATCAATAATTGTAGAAAAGGTCAGTGGGCATATGGCAAATGAAAAACGGTGCAAGGTGACTGATGCAAAGTTAGAAATGTAGGAGTTAAATAAGAAACGACTGATGGCAAGTGTAGACAGTAAGAGGAAATTGGCAATCTTGCCAAGGGAAATTCATGTACGAGGAGTACTCAAACTGAAGATGCTAAAGGAGGAGCATGACTTAAAATGTTTACAAATAAATAAATAGAACATCTGTGTTGTTATTTGTTACAAACTTGTTTTACAATTCAGTTAAATTAATTTATGGATTTGAATATCAGATGTCGCTATTTGCGTCCATTCGAAGCCATGTTAGAGTTGCTTCCTAAGACAGAAGAGATTTATTTTCACGTTCAGAGCGACTATGAATTGCCGTTCTGAAGAGGCCTATTAGGCCGAAATAAGTATAAGCGGATATACAGACGCATTATACGTGAAATCAAATCTTAACTGTCTTTTCCTTTTTTTTCAGTTAAATTACTTTTGTTTCATATTTAGTATTGAGCCAAAAAGCCAAGAAAATTTCAACAATAAAAACAATCATATTTTTTTTGCCAAACCCTTTATAAGTTACTAAAAATTGCAATGATTTGCAGTAAAATTAATTAAAAAAGTTAATGTCTTCAAAAATTTATTTATAAAGAAAAGAATATTAAAGTTAGTCACACAAGTATGTAATAAAATATTTTATTACATAAAATTTATAGGTGAAATAAAACCTCACCTATACTATTTATAGGTGAAATAAAAAAAATTCTAAAAGGTATCAAATCTGTTAAAAGAATATTTATTTACAAATGAATCGCATATTCTATAAAGGGAATAAGTCCACATCAGTACGAATTTAAAGTGAGATATACATTTTGTTAAACCAAAGTTGACGGACCAATGAGTCTATAAGGAAAATTTGTATCTTTCACCACACGCGAAATATCACACGATGAAAGTATTGTTGAGCGTATAAAGGAAACTAGTCCGGGACTGGTTACCTTTATACAATAATTCTTGTTGCGCCACCATCGTTTCTGTCATTTCGTCTACAGAGTCGTTTATTTTATTATTTCGGTTAGCTCTAACACGTGTTTGCATTGGTAGTTTTGCTGATAAACATTAATATTTTTTTTATTTTAAACAAAATATTATTCGTTAGAATCATGTCTGATATTTCTGATGCAAGTAGTGAAAGTATTAAATTGGGAAGAGAAGGTAAACGAAAAAGGGCGAGCGAAACCCTGAAAAATATAAGAATAATATACGATATTGTTCTGAAGCTATTTTCTTGTGGCATTTTAAAGTAATTACTATTTAAATGGGAATAAGCCACAATTAAAGGTTAAAGTTAGTTTATTGACGTTTCAATTTCCGCTTCGGAAATCGTCTTCAAAATAAAAACATTAGTAAATTAAACAATTTTTTTTTATAAATAAATTTATAATAAACTAACTTTAACCTTTAATTGTGGCTTATTCCCATTTAAATAGTAATTACTTTAATAATATACGAATTAAAGCTCGATTACTTGGAAGAGGTTATGTTAATCAAAGAGGAATTACAAAACCTAATCGACAAACAAGACAGGACTGCAGGTATGTATACTGTATCCAGAAATTTAGTGTCTCATTATAAAATTTATTTTATACATCGAATACATTTATCTACTGATGCAAAACAAATTATTGCTTATGTTTTTCTAACTCTTGTCGAAAAAAACATGGACAGTAACGAAGCCTTACATGAAACGGCAAATTTGACTAAAAAACCATTATCCACACTCAGAAAAATTGTAAGTAATCCTATTATACCAAGATTAATAGGACGGGATAATAATATTTCTCGGAAGCTCGATAGTGCAGATGGAGATCTTATTCGGCGCAAAGTGTATGCCTTGTATGAAGAACAAATTGTACAACACACTAGATATATTAGTTGACATGCTTCACGTCGACAACACTGAAATTAAGAGCGGTAGAACAACTGTTTGGAAATGTTTGCAACGTATAGGGTTTAAATACAAAAAAGTAGATAAAAGACAGGTACTTATGGAATCCAATCGTTTACGGATATGGCGAATGGAATATTTAAACAAAATTAAACAGTATCATCGAGAAACTCGACCTATTATTTATTTAGATGAAACGTGGTTTGATACTCACGATACGCCATCTAAAGGTTCGGTAGATAATAGTCAATCTTGTTCAACTCAAGCGCCTTCTAATAGAGGATAACAATATTGCATTCTGGATCAGTCTATGGATAGGTTCCAAGTGCCTTATCTCTATTAGCTAAAAACATCAGTGATTTATTTTTCGATTCCCATGACAACACAACTTCAGATATGTTTGAAGACTGGTTCAAAAATAAGTCGTGTGTGTGTGTGTGTGTGTGTGTGTGTGTATTTGTGCATTATTGGCTTCGGATTCTCTGTCCATTCGCTATCTTACAAACATAAGTTAATACCCAACATACCCCCTAATAGTATTGTAGTTATGGACAATGCAACATATCATAGTAGGCAATTAAATAAAATTCCCAGTTCAAGCGATACGAAAATAACAATACAGAATTACTTGTATGACAAAGATATTTATTTTTACAGATAATACTAAAGAGGATTTATTGGACATTTTAAAAAGTTTCGCATTGAAAAAAAAAACACATTTTTCTGATAATTATGCCGAAAATATGGTTCATACGATTTTAAGACTTCCACAATATTACTGAGTATTTAACAAAATCGAACATATGTGGCATCAACTTAAGTCAAGAGTTCGAAGAAATAATACTTCGCCACATTTAAATGCATCTGTCCTGCATTTAACTGAAAAGGAAGTACTCGAAATTAATGCGAATGTTGGAGAAATGCAGTCTCGCATATCATGAAAGCTGAGAATTCATATTTTCCTACATATAATATACAAAATGTTATCATCAATTTAAAAGACGACAGTTATAGTGACACGGATATAACATAATATCTATGTGATGTAATATTTATACTCGTTTTGTGTGTGTGTGTTTTGTGTTTTATTGGCACTGGTTTTCACAACCAACTCGCCAGTCAATTTCATAATGATTTTTTTAAACTATAACTTATTACTAACTCAGGGGAGTAATGTGTAGTGTCTGTGTTAAGTAAATGTCTTGTTACTTTAGTAAAGTCGACGTCATTGTCTTTACAAAGAGACGCTAATTGTATCCAAACGTCTGCGGTCCCTCAGGTGAGTACCGATTTACTCGTTTTAAAAGGTTCATATTTATTCATGTTGACTTGTTATGTTTAACTTTTCCGTTTCATGTCTGAAAAGTTGGCAAAAAATGATAAATTTCTTTATTAATAATTTCACGAAAAAAAAATCGGTTGCCTGTAAAGTCGGTTTTACGGGCGAAGATTTTACGTGACAACGTCTTTTTCTCGGTAGAATATTTATTGATATGAATATTATTAAATTGCACAATAGGAACAAGGAATTGAATGAAAATAAGAATTGCATTACCGATTTATTAGGTATTTTATATATTATTTATATTTTATATATTATATTTTTATATATTATTTTATATATTATTTATTTTATATTATATTATTGATCTTATTATTTTCTACAAAATTTATTTGAAAATTTTTTCGATATATCAATTAGTTGCGGAGATATCGATCATTGAAGTTATTGTTTGCTACCAGTATTTTATATATTTATTTTTTTCAGTTATAAAAAATTACTATTTCCAATTGTGTCTACCAAGTATGGTCACATGTATTTGCCTACATATTAAATAATAATAAGTACAGATAATGTTATGTGACGTTCACTTCTGATTATATATATTTTAATATTTTTAATTTTAAAGAATCAATTTGAAAATCAAAACACTTATTCAGATCGAAGGTTCAAATTTTTGCTAAATAAATTTGAAATTAATTAAAATTTGTAAATGTAAATGGTAAAGTTGAAAATTAAAACATTTACTAAAATTGGAATTTGAAATTCTTGCTAAACACAGTTAAATTCTAACTCCGCGCGTGGTGATTGGTCGGTTTAGTTCGTTTGTTTGGTCGCCCTGTTTTGACAGGTTAGAAGTTATAATTTGTTATTTTAAATGTTTGACTAGCAATACGCGCTGTTTCTTCTCAATCGACTGAATTACGATTGATTGCAGAGTGATTTAAACTAATAATTTACTTAACACTATCAACATTTGTCAATAGTATGACATAACCTATAAACTCAGTTTCTCAACTTTTGTGTCAATCTAACAATTAATCAATCAATCATAGTTTACGATAATGAAATATTAGTGTACAATTATTTACCTTTATTGTTGTAGTTGTTGTAAATGACGAATCTAAGCACTCCACATTTTCACTACAGACACAGCTGACGATACTTTCAACGATTTTCAACTTTAGCGATTCAACGCGCCTAATTCTCTAGTGCCGCGCGCAGCGGACCGATCATGTTTGAGTGGGAGAGAGACGCAAGTCATTCGCCGGTCCGGCGGGCCTCTCTCTCGTTCGGCGACTCACTGTAACAGACGTGAGCGGGCGTTACACTTTTTCTTAAATGACTCCGAGCCACAACCTAATTTAAGACGTTGTCACGTCAAAATTATTCTTTACTAAAGGTTGTGCATTGTTGCCGAGACAATTTGGGCCTGTAGGACCCATCGCCGGCTCTTCGGGCTTCTTCCTATCCCCGGAATTGGATCGGGTATTCACCATCTTTGGTTTGTCGCTGGTAGAAAGGTTAAATACCACCGCTGTTATAAATAACAGTTCCAGTGACAAATATTTGTTATAGGTAACAGTTCCAAGGAACAGTTACAAAGTAACAGAGCAAAAATGGAAAACAGATAGGTAAAAATGATCTAAGTATTCCTTGACTTACGGAAAGTATAACTTAGTAAACAAGTAAATTAAATGGTATAAAAATATAATGCAAAGAAAAATGTTTTTAAGTGTTTCTTGACTTACGGAAGAAACAACTTAGCATAAAATAGAAAATGAAAGAGACAAATGTATTAAGTATTTTCTTAACTTAAGGAAGAAAATATCTTAGATAAAATATCGGAAATAATAATGCAACAATGATTATGAAAATATTTCTAAGTATTCTTTTGACTTACCGGAAAAGAATGGCTTAGACGCACAATTAAAAGAACAAGTCAAATATTTAAAGAAATATTTCTAAGAGTTCTTTGACTTACCGGAAAGAACTACTTAGACAAAATACAAATCAAAATATAAAATAGAAAAAGCAAGATAAATATTTCTAAGTGTTCTTAACTTACGGAAGAACAACTTAGAGACAAAATACAAGAAAAATAAACAACCAAAACAATCAAATAAAATATCAAACAATCAGTACATGAACAAATATACATCAATGTAATATTCTAACCTGAAAAGGTCTGAATATACAATAATGCTAAAATAAAAAGGTATACAGGAAATCAGAAATAAAACAATAACTTAGTTGGAACAATAATAGCACCGACTAGGTCTACAGTAGAAGAGGCAAGCTCGACTGATGAGAGAAAATCTACCTGCTTTTATGTAAAACAAATCCTTTGTTTTACGTAGCAAAAGTGAAATTTCCCTGCATCGAATCAATTAGAAATTTGGATTTGGCCAAACTTGGAATTCCCAAGTATTTTGACCGATATCCAAATTCCTTGATGCGTCCGGCACGGCTGTCAGCTCCCGGCTGACACGCCTCCGGAGGACAGCATCACATAAAATTATTAATCAATAATCTTCCTTTTCTTCTTAGCCTTCTGTCGTCCATGTTTGGACATAGGCCTCTCCCAACTCCTTCCATCGGTCTCTATCCTGAGCAACATATTTCTAATTTGTTCCGGCTATTCTTTTAATATCATCAACACATCTCATTTGTGGTCTTCCTTTTGGTCGTTTACTTTCGTAAGGTCTCCAATGTTGTATTGTAGTATTCCAACGTTGGTGATCAATAATCTTATAAAATATTAAGTGGTAGATAGGGAAAATCATAATTATTAATTAATACTGAACAAAAAAGTTATCTTAAATTTAGATATACAAGAAAATGTTATTTTAAAATGTTGGTAGGCATTAAAAATTATGTCCAAGTTTAGATTCATGGCCTTCTAATAATTAAATAATACATTTAAAGTAAAAAGTAAATAAAAAAATACTTTTGCATTAGTTGATTTTGTATATTAGTTATCAGTTTATGTATTTTTTCCCTTAATTATCTAAATATTTATTTAAATTAAAAATGTAATGTAAATGCCAAATAAAGTATTAAATTCGTTAAGCCGACCCTTTTTACTATTTACCTGAAGAGGCAAATCTCTTGGCGTCGACTTTATCAGCGGGATACTTTTAAATTCTGCATAAGTCAGTTCTTATAATTGTGAATGAAGTTTACTTCTATAATGTTTATGACTATATACAGAGTGGCGCCCTTTCGATATATAGATGAAGGTTATGTTGAGAGCAGAGATATGTAAGAGAGGGGATATGACACAAACGATATTTCTGTATCTACTAAATGGGACCACTTAATTTGACAGGATGTACTCTCCAATATGGCGACGGGCAGGTCCGGATTCAAATTAATTCAAACTGTATTTACGATTTACTGTTTAGTTTGGGAATAAGCATTGAGTTAGATTAATAATAGTTATTTGGAATAAAATTACTTTAATTTTTAGTACTCTTCAAGTACACTTTAATAATAATTATAAAATTTATTACATACATAAAGTTTAAAAAAATGTACAAAACCAGTCAATGATATGGTTTTAAAATTATAACATTTACATACAAGTAAAAAACAACAATTAGCAAGTGCACTTACATAAGTTTATATACATTTAGATATGTTAGTTCCATGTACTATTAATATAAATTATATATTTATATATAATTATTTTATATATTTATATAAAAAATATAAAAATTAGTTATTGTGTATAGGTAGGTAGTTAAAGAATTGTATCAAAGACATGCCGTGTTCTTTATCCTTTTTTAACTTATTGTGGTTTCTATGGAATTGTTATATCTGCATATAAAGATCCCTTTTCCAGTAATGCGACCCTATGATAAGGGATATTATAGCTAGTGTCAAAGTCGCGGGATATTTTAAACGGTTGAAAATACTACTTTTTAGCTGTTGCAACTGTCAACAATAACTAACTCAACAGGCGATTGTCGATATTCACCGGCTTTTCGTTTATTTTCCGTAACATATAAAGTTTGAGACAGTCATCCTATGTATAAAGCTGGTACAAAAACTAGCTTACAATATGATGATATATCGAGCCCTCGAATAAAAATTAGAAAAATGAAAGAGCTTTATTATATTGATGTTAACAATGTTTACAAGAATTTTTAAACAATATTTTTATTTTATTTTTTTTTAAACAATTTGAATTCCACTAAAGTGTCCACTAAATAATACCACTTTATTAATAAGAGGTCTCATACTGAGAGATTTGTCAGTCTTACTCTGGCACATATAGAACATCTTAATATCAATATAGCGGCTTGCTACAGCCTTTATTAGGAGTATTCTGTGATTATCTGAGAATTGTTGATCAATGCTATGACTAAGTAAAAAAAAGATGTCTTTGTTTATGTACCTCCGTAAAACTTTTGTAACTAAATCGTTGGTACTCATACAAGTTGGAGAAGGGATTTCTTTTAAAATTGTCTCAGCCATAAAGCATATATCAATTACACTTTCAGATGGATATTGCAATCCTTTTTTATTTTTTTTATCAATAAATGAAAATAAAAAGTTGTTCCGAGTGACACTTACTAAGGCGCATAAACATTCACTACAGACTAATCTTTTTTGTAAGTAAAACACAACATAACCAGCAATGTATGTAGTTATGCTTTTAGAGTATTGAGAAAAAGGATTGATATAGCTGTGATCATGAATTATATCTACTGACACATCAGTATCACAACTATTACTCAATCTATATTCTCTGGAAGTGATATTAATGTGATCGGTAGGATTGCATTTTAAAATATTTAAATCTTTTAAAGGAAAGCAGTTACCACTAAATTTATTTTTCAGTTCAACATGCACCAAAATTTTTTTATAAGCTGACTGAAACTTCATTTTGTACACAAATAAAGTAGCTTTATTATAAAGAAAGCATAAATCATATTTTTAAACGCAAAAAACTGCTGTTGTTACATCAAAAAAAATGTCAAATAGTACATATTTAAAGAATGGCCAAAACAAAAATGTGATTAATTATTAACTAGTACTCTATACAAAATATCAAGAACCTTCTAGTTGAAATCTCTTTGTTCACACCTATACAAACTTATTTATTTGCAAATGAAAGCAAGTGAAATGTACAATTGAAGTTGTATACTGTGTAATGTCCAGGTGTAATTATAATTATAATGTCCAATTTACTAAATTTTGAAGGTTCCCAGACTATTTATGAACTGTATCCAGGCATTTCTCCTCTCAACATCTTTAGAAAATCTACAACCACATAAACCAAATTAAAAAGATTACATGTTCTTTTTACACGCGGCATCACTAAAAACGGAAGTAATACCGCCCTGTACACTATTTACAATTTCATACTAACCTATGAAAAGATATTCCAGTGGAGATTTTCTTATTATTACGAGTGTTATTTGGACACAAAATAAAAGAACACGGTGTCATAATAGTTTTACTTTAAATAAAAGTAAAAACCGTACAAAAATAAGCTCAAAATATTTTTAAAATTAAATTTCTATGCACAGAACTACTCGACACAAACAACAATCTGTCAGATACTCACCAATATGGCGAACCGATCCCATCTATTTCACCGTATGTCATATCCCCTGTCTTACATATCTCTGGTTGGGAGGAAATCTACTTATATACCTATAATATAGTCTGGTAATGGTTATAACAAAAGTTCATCTTGTACAAAAACTAATATTTTAGGACCAAAAAAATATTATAAATTTAAAATTATTTTAAATAAATGTATTGTAATAATTTGATTATTTTTCTGTTTAACATTTGCTTCTGAAAATCTAACTAGTTGGTCAGTACTACCTTTCTCAAACAATTTGATGTTTAATGATGGTTATTTGCAGGTACTTTTTGCAAGAACGCCGAAGCAATTTTGTGTTTCACGTATTAAATAGAGTTCATCATATATAGTGTTCATGTATGCAAAAAAGCATTTCTCAGTTTGTATGCATTGTCGGCAAAAGCAGTTTTTCGTTAAACTTCGCTCCTAATAAATGGTAATAAACCCACTGATAGACGAAGTCGACATCTTAAACGTGGTATTGCTTTACCCGATTCTGTTATTTTATAGATAAATCACATGTGCTCTATAGCACATTAGAATTTTTCCAAAAAAGAAACTCATTATGGTAGCAAGTCTCTTACCAACCTTGATTCCTCTTTAACCGTAAAAAAGATGTACGAAATGTTTTGCTCTAAAAATAAAGATTTGACGGAACTTGTTAAATATGAGTACTACTTGAAACAATTAAATGACAGTTTTGGATATAGGTTTGGTAGACCGCAGGTGGACATATTCCCGACATGCGAGGAACTAGGAGTCAAATTAAAGTCATCGGTACTAAATGATACCGAAAAACCAGTAGCAGCTGCAGAATTACTTGTGCATAAGAGGAGGGCTGCTAAGTTTTACAAAGAAATTAAATATGCAAAAGATATGTGTAATGACATAAAAACGAATGCTGCAATATTTTATACGTACCATGAGGTCACTGCCAAATGCGGAGCGAATGTGGTAGCTAGCTTCCTGCAGGATTATATAAAACAAATCCCAGACACTATCAGTGAATTACACGTATTCACTGATGCTTGTGAAGGCCAAAATAGAAACCATACCCTTGTTTGATTTTTCTTAAATCTGACCATAAATGGAAGATTTAAAATAATTCATCAATATTTTCTGGTTCGTGATCATTCATTTCTACCATGTGACAGAGATTTTGGACTTATACTCCCATGCAGTATGTGAAAATAATAGCAAACGCAAAATCACCGAGACCACATTTCACTGTTAAAGTGGCAGACACGCATGAAATTCTGGACTTTTTTTGATCTATTTTGATCTTGTAAATGTTTAAGTATTGCTTGGATGCTAAAAATAATGTCATTGGTTGTGCTTGAGTTTGATTTTGAAATTTTAAGAACGGAACATGAATCAGAAAAGATTATAGCATTCTGATCCTCTTCCTGAAGATCATATTCTAGTGCTTTTAGAATTGCTATTGCATCAGCTGTGAAAATAGATGTGTTTTTGTTTAACTTATATTTTTTCTGTATACGATTAGGTATAACGAAAGCGCAACCTGTACCTTCGGTGTTTTTTGATCCATCAGTGTATATAGTGACGTAGTTTGGATGTTCCTCTAAAATTTGATTTAGACTATATTATTAAATGATGCTAACTAAAGGGGTATATTCACATCACAGGAAACAAAGTGATCAAAGTAGTCGGTCCCTACCTTTGTTTGTAGGTCACGTTTCTTAATCCATCACAAATAGGAGGAGAGTTTTTATGAATCCAAAAAGGTTTAGTTAGGTCGTATTCGTTTAACTTATATATGCTGCTAATGGATGGTGAGTTTTTCTTTAGCGACTAAATAATCATTTTTTTAGCTAAAAATGATCTTCTCAGTTCTAATGTAGGTTCGATTGCTTCAGCTGTTAACGGTTTAACTGGTGTAGATTTCATTGCTCCCAGACATATTCTAAGTGATTTGTTTTGTATAATATCCAGCTTACGTAGATTTGTTTTATTGGCTGTTCCATAAAGTATACAACCATAATCAATTATTGATATTATGTAAGCTTTATAGAAAGTTAGAGCTGTTTGAGGTTCTGCACCCCACCAAGTTCGCATAATGGATTTTAAGAAGTTAAGTCCTTTATTGCATTTTATCTCTAATTTGTTCAATATGAAGTTTCCAGGTTAATTTTCTGTCTAATCTGATTCCTAAGTAATTGACATTGGTATCCACCGGAAATTCTATACCATTTATTGTAATTTTCTGCATCGGTTCCATGTTATGCCTGGTGACGATAATAACGTTGTAAAGCACACGCAGGAATAACAAACAATGAAATTGCAGATCAAATTGCCAAAGAAAGCATAGTAATGGAGGCACAAATAAATAACAAACTAACCACAGATGAACTAATAATCATAGCAAAACAGAGAATGATGAAGAAATGGTCCTATTTATGGCAAAAGTACAGCTTTACAAATCCAACACGTTACACCAGACTTGAAACCAAATTAAGGAGAAAACCTTGGTACAGTGAGTACTATTACAGTTGAAATCAGTAGGATTGGAGCAGAGGGTGCTAAGAATCTCAGAAAAATATCAGGAAACTACAAAGAGCAAGAAAGACTGTTGTATCAAACCAGAAGATGATGGAACTAAAGAAAGAGCTAAAAAGAATAAAATGGGACATCATCGGCCTCGAGCCAGCGAAATAAGACGAAGAGTAAAAGCCCAAATTACTCTTAAATCAGGACACGTATTTCATTTTAGAGGTGAAGGAGATACTACAAATGGTAAAGTGGGATTTATTATACATAGAAAGCACACACAAAATATAGTTGAAATTATGAACGAAGTACGACTACTCACTCGGATCAATAAATTGAAGAATTTTATGAGGACCTAAAAATAGTGCTGGTCAATAATTATGGGCGACTTTAATGCGAAAATGGATATTAAAAAAGATAATGCAGAAGTAGCAATGGGTAAGTATAAATATGGCGAAAGAAATGAACGTTTTTGATGAAAAGCCTCAGCGTAAATGGAAATGAATCAGCCCAGATGGTAGTATCAAAAATAAAATAGATTATATCATAACAGAAAAAAATAATCAAAGACTCAACAAATTTTTAATAGGAAGCGACCACATATTAATCCGAGCTAAGATACTATTAAATGTCAAATTGAAAAGAACAAAGATGGTCATAAAAACAAGAAAAAAGAAATGGATTTACCCAGAAAACAACGACCTGTATGAAGATATACTAACCAGACATATACAAGACTTGCAAAGATGAAATAGATGTAGAACAAGCAAATTATGGTATAACGAAAGCTCTAAAAGAAACGCAAAGGGAGTACTGCCCGAGAGTTGTGATCCATAAAGAAAAACTGAGTGAAAATATCAAATAGGTAATAGATAAAAGAAGACAACTGAAAAAAATTTTTAGGATTTTTGAAACATTTACACCAGGCGACGGAAACGATGGATCGTTAGACTCCGCCCCTCTTAAATATCAGTAAAACTTACATCAAAACTCGATGTCGAGTTGTCCGCTAGTTTTAATTAAAACTGGTATTCCATTTAAAACAATAAAGATAAAAAAAAATTATATGAAAGAATCGCTTGCTTGTGGTATTAAAATCAACTATAACAAAAGTCATTTAACTTTACTCTCTTATTGGAGGAGATATGAACGCACATAATTCTCTGTGGAGCTCATCTTAAAATGATAAAACAAGCCATTAAATTGTGGAGATAATTCAGAATCTAGATTATGTAGTAATGAATAATAGACAACCAACTTGATAAACGAAAACAGGAAACACAGATTCCATGATTGATGTCACATTTTGCTCACCTTCTCTCTTTGATAAAATTGAAAATCTTGAACTAATGTGAATATCATTTATCTTTGTAGTAAGCGGAACAATAAAAAACCAATTGGTCATTATACTCTCAGTTTACTGATACCTTATTAACTAACAACCCTTACGCGTCCTCAGACACCCAAGAAAAATATAATTTTGTTATTGACTGTATTAATAAGGCTTCTAAACAATCTATTTTCCAATATAAATATTTAAATGTAAACGTACTACCCCTCCGTGGTGGGATTCGGAATGTGATCCATCCGTTGCGGAAAGAAAGAAAGCATTAGTAAACTACAAAAAAATCCTTCTGAAAATTTTTATAAATGCAAAGAAGTGAATGCTCGTGTCAAAAAATTTCTGAAATTAAATGCCAAACAAAGTTGGGTTGAATGGTATTCAAAATTAAATAAACAAACTCCATCTAGTCTTATTTGGAACTAAGTAAGGAAAATGAATAGGAAAACAGTTAACTTTCTACTGCCTTTAAGTAACTCATGGGTAGATGACTTTTTTGATAAAATAGCTCCACCTTACGTAAATAACCAGGTAGATGTAATGGCATCTAAAACGCATCCATCTGATCAGAATCATTTTCTCTTAACACCTTTTTCAAGAGCTGAATTAGAGTTTGCCTTTGATAATCGCGTTAGATGGAAGATCTAAAAATAATTAGAAGTCTCTACTGGAATCAGACAGCAAATCTCAGAGTTGAAGGTGAACACACTGAATATCTGAAAATCATGCGTGGAGTGAGGCAAGGCTGTATTTAGTCTCCTCTAATCTTCAATCTGTACTCTGAAAGAATATTTATCGAAGCTTTGCACGAAACTAAAAAAGGCATTTTACTAAATGGTTACCGGTTAAACAACATCAGGTATGCAGATGACACCATAGTATTTGCGGACAACTTAGAAGACCTACAAGTTCTTATGAACAAAATCACGTATTACAGTCAACAATATTGAGTCTATATAAACGTTAAGAAGACAAAGCTTATGATAATTAGCAAGAAAAGAATAACAGAAGGTCAACTCTATGTCAACCAATCCCCTGTAGAAAGAGTAACGCACTACAACTACCTCGGCACCATAATAAATGAAGAATGGACCAACAACCAGGAGATTAGAGCACGCATCGGAAAAGCTAGATCCACCTTCAATCGGATGGGGGCCTTCTTCAAGAGTCACAACCTCTCTCTTGATACAAAAGTAAGAATGCTGCAATGCTACGTCTTCTCTGTTCTTTTTTAAGGTGTTGAATCGTGGACCTTGAATAAAGATATGTGCAGAAAACTGGAAGCATTTGAGATGTGACAATATCGAAGAATGCTTAAGATCCCGTGGACTGACCGAGTCTTAAATGAGGAGGTCCTCAGAAGAATGAATAAGAATCGAGAACTACTGACCACCATCAAATCTCGAAAGTTACAGTTCTTCGGACATATTATGCGAAATGAATCCAGATATGCTCTCCTTCAAGCCATCCTGCAAGGAAAAATATTTGGAAAACGAGGTCCGGGAAGAAGAAGAACATCTTGGTTAAAGAACCTCAGAATCTGGTTGATTGAGAGAAAGATTGCCATGATGATCGCCAACATTCGTAACGGATAGGCACATCAAGAAGAAGAAGAATCGCGTTAGTACTTCACCAGATGCAGTCAAATATCCTATGATACAAAATTTGTCAGATAACGGAAAATAATTACTTTTAAATATATTTAACCAGATAATTATTGAGGGTAACGGCATAATCGATTTTAAGCGTATTATAGTCGTCCCTATTTCCAAACCGGGAAAAAACCCTAAATTAGCTGAAACTTACTGACCTTTATCATTATTATCTTGTATATTGAAGAGTCTTGAACAGATAATTAGTCTTTTTCCAGGACTAGTTATGTACCTGCTTTATTTTTAGACATCAAAGGTGCTTACGACTCGGTATCTCTTACAATTCTCCAAGAAAAATAGTTAAATTTTTTTATATTCCAGCAAAGTTTGCTTCTAACATGTGGGTCTTCTTGTGTGTCACTAGATTCTTCACTATGTGCTTTTTAAAATCTGTCATGGAAATATTTTCTCCAGTTACAAGCTTGTATAAAATATGTCAATTTACCATAGATATCGTTAATAAAATTTCGAAAACTACTTTTCTAAACCACTTTACGCTTTTCCTTAAAGGATAAGAGTGACCCTAGTTGGTAAGATAAATTAACTACTAATTTGCCTTTAGAGCCTTACTTAAGATAGGCCACGCACTAGAGACTCTGAATTGGAAAATTGTTAAAAGCATGCTTAAAGTGATCTTCCAAAAAACTGGCGTACGAATTATTGTGTGTTGCATTAACCCGAAGAGATCGTGTCCTTCAAAGACAGTAAACTGTTATTGCTTTCCGAGGGGTTTATGCAGAGCTGGAGAGTCCTATAGATTCCGCCATCCTGGGCCTTCATATAAAGTTGCTGATGGGATGTTTAGATCTAAGAGGGGAACAGTGTAACGAAATAGTTCACCTCCGATGCGTGGTACTTGTCACAATTCTTAAAAGGATGCATCTAGAATATTCAATCGTTAGCGTCCTCAATATCGCCTATTTTTAATGCGCTTCCGACAGGAAAAATAGAGATGGACTACTCTGGACGATTCTGGAATAATGATTTTGGCATATATATAATAAAGATAAAAAAAGGAATGCTTCAAACGTTTGAAACAACGAACGTTTCAAACAACAAGAAAATAATAATGCGAGTTAATAGTAAAATAAAGGTAAAAAGTATCGGCATAGCTCGCAACAAAGGAAAACGTATATGCGGTTGACTTCCATCTTATACACATATTTTATTATATATTTTTTCCTTTGTTGCGAGCTATGCCGATAGCTTTTACGTTTATTTTACTATCAACTCGCATTAATCTTTTTCTTGGTATATATATATATATATATATATATATATATATATATATATATATATATACAGTATAGGTAAACGTTTATAGTTCCTTACGTGAGATGGAGTCAGACAAGAAGGAAAGTTCAACGTTGCCAAACTTATTGGTTTTATTTGACCTGTTGTCTTTTAGCATTTGAACAATGTTCTAAGATAATCAAATTTGGGCGAATTGATTTAAATGACAGCTTACTGTTTTTTATTGGGAATATGCTACAATTTTACTTTACAATAAGAGTAATTTAATATTTTGATTTCCACTTTGGAAATCGTTTTATATAAATAAAATTTATTCATGTTTCGTATTTTAACTACGATTTCCGAATTGGAAATCTAATCATCAAAATAAGCTTATTTTAAAGTCACATTGTGCCAAATAAAAATAATAAACTGCATTATGACGCCACAATAAAAAAGCTTCATACAAAATTATTTGGCAATGTCGCAATGTCAAAGGTGATCAAGATAAGGACACTGCTTTTAATATTTTGGGAACGAGTAGAGGTGGGTCGTTAAGGTTTTTATCGTTAATGAAACTGAACCGTTGTTCGTAAACAAGTAACGTTAAATTATTCAACTAGTTGTTTGTTTAACAGTAGTTTCAAGTAAGAGAGTACATAAACAAATATATTGGCTATTATCGTTTATGCGTGTATGTATTGAAGTAAATGAAACTAATGAAGGATATATTTAATATAACGTGAAAAATAAATTAAAAAATACAAATAGTAAATCGTACTTACATTTACATTACACGTTATTATTAAATCGCGAATCGTCTAAATTGACATACAAAAACATAAGTTTTTCCACTTTACTTGTTGTTAACCGTGTTCTTCTTTTATTTAAAATTAAACCAGATTTTGAACAAATGTTCACAAGGAACAGATGTTGCTACAATATTGCAATATTTTATGAACATAGTGGTTAAGTTAGGATATACATTGCCATGGTTTTTCCACCACTGTAATAGACAGTTCCAATCTTCGTTCGAATTTTTTCTGGGTAATATATCATCAGACAAATTCATGTCGACTTCTTATATAGCTCTCGATACAGGTGTACGTTTAGATGAGTCATGTTCAATTAATTCATCAAAAATACACCACTTAAGTCTTCTCTATCGGTTTCTTTTTCTTGTAGTGGTTGATTTTCAATAGTACAATCTTCTTTTTCTTTATATATAGAAGTAACCAGCTTCTTAACTTTTTCTTTTGTTTTTTTAGCTTCATTTTTATCAGAAAATCTCTGCATTTTAAATCGTGAATTCATAAATGTACATAATGACAATGTGCCACTCTATTCTATCCCTCTAAATCTTTCTGGTAAATCCGGTTTTAGTAATTGTACTAGGCCGAAATCGGCCCCGAAGGCAGATGAATCAACAAATAATGATCAACGGCATAAGAATGCAGAAGGCAAAGGGGAACCACTGCATTAACGGCTCATAGAGCACCCCAGAAAATTCACCATAGAATTGACACTGCAATTGCAAACTGTTTGGGAACTTTGTTATGTTGTAATTGATACTTTAAAAGCCTTTCTGAAGATAAGGTACTTTTTTTAAATGTTTTTTTGTCGAAATGTAAAAAACAACTTTTTTTATTTTATCTATTTGTACACGATAGCTTTTAAGTCCATTCTTCACCAATAAATTTAACGTATGAGCAAAACAATTTAAATGTTTCCTTTCCAAAAACATTTTTAATAGCTTTGACTATATTTGAGGCATTATCAGTTACTGCAAAATTTACTTTTCCTTTTAGACTCCACTGATTAATAATTTCACTAATTTTAAAAGCGATGTTTTCTGAATTATGGTTTTCAGAAAAATGGCAACAGCTTAATAAAACTGTTTTAAATTTTCGGTTAAATAATATCCAGTTAATGCGATGTAACTCTCAGTTACTCCAGATGTCCAAAGGTCAGTAGTAATGCAGATATTTTCAACTTCTTTAACAATTTTGACACAGTTTTTCTTGATTTTTTGACCTGACAAAGTTTTTCTTGATTTCAGTTTATATCCAGGAATCCACCTTGCAAACTTTTTAAAAGCTCTTTCTTTTACTATGGAAAACGGATAAAACGAGTCTTTGCATAGGTTTAGTAAATCCATATCTATTTGTATATTTTGTTCGAAACTAATCTTTTTATTAATGGAAGTATCCATAACCTTTTGACGCTTGGTTGGCGGTGGCAGTATGTCAGTACTTGTAGTAGAAGTAGTCGTAACGGACAGAAATGCATCAGGAGAAATTTTAATCATTACAATATTCAGAAAGTGGAGCATAAAAGTTGCATTTTCCACAATTGTGCATTTTTTAAAAATAAAATTATTATTCTTATACTAGGTAAATAATTTTGATTAAGAAAAAGACTTCTTACTTGAATATTTACAATAAATAAATCCTTTGACGAACTCTCAATAAAAATTTAAAATCGAAAATGCAGATTAATCGAAACTCATTCATTAATCAGAATACCTTGTTATTTTATTTTCAACGTCAACCGATCGCCCGACTGTTCACCGTCCCGACAGAGTCGCATGTTATTTTTAGTTTTGTAGTAGTCTCTCAGATCATCTAATCGTCCTCGTCGGTGTAAAGTGTTCGTTGCTCCTGTGTTTACGTCTGCACAAAACGTAGTTTTTTTGAATCAACCATCAACTAGTTGGCTTACCAGTGAGAAACCGTAGATTCGTTAACGACAACTAAGGATTTAAAATGCAGGGATTTTCTGAAAAAATTGAAGCTAAAAAACAAAAGAAGAGTTAAGAAGCTTATTGCTTTTATAATTAAAGAAAAAGAAGATTGTACTATTAAAAATCAACCAGTACAAGAAAAAGAAACCGATAAAGATGACTTAAGTGGTGTATTTTTGTTGAATTAATTGGACATGACTCATCTAAACGTACACCTGTATCGAGAGCTATATAAGAAGTTGACATGTATTGTATTGTTTAATTTATTTTTCAAGTTATAATAAATATATCCTTCGTTAGTTGCTTTCACTTCAATACATATACTCATAAACGATAATAGCCAATATGTTTGTTTATGTACTCGCTTATTTGAATCTACTGTTAAACATTTAAGTAGTTACTTGTTTATGAAAAACGGTTCAGTTTCGTTAACGATAAAAACGTACATGACCCACCTCTAAAGTACACAGCCTAGCCGTCAACCTATGTCCTATCCATCCATCCTATTGAAGAAGTTGGATGAATGGCGATGTTGCCAAAATTATCTAGTTTTATTGGAAATAAGGTTACTATTTCCTCAAATAATAATGCGAATCTGTAAATTTCTTATGGATTTAAGACATTTTGTACCAGTATTTGTGTCATTTTGTTTTTAATATCATCATCCTGTTTTGAATGGCAATATAACCGCGCCACTGATCGCCAATTTTTTATATCAATTCAATGCTTTAATTAAAATATGTAATAAGGCAACCTTGCCGCTGTTCCTTAGGTATTATAAGTTTGATCGTAAATAATCGTCTCACTGGGCGTCTGTTATAAATGTAGAGGGAAGATCAAGGGGAAATATGATTGTTGTCTTTGTCTATTCGCTGAAAATATGATTTTATATCTGTGTTAATTATTCTGTTAAATTCTACAATACCGACCATAAACTTTTACCTATACTATATTTATATATATATATATATATATATATATATATATATATATTGTCATACTTTTTCTTTTCCAACCAAAGAAAAATAAATAAAAAAAATCCATCGAAATAAAATTTTAAGAAATCATTATAAACAAAAATGTATATATTAATTTAAGATAAGATTTAGTGTAGATAAGAATAGACATTTGTTTGGCAAACGACCTGTTTCCGTTGCAAACAAAATTATCAAAAAAACCTTTGTTTAGAATTAGAAGACATTTTACCTGTAAGTTAATCTCTTCATTGTTTGTAGAGTCGAGTATTAAATGACCATATTCTAATCTTTTGAAATATGTATAAATGATGTATTGAAAAAAACCAATTTTAAAGTAAGCTATTTAGTTTTCTCTGAAACCGAAATTAGGCTTTTCCAATATCATAGTAAACACAATTTAAGCTTTTTGATTGGACGGTCGTTTTTAAATGGGAATTTGGGAGTCGATGATGAGACAGGAGAAGTCAGTAATATTTTGGTCATCGAAAGGAAACAGTCGTGTGTCTCAAGATAGGGTGTGGTTCGTGAGTTTTGGATACCGGCGTAACGAAAAGAAGTGAATAGTTTGAAGAAGGAGATAACAAGTAGATTAAAAGAGGTCCTTGTATCTACCGTGGGCATTTTATAAAGTATATGTGAAAGTATTCTTACGGCATCAAGTTGACAAAAGGAGGTCCTGGTGTCATAAATAAGTAGCGGAGTTTGGAGAAGAGAATCAGGTGTTTTTTGTGTAGTCTGCAGGAGGTTTACAGAGACGTAAAGAAGGAGCCGAGGTGCCAAAAAGGGGAGATCACATTTTTGAGGAGACTGGACTTTTCTGGGTATGTTCCAACATACAACTCAAGAAGAAAATAAACTGTAAGTGTTTGTACAATTGAATTTTATATCTGTGAAGGATCGTTTCGACAACATGGTCATTAGCATTAAAATTTAAGAACTGAGGTTTTGTTAGGCTAATCAAAAGTTTAAAGTTTTGTGGTTTCTATTTTCAAGTAAAGAGAAATTTAAGTAAAATTGGTTTTTCACGTAATATAAATGTATGTAGCTTTATAATCTCATTATCATAGTAATTTGATTTATTTTCTTGTATGCTGATTGATAAGATAACGACAGAATTTAATAATTGTTTTATTCGTTCATATAAAATAAAGAAACGTAAATCTTTGTAATATAATATATTTGTATTATTATCCTTTCTTCTCTATCCCGATAAAAGACAACTAGAAAATCTTTTGAATCCATCGAACACAGGTAATATAGGAATTATTTTACTTTTGATAACAGATAAGCTATAATTTTTTTATTGGCTCAATAAACTAAGTTTGAACTCAAAATAAACAATCATAACAATATATACATATATATATATATATATATATATATATATATATATATATATATATATATATATATAAATATATATATATATATATATATATATATATATATATATTATATATATATATATATAAATATATATATATATATATATATATATATATATATATATATATATATATATATATATATATATATATATATATATATATATATATCGAGAAAAGGAGTACGACCGTGAATCCAAAATAAACTAAGGTACACTCGAAGAGTGGTGGGTTTTTCGGTCAAAGTGGAGAAATAAAAGACAACGAAGGTGGCTACTTCATCTATTTATTGAAGACGTTTCGCTTTCTGCTCAGAAAGCATCATCAGTTCATCTAAAAAGAACAATATAAAACCAAACATCCATAGAGAAGTTACAATAAAAGTGTGTTACCTTACAAAGACATGTAGCAGTCAATGATGTTAAAAATATGAAAAAGCTTACGAAACTGGACATTTAGAGTAAAGTTGTATAAATCAATTAATTGAAACTTGGTATAGTTTGCAATTTAACAAAATTAGCACAGCAAAAGAACACTTTACTTTTGATAACAGATAAGTTATAATTTTTTTATTGGCTCAATAAACTAAGTTTGAACTCAAAATAAACAATCATAACAAATGGCGCCCAACGTGGGGCGTAGAAAGTATTTCTAGTTAAAATTTAAACGGATAGAGAAAGAAAGCAGATTGATTGAAAATTTATTTGCCGATGGTTGAAGTTTATAATATTTGCTTTTATGACATTACATTTCAAATTTCTCTAGGTACAAATTTTTACATGATCTAATTTATGATATTTGATTGATTTTTACAACTGACAAAAGTTTTAAAATTTTATTGCATTTATTTGAATTTATTGCATTTGGGATAAGAGGAAAAGTTTTCGTCTTTGCAACATTACTCGAATTTCACATTTGGCGGGGATAAATAATCTAACGAACATGTCGACCACAAGGAGTCAAAGCAAAACGCAAGAAAGGAAAGAGGATAAGATAGAAGAGGAAACAATTATTGATGAAGGATCGGATAATGAAGGAAATGCGACAATAATGGAGGAAAGAAAAGAAACAGGGATGCTGGAAAAATTATTAGCAATGATGCAAATACAGACACAAACAATGAATGAAACATCAAAGAAAATGGATAAAATGGATAGAAATCAACAAGAAACATCACAAACAATGGAAGAAAACCAACGGGAAACAAGGCTAGCAATAGAACTAAATAATAGAAATATAGAGCAGCGTTTGGAAAACTATGAACAAAAATTAGAAGAAAATGATAGAAAAATGGAAAAGTGTTTGGACAAATATGAAAATGAGGTAAAAGTCTGTTTAGAAAAAGTCAGAGAAGAAACAGAGAGGAAACTAGAGATGCAGAGAGAAGAAATAGAAACTAAAATGAAAGATATTAAGACTCTACAGAAAAAGGAATTAGAACAGTTAGAAACAAAATTTGAAATGGCTTTACAAGAAGACAAGAAAGAAATAGAAAAACAAATTGAGGATATCAGAAAACAACGAGAGATGGGATACAGGAGAGAAGTACTCATCCAAAGTCCGGGTGACATAAAAATACAGTTTGGCGGGGACGTAAAAAAATTACACCCGGTAATTTGCATCAACAATTTAAAAAAGAAATTACGACATATCGGTAATTTCGAAACAGCAAAGGAAACGATAAGGAACCATCTTAAAGATGAGGCAAGTTTATGGTTTGATAGCAAAGAAGAAGAATTACAAAATTGGCAAACATTTGAACAAAAATTTCTGAATTATTTCTGGGGGAAAATACAACAGATAGAGATAAACAAGGAATTACAAAATGGGAGATACCAGGATAGTATGGGTATATCAAAAAAAACATATGCCCTACAACTATACAACAATGCAAGACACTTACATTACAACTATTCGTCCGAACAGCTAGTGGAACTAATAGCCAGACATTTTGAAGATACCTTAGAAGATCACATAACTCTACAAAACTACAAAGATATTGACAGTTTATGTCAATTCTTACAAATACGAGAAGCAAAATTAAGAGAAAGAAAAATGAGGAGAACGCAAGAAAATTATAGACAACGAGAAAATCAAGACTATAGAGATAGAGGACAAAACTTTAGGAGAGAATACACGAGAAGAGAATTTGTCCCGAGGAGGGAAAACGAAAGTAGAGACAACGGAAGAGTAAATTATGAACAAAGAAATCGGCAATGGAACGAAAACAGATATCGAGAGAACCAGAATAGAAACAACAATCGCACATATCAGAAAAACCGAAATAATAATAGAACGAATGAACCGGAAAATCGCGGAAACCGATACGGGTCCCAGAGACCAAGAGAAAATAGAAGAGCGGTCAACAACACACACATAGAGGAATATGAGGATGAGAGACAAAGCGACAGAAATAGAAGCGAACAAGAACAGCAAGCGTCTTTTTCACGAAGGCGCTCACTAAAGACAAAGAAACAAACAGGAATTTTTTGTCACCCGAAGGAATTTATTAAATTGGCAGAAAATAAGGACAAAATAAGTGGAGCAAATCTGACATTTGTAGATGGTTTTATCAACGAGACACCGATTAAAATTATGATTGATACTGGATCGGAAATGACACTGATCAACAGAAAACTAATAGAGGAAGTTAATTTAACGAATTTGATCTACAAAATACCACGGGTAAATTTGGTGGGTGCAAATAAACGGACATTGGCAACGATAAATGAGGGAATACGAGTGAAAGTACGATTGGATAAGAAATTTTATGCACTACAATGTGTTGTGATGCCAAACATGTCGCATGATATGATCGTAGGAGTGGATGAATTGGCAGAAAAACATGTGGTGATAGATTTCAAAAATAACACGATGAAAATCACAGAGGAAAAAGAAGAAGAACAGGACAGTCAGGAAAATGAACATGGGAAAAAGAAAATTGATAATTCGGAAAAAGAACAAACAGTGGAAATGAATTTGGCAACGAAGCGAGGACAAAGAAGAAAAGGAAGAAAACTTAAGAAAAGGATAATGGAAGTCACTACCGGAGATTCCTCAAAAGAAGGGATAAGCCCCGAAGAAGAAAAAGAAATAGTGTCAACAAAGGAAAATGAAAAGGATATGATTGAAACAGTGGTATTTAAGGAAGAGATTGATGAAAAAGAGGAGGAAAAATGTGCGATAAATATGTGTCAAGAATCTGAGGAAAAAGAAAGAAAATTGATATGTGGAGAAGAAAAAGAAAATGAGGTGAGACTGATGCTAAAAGAACACGAAACTTTAATAAATGAGGAAAACAGAGTGGAAAAAAAACACCAACATTCTTTTGAGGTTAAAAACTTTGGAAACTTTCAATCGAAGACGTACCCGATCCCATATAAATATCGACGACAGGAGGTGAAAAGAGAAATTAACAAAATGTTAGAAGATCAAATCATAGAGAGATGTGACTCGCCGTACATCAACCCAATCGTGATTGTAAAAAAAAGCAGTGGAGAATTGAGGCTTTGTTTGGATGCCCGGAATATAAATCAACACACGGTATCTCAATATGAATCACCCCTCAACATCGAAGCTATTTTTGGGAGAATTACGGGAACACACATGTTTTCTAAAATTGATTTGAAACATAGTTTTTGGTTAATACCGTTAGCAGAAAGATGTAGAAATTACACGGCTTTCTCAATCGATGGTATTGTATACCGATTTAAAGTAGTACCGTTTGGATTACAAAGTGCGTGTGCAGCATTGGTAAGAGCCCTCCATACAATATTAAATAAATATGAAGATTTCATAGTGCACTACATCGACGACTTACTCATTTATTCACCAGATACATCAAGTCATTTGGAACACATAAAGATTATTTTGGGAGAATTGGACAAGGCCGGATTAAAACTGAATATTGAAAAATGTCAATTTTTTCAAAAAGAAGTGATATATTTGGGATTTAAATTGGACACACAAACAGTTAGTTTAGCCGAGGACCGGGTAAAACTCATAGATGAATACCCAAGACCAACGAATTTAAAAACATTGAGAGGTTTTCTCGGGACGATCAACTATTTTAAAAAACTAATTCCTGATTTAAGCCAGAAGGAAATTCCTCTGATCAAATTATTGAAGAAAGGTGTTAAATGGAATTGGAAAGAGAAACAAGAGAAAGCTTTTCAAATTTTAAAAGAGGAATTCTCGAAAGGAACGAAAATATATCACCCCATGTACAATTTGCCTTTCATACTACGAACTGATGCATCCATACAAAAATTTGCGGGAGTTTTGTCGCAAATACAAAACAATCAAGAAGTGCCGATTTGTTTTATTTCCCGGGTGACAAAAACACACGAAAGAAAATACAGTGTGACTGAACTAGAGTTTGCTAGCGTACTTTTCTGTGTAAATAAGTTAAGATTTTATCTGTTGGGAGCAAAATTCACAATCGAAACTGATCATGCAGCTTTGGTACATATAATGAAAAATCGTCTGGTTAACAATCGTATACATAGAGGCATTTTGTTACTACAGGAGTATGACTTTGAGTTTCGATATATAAAAGGAAAAGACAACATTATAGCCGACGCTCTCACAAGGGATGAAGACTCGGGGAAAAGGAAGCAATTGCTTTTCATGTAGGATTGAACATTTTGACACAAGAGGAAGGGGTATTTTCGTTAAACGAAATTAGAACAAATCAAGAAGACCTGGAAGAAAGAGAAAAAAGAAGAGCGGAGAGGGAAAACGGTATATTTTTCAAACGAATTGATGGAAAGGAACTATACGTGATAACACAGACATTGGCAGAAAGGATCATACAGAAATTACACGAAGATAATGGACTTATCGGTAGCAGAAAAGTCTGGTTGGTTTTTCGAGAAAATTATATTTGCCGACAAGATTACCGCATCGCAAAAGAAATTACACAAAAGTGCCAGATCTGTCAAAAATATAAAATTAGAAATTTCAAAAATGAAAACGTTACAAAAAATATTATATCCCGGAACAAATTAGATATTGTAGCAATAGATATGTTAAGCGATCTAATTATGACGACGAAGAGGAATAAACATGTTTTAGTCATGGTAGATGTGTTTTCCAAATATGTAAAATTATACAGTTGCCGCACCACGAAAGGGGAAGAAATAATGAGAAAAATCGACAATTTTATAGCCACCGTAGGAACACCAAGAAGGATTCTTCTAGACAATGCAACATATTTTAGAAATGATCGTTTCAAGGGACAACTTCGAGAACGGGGAATAGAGACAAATTTTGTTAGCATCAGACATCCACAGAGTAATCCTTCGGAACGTTTTATACAGGAAGTGACGAAGTTTCTACGGATTACAACAGAGGGTCAACATCGACGATGGGATAGGAAAGTCGCCGAAGTAGAAACGTATCTAAATACCATCCCGAGCACTGTAACGAAAGAGACCCCAGAATATATAATGAAGGGTATAATGCCACTAAGACCATGGGAAGATAGAGAACAAAAGGAATACACACAGATAATGGAAAATGTGCAGAGGAGATTGCGGAGAGCAAACGAAAAATATGTCCAGAGGCAAGACCAAAATAGAAAAAGAAGACCAGTTACTTTCAAAAAAGGTGAGAAGGTTATGGTGAGAGCATTGCGCGTGTCCAACATACCTAGCAACGTGTGCGGAAAGTTAATGCCTGTTTTTGAGGGTCCGTACATAGTAAACAATGAGAATGGGATAAATAGTTATGAGTTGAAGCACATAGAATCAGACAAGATTAGGGGAATTTATAATATCAACGATGTTTACAAATATTATGAATAAAATGTTGGTATTGTTTTTGCATAGAGAAAAATCCCTGCATAATTTAGTAATTTTTATCATATGCAAAGGCGGGGATTTGTCATACTTTTTCTTTTCCAACCAAAGAAAAATAAATAAAAAAAATCCATCGAAATAAAATTTTAAGAAATCATTATAAACAAAAATGTATATATTAATTTAAGATAAGATTTAGTGTAGATAAGAATAGAAATTTGTTTGGCAAACGACCTGTTTCCGTTGCAAACAAAATTATCAAAAAAACCTTTGTTTAGAATTAGAAGACATTTTACCTGTAAGTTAATCTCTTCATTGTTTGTAGAGTCGAGTATTAAATGACCATATTCTAATCTTTTGAAATATGTATAAATGATGTATTGAAAAAAACCAATTTTAAAGTAAGCTATTTAGTTTTCTCTGAAACCGAAATTAGGCTTTTCCAATATCATAGTAAACACAATTTAAGCTTTTTGATTGGACGGTCGTTTTTAAATGGGAATTTGGGAGTCGATGATGAGACAGGAGAAGTCAGTAATATTTTGGTCATCGAAAGGAAACAGTCGTGTGTCTCAAGATAGGGTGTGGTTCGTGAGTTTTGGATACCGGCGTAACGAAAAGAAGTGAATAGTTTGAAGAAGGAGATAACAAGTAGATTAAAAGAGGTCCTTGTATCTACCGTGGGCATTTTATAAAGTATATGTGAAAGTATTCTTACGGCATCAAGTTGACAAAAGGAGGTCCTGGTGTCATAAATAAGTAGCGGAGTTTGGAGAAGAGAATCAGGTGTTTTTTGTGTAGTCTGCAGGAGGTTTACAGAGACGTAAAGAAGGAGCCGAGGTGCCAAAAAGGGGAGATCACATTTTTGAGGAGACTGGACTTTTCTGGGTATGTTCCAACATACAACTCAAGAAGAAAATAAACTGTAATTGTTTGTACAATTGAATTTTATATCTGTGAAGGATCGTTTCGACAACATGGTCATTAGCATTAAAATTTAAGAACTGAGGTTTTGTTAGGCTAATCAAAAGTTTAAAGTTTTGTGGTTTCTATTTTCAAGTAAAGAGAAATTTAAGTAAAATTGGTTTTTCACGTAATATAAATGTATGTAGCTTTATAATCTCATTATCATAGTAATTTGATTTATTTTCTTGTATGCTGATTGATAAGATAACGACAGAATTTAATAATTGTTTTATTCGTTCATATAAAATAAAGAAACGTAAATCTTTGTAATATAATATATTTGTATTATTATCCTTTCTTCTCTATCCCGATAAAAGACAACTAGAAAATCTTTTGAATCCATCGAACACAGGTAATATAAGAATTATTTTACTTTTGATAACAGATAAGCTATAATTTTTTTATTGGCTCAATAAACTAAGTTTGAACTCAAAATAAACAATCATAACAATATATACATATATATATATATATATATATATATATATATATATATATATATATATATATATAAATATATATATCTATATATATATATATATATATATATATATATATATATATATATATATATATATATATATATATATATATATATCGAGAAAAGGAGTACGACCGTGAATCCAAAATAAACTAAGGTACACTCGAAGAGTGGTGGGTTTTTCGGTCAAAGTGGAGAAATAAAAGACAAAGAAGGTGGCTACTTCATCTATTTATTGAAGACGTTTCGCTTTCTGCTCAGAAAGCATCATCAGTTCATCTAAAAAGAACAATATAAAACCAAACATCCATAGAGAAGTTACAATAAAAGTGTGTTACCTTACAAAGACATGTAGCAGTCAATGATGTTAAAAATATGAAAAAGCTTACGAAACTGGACATTTAGAGTAAAGTTGTATAAATCAATTAATTGAAACTTGGTATAGTTTGCAATTTAACAAAATTAGCACAGCAAAAGAACATGTGATAAAGATACATGTATATAAAAAAGTTATTATAAAAACTTAAGTAAAAAAACATTAAGGTTTATTTTAAAGTGTAAAGAACTAGAAAGATCATGAGAAAGCACTTCCAACAATTTATTTAATTAATTAGATTTTAAACTTAACTTTAGGTAACATTATAAGTTATTTAAATTAATTTAGTATAAAGATAAAATGAAGTTACCAGTCTTAAGCTTACTGAGTATTGCCGATAAATAAATTTACAGGTTTAACACCCACGCACACAAGTGAATAGAGATGGCCTTGAGGTCAAAATGACAAGAACAGCAAGGCAAACTACCAACTTCTATAAAATAGGGCGGTATATTCAAAGAATGTGATAAATTTGGTTGACAACTTGTCGTTAAGAAATCAAACAATGAAAGGAAAAGGTGGTTAAGATCACCATTTATCCCACAGTGATTGATTTGTCAACAAAGAACAAAGCATGCGAAGTCAATCAAAATATCATATACTATAATAATATGACGTCACTGGTTAGCCAGCCAACAGGTGAAGATTAATACAACTTCCACAGTCCAAAGGTTCAAATCATTTCGGACCGTAATGAAAAAGATTCTATGAATCAATTTCAGTTTAAAATTTTATCAACCAAGTTCATCAAAAAGAACAATTACTTGTTGCCCAACATGCTATTAGCACTAAGCACGAAGTAAACTTTAATGAAGTTAAAATTCTTGGCACTGAACGTAATCTCGTTAAAAGACAGTTTTTAGAAATGTGTTCAATATTAAAACATCCAAATACCCTTAATAAGAGAACCGACATTAGTAATTTGAGCCAAATTTATCATGTATTAATTTTGCAGAATTAGGCCTGATATGTTGTTTACTTAAATTTTGTCCCACAATGGGTTTTTTCTTATCACATTTTCATATAATAAATTTAAATAAAAATAAAATAAAATAAATTATTCTTTCTTAAACTTACATTCATCAACTTACATTTTATTAACTATTTGTCAATATCACTTTTACATAATTAAGTAATTGTTCTTTTTGATGAACTTGGTTGATAAAATTTTAAACTGAAATTTATTCATAGAATCTTTTTCATTACGGTAAGAAATGATTTGAACCTTTGGACTGTGGAAGTTGTATTAATCTTCACCTGTTGGCTGGCTAACCAGTGACGTCATATTATTATAATATATGATATTTTGATTGACTTCGCATGCTTTGTTCTTTGTTGACAAATCAATCACTGTGGGATAAATGGTGATCTCAACCACCTTTTCCTTTCATTGTTTGATTTCTTAACGACAAGTTGTCAACCAAATTTATCACATTCTTTGAATATACCGCCCTATTTTATAGAGGTTGGTAGTTTGCCTTGCTGTTCTTGTCATTTTGACCTCAAGGCCATCTCTATTCACGTTGTGTGCGTGGGTGTTAAACCTGTAAATTCATTTATCGGCGAGACTCAGTAAGCTTAAGACTGGTAACTTCATTTTATCTTTATACTAAATTAATTTAAATAACTTATAATGTTACCTAAAGTTAAATTTAAAATCTAATTGATTAAATAAATTGTTGGAAGTGCTTTCTCATGATCTTTCTAGTTCTTTACACTTTAAAATAAACCTTAATGTTTTTTTACTTAAGTTTTTATAATAACTTTTTTATATACATGTATGTTTATCACATGTTCTTTTGCTGTGCTAATTTTGTTAAATTGCAAACTATACCAAGTTTCAATTAATTGATTTATACAACTTTACTCTAAATGTCCAGTTTCGTAAGCTTTTTCATATTTTTAACATCATTGACTGCTACATGTCTTTGTAAGGTAACACACTTTTATTGTAACTTCTCTATGGATGTTTGGTTTCATATTGTTCTTTTTAGATGAACTGATGATGCTTTCTGAGCAGAAAGCGAAACGTCTTCAATAAATAGATGAAGTAGCCACCTTCTTTGTCTTTTATTTCTCCACTTTGACCGAAAAACCCACCACTCTTCGAGTGTACCTTAGTTTATATATATATATATATATATATATATATATATATATATATATATATATATATATATATATATATATATATATATATATATATATATATATGCTGTCACTATTTTTCCGGGTTTGACTCCGCGTTGTAAAATGCTGGTTTTCTTGAAAACCAGCATTTGAGACTTGAGACACTTGACACCTTGCCAAAACGTCGCCAAAACAATGGTTTTCAAGAAAACCAGCATTTTACAACGCGGAGTCAAACCCGGAAAAATAGTGACAGCACATATAGCTCCCGCGGAAACCTCAAAACAAACATATATATATATATATATATATATATATATATATATATATATATATATATATATATATATATATATATAAGCGCAGCTATGTTATGAGTTCAGTTTAGTTGATAAGATATTATCGTGCTGTAAACTTATAAATAAATATATTTACATAATTACTATTTAAATGGGAATAAGCCACAATTAAAAGTTAAAGTAAGTTTATTGACGTTTTAATTTATTTACTTAAATTAATTTATTCCTTAAATAATTAATTTTAATTTACTAATGTTTGTATTTTGAGAACCGCTTGTTTTATTTAAACTCGCTACAATATTAAAATCATTTTCTGTACAAGGTGACTTTCTTTAGAAAGATAATATCCCTAACAATTGATTTAATTTAAGTTCCTGATTTTCGAAATATGATTAAATAATTTTATTGTTTTATAATTTTTGCATTGTTATTTTTTAGATTGTTTTTTTTTATTTTTAATTGATATTATTGTGAGCAAAACAATAATTTTTTTTATTTACCTATAAAAGAAGCTTGATCATTTTAATTATTTATATAATTAAAAGTGAATTACTTCCAGTATGAAAAAAATAATATTTGTCTTTTTTATTTTCGCGATTGCACCACTGCAGTGCTATTTCGATAATACAAATGGTAAGTAATCGCTGTTTTCCTAATTTTGATTTTAGTTTTCATCAGCAGTACTATTTTAGCAATTTTTGTATTCATTTTACGTTCGATGGGTTACGAATATAATTTTGTGTTAACATAAATTCAAAATTTTATAACTATCGATTTTAAAGAATTTTATTTGCAATAAGTATTTACAACATTTTTGAAAATATTTTTCTACTTTTTTTATTTTTATTTTCCTATGTAAATAATGTAACTGTTTTAACATTTTTTCCTTTTTCATGAAAGCCATTTGTTCGTTCCATCAGTCGTACTGCATTTATTTGGCTTATTGTAAAATGTACATCTTTCATACTTTTATGATACCTATTCCAGGATTCTGGGATAGGTATTCTGTACCACCTTATATAGTTCTAAGGGCGTATACCAGTTTGCTCCCGCGGTCAGATTTTAATACCCAACAGAAAAGGGGCATAGGTAAATTCGCTCCGGTCATATATTTCTTAAAAAAGATATTTGAAAAATGTCTTCTCAAACTTTGTATTTAAATATTAATACAACACTACCATCATTGTTTAAAAAAGAATGAGTCTTTTTTAAACAATGCTACTATATAACACTACTTCTTACTTGTTAAAAATTTAAATATTTGTAACAGTGTAGTCGTATGTAGTCATAACCATACCCATGAAAGTTTATCAAAAACAATGTTAAATCGGCAAAAATTAAGTAATAGTTTTAAACGGAAGTCAATGGATGATTTGTGTGAAAAACCATTGAAGTTGATATACAGCGAAATTAAACAAACAGGCACTAAAAGTCTTACTATGGAAGATGTACATTTGATTAGAAAAAATATTTATAATGGCAGAAAACAAGTTATTCCCAAAATTCCGAAGTGCGCGCAGAAAGTACATGACTCGTTAAACTCCGTGGAAGTGACAACCAACCAAAAAGAACAATTTTTATTGAAAAATGATCCGGTAAAAAAATTTGTTACTTTTTCTTGTGTATCTAACTTAACATTTTTAAGTAAATTAGAAACAATTTATGTTGATGGAACTTTTAAATACTCCACTAAATTATTTATTTAACTATTTACAGTTCACGGACTTGAACATGGACACTATGTGCCGTTGGCATTCTTTTTGCTTTAAAATAAGTTAACAAACTCATATGTGACTGCCTTAAATTGTTTAAAGACGGAGTGTCAAAAATTGAACTTAAATTTTAGTCCCAAGGTTGTGTATGCCGATTTCGAAAAAGCGATCCATGCAGCTGTAAGTGAAGTGTTTCCATCTGGAAAAATTAAAGGATTAGGTTTCATCTCGGATAATCATGGTGGAGAAAAATTCAAAAAGTTGGTCTGGCCACTAAATATTCAAACGACAATGAAGTCGGACAATACCTTAGATATATGTTTGGTCTACCTTTTCTAGATCCATTAGAAGTAGGTGAGTGTTTTGCTTTAGACTTTAGTGAAATATTACCAGCACAACACCAAGCTGTACAACAATTTGCTGACTACTTGGTGAACAACTATATTTCTGAAGAGGCAGACTTCCCTCCTGAGATGTGGGCAGAAAACAGTTCATCACTTGAGCGTACAACCAGTGCCTGTGAAAGTTTACATTCTAAATTTAATTCGTTATTTTACAATCCGCACCCTAATATATTTTAATTTTTAGAAGTTTTAAAAGATACTCAAATTAACACTTATATAAAAATACGAAAATCTGTGAAACCAAAAAAGTGTACCGAAAAGTACTTTTAGAGCGTCAAAAATTTGTTGATCACAAAATAGCGGAATTAAAGCAAAATAAAATGGGTTGACTTGATTTTATCAAATGTATTTCATTTAGATTTCTAGCAAAATAAATGCCTCGTTTTAATTTATATTTGTTTAATTTTGTAATGGTAGAGAATATCCCATATTATGTTAGTTTTTACACTTATATTGCTTTCTTATTATATGTACTATATTTTAGAATAGGCACAAAAATTATTTTAGTAATTTTTAAAAACAATTCAAAATTTCTAATATAATTTCTACATCAATCACTAACATTTTTCAAAATACATAACAGTAATGAGCGCACTAATAACCGACAAAATAACGCAAAAGATGGAAAAAAATATTAAGTTGTGAGATAAATAGAAATGAAACTAGTGGAGAACCTATAAATTTTCCTTTCATTTATTGTTTTCCACCTTTAGACGTAAGAGTTTAGAAACTACCGCTGTGACAGTGACAGTTTTAGTTGACATCCTCCTCTGATACGTCTAAAGGTGGGAAACAGTGAATAGAATGTAAATTTATAGTATAGTATAGTATAGTAAATTAATGTAAATCTCATCTCTACTGGTTTCATCTCTTTTATCTTACAACTTCATATTGTTTTCCATCGTTTGCGTTATTTTGCCGGTTATTAGCACGCTTATCACTGTATGTATATAAATATGTAACTACCAATATTTGATATAATTTCTAATATAAAATACAAAAGCCGCAGTACCTATTTTCCTGGTGTTACTTTTCCTAGAACTTACCTACTTACTTAGTCCTAAGCCTTTCTACCGTTAGGTGTAAGGCTATAATATAGATAGATAGATAGAACGTTTATTGACCACTTTACATAAAGTTTGAAGTCCGTATAAAAAATACAATAAAAGATATAATAATGTAAACTTAAAATTAACTTAACCATATTGGCTAAAGTAATATACATATGTAAGTATTAGCAGAAGAATTAAAATTAAAAATTTAAGATAAAAAAATCTCTAACCAAAAAAAAAAAAACAAACCTAAACTGTCACATAAAAAATCTTTGAAATATGGAAGTAACAAAAATGTGCAAATAATTAAGAATATTCCCGAATCGATGACTAAATAAACTAATACATAAAACTTAGTACATTTTAATAGCAATAATACAATGTGATATGTAGATAGTAAATCGACAGTATTCTGACCAAACTGGGTACACGTTATAAAGGTGTATTGAGGTATTCTGTCTTTGAGTAAAAACAATATGTTAAAAAATGCTTTCTGATCTTATTTTTAAACAGTGGTGGAGACAGAATTTTTATTTCGTTAGGCAGATAGTTATACAAGTGAATATCAATTGAATTCTTTGTGCTCTTTGATAGTCTGAATCGTTGTGACCTAATTAAATCCCTCGATCTTGTTAGATGATCATGTAATTGGGAGTTTATAGTAAACTTATTTTTATTATCGTGAATTTCCAACAGTGTTGCATACATATAAAGCGAAGGTAGAGGCATAATACCCATGTTCAAAAATAATGGTTTACAATGATCCCTTAAATCCGCTCCAGCAAGTATCCTCACCACCTTCTTTTGTAATTTAAATATTCTGTCGGCATGACCAGAGTTGCCCCAAACAGCTATTCCATATTGTATATGACTATGAAACAATGAAAAGTAACACATTTTAAGGGTACTTTTAGGTACCAAATAAACCAGGTTACGCATTACAAATATTGTACTGGCGAGTTTAGAACTTAAGTTGTCTATATGGATGCCCCAATCTAAGTTGTCATCCATAAAAATCCCTAACAATTTGATGCTATATCCAAAAATGTGTCTTCGATCTGAACTGAAAACTATATTTTGATTTTTATCCTCGTTTAGTTTTAGTTTATTATGTGTAAACCAGTTTTTAATTTTAAGCAAATCGTTTCCTATTTTGTTATTTAAATTATATATATATATATATATATATATATATATATATATATATATATATAGGCCAAATGACAAAAGTGTCATCAGCATACCGTAACCAGCAGGTGGGTTTGAGATTTGATGAGGACAGAGCTACTGTTTCGAAATGTTCCATGAAAATATCAGCTATTACGGGAGAGAGGGGAGATCCCATTGGGGCACCTTTGATTTGACGATAGAAATGATTTTGGAATGAAAAGTATGTATTAGACATGCAGTGTTTTATAAGAAATAGTGTATCTTGAGCGATTTGATGTTAAGAGTCCAAGATGGAAATGGTTTCATCGATGGGAATGTTGGTGAACAAAGAAACAATGTCAAAACTAAGTAGTATATCTGAGGGTGAAATAGAAATATTTTTCAGAAGATCAATAAAATTAAAAGAGTTTTTACAAAAGATGAAGCTTTTTCGGCTAATGGTTGTAAGGATAAAAGGAGATGTTTTGCAAATTTCTGAGTGGGGCAGTTCTATGCACTGACGATGGGTCTTAGGGGAACATTGGACTTATGGATTTTTGGAAGGTCGTATATCTTTGGAATTCGGGATGATTTTTCTCTGGGTATAAGAGATTTTTTTATGTCTGAAGGTAGAGTAGACTTATTTATGATGAATTTGGTCGTTTTTTCCAGATAGGTGGTTGGATCGTTTTGGACGTGTTTGTATTCTGTGGAATTGAGAATTTCGAACATTTTGTCGAAATAATTAGAAGAGTTAAGAATGGCGGTGGCATTACCTTTGTCGGCCTGAAGAATGACAATGTCAGGGTTGTTATAAAGTTTTTTGAGGGCGCGTCTTTCTGAAAGACTGATATTTGGCGGTGGGGGTTTGGAAGTACAGAGAATTCTTGCGACATCTTGTCTGGTGACCTCGGCTTGGTCGGAAGGAAGATGAGAAATAGCTTCTTCAGTTTGACAAATGATTTTCTCAGTTGGGATTGAAAGAGGTGTGACAGAAAAATTGAAGCCTTTTGATAGAGCTTTGGTAGCTGAATCGGATATGTGGATATCTGAGAAATTGCGGACAACAGTAGAAGGTTGTTGATTTGAAATGGGCTTTGGATTTTGTTGAGAGATAAGTTGGTCCAGTTTACGTTTCTGGATTTGGGTTTTGTTGTCAGAAAATGCTTTTTGGTGAGAAAGACGATCGAAAGTGTCCCATAATAATGGATGGATATTAAAAGAGTGGATGTCATTGTAAATTTTAAGAAGTTGGGAATTTGTTGTATTTAAGTTTCGTCGGGTGGAATGAATTGAATTTCGAAGAAGCGAAAAATCAGTTCCTCTAAGAATTTTGGAAATTGATGAAGATTTAGTATGATGTTTAACTTGAAGAGATTTTGGAATTACTTGATGGCCACGACACGATTTAAGAAAAGCAATGTCACAGAGAACACGGTATTTGTGTGTTAGAAGATTAGAAAAAGATTTAGTAAGAATGAAAAATTCCTCCCCGTAGAGGCGAATAAAATGTTTGGATAAATTTCCTCAGTCAGATGAATGAAAATTACTTAGTTCTCGGGAAGAACCGCGTTGAGAGTTTATTACTCGACTTTTCGGCACCCATTTTGAAGCCATTATCAAGAGTGATACAGTATCACTTAACGTTTAACGTAACAGTTTAAAGTACGTTACTGTGCCGTATGATCGATGGTACGTAGCACCCAGTAGTTCGAAGCCAGGTATTTTTTCCTTTTTTCGCAGTTGTTTTTCCGTTTCGCAGTGTGTTTCCTGTAGAGCGACCAGGTCGATGTCGTTATCTTTTAGAAATTTCGATAAGTACTGGCTCTTTGAATAGTATATGTTTCTACATTTAAGTGACAAATTCGAATCATAGGTCGTTGGGTTTTCTAGTCGTTGGGTCCTGAGAAGGGCCATTTTGCATTATTGTTAATTTGCTTTCTGATAACGCTTAATGTCATTGTTTGCAATGTGTCTTTGGTCAGGAGATCCTGAGATTATCTGATTGCCATCTGAATAGTCAAGTCAATTATTCAAACTTAGTGCAAAACAACTTGAGTTTTGGAGAGTGTTCTACCTTGTTAAACTCATATTCTTCAATATTTATCTCTGTCGTACTAACTATTTTTTTTCCCGGGCAGGTGCTTTGCTTTATTTTGGTTTATTGCCAAACCCCTCTTGTGTGCTTCCTTGTACAACTTTGCAAATTTTTTCTTTGAACTGACTTTTGCTAATTAACGCTATGTCATCAGCCTATGCAACAAGTTGCACCAAAAATGTTATAATTGTACCTTTTGTTTGTTATAAAATCACGTAGATTCTTCAACCATGAGTTCTGCCTTCGGCCAACAGATCTTCTTCCTTGAATCTTTCCCTGTATTATGAGTCTCAAAATTTCATATTTAGGTCCCCTCATCACGTGGCCTAGGTATGCCAGTTTTCTGGTTTGTATAGTGGCGATAGTTCTCTTTCTTTACCAACTCTCTTCAGTACTTCTATATTTGTAATTTTATGAGTCTATAATATTTTTAATACTCTACGGTATAACCAGAGTTCGAAAGCCTCGATTCTTTTTAAATTGCATTTTTTTAATATCCAAGTCTTAGCTCCATATAATAATATTGAAAATATATAACAGCGAATGGTACGGAGTCTGATCTCCAAATTTAGATTTTTGCACGTTAGGAGTGGCTTTATTCATATAAATGCTGATCTGACAATATCCATTTGCCTGTTTATTTCTGCAGTATGATCATTGGTTTCATTGATCAAAGTTCCCAAGTACTGATATTTATTTACTTGTTCTATCACGTTACCATTGATTGTCAATAGGTGATGTATATTCTGTGGCCTTTTTGTAATTAGCATGTAATTCGTTTTTTTAACATTTATAGTAATTACCATCTCAGCACTATTCATACTGTTGTGGATTTATTAAAAGGTTCAATATTTATAACACTTACGGATTTAATTTATTTCTTTATTTATATTAACTTATCTGACAAATTTATATATATCCGTATATCCGTACGTTACAAATTCGCGAGCGCGAGTTCAGAATTAACTGTCCTCCATATAAAAATGTTGTATTTATATACGAAATCCTGATATACTAGAACAGCATCGAAAGATCGAGAAGCTTGGCCGGCTCATTCACCATAATTTGAATCCAGACTTCCACCGAAATTTCTACAATAAAACAGAATAATTAGTCATAAAAGTTAGGCCAGTATATTTATCGTAACATTGCCCCCCTCTTAAAAGATGGTTCCTCCTGGAACCTTGTCGGGACTGGAACCGGAACTGTATGCTGGTATCGGCAACTGGACCCTCTTTTACAACTTCCAGTTGTATAAAAATGACAAGGGACGGTTTTCTCTCCGCACCAGTAACTCTGCGGATTGCAACAGACTAACACCTGGACTTCGGTGTCTTTAAAGATCTCCTCCACCATATTTCGGATAACCCTCCAATCTAATTGGCGGCACTCCAACTTTGGCATGGCTAACTTTTGCACGTCGGACTCTAGTACGTGCTCTCTCAATTGAAGTAAGGCTTCCCATACATCTCGGTAGGTAGGTTGGTCACGGGCAGTGTCTTTTGTTACCAGGTAGAAAAGGTAACGTGATGCATCTTGGAGTTTCAAGGTTTTACCGGGAGCTGGCACCTGGCATTGAAGTTCTGCAACTCGACCAAACTTCCTTCGAAAGACGGATGCCAACCCTGGTGCGTCTTTGATACTGGCCGGGATGGTAAGGGCCAGCGAGTAGTCATCGGGGAGCGCGAGTAGATCTTGCTTTTCTTCAGTGGTAACACCATGTCTCGCTTTACCGGTACCTCCATAGGCACCCATGAATTCCTCAAACGTGAGGTCAGACACATCGTGGACTTGGTTTACTTCCACTTCTTCATCTACGTCGTGGTCACCTTCGAAAGACGCCAGCCGGTTATGATGTACTATCATCGGCTTTCCCTTCGGAATCTTGCTTATTCGGTAGATGACATCGTTGATCTTCTCCATAATGAGGTATGGACCTTCCCAAAACTGCTGCAATTTGGGAGAACAACCTTTTCGCTTCTTGGGATTATACAGCCATACTTTGTCGTTCTTCTTAAAGCAACCCTTTTCGGCTTGTGTATCGTACCGTTTCTTCATTCGGTCGCTAGCGATCTGAAGGTGGGAACGGACCAACTCATGTACATCGTCCATTCTTCTTCGTAATTCGATCACATAATCTTCACCTGCTACATCTTCTCCAGGTCGACACCCAAACTCTAGATCACAAGGTAGTCGCATTTCGCGTCCGAATAGGACTTTCGCTGGTGTCTGGCCTGTTGATTCGTTAACAGCAGATCTGTAGGCCATTGTGAAGAACGGAAGGTATTGGTCCCAGTCTCGCTGATGATCGGACACCATCTTTGTCAAATATTTGCCAACTGTCCTATTCATCCGTTCTACCATACCATCAGATTGCGGATGATATGCTGTAGTTCTTGTTTTCTTCATGCCTAGTCTATCACATATTCCTTGGAATAGATCGCTTTCGAAGTTCCTGCCTTGGTCACTATGGATCTCCAAAGGCACTCCAAATCGGCTGATATATTCTTGGATCAACTTATCTGCAACGGTGGCGGCCTTCTGGTCTGGAAGTGCGTAAATCTCGACCCACTTACTGAAGTAATCCATTACTACCAGCATGTACTTGCCTCCATTTTCACTTTCTGGAAATGGCCCAGCGATGTCCAAAGCTATTCTTTCAAACGGGCTTCCAACATTATATTGTCTCATAGGAGCTCTCCTTTTTCGGTAAGGCCCGTTACTCGTGGCACAAATAGTACATTTCTTACACCAGTCTTTTACATCGTCGGAACTGTTCATCCAATAAAACCGTTCCCGAATTCGCTGAAGGGTTTTCCTTACACCAAAATGCCCTCCCGATGGACTGTCGTGTAACTGACGAAGTACTTCGGCTATTCTGCTCTTTGGGATCACCAACTGTCTTCTCTTCTCTGAACCGTCATCATTTTCCAGGACTCGTTTAAGCAAGCCATCTTCGATGATAAATGAGTCCCACTGGGCCCAATACGTCTTAACTACTGAGCATAGGTTTGATATTTCCTGCCAAGGTGGTCGACGGTTTTCCTCTTTCCATTTTCGGATTTTCTGTATAACTGGATCTCTCTCTTGTTCTTCCCTGATCTTAGTAGGCGTCCAGTCGTCGTTGACAATCGTCGTTCTTAGCACTGCTGCTTCCTTGGATTCCGTTTTGTTGCAGTGGGAACACTCTGCTGAGCATGGCCTTCTGGAAAGAGAATCAGCGTTTCTGTGGCTAACTCCGGCCCGGTGCTCAATCTTAAAATCGTATTCTTGGAGTCGTTCGATCCACCTGGCTATCTGACCCTCTGGATTCTTAAACTGCATCAACCACTTAAGGGCGGCATGGTCGGTTCGGATTAGAAACTTTCTTCCATAGAGGTATTGATAGAAGTGCTCTACTGATTTCACTACTGCCAGAAGTTCTCTTCTCGTGACGCAATAATTCCGCTCAGGTTTTGAAAGAACTTTACTAAAATATCCGAGGACTCGTTCCTGTCCTCCTTGAATCTGAGACAGCACTCCTCCAATTCCCACATTACTTGCATCTGTATCTAAGATGAACTCTCCTTCTGGCAGTGGATACCCTAAAATTGGTGCTGTTATTAAATGCTTTTTCAAGGTCTCAAAGGCATTTTGGCAGTCTATATCCCAGCGGTATTCTCTTGCTTCCTCTGTAAGTCGCGTTAATGGCTTAGCGATATCTGCAAACTTCTTAATAAACCTCCGGTAGTAAGTACATAATCCAAGAAAACTTCTCACTTGATGTTTGTCAGTTGGTTTTGGCCATTCCTTAATGGAATCGATTTTTCCCTTATCCACGGCCACTCCTTCTTTACTGACTATATGACCCAGATAATTGACTTTACCTTGAAATAGCTGGCACTTCTTGGGGTTTAGCATCAATTGGGCAGCTTTAAGTCGATTAAAAACGTTTTCTAAATTCCTCAAATGATCTTCGAATGTCTCCCCCAAGACGATTATGTCATCTAAATAAACCAGGCATGTTTTCCAAGATAACCCTCTCAACACATTTTCCATAAGCCTCTCAAATGTCGCAGGAGCATTACAAAGTCCAAATGGCATAACGTTGAATTGCCACAATCCAGATCCTGTGGTGAAGGCTGTCTTTTCTTTATCTACTGGGTCCATTTCTACCTGCCAGTATCCAGACTTCAAATCTAAAGTGGAAAACAATTTACTTCCAGCCAATGTGTCCAATGTGTCATCGATCCGAGGCAGAGGATAACTATCTTTCTTGGTAACGTTGTTCAGCAAACGGTAATCCACACAGAACCTCGTCGTTCCGTCTTTCTTCTTAACCAGGACCACCGGAGAGACCCATGGGCTCGTAGAAGGTTCTATCACCCCGTCTTTCTTCATTTCCTGAACAATCGTTTCAGCTTCCTCTCTTTTCGCCTGTGGTAATCGTCGAGCTGTTTGACGAATTGGCTTAGCATTACCAGTATCAATTTTATGCTTAACAACGGTAGTTCTTCCCGTCTTTCCTCCTTTCGGTACGAAAATATCACGATACTGCCGAAGAAATTCCCTTAATTTCCTTTTCTCCATCTGGTTTAGAGACTGTCCTGCAACTGCAACCATTTGGTCGAATTTGTCGTTGGAATTATCAGATGTTGTCGCCTGACGAATTATGGATGTCACAGGTACACAAGTTCCTACTTTTGTCTCTTTCTTTATGGTCACTGGGTAGTCGTTGACATTGATAAGTCTCACAGGAATTTCTTTAGCCGAAGTCACCAATTCCTTTCCAATTATGATTCCACGGCCAACCTCATCGTCGTGGTTCCAAGGCTCCATCATAACAGGTCTCCCTTCGTCTACAATTCCCTGTAGTCGCGCTACTATGATCGTTTCGCTTCTCGCAGGCACGACTGTATCTTCTGTAATGGCTGCTTGCACAGTGTTGTCATTATGTGGATGGAGAAATACTTCCTCGTTGCCAACTTTGATTACCTTATTCTTAAAATCCAATTGGAATCCATGCATATTCATTACGTCCATTCCTAATATAACATCCTCTTCGATGTCAGCAACTATAACAGTATGGACAAACTTTTCTGCTCCAATCCCCAATTGTACCTGGATTTCTCCATGAATGTTGGCATTTTCACCTGTAGCGGTCCGAAGTCGCAACCTCGTTGGTAACAGTTTCTTTCGGCTGTTTATAACTGTCGGGCGTATAATGGTTCTGGTCGCTCCAGTATCCACCAACAACGTATGCTTTTTACCATTTATGTCTCCATCTACATATACACTATCTTCACGACATTTCAAAGAAGCTATTAGTATGAGAGGGTCTTTGGAAAAGTTCTGGGTCGAAGCTGCCCCCTTAAGGCTGACCCGTTCTAGTTTTCCTGATGGTGAGTTTCTTGACTTGCGTCGTACCTAGGGTGCTTACAGGAGCTTCGTACGTGTCCTATTTCGCCACAATTCCAGCATCTGATGGTCTTCGTTTTCTTGTATGTCATGCTTTTTATCATATTAACGAGCTGGTCAAGTTTATCTTCATCTCCTTCCTCTTTTACAGTTCTAACTTTACTGTACCCGCCAGAGGCCTGCGTAGCTGACTCGTATTCGAGGGCGGCGGATAAGACATCAACCAGCGTTTTGTGACGAGCTAATCGCAGTGTTCTCTGCATTTCATGATCACGAAGACCATCAATAAACGTTTGAACGGCCAATTTTTCCATCATGTCTTCGGGAGCTGTTGGATAAGCATATCGTACTAATCTGGCAATATCTACCTCATATTCTTGAAGAGCCTCATCTTTCTTCTGTCTACGATTTTTAAGCTGTGACTGATATACATGCTCCAAATGTTCGTGGCCATATCGCATATTTAACCTCTTCTTCAGTTGTTCGAAATCATCGGTCTCCTCTACGGCTATAGTCTGAAGCACATCTAAGGCATCTCCTCGAAGAGCGATAGTCAGGTTTACAGCCTTTTCTTTTTCAGACCATCCATTTGCTCTTGCGGCTGATTCGAACTGTTTCATGTAGTTGTTCCATGATGATTTTCCGTCGAAAGTTGGGACTTTCACATGGACAGAACCTCCACTTCCTTCAAATTTCGGTCGTGTTTCCAACTTACATTTCGTCTCGTCTTCTTTTGTCTCCACTGTAATTGGATTGTTTCCTCTCTCTGCTGTCCCGGTTTCCTCCATCTTCTTTTCCATCTCTTTCCATATCTTTTCTTCGAAGGCCAACATATCGGCAGCAACTTGGTTTTTTAACGAAGATATTCTATCGTCCAGGGCAGACATCTCAGAAGTGACTTTAGAGATTTCCGAAGAGATGTTAGCAGAGACTTTGCTTTCCAGCGAAGAAATCTCGTTAGAAACTTTGTCTTCCAACGAAGCGATGTCGCCGGAAACTTTGGCTACATCAGAAGAAACTTTCGAAATATCGTCAGAAACTTTGTTCTCCAATGATGCGATGTCACCAGAAATTTTGGCTACATCACCAGAAACTTTGGCTACATCAGAAGAAACTTTCGAAATATCGTCAGAAACTTTGTTCTCTAATTTCGAAATCGACGAGATAACAGCATCTTCAAATATATAAGTCTCTGGATCTAGTCCTTCTTCTAGCAAAGCGTTCTTTAGTCGTTGTACTAACTCAGCCTTTTTTCCGGTAGAAGCTAATTCTCTGTCTTCTAGATGTCTTCTTAAAGTAGTCACTGTCAGCTCATAAATCGTCGTCATTTTCACAATTTATTTTATATTCACTTGTATTATTATTATAAGTCTAATTTATGTTCGATCTCACTCTGACACCATTTGTTGTGGATTTATTAAAAGGTTCAATATTTATAACACTTACGGATTTAATTTATTTCTTTATTTATATTAACTTATCTGACAAATTTATATATATCCGTATATCCGTACGTTACAAATTCGCGAGCGCGAGTTCAGAATTAACTGTCCTCCATATAAAAATGTTGTATTTATTATACGAAATCCTGATATACTAGAACAGCATCGAAAGATCGAGAAGCTTGGCCGGCTCATTCACCATAATTTGAATCCAGACTTCCACCGAAATTTCTACAATAAAACAGAATAATTAGTCATAAAAGTTAGGCCAGTATATTTATCGTAACAATACTTAAGCTTTCGATAAGATGTTGTAGATCTTCTATACTCGTTGCTATGATCACAGTGTCGTTTGCATATCGTAAGTTGTTAATTAATTTTCCGTTAACGGTAACTCCCACTTTAATATTATTGAGTTTTGGAAAATTTCTTCAGAATATAAGTTAAATAAAAGTGGCGATAAAACACATCCCTCTCTAACTCCTGTACAGATCTTCATTTCTTCTGAGTGTTGCCCATCAATTTGAACTATTTGATCAATTTGAAGATAATGTTTGCACTATATTTATGATTTTACTGTCAATGCGCTTGTTCATAAGTATTGATATTAGTTTTTCATGTCTTACTTTATCGAAAGCTTTTTCATAGTCAACAAAGCACAAGTATAGATCAACGTTTACATCCCGAGATTGCTAAATCAATATGCAAATATTGCAAATATGTTGATGGCAAATAGTCCTTTTCGAGTACCCATTCCATTTCGGAACCCGATCTGCGTCTCGCTAATATCCTCCTCTAGCCTTTCGTATATTCTCTTATGTATTACTTTTAGCAGTACTATTAAAGTATGACTCATGAGGCTCAGTGTTCGATAATCAGAGCACTCTTTTGCTGCTTGTTTTTTAGGGATGGTTATAAATGCTGACCTTAGCCACTCTTGTGGTATTATTCCCGTATCGTACACCGTGTTGAATAAATCTGCCAATACTTTCAAGTTATCCTCTTCCACTAGTTTTAAGTTCTACTGGTATTTCATGTAATTCAGCTGCCTTATTATCTTTAGAGTTTTTGATAGCTTATTTAATTTAATCTATCGTGATCTTCTGTCTCTAAAGGATTTAATTCTTGTATTTTCTGTATATCACCTCTTTCATCTTGGAAAAGTTCTCTAACGTACTCCTCCCATCGTCTTAATTTCTCTGGTAAATATATAAGTAGTACTCCTCTTTTGTCTTTTATGTATCCTTGCTGTATATTTTGACCCATTCCAGTCACTTCTCTTATTTTTGTGTTCATATTTCTCATATCATATTTTGTTTCTAGTTCTTCTATCTCTTTACATTGTTTTATCAAATGGATTTCGTTAGCTGTTTTGATTTTTTCCTTAATTATTCGTTGTCTTTCTTTATACTTCTGTAGATCTTTTTCTTTAAATTTCCTTCTTTGTTGCATCTGTAATAGTATTTCTTCTGTCATTCACTGTTTTTAGCCTCTGACCTATGTTTCATTAAACTTTCTTGAGCTGGTTTCAGTATTGTGTTTTTTATATTAGAGCACTTTTTATTTACATCCATAATTTGTTTGTTGTCAGTTAGTGTTTTTTTTGCATTATAACATTCATATTATTTTTTAATTCGTTTTTATTTCTTCGTTTTTTAGCATTCTTACATTAATTTTTGGTTGTTGTTTTCTGAGTTCAATTCTTTTTAATTTTATTTTGACGTCAGCAACTAACGGATTGTGGTCCGAGTTAACATCTGCTCAAGGATAAGTTTAAACTGAAGTTATAGAGTTTTTGTATCTGCTATTTACGAGTATAAAATCTATCTGGTTCCTGACAATGTGGTTTTCTATATGTGAAGGAGACGTCCATGTATATAGTCTTCTCTTAGGAAGCTGAAACCAACTATTGACAATTATCATATTCTCTTCTTGGCAGAATTTACCTACTTCAATTTTTGCATTAAAGTCTCCTAAAATGTAAGTTATATCTCTAGATTTTGTTAACTTGATTGTATTGTGCAAGTCTGAATAAAACTTTTTGATCTCATCTTCGGTCTTATCAGCTGTGGGAGCATAGACTTGTATCATATTAATATTACAGTTCCGTGCTTGAATTTTTAGCATTATTATTTTTTCTGAGATTTGAATCACACCTCCCACTTATTTTCTAATAGTGTTGCTTATGATAAAAGCTACTCCGCATCGATGATCAGTTTTGTCTCCTTCAGTCTAATAAACATTGTGGTTATTTATTGATATATCTCTATTTCCTGACGATTCTACATCGCTAACACCAAAGTATATCTATATTTAATCTCTTTTTTTCTTTAATAACATTATGTAGTTTTCCCGGCTGATACATACTTCTTACATTTCAGGCAGCTATTTTTATTTGAGAGGGTTGAGTATTTTTTTTTGGTTTTTTGTGCAAGGGTTTCGCATGTTGATGACCAAGGAGGCCTTGCGTTCTGATCGTTGCCCTCCCCTGTCGGATTTTGGTCTCCGATTACCATAATTAATAATTTCTCTTGCGCAAATAGTGCTAGATATTATAATTTATACTAGAGATATCATCACGTACCTTTAATGCTCGTTGCCTTCTGCATTCTGATTCCGTTGAACACTTTCTTGGTTCTTTCTCCTTCGAGATCAATTTCTCAATCTCAGGGCAACAGAGTGTCCTTTCACTTATTAGCTCATCCGCCCTAAGCCGTTAGCCAGTAAATGATGGATTGCTTATCCCAGCAAACACTCGGACGTCAGAGCCTCGTTAGTTATCTAGCAGGATGAACCAGAAGATTATCATACCAGCAGGTGAGGTTGACATTTGAATATTAGTGGCTATATATTGCGGTTCACTATCCCATTACATCCCATACATACCTGTTTGGATAGCTCTGATTGTTCCTTCTATCGCGATATTAAATACTGAGGTTGATAGTGAGTCGCCTTATTTTACTATAGTTTCTATTTCTATATTTTTAGAGATGCCATTATCTGTTATGGCTGCTGCTGTATGTCCTTCCATTGATATTTTCGTAAGCTTTATATTTCATTAAGATCCCTAGATGTTTCATGTCTGTGATTAGGTCTGGGCTTATTAGATTTTCAAATAATTGCTTGAAATCTATAAGTAAGTCAATGTCATGTTCATAATATTTTTCAATTAACTGTGTAATTATGTGTATAGCATCTATGGTTGACCTTTCTTCTTAAATCCATGCTGGAAGTCTTCTATTTTAATTTTAATGTATTTGGCGAGTGATTGTCTGACTAATGATATCAATGTTTTGTAGCAGCTTTTTATCAATGATATTCCTCTACAGCCGTTACATTGTGTATTGTCACTTTTCAATAGAGTAGTAAGTATCCACCCTATTTTTTATTATTCTGGCATTCTTTCTTCTTCCAAATTCTTATTATTAAGTCCTATATTTGCGCGTTGCAACTTTTTTCGATCTCGTTTTATTAGCTCGTTACGAATCTCGTTTAGACCTGCTGCTTTTTTGCTTAAGATTCTTCGTCGTATCATTATTTTTTCCTTTAATGTCTTCATATCCCATTGTTTTCTCTGCTATATCAAATGATATTCTTTTATTTCTTGCTACGTTTCTTTTATATAATTAGGATTTGAGATTTTATATTTTCTTTAAATTCTTTAGAATAATTTTTATGAATATTCGAGTTTAGTTTTCCTCTCATTCCAGGAGCAGTTGGAATTTCAGTCGATAGGAGAGGGTATAAAATTAAATTTAAATAGGGACTAGATACTGGAAGGACGAAGCCTGTAAAGGTGTCATTGAACTCGTTGAACATCCAGACCTGGCAGAGCCAGACAATTTGGGGCTAGATTACTATAAATACAGACCGTTAAGATCACAACAACTTCGCTGTAGAGGAAGAGGGGATAAGCTCCCTAGAAGAAATATCGCTTGTCCTATTAACTTTGTCTTCTATTCATTGTGACAGACATGTTGTTTCTTTTTGTTACTCTTTTTGTCCCCGCCAAATGTGAAATTTTACCACACTCTATATGTTGCAGAACACGACAAATATTTCTCCCCAAATTTAATAAATTTTCACGACAAATATCAAATATGCAATCAGTAAAATTCAAATAATTCAAAATAAATATCAAATGTACGATTGGTAAAGAAAATAAAAATCAAATAATTCAAAGCAATAAATATTCAATAAATACGATCACTCAATAAATCAAATTTTTGTCAAATGGAAAATTGCCAAATAATTTAAAATTTAAAATTCATTCAAAATCTCCGGACCACCTGTAATTATTCCGTCTCTCTTTCCCTATCATCAAATGTAAAGCTTGCGATATTTTAAAGCCCCACGTTGGGCGCCAGTTAATGTGATATCAAGACTTTTAATTTTAAAACTTTACAAAACACACACACACATATATATATATATATATATATATATATATATATATATATATATGTTTGTTATGTTATAACGTTTTTGCCAAAGAGAATTAATTTGGCTTCTTCAGGGCTGAAAGAGAATAAATTATAATTAGCTACCATATATTATCTATTAAAACATTATTGATCTTACCGTAACTTAGAATTGTAGAGTTGGAATATTAAAAAACTTTGCTAGTAACATAGTGGTGTTTTTTGTTACTATGTGCAAAAAAAGTTTTTTTATAAGAATTGAAATGTATGGTAGCTACGAACTTGACACGTAAAGGCTTACCCAAGGTTAATCGAAAAACCCAATGCAACTACATTTAAAAGGAGGTAATTCTTTGAATTGTCGGCAATAACTAAATTTTTGATTTTTAGAAAGTTTAAAAGTGAGGTTCTGTTTTAGCCAGAACGCATGCGCTGACAAATTCAAATAGTTCTTATGAATATTTATGTCGTTAAGGTTCATTGGTAAAAACGAATGAAATTAAATCCCAGTATAGGAAAATATTATTTTGATTATACTGTTTATATATATATATATATATATATATATATATATATATATATATATATATATATACAGTAGTCCCTCTTTATAACAATTCCCTATATAACGATAATTCCTCTATAACAATGAAAATAGTAAACCTTGGTTGGTTCGTCATAAGGAAAATGTATTAATTCTTTCTCTATACCGATATCGTTCTCTCTTTATAGCGATGACTTTTCATTGTTCAATATTCGATGACAAATGTGGTTTTGTGTTTAAAGTTCAGACTACCTGAGTCACGAGTGGCAAGGTCATTGTCCAGCGGTTGTTTTGTTTTGCGCTTACGGAGGCCACCCATTCTACTCATTCTTATCGGTTAAGTGACTCGCTTTTATTGTTCGAGCGGCGTGCCTAACTGTTATCACACAAATGTTGCCATCTATTGACGACTTTTCATTTCCAATTTGAGTTGTGTCTCAGTGTGTCAACAGTCAACATGTTTTTGAAAAAGCGTAAAGTGCACTCGGTGGAGGAAAAGTTATCGGATATCGTTCGCCATACGGGGCTGTCTCAGTTAACTGTGGCTACGATATGGAAGGACAGATAGAGGGTGATAGCAGGAAGAAGTTGAGGAAACCTCAGCACGAAGATTTAGATCGCGCTATGCTTCAGTGGTTCCATCAACAGCGTATGAACCATATTCAACTTTCTGGGCCTGTGGTCAGGACAAAAGCTAAGTTTTTTGCAACTGAGCTTGTAATTGAGAAATTCAAGGCATCTGAGGGTTGACTGAGCAAGTGGAAGCTGTGGCATAAGATCGACTACGGGCAAATTAGCGGAGAGGCTCGCGATGTTAAAAAAAACGTAACGGATGATTGGCTAGAAAACGTGTGGCCTGGACTGAAGGCACGATATGCGTCAGACGACATTTTCAATGCTGATGAGACTCGATTGTTTTTTAAAATGACACCAAACAGAACTTTAAAATTGAAATCGGAAAAGTGCGTTGGTGGAAAGCTCTCTAAGGAACGCATTACAGTTTTAATGGCCGCTAACATGACAGGTTCGGTAAAGCGAAATTTGTTTGTGATAGGGAAGTCGAAAAACCCACGTTGCTTTAAAAACATAAAAAATCTACTAATGACCTATAAAGCAAACAAGAGTACGTGGATAACTTCGGAAATTTTTGAAAAAGCGATAAGAAAGTGGGATATCGAGCTTAAAGAGAAAAAAATGTTTCTGCTTGTAGACAATTGCCCTGCTTATCCTGTACTGTGCGATCTTTAAAGTATTGAACTTTGTGTTCTGCCAGCAAATACAACAAGTATCCTTCAGCCCATGGACCAAAGTGTCATCAAGAGTTTGAAAAGCCATTACAGGAGAAGACTTTTGATGGAATTGGTTGAGAACAATGGCGATCTTAAACTAAACATTCTTGACGCCATCCTAATGATTAGTAAATACTGGGACGAAGATCAAGCAATACAATAAAACATTCCTTCAGACACGCAGGGTGGCTGGAAGATCAAGGATTGACTGATGATGAAGATGCACAAGCAGTTCGTGTAGAAGAAGAAAACAGTAACCCAAAAGTGGAAGCAGAGCCAGAACCAGCGCCGACTCCTCAGTACTGCAAAAGTACTGCATCGATTATTCATCTACCAGGAAGACGATATGAGTGCTGTGAAAGATTCTATGCGTCTTCAGAACAAGGTTAGGTCAGTTCTGTGGAAAGAGAAAAGGAAACAAAAGAAGGTGACAGACTTTTTTGGTAATGTAGGCTAAATATATTTTACAGTTGCATATTATTTTGTTATTGTACAGTACACATGTTTTAATTGTACAGTCATTTTTTTATACTGTATTGCTTATATTATTTGTTAATAAATCTATGTGATGTACAATATAGTGTTAATTCGTTTTGATAATTTTTTTTTTAATTAAAATAGGTTATTTAGTACAGTATTATTAATATTACAGTACCGAATTTTGTCTCTCTGTATAACGATCTCTCCTTATAACGATGAAAGTTCCCGGTCCCCTGCATATCGTTACAGAGAGAGGACTGTATATAAATATATATATATATATATATATATATATATATATATATATATATACATGTATATATATATATATATATATTTATATATATATATATATATATATATATATATATATATATATATATATGTATATATACATAATTAAATATTTACCAAAATGTTTAAATTTACATTTAAATTTTTTTCCTCCTTCAAGTCAATATTAAATATAACTAACATCATAACTAACATTTGGTACACTTAATTAAATTTATTATGTATAAATTCTGATGTAACAGACTATATAAGAACCAACATTTAAGCAAATATATCTACTTTAAGTTTAAGACATATAACTATTATTCTTGTTTAAGTACGCATATTGATAATATGTATTTAACTTTTAGGTAAATGTGTTGATAATTCGGAGTATTTTTCTTGCAAGAATTGTTGTCCAGATCCAACGTGTAATAATAGAGAACCACCATGTTTAATGTGTCACTTAATTTGTTTTCGCGGCTGTACTTGCAAAGAAGGTTATATTAGAAAGTATGAAGATGGGCCTTGTATACCCATAAACAGTTGCTAAAATAATGTTTTACTACATAATACTTGTAACTACATAATTTCCATATTTTTGGTTAGGCTTTCTCAATAAAGCAGCTGTTATTGAAAATAGTTTATTTTTACCTCAAGATTCCACACTTTTTATTCTACCATCTATATTTGTAATCTATTGTGAGATCTGAGAAATCTACAATTAACGAAAGACTGGACTGAAATAGACCTGCATAGAAATCTACGCGACCTTTATCAAAAAAAAAATATATCAAATTAAAATAAACAAAACCAAAAGTCTACTGAACAAAATATAAAAACCGCTTATCCACTTCGCAGGCAGTAGTAGTTAAGTTTATAAGAATATAAAAAAGTTTTCTTGATTAACAATAAAATACAAAACTTTCATTAGACAGTTTCTTTGTAGCGGTTCGGAGCAGTTTAAGTGATTCCCGAGAAAACTGGCAACTCTGTGGACTATTCTCTTAACACATTAAGGATGTACCACAGTATATTGCTTAAAAATAATTCTTTTTGAGGTTAATTCGCACCCTCCAAAAGATAAACTCCAAATTCAAAAAATTTTAGAAGGTATATGTGATGACTAGAAGTATTTTGACAACTTTTAAGCAAACTTCATGTTTTCGTTTTTGAAAAAACTCAAAAAAACTACTCTTTTCCAAGTATAAAGCGGAAAAACCAATCATAGGATTTTGTTAATTTTTTTATAGCATCAAGATATAATTATAAGAAATACTTATGAATTTTTCGAAAATTTTTGAATTTACAGTTTTTTCCCAATAGGAAAAAATAATACGTTTTGGCTTATAATAAACTTACCGGTAAGAAACAGAAAAAATTTTTAATAACAACATATATAAAACTGGAAATGTGGAAAATATTTGCAATAAAACGTTAAATATTTTTTCCTAAACATATGAAAAATCTCGTTAAACAAGAATTATGTCATGAAATGCTGCCTTCAAATTGTAATGTAGGGAGATGGCTCCATGTGAAGGAATGGTAGTATTTTATCATCGATAGATAGCATTACGTTCGACTTCGAAACGCTTCAAACGAAACGTCATACTAACAGGGTTGCCATATTAATTACTTTGTACAACACTTTGGTAGATTATATATCACATAGAGTATAGAGTAATAGAGTAATATCACATCGCAGCGACATAAAAACCAAAAAGATAAACGCATGTGCGCTCACAGAACATGCATTAACTTTAAAACATGAATTTAATTTCGAAGATTCCTGTATTTTGGCAAAGGAAAAAAATCATTCAAAACGTGTTTTCTTACACACATCATTAAAAGATGTCACTAACAAAATTTTAACTTTACAACTAAATTTTAAAATGTATTTTGTCCATTATTTTGCATGTTATATTTTATATGTGTGTTTTTAATGTTGAGTGTCGTAGCTTTATATAAATAATCTCAACGACTAGTAAGTTGTAATGACAATTTGAGATATGTTTGAGATATGTAAATATTTACACTTTCTTCTAATTACAGTGTCTTAAAGAAGGAATAAAATAATTCCGAAAGCTCGACCAAAAGTCAAAAGAAGTCTCTATAACATCCCGGCCAAACCTACTGACTGCAGTCCTGACTGACCTAATAAACTGACCTTTTAAAAGCATCATCAGTTCACTACAAATAAAAAAGATTTTATAATATAAGTAAACAAACCAACAGGGTTCATACTTACAAAAACAATTTTTAGGGTTTTTTTTTAATAGATGTTATAAAAACTCTACGATAACTTAACATTAAAGATTAAAAACTAAACGAGAGAAACCAAACAAAAAAATACAAGTAAAACTGTAAGAACATTAGTTCATTTAATTTTAAGTGATGGCTTTATTTGAATGTTGGTTTAAGCTCTTTCGAGGGTTAAACCACACTAATCTTTTCGATTGTTTTGGATCAGCTCGTCATAATTTTCACATTTGGCTTGTTGTCGTCCATGTGTTTCTTGGATCGCATGGTGCAGATTACGATTCTTCAGGGAATTAGTAAGCGGAACAGGGACGGACCTTTTTTTTAAAAAAGGATTAATTTTTTCCTTTTACTTTAAAAAACAAACAAACAAAAATTTGGAAAGAAAAATGGGATTGAAGTTACTGTCTTGTAAGGGGTTTTTTTATTAATTTTGTATGATGAGGGAGTAATATATCTGACTCAAGTTGTCGATGTCGGTTCTCTTATTTGGGGAGATATAAGATAGGGAGATAAGAATTCTTAAACATCCATCCTCCCTAAATAAGAGGTAAAAAAGGTAAAAAAGGTAAAAAACATTTACCAGATAAAGTTTTCAAGTATGTATTAAGAGATATTAATTTAATAAATGAGATTATATTGGTTTTATTATACAGATTAGATGTACTGGCACTTCAACATGGTCATAGAGTATTGAGATTGCCTCCATATCATTGCCAGTTTAACGCAAGTGAGAATGTTTGATCAGATTCTAAAAGATATTATGATGCAAAAATAAGTTCTGCAGGTACTGTAAATGTAAGTACTGTATTAGGTATTTGGAAAGAAGCATTAGAACAGGTAATTCAAGCGTACTAAAATTCGTAGGTAATAATTATTGATAATAATTGAGGTTAAATATTTAAGGTTACACCAGAACAATGGAAGGAATATGTAAGACATGCAGAAGATATCATTAATCAATACTGCGAGACGGCCAGTATGCCAGCCACATATCTCCAATAATTATATTGATTTTAACGAATCAGATACTGAATCAGATTGTGAATTCAGTAATGATATTGGGGAAATATCTTAAACTATTACGAGATTTATATGTATACAAACGGTTCTTTTTAGAACCACGACATTTTATTAAAATGTAAGATATAATTGATGCTAGCCACATATCCCCTGTAATCATTGATTTTAATGAATCAGATTCTGAATCCGATTGTGAATTTTTTGAAATATAATATTCATTTTTTTTAACTAAACTCCATTAACACTATCTGCATACCGGAACTGGTAGATTAACTCAAAAATCAACTGCTTCACTATTTAAACTATTTACATTGTTTTTTTAACTAAACTTCATAACACTCTTTCATTTGCACACCCAATCTGGTAGAATAACTCAAAAATTAACTGCTTCACTATTTAAACTATTTCCACTATTTAATGATAAATTTTCACAAAATTAAACTATTAGCTGCCACAGAAACTTATCCGAATATGACTGATTTCAATCGATGCTATTTTATCACAGGTATGTTTGCTTTGATGCCTTGCAATTGCCAGTAAATTTTTTATCAACTCTTAAAACATTCTAGGAAGAAGCGTTATTTTAAATAAACAAACATTCAAATTCCATAGTGTTTGTAATAAATAATAATAAATCCATAAATAAATCTTAGCTAACTAAGCACTTTCCTTGGAATGTATAGAATAGGAATTATGACAAACTGCCGTTCCAATATAATGCGCAATAAAATTTTTTAGACAGAACGGGACCTCTAATATGTATATTAAAAACAAAATTTTAATTCTTAAATTTTTTACTCCACATTTTCAAAAAATAACCTTTTCACATTTAGCAGATTACGATCCTGCAACTGTCAGATTTAACCAAAATGCCATGCAATAATTCTCGACATTCTTAAAATCCTATATGACGTCAAAATTAGTGACGCACTGAAAGAAGGGTTTGGGACAGACTGTATACACAATTGTAATAACTTCAATATTTTTCAAGCTACAGACTTTTACGTACAACCATTGGATAGCTGGTAGAAAAACTCACATTAAAGAAACCTTCTATTAAGTGGAAATTGAAACGTCAATAAATTTACTTTAACCTTCAATTGTTGTAGCTTATTCCCATTAAAATAGAAATTACTTTTAAATGCCACAAGAAAACATCTTCAGAACAATATTATGAAATAATATTCACCTGGATATTCAAAATAAATTTTTTATGCTAGAATTTTTTTTGTTGTGATCTGAAAAATGTTCTCGCATGTTATGCCTAAATCCATTTTTTATCATTACTATGCTTAGTATGGTTTGGACAACAGATTATAAATCAAAACAAAGTGTAGGATTTTCCAGCGACTGTCAGCCAATCCAATGTTGCTCTATAAATGTCAGTTTGCAAAAGAAATAAACATTAGGCTAGTGTGAAAATGGCAAGAGGAACTCGACAGTTTGGCGAAACATTAAAGTAGTATGGGTACCAGGGTGGCAGGAATACATGGCAATAAAAGAGCTGATGCACTAGCTGGAAGAGCACCACCTTCGAAATACTTTGGTTTAGAGCCGGCCATAGTAGTGACAAAAAGCATAGTTCGCAAAAAAAGCCTACATTCAAAGGTAACATAACTGTCACTAGGAAGATATAGCCACTCAACCACATTGCAAAATTTATATTGGACGGACATATGCTAATACGGCTGAAGTGTCTCCAAAACATAGGGTACACATCGACCTGACATGTTTAAGGTAGTACAGGAATCCAAAATCTTATAATGTTTATCATAAAGTATTGGGATTTCTCTATCATCAAATGGAAATAATTAATCATGAAACTTATTAAAACATAAGCAATATACTTTTTGATTAAATTTTTCCAAGAATTTTGTAGCAACTGGTGCACACTTAATTTTTTTTATCAGTCTCATGGGTTTGACGAAATTATTATTTCTCTTTTTGGAAACTTGTTTTCAGATTAAATCGAGGGGGTTGGTTCTTTTTCAAATTATCTCTGCAAAATTTTGTTCTCTTTAATTTGCTAATCGATAGCTTACTGATTACAATCCAATTCTATAAATAGTCGAACAAAATAAGAATTCAAATGCCACTTAATATTAAAAAGGGCACTTAATATTAAAATCTGTATCTGGGACGGATCTCCCTGTTTAAGTCCAGAGTTTACGTAGAAAGCATTTGCTGTTTTCCCTACTCGTTTGACGTAAGCAGAGAAGTAACTTAAACACATTGCGTTACAGCTGTTAGTTTCTTAGGTATGCTCACATCAACCATTGCATGGCATAGTCTTAAACGAATAATTAAATCATAAGCTTGTTTGAAATCTATAAAGATCTCATATAAGTCTCGATTATACCTCCGATACTGTTTCAGCATTTGTCTAATAGTAAATATTTGATCAGTTGTCGATCTCATAGGCCCGAAGCCTTAGTGGTAGTAGTCAGCAACTAGTTCTTCGGCTTATGGTAGTATCATACCACCTTATATGTCCAAATCTAAAAAGGTATGTTTTAATCAACTTCTTATATTATCTACATTTTAAAAGTTATATAAAATGGCAAATTGACGTACTCTTTCTAATCTGGACATTGTTTTATTTTTAAATTGAGAAATGTATTCAATACATCCTTGAGTAAAATTTAAAATTTTTTTTACATCCAAAGACATTTTGAGGTGAGCTTAACACAGACGGTCAATGTGCACACAACCAGAATCAAATTATTTTACTATAACATACTATTAATAATAAACTACTGGTTATTTGCTTATGATTTAAATAAACTATACTTTGATACAATTTATCATATTTTTACGTTATACTTAAACTGCCGTCAAACGGTCGTGCACTATAATGCCGTTAACAGCTATGCCGTCATTCTTATGATGTGTTTGACGGCATTTTCTTCGGCTGCCGTTCGCTTGGAGACTGGCCATCTTAGTATCAATTTCTGATTACATATTTATTAATATTAGAAGATTTTCTTATAAATGAAAAAGAAAACATAATTAAATTAGTCTTTATTTATTGTAAAACCTGTTGTAAGCTAAGAAAAAAATTAATTAAAGAAATTTAGTCTTTTCTTTGAAATGGAACCCTGGATATATTTGGAAATGTTTTGGGGTTCCTTTTCTTTTTCTTTGGTAGTCCTATTGCTGTCAGGCCTTGACCTTTTGGGCGTCCTCGTTTCTTTACTGCCACTGGAATTTTAATTGTCGACAAAGCAACATCGTTCACTTGGAGAGTTTGGTGAGTAATGGGAAGTTCATTTTCTGGACTTGACTCTTGTATATTTCCCTCCACGTTATCTACCCTACTTATCTCTTGAAGAACCACCTCACCACACGGCCTATTTTCACTTTCAAATACAACTTCATTGTTACTTCCAATAATAATTTTCGAGTAATTTTCAAATACAACTTCATCATTACTTTTAAATATAACTTGCGTGTCATTTTTAAATACAACTTCATCATTACTGTAAATAATAACTTGCGTGTTATTTTCGTCTGTAACATCTATAGGTGTAAGTAGAACAGCAGTATCATTGGCCCACAGTGTTTTGATATTTTTTAATAGATTAAACCAAACCTTTGCTCAATTAACATGCCCGTACGTTGTGCAGCTAAATCTGCTAGTTAATTGCATAACAAAAGACATTGTTTTCTTCTTTGTGCATAGGAACTTGGTGGTCGATACTCTTATGTGGTCAATGATATGGGCATATCATCATTAGATCTACTTGGTAACTTATATTCTGTCGATTCGTTTTCTTCAATCAAAGACGTTAATGTTCGTTGGTTATTTTTATAATAGCCCATTGTCCATCTATGATTTACGATCACTTAATCAAAGAGCTCTAATTGCAAATGCCGTCTTAATGCAAAAATATGCTTGCAAGGTGAAATCATTGAATCATAGATTATACAATTGCATGAAGAACATAAGTATTTGTGTCATTTTGTTTTTAATATCATCATCCTGTTTTAAATAGCAATATAACCGCGCTACTGATCGCCAATTTTTTTAATCAATTCAATGTAATTAAAATATGTAATAAGGCAACCTTGCCTCTGTTCCTTAGGTATTATAAGTTTGATCGTAAATAATCGTCTCACTGGGCGTTTGTTGTAAATGTAGAGGGAAGATCAAGGGGAAATATGATTGTTGTCTTTGTATATTCGCTGAAAATATGATTTTATATCTGTGTTAGATATTCTGTTAAATTCTGCAATACCGACCATACCTATACTATATATATATATATATATATATATATATATATATATATATATACATATATATATATATATTTATATATATATATATATATATATATATATATATATATATATATATATATATATATATATATATAAGCGCAGCTATGTTATGAGTTCAGTTTAGTTGATAAGATATTATCGTGCTGTAAACTTATAAATAAATATATTTACATAATTACTATTTAAATGGGAATAAGCCACAATTAAAAGTTAAAGTAAGTTTATTGACGTTTTAATTTATTTACTTAAATTAATTTATTCCTTAAATAATTAATTTTAATTTACTAATGTTTGTATTTTGAGAACCGCTTGTTTTATTTAAACTCGCTACAATATTAAAATCATTTTATGTACAAGGTGACTTTCTTTAGAAAGATAATATACCTAACAATTGATTTAATTTAAGTTCCTGATTTTCGAAATATGATTAAATAATTTTATTGTTTTATAATTTTTGCATTGTTATTTTTTAGATTGTTTTTTTTTTAGTTTTAATTGATATTATTGTGAGCAAAACAATAATTGTTTTTATTTACCTATAAAAGAAGCTTGATCATTTTAATTATTTATATAATTAAAAGTGAATTACTTCCAGTATGAAAAAAATAATATTTGTCTTTTTTATTTTCGCAATTGCACCACTTCAGTGCTATTTCAATAATCCAAATGGTAAGTAATCGCTGTTTTCCTAATTTTGATTATAGTTTTCATCAGCAGTACTATTTTAGCAATTTTTTTATTCATTTTACGTTCGATGGGTTACGAATATAATTTTGTGTTAACATAAATTCAAAATTTTATAACTATCGATTTTAAAGAATTTTATTTGCAATAAGTATTTACAACATTTTTGGAAATGTTTTTCTACTTTTTCTATTTTTATTTTCCTATGTAAATAATGTAACTGTTTTAACATTTTTTCCTTTTTCATGAAAGCCATTTGTTCGTTCCATCAGTTGTACTGCATTTATTTGGCTTATTGTAAAATATACATCTTCCATACTTTTATGATACCTATTCCAGGATTCTGGGATAGGTATTCTGTACCACCTTAAATAGTTCTAAGGGCGTATACCAGTTTGCTCCCGCGGTCAGATTTTAATACCCAACAGAAAAGGGCAGGTAAATTCGCTCCGGTCATACATTTCTTAAAAAAGATATTTGAATAATGTCTATATGTCTGAATAATACAACACTACCATCATTGTTTAAAAAAGAATGAGTCTTTTTTAAACAATGCTACTATATAACACTACTTCTTACTTGGTAAAACTTTAAATATTTGTAACAGTGTAGTCGTATGTAGTCATAACCATACCCATGAAAGTTTATCAAAAACAATGTTAAATCGGCAAAAATTAAGTAATAGTTTTAAACGGAAGTCAATGGATGATTTGTGTGAAAAACCATTGAAGTTGATATACAGCGAAATTAAACAAACAGGCACTAAAAGTCTTACTATGGAAGATGTATATTTGATTAGAAAAAATATTTATAATGGCAGAAAACAAGTTATTCCCAAAATTCCGAAGTGCTCGCAGGAAGTACATGACTCGTTAAACTCCGTGGAAGTGACAACCAACCAAAAAGAACAATTTTTATTGAAAAATGATCCGGTAAAAAAATTTGTTACTTTTTCTTGTGTATCTAACTTAACATTTTTAAGTAAATTAGAAACAATTTATGTTGATGGAACTTTTAAATACTTCACTAAATTATTTATTTAACTATTTACAGTTCACGGACTTGAACATTGACACTATGTGCCGTTGGCATTCTTTTTGCTTTAAAATAAGTTAACAAACTCATATGTGACTGCCTTAAATTGTTTAAAGACGGAGTGTCAAAAATTGAACTTAAATTTTAGTCCCAAGGTTGTGTATGTCGATTTCGAAAAAGCGATCCATGCAGCTGTAAGTGAAGTGTTTCCATCTGGAAAAATTAAAGGATGAGGTTTCATCTCGGACAATCATGGTGGAGAAAAATTCAAAAAGTTGGTCTGGCCACTAAATATTCAAACGACAATGAAGTCGGACAATACCTTAGATATATGTTTGGTCTACCTTTTCTAGATCCATTAGAAGTAGGTGAGTGTTTTGCTTTAGACTTTAGTGAAATATTACCAGCACAACACCAAGCCGTACAACAATTTGCTGACTACTTGGTGAACAACTATATTTCTGAAGAGGCAGACTTCCCTCCTGAGATGTGGGCAGAAAACAGTTCATCACTTGAACGTACAACCAGTGCCTGTGAAAGTTTCCATTCTAAATTTAATTTGTTATTTTACAATCCGCACCCTAATATATTTTAATTTTTAGAAGTTTTAAAAGATACTCAAATTAACACTTATATAAATATACGAAAATCTGTGAAACCAAAAGAGTGTACCGAAAAGTACTTTTAGAGCGTCAAAAATTTGTTGATCACAAAATAGCGGAATTAAAGCAAAATAAAATTAGTTGACTTGATTTTGAATGGATATATGGGTAGAACAAATAGAAGAACTTAAAATGGAGATAAACGAGGAAAAAAGTAAGATAATGATAATCAGCGGCAAAGGAGATAAGGAAGATAATCAAATAAAGATAAAATGTAAAAACTTAGCATTTCAAATAGTAACAACTTACTAATACCTGGGAAGTATAATAACTAATGATGGAAAAATAGACTGGGAAATAACAAATAGAGCAAAGAAATCAAACGAGTTATATTATGCGTTAGCCCCAATAATGGGAAAAAGAGAACTTGCACGAGAAACAAGAATAAAAATATATAACACAATAGTGATACCGACTGTGCTCTATGCAAGTGAAAACTGGACAATTCTGGAAAAACATAAGAGCAGGATAAACGCAATGGAGATGAGACATCTAAGAAAGATAGTTGGAAAGACAAAATGGGATAGATTAAGCAACGAGACTATTAGGAGAATGGCCAACCAGGAACCGATAATGAACAAAATAGCAAAGAGACAAATGAACTGATATGGGCATCTGATGAGGATGCAATCCAATAGAATAACAAGAAAAATTTATGAATCAAAAAACATCGGAAAAAGAAAAAGAGGCAGACCAAGAAAAAAATGGATACAGCAAGTAGTAGAGGCGGGAAAACTTAAACAAAAATCACTCGAGGAATTGAAAATAATGGCAGGAAACAGGAAAGAATGGGAGAGGTGGGTAAATGGAAATTAAAATAGCTAGCCCAAATCCGACACCCTCATTAGGGTAAAAGGAAGGGGAGAAAGAAAGACTTGATTTTGTTAAATGTATTTCATTTAGATTTCTAGCAAAGTAAATGCCTCGTTTTAATTTATATTTGTTTAATTTTGTAATGGTAGAGAATATCCCATATTATGTTAGTTTTTACACTTGTATTGCTTTCTTATTATACTATATTTTAGAATAGGCACAAAAATTATTTCAGTAATTTTTAAAAGCAATTAAAAATTTCTAATATAATTTCTAAATCAATCACTAACGTTTTTCAAAATACATAACAGTAATGTACTGGTAACACTAATAACCGGCAAAATAACGCAAAAGGTGGAAAAAATATTAAGTTGTGAGATAAATAGAAATGGAACTAGTGGAGAACTGAAATTTAGCGATAGAACCTATAAATTTTCCTTTCATTTATTGTTTCCCACCTTTAGACGTAAGAGTTTGGAAACTACCGCTGTGACAGTGACAGTTTTAGTTGACATGCTCCTCTGATACGTCTAAAGGTGGGAAACAGTGAATAGAATGTAAATTTATAGGTTTCTATCGCTAAATTTCTCAAATCTACTGGTTTCATCTCTTTTATCTTACAACTTCATATTGTTTTCCATCGTTTGCGTTATTTTGCCAGTTATTAGCGCGCTTATCACTGTATTTATATAAATATGTAACTACCAATATTTGATATAATTTCTAATATAAAATACAAAAGCCACAGTACCTATTTTCCTGGTGTTACTTTTCCTAGAACTTACCTGCTTACTTAGTCCTAAGCCTTTCTACCGTTAGGTGTAAGGCTATAATATATATATATATATATATATATATATATATATATATATATATATATATATATATATATATATATATATATATATATATATATATATATATATATATATATATATATATTAGTGGATTTTTTTGGGCTTAGGTTCATAAAAAAATTTTGATTTATACTAAGACATTTTCATATATTTTTTCGACGTTTCGGCAGGAAATCCATGCCTTTTTCAAGAAGTAATATTGACTAAAAAAACATTTTATGACATACATAATACGGTTTAAAAGTTAAACTTTCGACTTACCCAGCATGTGAAAATTCGGAACTAACAAATAGACGTCACAATTAAAATAATATTAAAAACATAGGACATACCCACTAAGTCATTACATGTAAAATGTATTTTAAATCTAAATTAGATTTTTGAGTGGGGCAGTTCTATGCACTGACGATGGGTCTTAGGGGAACATTGGACTTATGGATTTTTGGAAGGCCGTATATCTTTGGAATTCGGGATGATTTTTCTATGGGTATAAGAGATTTTTTGATGTCTGAAGGTAGAGTAGACTTACTTATGATGAAAAAGAAAAAAAAGAGGTTAATCTTTGTACATGGGTATATTTTATATACAAAGATTAACCTTCTTTTGTGATACGTGGTATACAGCCAGCTGCAGGAATTATTTTCCTTGTATATTTTATTTATGATGGATTTGGTCGTTTTTTCCAGATAGGTGGTTGGATCGTTTTGGACGCGTTTGTATTCTGTGGAATTGAGAAGTTCGAACATTTTGTCGAAATAATTAGAAGAGTTAAGAATGAATGTGGCACTACCTTTGTCGGCCGAAAGAATGACAATGTCAGGGTTGTTATAAAATTTTTTGAGGGCGCGTCTTTCAGAAAGACTGATATTTGATGGTGGGGGTTTGGAAGTACGGAAAATTCTTGGGACATCTTGTCTGGCGACTTCGGCTTGGTCGGAAGGAAGATGAGAAATAGCTTCTTCAGTTTGACAAATGATTTTCTCAGTTGGGATTAAAAGAGGTGTGACAGAAAAGTTGAAGCCTTTTGATAGAGCTTTGGTAGCTGAATCGGATATGTGGATATCTGAGAAATTGCGGACAACAGTAGAAGGTTGTTGATTCGAAATGGGCTTTGGATTTTGTTGAGAGATAAGTTGGTCCAGTTTACGTTTCTGGGTTTGGGTTTTGATGTCAGAAATGTGTTGTGCTTTTTGGTGAGAAAGACGATCGAAAGTGTCCCATAATAATGGATGGATATTAAAAGATTGGATGTCATTGTAAATTTTAAGAAGTTGGGAATTTGTTGTATCTAAGTTTCGTCAGGTGGAATGAATTATTGAATTTCGAAGAAGCGAAAAACCAGTTCCTCTAAGAATTTTGGAAATTGATGAAGATTTAGTATGATGTTTAACTTGAAGAGATTTTGGAATTACTGATGGTCATGACACGATTTAAGAAAAGCAATGTCACTGAGAACACGGTATTTGCGTGTTAGAAGATTAGAAAAAGATTTAGTAAGAATGAAAAATTTCTCCCCGTAGAGGCGAATAAAATGTTCGAATAAATTTCCGCAGTCAGATGAATGAAAATTACTTAGTTCTCGGGAAGAACCGCGTTGAGAATTTATTACTCGACTTTTCAGCACCCATTTTGAAGCCATTATCAAGAGTGATACAGTATCACTTAACGTTTAACGTAACAGTTTAAAGTACGTTACTGTGCCATATGATCGATGGTACGTAGCACCCAGTAGTTCGAAGCCAGGTATTTTTTCCTTTTTTCGCAGTTGTTTTTCCGTTTCGCAGTGTGTTTCCTGTAGAGAGACCAGGTCGATGTCGTTATCTTTTAGAAATTTCGATAAGTACTGGCTCTTTGAATAGCATATGCTTTCTACATTTAAGTGACAAATTCGGATCATAGGTCGTTGGGTTTTCTAGTCGTTGGGTCCTGAGAAGGGCCATTTTGCATTATTGTTAATTTGCTTTCTGATAACGTTTAATGGCATTGTTTGCAATGTGTCTTTGGTCAGGAGATCCTGAGATTATCTGATTGCCATCTGAATAGTCAAGTCAATTATTCAAACTTAGTGCAAAACAACTTGAGTTTTGGAGAGTGTTTTACCTTGTTAAACTCATATTCTTCAATATTTATCTCTGTCGTACTAACTATGTTTTTCCCGGGAAGGTGCTTTGCTTTATTTTGGTTTATTGCCAAACCCCTCTTGTGTGCTTCCTTGTTCAACTTTGCAAATTCTTTCTTTGAACTGATTTTTGCTAATTAACGCTATGTCATCAGCCTATGCAACAAAATGCACCAAAAATGTTATAATTGTACCTTTTGTTTGTTATAAAATCACGTAGATTCTTCAACCATGAGTTCTGCCTTCGGCCAACAGATCTTCTTCCTTGAATCTTTCCCTGTATTATGAGTCTCAAAATTTCATATTTAGGTCCACTCATCACTCGGCCTAGGTATGCCAGTTTTCTGGTTTGTATAGTGGCGATTAGTTCTGTTTCTTTGCCAACCCTCTTCAGTACTTCTATATTTGTAATTCTACGAGTCTATAATATTTTTAATACTCTATGTTATAACCAGAGTTCGAAAGTCTCGATTCTTTTTAAATTGCATTTTTTTAATATCCAAGTCTTAGCTCCATATAATAATATTGAAAATATATAACAGCGAATGGTACGGAGTCTGATCTCCAAATTTAGATTTTTGCACGTTAGGAGTGGCTTTATTCATATAAATGCTGATCTGACAATATCCATTTGCCTGTTTATTTCTGCAGTATGATCATTGGTTTCATTGATCAAAGTTCCCAAGTACTGATATTTATTTACTTGTTCTATCACGTTACCATTGATTGTCAATAGGTGATGTATATTCTGTGGCCTTTTTGTAATTAGCATGTAATTCGTTTTTTTAACATTTATAGTAATTACCATCTCAGCACTATTCATACTTAAGCTTTCGATAAGATGTTGTAGATCTTCTATACTCGTTGCTATGATCACAGTGTCGTTTGCATATCGTAAGTTGTTAATTAATTTTCCGTTAACGGTAACTCCCGCTTTAATATTATTGAGTTTTTGGAAAATTTCTTCAGAATATAAGTTAAACAAAAGTGGCGATAAAACACATCCCTTTCTAACTCCTCTACAGATCTTCATTTCTTCTGAATGTTGCCCATCAATTTGAACTATGACACTTTGATTCCAAGATAATGTTTGCACTATATTTATGATTTTACTGTCAATGCGCTTGTTCATAAGTATTGATATTAGTTTTTCATGTCTTACTATATCGAAAGCTTTTTCATAGTCAACAAAGCACAAGTATAGATCAACCTTTACATCCCAAGATCGCTAAATCAATATGCAAATATTGCAAATATATTGATGGCAAATAGTCCTTCTCGAGTACCCATTCCATTTCGGAACCCGATCTGCGTCTCGCTAATATTCTCCTCTAGCCTTTTGTATATTCTCTTATGTATTACTTTCAGCAGTACTATTAAAGTATGACTCATGAGGCTCAGTGTTCGATAATCAGAGCACTCTTTTGCTGCTTGTTTTTTAGGGATGGTTATAAATGCTGACCTTAGCCACTCTTGTGGTATTATTCCCGTATCGTACACCGTGTTGAATAAATCTGCCAATACTTTCAAGTTATCCTCTTCCACTAGTTTTAAGTTCTACTGGTATTTTATGTAATTCAGCTGCCTTATTGTCTTTAGAGTTTTGATAGCTTATTTGATTTCATATATCGTGATCTTTTGTCTCTCTAAAGGATTTAATTCTTGTATTTTCTGTATTTCACCTCTTTCATCTTGGAAAAGTTCTCTAACGTACTCCTCCCATCGTCTTAATTTCTCTGGTAAATCTATAAGTAGTACTCCTTTTTTGTCTTTTATGTGTCCTTGCTGTCTATTTTGACCCATTTCAGTCACTTCTCATATTTTTGTGTTCATATTTCTCATATCATATTTTGTTTCTAGTTCTTCTATCTCTTTACATTGTTTTATCAAATGGATTTCCTTAGCTGTTGTGATTTTTTCCTTAATTATTCGTTGTCTTTCTTTATACTTCTGTAGATCCTTTTTTTTAAATTTCCTTCTTTGTTCCATCTGTAATAGTATTTCTTCTGTCATTCACTGTTTTTAGCCTCTGACCTATGTTTCATTAAACTTTCTTAAGCTGGTTTCAGTATTGTGTTTTTTATATTAGAGCACTTTTTATTTACATCCATAATTTGTTTGTTGTCAGTTAGTGTTTTTTTGCATTATAACATTCATATTATTTTTAAATTCGTTTTTTATTTCTTCGTTTTTTAGAATTTTTACATTAATTTTTGGTTGTTGTTTTCTGAGTTCAATTCTTTTTAATTTTATTCCGACGTCAGCAACTAACGGATTGTGGTCCGAGTTAACATCTCCTCGAGGATAAGTTTAAACTGAAGTTATAGAGTTTTTATATCTGCTATTTACGAGTATAAAATCTATCTGGTTTCTGACAATGTGATTTTCTATATGTGAAGGAGACGTCCATGTATATAGTCTTCTCTTAGAAAGCTAAAACCAACTATTGACAATTATCATATTCTCTTCTTGGCAGAATTTACCTACTCCAATTTTTGCATTAAAGTCTCCTAAAATGTAAGTTATATCTCTAGATTTTGTTAACTTGATTGTATTGTGCAAGTCTGAATAAAACTTTTCGATCTCATCTTCGGTCTTATCAGCTGTGGGAGCATAGACTTGTATCATATTAATATTACAGTTCCGTGCTTGAATTTTTAGCATTATTATTTTTTCTGAGATTTGAATCACACCTCCCACTGATTTTCTAATAGTGTTGCTTATGATAAAAGCTACTCCGTATCGATGATCAGTTTTGTCTCCTTCAGTGTAATAAACATTGTGGTTATTTATTGATATATCTCTATTTCCTGACGATTCTACATCGCTAACACCAAGTATATCTATATTTAATCTCTCTTTCTCTTTAATAACATTATGCAGTTTTCCAGGCTGATACATACTTCTTACATTTCAGGCAGCTATTTTTATCTGGGAGGGTTGAGTATTTTTTTGGTTTTTTTTGTGCAAGGGTTTCGCATGTTGATGACCAAGGAGGCCTTGCGCTCTGATCGTTGCCCTCTCCTGTCGGATTTTGGTCTCCGATTACCATAATCAATAATTTCTCTTGCGCAAATAGTGCTAGATATTATAATTTATACTAGAGATATCATCAGGTACCTTTAATGCTCGTTGCCTTCTGCATTCTGATTCCGTTGACCACTTTCTTGGTTCTTTCGCCTTCGAGATCAATTTCTCAATCTCAGGGCAACACAGTGTCCTTCCACTTACTAGCTCATCCGCCCAAAGCCGTTAGCCAGTAAATGATGGATTGCTTATCCCGGCAAACACTCGGACATCAGAGCCTTGTTAGTTATCTAGCAGGATGTACCAGAAGATTATCATACCAGCAGGTGAGGTTGACATTTGAATATTAGTGGCTATATATTGCGCTTCACTATCCCATTACATCCCATAGATACCTTTTGTTTGGATAGCTCTGATTGTTCCTTCTATCGCGATATTAAATACTGAGGTTGATAGTGAGTCGCCTTATTTTACTATAGTTTCTATTTCTATATTTTTAGAGATGCCATTATCTGTTATGGCTGCTGCTGTATGTCCTTCCATTGTTATTTTCGTAAGCTTTATATTTCATTAAGATCCCTAGATGTTTCATGTCTGTGATCAGGTCTGGGCTTATTAGATTTTCAAATAATTGCTTGAAATCTATGAGTAAGTCAATGTTATGTTCATAATATTTTTCAGTTAACTGTGTAATTTTGTGTATAGCATCTATGGTTGACCTTTCTTCTTAAATCCATGCTGGAAGTCTTCTATTTTAATTTTAATGTATTTGGCGAGTGATTGTCTGACTAATGATATTAATGTTTTGTAGCAGCTTTTTATCAATGATATTCCTCTACAGCCGTTACATTGTGTATTGTCACTTTTCAATAGAGTAGTAAGTATCCACCCTATTTTTCATTATTCTGGCATTCTTTCTTCTTCCAAATTGTTATTATTAAGTCCTATATATGCTCGTTGCAACTTTTTTCGACCTCGTTTTATTAGCTCGTTACGAATCTCGTTTAGACCTGCTGCTTTTTTGCTTAAGATTCTTAGTCGTATCAATATTTTTTCCTTTAATGTCTTCATATCCCATTGTTTTCTCTGCTATATCAAATGATATTCTTTTATTTCTTGCTACGTTTCTTCTATATAATTAGGATTTGAGACTTTTATATTTCCGTTAAATTCTTTAGAATATTTTTTATGAATATTCGAGTTTAGTTTTCCTCTCACTCCAGGAGCAGTTGGAATTTCAGTCGATAGGAGAGGGTATAAAATTAAATTTAAATAGGGACTAGATACTGGAAGGACGAAGCCTGTAAACGTGTCATTGAACTCGTTAAACATCCATACCTGGCAAAGCCAGACAATTTGGGGCTAGATTACTATAAATACAGACCGTTAAGGTCACAACAACTTCGCTGTAGAGGAAGGGGGGATAAACTCCCTAGAAGAAATATCGCTTGTCCTATTAACTTTGTCTTCTATTCCTTGTGACAGATATGTTGTTTCTTTTTGTTACTCTTTTTGTCCCCGCCAAATGTGAAATCTTACCACACTCTATATGTTGCAGAACACGACAAATATTTCTCCTCAAATTTAATAAATTTTCACTACAAATATCAAATATGCAATCAGTAAAATTTAAATAATTCAAAATAAATATCAAATGTACGATTGGTAAAGAAAATAAAAATCAAATAATTCAAAGCAATAAATACGATCACTCAATAAATCAAATATTTGTCAAATGGAAAATTGTCAAAATAATTTAAAATCCAAAATTCATTCAAAATCTCCGGACCACCTGTAATTATTTTGTCTCTCTTTCCCTATGATCAAATGTAAAGCTTGCTATATTTTAAAGCCCACGTTGGGCGCCGGTTAATGTGATATCAAGACTTTTAATTTTAAAACTTTACAAAAAACATATATAAAACATTATTAAAACTTTTGATTTATGATTTATATCACACCTTTCACTTTAGTTATCTCAGGTTTTACTCGTGCTTCAGTATCTATACTTTACAGCTGATGGGTTAGGTCCAAAGAATAATGGAATTAAACAACATAATATGATATGAAAATAATGTAATAAAATAAACTGATTAAAATACCTCCAAAAATTATTAGCATACAATGTTTATCAAACAAAATTCGTTCTACGCACGTGAACCTTCAATAATGCATGGATAATATAAAACAATTACAATCTAAAATCAAGTTTAATATTCTACATAAACAAATCAAATAATATTCAGTGTCCTTCCTAATGCAGTTTAGATAATATCGATTGTACCAAGAAAAATTTGTATGAATTATCCAATTTTCTCCACAGCTCCGTGTCCCCTCTCAGAACAAATTTAATCTCCTTCGACTATCGACAACTTATTCACACGTTACTAATATAATATAATATTATTTTACCCAAAATTCTCAAATTAAATATATTATGAATGTTTCTCCCGTTGAAACGTTTCCTCTGCCTTAAGTTGTCCAATTCCTGGTTCTATGCAAAATGAACTATCAGTTCTCAGCAGCCTCCTATGTAATTGGCAATATTAAACAAGATATTGCAATTTAGTGTCTTTTAATGCTCTCCTTCGAATGCACGTACCTTTCCAATGATGCCAGCCTCTTTTCCTCTCGCCAAACTTATACGTAGAATACAAGTAGGAAAAGTTTACTTACAAATTTGTACCAGATCAGCTACCGTCGGACACACTTATTTCACCAACTCACAACTTATTCTTTATCACTTACTACCCCTGGATACCACCTTGAAAACCAACCATTCACTTTAAGAAACTGGAACTAACTAACTCTCTCATCTCCTCTATCCTTCCATCCAACCTCTCATTATACACACCCACATCCACTTTCCAAATTCTCGGCCAATCAGAAATTTGCATACCACTCCCACATAAAATCAGAAATACCTACAAATTTTCCTAATTCTATATCCCTATTCTTCAATTAATTCAATTCCAGTTTTACAGTCTTCAGTTGTGAATGCAAAATAATCCGGTGAAAACTGTTTAATGTCAAATCCATCACTAAATTCTCAGTGTTAATATCAATTCCTCTGTATAGGTAATGATTTTCAAAAAACAATTGACAACATTCAAGCCATCAAATAATGTGTTTGCACAGTATGAGAAGTGCTTTTGCACGGTAAACAGAAACTTTTTATTGAAAAACCAATTCATGAAAATAGTTTTAACGGTCGAGGAAAAAGTGCAAATTGTTGTCTGCCATGTAAATGGATTATTAGACAACATGATTAGACAACAATTTGTAAATATGTTTCCAAATAGGACGGCTCCACCACGATCAACAATTCAGTCTATTATACGCAATTTTTTACGTATGGATCCGTGTTCGCTCCAATAGGAGTTTGTAGACGAAGGGAGGTAAATCCAGATTTGGAACTAAGGGACACTTTGAATTGTGCAAGTGTTGAGCAAAATCCTACCCAATCAGCATCTCGTCTCGGAGAACAATATGGAATTTCAAGATTTAGAGTAGGTAAAATTTTAAAAAGACATGGATACCGTCCCTATAAACTTCATAAATCCAACGAACAATTCCCTGGGGATCAATACAGACGTTTAGAATTTTGTCAAACTGCAATGGAAATGTCACATTAAGATAAACATTTTTTAGAGAACGTTTTGTTCACCGATGAATGTACGTTTTCATTGCATGGCTGTCACAATTCAATGAATGCTCGGTATTGGTCTCGAGGAAATCCTCGTCAGATTTATGTAGCTCGTACCCAGCGTACTCGAAAAGTAAATGTTTGGGGAGGCATAATAGGGAATCATGTCATTGGTCCATTTTTTATAGACGGTATGTTGACTGGGCGGAAATACTTGGAACTTCTGAAAAATCAAATTGTCCCATCCCCTCGTAATTTACCAATACCTTTCGATTCCATATTGTTTCAACACGATGGTTATCCTGCACATAATTCTCGCATCGTCAGTAAATATCTCAGTGCGACTTTTCCTAATTGATTGATTAGTGGCCACGGAGATATTTTTTGGCCTGCAAGATCACCTGATCTTGCACCTTGTGATTTTTTATGTGGAAATACATCAAGTCCAAACTATATGGAATTGAAGACGATAGGCCTAATTCTCTTCAAGAATTAAGAGAAAAGATCTCTGATTCAATGAGAGGTATTAGTCCAGAAACATTAACTAATATTAGACGAAGCTTTTATAATAGATTGGGTTATTGTTCTGCTGCTAATGGAAGCTTATTCGAACATTTTTTTTAAATACATTTCATTAGAATAAAATACGTTTATTTAGAATAGTTTTATAGAATTTCTACCTATTTAAGCATTTTTTGTAAGTACATTTATTTAGAACGTTTTTTTATGTTTGAAGAATTTTTACTTTATTTTGGAAAGTACGACGATACTGTTTTTTCAATAAGATATTTATGTTTATTTTTAAACACTTCTAATAATTAGTAGTTAACGACTGACATAATTGTTGCAATCGATGTCTGCATAATTATAAATTATTAAAAAAAAAAAGAAAACCACACATGTGGGTTTTGAACTCTAATCGTCTGCGACGTCTGTGTCGCAGTGTCGAATTCTTACCACTAATTCACGAAGGATTGTATTATTCCGTGACAAGAGTGTATGAAACTCCTCAAATCATAGTAGAAATTATTCTTGGTTAATAATTTAAAACTTTAGATTAAATAATCACTATTAATTAAATTGTATTCACATTTTTGCTTTATTGTGGTCAATCAGTTTTTACTATGCGAAATTAAAAAATGGAAATACACCTCACACATTATGACGTTACACATAATAATTATGACCGAGGTGATTTAGCTCGAAGCTAACGTCTAAAGGTGTAAGACTATCGATAGTGGTAATGTAATGTAATGTAAATTATAGGTTTCTACCGATTATTTCCCACCTCTACGAGTTTTTATCTCTTTTTATTTCACAAGGTAACTGTTTAGGTAATTGTACAAAAAGAAACCGTAGATTCTACACTTTAAAATATTACGATTTAAGCCAAATTGCTTTAATAAAATATTGATATTAAGAAAGATACAGGGTGTTAAAATGGAAATTCAAAATTTTAATTTTCGCTATAACTTTTATGTTTGTAAACATTTATGTAGTAAAATTCATAACTGGGCTATATATATATATATATATATATATATATATATATATATATATATATATATATATATATATATAAAAAAGGGGGGTTGAGGTTAATTGGGTATACAGCTGATTAAAAGCCAAGTGTACTCTGTTTAACAATTCATTATATTTCGCCAATTTTCATTGGCATCATCAGATGAGAGCTACAATTATTTAAAACATGGTAAAGTACAATTTAATAATAGTTTGTTGTTTATATACTTACTTAATTGAGGTTAATGGCAGTGCGATTTATTTTAATACCATCAAGTAAAAATTTTTTTGTTGGAATAATGTTGATTGTAGTTGATGTTGATTACAAATTAAAATATAGGAAACAAATACAATTTAAATTAAAAATAAAACAGACATAACGTTTAGTTCGGTAAATGTCATTAAGGTTAAGTACTAGAACTATCAAATATCGAATGTTATTAATTGACTTTTGTGAAGATGATTAGTTCCATGGTGTTGACGTAGTAGTTGTTTATTTGATTAATATTTACTGTAAGGTGTGTTATAGTTGAAAAATTTTTTGAAATCACATTATGTGTTGTATTAATTATTTAATAGTTATATGTGTCTATTTATAATGTTTGTTTTTCGATGTGTAATAAATAAGCATAAATCTCACTCAGATGTTCAACATCTGATTTCTTATTTATTAAATTATCCATTTGAGTGATAAATGCCATCTCGAGGAAGAGTCTTTTATTGAGATTATTTTCCATTGCAAGAATCTTTGTTTCACTGTAGTTCATTATGTGGTGTTCATCATGTACGTGTTTTGCAAGGGAACATCTATCAGGATATAATCTGCTGTCACTCTTGTGGGAAGTGATGCGACTTTTTAGGTGTCTATTGGTTTGGCCAATATATTGTTTGTTACAACTTCCGCACGGGATACGATAGACTATATTAGATAATTGATCAGTAGGTGTTTTATCTTTTAGTTTGGTGAATATCAAATTAATGTTTAACACTGTGTAATTAGCGATTTTTATGTTGTCGTCAAGCTTTATCAGCTCTTTCTAGACAATTCATACCCAAACACATTACTTACTAAAATACTATTCAACACAACAAATGATACATTATCTTTAACACAAACCATCTCTAACCACACACCACAAAACACTACACCTACACTAGACACAACCCCTAACACTAATTTAACTCCTTTTAAATACTTTAAATTACCCTTCATACAAGACTTAACACCGAAACTTACACGAATTTTCAAATCAGTTGACGACAACATAAAAATCGCTAATTACACAGTGTTAAACATTAATTCGATATTCACCAAACTAAAAGATAAAACACCTACTGATCAATTATCTAATATAGTCTATCGTATCCCGTGCGGAAGTTGTAACAAACAATATATTGGCCAAACCAACAGACACCTAAAAAGTCGCATCACTTCCCACAAGAGTGACAGCAGATTATATCCTGATAGATGTTCCCTTACAAAACACGTACATGATGAACACCACATAATGAACTACAGTGAAACAAAGATTCTTGCAATGGAAAATAATCTCAATAAAAGACTCTTCCTCGAGATGGCATTTATCACTCAAATGGATAATTTAATAAATAAGAAATCAGATGTTGAACACCTGAGTGAGATTTATGCTTATTTATTACACATCGAAAAACAAACATTATAAATAGACACATATAACTATTAAATAATTAATATAACACATAATGTAATTTCAAAAAATTTTTCAACTATAACACACCTTACAGTAAATATTAATCAAATAAACAACTACTACGTCAACACCATGGAACTAATCATCTTCACAAAAGTCAATTAATAACATTCGATATTTGATAGTTTTAGTACTTAACCTTAATGACATTTACCGAACTAAACGTTATGTCTGTTTTATTTTTAATTTAAATTGTATTTGTTTCCTATATTTTAATTTGTAATCAACATCAACTACAATCAACATTATTCCAACAAAAAAATTTTTACTTGATGGTATTAAAATAAATCGCACTGCCATTAACCTCAATTAAGTAAGTATATAAACAACAAACTATTATTAAATTGTACTTTACCATGTTTTAAATAATTGTAGCTCTCATCTGATGATGCCAATGAAAATTAGCGAAATATAATGAATTGTTAAACAGAGTACACTTGGCTTTTAATCAGCTATATACCCAATTAACCTCAACCTTTAGAGGATATATATATATATATATATATATATATATATATATATATATATATATATATATATATATATATGTATATATATATAAACATATATATATATATATATACATATATATATTATACATATATATATATATATAAATATATATATATATATATATACATACATAAATATATATATATATATATATATATATATATATATATATATATATATATATATATATATATATATATATATATATATATATAGTGAACTCTTATATATTGGGGAAATCTGCAAGAAAGACTCTAATGAGTATCAATTGTTTCGCCGAACGTTTTCGCCAAAGATAATTAATTTGGCTTCTTCAGGGCTGAAAGAGAATAAATTATAATTAGCTACCATATATTATCTATTAAAACATTATTGATCTTACCGTAACTTAGAATTGTAGAGTTAGAATATTAAAAAACTTTGCTAGTAACATAGTGGTGTTTTTTGTTACTATGTGCAAAAAAAGTTTTTTTTAAGGTTTGAAATGTATGGTAGCTTTGAACTTAACACGCAAAGGTTTACCCAAGGTTAATCGAAAAACCCAATGTAACTACATTTAAAAGGAGGTAATTCTTTGAATTGTCGGCAATAACTAAATTTTTGATTTTTAGAAAGTTTAAAAGTGAGGTTCTGTTTTAGCCAGAACGCATGCGCTGACAAATTCAAATAGTTCTTATGAATCTTTATGTCTTTAAGGTTCATAGGTAAAAACGAATGAAATTAAATCCCAGTATAGGAAAACATTATTTTGATTATACTGTTATATATATATATATATATATATATATATATATATATATATATATATATATATATATATAAGAAAAAGGATAATTCGAGTTAATAGTAAAATAAAGGTAAAAGATATCGGCATAGCTCGCAATAAAAAGAGAAAAATATAATAAAATATGTGTATAAGATGGAAGGCAACCGTATATACGTATTTGTGACTATTGGTCGTCTTCAGTACGGTGCAGCCAAGTTAGAAAAGGAGCATATTAACTTGGGAAAGGATCACTAAAGGAGCAATGCGACCAATTTGTGGCAATAATGTTAAAAGACTCTGAGGTTTCCAGAGCAACAACCAACACATCCACGGAGGAAGCTAAGCTACCTGAAGAAAGAAATGCCAAACGTTTAAAACGTTTCAAACAACAAGAAAAAGGATAATGCGAGTTAATAGTAAAATAAAGGAAAAAGATATCGGCATAGCTCGCAATAAAAAGAGAAAAATACCTTCCATCTTATACACATATTTTATTATGTTATGTGAGTCTTCTAACATTATTGCCACAAATTGGTCGCATTGCTCCTGTAGTGATCCATTCCCAAGTTAATATGCTCCTTTTCTAACTTGGCTGCACCGTACTGAAGACGACCAGTAGTCAGAAATACGTATATACGGTTGCCTTCCATCTTATACACATATTTTATTATATTTTTCTCTTTTTATTGCGAGCTATGCCGATATCTTTTACCTTTATTATATATATATATATATATATATATATATATATATATATATATATATATATATATATACATACAAACAACACAGTTTATTAGGGTTGCAGTCAGAAAATTGGCCGGGATGTTAATGAAACACTCTTATGACTTTTCGTCTAGCTTTCGGAATCGTTTTGTTCCTTTTTCAAGACACTATAATTAGAAAAAAGTGTAAATATTTATAAAATATCACAAATCTTCAGTGCAACTTACTAGTCGTTGAGATTATTTACAAAAGCATAGACACTCAACATTAATAACAACACACATAAAATATAAAATAGTGGACAAAATACATTTAAAATTCTTTAAAATTTAGATACAAGTAGTAAAAATTTTGTTGTCATCTTTTACTAGTGTGTTTTAACTCTGGCACATAGAGAACAAAAAGAAAAAATCCTATGATTAAAAAGTAATTAGGTGTATTTAATATCATGCTTCTTTTTAAGAAATACTAGAGGCCCATCTTAGGTGATTTTAATTTTTAAACCTGTCTTAATGGTATGCAACATGTTATGCATATAACTGTAATTTGTGTGGGTACGGGTACAGGTAGATATTAATTTTATTTTGGATGTTTTTCCAGTAAGTAACAATAAATGTTGCTCAGTTTATCTATGTCTGACTTTTTATTGATGCAAGATGTACTTGATTTTATGGAACACATTTCCAAGAAAACACGTTTTGAATGGTTCTTTTCCTTTGCCAAAATACAGGAATCCTCGAAATTAAATTCATGTTTCAACGTTAATGCATGTTCTGTCAATGCACATGCATTTATTTTTTTGGTTTTTATATCGCTACGATGTGAGATCACCCTACTGTGAAAATTACGAGATGATTCTCCTATATATATTTTGTTGCAATTATTACACGGTATAGAATAAACAATATTCGATGACTCCTGTATTGTGAAAGGATCTTTTGTTTTTGTGTACAACTTCGATATCGTTTTCACATTTTTGGTTGTAATTTTTAAATCACTAACATTTTTGAAGATGTTCATTAGCTTCGGTGTCAAAACTGGAATGTAAGGTAGGCAACCATAAGTTATTTTGGATGGTATTACTGATGTGTTCTGTGTCAATGTCAATTGTCGGACTTCATTGTTATGAAAATTTTGGTTGTCAGAAAAATGCGAAGGAAACGGAGAACCGAAAATGAGTTTATTTAACAACCCTATAGGATAGGAGTTCTCTTGTAATATAGATCTCAGCTTTTTTAATCCCTTGTCCTTGAACTCGATGTGTGACAAGTTGATAACCCTAGTTTTCAGGGCCAAAACCAAATTTGTTTTCATCTTGGATGGATGATGAGAATGAAAGTTTATAAAACGGTTACTAAAACAAGGTTTACGATACCACTCCGTCCTTAGCATGCCATCATTGCCACGATGGATTAGCATGTCTAAAAAAGGAATCATATTATCAGCCTCTCTCTCAACCGTAAACTTTAGGTGTTCACATTGGGCGTTAAAGGTGTTTAACACATCAGTTACCTTGTTTTCAGGGACAGATAAAATCAAATCATCAACATATCGTTTAATAAAAGGTATGTGAAAAGGTATCCTTTCTTTACACGTTGTTATAAGTTCATCCAAAACAAAGTTACATGGTATGGGGGATATTTTGCTGCCCATTGGAGTGCCAAAGATTTGTTTAAAGAAATTACCATTGAATAAAAAGATGTTAGAGTCAAATATAAATGTTAAAACTCTTATGAAATCATCTAAACTGATCTTGGTATGCGGAGAGATGCTGTTCCAGTTATTTTTGATGCTGTTAAGAATAGCATCTAGTGGTAACTTTGTAAACAGTGACACAACGTCTAAACTAATCAGTATATAATTATTCGGAACTTTAACATTGTTAATGAAGTTACTAAACGTGAAAGAATCTCTAATATAGAATTCATTGGATTCGTTATAGGCAATTGTGAGTATATCTGTGAGGTGTTTAGCAAGTTTACTATTAGGAGCATCAATGGAAGAGACAATAGGTCTCATTGAAATAGTAGGTTTGTGAACTTTAGGCAGTGTATAAAACCTGGGTGCAACTGCATTGTAAATTTTCAAGGATTTTGCAACTTCTGTTGTTATGGATTTGGAAGAAGCTAAATCTGACACCAGTTTGTTTGCCTTTTGTTGGAGGGTGCACACTGGACTGTTCTTAAGTTTGATGTAACTTTTTGTGTCATTTAATAAACTATTACTTTTTTCAATGTAATCATTCTTATACATTGCCACTGTTACATTTCCCTTGTCACTTCTAACAATGTAAATTTCTGGATGTGATTTTAAAAATTGTTTACACTCATTGTATATTGTGTTCAAAAAATGTCCTTCTTTACTTGTTTTGTGTAAAAAGTTAGTGATAACATTAGTGCTTTGAGATCTCACAATGTCCTTCTCTTGAAGTTCTAGACCAGAAATAAGAAACTCAATATCTGAGAGAAGAGAAGACATTTTAAAATCTCTGGCACTAGGAAATAGGCAAAATTTTGGACCCAAAGACAAAAGTTTTTTGACATTATAAGGAAAAGTGATGTCAGTTAGATTTTTGAACCATTTTTCTTGAAATGATATTTTTGAAAATTGATCTACTTTTATTTTGTTAAATTTTTTGATGTTGTTATTTTTAATTTGGAAAAAAACTTTATTGTATTTAATTTTTTGTCTTCTATAGAATTCTTGTAGTAAAGGAGCAGGTAAATGCTGCTCTAATATATTTTTTAATTGATGTAATTTCTTTTCTATGTATGTAATATCATTTATTGTTACTGAAATTTCTAAGTTTAAGACTTTGGTTTTTAAATTTGAATTAAAGTTTTGAATTTTACTACCTAATTTACCTCCTTTGTGATGTAATAAGTTATTGATGTTAAACTTTCCATTCTCTATGTGTCCAGGAAAACAAAGATTTTTTCTACATTTCAAAAGGAAAATCCTTCTGTTGTTGAGTGATGCAAGCTTGATGTTAAAGTTGGCCCATTGTTTAAGGAAATCTACGCTAGCAGAACCATATCCTCTCCGGATGTTCTCAAAAAACCCCATCATGTAAATACAAGAATTACTGGATATTAGTGACTGTCAATATAAACAAACAACACAGTTTATTAGGGTTGCAGTCAGAAAATTGGCCGGGATGTTAATGAAACACTCTTATGACTTTTCGTCTAGCTTTCGGAATCGTTTTGATCCTTTTTCAAGACACTATAATTAGAAAAAAGTGTAAATATTTATAAAATATCACAAATCTTCAGTGCAACTTACTAGTCGTTGAGATTATTTACAAAAGCATAGACACTCAACATTAATAACAACACACATAAAATATAAAATAGTGGACAAAATACATTTAAAATTCTTTAAAATTTAGGTACAAGTAGTAAAAATTTTGTTGTCATCTTTTACTAGTGTGTTTTAACTCTGGCACATAGAGAACAAAAAGAAAAAATCCTATGATTAAAAAGTAATTAGGTGTATTTAATATCATGTTTCTTTTTAAGAAATACTAGAGGCCCATCTTAGGTGATTTTAATTTTTAAACGTGTCTTAATGGTATGCAACATGTTATGCATATAACTGTAATTTGTGTGGGTACGGGTACAGGTAGATATTAATTTTATTTTGGATGTTTTTCCAGTAAGAAACAATAAATGTGGCTCAGTTTATCTATGTCTGACTTTTTATTGATGCAAGATGTACTTGATTTTATGGAACACATTTTCAAGAAAACACGTTTTGAATGGTTCTTTTCCTTTGCCAAAATACAGAAATCCTCGAAATTAAATTCATGTTTCAACGTTAATGCATGTTCTGTCAATGCACATGCATTTATTTTTTTGGTTTTTATATCGCTACGATGTGAGATCACCCTACTGTAAAAATTACGAGATGATTTTCCTATATATATTTTGTTGCAATTATTACACGGTATAGAATAAACAATATTCGATGACTCCTGTATTGTGAAAGGATCTTTTGTTTTTGTGTACAACTTCGATATCGTTTTCACATTTTTGGTTGTAATTTTTAAATCACTAACATTTTTGAAGATGTTCATTAGCTTCGGTGTCAAAACTGGAATGTAAGGTAGGCAACCATAAGTTATTTTGGATGGTATTACTGATGTGTTCTGTGTCAATGTCAATTGTCGGACCTCATTGTTATGAAAATTTTGGTTGTCAGAAAAATGCGAAGGAAACGGAGAACCGAAAATGAGTTTATTTAACAGCCCTATAGGATAGGAGTTCTCTTGTAATATAGATCTCAGCTTTTTGAATCCCTTGTCTCTGAACTCGATGTGTGACAAGTTGATAACCCTAGTTTTCAGGGCCAAAACCAAATTTGTTTTCATCTTGGATGGATGTTGGGAATGAAAGTTTATAAAACGGTTACTAAAACAAGGTTTACGATACCACTCAATAACTTATTACATCACAAAGGAGGTAAATTAGGTAGTAAAATTCAAAACTTTAATTCAAATTTAAAAACCAAAGTCTTAAACTTAGAAATTTCAGTAACAATAAATGATATTACATACATAGAAAAGAAATTACATCAATTAAAAAATATATTAGAGCAGCATTAACCTGCTCCTTTACTACAAGAATTCTATAGAAGACAAAAAATTAAATACAATAAAGTTTTTTTCCAAATTAAAAATAACAACATCAAAAAATTTAACAAAATAAAAGTAGATCAATTTTCAAAAATATCATTTCAAGAAAAATGGTTCAAAAATCTAACTGACATCACTTTTCCTTATAATGTCAAAAAACTTTTGTCTTTGGGTCCAAAATTTTGCCTATTTCCTAGTGCCAGAGATTTTAAAATGTCTTCTCTTCTCTCAGATATTGAGTTTCTTATTTCTGGTCTAGAACTTCAAGAGAAGGACATTGTGAGATCTCAAAGCACTAATGTTATCACTAACTTTTTACACAAAACAAGTAAAGAAGGACATTTTTTGAACACAATATACAATGAGTGTAAACAATTTTTAAAATCACATCCAGAAATTTACATTGTTAGAAGTGACAAGGGAAATGTAACAGTGGCCATGTATAAGAATGATTACATTGAAAAAAGTAATAGTTTATTAAATGACACAAAAAGTTACATCAAACTTAAGAACAGTCCAGTGTGCACCCTCCAACAAAAGGCAAACAAACTGGTGTCAGATTTAGCTTCTTCCAAATCCATAACAACAGAAGTTGCAAAATCCTTGAAAATTTACAATGCAGTTGCACCCAGGTTTTATACACTGCCTAAAGTTCACAAACCTACTATTTCAATGAGACCTATTGTCTCTTCCATTGATGCTCCTAATAGTAAACTTGCTAAACACCTCACAGATATACTCACAATTGCCTATAACGAATCCAATGAATTCTATATTAGAGATTCTTTCACGTTTAGTAACTTCATTAACAATGTTAAAGTTCCGAATAATTATATACTGATTTGTTTAGACGTTGTGTCACTGTTTACAAACTTACCACTAGATGCTATTCTTAACAGCATCAAAAATAACTGGAACAGCATCTCTCCGCATACCAAGATCAGTTTAGATGATTTCATAAGAGTTTTAACATTTATATTTGACTCTAACATCTTTTTATTCAATGGTAATTTCTTTAAACAAATCTTTGGCACTCCAATGGGCAGCAAAATATCCCCCATACTATGTAACTTTGTATTGGATGAACTTATAACAACGTGTAAAGAAAGGATACCTTTTCACATACCTTTTATTAAACGATATGTTGATGATTTGATTTTATCTGTCCCTGAAAACAAGGTAACTGATGTGTTAAACACCTTTAACGCCCAATGTGAACACCTAAAGTTTACGGTTGAGAGAGAGGCTGATAATATGATTCCTTTTTTAGACATGCTAATCCATCGTGGCAATGATGGCATGCTAAGGACGGAGTGGTATCGTAAACCTTGTTTTAGTAACCGTTTTATAAACTTTCATTCTCAACATCCATCCAACATGAAAACAAATTTGGTTTTGGCCCTGAAAACTAGGGTTATCAACTTGTCACACATCGAGTTCAGAGACAAGGGATTAAAAAAGCTGAGATCTATATTACAAGAGAACTCCTATCCTATAGGGCTGTTAAATAAACTCATTTTCGGTTCTCCGTTTCCTTCGCATTTTTCTGACAACCAAAATTTTCATAACAATGAGGTCCGACAATTGACATTGACACAGAACACATCAGTAATACCATCCAAAATAACTTATGGTTGCCTACCTTACATTCCAGTTTTGACACCGAAGCTAATGAACATCTTCAAAAATGTTAGTGATTTAAAAATTACAACCAAAAATGTGAAAACGATATCGAAGTTGTACACAAAAACAAAAGATCCTTTCACAATACAGGAGTCATCGAATATTGTTTATTCTATACCGTGTAATAATTGCAACAAAATATATATAGGAGAATCATCTCGTAATTTTCACAGTAGGGTGATCTCACATCGTAGCGATATAAAAACCAAAAAAATAAATGCATGTGCATTGACAGAACATGCATTAACGTTGAAACATGAATTTAATTTCGAGGATTTCTGTATTTTGGCAAAGGAAAAGAACCATTCAAAACGTGTTTTCTTGGAAATGTGTTCCATAAAATCAAGTACATCTTGCATCAATAAAAAGTCAGACATAGATAAACTGAGCAACATTTATTGTTACTTACTGGAAAAACATCCAAAATAAAATTAATATCTACCTGTACCCGTACCCACACAAATTACAGTTATATGCATAACATGTTGCATACCATTAAGACAGGTTTAAAAATTAAAATCACCTAAGATGGGCCTCTAGTATTTCTTAAAAAGAAACATGATATTAAATACACCTAATTACTTTTTAATCATAGGATTTTTTCTTTTTGTTCTGTATGTGCCAGAGTTAAAACACACTAGTAAAAGATGACAACAAAATTTTTACTACTTGTACCTAAATTTTAAAGAATTTTAAATGTATTTTGTCCACTATTTTATATTTTATGTGTGTTGTTATTAAGGTTGAGTGTCTATGCTTTTGTAAATAATCTCAACGACTAGTAAGTTGCACTTAAGATTTGTGATATTTTATAAATATTTACACTTTTTTCTAATTATAGTGTCTTGAAAAAGGAACAAAACGATTCCGAAAGCTAGACGAAAAGTCATAAGAGTGTTTCATTAACATCCCGGCCAATTTTCTGACTGCAACCCTAATAAACTGTGTTGTTTGTTTATATTGACAGTCACTAATATCTAGTAATTCTTGTGTATATATATATATATATATATATATATATATATATATATATATATATATATATATATACAGTAGTCTCTCTTTATAACAATTCCCTATATAACGATAATTCCTCTATAACAGTGAAAATAGTAAACCTTGGTTGGTTCGTCATCAGGAAAATATATTAATTCTTTCTCTATACCGATATCGTTCTCTCTTTATAGCGATGAGTTTTTAGCGTTCAATAGTCGATGACAAATGTGGTATTGTGTTTAAAGTTCAGACTACCTGAATCACGAGTGGCAAGGTCATTGTCCAGCGGTTGTTTTGTTTTGCGCTTACGGAATGCGGCCACCCATTCTACTCATTCTTATCAGTTAAGTGACTCGCTTTTATTGTTCGAGCGGCGTGCCTAACTGTTATCACACAAATGTTGCCATCCATTGACGACTTTTCATTTCCAATTTGAGTTGTGTCTCAGTGTGTCAACAGTCAACATGTTTTTGAAAAAGCGTAAGTGCACTCGGTGGAGGAAAAGTTATCGGATATCGTTCGCCATCCGGGCTGTCTCAGTTAACTGTGGCTACGATATGGAAGGGCAGATAGAGGGTGATAGCAGGAAGAAGTTGCGGAAACCTTAGCATGAAGATTTAGATCGCGCTATGCTTCAGTGGTTTCATCAACAGCGTATGAACCATATTCAACTTTCTGGGCCTGTGGTCGGGACAAAAGCTGAGTTTTTTGCAACTGAGCTTGTAATTGAAAAATTCAAGGCATCTGAGGGTTGACTGAGCAAGTGGAAGCTGCGGCACAAGATCGACTACGGGCAAATCAGCGGAGAGGCTCGCAATGTAAGAAAAAAAAAACGTAACAAATGATTGGCTAGAAAACGTGTGGCCTGGACTGAAGGCACGATATGCGTCAGATGACATTTTCAATGCTGATGAGACTCGATTGTTTTTTAAAATGACACCAAACAGAACTTTAAAATTTAAATCGGAAAAGTGCGTTGGTAAAATGCTCTCTAAGGAACGCATTACAGTTTTAATGGCCGCTAACATGACAGGTTCGGTAAAGCGAAAATTGTTTGTGATAGGGAAGTCGAAAAACCCACGTTGCTTTAAAAACATAAAAAATCTACTAATGACCTATAAAGTAAACAAGAGTACGTGGATAACTTCGGAAATTTTTCAAAAAGCGATAAGAAAGTGGGATATCGAGCTTAAAGAGAAAAAAATGTTTCTGCTTGTAGACAATCGCCCTGCTTATCCTGTACTGTGCGATCTTTAAAGTATTGAACTTTGTGTTCTGCCAGCAAATACAACAAGTATCCTTCAGCCCATGGACCAAAGTGTCATCAAGAGTTTGAAAAGCCATTACAGGAGAAGACTTTTGATGGAATTGGTTGAGAACAATGGCGATCTTAAACTAAACATTCTTGACGCCATCCTAATGATTAGTAAATACTGGGACGAAGATCAAGCAATACAATAAAACATTCCTTCAGACACGCAGGGTGGCTGGAAGATCAAGGATTGACTGATGATGAAGATGCACAAGCAGTTCGTGTAGAAGAAGAAAACAGTAACCCAAAAGTGGAAGCAGAGCCAGAACCAGCGCCGACTCCTCAGTACTGCAAAAGTACTGCATCGATTATTCATCTACCAGGAAGACGATATGAGTGCTGTGAAAGATTCTATGCGTCTTCAGAACAAGGTTAGGTCAGTTCTGTGGAAAGAGAAAAGGAAAGAAAAGAAAGTGACAGACTTTTTTGGTAATGTAGGCTAAATATATTTTACAGTAGCATATTATTTTGTTATTGTACAGTACACATGTTTTAATTGTACAGTCATTTTTTTATACTGTATTGCTTATATTATTTGTTAATAAATCTATGTGGTGTACAATATAGTGTTAATTCGTTTATATTTATTTTCATAATTTTTTTAAATTAAAATAGGTTATTTAGTACAGTATTATTAATATTACAGTACCGAATTTTGTCTCTCTGTATAACGATGAAAGTTCCCGGTTCCTTGCATATCGTTATAGAGAGAGGACTGTATATATATATATATATATATATATATACTTATATATATATATGTATATATATATATTTATATATATATATATATATATATATATATATATATATATATATATATATATATATATATATATATATATATATATAGAAAAGAAATTTAATCTTTGCAGATTAGTTAAATAGTAAACTCTTAAATATTGGGGAAATCTGCAAGAAATACTCTAATGTGTATCAATTGTTTCGCCGAATGTTTTCGCCAAAGAGAATTAATCTGGCTTCTTCAGGGCTGAAAGAGAATAAATTATAATTAGCTACCATATATTATCTATTAAAACATTATTGATCTTACTGTAACTTAGAATTGTAGAGTTAGAATATTAAAAAAATTTGCTAGTAACATAGTGGTGTTTTTTGTTACTATGTGCAAAAAAAAGTTTTTTATAAGGATTGAAATGTATGGTAGCTTCGAACTTGACACGTAAAGGCTTACCCAAGGTTAATCGAAAAACCCAATGCAACTACATTTAAAAGGAGGTAATTCTTTGAATTGTCGGCAATAACTAAATTTTTGATTTTTATATAGTTAAAAGTGAGGTTCTGTTTAAGCCAGAACGCAAGCGCAGACAACTTCAGTAGGTCGTATGAATCTTTATGTCGTTAAGGTTCATTGGTAAAAAACGAATGAATTTAAGTCCCAGTAAAGGGAAATATTATTTTGATTTTCTTTATTTAATTATATTATATTGTTCATGTATTATTGAATCTTATTGAGACGTATCTAAGAAAAGCAAGGGAATGTTATATATTTTTTGTTAATGAAAATTAATTATAAAGGTATGTTAGTTGTTAATGGATATATCAGTCAAGTTAGTTATCTGTGATATAGTATTGTTCTTGGTATCTGATTTAAGTAAAAGGTGGTATATATCGCTTAGATTCTTGATGTCACTCTTAACATTAATGGAGAAATCGTTAAGGAAAATATAAGACATTTCAATGAACTCTCTTTTAGATTTATTGTTCTCACGGTGGAGAATTGTGGTGTTAGTATAGTCCATGAGATGACCAGTGGAATGGACATGTTTGGCTAATGCACAACGGTCAGGGTGAAGTCGAGAATCACTTTTGTGTAGTGTAATACGTGATTTCAATAATTGAGATGTTTGACCGATGTAGGAATTGTTGCAAGAGAGACATGGAATGTTGTAGACAATATTACTAAGCCTATCTATGGGAGTCTTATCTTTTATCTTAGAATAAAGATTATTAATTGTTAGGGCTGATCTACAAGCCACATTAAGTTTAATGTTGTTATTATTATTGCCAAAGCTATTTCTGAAAATTTCTGATATTGATTTCTAATTTCTAATATTTCTGATTCTGAAAAGTGTTGAAAATAGCTTGGGTAAGCCTTTACGTGTCAAGTTCGAAGCTACCATACATTTCAATCCTTATAAAAAACTTTTTTTTGCACATAGTAACAAAAAACACCACTATGTTACTAGCAAAGTTTTTTAATATTCTAACTCTACAATTCTAAGTTACGGTAAGATCAATAATGTTTTAATAGATAATATATGGTAGCTAATTATAATTTATTCTCTTCCAGCCCTGAAGAAGCCAAATTAATTCTCTTTGGCGAAAACGTTCGGCGAAACAATTGATACACATTAGAGTATTTCTTGCAGATTTCCCCAATATTTAAGAGTTTACTATATATATATATATATATAGATACTATATATATATATATATATATATATATATATATATATATATTTATGTATATATATATATATATATATATATATATATATATATATATATGCATATATACATAATTAAATATTTACCAAAATGTTTTAATTTACATTTAAATTTTTTTCCTCCTTCAAGTCAATATTAAATATAACTAACATCATAATTAACATTTGGTACACTTAATTAAATTTATTATATATAAATTCTGATGTAACAGACTATATAAGAACCAACATTTAAGCAAATATATATACTTTGAGTTTAAGACATATAACTATTATTCTTGTTTAAATACGCATATTGATAATATGTATTTAACTTTTAGGTAAATGTGTTGATAATTCGGAGTATTTTTCTTGCAAGGGATGTTGTCCAGATCCAACGTGTAATAATAGAGAACCACTATGTTTACTGTGTCCCATGATTTGTTTTCAGGGCTGTACTTGCAAAGAAGGTTATATTAGAAAGTATGAAGATGGGCCTTGTATACCCATAAACAGTTGCTAAAATAATGTTTTACTACATAATACTTGTAACTACATAATTTCCATATTTTTGGTTAGGCTTTCTCAATAAAGCAGCTGTTATTGAAAATAGTTTATTTTTACCTCAAGATTCCACACTTTTTATTCTACCATCTATATTTGTAATCTATTGTGAGATCTGAGAAATCTACAATTAACGAAAGACTGGACTGAAATAGACCAGCATAGAAATCTATGCGACCTTTATCAAAAAAAAAAAAAAAATATCAAATTAAACTAAACAAAACCAAAAGTCTACTGAACAAAATATAAAAACCGCTTATCCACTTCGCGGGCAGTAGTAGTTAAGTTTATAAGAATATAAAAAAGTTTTCTTGATTAACAATAAAATACAAAACTTTCATTAGACAGTTTCTTTGTAGCGGTTCGGAGCAGTTTAAGTGATTCCCGAGAAAACTGGCAACTCTGTGGACTATTCTCTTAACACATTAAGGATGTACCACAGTATATTGCTTAAAAATATTTTTTTTTAAGGTTGATCCGCACCCCCCAAAAGATAAACTCCAAATTCAAAAAATTTTAGAAGGTATATGTGATGACTAGAAGTATTTTGACAACTTTTAAGCAAACTTCATGTTTTCGTTTTTGAAAAAACTCAAAAAAACTACTCTTTTCCAAGTATAAAGCGGAAAAACCAATCATAGGATTTTGTTAATTTTTTTATAGCATCAAGATATAATTATAAGAAATACTTATGAATTTTTCGAAAATTTTTGAATTTACAGTTTTTTCCCAATAGGAAAAAATAATATGTTTCGGCTTATAATAAAGTTACCGGTAAGAAACCGAAAATTTTTTTAATAACAACATATATAAAACTGGAAAAGTGGAAAATATTTGCAATAAAACGTTAAATATTTTTTCCTAAACATATGAAAAATCTCGTTAAACAAGAATTATGTCTTGAACTGCCGCCTTCAAATTGTAATGTAGGGAGATGGCTCCATGTGAAGCAATGGTAGTATTTTATCATCGATAGATAGCATTACGTTCGACTTCGAAACGCTTCAAACGAAACGTCATACTAACAGTATTGCCATATTAATTACTTTGTACAACGCTTTGGTAGATTATAACAAAACTTATTTATTACAACACGTTTTTAAAAACGTGTATATCGGAGAATCATCTCGTAATTTTCACAATAGAGTAATATCACATCGCAGCGATATAAAAACCAAAAAGATAAACGCATGTGCGCTCACAGAACATGCATTAACTTTAAAACATGAATTTAATTTTGAAGATTCCTGTATTTTGGCAAAGAAAAGAAACCATTCAAAACGTGTTTTCTTGGAAATTTGTTTCATAAAATCTAATACGTCTTGTATAAATAAAAAGTCAGAAGTATAAAAATTAAGATTTACTTTTACATATACACACCATAATACACCTGCATACAAAACATGTTGCATACTATCAAGACAGGTTTAACATACTACTTCCATTAATATAATAGCAAGAACTCCTAATTACTTTTTAATCACACTATTTTTGTTTTTTTTCTGTTCTCTATGGATCAGTCAAAACACACCATTAAAAGATGTCACTAACAAAATTTCAACTTTACAACTAAAATTTAAAATGTATTTTGTCCATTATTTTACATGTTATATTTTATATGTGTGTTTTTAATGTTGAGTGTCGTAGCTTTATATAAATAATCTCAACGACTAGTAAGTTGTAATGACAATTTGAGATATGTTGTAAATATTTACACTTTCTTCTAATTACAGTGTCTTAAAGAAGGAATAAAATAATTCCGAAAGCTCGACCAAAAGTCAAAAGAGTGTCTCTATAACATCCCGGCCAAACCTACTGACTGCAGTCCTAATAAACGGTGTTATTTGTTTATATCGACAGTCAATAATATCCAGTATTTCTTATATATATATATATATATATTATATATATATATATATAATATATATATATATATATATATATATATATATATATATATATATATAATATATATATGTATATAATATATATATTATATATATATATATATATATATATATATATATGTATATATATATATATACCTATATATATATATAGCAAAAAATAATACGACCGTTGATTAAATTTGGAATATATTCAATGGTTGAATAGCAGAGGTTTTATCGGTCAATAATTGGCAAATAAAAGTCGTCAACTACTTTATTGATTTATTCGAATACGTTTCGCTTTTATTTTTAAAAGCATCATCAGTTCACTACAAATAAAAAAGATTTTAGAATATAAGTAAACAAACCAACAGAGTTCATACTTACAAAAACAATTTGTAGGGTTTTTTAAATAGATGTTATAAAAACTCTACGATAACTTAACATTAAAGATTAAAAACTAAACGAGAGAAACGAAATAAAAAAATACAAGTAAAACTGTAAGAACATTAGTTCATTTAATTTTAACTGATAGCTTCATTTGAATGTTGGTTTAAGCTCTTTCGAGGGTCAAACCGCACTAATCTTTTCGATTGTTTTGGATCAGCTCGACATAATTTTCACATGTGGCTTGTTGTCGTCCATGTGTTTCTTTGGATCGCATGGTGCAGATTACGATTCTTAAGGGAATTAGTAAGCGGAACAGGGACGGACGTTTTTTTTAAAATAAGGATTCATTTTTTCCTTTTACTTTAAAAAACAAACAAAAAAAAAATTTGGAAAGAAAAATGGGATTGAAGTTACTGTCTTGTAAGGGGTTTTTTATTTATTTTGTATGATGAGAGATTGATATATCTGACTCAAGTTGTCGATGTCGGTTCTCTTATTTATGGAGATATAAGATAGGGAGATAAGAATTCTTAAACATCCATCCATTTCTTAGTTCTTAAGGTCCACAGAAAAAAATCAAAAAAAAAGCTCTAATTATGCTAAATGAGATCAATTGTGTCGCAAATTCCACGGCAGAATGCAGTAAAATCTCTCTACCCATATTAAAAGAGGAAGTTAATAAAAGGAAAATATCACAATTAGTAACTCAGGAACATATCTAGGATACATAATTTACGTTTTCAGATAACAAACAAATAAAATCAGAATTTGGTGTTTATTAAGACTAACCTAAATACTTACCATGTCGGGTTAGTATAATGAGGTTGTTTTTCTTGGTTTTTTCCCCATGATTTACTATGGAATCACTAACAGGAAAATTTTAATGTCTAAACAAGTAAGTTGATGTCAAGTAATCGTATGAACTACCTATCTTTAAATAAACTCGTCCCAGTAACGCAACTTATTAATATTGGCAATACCACTTTAAAGGCATTTACTTTAAAATGTATAATACATGTCTGAATTGACAATATAAATGAGATAAAATTGAGTCAGATAAAATTCAATTATTAGAAGAATTTTGCACCAAGTAACAAAAAAAGAAAAATTTGTTTAATTTATTAATGTTTGTATTTTGTCAACCATCTTCAAAATGGATAATAAAAATTGAATAAACTTATTTTATACTTCAATTATGACTTTAAATCCCATTAAATGTTTGTTTGTAAAAATTAATTATTTTTCTTTTTTCGCCGATCTTTCCGTTGAGTATCAACTAAATTATCCTGTATCTGCTTCCTCTCATGATATGCCCCAGATATTCGAGTTTTCTCTTTTTTATCATCTTTATTAAGTCACCTTCACCTTGACCTACTGTGTTCAAAACTTCTCTGTTAAAATGTACTGAACCCATGATATTTGAGCATTCTACGATATAACCACATCTCGAAGGCTTCTAATTTGTTTATCATGTTAACCTTCATAATCCAGGTTTCACATCCATACAGTAATACAGGATACACATAACATTTTAGGAACTTAATTCTCAGCTGTAAGTTCAGCTAAGAAACTATTCATATATTAGCTGCTTACTATCTGCAAAAATAAAATACAATTAATGTCATAAAATCTTAACAAAAATTACAGTGTGTTAATACACACGCTGCGAAGACAAGAAAACACGGGTCAAAGAAATAAAGATAGAAAAGGCCGATCAACACTCGGTCCGGCGAGTAGCGGACAGAGACTAATCAATACTTGGCCATAGGGAAGAATAAGTCTGTCTCAAAGTAATAGTCCAAGATCTGGTACGAATCTGCTACTAGATCACTACTCTAGCAAAAGCGCTTTTACTTCTAGAATACCCTAGGGCCAGAGGAGTTGTTATCAGATCAACAATCTGACGAAACTCGCAATTCTCGTGCAGCGTCTGCTGCTTTTTAGGGTTGTAGGCCTTCCATATACTCTAGCGCACATCGATTGAAAAGAAACTTATGGTGTCAGTACGTGTGTACGGAGCGGTGACGGGATCGAGGTAATGCATATCGTTACAACCATTTTGCAAGTCAACATTACAGACTCGTTAAATACTTAAATACGGAAATGAGAAAGTAGGCAAACTAACAAATACAAGTCGAGTAAACCTAAAATATAAAAATAATCTAAATCGTCCTTAAAAACCTAATTAAAACTCACTGTATGAATCGATTGTAAAACGACTGAAAAGATAAAGGAATCAAACTAAACTAAATCTCTTCTAATGTGAGCACTATTTTAAATAATACCATTAAATAGATGAGACCAAGTAATAATCTTCTTAGTCGTTGACCTGATGCAGGTATCGTGATATCATGAAGCTATTAGCTAAATTTCCCAATGTTCCTCCACGTTTTTGTATCTTCTGCCATTCTAGCACATTCTGACAATGGAGCGCCAATGGTAGCAACAATATGGTCCGTGTATCGTGTGGGAGATCTACCTCTATTTCTTTTGCCTTCTACTTTTCCCTGGATGGTAAGTTTTTCAAGACCATTTCTTCGAAGCACATGTCCAACTAATCAGTCATAATGAACTATCATGAAAGTAATAATTAACCGACTAAAAATTGGACACACTGCACTAACTCATAAATCATCAATCAAAAAGAATCCTTATCAACCTGCAGGAAATTTAAGTAAACACAGCTTGTGAGACGTGTTCACCCCTAAGAATTACGTTTGGGTATAACAGTTCATTGGAGCAAGGTGTATTAACTAGACTTAAAAACAGGAGTCACTTCACCGCACTCCAAGGCTCCAGGCCATCTCCCTTTCTCCCCTAAAGCACTCTGATGCGCGATAGGGGCATAACTATCAGCCAAATGCTTTTCGTGTGCAAGTCCTGGGTGCAAGAACTCCAAGACGATATCCTAACTCGATCAATGCAGGCTAGCATGGCGCGATCTTTTCCTGCTTTCTCTAGTGACGTATCATCGAACTGAAATTGCTTGCTCGGGCCTCGAGTCTCCGCTCCAGGCTGCGCCCATTTCGGCGGCTAGGCGTCCGAGGATGTGGGCCCTTGCTGCCCAGGTTTTGGGGTTTTGTTAATTTTTTTTGTATGGCTGTCGCCTTTTTGTTAGTATTTTTTTCCCTCCCGTTGACGGTATTGATTAAATCCCGTTGACGGTATATTCTAATTGAATTGCCTGTCACGACTACGAAAAAAAAAAGAAGAAAATATGGCATATTGATGATATCAAAATTACCTTGACTACAAACACCGAGAATATAGTAGTTTTGATGTTTTCTAAGTAGTTTTTACTTTTTTTTAAACTAAAATATCATCACCTAGTTTATGGAATAGTACTGATAGATATTACCGCAACCACAATGCTTTATTATTTAATTCCAAGTAAAAAATAAAAAAATGTGTTTTTAATGTAAATATTATACCTGGAAATTTTGATATTATCTTTTGCGTAAATAGTTCAAGACATTTTACATTATATATACGGTACAACATTTTTATTTAAACATTCACTGTTGAATACATTACATTAAATTATTGTTGTATAAGCATAAAAAGGCGATAAGTTTGTTAGTACTGGGTGAAAATTCATATCAGTTACCATGAAAGGAATAGTATGTATTGCCTTTGTTCTTTTGTTCGTTACTGTAGTTTTTGGACAGGAAGGTGAGTTTATTACCAAGTCAGTTATTTATTTCAAAATTATGTGCAATTTATTTCCATTCAAAAATTATTGAAAAATTCGAGACAAATTTTGAGATACAAAAAAATTCTATCAATAAAATCAGCTAATTGAATAATTCATTTTTTTGAGTTTGTTATTATCAGGAGAATATTTATGTAAAAGAATTCAAACAAATGTAAAGAAAGACTTCAAAAACAGTTTTTCATTTCATTTTGTCATTTTAAATCACAATACAACTAATAGATGGCGTCATACGCCATACTATAACCAAAGAATATTAAGCGTCTATATTCTTTGCTATAACTAACAAATTAAGCTAGGATTAACCAAATAAATGTCACAATGTCAGTATCGATAGATCGGGCAACAGCCACACTACGCTGAATATACCGGTTCTCCTTCGATCACCGAAGTCAAGAAGTGTCGGTTGCGGTTAGGATTTGTATAAATGATCACTGCATGTTGTTGCCATGTGAAACTTTCCTTCTCGGAAACGGCTGAACCGAATTTTATGAAATTTTACATGTGTATTCTGTAGGTCAGAGAATAGGTTGGTATCTATTTTACATACCCCTAAGGCGTAAGGATAAAGTAACCCAAAACATTGTTTTTTTTATTTTTTAAACAAAATTTTTTATTTTTATGATTAAAAATCGCATTAAAAAATACATACAACCCTTAATTTTCATCCCTTTTTACCAACCCTTTTTTTAATAGCCCTATTATTGTCACCTAGTTAGTTGCCATATTTTTTTGGAAATGGCTGAAACTATTTTTATGAAATTTTAAATGAGTATTTTGTAGGTCTGAAAATAGGCTGTTACTTATTTTTTATACCTTTAAGGAGTAAGAGAAATTCACGATTAAATTGTTTTTTATTTTTAAACAAAATTTTTATTTTGACACACTTTAATTTTCACCCCTCTTTTACTAATTCCTAAATACCCTAATACATAGTACAAATTCATCACCGCCATAAAACTAGCGATTTTAAACTAGACCCCGAGAGATTGGTAAACTCATCACTGGCCTACCTGCACCCCGTGGCAGGTACAGGTTTTTCAAAAACAAAATTTCTCTTCATTTGTCCTTGTTCTTTTAACGTGGATAGTGAACCGATCATTGATTACAATTTGAGCCAACGTAGACGAAAAATACTAATTTCAAATTTCAATTGCTAAAGACTAAAGAAAAATGAAATTACCTTTTGTGGACTTGTTTGATGAAATCGTGCAAGGCTAAATGTCATACAACAACTGTTGAGTAGATTTTATACCGTTTTTAAGTGGTTTCGCACTGGTGGTGGATCATTTTGATCAAACAGAAAAAATCAGCTTAATTAAGTCAACTGTACCAGATGTTTCTTGTAGACAACGCATAACATTACTTTATTGCTTTAAGTAGATTACAGTTTCTGATATTACATTTTTAGATTTCTAATTACATTGTTAAAGTCACATTGTTAAAGTTTTAAATTTTACAACATTGAATATCTTAAAAAGATTGCCAGATATTTCGTTGACTTTTCATCTACGGATGTGATGCAAAAGATTTTTGGTTTTTTTATAATGACAGTTTTACATCAGATACCATTTAATTAATTAAGTTTGATTTTTGGATAAATTTTTTGGATTTGAATTGCAATAAGAATAAGAAACTTAATATTTTCAAAACTCTTAAATACAAACCAAAGTATTTATATAAAATATGTATGTTACTTACGCATTATCCATTTGAGAAAAGTACGGTAATAATAAAAGCGAATCGGTATAATATTGAAGATGGTGGTCTATTAAAAACAACCTAAATCATGCCACATAGAACATCTTGTATACCCGAAAATATTTTTTGGTGATATTATTGGCATTCTTGAGAATTTACGATACTTGGCGAAAGCAGAGGCATCTGACATGGATGCTCCAAAAGTATGCCCCAAAATTTTTCTAACAATTATACTCAATGGCATTAAAAGTGTTACACCTAGAAGGAATAAATTCTTGAACTTAATTTTTTAGCAACCGAATGACAACATTTAAAACAAGCTATGATAACAATCTCAATGTTTTATCTTTTCTACTTTTTATAAAAATAAAGTTTTATCTTTAAATTTTTTTGTGAAGATACCGATTTGTAAAAACCCGTTTGTATAGAAATTTTTAGTTATTATTCCTCAGTCTAATTGTATTCAGTGTAAGAAAATGCCTCGAGTCCGAAGACATCAAAATTAACACCATGTAAGCGATTTTGACATGGGCAGAATTATTGCGTATAGAGATATGTGTTTGTCGTATCGCGAAATAGGCTGTCGCTTTAATTGTAGGGCAATGACGGTTATGCGTGTCTGTCGTGTGTGGACAAACGAAGGTAGAGGAACACGAAGAAGATCTACTGGTCAACCAAGGCGTACCACAGAGCGTCAAAATAGACGCTTTAGATTACTTGCTCTGCGAGACCCTTTTGCTACTACGCGTCAAATTGCTGACCAATGGTTTGAAGTAGTAGGTAGAGTAGGTAGACCTGTTAGTATGAGTACACTATATCGTCGCATTCGAGCCTTTGGACTGGTTTCATTCCGCCCACGACTAGTGCTTTGACTGCGGATCACTGTCATCAACGTTTGAATTGGTGCAGAAAATGGCAGCATTGGGTAGCAAAATGGCGTAATGTAGAATTCAGCGATGAATCAAGATTCTGTTTAGGAATGCATGATGGTCGTAGCATGGTAAGACGCCGCCGTGGAGAACGACGAGATATCGGGTTTGCTGTTGAGAGACATGTACACAGGACAGTTGGAGTAATGGTTTGGGGGGCTATTGCCTATGGTAGCCGATCACCACTTGTGTTTATTTGAGGCAATATGACAGCTGCGCGTTATGTTGATGACATCTTACAAACCACTTTACTGCCTTATCTATCTGAACGGCCGTCGAGACGTCCTTTTTCAGCAAGACAACGCGCGTCTCCATATTGCTCGTCAAACTATGAACTTTCTCCAAGAAGCTGGCGTTAATGTTTTGCCGTGGCCACCTCGTGCTCCGGAGTTAAATCCTATCGAACATGTATAGGATATGATGGGAAGGAGACTGTCCACTTTGCACCATCCTCCACAGACTCTGGCACAGTTAATACATGAATTTCAAGTTGCTTGGAACGAGGTGCCACAAGCAGACATCGATCATCTCATTTTGTCAATGCCTAAACGTATACAGGAGTGTATTTACTATCCGTCACTGAGTATATTTACCATCCGTAGCTTATTAAATGGACTTAGCTTAAGTCTCTTAAACTTGTGGCTGATTTTGAAATTTTCGAAATTTCTGTTCGGCCATTTGCGAAGCGAATTGGGTGTTTATTTCACTTGACTCAAAGTTGGTTTCGCAAAATCAAAAAACTTGGTTTGGTAACCACTTACAAGAGGAGAGATTCCAACGGCAATTTGGCTTGCCATTTTTGGATCCAGAACAAGTCGGCCATTGTTTTGTCAACGATTTTATGAGGCTATCCCTAACCTGCCTTCATTTATGAAAATGACCGATTATATTGTAGAGAACTACATAAGTAATTATTTTTGTTTTCCTCTAACTATTTAGGCATCCCAGTCGAGCCATATACATTTCCCTACAAATCCATGTGAATCCTTTCATTCCCATTTTTCCAACTGTTTTTAATAAATTTTTCATTATAGAGTTCACTATCGAAAATCTATGCAACTAAATTTTCAGATCTCAAACCCGTTTAGATTGGCAGATTTTAAATTTAATAAATTACCACCATTAGAAACCAGCGCCTTGGGTACCACATGCTGGTGATGAGTTTCCCTATCTGCGCTGATAAGTTTACCTATCTCCAAAGGATGCTGGTGATCAGGTTACTATATCTCGGAGGGTCTTTTATAATTTTATGGGGGGCTATAAAGTGATGAGTTCGTCTTCTTCTTCTCATGGAGCCTCTCCTTTCGAAGGTTGGCTAGCCAAATGGCAATTGTAGTTTTGGAAACTGCTGCGTTCGTACACGTCTCGAAATAGCTGGAGCAGTTTTTACAAAATTTTACATATACATTTGGTAGGTGTGTTACATAGATATTCGGTTTACATAAACAATACATACAATATCTTAATTTTCACCATTCTATCACCAACTTCTATTGTTTAATAGCTATATTATTGTCACAGAGTTTTTGCCATACTCCTTTGAAACGGCGTGACTGATTTTTATATAATTGTCCATATTTAATAGGTCGGTCTGAAAATTGGTCGTAACATATTTTTCATATCCCTAAGTGGTAAAGAAAACCATCCTAAGTATTGGAAACCATCAAGACACGAAAGCTGCAATACCTGGGGCATGTTATGCGTAATGAGAGATACAACCTACTTCAATTGATTATACAAGCGAAAATCCAGGGCAAGAGAAGTGTAGAAAGAAGAAGAAACTTACGGTTGCGTAACTTGAGGGAATGGTACGGATGCACATCAATCGAACTATTCAAAGCAGCAGCATCTAAGATCAGAATAGCCATGATGATTGCCAACCTTCGTCGTGGAGATGGCACGTGAAGAAGAAGAAGTGGTAAAGGTGGTTCAACCCAAACTTTTTTTTATATTTTTTGAACAAAATTTTTTATATTTATTTTTTATGGTGTCGCATTAATTAAAACATACATCCCTTAATTTCTTAATTTTTTACTTTAATATTACTAACTCATATTTTTAATTACCATATTGTGTCAAGAATTAGTGGTCATACTTCTTCAAAACACCTTGACCGATTTTTATGAATTTTTTTATGTATATTGGGTAGGTCTGATAATGCGTCGTAATCAATGTTTCGTACACGTAAGAGATGTACAGGTAAGTGTGGTATATCCCAAACAGTTTTTTTATGATGTGGCGTGACGAAATACAATAGCCCTTAATTTTTACCCTTCTATTACTAACCTCTATTTTTTAATAGCGATATTAGCGTCACAGAGTTAGTTGCCATACTCCTCCGAATCCGCTTCATTGATTTTGATGAAATTGTATATTTACATTCGGTAGGTATGTAAATCGGTCGTGATCTATTTTTCATAACCCATTCGAGGTGAGAGTGGTCCATCCAAACATTGTTTTATTTTTTGGACAATTTTTTTTTAATGTTTTGATGATTGCATTTTGATGGCATTAAACCATACATACAACCCTTAATTTTTACCGTTTTATCACTATCCCCTATTTTTTAATCGCGAAATTAGTGTAACAGAATTATTAGTGTCAAAGTTAGTTGCCACATTTCTTCGTAACGGCTTGACCGATTTTTATGAAGTTTTATATGTACATTCTCTTGAATATACTACTCCTACAACTTTAAGAAAAGTTGTTTTCTTTAATTTATTGAAATTGCCTAAACTTCCAACCAAGAATTTACAATTAAAAGTATAATCAGTTGTCATTATGCTATGTAACATTAAATAACCTTGTCTGTGCAATGGAATGAGACTGACTGTGAAAAGGCTAATAAATAATGTCGTTGCGACAACGATCAACAAGGAAAAATACAAAGGATCCCGCGTATACAAAGGATGTATTGATCCCGCGTATACTGATGATTGCAACGAATGTACCATTTGATTTTAAACGTTTATAATTCCCCGTGCTTCTAGCTTCTGCAGTGGCAATAAACAAATCCCCAAAGCCAACCGTTGAAAGTTTGCGGAATTAACTTAAAAGTTTCCATGTTTCACGGGATTCTGATTTCTGATTTTATCAGAAAGCAGTAAATCGATTCAACTTTTTTCATGTATGTTTGAGTGTTTTCTTGGTTCTATTTTCTGTTAATTTTCTAGACACCTTATTTAATTTTAAGGCAGTACGAAGTTCGCCTGATCAGCTTGTTTATTATTAAAAATTGATTTTAATATAAAAATCGTTATCAATACTTTTAGTTTGTATTCTAGCGTTATTAAAAACATGTTATCTTTGCAAAGCAGAGCATTTACACATCATTATAATCTACTATGATATGTATATTGTTTATTCTATGTTTTGTATACATTGAAATTGTTTGTTAATGAATAATAAATATATTTTTAGATCAATGTGGCCCTAATTCATACTACGTACAATGTAAATCTTGTTGTCCTGAACCTACCTGCCAAAGTAGAATCGGTGGAAGATGTGGAAATTGTCCAGCTGTTTGTATTCCAGGCTGCTATTGTAATAGTGGTTTTATAAGACAATCAACAAACGGACCATGTATTCCAGTAGACAAATGTTAGTAAAATAAATAGTTTAATTGTAAATTTATTAAAATAAACTTTGTTACTTTTCAAATAAAATTTTCTGTTGTTTACATTAGGTAACTTTAACAATCCTTTAACAGTGTCCTTAACAATTTGGAAATTTTTAAATTTGTATAAAGTGTGACAGATAAAAGAAATAGATCTTTCGGTTTATAGTTTATGAGGATTACGACACTTTACTGAAATATTACGATACTTAGATCACCTGGAGCATCTTATATCACAACACTACCCAGGTTTGCTGAGGACTTATTTGTCTGATTTAGGCTAAAGATCCAACACTAATATAAATCTTACAGCGCCAACGTTCAACAGAGCAAAAGTCTATTCGGTGAACTTACGCGGGTTTGGGATAAAATATATAAACAACGGTTCAACTTACAAATTCAAAAATTAATTTAGGTTAATGTTTCGGGTGGATAACGGCATTTGACAACTCAAAAATACTAGGAAATATATAGATTTATTTAATAACTACGAAATTTGTGAGAGTCAACACAATATTTGACTTCTTCTTCTTTTCTTATTCTTCTTCTTCTTTCTCTTTAAAAGCAATTCTGCTTGTACATTAGCCAATTAATACCTCTGTGGAAGGTTGTTACTCCATATTTTACGCGGTCGTCCGATACTTCTTCTGCCGATTGGTGACTTATCCCTTGCTGTTTTCACGACACGGTTCTCCCCCATTCTGCTTATGTGGTTATTCCATTCTTTTTTTTTATTTTTTTCATTCATTTATAAATAGTAAGTTACATTTTCTTCTTATATTTGACGATATTTAAAATTAAAAAATTTTAAATATCGTTATAAATAACATCTGTCTAGTTCATTTTTCTGAGCATATGTATTTTCTAGAATTTCAGTGAAGAGATTTGATGACACTGCGTCTCTTTGCCGGACGCCGCTGAAAATGCAAAATTCTAGAGTGTTTTCATAAAGTTTTACCTTGGCTTTTGCTTGTCTGTATATATGTATTAGCTAAAGTCTTCTGTATTGTTTATTAAACGCTTAATTGACCAGAGCTCCTATTACTTGCTTGGAATATATGGAATATAAAGCCTTCTCGAAATCAATAAAGGTAAATGCTAGCGATATTTCATATTCTTTAGCTCAACCCATTAGTTATTGCAGCGTATGGATATGAGCCGGGGTACTAAATCTACTTCCGAAGCAAGCTTGCTATCTTGGCTATACAGCATCGAATGCGAACCTTATGATAGGTCTGTAGTTTTTCATATCCACTTTGCTACCTTTCTTACGAATAAGAATTATGTTTGCTGTATTCCAGTGGTCTGGTATACATCTTGATTTTAGGTAGTTTGTAAATATACCTGCTAAGATTTTTAAGGTTTCTTTTGCCAGCGTATTTAAGCACTTCCACTGTTATGCCATCTATTGCAGCTGCTTTACCGCTTTTAATATTCTAGTTCTTCCGGAAGCTCTCCTGGTATATCTTCTTGGTTACTGATTGCTTCTTTTGTGTTGTCAAGTGTTGCAGCGGATTTTTATAGTTTGTTGTAGAATTGCAGTACCTTCTATAGGTTTATCAAATCGATATTGGAATCTGTATAATAATAAATGAGAACAAGCTTGTGAAAGCCTGTTAAACACATTTAAAATAGTATCTAATAAAGTTGGGGGTGCAGCCTGTAAAGCATTAGTTAACCTTTATAAATCACTTAGAAGTAAATTAGATTACGGTTGCATATGTTACGGTTCCGCAAGTAATATATCTTAAGAAAAAACTAAACAGCTTCAATTTACAGGTCTGAGATAAGCACTGGCTGCCTTTAGCACTGGTCCTGTTAATAGTAGCTTACAAGTTTTAGCGAGAAAACCCTGTATATAAGACGCCAAGAAGTTTCCCTAAACTAGGTATATAGAAAAAATATGACACAAAAACAAAATTCAGTATTTTTCCAAATTTCCAGTCCTAAAATTGGTTCTATGAAACTTACTAAAACAACACTCCTTTTGTAGAACGAATAAAATTAAAATTAAAACTTTGATATGGATTAACTAAACTGATCTTTATAGTTGTAAATTTTTCTCCACGGACAATTCAACCACTTACCATTGACCTAACCCTCATAAAATCACAAAATAGGCAAACCAACTATAATTCCGATCAGAATTAAATACTTGTATATATCTCATGCATAAGAACCATCAAATCTTCAGTAATGCCTCTAAAACGGACACGCTGCTACATACTACTGTAAATACGTTACTTACTCTATCCATACCTACAAATTGTAACATTCTCACGGGTAAGGCTATAGCCATTTTGCAAGTCATCATTACCAACTCGTTATATTATCCATTTGATGGTACATGGTAATATTAAAGATGGTGGTCTATTAAAAACAACCAAAATCATGCCACATTCAACATTTTGTATACCCGAGAATAATTTTTGGTGAACGACCACTTAATTCTATAAAACTTCGCTATTTTTCTTACTTGACACAATTTCCATGTTTCGTGGACGGTGGTAGAGTGAAACACCCTACATATTTCGAAGTTTAAATCTAAGCACAAATATATCTCAATATTGTTCTTTGAAGATTTTTAAGAAATAAGTACATTTGTCTTGCTAAATATTTTTAATAAAAATTCAAAGTGCCAGGATTGGAAAATCATTTAGTATAAATAACTAATTTCTGTGTAGAATTGCAATTGTACTCTTATAATAAGTTTTGCAATACCAACTGAAGATCCAAATATGTTTTTGACTTAACCACAAATGGATCATTTTTATTATTTCAATAAAGTAATTTAACGTAAAAATATGCAAAGAACTTATTAAAATTTTAAGACTAAAGAAGACTTTATTTTATGGAATAAAGCCCAGTTGTCTGAAAATGACCAGTATGTGTTTATATTTCCATAATTATTTTTAGTGGCGGAAAATATTCTTCACTGCAACTTGGGACACAATCACTTAAGCGACCTTCAAAAACTAAGCCGTCAAGTCATCAGCTTAAAATAAACTCCTACAAGCTGACAGCTCAAGAGGACTTATCGGAGAGCCCATCAAAAATTATTCACCAAAAGATTGCAACTTTCTTTCTTTCTTTCAAAAAACACCTGACAACAATGGACATCTCTTGTATTTGAAGGAATATGAGCAATGATCGTTTGCCTTTTTATGCCACCTGTACCGAAGACAATCTGAAAGCACACCAAGCAATCCTACAGATGAATCTAACTATGAACCGCGATAAATGTTTTGTGATGCATAACGATTCGCAACAAAATATTATTTTTGGCATTTACGTTACTTGGCGAAAGCAGGGGCATATTACATGGATGGTACATTTCAATATGTTCCAAAATTTTTCTTGCAATTATATACCATCCATGGCTTATTAAATGGGCATTACATGTCTCTTAGATTCTGTGTTCTTGCCGACAAATGCATAGAAACCTACTTCACAGTCTTTACTTAATTAATTCGTTGCTCCGAAGAAGTTGGTGTCGAATTTTAAAATTTCGATTCACAAGGCTGTAGTTGCCGTTCGGTCATCTGCGAAGCGAATTGGGTATTTATTTCACTTGATTCAAAGTTGGTTTCGCAAAATCCAAAAACTTAGTTTGGTAACCACTTACAAGAGGAAAGATTCCAACGGCAAGTGGCTGCACCACTTATTTGGCTTGCCATTTTTGGACCCAGAACGAGTCGGCGATTGTGTGGTCAACGATTTCATGCAGATATCTCTAACCTGCCTTGATTTATAAAAATGGCCGATTATATGCTAGAATATGAGTCACTTTTTCCTCTGTTTGGGCATCCCAGTCTAGCCATATAGATTTCACCACAAATCCATGCGAATCCTTTCATTCCCATCTTTCAACTGTTTTTAATAAATATTTTTATTATCACTATCGAAAACCTATGCAACTGGATATTCAGATCTCAAAACCGTTTAAATTGACAGATACGTCTAATAAGCCACACCATCAGAAACCCGATAATAATATCGATTTTAAAGCAATTTGCTTAAAATAATTTCTGAATTTAATAAATTATTACATAAACAAGAACTGTAACAGGTAACAGGCCATCTTCCGCATTATAAACCAGCGCCTTGGAGCAAAAATGCTGGTGATGAGTTTACCTATCTGCGGTGATGAGTTTACATATCTCCAACAGATGCCGGTGATCAGTTTACTATATCTCGAAGGCTCTAATAATTTTATGGGATGCTATAAAGTGATGACTTCGTACACGTCCAAAAAAATTGCATTGATTTGGGTATTTTCTCATGTGGGAATAGACGGAAATAAGAAAGTAGGCGAACTAGCAAACACATGTCGAATAAACTTAAAATATACAACAAAATTTAGAAATAATCCAATATCGTCCTTAAAAACCTAATTAAAGCTCACTGCATGAATTTATTGTAAAACGACTGGAAAGACAAAAGAAACCAAACTAAACAAAATATCTGCTCATGTAAACACTATAATTTAATAATCCCATTAAAAAGAAGAAAACAAGTAATAATTAACCGACTAAGAATTGGAAATACTAGATAACTCTCTCATAAATTATCAATTAAAAAAGAATCCTCGTCAATCTGCAGGAACTGTTCTCTCCCATTGACGGTAAAACATATTCTATTCTTCGTTCACAAATTGTTGAAAGCACGAAATGTACCTCAAACTCATAAAACAGTCGTAAATCATAGGCATTCCTAACGTGAGGTGTTTATTCATTAAATAACAATATAATGTTTTAATACTGTTATATATAATATTGATAATATTTTAATACTAATATATTTAGCAAAAAATTTAATTAAATTATTTAAACCGCTAATTATTAACCCTCAAGACGACTCGGATTCCGAAGTTGATTCTATTTATTTTGAATTTGAATAGTTTTCTAATCGTAATTATATAAGGTAAGTAATAGTATTTGTAATCGTAATTAAAGTATTAAAGGTATTAAAGGGGAAAGGTGCAAAATGTCGCCTGTCAAAATGTTCAATGCGTTTTAAATGTATCCATTTTTTTTTCACATCCTGAGAAAATTAAAAAGCATTTTTGAAAAATTTAAAGGCAGAATGAAATATCTATTAGAATAGATAAAAAGTTTCTTTTGCATGCAATATTTTCAATTAAAAATTATACTATATATTCTCTTTTATTTTCACCCCTGTTACATAACATATTAAAATAAACATTGTAGAAGTTTTCAGGGACTTTCTGCCCTGAGTAATAATGTAATCTTTCATTCTGCGTTTAAATTTTTCAAAATTATTTATTAGTTTTCTCCGGATTCAAAAATAATGGTTACATTTAAAACACATTGGAAATTTTGCCAGGCGACATTTGGCGCCTTTTTCCTTAATTAAATAAATGTATCTTTTACAAATGGCAAGAAACTTTTTATTTTTGAATAAAATAAATAAGTTTTATTAAAAAATACAATTTACACAAGTACAATTTAAAAAATATGTTTATTTAGTTCAAATAAATTTTTCAATCATATACTCTACGACACTGGTCGGTCATCTCTAACCATTCAAAATACCCCCGTAATAGCATTATAAGGTATTGTATTCCTTCAGATATAAGGTGGGTAAGTCGAAAACATCTTAAACCGTCAGTTTTAGGTTGGTTTTTACTATTATATCGTATTACCTATCCTCTCTGTATTTCAGTTTTCTAATTAGGGTTAAACTTGTAGTGAGCTATTAAAAAATTGTGAACCGACTATAATTGACTGCCACGACTATGAAGAAAAAATGAAATCTCGATGATGCCAAAATTATCTTGACTACAAACACCGAGAATATACTAGGTTAGATGTTTTCTAAATAAAAAAATATACGATTTTCTTGAAACTAAAATATAATCACCTCGTTTATGAAATAGTATTAATACATAATACTGCAACCACAATGCTTTACTTTTCAATTCCGAGAAAAAATGCAACAAATGTGTTTTTAGTGTAAATATTATATCTGGAAATTCTGATCTTGTCTTCTACGTAAATATGTAGTATTATAAGAAATTTTACATTAGATATACAGTAAATATTTTTATATAAACATTCAATGTTGAATACATTACATTAAATTATTGTTGTATGAGCATAAAAAGGCGACAAGGTTGTCAGTACTGGGCGAGAATTCATATAACACTTACCATGAAAGGTATAGTATACATTGCCTTTGTTATTTTGTTAGTTACTGTAATTTTAGGGCAGGAAGGTGAGTTTTACTGATTGAATTATTTATTTAAAAATTTTGAACAATTTATTTTCTGAAACTGCTGCCCTGAAAAGATTTGTGGTTGTTGTGTTGAACCACGTACGTAGATTTTTCAGCCAGGAAATCCTTCGCCTTCCTGTTCCTCGTTTTTCTTCTACTTTTCCTTGTAGAATTAAATGCAGCAAGCCATATCTTTCGCTGTTCCTCATGATGTGACCGAAGTATTCGATTTTGGCTCTTTTTATTGTGGTTAACAACTCATTTCCTTTTTGAATTCTTTATAAAACGTCCTGGTTAGTAACGTGGCCAGTATAGGATATCTTTAGGATTCGACGACAAAACCCCATTTCGAAGGCCTCAATTTTCTTGCAAGTAGCGACGGTAAGAGTCTTAGACTGAACTTCGTACAATAGTATAGAAAAAGATATAACATCGTAGTAACCTGATTTTTATGGGTACTGATAAATCATGGCATTTGAATAGCTTAGCACTTTTTAAAATGCAGATCTTGTTTTCACTGTACTACATTTTATTTCTACGGAATGGTCCCAATTTTCATTGACGTTCGTACCAAGGTAGGTGTACGTTTTTACTTTTTCTATTGGTTGACCATTCACATTGATTCCTTTAATTTGCTGTTCCTTTTTAAAGATCATCATACATTTTGTTTTCTTAATGTTTAGTGATGGTCCATATCTCTGATTCACTTCTGCGATTCTATTCATTAACTCCTGGGGCTTTATAACTGTCAGCGAATACCACCGTGTCATCCGCGTATCTGATGTTATTAATACATTCTCCGGTAATTTGAATGCCGGCTTCAACATCCTCTACTGCTCTTTAAAAGATTTATTGTGTTTATTGTGTTTATTCCAATATTTGTTATTATCTCCATCAGCTTGTCGTGTTTAACTGTATCGAACGCTTTATAGTCATCAATGAATCATCCATAAATATCGAAATTCACATTTCTACATCGTTAAAATAACACTTGTAAGCCAAAGAGAGTCTCTTTGGTACCCACTGCGTTCCGAAAACCAAACTGTGTATGGCTAATTTTTTCTTCGCATAGCCTATATATCCTTTAATGTATGATTTCTGGAAATAACTTTAAAATGTGGCTCATTAAGCTGACGGTCTGAAAATCATTCCAGGATACTGATTTTGTTTTCTTCGGTAGAGCAATAAACGTTGACTTCAACCATGATCTTGGTATTACTCCGTTTAAATATATTATGTCATTGAATATTTGTGTTAGTCGTTAAGTACTGTCAGTGTTAAATAACTTCATGAGTTCAGCATATGCATTGTCAGGTTCAGGAGCTTTGCCATCTTTTAGTTGTGATATTGCTTTTTCCACTTAATCTGATGTGATTGGTAAGTGGTCATTACATATGTAGGACGAAGATTGTTCGGACCTATTATCATCAAAAAAATCTTGTATGTATTTGGTCCATATGTTGGTCTTGCAGTTTGCTAGCTGTGTTGGAATTTAAAAGACCAGCTGCTTGTTTAACCTTTTTATACATATTAAATGTATCGTGTTTTTGTTCTAACAACTCTATCTCTTAACACTGTGTTTTTAACCAATTTTATTTAGCCTTTCGTATTTCGGCTCTTATTTGTCTCTGAATATTTTGTACTTTCTTTTGTTATTCTTTTGTTTTCTTCTTGATGCCATAAGTTGCAGTATATTGTTATTCATCCATTTTCCTCTTCTATTAATTTTCTCTTCTGTGTTCTGATGTTCTTCTCTGATCTTGTTAAAGGTTTCACATATATTCTGGGGTGATTCTTCTGGATCATATGTTTCATGCTCCATGTTATTTAGCTGTTCTGAAAGAATCCGGGCGACTGTCTCCTTTGTTTCGGTAACTTTTAGTCTCCCCATATCATATTTTTTGTTACTATATTTTTTGTAACCTTTTTAAATCAATCTAAACCTAAATCTATCAATAACTATCAGATGACAATACGTCATCATTGGGTAACTTTTAACTCCTAGGCATCCATAACGGAATCTCTTGTTCACCATTATGTAATCAATTTAATTCCCTATTATGTTTCCCAGTTGATCTTGCGGGGAGAGACCCAAGTGTACAAACGTCTTGGTGGTAGTTTGAAGAACGTATTATTTAGTATTGCAAATTCTTTTGCCTCTACAAATAGTTTTAATCTTTCTTACCTCTCATTTCTCTTCCCTAGACCAAAATCACCAATGTATTCACCGCTTTTCCGTTTACCAATTTCATTCGAATTCAAGTATCCACAATAATAGTTATATCTTCTTTTTTAATTTGTTTAGGTGAATTTATCAACAACTCATAGAATTGATCTTCCTCTTCTTCTGATTTATCGCTAGTTGAGGCATACACTTTTAAAACATTTAATTTGACTGGAGTAGTATTCAGTTGGATTATCATTAATCTTTCAGAAACAAGTATAACATTTGTAACATATTGACGTCATTGAGGAGATACGATTATTCCAACCCCATACATATGTTGACCGTCATGATATCCCGAGTGGTATACCATATGGTTGTCAACAATACAAGCACCACTATTTGTCCACCTCATTTCGCTTATGCCCATTATACTTTTCCCAAATCTGGTCATTTCTTGAATGGTATTATGAAGTTTTCCAACCTGATACATTGTCTTCACATTCCAGATACATACTCGTATTTGGCTTGCGCATTCCATGATTAGTAGCCGTTTCCGGTATAGTTGTGTTTGCCATGATATGTTTGCAATGGTTTCTCGTTGCCTTCTGCATTATGATGCCGTTGACCACTTTCTTGATTCTTCCGCCATCGCGACCAATTTCTCAATCTCAGGACAACAAAGTGCCCTTTATAAAGTATATGTAGGTTAACATTTCAACTATTGAAACAGGCGACATAACGACCATTTCATATTTTACGACTCAAAAAATATCGAAAAGTGTTTTGAACATAATTACCACATCCAGAGATTATCAAACGAAGAATTATCATTATCAACAAGAGAAATCATAAGATTTCTTACCTGGCGAAACTGAATTCAAATCTTTACCACTGTGCTTTTTACAACTTGTAAAGTAAACAGATTGATGAATTGGTCGGCAAGGGAATCTAATATATGCATTCCATAAGCCGTTCATTAAAGTCAAAATTCATAGTGAATTCAGTTTCTGGTACTCCAAACAGAGTAAAGAAATAAAACATAATGACGGTATTAGATTTTTATTTCAATGCAGGGCGGCGGCAAGCCGCTTATACGTATTTGAACCCCTTTAGGTCTCATCAGAGCGGCATATGCCACTGCTCTAAATCGAAACAAAATCTATCCCATATAAGGACAATAATTATCGAAATAATTATTTACAGACGTAACGACGCCATGTAATATCAACAAGCGAAATCATAAGATTTCTTACCTGGCGAAACTCTACCACTTGAAAAGCAAACATATCGATGAATTGGTCGGCAAGGGAATCTAAAATGTGCATTCCACAAGCCGTTCATCATGGTCAAAATTTGTAGTAAATTCAGTTTCTGGTACTCCAAACAGAGTAAAGAAATAAAACATAATGATAATATAAATTATCATTATCTTTGCCTTTATCCCTATATGGGATCAGCTTCCCTTCTTACATTTCTCCAAAATTTTTACCAATATCAATCCCCTTTACTGACATATCCTGCCTAAGCGTCTCCCCGAATCGCCGAATATAGATACTAAATCGCCACGCTTGTCTTACCTGTTTGCAATGTTTTCTAATCTGGAAGAGCAAAATTTCTTCATGAAAAAGTGATGGATTTGACTTTTCTTCATGCTTTTATTCTCATAGCCTAATGGTTTTAGTTTTATGGTGTTCGAAACTCGCTGGTATTCATCCCTCCACCGTTAATTATATAACGCACTCCCATTATGCGCCATACATTTCTCTAGTCATGATGAGAAGGTGGAGGGTACTATGAATGTCATATATTATTAGATTGTATCTAAGTAAGATATAAATTCAATAACAAACAAATACAAAAAAGTTATTGATATACATTTCTTTATAAACATAATATATAGAGACACGCTGGGCTTAAAATCAAAGAGCAAGACAATATAACGGATTTGTGTACAAAAATTCTATCAATAAAATAATATAAAAATCTATATTATACTTAGTAATATTACTTAAGTATTATTATACTGCCCTATTAAGAAAGAACCCCGTATCTCCACTATAGCGAATTTTGAGAAAAACGCGATTAAATATTTTTGTTTAATCCCTTGTGCTTTTGGTACAATAATAACATAAAATCATTTAGGGTAGAGTGTGTAGCAGCGTAGTTAACTTTTTTCAAAAAAAAATTGCAAAATTACCATATGGACATTAGTTATGCGACATACGGGCTCACAAAGCAAAAAATTATGTCAAGTTTACTTAGCTAAAACCACGTATTATCCAAATTTGTCAGCTTGGTTTTAAATATGTAATTATTATAAAATTTATATAACTGCCTCGAAAGGCAAAATATTTAAATATTTTAATAATATTTTTTATGAACATTTGTTGAATAAAACATAAGTATTTACGAAAAACGTTTATTTAAAAATACAAAATGAAAATTATTATTACTCGGAAGTGTGGAATTCTTCCCAAACTTGATGGCGGTTCGCTGGTATAATTTGACTTAAGTTTTTTAATATTTGTTTTTTTCTTTTCTTAGCAATCCCAGAAGGTTTCGTCACAGGTGTGGGGTCCTTTATACTAGATTTTAACACTGTGGCCTGCAAAAAGTTCATCTCTATCAATTCCTCGCTATCGTCAATCTTAACGTGTAAAATCTTGCTCTCTCTCTTCACAATTACTTTAAAAATTTGTGATAAGGTAAATACGTGACTCTGTTTTCTTTAATGTTGACTCTGATGATAAGTCTTTCCAGATAAGAAAATCGGAAACCCCATTTCTTTCACCACCACACGATTCAAATTATACTACGTTTTAACGGCCTCGACGAAATCAAAATATTCATAAACGTTTTTCTTTTTCTTTAACGATAGTTCCACTTGGTGGTAGAAACTATTAGCGGCGTTGCTGTATTAGAAAAAACCTCGCATATCGTTTTATCCTACGTTAAAAACTCGTATCTGCTGAGCATGTACCAGGTTTTTACTACGAAGCGTTAAATCCCAGGTTCATACTAAGCATAATAGTCATTTTTGGCGTTTAAGGGGAAACTATTTTCTTTCATAAAAGATTTAGAAATGTAAAATACGGGTTTTTCTCTATGTGAGTATATTACATAAATATATCAATAATAATAATTATTATTCGTATGGTGCAAATATCCCAATTTTTCAAATTTTGGAGATACGGGGTTCTTTCTTAGTAGGGCAGTATACGAAACGTAGATTTTTGTGTCTTAGATACTAATTTAAAATTTGTTAATATAACTGATTTAAAAATAAAAATACTATCGATATTTCGACACCCCCATCGAACAAGGTTGTAACTCATTTTTAGCGATTTTACAGGAGAGGCAAAAAAAGGAAAATATGTATTGTTAATAATTTGTAGCGAAATGATTAAATCCTTTTACACTAATGCAATATGTTTTGTAATTTCATTAACTATTAAAAATCTTGATTTTGATTGAGGTACATCATTGTGATTAAACATGAGTCTTCGAAGAAAAAGGTTGTAATTCGTTTAACCACCATTTTATACTCTCCGTGTTAATTATTTTTTCCGTTTTACCATTAAAAGGTTGTATGTTTTAAGTTATTGGCAAGGTAGATAAGAGAAAATTAGTTTTTATGGTATATTCAAATTAAATATCAACTCGTAGTTTACACAATTTTAATTAGAAATTATAAATTTTACAAAAACAACAATATTCTACCACTACCAACAAAATAATCGCTATGAACAAAATAAAATAATTATCTCAAATTTTTATTCGGAATCTGATTGTTGAATATTTTTAGTGTCACAAAATTTTAATTGTTTATAGTAACGGTTTCGAGAAGGCATTTGATAAAGTCCCACATGTGAAATCAATCAATATCCTAAAAACATCAGGACTCGATGGTAAGGATATAAGACTGATCACAAACTTATATCTTGACAGGGTTGCAAATTGTCACCGGCATTATTTAACATATACTCTGAAAACATCTTTAGACAGGCGGACGAATTAGAAAATGGGATTGCTGTAAATGGCCAAGTTATAAACAATATTAGATATGCAGATGATAGTGTTGCTGGCAGATAGTGCGCATGGGCTTCAAAGGATGATTGATAACGTTGTAACGTTTGTAGTAACTTTTTCCGTCGATCTTTCCGTTGAGTATCAACTGCATTATCCTGTATCTGCTTCCTCTTATTATATGCCCCAGATATTTGAGTTTTCTCTTTTTTATCATCTTTATTAAGTCGCCTTTACCTTGACCTACTCTGTTCAAGACTTCTTTGTTGGAAATGTGTTGAAACTATGATATTCTGAGCATTCTACGATATAACCACATCTCGAAGGCTTCTAATTTGTTCATCATGTTAACCTTCATAATCCATGTTTCACATCCATACAGTAGTACAGGATACACATAACATTTAGGAACTTAATTCTCAGCTGTAAGTTCAGCTGAGAATTGCTCATAATAGATCTAAGTTTCATAAATACTCCTCTTGCAATTTCCATACAAGTTTTAATTTCTTCATCCAGATTGTTTATCCAACATCCTAGGTATTTAAAATGGTTAACTTTTGTTATCGGTTTATTATGGACAATTAGTTATATAGCGCCAAGGTCTTTTACTAACCACAAGTAACTTTGTCTTTGTTGTATTTATGCTTAGTCCGTTATTAGAGCATTCTCTAGTTCGATCCATAAGGAATTAAAGATCTTCGATACTTAGTGGGATGAATGTAGTCTCCAACCATATTCGTGGCAGTTTTCCAGTTTCGGATATGTGGTCATAAATGTTTGTTAGTTCTGATATATTGTCGTCATCTAGAAGTTTGAACCAGTCTGATGGTATTTGGTCAGGACCTGGAGATTTCCCATTTTTGCTTTGTTTGATGGCTTTCTCTACTTTTGCTTTTAAAATACTAGGACCAGTATTCGTATACTTTGTGGTGTTAAGTAATGGCCTCGTATCCAGGAAGAGCTCTTTTATGTATTTGGTCCATTCTTCCGTTTTTTCGTTTAAGTCAAGAATAATTTTACTTTAGAAGTTTCTCATAAAGTGAGGAGTTCTTTTACTCTGAATGTAGGTAATTTGTTTGTAAGTTTTTTGTCTATATTAAACTCGTCATGTTTTCGTTGTAGTTCTTCCATCTCACGACATCTCTGTTCCATCCAGGCCACTTTTACTCGCTTAACCTTATATTTTATTTGTCGATATATTTCTCTATATCGAGTCTCATCTTTATTTTTATAATTTTTTCTTTGCTGAATAAGGTATAGTATGTTATCGGTCATCCAATCCTTTTTCTTTACTGGCTCTTTTTCTGATTTCAAAACTTCGTCTGCTATAGTAACCACGGCGAAATTCATTATATCTATATTTTGTCCGATATTTTCTTGTTCAGATCTTTCTAGCTGTTTTTTAATTTCATGATTTATCTTATTTTCGAACTCATCTGCTATTTCGGCATTTCTTAGGAGTCGATTATTATGTTTTTTCTGAGTTGTCGGGGTTTTTATTATTTTTAATTTTAGTTTGAATCCAACACAGAGCAGATTAGGATTAGTTGCTGCGTCTACACTTGGAAATGTTTTTGCAGATATAATACTGTTTCTAAATCTTCTGTTAATGATAATGTATCTGATTTGATTTCTGACTACCTTTCCTTCTTGATCAGCTGGAGATTTCCAGGTATATAGTCGTCTTATAGGTTGTTGAAACAAAGTATTTGCTATAATGCAATTCTCTTCTTGGCAGAACTGTATTAGTCTCTGCCCTCTTTCGTTCCTTTCTCCAAGTCCATACTTTCGGGTTATATCTTGTGTTATTTCGGCACCAACTTTTGAGTTGAAGTCTCCTATAATAATCGTAGCTTCATGTTTTATTGTGCTCTGGAGAATTTGTTTAATTTTGGTTGTAGAATTGCTCAATTTATTCATCTGGTTTGTCAGCTGTTAGTGCATAGGCTTGTATTATATTATTATTCATTACAGAATGACGGTATTCGGTGGTAGGTTTCGCTAAGTAGAAATCGTTTGATTTCTCTTTTTGTTTTATTATTCATTAATTTATTTTGCAGCTATATCATCATGATGCGATAATTGAAAGGAACGAAATTTCTAATACAGTTACGAATTTCTTCTTTGACAATAATTGCGACTCCGTTACGCCTGGGCCCTTCTGCCTTTTCCGAGTGGTAGACAATGTATCCATTGCTCTCCAATATGTTTGACCCTAGCCGTTTCGTCTCGTAGATACCTAGGATAGAAATGTCTAGTCTGGTCCACTGTGACCACTAGACTCTACATCACTATCATTCGAGACTGGAAATTTGCTACAACCAGGTAGTACGTTTCCTTCAAATTCGATTAAATCATTGCCATGTTGAATAAGTATTTCATCGGGTGATGATATAATTTGTTGTCCATCTCACCAGAAAATAAATTTTGTTCCATATCTATAATAATATAAAATGGGTATTTTTACTTACAAAATTATGGTTATGATTAGACTTCGGCAAATATGCAAATAAAAATGTAGAAAATATGCACATAAATATGCACGTGTTTACCCGAAAATATGCAAATATTTTACAAAATATGCATACAAATAAATAAAAAAATCGTAAAATAGTAACAATTTTATTTAAAAAAAAAGTGTACATAACTAAATATTTCCTACTATTCATTAAGATTTACATTTATTTTAAGTAACTACATCATTTTTAAGTATGAATAACTTATTTAGAATTATGGTAACAATAAATGACCAAGTGGTGTTCAAAATTTTCTAACAAAAACTTGTGGCTTCTGTCTGAGTACATATATTTATATATGGAAAAACTTCGTTCAACATCAACTGATGTAACGGGAGCATTTTTCAAACTAACCAAAACATTTGGTTCTAAATTAATTGTTTCCGAAATATTTCCAGCTAGAACACTGACTACTTCAGAAAGAATATGGTAACCTTTATTTTTTTCCATAGTAGCTTCAAATTTTTTTAAAATATCTTTTCCAATATTACCTCTAACGTTCCGACAACATGACGCAAATTCTTTTATTAATGCTGTACTTTCGAACAATGACAGTTTTGGTGATTCTAACTGAGTAATTGTTTTTTGAACAAAACTAAAATTTGATTTTATAAATGAAAGTTCTTGTTGAAGCAAGTTACTCTGAAAAGTTTGTTTAGAATCCAAAAGAGATTGGGAACTTTCATCTGTTAACGTATCAATTATGTTCTTTATTTTAACAAAATGATCTGCATAAAAATTAGCTGCTTCTAACCATGTTCCCCATCGCGTTAAAATAGGTTGTGGTGGAAGAGGAATGTATAAAGTTGAATTCTTATAGGAGATTTAAGAAATACTTTTTTGACACTGGATATCATGGTATTTACAAGAGGAAACTTTTTTCGTATTTCCTCTGCAACTCTGTTTAATCCATGCGCTATACAAGTAACATGTATTAAATCTGGAAAAAATATTTTTAAATTTTGTCCTGCTTTCACCATATAAGGAGCAGCATCCGATAAAATAAGCAGTAATTTATTAGAAGGAATAGTTGTCGGAAGAAAAAAAGTTGCTAATGTTTCTTGTATAAAACGCGAAATTGTTAAAGCATTTGTTTTCTCAAGTTGCTGACATGAAATAAGATGAGATTTTGCTAAGGTATCTTCTTTAAGAACACCAATCAATAAATGAGCAATATACTTTCCTGAGGAATCAGTGGTTTCGTCTACAGATATGTAAAAATAATTATCTGCAATTTCTTCCTTAATATTAATTAACACCGACGGGTATAGCCCGTTCACATTATTTCTTCTTAGAGACCGATCACTTGGAACATTAAGTTTGCAATATTTTTTTAGAAACGAACTAAAATTTACATTTGCTAATTTTGAAAGCGGTATGTTTGCAGACACTAATGCGCGACACAAGTCTTCATTAAAAGTTTCTTGCTCATCTAATTTAGATTGGAAACATTTAGCCATTGAAGTTTGATGTTTTCCTCCTATTTTTCCTTTTTTTGCAATGTGTGAAGCAGTTCTCACATGTTGGTCTATCTGAAATTTCTTCTCACATGCTATCTATAAATAAAAATAAAAACCTTTATTTTAACCCAACCTTTAAAATATAAAAATATACAAGGTGTTTTTGGTTCATCAAATAACTGGTTTGGAAAAAAAAAACACTCGCTAAGTGTTTTAAATGCAGTATTAATCCACAAATTAGTTTTTGTTACTAACCATTAGTACATCATATAACTTATTTTAAAATTCAACAAAAGTTTTTTTTTTGTTAATTCAATTACAATAAAAATAATTGTGTTTTAGAATAGCTGACTTCATAAAAAAAAGTAAAGGTGAAAAATTTTTCTAAATACACACCATTGTATTGTACCATGGACAATTTTTTCTCACTAAAGGAAGCTATTTTTCATTTAAAAACAACCTACGAGTACTAAATTTCAAGTAAATACGTTTATTGGTTTTAAAGTTATTGTTGTTATTAACTAAAAGAATTTAATTTTTTTTAATTTTAACACCCTGTATCTCGAAAAGTAAATAAGTTTGACCCCTCATTAACTATATCGTTTTGTTCAATTTTTCGAGAAGTATCTACAGTCAAACGTTGTAAGTGTCATTTGGAAACACCCTGTATGTATGAAATATTAGATATTTAATAGAAAATATTAGATACTTACAATTTTGCCACAGACTGAACAGTAGATTTTTCCCATATCCATAGACAGCTCTTTATAAGGTTTAATCCAAGTTGAAGCACTGGTTGTTTTAGGCATTATAAAATCACAATCTTCCTTTTTGTTACGCACAACGAGTGTTTACGCTTTGAATATCAAAACAAAAATGATTTACAAATCTGAGCATCAAATTAGAAATGTTTAGGTACCTAATTCAATAAACTGGGAGATTTTGGAAAATCCATAAATTAGGAACAAAACTATTAGCCGTTTACCTGCTGTTAAGATACAATAAATTGTAGATAGATTTGGGGATTAGATCATAAAATGCAAATGAGCGAACCCTTAGCGATTATCCAATAACTGAATGCCTCAGTGACCGAGACTTTCTAAGAATGTTGAGGGCTACTTAAATTGATCTTCTTTGAAATTGTAAATGTTTTGTACCTGTAGAGATTACGTACTTAGATCATTTCTTGATTAAAATGACTACAAAATTTTATACAAGAATTGAAATAAATTGGTATGTTTAAAAATTTTCAAATACAGTATAAAAATCTGAACTTTTATGCACTTTATGCAAACTTTTATACAAATATGCCAAAATATGAAATATTTGCATAAAATATGCACAATATGCAAAATATGCAATATGCATATTTGCCGAAGTCTAGTTATGATAATTACTTACCAGGTTCAGCGTCTATTTCATTATTTTCCAAAGATAATTTTAATATATGCTTAATACGATTCATTTTAAACATACATCTCGATATTGAAACACTTTTATAGTCAAAAATATCTTCCAGGTAAAAATACATGCTATAGACATAAGTGCCCAAGAATGTCTAAACCGAAATACCCGTAGGGCAAAGCCCTTATCAGACAGCCAAGCCGCCTTAAAGGCTCTAAAGTCATTTACATGTGAGTCAAAGTTGGTCTGGGACTGTAAACAATCTCTCAAGAAGCTGGCGGAACGCAACAATGTAACTGTGATGTGGGTGCCAGGTCACAAGGTAATTGCAGGAAATGAGGAAGCTGACAGCCTCGCAAAAGAAGGAGCTAAAACCCCATTCCAAGGTCCGGAACCCTTCTGTGGACTATTGAAAAGCCACATCAGAGAGGAGCTCGGGACCTGGGAACTCAATCAACTAAGATCATATTGGTCTAACACACCAGGACAAAGGCAAGCAAAAAGGCTTATAAAAGTGTCGCCTACTGCAACAAACCGCCTTCTCGAAATGAGTAAAAAAGATATCAAAATTGTCACTGGCCTTCTCACTGGTCACTGCCCTCTGAGATATTATCTCAAGAAGATGGGCAAATCAGATAGTGAGAACTGTCGTTTCTGCCACAATGAAAAAGAAAAGGCAGAACATATACTATACAACTGCATAGCACTGTTCTACAAACGACTAAAATTCCTAGGAGAGGTCAGCCTGGCGTCCGCTGACATAGGAAACAAGTCACCTAGGAAGCTAATCAACTTCATAAGAAGCATTGGCATTATAGAGTTTAACTAGATTAAGGTATGCACAAAAGATCTCTATAGGTCGAAGTGCGGTGAGGCCGCATGGCCTTAACGACCTCACATGATCTAATCTAATTTAATCTAGTCAAAAATATCAACTAAGCTAAATAATGTACATTTTACATTCGGGTAAATAGGATATAATGTATTCATACAATAAGATTGACCAACAGGATACACCGTATGTTTAATTACTTTATAAATTAAACATACGTGCAACAAAGCTGTAACTCCTTAAAAAACCTTATTAATTGTCAAATATAATAAATAGCTTTTTTCTACGCTAAAATGACACAGGTGAGTTAAAGTACAACTTTTTTGATCGGAGTATTACCGAAACTATTGACGTGTGCACAATTTTTTTACTGAATTCGCCTGGGTTGAAATCTGAAAATAGATCTTGAACATGATTTACAACCTTGTTCGATAAGGGTGTCGATTTATCTGTGTTCCAGCGTTATACACCTTCATAGCATTCATAGCTTTTAAATCTCTTTATAAACTACTATGACATACTGTATTGTATATTGCTTACTTCACTTTTTTATATATTGAAAATGTTTGTTAATAAATTATAAATATATTTTTAGATCAATGTGGCCCTAATTCATTTTACGAACCATGTAATTCTTGTTGTCCCGAATCTACCTGCCAACGTAGATTTAGTAGAAGATGTGGCATTTGCGCATCTGTTTGTATTCCAACCTGCATTTGTAACAGAGGTTTTATAAGAAAATCAACAAATGGACCATGTATTCCAGAAGGCACATGTTAGTAAAATAAAAAGTTTAAAAATAAACTTATATTTAATATTATTGAATTATATTTCAAATAAAATTTTCTGTTGTTACATTAGAGTTGATACATTACATAGCTTATTCCTTTAATAGTGTCGTTTATAATTTATTAAGAAATTTTTAAATATGGACAAAGAAAGTATGATAGAATAAGAGAAATAGATATTTTGGTTTATAATCTATGAGGTGTATGACACCAATAATATATTAAGGTATTTAAATCACCTGGAGCGTCTTGTATCACCACGTGACCCAGGTTTGCTGAGCACTTATTTGTCTGTTTTAGACTAAAATTTAGGACTGACAGCCTAAGAGCGCTAGTCTGAAGCAAAAACTCCGCGTTCAACAGAGTAAAAGTCTATTTGGCGAACTTTCAGGTTTCGGATAAAATAAATAAACAACGATTGAACTGACCAATTCAAAACCAATATTTAGGTTGATGCTTTGGGCAGATAGCGGCATTTAACAACTCAAAAATACTAAGAATTATATAAATTTATTTCATAACTACGAAATTGGTGAGACCTAACACAATATTTGACGATATATATATATATATATATATATATATATATATATATATATATATATATATATATATATATATATATATATATATTCAGGGATTCTACTGTATTCACTGCCTTCCCTCGCTCAACCGTTTTCATCTCTCTCTGTTGTCCCATTCTCCATCGTTTGGGCCTCTCTTACTCATGGCGTCGTCTACTTCGTTCCTCCAGGATTTTCGGGGTCGTCCTCTTTTCCTCCTTCCTATGGGGCTCCTTTCGGTTATTCTCTTTATCCATCTGCTGTCACTAGTTCTTCTTACATGTCCATACCACTTTAGTCTTTTTTGTTCTATGTATGTTAGTATGTCTGTTTGTATTGACGTTCTTTGCTTTATTTCGTAATTACTTCTCCTATCCATTCTTGTTACTCTGCAGCATCTTCACAGGCATTCCATCTCTGTTGCTACTATCTTACTGCTGTTTTTCTTGTTTATGATCAAATTTTCAGCCCCATATGTCATAATACTTCGCACTAATGTTTTATAAATCTGTGTTTTTGTCTTCATATTTAGGTGTCTATCCCACCATACTGAGTTAAGTTGTCGGATTGCTGTTCTTATTTGTCCTAATCTATGTGTAATTTCTTCCTCTTTTGTTGCCTTTTTCGTGATTATAAACCCCAAGTATTTGAATTTATCCTTTTCTTTGATTGCTACGTTGTCATCAATTTGTAGATCTTCTATGTCTTCTTCACTTGTAGATAGGTACTCTGTTATCGCGAGGTTAATATCTAGGCTAGCCTTGGTATATTCTTCTTGTAGTTTTGTCATCATGTAGCTGAGGTCGTCTTGGTCTTGTGCAATCACTACTTGGTCGTTTGCAAAGGTTAACGTATATAGGTATTCGTTCCGTACCGGTATTTCTATGCCTTAGTATTTTCTTTTCCATGTAGTCGTTAGTCGACGATAAATAAAATTAAAAAAAAAATAATTATCTTCAAATCTATCCAGTTTATTTTGCTGAATATATTTTTTAGAGTTGCAGTGAAGAGCTTTGGTGATATTGCATTTCTTTGTCGGACGTCTCTGGTAGTGAGACATTCTGAAGTGTTTTCATAAATTTTCACTTTAGCTTTTGCTTGTCTGTTTATATGTATTTGATAAAGTCTCTAAGTTAGGTTGGTCAATGCCTTGATTGGTTAAATCTCCCATTACTGCCTTGGGATATATAGAATTGAAAGCCTTTTTGAAATCTATAAAGTTTAATGCTAACACTATTTCATATTCTTTAGCTCTACCCATTAGTTCTTAAAGTATATGGATATGATCCAGGGTACTGAATCTACTTTTAAAGCAAGCTTGCTATCTTAGCTTGCAGCATCTAATGCGTCTGTTAATCTGTTGTTGATTATCTTTGTGAATATCTTAAATATGATTGGTAATAAACTTATGGTAGGTCTGTAGTTTTTGACATCCTCTTTCCTACCTATCTTATGAATGAGATGAATTATGTTTGATGTATTCCAGAGGTCTGGTATATATCTTGATCTTAGGCAGTTCGTAAATATGCCTGCTAAATTTTCAAGGTTTTTTGCCAGAGCATTTAAGCAGTTTCACTGTTATTTCATCTATTCTAGCTGCTTTACAGCTTCTCATATTTCTAATTGTCGATTCTACTTCTTTCGGACGGATATCTGATACATCTTGGTTACTGATTGCTTCTTTTAGTGTTTTAGGAGATTTGTATAGTTCGCTGTAGGAAGTATTAACAAGTTGTATTATTTTATTTCTGTCTGTAATTTTGGTGTTTTCGCTTGTTTGAGCAACGATTTGCTTCTTCCTTATGCCTATTGTTTTCCTTGCTTCCTTATATTTTTCCATTTTTGTTTGTATTTTCCACTAGTCTTTCATTGTATTTTCCTATGTCTTCCTTAATACTTTTCCTTATTTTCTCACAAAGTTCTATATATTCTCTGTATGTTACTGCTACTTACTTTCATTTCTCTTTCTGATTCAAGCATTATTTTGGTTTTATTAGATAGTTAACTCTGTTCATTTTGTTGTTGCGGATCTCCGATTTCTTTAGGGAAAGAAAGACTATATTTACCACCCAACAAAAACTTTTATCTCTTGTCTAATCAATTAAAGAGATCCCAAATGAACAACACGAAGTTTATAAAATTCCTTGTGCAGACTACCTCCGATCTTATATAGGCCAAACAAATTGTAGAATCCAAAATATAATTTATGAACATTAGCGGTCAGAAATGTTAGCGCCAACCTTCGCGCCAATCTCCACGACAATCCTTACGCTAACCCCCACGCCAACCTCCAACCAAACCATGTTATAATTGATGGTATAAATAAACCATTCTCTGTTCCCAGTAATAGTAATGCGTTGGTGAGTCATTAGTTTAGTAGTGTCTGTCGGCTCGGGAGACTAAGATTTCGGAAGCTCTGAAGAAGACATCACAGAGGATGTCGAAATGTTAGCGCAATGATAATCGACGCGATTCAGCTCGGATCAACTCAGTTTAATATTAATTATTGTAATAGTATAAATCTTAGCTCTAACGATAATATGTTTTTTCCAAATTGTGGTTTTCAGCGCCATTGCTAATTTATTTTAGATTTAGTTTCTTGGATGATCCAAATAAGTAATTCAGTTTTCGTTACGTTTGTAGGTAAACTTGGCATTTTGTAGTGCCGAGGGCTACAACCTGCTATAAAGCATCTGCTTTTATTTATTTACACAAAAAGCGTTGATTGATAATGAATTGGAAAACGGCTAATATTTTATAGCGGCCAAGACCATAATAATTAATGCAATATATCATTCCGTCTTCTGACTGTGAAATTTTATGCTTCTTCTTAATTATGAAATGAATATGAATGTTGATAAATAAAATATCATTATTATTTATAGATTACTTATATTTAAACAAATAAGTAGTGACAGTTTTCTTAAATATGAAAAATATCAGAAATTGGTAACAAACTGATGTTTATCAATGCAACATATTTAAAGAGTAATATTAAAGTAGATTTTCGACGACAAAATTTTGACAAAAAAACTTCTTGGTTTTGTTTATAATCAAAAAAATTAAATTTGTACTAATTTGTGGTTATTAAATTTATGTAATAAAATAATTTCAACATAATCAGAGGTTAATTATTGGCATCGTAAATATTTTGTCACAGCCTGTGATGTTTTTTTTTTGTCGAATTAAGATTATGGTAAACTCTTTTTTATTCATTATATGAAATTGGTTACTACGAGTTTGACATGTATGAATAAATAAAGAGATCCATTTAAACGGGACATTTTTAAGGAAGGAAAAGCTGTCACCGAATCAACAATACCTATATATTTAAAAAAATTAACGCTGAAAGTTCAACAAGTATTTAAAGTTACTACACAAACGATATTTATCTTGTTTGCCGTCGACGATTATACGTTAAGTTTACTCTATTAAATATCGATAAATGTAGATGAGGTGGATAAGTTTTGTTGTGATAGCAATGTACAAAATATATTTCTAATTTGACAGACAACTACTCTACTTTGAAATTAGAATACAACTTACATAATAGGTTCCATGACATACAGTAGCGTAACAGTTTGTAATCTCAAAAATGGTAACGGTCAATTCGTAATGGCCAAACTTCGTAACATCGACGGTTCGTAACTTCAAAACTATTTGTAACGGTATAATCCGTAACGCCAACATTTAATTTTTTTCAGCAAATTTATCATTACCTAATTCAGACTAAAATGCATTTTGCATACTTTGCGTACTTTCCTACACTAAAAATAGGGGTACTTTTTTCAATACAACTTATTTATTTTAAACATATTTCACACATATTTTTGCATATATCTTTATTAATACCTAATATTTATCTTATTTGCAGCAGCGCGGAAAACCTGCACATATGTTGCATTGAACCAGATTCTGAGGTTCTTTAACCAAGATGTTCTTCTTCTTCCTGGACCTCGTTTTCCAAATATTTTTCCTTGCAGGATGGTTTGAAGGAGAGTATATCTGGATTCATTTCGCATAATATGTCCGAAGAACTGTAACTTTCGAGATTTAATGGTGGTCAGTACTTCTCGATTCTTATTCATTCTTCTGAGGACCTCCTCATTTGTGACTCGGTCAGTCCACGGGATCTTAAGCATTCTCCGATATAGCCACATCTTAAGTGCTTCCAGTTTTCTGCACATATCTTCGTTCAAGGTCCACGATAAAACATACCACACCATAAAAAAGGATAGAGAAGACGTAGCATCGCAGCATTCTTACTTTTGTATCAAGAGAGAGGTTGTGACTCTTGAAGAAGGCCCCCCTCCGATTGAAGGTGGATCTAGCTTTTCCGATGCGTGCTCTAATCTCCTGGTTGTTGGTCCATTCTTCATTTATTATGGTGCCGAGGTAGTTGTAGTGCGTCACTCTTTCTACAGAGGATTGGTTGACGTAGAGTTGACCTTCTGTTATTCTTTTCTTGATAATTATCATAAGCTTTGTCTTTTTAACGTTTATATTGAGTCCATATTGTTGACTGTAATACGTGATTTTGTTCATAAGAACTTGTAGGTCTTCTAAGTTGTCCGAAAATACTATGGTGTCATCTGCATATCTGAGGTTGCTTAGCCGGCAACCATTTAGTAGAATACCTCTTTCAGTTTCGTGCAAAGCTTCGATAAATATTCTTTCAGAGTACAGATTGAAGATTAGAGGAGATAAAATACAGCCTTGCCCCACTCCATGCATGATTTTCACATAGTGAGTGTGTTCACCTTCAATTCTGAGATTTGCTGTCTGATTTCAGTAGAGACTTCTAATTATTTTCAGATCTTGGTTGTTAATTCCTGTTTCTTTTAGTATTTGAATCATCTTGGCGTGCTGTACTCGATCAAACGCTTTCTCGTAATCAACCAGACATGCGTATACGTCGCAGTTGACGTCTCTGCATCTCTGGAATAAGACTTGTACTGAGAACAAAGCCTCTCTGGTACCAACAGCATTTGTGAACCCGAACTGGTTGGGGGAAATTTGACTTTCACACAGCTTGTAGATTCTTATGAATTATCTTTAGGAACAATTTTAGGAGATGACTCATGAGGCTTATAGTACGGTAATCTTCACATTTTTTGGCTCCTGGTTTTTTGGGGAGTGCAATAAATTCAGATTTTAGCCATTCTGTTGGTATTTCTCCAGAGTTGTATATGTTGTTAAATATCTTTGCGATTATTGCTTGATTCGTTGTCCATTTGTTTGAGTAGTTCTGCTTGTATATTATCAGGGCCTGCCGCTTTGCCATCCTTTAACTGTGTTATTGTGAAATAAACTTCCTGCTGTAATATTCTTGGTCCATCATTTACCTCTTCTTCTAGCTCAAATGTGTTATCTCTTTGATGATGTTTCCATTAAAACGATAACTAAAGAATATTTATTTATTTTTTAAATTTATTTATGTTAAGTTATCAATTTAAAGTTAGCTAAGTCTAAATAATAATGAAGCAAATAAAAATCACTACAGTTATAATACATTTATTGTAATAATTTTTATGTTTCGTAAAAATTCAGAGCACTGTATTTCACAGAAATGTCAATCACCGTTCAAAATCCTACTCTTGGATGACTGTAAATATGCGCTTCTCTATTTGTTTCCATTTTCAATGTTGCGGCATTACTTGTCCACTTTCATATTGCAGTGTGGTGTAAAGTTACTTCTGCAAAAAGTTCATCCAGAAATTTCCATATAGTAGGATGGCCACATTGAAATGAAGGTTGAAGTGAATAGTAAAAGACTTCTACGCTGTTGGTAGTCATGGTCAAACCATCTGCTACATTTTGACGATGATTCCGTCTGTCTGGAGTAAATGCCGAATCTCTTCTACGCCCATTTCTTAATTCATGACTTCTAATATACATATTTTCAAAGTTCTACAAAAACTCTTCAGTTTTTTCATCAAATTTAGGAAAAATGCTTGCCATTTGTAAATATACATCAGTAGACTAGGGAACTAAGCAGGTTCTTAGTGTATAAAAATATATCCGTGCAGTGTCCAAAAAAAAGAGGAAGAAAGCTGGACCAACGGTAAAGGTGAGAGGAGAAGATACTGTAAGTTGAAGGTTGAAAAGTGAATTAGACTGTATAAGTCAGATGCAGGTAAGGAGGAAATGCCCGGCTCGGAGTGATGCCATATTAGCAGCGATGAGGGGTCTTTCACGCACTACATGAAACGGGGTTCCCCTAAAAAAACCCAGTTTTTGGGATAATAAGGGGACAGGCAAAAGGGACAAGGAGCTTCCTTGTGACAGCCACCTTGTATTGTAAATAAATGAAGATAGTGGTTTGGAAGTGATGCTTGCTTTACAGCGACCATATCGCTTCCGGATCGCATCCTGCACTAAGGTCAGTTGGGCGACATGCTTGACTGAGATTTCTTTGGAAGATTCCAGACCACCCTCTATGAAAACAAAAAAAAAGACCAGGGAACAACGATTTTTTCATGAAAATCTTAAGTAGTTTCTATTTAATAAAGTTGGTAAATTTTGGGCTACCGGTTTCAAGGCTTACAATATTTGCCCCATTATCAGGACCCAGTAAGAATACATGTGATATTGATCCTATCATCACGCGGAATTAAAGTTTTTTGTTCATTTTCAAAAAACCGACTTTTGAATCTCGTTTTGCAAAAATTAAGCAACAAATTAACAACAAAAACCTTAAAAACTCTCATGTTAAAGAATGTTTTATGCTTTTTCAGTAAAATGGTGTCATTTTCCATATAATTTACCGGTCTTCACCTTTAGTATTTAAAATCAAATACCGCTCTTACATTGTTTTTATATTATGAGTAAAAAATGTAGTTTTATCTTTTGCATATTTTGTTTATTACATATTATTATTACCAAATTTATCAAAAGCAGTTGTGAGATACCTGTATCAAAGACTGTCATGAAAAATGCCTGTTATTTTCTAATTTCTCTGGGCTACAGTGGTTTCTTCTATAGGAAGTAATGATATTAAAGTTAGAATCTTAATGGACACTGCATAATTTTTGTACGTTAATACTAAATTCACGTTTTAGACCAGTTTTTCCTAGCTTTTGGATCACTGATTTATTTAAACGGAAAAAACATCCTTTTGTATCAATTCCAAGATATTTAGCTTGAAAGGCTCTAATGGCTATCTTTTTAAAATTATGTTAGGAAGATTCGTAATTTAAACTTGGCAGTTGGGTTTTTAACATACGCAATAATTATGGATGTTTCTTTAGTGTTATTTAATAGTAACGCAAAAAAAGTTGGAAAAATATTGCAGTTACCACTTTGAAAGTTACATCGTCTAACCAATTTTGATGCGTCAGAAAAAAGTACAAAAACTGTATATATAAAATATTAATATTTAAATATCTGTGAGTAGTTGTATTTTTCAGGAATTAAAACAATCATGTTGTTGGGAGTAGCAGGTACAGCATCTCTTTCCCTTTGTTTGGCACGCTGAAGTGTTCTTGAAATTGAAGCTTTTTTTTTCAGTAGTAATTGAACAGTATTATTTGCTTTAAGATGTTTTCTACTGTAGACAATGATGTCACTAATGTACAGTAAGGTGTTGCTCCTGGATTGTTTATTTGCTTTTATCCCATTTACCACATTTTTGCATCTGCTGTGACACGTTTTGCAATATCCTCTTCGTTGCATTTAATATTATCGTCACCTTTCCTAAGCACAATTTCTTTAAACTTAACTTAACTTAACAAACTCGAAATTTTGCTATATAAGAGTACGTTTTCCACGCGAACTAAGATCATACCTAAGTTTGTTTGCGATTGTAAATGTCTTACAATTATTATTCAGAAAACTCTAAATACTAGTTAAAAGATCATCAATGTTTCTCAATGTTTATTTTTGAAGACATTTCTCCTATTATCTTTAACCAATCACTAGCTTATTCTAATAATAGGTAGTAACACCCTTTCCTTTACACACTGTTTACTACAAAAACTTACTGTTTTCCCAACTGAAAGTTGGAAATTTCTAAAGATGGTTATTAGATTAAAGATGTCACTATCCAGGTGTATGACAATGTAAGGAAAATTAAAGGAGACAAACTTAAATTATAATTTCAATTTCAACTGAAGTGAAAATTGGTTTCTATGTTCTATGGTTTCTAACAAAAAAACACAAAACAATTCAATTTTGACGTTACGAATTATACCGTTACAAATACTTGTAGTTATGGATTGTCTATGTTACAAAGTGTTGCCGTTACTTATTGATGGTGGTACGAATTGTCTTTGTGGGATTACTAACTGTAGAGTTACGATATGTCTTGTCACGCCATAATATTACAAAGTAACTTTTTACACCCGCACTCACATAATATTATAAAGTACAGTTCGATTTGTGGATGAACCCAAGCGCATTTAATTGGAAATAAACAAATATTTACCAGGTTTGCCTTATTTTTTTTTTGGTTTTTTAAATTCTAAGTTGAAAATTCAACAATAATGTATGCTACAAAAAATTGATCGTTTTTTACGTATATCTGATATAGTGATATATCAGATAGTGATAGATATATCTATTATCAAGATAATATAATCAAAGTGATGCTGTTTTATAAAGAGAAACATCCAGTACACATTGATTGGATAGTATTGCATTACATACGAGTACATCATCATGAGTAGAATGACAACCCTTTTGAACCCCAACATTACCTAATCTATTTCGAAGGTCCTTCCTATCCCATACAACCGTTGTGAATTTTTTGTTTAAATCTATCTGAAGTTCCCATAAGCAAGTAACATGCCCGAGATTAACAGCAGCTCATCAAGCTAACAGGATGAGATTTACGAATGATCACAGATACTAGACTGTTCTGCAATGTAGTGTTGTAATGTTTTCTGACGAGTCTCGTTTTTACTTACAATCTCTAGATAGACGCGAACGTGTATGGAGGAGACCCAGAGAATAGTTTGTCCAATATCACTTAGAACGCGGTTTGGTCGCGAAGGTGTTATGATATGAACGGGTATTCCTTTCAAGGGACGCACCGAAATAATTTTTATCGAACATGGACCTCTAACAGCAGACAGATACATAACGATAGTGTCTGAATGGCAGTGTTGTACCCTACGCTGCTTTCGAAGATAATTTTTACTGCGCGAACTGTCATGAACTACCTAAATAGTGTCGGAATTTTTATATAGGATTGGCCCGCTTGTAGTCCTGATATAAATCCATTATAAAATTTATGAGACTTTTAGGGAAAAAGATTAAAAGAGGCAACAATTGCCAGAAACGATTCAAGAACTGAACATAGCTGTGAACATAGCCACATTAAGAGCTGAAAATTAAACAGATTCTAAGTGGAGATCTAGATTTTGTGATCCAATTTTTAGATCGCATAAAATTTCCGAGCTACTCTCGCGAATGTATTACCTTACATGCACAAAATATATTAATAATTCTTTTACTTTTACCTCCCGGAAAAATCGGAAAATCCTGGAAACATAAATTATAAAATGTTTTACATAAAAAAGTTTATCAGTTTTACTATTATTTCAGATAAAATATTTAAATTTTAATAATTAATGTCTAATATTTATATAATTATATAATATTAGTTATAACTAAATACTCCAAATGTCCTTATCTAAATTAAAATACAAACGTATAAAATACAAATGTATAAAACGACTTATTTTTTAAGAAGTTTTTAATTTCTCTGAGTAAATGATCTTAAAACGAATATTTTTGTAATCTACAAGAAGAAATAATAATTATTATTATATATTTATGTAAATAATATACATTAATGAAAAAACTTTTAATATTTCTTACGAAATAATAGTAAAACTTTTTTATTATTGATTTTTCTGTAATTTTCAGATTTTTTCGGAATGCGAAAATAGCACAGTCTTTTTATTTACCTACCGCAATTTAAAAAAATCAAGATTCTGCATGCCATAGAAACCATAGGTATTGCAAATTTTTTCAAAGCGCTCCAATATGAAATTATATTCTATAAAAACATAGCTCGGACAGGCGATATTTTACGAGTATGATCACTTTAACGGGTTATAACTTTTAAAACTTTTTTTGTATATGCTATCTATAAAATGAATCATAAAATATAGATCTGCTTTTATAATCTGTTTAATTTTTAGCTCTTAATGTTATTAAACAATAGAAACATGATTTTAAGAAAAAAATTGATATCCTAGTTCCTATTTATCATAGAAAGTTCTTTTTTTGTATGTTTTTACTTTTTACCAGATTTTCAGTGAGCTTACTTCAGGCGCATGACTTAAACAATATCAAAGCTATTATAAAGAATTATAAGTTAAAAAGTTAGCCATTTTCAAACGGTATTTTTTAATAACATTTTTGATAAAATTTTAAAATTTATTTATGTATATATTTATTTATATATATATATATATATATATATATATATATATATATATATATATATATATATATATATATATATATGTGAAACTTAAAGCCTCAAAAAATCGATTGCAATCTGCTGGTCAAAATGGGCATGCTGCAAAATGGTTAAAAACTTTCAAATTCAAAATATGTTAAGATAAATTAGCTTAAGCTAGACAACAGTTGTCAAAGTGATATATTCAGTCAAAGAACCAATTTACTTGTATCGTTAACAACAAAATAAATTTATGCCATCTATGCAAACTAATATCGCAGATACAAATAAAAATATGAATATAAATAAAGGAAAAAATAACAAAATTAACCTTCCGCTACCGGAGGGGGGTACAGATTGTACCCCAAATTCGATTTTTCATGAATAATTTTTAAAAATGTTGGAATTTTGTTTAACTTTTCTAGTTACTTCTTCATTGGAATGTGTAAAAGCATATCCAACCATTTGTTTTCAATTTGACATATTTTTACCTATGAAAAGTGCAGCACTGTGCTTTGGGGTACAAGTTGTAACCCCTCCGTCAACCGTGGTACAGTTCATTGCGGTCGACGCCACTGACTAAACCAGACATTTTGCGCAATAACACACAAATCAGTTCTGTGGATGACTTAGTGCTAACATACCGTTTTAGTTTATCCATTTGTGATTACACAATTTACCGATATGTCGAAAAAAATAAAGTTAGACCTTCGGAAAGAACAAGATCGTGAAACTGCAATGCAGTGGTTAGAGGAAAGTGATGATGATTACCTTTCTGAAAGAGATAGTTTATCGGATGATTCAGAATTAGATGATAATTTAGAAGTAGCGGAATATGAGCCTGAAATTCTGCAGGTAATTTTAATTTTTGTTTTATGTACGATATTTCTATCTTGAGTTTATTATATTTTAGCCATCTGAGAGCGACAGTAATGATTCTGATAAACCAGTTTTGGGGGCAGTAGATTCCACATTTATTTCCAAGAATGGTACAGTTTGGAAAAAGCGTCCTTTACGACAAACTAGATGTCGCACAAAAAACTTGCTCGAAAAACCAGGGCTTACAGAAAAATTTAAAAATGTAGCTAAAATTAGTGATTGCTTCAAATTATTTCTAGATGAGAAAATTGTAGAGATCATCGTCAAATGTACAAACCAGAAAGCGGAGAAATACTTTCAGGATTGGAATGGGAAAAATCCTAATAAAACAAGAACCTGGTTGCCCACTGATTCAGTGGAAATTTATGTGGTCTTGGGACTCTTGATTACGGCCAAATCAAAAAATAGGCCAATAGGGAACCAGTGCACTTTTTGTGGTGTCAAAACCCTTTGTACAGTCGATCTATTTTTCCGGCTGCCATGTCACGCGACTGATTTCTAGATTTAATTTTACTTATGCGATTCGATGATTTGAACACTAGAGAAGAACGTAGAAGTTCTGACAAACTAGCAGCTTTTAGGGAAGTGTTTACAAAGTTTGTAGAACACTGTAAAGAAAGTTTTAAGGGCCACTCTTATCTAACTGTTGATGAACAACTTGTAAGTTTTAGAGGACAGTGTCCATTTAGAGTCTACATTAAATCAAAACCAGCCAAGTATGGCATCAAAATATGGGCTCTAGTTGATGCAACAATCACCTATGCTGCTATCCTTCAGATTTATACTGGAAAAGATGGTAACAAACCAGAAAAAGACCAGGGCAAAAGAGTAGTACTAGATTTGGTCTCATTTCTAACAACTGGTTATGGCATCACTACTGATAATTTCTTTACCAGTGTTCCCTTGGCAAAACAACTCCTAGATCGACAAATAACATTATCTGGAACACTTCGAAAAAAAAAAAAACAAGCAGGATATCCCTCCAGCCCTGCTACCCAATATTTCTAGACAAGAAAAGTCCTCAGTTTTTGCCTTCACTGAGGAAATAACACTGGCGTCTTACGTTCCTAAAAACAATAAGGCAGTAATTTAATTGAGTACAGAACATAACGACGATAAAATTAGCGGAGAAGAGACGGACTATAAGCCAGACATAATCTTGCATTACAATTCTACAAAAGGTGCCGTAAATACTATGGATAAGATGGTAAATGAATATTCTTGTAAAAGAGCCTCTAAGAGATGGCCATTTGTTTTGTTTCAAAATCTTCTAGACATTGCAGGTCTGAATGCATACGTACTGTGGACGACAAAGAATTCCATTCGTGCGTATGAAGCTTATCACAGACGCAGAGAATTTCTACTAAACCTGGGTCAAGAACTTATAAAGCCCCATGTCGATAGGCGACTACAAAGTCCACAAAAATTCCATAAGCGAATAATAAACGCGATGTACGAATTATGCCCACCGCCACCAAGGGAGAATCGCGAAAACGACGCCACCATCTTGAAATCCTCAGGGCGATGTTTACTTTGTCCACGCAAGAAGGACCGCAAAAGCAGAAAAACGTGCAATTCTTGTAAATTCTTTGTTTGTGCTGAACATCAAACAACCACAACAATTTCAACAATAATATGTACAAAATGTAAAGCTAATCAAAAAAACGATAATTAATTTTTTCAAGACACCATATATTTTTTTATTGTTACTTATATTCAATAAAAAATACTTGCATTTATTTTAATTATGTTTTAACTAAAATTATTGCATTATGTTAATATTTAATCTATAAAAATGCATGGGGTACATAATGTACCCCCTCCGTCAACTACAAAACAACTTGACCCTTCGGTAGCGAAAGGTTAAATCCAGATTGGACAAAATTGAAAGATGTTGGGAGACGTATCTCGATTCATATACTCTGACTAATTATGATGATAATACAGCTGAAATTTGAAACCAATTTTGCATTTACACTGTACATAGTTATAATAGACTACATAGCTACAAACTACAAAACTTACTAATTAAATCAATATCTAAAGTTTTAAATTCAAGATTTTGACAGAGCATACAGGAGTAATATTAACAGTAATATCAATAAAAAAACTTATTTAAATAAACCTAAAATTTGTCACTAACAACACATTGTTCTTTAATACAACAAAGTAATCCTAGTTGTTACAGTGAAAGGTACACCTGGTATTAAAAAATCATCAAATGTTTGTGGTTTTCCAACAATTCTTGCTTGGCAATCCTCATAATCCATAATTCACCGTCCGCACGTTGGCAAGTTTACCCTGAAGAATGCATTTAATTCTATCAGGCTGGCTAAAGTGAGAAAAACTGCGTACATTAACAAACACACCCTGCCAACTCTTTTATCGAGCTGAAATTTGTTTAGCGCAAAGGCGATGTACAACATTAGTAATGTTGAGAGAAGTGAAATAGCACTGTATTCAATACCAGCTGAGTTGATACCGACCTGAAATAAAAAAACAAATGAGATATATATATATATATATATATATATATATATATATATATATATATATATATATATATATATATAGTGGAACAACCAATTGGAATAAATTCGGAAATGAACAAATGGAAGAGTGTTCAAAAAAAAGCTCTACATATAACATATGTGTCATGTAACAGTGGCCAATGGCAGCTTTTTCAAATACAATACTCTATATTTTATACAATTTTTAAATTCCCTAAAACATTGTAGACATATTGCCATGTACAATGTCCTATACCTATCTTTAACTGTTTTGGAAACATTAATATTTTCAGATTGATTTAAAAATATACTACAAAACGCTGAATGCTTATTTTCCATGCAGTTGTTGATAATGAGAAAATAAGCAAAAATTATTTCAGCCTTCCTTTTTATAAATATTAAATACAATAAAATATTTTTAATAATAGTTTTGTTTACTTTAATCTAAAACGCCCGATCTTAGCAAATTGTTATCTGTATATATGATAGTAATTCTTAGTTTTATAGTACTACAAATAATTGTTTAGAATAATAAAATCCGAATATGCAAGAAAGGCAAATTCTTTGTCATTTTTGTCCAATTTCATATTTTATTAGAAATAGGATTTCTTAACATCAACGGATTGAAATATCTAAAAAGGGTACATACCAAGCTTTGCTTTATAGATAAAAGAAGCACAAAAGATATAGCGATGGTGGGATATCGATGCAAGCGCCTCTAGTTTATCTTCACCATGTCATCAGTGGTTTTTTTTAGTTTGTTGTTTGTTTTCTTATGCCACACCACGTACTTATTCAACATAGAGACAATGAAACACGTGAAAAAAAAACGGACCAGAGTATAGATGTAATGACGAAGGAGGTAAAGTCAACGTAGCGCCGTGTTTCTGGAGAATAAACAAGTCCTTAAGGAAATAACTGGTCGAAATACTGCATTCCACGCCTTTTGTTGTATACTCCGTCACTCGATAAATAGATATACCAAATTTTTGTTTTTTTTTTGTTCATACGATCCTCTTCCTTTTCCTTTTCTCCTTTTAAATCAATCCGAAGCTGCGATCACAAGGAAGGAAACTATGTCCTGGTTCTCGATACCTTTGTATAATTTTAGCAAATTTATATGTATTTGCAAGAGTGTAAAGAAACTAAGCCATGGTTCGATTTTTTACTTTGCGAGCTGCAGTTATCAGAATGTAGGTATAATTTTGTTACTGTTGATAATGCAAAATTTTCAAGAAAATAATGTAAAAGCTAACAATATCATTAGCTCTTTTCTTAGCTATGGTTTCATCGTGCATGAAAAAGTACGATTTTCTAGAACCGGCAGCACAGACACAAAAGTGGTATTTTCACAGTTGCCAATTAAAAATCATCTCCACTCGTTACATGGCTGAGAGGTATATTGTGTTGATAATCAAACTCTAATAGCTCGATCCCTTCCTTGTTCTTCGAAATTTCTGCAATATTCTCTTTCATTTTTTGGATAAAAATAATGTGCCTTCTTCTCATTTTGCGTTTTTTTCAGTTATTAGATCTGTTTCTGCTAATATGAGGTTGTCCACTTTGTGGCAAGTCTGGCAAGTGTCCGACCGTGACTTTCTAAATGAGTAGTTATAATTTGAAATAAAGTGTCTACGAAAATAGTCGTATGTTACTTAAGGCTTTACTTTCTCATCGTTCTGGATGACAACGTATATATCAGGCTCGTACGTTTGAAAATAAAGCCTATGAATTTTTTTGCATATTTTAGCTCAGGTAGCATCTTTTGGAAAATGACTGTTTATGCGAATCAATTTGACGTATGATATCATCACGTATCGTGTTAGATCTGATATCATCACGTATCGTGTTAGATCGATTAATGAGTTTTCCACGCATATCTTTTAACCCAGATATTACTACCGCCCTTTTAAAAGGCAGTGTAAATTATGCGTAATTTAGGTTAGTACAGCTACCAACTGATAGATGGCTCTAGGTGAAGTGTTTTCAAGAGCCAGCATTCGACAAGTTTTAACGATTTTAGTGCGCGCACATGCTGTAATTGTGAGGTTATCTGTGTAAATTGCCAGGTTTTGGACTACAAAATGGATGCTTATAATTGGAGGTAAGTTTAGAATTAAAAAACTGTTATTTCACGGCATTGGCATGTGGATTATTGTATAATAGGGACTTATGTACGTATATTCTTGGCTCGAATAATTGTCACGTTGTTTCAAAGGCTCGCCGCTTGGGATTTCATTTTGTTCTTTTAAAAGGACGGTAGTAATTAGTACTACCAACGTGCGTATTGTTTCAGGAGGCCTCTCAAATTGCATGAGCTATTAGAAAAGCTTGATTCTGATGAAATCTCAGTCCCTCCAGATGGTTTGATCATATTTCCCCCAGAAAATGCCAATGATGATGTCACCGATTGCGACTCCGGCGATGAAGAACTAACTACAATAAATAATTTACCGGGTAGTCAGTTGAGAAACGATGTAGAACTTGTTTTTGACAACGCGACTGAATTACCACAAGATTCTGTGAATTCCAGCCTACCAGAAGAAGATTCGGATGATGACAATATACCATTGGCTTTGTTTTTTTCCAAGGAAAAGCTGCCCCATCAATTAGAGAAGAGAATATCTGCACACTGGATTCAAGGAGACTTGTATCAACACCCTGATTGTACTTACTGGAAAACTCAATTTGGACCGAAAATGACTCAGTCGCCGATGGAAATTTTCAATTTGTTTTTTGATGATGAAGTCATCAATTTGGTTACCGAATACACTAACATCTACGCAGGACAAAGAAATCTTTTGAACGACATTACTCAAAATGAGATTCGATGTTTTATAGGCGTTCTTGTATTGAGTGGTTATGTGGTTGTGCCGAAAAGGTACATGTACTGGGAAAATCGTGACGATTCGCACAACGCAATGGTGGTAGCTGCTATATCTAGGGATAGATTTTCCCACATAATGAAAGTTTTGAATGTTTGCAATAACTTGTCATTAGATAAATTTGATAGATTTGCCAAGATGCGACCCCCTGTTCGACGTAATAAACAAAAAATTTATAAAATTTTCCCCTTTAGAACAACATCACAGCATAGATGAGGCAATGGTTCCGTATTTTGGTCGCCATCCCACAAAACAATTCATCAGGGGAAAACCAATCCGTTGGGAATACAAAATGTGGGTAGGAGCCCTTCGTCTGGGATACATAGTTTGGTTTTCTCCTTACCAAGGTAATTCCACTACAATACCTGAACAATATAAAGTCCTTGGATTGGGTGCATCAGTAGTTCTATCCTATGTAGACAGATTGAATGAAGTATGGCCTCAAAGGCGATTCCATCTTATTTTTGATAATTATTTTAATTCTATTCATTTACTGCATGAGCTAAAACAAAGAGGCATATTTGGTACAGGCACTGTAAGGGAAAATCGCACCATGAAATGCCCTTTACCCTGTTCATCTATTATGAAAAAAACTGAACGTGGTAAATACGAGTATCGTCTTGATAAAAATACAGGAATAGTGGTTTGCCGCTGGCATGATAATAATATCGTTTTTATTGCTTCCAATTTTGTACCAGTAATGCCTTGCTACTCTGTAAAGAGATTTTCACAAGCAGAGAAAAAACATATTCAAGTTCCTCAACCAAATATTGTTAGAATATACAATAACTTCATGGGTGGCGTTGATCGCAGTGACCAGAACATCAGTTTATATCGAGTGTCCATAAGAGGAAAGAAATGGTATTTTCCCCTTTTTGCTCATTGCGTTGATATGGATATTCAAAATGCGTGGCAGATTCACAAAACTCAAGACGGTAAACTGGATTAACTTGAATTTAAAAGATCTATTGCAACTAATATTTTGGAAACTTTTAAAAAAGAAACAAAACGCGGACCTTCTAAGCGGAATTCGAATTCGGTAGCCAATTCAAGATATGACGGTATTAACCACTTGGTTCTTTATCAAGACAAGCAATCGCGATGTGGATATTGTCACAAAAAAGTCCAGTTTTTGTGTGAAAAGTGCAAAATAAATTTACATCCAAAATTTTGTTTTAAATCCTTTCATTCTTTGTAAATTGATACTAATAAAATATATATATCTGGTACCGTATATTACTACCATCCTTCTATAAGAACATGTCAAAACTTGACAGGTATCGTCATAAAAAAATATATGATTGTGTTTTTTGGTTCCATATGCTATAATTTCCATGAAAATTCGAAATTAATTCAAAATGTTAACAATAAAAGTTTCAGTAATATCTGGGTTAATGCTGGAATATCTTTTAAGCGCTTGATAATAAGTTCTACTCATACTAACGCCATATAATGAACAAAATTTTTACAAACCCTGTTTAAAATTATGCTAAGTTTTATATTCTATTCGTAGGAACAAGAACGTTTTAGTCCTCCACCCCCTTCAGGTCTAGATCTGACAACCTTTGTATAACTACTTGCCCCTCGAGAAATATGGCGTGTTTTTCTCTATTAGCAATATCACTAAATATTGCCAAAATGTCTCGCTTAATTTTAAAAATATTTAAATTTATAGTTACAGTTTTTGCCAGTCTTTTGGCATTTTTTTTAATGCCGTTATAAGATTTCCCTTCAGCGTTCCTTTTCTCAGCAATATTTCTATTTCACTCACTTTCATCTCTTGCTTGCTTCTTGTCTACTTGTTTTTTTACAAATGTTTGTTTCTGTTCACTATCACTTTTAGAATCACTGTGCATCAGTGATAAAATTTTAACACTTAAACTAAACAAAGAAAATCATCTATGACTAGGTCCGGGGTCACCTGGAGGAAATGGTCACCTGGTCACTATCCGAAATTTTGCCGGTATTTAATAGACTCTTTAAATATCATAAAATGTTTAGAATATTGACGTACATTAAAAACGAATAGGCCACATCGGCGTCTTCCACATTTTGCAGATGCTGCATCGAAGCATCTAAAAAACAAACTATTTACTCCATGACAGCTCTGAAGCTGTCTCCTTTTTACAATGAATCCAATAAGGAGACATCTTAATGTTCATTATATTTCCCTTAAGAGTTAACAGAGCTGCCTCGTTTTTGTACCAATCGATAGAGCGCACTGAATTAACACACATTGAATAAAAACCAAAATTCGTAAAAATATGGAGCTGCCACCTTTTTGCACCGATGTCTTCGATTATACTTCGCAAAAGAAAACAAAAAATCATGAACGTTCGTCATTTCCCCAGAAGATGGTCTCTTATAATTCTGCCAAGAAGTAACTTATTTCTTTTATAAAATACCTAAACTACGGTTTTGCTGATCTATTTTCTAATAATAAATCTAGATTCTTTGATCCTAATGATAAATTTTGACTTTAGTAAAAAATATATACAAATAAATCACTAATAATTACTAGACAATCTAAATATAGGCAATACAAAGTCGAAAAGAGATACAGATTAATTTAAACAAGCTATTGATGATAATCTAGAAAAATGAAAAGTTTAGCTAGATTAAAAAATAAGAATAAACTGGCTGACATTTAAAACAGCTGCAGTCGGTTTCTCGTGCATGTTCACTCTGTACTTATATCTGTAGACAAGCTTTGCATACTTTTGTATCAACCTTATTAGGTTTATTAGGAATGCCTCCACTGATTGGGAATCTGATTGGGAAATTCACCGTCAAAATATCAAGTATACAAAAAACTATGAAGGATTAAACAGTATGAAAATGAGTAAATACCTATAAAGATAGCCGATAGAATTTATATTATGAGGAAGAAAGTAAGTAGCCCTCAGTGTTTTACTGATGTGATTTCGTCATCAAATCATTTGGCTAGGATTAATTAAGTCATTTTCCATACAGCTGCTACTGAAGGACCTTTTTGGAGATCGTTGCTAAACTGCTGTAAACCAAATGCTCCCAAATCAGGTGGTAAACTTCTATGACGACAGATTCCAAAAGTTGGTTGTTTGATATGATAAGTGACCTAGTATGGAGGAAAATTTTGTACAAAAGAACTAGAATAGACAAGAATAGAAAAGAACTATAGAATAACCATAGATTTTCATTAAAATATAAAAAATTTTCAAAAAATTGTTTATTTTTTTTATATTAAAACCTAAAAACACGACATTTTATTGTTTGTAATAATAAAATATTTACCCAATGTCTTCCTGCAATGGTTGGCATAAATGTTGCTTTAATAAACCAAGGTAACCCTAAACAGAGTAGAATATCAAACGTATTTGAACCTATAGAGTTGCTAATTCCCATGGAACCATGACCTAGAAAAAATGTTTAATCATTTTACAGATTCAAGCAGAACTTGTAGAACAATAAACAAAAATAGATATACGCAAATAGGTTAAAAATTATTTATTTGTCACCCTACTTTTGCATAAGTTCAATGACTTAACCATCATTTTGTTTATAGATAATATTTCGTTTATATATAATCACTTTTGTTTTATTACGGGTTGTTTAATATCCATAATTATTCTGTGTGATATAAAAGTTCATGGAATAGTCTAATTTATATTATATTCAAAAAAGTATAAACAAACCACTCGCAGTAACAAAGTCAAAAATAAAACCAGTTATTGACATGTCATGCTATATGTTAATATATAAATTACGGAGACAACGAATGTTCTGAAATTCAAATAGGAAGGTAACCCAAGTAGTCTAAACTACAGTCCATTTAATTTAAAAACCGTTGCACGTCATCGGCTTCATAGCCCGTAACGTCACATGATACCAACACGAAATATTTAGGCGGTAGGTGTATTCTTTTTTAGAATCACTTTGCCGAGTACACTGGCATTACAGCCACCAGACATATTTTATTATATACGCGTAGAACTAATTTTTAAAGATTTCTATTAATGTTAACTTTAAAAAATACACAATAATATGTTTCATTTAATTTGTATAAATGCATTATAAAGCGTTCTTATGAAGAACATTTGTTCGGAACACACTGTAACTGTAATCGAACGAAGGTAAAATTTTGGCATAAATTGGTAACACTTATTTGACAGTTGCGGTGTTGACACTTTAGTTTTGTTTTTATTATTTACTATTAATTAAACTATGTTGTTTTTTAAACAAGCGGCTCAAATTGTTTTTAACAAGATTATTTTTTAACTCTTGTTTTGTTTCTATTTATTTACATTAAATATTAATTTATTTTGTTGTATACTGTTGTTGTACACTTTTGCAATAATTATGTGACCTACTTGATTTAAAATGGGTTCAGGAATTTTTTATACTTTGGCAATTATGTCAACTTCGATCTCTGACGTAGATAATGACGTGCAACGGTTTGTAAATTGGATGGCTCTATTTCAGATTTGGATTTGAGAGTATAAAGAAATATGAGCGGTAACTTTAAATAACCATCTAAAGAGTCTCCAGATTATAATAAATTATGCAAGATATGACCGTTGATCATTTAATTGAATAAAGTACAGTTAAACCTCGATTATCCATCAGGGCACCGGACCAAGGGTATGACGGATAATTGAAAAGACGGTTAAGAGAACATTAAAAAAAAAAAATAAAAATTCATAGTATAACTCTCAAATTTTATTTGTATGTTTTATTTGACAATATACGAGAGATTTATGTTAGTACAATCAATTTGATTTAAAATTTTCCGAAATCTTTATTTATTTTATTGTTTCTTCACATTTTGCAACGGCTGAATTTCTTAATCGACGTAAAATCATCAAATCTACCTTATTTGCGTCTTCTTGCCGGGAATACCACTTGATGAATTGTTGTATGTGCGATTCACTTTCTCTGGCTTCTTTTCGCAAATCTTTGTGAATTGCAATAGCATCATCAACATCGCCACCGTCACAGTCTGTGTGAGCATCTGTTCCCATTTCAACGATTTCATCATCTGTCAGCAATCGATAGCCGCTTGCGTCCTCATCACAAATTAACCATTTGTTTATGTCATCTTTAGAGGCAACGAAAACAAAATAGTTGATTCAGCTATAACTTCATTTGTTACCGCATCACGCTCCTCTGTCATGGGGACATTTTCATCTTGAGTTGATTCAGGCCATAATTTATTCCATGCTCTTTTCAGCGTTACTTTAGAAACACCAGCCCAAGCATCCACAGCATTGTCGACTGCGTGTTTTAAATTGTATGCTTTCCAGTATTCCGGCAAAGAATATTCCTCTTCCTTAACTAGGTTTTGAATAATTTTTTTTCTGTATCTTCTTTTGAACGTTTCAATGACCGATTGATCCATTGGCTGTATCAACAATGTTGTATTCGTAGGCAGAAAAGAAAACGTGATATTTCCATCGTCACTTCGCAGCATAACGGCTTCCAGATGGGCAGGTGCATTGTCCAAAAGAGAATCGCCCTTGGTGGCAAATTTTTTGCTTGCAAGTATTGACGAACGTCCGATATAAAAACCTAAAAGCAAGACGTTAGAAAATTAGATAAACAAATTTTGGTTTGCAGTACATACCTTTTGGAACCAGTCAGCGAATATTTCCGGGGACATCCATGCATTATGTTGCGCATAGTAGTTAACGGAAAGCGCATTCATATTTATGCCCTTGAAATAACATGTTTTTTTTTGCTGTACCAATCAATAATAAAGAAGGCGATGGTCACTACTTGCATTTAACCACACCATTGCTGTGATTCGTTGCTTTTGCGTTTTAAATCCGGGTGCATATTTCTCAGACAATGCAGCGAGTGTTTTAGTTGACATTGTTTTGTAGTTTAAACCAGTTTCATCCGCATTGAACACTTGATCACGTGTTAAACCATATTCATCGATCATAGCTTGAAACTTTCTTTTATATCCGTCAACGACTTCAATATTTGCGGCGCTCAATTTTTCACCTTTAGTTTTCAGTTCCCGAATACCGTGGCGATTTTTGAACTTTTCCAACCAATCGCTGCTTCCTTTGAATCAAGGATCACCATTCAATTTCATGTTAAAAAAATGCTTTTTCGGCAACAATTGGTCCAGACAAAGGAACACTTTCGCTTCTTTTTTCAACGAACCACAAATACAGAGCCGTGCAGAGGGATTCATTTGTGGCTTTTTTCATTGTCTTACGATGTTTCACCCCGACATCCAACTATTACATTTGGGAAGCATACTTTTCAATTCCTCTAGCATTTTTTTTTAAATCATTGATTGTTGTTCTCGTAACATCATACTTTTTGCTCAATGCGACAGCAGAAACACGTTTCTTTAGTTATGAAATAATTTCTATTTTTTTTTTCAATTGAAAAAACAACTTGTTTTCTTTTTGATGTTTAAGATGTGGAAGGCTCCATTTTTCGAAACTTAATTGATCAAACGATTAAGTGACATAATCAATGTTCGAATTTGAATCAAACTGAATTATGGTGACACACAGATATTGACTGTAATAATTATTGTGCTGTGCGTTTTTATTCTCGATTCTAAAGACTAGACTAGACTCTGCGATTCTAAAAACAGAACTCTTAAAGCACGGTATCATTTATCATTAACTATTTAAATTGAAATTTATTAGAGAACCCTGACTAAGAACAAAAATTATTTACAAAAAAATGCGGTGTTGGCATAGCTGTACGTATACATTTCAACGAATTTCATTTGGCTTATTGCAATCTGCATTTTACAATCTGCATTTTACAAAATGAATTACTAAATTGTTACTTATGTAGTCAATATAACTTATGTACGGACCCTAGCGGTTAACAGAGAGTTAATAGAGAGACGGATAATCGAGGTTCCACTGTATGTTCTACACTCCCATTAGAGTTTTATCAATCGCAAATTATTTCTTTTACCGGAGTCTTAAACAACACAACTTAAAAAAAAAAACAAAAAAATAGGGATACATAATTATTGTTTTATCTCATAGCTCTAGTTTGAAGTATCAATTTGAAATTTATGAAAGAAAAGAACATGGCCATTTAGCAGATATTGGTTCAGCTGGTAATGTGGTCCTTAGGTTATCAGAGTTTAATTCGAAACACCACAATTATAAATCGTACTTTGACAATTGGTTCAACTCCACCAACTTGCAGTTCAAATTAGCAGTGTGTTGGAACTGTAAGGAAAAATATACTCGCCGATTGTAAACTGATATCAGACAAAGAAGTGAAAAAACAGGGAAATTGGTATGAATTTTGGCATTCCATATTTTCGAAAACTAAAGCAGCTCGAAAATTTTTTTAGAAGAATTTTTAAATTTCTCGCTAAAGCTATGTCAAAACAAAAAATTATTTTGAGTGTCTATATTTAAAATTTATGCAATATAGGGTTAATTAACACATATAAAGGCTTTAAAAGAAATTAAAAAAAATAACTGTAATAATATATTAGTAAAGATGTACAATATTTACCTTGTTTTGCAACAATAACACTAGAAACAGCCTCCGGAACGCTAGTTCCAGCAGCTAAAAACGTTATGCCCATAACCGAATCAGGGATTTTTAAGGTGTCACCTAAAACATATACACATGAAAAATTATATAAAAATTATAGTACAGTTAAGTACAATATATGTTAGGTTAATTAAAGTTCACTTCTAAATCTAGATCAGTGAAACTCTTTGAAAAAGTAGTTCAAATAAATTTTCACAAATAATTAAAATATTAAAACTAAAAACTCCTAATTTTAGGGTAGTATTAAACAAGTTTATAACACTGTAGTTTTCTGGCTGATTTTTATTTCATTTTTTCATCAATAGTAGAATTAGTTCGCTCGATATCCATTCTTTCGGTATTTTATTGTGTTTTATAATTTTATTCATCAATATTCGTTTCCGAATCTCGTCTTTACCTTCTGCTTTTTTGTTCTTCAGATTTTCAAGTATTTTACGAAGTCTCTGTATATTTACCTTTTATTAAGTTCTTTATTTGTGTTACCTGCATAGACCTATTTAGGTAGTCAATACATGTATCCTTTTCTATATGTTTTAGTTATAGTGGTTCCTTTATCTCCGTTCTTTGAAATCTTATAAAGTGCCATATTTCCTTTTGCGGACCACAAAAATCATGTTTCATTTCTTTCAAAAAGCATTCCCAGTGATCATTTTTTATTTTTCTTACGAGTGCATGGGTTTCGTTTCTTCTTCTTCTTCAAGTGCCATCTTCGTTCCGAAGGTTGGCGATCATCAGGACTATACGTATTTTTGAAACTGCTGACCGAAACAGCTCGTTTCTTATTGTCTTGTAATTATGGTATGCCTCTTGTGTTTTGGTTGACATGTATGTTAGGTAGCTTTATTCTTTTCTTTAAATTTTTTCTTCACTTCTGTACAAAAAAATGTCTAAATGTCGTTATATCTAAATTTATTCAATTGTAAATGACAACCAAAATAAATAATTGATGTAGATATGTACCAAACGAATTTTTTTTGTACGCCACTGACATTTCGGAAACAACAGTCTGTCATTGTTGCTAGCTACTTTGAACGCAAGTATTTATTCCTAGGTTCCATTCTTGGTTGGTTTTGTTTGTTTTTCCTTGTTAGAATGAAGGAAAAATAAAAGGAAATTAGATGAAATGTCGTCATGTTATATGTATTCTGTTATGTTTGTAGTAGCATCCTCACAAGGGTAAGCCTGTAAAGATACAACAGCTTTATTGCATAATGTAGTTTTTTTAATTTGTAATATGTTTTGATAAAGTGTTAAATAAGCTCGAAAGCTCAGCAAACCATAAAGAGTTTCACTTATGGCCGGTTTTCCCGCTACCTCTTATTGCACGTTTTGTTGGATAGGACAAAAATCCTATAGAATAAAACGTGGCATGTAAACAGCAAAACGTACGTCTTGTCGAATCGAAATGAAATCCAAGGTCAGATCGTAGAAATGATGGGAGAAGCATAGTTTTGCGAGAACTGATAGGATAAAACGTTACGTGAAAATACATGTTCAGACAAGTCGTCCGATCTTGACTGATTTGACGACTAGTTCCACTGCAGTTCGTTTCATTTTTCCCAGAAAAAGCCTAATAATGTCAGATTTGCGGCAATGCACCCACGATTTTCTAGGGGAATTTATTGAATTGTATAAAAGTTTTTAAGTAGTTATGTTTTAAAACCACGTAGATTGCATTACAGGTTTCAGGAATTATTTGGCTTAACGCTGGTTTTGATATTATGATTGTGAACTCCAAGTCCTTGACGCTGCGTCCTGTTGTAAGATATCTGAGAGTTGCTGTGAGTCTTTCATGGGGTGTAATGGCTTTTCTCATGAGGTGTCTTATTTCAATATGTATGGTGTTACCAACTCTAGCAATTGACAATAGGCTGAGGTGTCCATTCGCAAATAATTGCGCCAGTCATCTGGTTCGCCTCTTTTAGTAACGAGACTTGGGAATACTGGTTTCTTTTTAGAAGCCCACTCTCTTGACCATCTTGTCTTTTCCCTCTTCATACCTTGTTTCCTCAGTCATAGTAACTTTATAGTTGAAAAAATAAAAGAAAGCAGTTGTGTTTCCTCCATAATAAAAAAAACGCTAAACAAACTTCACACAACTCAAGACTCTGAATTAGAAATGAGGTAGAAAACGGAAGGAAAAACGTAGTGTGTATACACTGGACAAAACGTACATTTTGTAGTACGTTTTATATGACTCACAAAACGTACAATAATACGTAGTGTGAAAACGGGCCTTTAAGGCTAATAAATGATACAACAAATTCAACATATATATATATATATATATATATATATATATATATATATAATAAATAAATTTAATTAAACGTATACAGTTGAATTTACCTATTATAGTTATCATCCAAGCCACTGCATAGGACAACGATCCAATCCAAACGATGCACATTACAAATGTTAGCGGAAACCATTTCTTGAATCTCTTCGCTTCACAATCGGGAATTGTAAACAGGAATATCAAATATATGGGCCACGTTATTATCCAAGTTGCCTGCAAAAAAGTATGTTCCGTATTTAACGTATGCTTTTCAAAAACATTTACGCGTTTTATAATGAATGTTTTGTATTTGGTAAAATGAACGGAAATAAAAGTTCCCGAGGTAATAACATGGAAAACCGAATGTTGCTTTATCAAAATTATTTTATATTGCTGTAATATCTAAGTGACCTGAGCGAAAAAGTTTTTATAATGTCTTACAATAGATAAACAAATTTTTATAGATTATTTATTAAGATAAATAAAAATAATCAAAAAATATTTCGTTGCCTCATATTTATCTAATACTATCGTTGCCTAATACTATCTAAAATATCTCAGACTAAAAATAGAAAAGCAAGAGCAGTCAATATGCAGTTCCTATTGATGTAAAAAATATATAGAGTACGTATGGCACTATTATTGCTGATCACATGTAAGGCTTTTTAAACCTTATAACTTCTATTAGATTAAGTTTTTCATTCATCTAATAGCATATTTTACAAGAAATAAAACCTATTTTAAGATTTTTATTTACAAACAATACATAAACCAATACTATTTTTTAGAAATAATTAAATCTTGTTTTTTCATAAAATCCTTGTTAATTATAAATACATTTATTAAAGAGCCATATATTAATCATAAATATTTATGTTTTACAATAAAGACTACAATTCCTTTCCCCTCCATAGCTCACGCGAGCTTCAAAGACGGACGATTTTGAGGACCACATTGTGAAGCTTTGTGGACAATTCCGTTGAAAGGCGATCTCCTTCGAATTTCGCACATTAAAATCATAAAGTACGTTCTTTCAAATGACGCTAATTAGATCTCTTAATTATTATAAACAAAAGCTGGGGATTTAAAACACAACTTCTTCCCAAATTGTACTAAGCCAACTTTTTCTTTTTTAAATTTGTGAAAAAATTGAAGCTGTCCCAATATGAAAATGTTTTTTTCCTGCACGTAATAGATAAAAAGTTATTCTAAATGTTTATAAGCAAAAAATCGACAGTTTTTGAAAAATGATTTTGCGATATTTAAAATATTTTTTTTTATTTTTTAATACTGTTGATAAAATAAATCTTCTTCTTTCACTATTTTCTGACTTAACTTTCTGCAAATAATTTAATTTTGGAATAACAAAAATAAAATAACTTTTAAAAATATTTTACCAATCGCTTTGAAATTTTGACAATATTTTAAGCATCAAAAGTTTTAACATTTGGTGCAACACAAAATTTTTAAGTTGATTGTTAAAAAAGTTATAAACGTTTATAAAAATTCAAAATTACTGACTTATTTTGCAATTTTCTAAGCAACAAATAAAGAAAGAAATATTTAAAAAACGCCATTTTAAAGGTTTTTATATGACCTATAAGCTTCAATTTCGCTGATAGACGAAATAAGCAAAAATTTACCGTTTTTGACCTTAACCCGGCGTCACCCATTTGAAAAATGTGTGTATAATAACCCAAGTGGGGTCACTTGGGTTATTATACACACTGGGAGGAGCTTGGTCACTTTCTCCCAAAACTTGAACTATTTTGGATCGTAAATGTTTTGTAAGTCGCGGATTACTTTTTTGTTCTTCCATAATTGGCGTAACTAATGCTAATCCCAGATCTTCCAGGAATATACGACGTTTCTTTGAATAGTCATTAGTGTTTGATCTGTAAATTACCTGGCTGTTAATTCCAGCTGCATCTATTAGTGAAAAAAATATTTTTAGTGGCCACCTTCTACAATTATGATCTACACTGTAACTTCCTGTCAACTCATCCACCGTATCAACTCCTCCTTTGTAAAGTTATAGAAACTCATGAATTCTGGTAAAAGTTTCTCGCCAGTATATTTATCTATTTCATCATCGTGATAAAGTGATAATAATAAAATCACGTTTTTCCCTTTTTTGGTACAAAGGATACCATAGTTATATGTTCCTGAAATCCAAATACCGAGGACTGTGGTTGTCTGTTCTTAATCTGTATAAATTCTAAGGAAATCATTCGCTTGTTTTTCCTCAGAGTTCCTACTGAAGTTAAACTATGTCTTCTTCTTCTCATTGCGCCGTCTCCTTTCGAAGGTTGGCGATCTAAATGGCAATTGTAGTTTTGGAAACTGCTGCGCGAAAGATCTCTGCGGATGAGCGGTCGAACCATCTCCTCAGGTCTTTCAGCCACGAGTTCTGGCGTCTTCCTACTGATCTTTTGCCCTGTACTTTTCCTTCCAGTATAACTTGAAGTAATTCATATCTTTCGCCTCTCAACACATGACCCAAATATTGCATTTTCCTCTCTTTGATTATTCTTAGTAATTCTTTTTGTTTACACATGCGACGAAGTACCTCAACATTAGGAACTCTTTGTACCCATGGAATCCTTAACATTCGTCTGTATATATACATCTCAAAGGCATCTATTCTTTTTTCTATTTCAGAGTCCATTGTCCAACTTTCACAGCCATACAGTAAGACAGAAAAACCGTGACATCTGATCATTCGGATTCTAAGCTGTAGACTAAGGTCTGATCTTGTAAAAAATGTTTTAATGCTCATGAATGTTTTCCTTGCTTGTTCAATTCTTGATAGGATTTCTTTTTTTGGATTAAACTGACTATTGATATTTGTTCCAAAATATTTTATGGAATTTACCTGTTCTATTATTTGACCCTTGGCATACACCTGTACGTTTATTGGTGTCTTTGAAAATACTAAAGTTTTAGTTTTGGAAACGTTTAGATGTAAACCGAACATTTCGCTGTGGTGAACTACCGCATTTATTATATTTTGTAGTTCTTGTGCGTTGCTTGCTATTAAGACGGTATCATCAGCATATCTGATGTTGTCTATGCTGATTCCGTTAATCTTAATTCCGCCTTGGACCTCGTCTAATGCTTCTCTGAATATAGACTTCGAATACAAATTAAAGAGTAGCGGTGATAAGACGCAACCCTGTCTCACTCCTCGTCGGATTTGTATGTCTTCGGATGTTGTGTGCTCTATTTCAATTGTTGCCGTTTGGTGCCAGTATAGTTCTAAGATAATTCGCAAGTCTTGTTCGTCAACTCCAATTGTTCTCAGAATTTCGATCATCTTTTGATGGTTAACGCAGTTAAATGCTTTTCGATAGTCAATAAAACATGCATATACATCTACATTCATGTCTCTGCATCGTTGCGTTAACACATTTAAAGCAAAAAGAGCCTCTCGTGTTCCCAATCCGTTTCGAAATCCGAATTGAGTGTCACTCATCTGGAACTCGCACTTCTTGTAAAAACTAAACTATGTCGTTTACGCAAAATTTTTACAAGTTCGTAAGAGGTATACCAATTATCGAAAGTGATATTTCAATTCTTATCAGAAATTGGTGCTATCAGTCTTTGGACAATGTCAATAGGTTTATTGCTTATTTGGTACGGGCCATCTGCCTGGGTCCCTGTATAAATTTCCATATTAAAAACATAAAAAGTACGGGAGTCTACTAGGACCTAAATTTTTGTTCCATATTTCTCGGGCTTGTTCGGAATATACTGCCGGAATGAGCACCGCCCACGAAAAGACTCTAACTTCTCGTCAATAGTCAAGTACTGTCCTGGTGAGTAAGCTTGTTGACAATTTGCGACAAATTTTTCAAAAACTGTCATAATAGGAGCCAACTTATCAGACTGTTGCCTTTCTTGTCGATTGTCTACATTATCGAAACGTAAACACTGCAATCAAAATGTAAATCTATTGAGTGCCATAACTGAACGAAATATATCAATTTCTGTACCATTTGTTCTGCCCAAGGTCTTTTAGATTACGATGATCATTTCTATATACACCCGCTAGGTAGAGGAGGCCAAATAATGCCTTTATTTCAACAATATTGGTCCTGCTACAATATGCTTTATCTTTGTAGGCTAACGCTTTTTTATCTATCAATACATTGGTTCAGACCGTGATACCTTCAAGCATTTCTTCATCAAAAAAAAAAAAAAGAAAAGCCAGCAATCTAAAAGAGTCTTAGCGTTTTTAGCATATGGTTTGGATCCTGGTAAGTTCGAAATTATGTTCTCTGCCCTTGTTCTAACTGCTTTATTACTATGGTGTTTTCTCCATTTTGTTTTAGAATTGTTACCTAAATAATAAGAAGTTTTTATCTTTTTTTCGCTTATTTTTAGATTCCAATACTTCTAGTTCCTCAATTTCTTTATTTTGTTCACCATCAGACTGATAACTTTTGTGATCAATTTCGTTTTCATCGTCGGAATCCATAATTTCGTACTCATCATCTTCGAGTTCCTGCCAAAGTGCCAATAGTTTGGCTTGTTCTTAATTCATTCTAGAGAAAAAAGCTTATATGTTTAAAAAATAACGCCACGAATTAAAATTGTCTTAGTTACCTTGCGAATTAAAATTGTGTCTTTGCCACCCAGGTGGGGTCTAATCGGATTGCATAACACTGTACTCACTTTAACGATCAACTTACAACTGAAATTGGTTCAGAATACCCAACGGCAACATGTTTTAGGAAGCTATAGGCAACCAATAAAACATCCGTGTATTAACCATTGAATTATGCTAGTTCTAAGTGGCCGGGTTAATCTGTTAGGAATTAATTAAGTTTAAAAAAAAATCGAGTGCAGGAGACATATAGGTTCTTGTTATAGAGGTTCATACTACTCAAAACAACTGTCGTTTGCCTGAAGGGAGCTGTGTTACAAAACAGGGGACTTTTTTTTGCTTATTTACACTAACTATATCGTACATCTTCCATTTTTTCATGAACCGCATTCCAGGATTCTAGAGCCTTAGCTTGTACAGTTCCAGTATCATATATTTTTTAAGTTACTTGGTAGTCTTAGAAAGGTGTTTGCCGTATGCAAATTTATGCCTTGTAGTCACGCACGATATGGTTGACTGTTCTAGTTTCTCTGCTACAAAATCCAATAAGGGAGCTTGTTATGACTCTGAGCTGATTTCAGCTTATTGTCCGCAGTACTTTAACCCTATAAGCACATGTCTGTCCAATATACATTTTGCGATAATCATGTATTTGACCGAGTATTTTTTTCCCAGTGAGAATAATATTGTCTTCGAATATTTTTTGGCACTTTCATGGACAGACATGGATCGAAGTATTTTCTAGTTGATGATATTCGGGCGTGTGCATCAGCTCTTTCATTGCCGTGTATTCTTTGGTGACCTGGAACACATACCACTGTAATGTTTCGCTAGTCTGTCGAGTTCCTCTCGACATACCCACACTAGCCTAGAGTCCGCCTTAGGGGTTATGAGAGCCTTCATGGCTGCTTACATATCTATGTATCTTAAATACTGTCTATCTGAATATTCTTTTAATTGACCTTTCTGCAGATTTATACTCTCTGCCCATTTATATTGAGAGCAAATGTTTAGTTGAAAAGGTAATTTAGACCTAAATCTGCGTGCTATATGGTCAGAAATTATTATCTGTTCAGTATCCCTAATTTAATTTATGATATTAATGTATTTCACTCTATAATATGCAATTGCCGTCTCCTTCCTTTTAATTAAATGTAATTTAAGGGGGCCCCCATAACTGCCGTTAGTGTGTCTCCCATAGCCTGTGTGATTCCAAGGAAGCAAGTCTTTGTACTTTACCAATTTGACGGTTGACTTTTTTACTGCAGTGTTGACCATAATACCACTTATGCATATGTAATTAATAGTTTTATTACCATGGTATAAATCCAATATAACATGTCTTGTTATATGATTTTAAACTTCACTTTTTGGAATAAGTGCGTCTGGCTATCATTAACGTCGTTATTGCTATCTTGGTTATTCGTTCGCTGTTCATAACAAGTAACATACATGCTAAGGTGGGTCATTCCTCCCAAATTTACCCTTCTGGTAAATTTCATGATTTTGGAGTTCTGGGGACATATGTTAAGCCCCAAAAGTTATTTCTTTAACGACAGTTAAAGCCTGCTGTATCTTGCCTCTGACTGTGCCATTAAATTTGCCGTGGGCAAAGATAACCAGGTCATCACATCCATGACTAGATTTCACAAGAAAAAAAATAAAACTCCTCCTACGTTGAAATTAACACAAAACGATCTTTGATGGTCTTAATACCAGGTGATCAATAGTCATCACAAATACTTTTTCAATTCTTCAGTTTCAAACAATAAAGGTTTGTGTTTAAATTGCCTGATTTAAGCTAAAATATTAATTGCTTCTAACATATTTGTCTGTTTCAGGAAGAAACTGACAAAGTATAAGAAAATAACTTTGTTACGAATGCAAAGTCATATAGGTATTGCTGGTAAGAACCCCAAAGTAACTTTAATTTCGATTTCAAGTAGAAGTTAAAATTTTACCATTGTAGTAAAATTTTACTATACCATTGTTCTAGACCATTGCACTAAAAAGTTGAGACTAAGTTTAGTAACCAGGGTATTACTATATTTCTGGTCTTCTTCTTCTTTCGGTGCCTATTCGTTTTAAATATTGGCGATCATTCTGGCTATAAATATTTTATTAACTGATGCTTTAAATATATTAAATATTGTCTTTGAAAACCATTTCCTCAGATTTTTTAACCATGATATTCTTTTTCTCTCAATTACTCGCTTTCCGAATACTGTGCCTTAAAGGATTATTTTCAGTAATCTGTATCTAGTGCTGTTTCTCATTATGTCTCCGAGATATTCTAATTCTCTCCTTTAAATCGTATGCATTACTTCTCTTTCTTTCCCCAGTCTTCGTAGTACAGTCTCGTTGGTTATCTTGTCCTTCCATGATATTCTTCTGTATAGCCATATCTCGAAGGCTTCGAGTTTTTTCTCCATCGTTTCAGTGAGTTTCTAGGATTCAACTCCAATAGTATAATATCGAGAATATATAACATCGTAGAAGCCTTACTTTTATTTCCAGATTGAGGTTGTGGCTTTTAAACAGTTTGGCCATGCTGTTGAATGCACTCCTAGCCTTCTCTATTCTACATTTTACTTTTTGTAAGTGATCCCATTGTTCATTTACTATTGTTCCAAGATAGGTAAACTGTTTTATTCGGTCCACTGGTGTACCGTTAACTTTTGTATTAAAATATTTTTTTTTTTTTAAATATCAATAACCAAGATTTAAAGAAAATCATTAAACTATTAAAAACAATTTTTGTTGAATATAAGGTAAGTTATAATTCTTTTGGGTTAATACAATAAAAAGTTAATGTTTTCCCATTAACCTACACCCTAACTTTATATTTTCGAACATAAATCACCTTGTACATACCTTCCAATATTTGCAGAAACACGTTAGTCTTTATCTTTCTAATAGAGAGAATTAGGTACAAAAAGAATAATTTATTAACTTCAGACCAATTCTCCAGAGAGTTGCCTTTATATCATCTTAATTTATAGATCCTATAATTCACCGGTTCCAAAAAACTGTCCTATTTTATCCTACACGCATCTAAAAATAGGAGATTTCCTGGATAATCCCGCCGTCATAACCAGTATCTAATGATAGTCCCTTATACGTTTGGGGAGACTGAATATCCAGTAGTAATTTATGTAGAATTTATGAATGTAAACAAAAAAATAAATCATTCTGATAAAGAAAATATTCTATCTAAATTATTATATTATAAGGATATGTTTTCGTATACTTTGAATAATATAATTATATTTGTATACTGTTTGAATAAAAAACATTCAAATTTGTGTGCAGTGTCGTTTTCAGCGCTTTCCTATTATGGATGGATTTAATGAGATTTCTTCATGTAGCTTTTAGGTAAAATTGCTGGGTAAAATATCACCTCCTCCTCAAGTTTCTAATAGCTCCTTTACGGAGGATGAAGAAAATATAGTTATCGAACAAAAAATTGTTGAGTTAAAAGATTTATTGGTAATAATTTACAAACTTTATATTATTCTTATTTGAAATAATACTATTTGAATAATTTTAGATGATGATTCATATTTAATACCAAGTGACTCTGAGCACTCTGATTTTTCTGAAAATTTATTGGCAGCAAAGCATGTTCATCAAATAAGAAACTATAGGTAAAATATACATAACACTTTAGGAGCTCCTAAGGAGCTTAGGAGCTTAGGAGTTTAGGAGCTAACTTTTGTTCCAATTTTTATTTTAGAAAAAATAATTAACAAGCCTGACGCTGCTGATCAACCTCCCAGAAAAAGAAAAAAAGTCAGTTATAACATTTAACTCGACGAAAAGCGACTTACCCCAAAATGAAAGAGACACTTAAGTTGCTCTTAAAATAAATGAGGAACTACTTCGTCCATTGGAGTATTTTACACAACTCTTCTCACTAGATATTTTAGATTACATAATTGAGCAGACAAATTTGTATAGTACTTAAATAAAAGGCACAAACATTGATACTGATTCTAATGAGATGACAGATTTTTTGTCAATTTTGTTGATGATAAGTATAATAGATCTTCCTTCGTATGAAGATTATTGGGCCAGTGGAACACGTATCAAACAAGGTTCAAGCATGGTGTCGATTAAACGTTTTAAACTTCGGTCAAGATTTATTAGTTTCAATAATAATGAACATACAATACAAAATACAACGAATAGGTTCTTCAAAATACGTCCGCTCTCAGAAAAAGTTAATAACCATAACGAATAATGATAGAAATCCTAAGATTTTCTACGTGGCGAAACTAAATTCAAATTTTTACCACTGTGCTTTCTAAAACTTGCAAAGCAGACAGATAAATTAGTCGACAAGGGAATCAATAATTTGCATTCCACATGCTGTTCATCACGGTAAAAATTTTTGTGAATTTAGTTTCTGGAACTCGAAACCGAGTAAAGAATTAAAACAGAAAGACGGTATTAGATTTAACTTCGATGCAGGGTATCAACCAGTCGCTTATTTTAACCTCATTAGGTCTCATCAGAGCGACAGCAACTGCATGTCGTTTTGATAAGACCTAATGAGGTTTAAATACGTATAAGCGGTTGGCGGATGCCCTGCATCGAAATTAAATCTAATACCGTATTTCTGTAAAAACTCCATTGATGAAGCTATGGTAGCATACAAAGATCAAGAGCTGGAAATCCACGTCAGTATTTCAAAAGCAAGCCGCACAAATGGGGCTACAATTTTTTTATCCTATCAGGGGTGTCTGGTTACATTGTGAATTTTATTTCATACCAAGATTCAGCACCTTAGAAGAATTAAACGGTACACCTAATGAACTAGGGAAGGACGAGATATAAATGGGTGTGGGTGCACCTATTGTTATAGCTTTATCAAAATCAATTCACATTTCTGGTAAGTCAACAATCATTTTTGACAATTATCATGCGGGTTTACCACTTTTTATATATTAAAAAAAATGGGTATATATAGCTTGGGAACATTACGAGGTAACAGAGTTGGTGGATGTCCATTAGAAATAGATAAAGTTTTGAAAAAAGTAGGAAGGGAAAGGTACGATTACAAGGCGGATAAAGACAAAGGCATTATCGTTAAAATGGGTTAACAATAAAGTTGTATTGTCAGGAAGTACATTGCACGAAATAGAACCAGTATCTTCTTCTTCATGTGCCTTGTCCGTTCCGAACGTTGGCAATCAACATGGCTATTCTGACTTTGTTTGCGGCAGATCTGAATAGTTCAGCAGATGACAATCCAAACCATTGCCGCAAGTTTTGGAGCCACGAGTGTCTTCTCCTCCCTGGACCCCTTCTGCTGTCTATTTTCCCTTGGACGATCAGTTGTACTACTCTATATTTATTGTGTCTCATAACGTGACCCAAGTATTCCAACTTTGTTTTCTTTATATAGAATATTCTAGAACCAGTATATGCAGTAAAAAGGTACAGTAAAATTTGAAAAACAAAAATAGATGTTGCATGCCATTCAACTGTAAAACAGTACAATAAACATATAGGAGGCGTAGATATGGCTAACGCATTAATGGATTTTTACAAATTTCCAACACAAAACTAGTAGATAGTACTTTGCAATTTTTGACTATATTGTTGACATATGTGTGGCGAATGCTTAGTTGTTGTACAGAATAAACTGTAAAGATTTGAACATACAGTTCAAGCCCCTGAAGAAATTTAGATTGGACATTGCAAAAGCATTATGTCAAGTTGGAAAAGCTTCCAGAAAAGAAAGACCAAGTGGGTGCCAGGTTGGTTTTCCAAAAATAAGATGTCCAGTAGTTGAGTGGTCAAATGATTTAGCAAGATTGGGTTCTTATGCACATTGGCCAATATATAACACAAAAAGAAAGATGTAGGTATTGCATCGAAGGGAACAAGTCGTCTAAAGTGTGAAAAATGCGATGCAAGGGGCTGTCTCACTGACTGAGGTAAAAAACTGTTTTAAAAGCCTTTAACCAAAACAAAAAATTGTAAACTGCTTTGCTTTCTTGTCACCATATAGATGTTATACTAAAAAGTTTAGTAATTTTTGAAGTTTATTTTGCATCTTGTTACCATATGGTTACATTCTGTAATTTGTTTCAGGATAATGTTTCAGGTATATAAATATCAATATTTGATTAATACTTAACATTTAGAGACTGCTTATATGAACAACTTATTTTTTAAAACCTTTTAAATTGGTGCCAGACAAAGGTTATAATATACAATGTTAGCGTATGGTTACATGTACCCATAAAGCGTTAAGGAAATAAAATGGGTATATTTTTATGTAAACATGCTACATTAGTAGAAAAGTAAACCAACCAAAAGTGGATTTTGTTTACCTCTTTGTGGACAGCCGATTAGCCGTAAGTGGGTAAATAGTAAATTTTTAGTTTTCACTTCTCTTTTTTTTTATTGTATAATGGCTTTGGCATAGCCAATTAGCCATAGCCAGACTATTTGTGGTAGTTACAATTTTTGTAATTATCTAAGCCTATTTATAATATAAATTTACAGGAAGTAATATGTTCGTATACACATTCAATTTTTGACATATTTACAATTTTTAATTTGAATACCTAAAACTACTTATAATTTAAATTTACAGGATGTTATGTATTCGTAGATACATTTTAATATCTGTTTATTATTTGAAAAAATAATTGTATTTAAATTAACAGGCAATGAACAATTTAGCTCAATTAATTTTTCATACATCATTTTGATACTTTGTTTGTAGTGTCCACACTCCAATATAAAGTGCTGCAGATCTCCTACTTTACCACAGGAGCAATATGGGTTATCAGTAATACCTATGCTGTGTTTGTATGCAGGAGTGAGTGCGTGGTTTGATCTTATTCTGTTTATTGTTTTTATAAATAACCTATTTGTCTCATATTTGAACCATCTCTCATTGGGTATTAGTGGTTGGCAAGCTCTAAAGTTTATTCCAGTTGTACTTTGGTTGTATAAGCGTTGCCATCTGTGTTTGCAGTTGTTTCTACTAATATTATCTATGTCTGCTACTGGAAGAAGTATGTTGTTTATATTATGTTTGGTTAAAGCTGCAGATTTAGCTAATTTGTCGACTTCTTCATTTCCTAATATTCCAGAGTGTCCTTTTACCCAACAAATAATAATCGAGCTACCTGCGGAAATAATATCATAATGTAACTTCTTTATTTGTATCTTAATATGGTTTAGGTTTTTTGTGATTTTGATAGAAGTGAGTTTGTCCATAATGCTTCTACAATCAGTCAGAATGATATAATTATTCACACCAATAGAGGCTATATATTTTAACGCAAGAAATAAAGCTAATAGTTCGGCAGTATATATTGAAGCTTCATTGGGCAATCGACATGATTCTTTGTAATCAGAATTCTAGTGATATATTGCACAACCCGTTTTATTTTGAATTTTGGAGCCGTCAGTAGAAATATATTGAAATGCAGGCCACTTATCTTTAATTATTTTATTGATCATACTTCCTGGAAGATTTGAATCCATATAATATGTTTCTATTATCTTAAAGAAGAGAGTCTTAGGAGGTTGTGTATAAATTGGTGGTATTTTATTTTGATACAATTGTTCTTCAAATATTGTTAGTTTCCTATAACTTTCAACGTATGTGGGAGTTTTTTTGTTACGCCAATATTTATGGCTTAAGTCTAATATATTCAAGTTACGAATATTTTTTAAATAGCTGGGGTTTTTTGATATAGCTCTGGCTACAAACTTATCTGTACAAAACTGTCTGCGTAGTGTAAGGGGTGGCTCTTTAGCTTCAATTTCAATAATACTAATAGGAGTAGATTTTAAGTAACCAAGACATAGCCTCAAACATTTATTTTTTTGGGTTTCAATTTTATTAAGATGTCCTGTTGACGCAGACCCATATAAATGACAACTATAATCGAAAATTGGTTGAATCATTGAGCGATAAAATAGCAATGCAATATTCGGGTCAGCTCCCCAATTGGTTTTACAAAATGCTCTAAGGATATTCATGGAGTTTTCCGATTTTTTTATAATAGAATGAATTTGATCCTTCCATAACAGTTTACGATCCAAATATGTGCCTAGATATTTTACACAATTTTTGATTGGAAATTCTATTTTTCTTAATTTAAGGTTACCTTGGGGAGTTTGGCGTTTTTTGGAAAAAAAAAACAAATTTCAGTCTTTGTAGTTGATATTGATAAGCCTAGAGAATGGTAAAACCTTTTTACACAATCTAGTGTAGATTCGAGTTGACGCCTAAAAATGTCAAGGGTAGTATGGGAGGTATACAACACAACATCATCTGCAAACTGCAATATATTAGAGTGTGGAGGTACTATCTGTTCTAGATCTATATTATACAATGAAAAAAGAAGTGGACTTCAAATACTACTCTGTGGTATAGGTACCTATATTCGTTAGTCTTGGCGCTAAAAGTGTCTTATTTATTTTTAAATAAGTCCATCTATTCTTGTACAAGGTACAAGGATATAATGAAATTTGAAATTTTAACTGACATTCCAAGATATAACAATTTCTTATGTAGAATATATAAATTTATGTTATCAAATGTAGAGGTTACATCTATAAATGCTGCAGCTGTTGATTCTTGATTTGTGAAATTAACCTGAACAGAGGAAATTAGTGAAGTGAGAGCATACTGTGTAGACCTGGATTTCCGGAAGCCATATTGAGATTTCACTTCTCATAAACACTTTTTGATTTTCAACACATGTCATACTATTAATTATTATGAGTTAGTTAGATAGGTTCCTATCACTGTTATCACTTACTATGGAATTATTTAACCTTTTAGTAGTTTCAAGCTTATTGGTTGATGGACGCCATGCTTATTATCCTACTAATCCTTGTGAAATAGCGATAGGCGGGGTAATGGCCCCAAATGGTGCCTCTACCCTATATAATAGAATTCCATTATGATGTTTATTGATTTTTCTTCTTGAAGTTCCATCTTCTATCGAAGGCTGGAAATCATCATAGTTATGGGGACTCTGTTGACTGTCGCTCTAAAAAGTTCTGCACTACTGCATTCAAGTCATTCCCTTGAGTTCTTAAGCCAGGATATTCTTTGTCTTCCCACATTTCGCTTTCCTCGGATTTTGCCTTGCATAATAAGTTGTAATAATGCGTATTTTTGCCCTCTCATCACATGTCCTAAGTACTCAAGTTTTCGTCTTTTGATAGTTAATATTATTTCCGCCTCATTCCTATCCTTCTAGTCACTTCCACGGTTGACATTCTTTGAATCCATGATATTCGTAGGATTCTTCTGTAACACCAAAATTCAAAGACGGCCAACTTATTCAGATGGACTTGTTTTAGTGTCCACGCTTCCAAGCTACAAAGAAGAGTAGAGAACACGTAACATCGAAGCATTCTTAGGCGTAGTTCTAACCTTATGTCCCGATAACACAGAAACAATGTTTATTGATAGTACATTTAAAATACAAAAGTTATTTCATCATCTTAACGATCAGTCAACAATGATACCTCAATAAATTGACAATAATAAACGAGATTTGGCCAAAATGTGTGCAAAATATTTCAACCGAAGTAATAAAAAATTTTGAAACAGTATTTTAATTTGTAAAAATTATTATTTTTTTGATTGTTTATCATTTCAATAAATATGTACAACTATACTAAATATAACAATTTACTTAAGTATTACTTCTCAAACTTAAACCTACTTAAACATTTTCATATGCATGTTCATCACAAATGAATATAAGTATTTAAAGTATCACCCAGCAGGTCTGTCACGTATACATATTTACCGTAAAAAAATTTAAGTGAATATATGAAAAGTACTTCATAACAAACTATATTTACCTGCGCCAATTTTCCGCTTTCTCCTGGCCATCTCCATAACGAATGACTACGTTCATGGTTACTAAGAACACATTCTTCCTTTTTAAAATGATCTATACCTTTGTCTTCGATCGCCATAGGTAGCTTCAAAGATCCATTTACATGCGTAGAAGAATTAATGACGTACACGCCATCATCTGGATCGGAAAAGTTGTTTTGGAAATCGATGTTTTTTGTACCAGTGTCCTTCAATTTTTCAGTTGGTTTCTTGTCGGTTTTGTCCTTCTCTGGATGAATATCTCCGCTAGTTATTTTGATGTTGAAGTGGATATCCAAAGCATCTAGAAACAGTTTAAACGATAAATCGATAAATACAAAAAAATAATTAAAGTGGGGAATCTAGTGACAAGTATAGTCGCAATAATTTGAGCAAACTTCCAAAGTGTTGCATCTGTTACAAGAAGAACCATCGATGTAAGCACCAATCAGATATTAGGATAGTACAAAACCAGTAAAATGTATGGCAGGGCAAGAGAAAATAAGACTTCAAGCAAGAATAAATACCATACAAGATAATTATGATTAGATTACTCTAAAATGATTGAAATATGGACTATTTTTTTTTAAAAACCCGTTGTTAAAAATAAAAAAAAGTAAGAAAATTAATGAAAAACAGTAAAGGAAGTGAATAATACAGATCTCATCTAATTTAGAATGTGCTAACGGTAATTCCACACGCCTAATGGACAAATATGAATCAACATGGAACATTAAGTAAATTAAATGGTGGTCTAATCTGCCCAATACAAAAAAAACATTCCAAATCAAAATGTTTTAAATATAGAGAAATGAGGTTATTTAATGTATTCTACGGGATATTAAAAAACTAATCGTAAACTTATTGGATCCATTGGCTGAAAGGCTGATAGAAATATCGACAATACGTTCTTACTAAATTCCAGTAAATAAATTATAATAAACAAGAATTCCACAAAAACTAGTAAACAATAATAATATGACCTTAAAAAAAGCAAATGTAAAGTAACTATTGAAGGAGAGAACTCTAGATAGATTTAAAAGATAGTCTTATGCAAGGGGAATCTTTTTCTTTCATTTTACTTGATTTAAACCTTAAAAAAAGTATTAAGAAATTTTCAAAAAACTCTGAGATTCTCTTTATTAAGACAATCCCACTATTTTACACTAGACGACAAGTTCACTAGGAGAAACAGTATTTAAAACATATTTGACGATCTTGGTCGAAGAGTTTAAGCAAGCCAGACTCTTTGGTAAAAAGTAGAAAACAAAGTACATGGTTGGATAGATAATATGTGTTATTGGAGTAACTGTAGTAGTCAACTAGCTGTGGAACGTACGTCTGAAGAAAATGTGCGCAATGCGTATATTAGCGAATATCAGAAGTAAGGCGTCTTTTTTTTCGTCTTTATAGAGGGGAGGTCTGGAACCTTCAAAAGACATCTCAGTCCAGGACGCCGCCTGACTAACTTTAGTGCAGAATTCGTTCTTCGTACTCCCGTCGATGGCTCCCGAGGTACTTTAAAATGCCCTCTCGTCGCCGAGTCTACGCCGAACGCCTACCTGCTAAACCAGACCCTCCTCTGTCATCCAGCGATCCGGAAGCGGAATGGCCGGCATCACTTCCAAAGCACTACCTTTATTCATTCATTCTCCATTCATACACATCCATACTCTATTCATTAGCAAGGAGTCTCCCTGTCTCGTTCCATGTAGCGCGTAGAAGACACTCATCGCTTCTAGTTCGGCATCATTCCCAGATGGGCATTTCCTCCTTTCCTACAGTCTGACTCACGCATTCTAACTCATACAGTGTGACCCACTTTTCTAGCTTCACCTTTCAGCATCATTTACTCTTACCTTTAGCGTTGGTCCAGCTGTCTTTCTTCCTCTTCCTTTTTCTTGATCACTTCACGGATATAGCTGTGTATGTTAGTCCAACCTAATTTATTTTCAATCATTTTCTCAATCATTTCTCCCACTGTAACAAAATTCACACTGGTCTCTCTCTCCATTCTGTTCCTTTTCACCATCCATCTGCTGCAATCTAACATCGTATGTGTCACAGTGTCCGAATATCCACAGTATACACAGTATAGGCATTCATCTGTATCAGCCTTTCCGATCCTGTAGAGGTAGGCCTAAAACACCCGTGTCCTGTGAGCACCTGCGTCAGGAAATAATCCAGTCGCCTGTGGCCACAGTCCACCCAATCTCTTATGTTCGGGATCAGCATTTTCGTCCACTGTGGCACATCTTCCGTGTTGTTCAATTCTTCTTGCCATCTTTCAACTGACCTTTCGCTTTCCTGTCTTCTCTCGGCCACAGTAGGGTTTGGGCCTTTTCTCTCATAAAGCTCTTTTCTTTCCACCGCCAAAACATGCAACGGAACACATCCAGTGATGGTCCATAAGGCTGCCGCAGACACAGTCCTGTAGGCGCATGCCACTCGCAAACATACTTGTTCTGTCCACTCGTGTCATGAGACTCCTATAGGCCGTTTTTTCTGCCGCCTCGCTCCAGACTGGTGCCGCGTAGAGGACGATCGACAGTACAACACCGTGTAAGACCCTCCTCCTTTCGAATTTGGGTTCTCCAATGTTCGGTATCACCCTCCCCAAGGCAGGCGCACTATTCGCAGCCTTCCGGACCACCTCCCGCACGTGCTCCCCCCATTTTCCATTCTGGTGGAATGTCACTCCTAGATACTTTACTTGTTTCTTGGGTGTTAGACATGCTCCCGTACATTTTAATTCAATATTTTGCCTGTTCCTTGTCCCCTTCAGAATGATGGCTTCGGTTTTCTATGTCGCAAATTTCAGACGTGCTGCGTCATCCATTTCTTTACGACGCCGCCTGCGTTTCGAACCCGGTATTTGAGATCTGGCTCATCCCGGGTAAGTAAGTAAGGCGTCTAAAAGGTAGACTAGGAGTTAGGTACCTAGGCCCAAATAATTATACAACGAACAGAACGTCCGGGCCCCATAAAGGAGAAATATGCTGTTATTAAAATAAAGTAAAATGCAACAATGTAGCAGTAGCAGTCGAACGAGTAACTACAGCGTTTGAATTAAAACACAGATAATATTCTAACTCTATCTTATTTCGTATGCTTTGAATGGTGACGTAAGCACTGTCCTAACTATACATGTTTTTATTACCCTAAAAAACAATTGTCATGCATCTACACCTACATCTTCTGAGTTAAGGCATCTTACGTCGATTATTTTTACCTGATGCATGCAAAGATGAAAATAATCTCCTTTTGCCTCTAAGCTCAAAGAAAGGAAAAATGTGTCAAAATACTATAAAATAGAAACTAATTAAACCAATTTCAAATTGAAAAACAGGGTATACTGTAAATGAAATAGAACCACAAACTGCGAGAAAAATAGTTGTAAAGTCTTTTTGCTGTACTTCATTCATTTGAACAAAAACATTCGACAAAATTACTCGCGATTTTTTGGTATACTGTTTTTTTCTGGATATCATACGTTACCATCTAAAAATTTGTATTCGTCAAAATATGAGGATAAAGAAATAATGATGTTAATTGTATGGGTAGAAATAGATTCGATTTCATCAAACATAAACAAAAGAAATTTTTATCAGATAATGATAAACTCGATAAAAACGATGGATTTTCAAAAATAAGCACTCATTTTGATTGAATAATTACATTCAGTTTGGAGTATTTTCTTATAATATATCAATATATGAGGAACTGGTGCCATATTTTGGAAGACATATAGTTAAAATATGTTTATAAAAGGAAAACCATTAAAGGAAAACCAGTTAGACTTAAGTTTAAACTATGGAGTCCATGTAGTTTCAATGATTATTTATTTAAGTTTTTTCTTCTTCTTCTTCGGCTTTTCCCATTATGAGTTCGCCGTTTTCGTCCTCCACAGCACTCTATTCTCCCAGTTACCTTCTCTGAGGTCTCTATCTATCATAGCATTTTCGACGTATGTTTTCCATCTTGTAGCAGGTCTTCCTCTCCGTCTTCTTCCCGGCGGGTCCCAGTTAAATATTCTTTTCGGCCACCTATGCTCTGGCATTCTTTGTACATGCCCGTACCACTACAGGGCTCTGTTTTCCAACTTTTTTGTAATTGAGCATTTTACTTTCATTCTGTTCCATATTTCCTTCGTTCTTATTCTATCCGCTCTTGTGATTTGTAGACATCTTCTTCTAAAGTCCAGTTCAACTGTTCTTATTTTATTTCGTATTGTTATTGTCATTGGCCATACTTCCGCTCCATATAGAGTAATATTCATCACTATGCTTTGAAAGATCCTCTTTTTGTTTTCTTTGGTTAGAGTGTTGTTCCATATCACTAAATGAAGTGCTCTTGTTGCTTGTTTTCCCAGTGCTATTTTCATTTCTATATCTTTCATACAAGTACCATCTCGGCTAATCATTGACCCTAAATACTTAAAAGCCTTACAACTCTTAATAGTCTCGTCTTCTAAACTTAAGTTCAAATCTGCAACTTCAGGTCCAATACATAAGTATTTGGTCTTGCATATATTTATCTGGAGTCCCTAAAGTTCATATTCTTCCTTTGATTTCCTTATCATATATTCCACATCTTCCCTGTCTTGTGCAAAAATGACTTGATCATCTGCGAAAAGTAGTGAATGTAATATATTCTCTTGTACTGGTATGCCCATTGTTCCGCATTTTCTATATCTTTTCAAAGCCTGATCTATATATAAATATATATATATATATATATATATATATATATATAGATATATATATATATATATATATATAGATATATATATATATATATATATATATATATATATATATATATATATATATATATATATATATATATATATATATATGTTAAAAAGTGTAGGTGAGAGACCACATCCCTGTTTGAGACCTTTGGTTGCGGTGATTGTTTTTGTTATTTCATTACCTAACTTTATTTGCACTTGTGTTTCTTTATACAGTCTTTGTGTTATATTCACCCATTTCTCTCTAACGCGCATTCTTCTCATTGCTTCCCATAGTTGTTTCCTGGGCACGCTATCGTATGCTTTCTCTAAGTCGATAAAGGTCATATGTTTTTCAATGTTTTTTTCTTTGTTCTTTTCAATCACCTGTCTCATAATGAATATATTATCTAAACATGATCTGGCTTTTCGGAGTCCGGCTTGTTCTTCGCTATAATGGTCCATGTGTTGTTCTAGTTTTTCTTTTATAACTGATGAAAAGATTCTTGCTATTGAAGGCATTACACTGATCCCTCTGTAGTTATTTGGTGACCTTTTGTCACCTTTTTTGAAAATGGAGGACATGTATGATAAATTCCACTCATCGGGAATCTTCTCTCCTGCTTCGATTTTATTGAACATTCGTATAAAGGATACTATCCTTGCGCCTCCATATTTCAGCAGTTCCATTTTTATATTCCCTGGTCCTGGTGCTTTTCTTTCTTTATGCTGGAAAAAAAAGTTTTTTCTTTATGGTGGAAAAACAAGTTCTTATAAAAACTAATGTGACCTAGAAGAAAACGTTGTGCTGGATTTGTCATCAGTTATTCTCTAGTAAAAATCCATTTATCGCATATATTTGATAACATTTTCTCACCTCATAAACTATTCGGTTTTCTAAAACTGAAAAAAATTTAACGCTACTTGCACAATCCAAGAAAACTGCTTGTAATAGTACAATGGAAAGTGTAAAAAATATAAAAAAAGATAAACTTACGATTTTTTTATGATAGACAACAAACTGTATTGTTAGTTGGGTGGAATGACCATTCTGTAGGGACAGTTGCAACAAATAATTTTACCATTGAACTCCTCGTAGGTGCAAAAAGAACAGGAAAGAAAAAAAAAACACAACTAATTATTCAGCCAAAAAAGATCAGTGTTTTTGCCAATTCATGTAAAATAATAGAACGTGGCAACTAAAACCAAAATGTCAAAGTTCGATTTTAAGCCTTACATAGTAGTCACCCTAATAAAAATGGAAGTATCACGTCACGTATCGAAGATAACGTTCAAGGAGAGGCTATATCGGCCCCAAATGATCAAATAAACAATCCGCCAAGACGCCATTGTGTGGACGATCATCTAAATAGAAACAATTTGTTAGCAGAATATAGATTTGATAATTTCGGTCACATCATTGCCGAGGAAGAGAATAAAACAAGAAGATGCAGACAATGCAAAAGTTCCCCAAAAGTATACGATACAATTTCATAGTACCTATGTAATTAAAAATTGATAATTTTTTTTTATTTTGGGAAATTCCATTTTGCGCATGCGCAATATTTTGCTATGAAAAAATAAAAACTTTTTTTTTTAACTTGGTAAATGACTATTCAGATTTCAGATATACTGTTAGTAACAACATGCAATAAAAAAAACACAATTTGTTTTTTTTTTTTTCTGGTGGACTACGCCAGAATATTCTAGTACATAATAACTTTTATATATAAGCATACCTTCTATGAGTTAAGTTTAGTTGATAAGATATTACCGAACTGTAAACTTATAAATAAATATATTTATATAAATTCGAACCGCTCGATTTATTTAATCTCGCTACAATATTATTTAATAATATTAAATATACTTAATACCAGTATACCACAATCAGCTTTAAGCAAGCATTTTTTACAAGCCAAGCGTTTGCGCATTAAATATTACTCAACAAATGCTTACAAAATTAAATTGAGCTCACCTGGATTACCTTTGGAACTACTACGTCTTGATTTAGGAATAGGAGGTAAGTTCATTAATCCTAGTAGATAGAATAATAGTAATAATACATTGCTAGTATATCAAAATCTATTAAAAATACACAAAAATGTTCGCAAAAAGAATTTTAGTTCGCTTTAAAAACAATGTGCTTGTAGTCTGCGTTTACGAGACAAGACTAGATGTAGATGATAAACGAAGTGTAAGTGGAGGATATATTCCTATCTGTCACAAATACACTTTTAATATCCATTACATGACATAATGACATTATTATAATTCGTGTAACGCTCACTGTTGTTTATGTAAAGATTGCTTATATTTAGCAAATAAGGAAGATTAGTGTCTCCCTACAGTCGTGAAATATGAAAATTATACCTAATTCATATTGGAATCAAACTGCCAAGGTAAGAGTTGACAACCAGTACACCCAAAATATCAAAATACAGGGAGGAGTCCGCCAGGGTTGCGTGCTGTCCCCACTACTTTTTAATGTCTACAGTGAAGCGGTATTTCAAAAAGCGCTGTCAGACTCAATGGAAGGTATATCTATCAATGGAGAAGTTTTGAATAACTTACGTTTTGCAGACGATACAGTAATAATGACGGATAACAACAACGATTTACAGAACGAATGCAACGCCTTAATGAACACTGTCATGAGTACGGACTGAAGATAAATTAAAAGAAAACTAAATGCATGATCATGACTAAATCTGCACGTGCAAATATCCAACTGACTATTGAAGATACTGCAATTGAGAGTGTTAATAACTATAAATACTTAGGGACATAGATAACATCAGATGTAGACTAAACCAAAGAAATTAGGACACGCATTAAAATAGCACGTGCATCATTCATTAAACTTAAAAAGTTTAAGGGTATAAGGGTAGAACTACGCCTGAGAATGCTTCGATTTTACGTGTTCTCTACTCTTATTTATGGCTTGGTAGCGTGGACACTAAAACAAGTCCATCTGAATAAGTTGGCCGCCTTTGATTTTGGTGTTCCAGAAGAATCCTACGAATATCATGGATTCAAAGAATGTTAAACGTGGAAGTAACTAGAAGGATAGGAAATGAGGTGGAAATAATATTAACTATCAAAAGACGAAAACTTGAGTACTTAGGACATGTGATGAGAGGGCAAAAATACGCATTATTACAACTTATTATGCAAGGCAAAATCCGAGGAAAGCGAAATGTGGGAAGACGAAGAATATCCTGGCTTAAGAACTTAAGGGAATGCTTTGAATGCAGTAGTGCAGAACTTTTCAGAGAGGCAGTCAACAGAGTCCGCATAGCCATGATGATTTCCAACCTTCGATAGAAAATGGAACTTAAAGAAGAAGAAGTGTCCCCCTGATTTTAAAGTAAATTAAAGTAATTTTGCTAACAATAGTTTGCTTTTATTTAAGTGCTATTTTAAATTTAATATATACTCTTTCTTAATCTTTATTTTCATCTTTAAATTTTTAGCATTTCTACACGTATATAGCTTGTAACATTTTTTTCTCCAACGTTATTTTCTCCTACAGAATTTTAAAATTCTCATATTCTTCCCTTTCTTACTTGTGTTTCATTTTATCTTAATTATTCAGATTAATCTTCTGACCACCTTTTGATCCATTTTATCTTCTGTTTTTAGTTAGTTTTGTCAGAAAACACAAGACAATGTTTATAAATATGATATCTATTGTTTTAACTTCGTTTTTTGTTATTATTATTACTTCTAATACCAGATAAGAGATTAATAAAGGATCTTTTGTCTGAGTCCTTATTCGTTACAAATATTTTAGTGCTCTATATTTTTTATTTTATTTGTTTTTTGTTTTCTTCTAAACTCATTCTAGTATCTTGTGATATTTGAGTTTTTCGATAAAAATTTCTATATAAACATAAAAGTTTACAAAAATTCGGCAATTTAGCATTTATATATTGATAACTACTAAGTAATTTTTATTTTCATTTAGGGCATATAGCTTGCTTGATTCTGTCCAAAGTATATTTGTTAATTTAATAAGTTTAAGCATATTTTTTTATTTAGTATTTTGTATCGTGTGCTATTCTTTTGATGATGCGACAACAATTGAAACATTTTCAATGGATAGAAATCAATATAATGATAAAAATAGCGCTAAAAAGGAAACGTTAACCAAAATCATTCAAAGAATAGGTAAATGTGTCAAAAAAAATTTAAAAATAACAATACCACATTGAAAAAACAACCATTAAAACTTTTTGTAAAAAGTTGTAAAAGTTGTAAAAGAAATTTTTTAAAATTAAATAAAAAATAGTATTCCAGCTATAAAATTCTTCGTTGGGAGTGCTATGAAAATTAATAATGTTTTTTCTTTACTACTCAAGAAAAGATACAGAAAAGATAAGAAAAGATAAAGATAAAATTAGCCAGAAACAGACATACAACTTACATATAACCAACCACACCATAAAAAATGTTGAACAATATATATACTTGGTACATGTCATCAAACTGGAAAAACCTAATCAGGATGCTGAAATTACAAGAAAACAATGAAATTGGCATGGACGCTTTCAGTAAACTACCCTTTATCTTGACAAACACCTCCATTCTTTTATACTCAATCCGATATCAAGTAACACCAAAAATATATATTGTTCTGAAACTATTTTCTTGTGGAATTTTTAAGTAATTACTATTTAAATAGGAATAAGCCACAAATAAAGGTAAAAGTAAGTTTATTTACGTTTCAATTTTCACTTCGGAGATCGTTCTATATGTCGTAAAATTATTTTATTGGGTACATAATCTTATATAACAGTCAACAACATCCTGTGGTACAAAAAAACCAAGAAAAGAGACTATGAAAAGCGGTTTTTGAATTCGCTGCCTAAAAGCAACATTGTCAGCCAAGAAATGCTATTTATTACTAACGTCACTAATGAAGATCTCAAAATTTAGTTAATCATATGTATAGAACTGTTTAACTAAAAGATATTTTATTGATTTATTAAAAAAACCTCTTACATATAATGTTTTTAAGACTAAAAAATTATAAATTTAGGCGTAATTCTATTGATCGAATGATAAAAAACAATTTTTGTTCGGTATAAAACAAAGCCGCATGTTACATTTTTCACACTGCACAGTTGTATAGCCAGTTTTACGAAATTTATCTTCCTTTAGCAATTTAAAGTGGTCAGTGACCTAACGCATCTATTCTGGTAGCATGATCAGGCCTGAAAGCAAGACGATGACGAATTAGGTTATCTTTATTTTCCGTAACTGGTGGACGGCCTCGCTTTACTTTAATCTTTCCAGTGTTGGACAAAGACCTAGATAGGTCCATTCTAAAGTTCTTGAGAGGCATACAATTTAGATGATTGGATTTACTGTCATTTTGATATAGTATCCATGTATTTATATTACAGACATCTAAGAGCCAGGTAACTATTGGAAAATACCATCTTTTACTACGATTTGGACTTCTGTAAAGATTCCAATACATAGTTTGCTTTATCCACTCCACCAATGTGTTTTTTGTATCGAGTAATTAGATTTGGGCATAGCACATTTACTTTTCGTATATGTACTTAAGAATATCTTAACAAAAGATACCTGTATTGACTACATAAAAAAGCTATATGCAGAGGAAGGACAAACGACGCTAGAACCGGAAACACCAAAAATTACCAAAAATGAAGAACTTAATATAAATATACAGGAAGTTCGGAAAATATTTGAAAACCTAAAGAACAGAAAAGCAGCAGGTAAAGACGGGATACCAAACAAATTACTGAAATATTGTGAAGCAGCAATGACGGAACAATTAACGAGATTAATTAATAAAATAATAAAACAAAGTAAAATACCAGAAGAATTAAGAACGAGTGAACTAATTCTACTATTTAAAAAAGGAGATAAAAAACAGCCAGTAAACTAAAGAGGTATAAACTCGAACTTGAATACTAGGCTAAAATATACAACTAAAATTTGTAATTTTGTAAAAAGTGCTAATAAATCAGAGGATAAGTTTAACAGATGAACAACAGGGTTTTGGTAGTGGAAGATCGTGTACAGATGCAATATTCGTTATAAAGCAAATTACTGAGAAATCACTAGATTATAATAGACCGGCATTTCTGTGTCTGATTGACCTAAAGAAAGCGTTTGACAGAGTAAGACTTAAAGATAAAATCCATCTATTGTATAATAGAGAAGTTCCCCTAAATATTAAAAAACTATCAATAACATCTACCAAAACAACAAAATGGAAGTCAGAATAAATGGACAACTTACAGAACCTATAATAATAGGCAGCAGAATAAGAAAAGGGGATTCATTGAGCCGCATGCTCTGCAATTTGATCATGGATGAAATCATCAAAAACGTTAACAAAGAAAGAGGATATATAATGGGAAACACAGAAATTAAAATACTCTGTTACGCAAACGACGCAATATTGATAGCCCAAGACGAAAATAGTCTGCAAAGACTGGTCCACAGATTTAACATAAGAGCAAAAGAATTTAATATGACAATCTCATCTCAGAAAACTAAAACAATAGTAATCAGCAAAGAACCAACTATATGTAAAATAGAAAATGAAGGCATCAGTATTGAACAAGTTATGGAAATAAAATACCTGGGAATTAAACTGTCTAGTTATGGAGACCTGGACAAAGAAGTGAGAGATCAAGTACCGAAAACAAATAGACTGGCAGGATGCCTTAATAACACTATATGACGAAACAGACACATTGACACTAAGATGAAGTCAAAAATTTATAAAACCAGTGTAAGACCAAAAATGACATACACCTCATAAACAAGACCCGACACAGCCACAACGCAAAGGCTACTGGAAACGGCAGAGATGAGAGTACTGAGAAGAACTACAGGAAATACGCTGAAAGATCGAAAGAGAAGTGAAGACATTAGAAGAAAATGTAACGAACAGTGTATAAATGAATGAACACAAAATAAAAAAAAAAGAATTGAATAACCACATAAGCAGAATGGAGGAGATCTGTGCCGTCAAAATAGAGATAAGTCACCAATCGTCAGAAGAATTATTGGACAACCGCGCAAAATATGGAGTTAAAACCTTCCATAGAGGTATTAATTTGCCAATGAACAAGCAGAATTGCTTATAAAGAGGAAGAAGAAAAAGAAGAAGAATATCTTTGAACATCGGTTCTACAACCAGTACTAGTCAGAAGTATACATTTGTTATCTACTCATTTGACAACTATAATATTCTTTTGTTCATCGGATTTATAAACATAGGAATCCCTGCCACGTTTTAGCTAAATCTTGTCAGTATCCAAGATGCAACCTCCTATTCTATTTCAGAAAATAGAGCCCAAGCTTAGGATATTATACTTTTTCTTCAAGTAATGAAATAATCTTAAACTGCAAAACCATTTGTTACAAAAAATCATTAAATTCTGGGGGTTTTCAATGTTTTACATAGTTCATTTACTGAAGATGCACCGATATCCAAGGAATGTTCTTCTTCAGAAATCTGATTAATACTTCCCTGTAGTTGTGAAAACGTCGAAGCTCCTTGGTAAGGACTACAATTTGCAATATATCCTGAAACACCTACCCTTACAAAAAACTGGTAACCCCATTTATGAGGTTTATTTTGTCTATATTGTCGTAAATTGCCACTGTAGGTACTTTTGTAAGCAACCATTGCCTCATCTGTGGAATATTGGTTTTCGAACTGATGCTAATAACAATTTGTAGAAATGTGATCTTAAAGGGGACGTATTTTTAAGTAGCAGTCTTTCGTTTCTGAAGTTACTTCTAAATTATCATTAAAATTGATCAGTGTTCTCAGTTTTTGAAATTTTTTTAGGGACATAACATCAGCAGCAAGAGGAATTCTTGAAGAAGTGGCCCAATAATCTTCTATTGTTTGCAGCTGTATTAACCCGGTAAAAATTAAAATGAAGAAAAAATCTGTTATTTCTGAAGTGTTTGTATTGACACTTACCCCAGTTTTTGCATACTGTATAAATTCTTTATTAGATTTACCTCTATTGCATTATGTTCTATAGTTAGTTAGATTTTTAAATGAAATGGTTTTTATGTCACTTTTAGACTCCACTACTTTTTTACATTTTCTTAGCGGTTCTTTATGCTCGTCTTCTTCATTCGTTTGATTAGCCTCTTCTTCAGTCAACAATTGATGATTATGGGGTTTACCATCTTCATCTTATTCTGCGGCAATTTTATTAATTTATATTGATGTTTTTAATTTCTTCTTCATGTCTTCATACTCCTCCATGTCAGACAAATTGGAGAGATTTTTGTTGACAGAAACAATACACGATATTTTTATATTTTCTTCAATAAAATAAGGTAGTTGATATTTTATTTAAATTTTTCATAGTCAACATACAAAAAAAACTCAAGTACTTAACTATCAATGTTGCCGGAGAGCACAGAATTACACTAAAACAAACATTTGTTTATATACGAAGTAAAACACTAACCTCAGAATACTATTAACAAAAGTTTGGCAATAAAAATTATGACACACTCACACGTAGACCTCTACTGGTATCCTATGTACTCAAATTATTCTTTTCAAGTATCTATTGCATGTTCGATGTCGCCACCAATTTTACATAACTAACACGACTTGTTGTCTACAGTTGTCACATCATTGTCACATTAGGTACCTATAAAGATGATGTTGCGTAAGAGCAACAAAACCAAATACCGGGTTAAAGAAAATTATGTGTAATACATGTATACTACCAGTTTGTTCCTACGGGTTGGAGACCGTAGTCCGTACCAGGAAATTTGCTAAAAAGTAGAGGCAACGCAAACGGTAATAAAACGAAAGAATATCACTAAAAGACAATATTAAAACTACAGAAATACATTATAAAGAGTAAACGAAGACCAGCAATATTTTCGAAGAAATAACAAAAATGAAATGGCACTGGGACGGTCAGATAACCAGATATGATGATAACGGATAGACACAGAGAATTCTCAAATGGAGGCCAAAGCAACAAGAAGCATGAGAAGATCTGGAACCACATGAGTAGATTATATAGAAGCAGTGGTAGACAAATAGTGGATTATATTAGATGGAAGCAAATGTTAGAGACCTACTACATTCAGGATTGGAGAAAAAACAGTTGACGAAGAGAAACAGAGAGATAAAAGAAAATTGCTATTTTTATTCTAATTCTAATTATCTATTATAATTCTAATTATCTATTTATTCTAATTATCTATTTTTTCCTTTACAACTTTACTTACTCAAATCTGACGAATGCTTTAAGAAGATTAAATTAGACTTTAAGAAAGCTGCACAATTTAAAGTTTAAAGGTGAGGCAGTTTTAGTCAACAAAGATTTGTCCAAAAGAATACTCCGATCATTACCGCATTTCGTTTGCAATATGTGGCAAATATGTCTTGAAATAAGTGCAGACTACAATCTATAAGTTTAAAAATAGTGTAATACTCGGTTAAGTTCCGGTCCAATTTTTACGTAAATTAAAACCGTATGCTACAAAATAAAGTAAATTCTCTATTACCTCTGACACAATTTTGGATGGATTTATCAAAGTACATGATAAATATATATACTGTATATAAGAGAACAAGGCACAATGCTTCATACCATTCCACTCTTTCATCGTGAATGATACAAATTAAAATGGACACTGTTACTCCGTAGGCTAAACAATCTCTCGTGAGTGGCCACCAATCCAATGGGACTATCTTCGCACCGCTCTAAAAATAAATAATTTTTATTAAACATACGAAAATATCGTTAAATGAAAATTAAAAATAAAAAATGTTAATGTTTTAATAACGTTGAAATAGTAACAGATGTCATTTTTGGATACATTATTTTTCTTTCAATGCCCCGATCTGTCTTAAATTTCCATTCGGGCATTAAATTTCTCATTTTAGCACTTCATAGAACTCTCTAATACTACCTTAATTTACGTAATAAAATATCAAAATAAATCCTCCAATATATTGACTGAAATTTTTTTTATTCCAAATAAAATAAAAAGGTTGTTCAAATAAAGAAATGTTTAACAAATAAATTTAACAAAGCTTTTTGTTATCTCAAATCCCCAAAATGGGATTCAACCACCAATTGACTGTAATCAAAATTCCATTTTTTTTTTGTTTCAATTAAGTTATAGATGTTTATCAAATGGTGCATTCTCTTTCAGTATTCGTTTTTCTCCAGTCGTACTGTTTACTTCACTTGCTGCCTGAGGGTAACATATTTTTCTCATGTTCTTGGAGTTTTGTCCTTCAACCACTTACAGAAAGCATCTTTTTTCTTTTAATAATGTTTTTTAATTCTTTACTGTATTTCTCCAGATATTTATTCTTATGTTGTTCCATATCAAGTGCTTTTTTTGCTGCTTTAGTTGCTATTTATTTTTGATTTTTGTGCTCGAATTTTCTGTTAGTTATGATTAAATCGATTTTCGGCTTATTTCTAGCGGCCTAATTCCATTTTCATTTTTATTTTAATCTTCAGCGATACTATGTCTTCGTCTGCATTTCCTATATGATTGTGAAAGTCCTCAATCAATAAACTATCTTTTTTCTCTAACAATAAAAAAATAAAAAATTTTGTTTTCAACACTTCCACAAAATTCTTTATAATATATTATCACTACAGCTGTTTCGGCAGAGTGACATTTCCCAAGTGATCTATGTTTCGTACGAAGTTACACTTTCTAGTTTTTAACTGAATAAATTATGGAGAGAAGAACTATTTGTCTTAAGTTGGTCATTCAGAAATATATCTGTATTTTTAATTTGTTAATTTCCATTGATTCTATTAAACATAGTTTAAGACCTTTATTTTAAATGTGAAGAATTTGAAATTGCCAATAAAAGAATCATGATGGTTAAAAGGTGAAGGGCGTACGTAGAATCTGTTTTTCTTTTGCTGAAATTAATTTTGAGTTCTGATATACGTTTGTTAAAAGTTTTATCAGTTTGACCGATGTAAGTTTTTGGGCAGTCGCCATATTTAAGTTTGTATATACCACTGTGTAAGTGCTTTTTTTGGATCTTGTTGTTCTTAATATATTTGCCTAGGTTGTTGTTTGGTTTAAAAGCTAGTGATACTCCATTCCTTTTTCTGTGTTGTTGATATCTTGCCTGGATATGCAATCAAGCAGAAGATACTGGGATTTTTCTCTATTTGTGGCAATGCTAATTTCAGCGCTTTTTATTGTAGTTTTTGTTTGAAAATTTTGTTTATTTTTTGTTCGTTGTACCCATTGTTTACTGCTATTTGCAGAACTTATGTTTGTTTTTAAATTTATTTAAAATTGGTTTAAATTGGCAGACTACCATAGCATGTTACATAGATTAATAAAAATTATCATCTTAAAGAACAAGTTCAAAATAAACTTAAATATCACTAAGCAAATCTCAGTAAACAATGAGTAAAACGGACAAACAATAAACAAAATTAAAAAAAAACCACATAAGAAAGCCTTAAAGTTAGTATTTTTACTAGCAGAGAAAAATCCAGTACTTTCTGCTCAATTACATATACAGGCAAAATATCAACAAAATAACCAAACACATAAAAAAGAAGGAAATAATAATAGCTTTAAGAACAAACAGCAACTTAGTCAAGTATATCAAGAACATAAGATTCAAAAAAGCGATCCATAATATACACAGTGGTGTATAAAAACTTAAATGTGGCAACTGCCCAAAAACTTACATTGGCCAAACTGGTAAAACTTTTAACAAAAGTATAGCAGAACACAGAATAGCTTTCAATAAAAGAAGCAAAGGACAACCTAGAGGAATTATTAATAATAATGTGTCATATTTTCAAAGTAATGTTAGAATGCAATTATCACTTATTTACTCTAGTCCTTAATCCTATCAAACCTCAAAATTTTCTTATTATTATTAACTTAAAAGAGTTCTTGTATGGATATTTTTTAAGTAAAAATGAGCTTATATGAAAAATTGGCTTCACAAGATTAAGCTAAAGATATATAACGAACACTCAAGCTTTATTAGTCCATGTATCATTCGAAGGACCAATACAATTTTTTGCACATACTTTGTAGTGTTTATTAAAATTAAATCAGCTTTTGTTTTTTAACTTATGCTGTGCTGTTTTCTTATGTTTTTATACTTACCATACCAGCGCCAATTCCGCAGCAGGCCGCCACTGCCAGAATATTAAAAACTGCCGATCCGACAATAGTTCCAACACCGATATCACCCTCCGTTATAAATGTTCCAATAACATTTACAAAAAGTTCTGGCGCGGATGTGGCGGCAGCCATAAAGGTAGCTCCAGCTACATCCGCTGTCATATTTAACGCTACAACAACAAAAACGTTACTTGTGAATGAAACAAAACTGTAAATGAAAGTATTTAAGTACTTGTATACACAATAAAAAACAAAAATGAGCGAATACGACTAAAGAAAAGAGAAATGGAATGCGAGTCTAACAAAAACTACTTTATCCTTTCGCACTTGGAGTGCGACTCCAAATTATTTTTTAACCATTCTTTAAATTGAGACTTAAATGGAAAGTTCTTATAAAAAATGCAAATACTAAGAAATAACATTTTTAGATATTTTTGTGTGTATATTATAAATTCAGGGGTGTAGTAAAAACTGACTAATTTAAAGTAAATATAAAAACCATCAAGTAAAATCAAATAATCAAGAAAAACCATGATCAATTAGGACAAAATTTCAGTCATTAAAGTAGATAATTAAGATGTAAAGTATACGCAAATCTTTAAAAAAGAAAGCAGCTGACCATAAAGATAATTTATTATTAAGTTTTTAAAACTATGCAGAGAACAGTTATATACGTGTCATATAAAATTATTTAGAATGTGCATAACATAAATGATCTAATGAATATTTCGCACTCCTAACTGACATTAAAAATCGCCGATAACTGTAAGCGTTGTTTTTGAGAAAACGGTTCATTCGACACAAAAAGTGCGAATAAACGTTCTTTGAAACAGATTTGTGGCAAATCGATATTGTTCGTTTTTACCCCCTGCAAGGGGATTTTAGGGGTTAGCCCGGGGTAGCGGTAGCAATTTTTTTGCATCTGTATTGGGGTTCCAAAATTTACATTTTTAGCAAAATTTAGCTTGTTTGTATGATTTTTAGAGATCAAATCTCCGAGGACTGAACTAATAATAACTTGGAGAGATGGAAAAAGTAAAGGTCAAATCAAGCATGACAAAAGAAATTGAGTTGGAAATACTAGAAAAAGACCTACGGATAATTAGATCGATTAGTTAAATTTTTAAGTAAAAAGACATAAGAAGCTAAAAAAAGTCAATATTGAAGCTAAAATGATAATATCTCTTTAAATATGGCATTAAAGTAATTTGAGCCGAATATAAATTGTATAGACCAAAACCAATAAATGTACAAATGGTTTAAATCAGTGATAATTGTAGAAAAATTTGCTTACTTACCATGACATATTTTTTCAACGGCCGGTACGAAATATTTATCACAGACTACAGCTAACGCTACAAAGAGGTAGAGAGACACCACAATATGAACAACCACGGCACCACCCTGCCGCTGTTCTTCTGTAAAAAAATCCCTGGGAAAGTCGTCTATCGCCGGTGGTGTACAGTTAAGTCCTAAAATAAAAGAACACAACATATTTAAAAAATGCTATTTACTATAATTATTCTCTTCATACTAGAGTATAAAGCATATTATAGAACTGTCTCTCGGCACTGAGGTCTCAATCTGCCTACTCCTCAGTGTCGAGTGACGACTATATAAGATATTTACCCCTACTGTCTTTAATGTCAACAAGGTACTCTGTGATCTAAAAATCGGGGAAGGGCTAAAAAGAAAGATATACAAGAGTGTGGTGAGATCTGAGTTAATTCAATTTTAAACCTTGTTTTATAATTTCCCAATAAGTGTTTTGGACCTACTACATTTTAAAATATTGTTTTTTAATCGTTAATGAAGCGCTTGTGACAACACGGGCGCTCGGGCTGCGGGCGGCGTATATAAAAGAGGGAAACAATATCTCGGGGACACATTTTTGCTGGTTTAAATTTTCTTTGAACGAATGAATGAGCACTTGCTCATTATGTAATATAATATCAAAGAATATAGTAAGCGTCTATATTCTTTGATAATATGTTAAATTTATTTAACAGAGTGAAGTAAATATCATGAAATCCGTGATGGCGTGTCCAGTATATCCAGAGAATTTAAAAATTCTTTTGAATAATTTACGGCTTGGTCTTCATTAACAATCCTGTTGATTGATTTAAAAGATACCCGACTACCTGGTAACAACTGTTGCATCTGGAAGTTAATTTCGATAAGATCAACATTTTTCGCCGCCAAAATTGTATGCTTACTGATCTAATTATGATTCAAGTAGTTACTCACTATAACCGGAAAGACAGTTAGAATTAATTTATGTTTGGCTTCAACAAAATTGCAGAAATTATCTAGAAATTTAATGCATTGTGTATTTGGATGCAACTTTATATTACCGTTTCCCATATTTAGCAAATGTTTGGAAACTATTTGCGCCGATAGATCATTTTGCACTTGGTTTCTTATGTTAGTGGTTAATTAAACTGTTTCGAAATTTTGCCATAAAAATAATTGTGTTAAATATTCATTAATCTCATCCGCATAAGTAAAGTGAGGAATAATCGGTAATGTCTGACTGCTTGTAAACTAATAATTATTCACTACTAACACATGCAAAATAAAACTGCGTGAAACAATAAATTAAAGGTAAATAGTTTATTTTTTTGAACTTGTATAATAATTTAAAGTGTAAAATCATACAAAAGTGTTACTCGATTTTCAGTAAATAATAAATTTCATTTAAGTTTATTTATAATTGTTTTATTAAATTTATATTTATTAAAATGTATTGAATTATTGTACAAACTTAAATTTTTAACTTTATTGCAGACAAAATGTTGAAAAACAATTTTTTTATTGTAAATAAACAATATTGAACATTTTAAAATTATTTTTAATCATAAACATATTTTTTAATTATAAAAAATTTTCACTGGCAAAAATAAAAATATTTTACTTCCGAGTGAAAATCACATTCTTTAAAACACTTCATATAAAACTAATAAAAGTTAATATTTTATGGTATATGGTATAGATCAGTATATTATTATATATAACTGTACGGGAAAATAAAACTGCTTTTACTATTTTTTTTACGAAAAAAGTAAATAGACGTGAAGTTGTTAAATGCCACTTTATGTTTAAATGTACTGCAACTGTAACAACAGATTACATAAAACATTCTGTATAAGAATATAAAGTAACTGTTTGCATGGGTAAATAAAACCATTGCTTCTACTATTTTCCTTATAATTTCATCATATTATCTCACCTTCCAAAGACTTTAAATAAATATTTCAAAACCAAAATTTGCCAAATCAATTCAGTCGTTCTTGATTTATTATAAAAAAATTATAAAAATATAAAATTACGTTTGTTTAACGTCATTTTATGATATTTTATAACTACACGGATTCTTCTTCTTCGTGTAGCTCCTTCTCCTATCGGAGGTTGGCTATCATCACAGCTATCCGTACCTTATTGGCGGCTGCTCTAAAAAGATCTACTGAGCTGCAACTATACCACTCTCTTAGGTTTCTCAGCCAGGAAATTCTTCGTCTTCCTATGGATCTTTTACCCTTGATTTTACCTTGCATTATGGAGCCTTAATATCTCATATTTCGCACCTCTGGTAATATGGCCTAAATATTCCAGCTTTCTTGTTTTGATGTGCTTTATGACCTCGCAATCCTTTTGTAGCCTTCTTAACACTTTCAAAATCCTTATTCTTTTCTTTAATCCAATACGGATTAAATGAACTAAAACTGTAAAGGTGAAGTCGTATAAAAGATTTTGCTGGACAAAAACGTATCTCCTAAGCTGGACCAACAAATACACTGATCAGCACCATTTTTTTTATTAAATAATATATTAGAGTCATTATCCTTCTTTATTTTAATATTTTTGTAGGAAATTTCTCTCACATATTATTTTTATTGCAGTGTTTGTGGCTGGAATATACATTGGAGCAATGCACTGGAACATCGCCAATAAAATACATATAATGTAAAATTTCCTTGACAATGATAAAAATGACAATCATTCGATTGAATAAAAATATATAATAAACGTAAATAAACTATTGTTTAAAGCAAAATAACCAACGAGTAAAAAGGAAACTGTGACATGACATTGAGGATCTGAAATGGTAAACAGTAAAATTTTAGGTGTGGTTATTTCAATTGAATCATTGTATTTATAACTGTACTAGTATTTTACGCAAAACAATTGTACCTGAATAGAAAATTAATTTAACTAAAACACATCAGATTCTTGAAAAATGTGAGTCAAATTCGCAAGTGTTTCTTACCGGCTTTTTACACCCATCAGTAAATGTATTATTTGTTAATTATTCATTTATTAAGTGTTATTTGTTAGATAAATATATTAAAACAATTACATATTACAAATTGTTTAATGTTTTGATGTAATAACTTTTCATTTTTTCAACAACTGATGAATTTTTATTGGATGGATTTAATGAACGAGTTTAAAAGAAGTTGAGTACACTTTACTTCCATTCCATTCCAAGGACACTAATTTTGCTATGTAGAGAAGCGTAATATTAGAAATATAGTTGATATAACCAATAATAGAGAAAGGAAAGATAACGCAATGGAAGAAACAAGTGACATAATAATATCAGTGAAATTTGTTTTTGATAAAGAATTGTTAAATGTTGTGTTGGATTATTACTCATTACTTGAATTTTATGGAGTTAGAGTATTATCTGTTTTATGTCGTTTTCACTTTAAATAAAATGGACTTTCGATAATGAAGCTTTCTATCTTAAATAAAAGAAAATTAAAAAATCATTAGCAAGTATATTGGTTAAAGATAAAGTATACCTCTTATTATTATTCTATAGGTTTACATATTATAATTCTTATGGTAATAGGTATTTAGGTATAATTAGGTATCATTAGATATCTAGAAACATAACTTATAAAACACTATGGAAGGAGGCAAATATATTTAAGTTTGACATTTCCACATTCAGGCAGTTATTTTCTTCCATTTAGATCGGTGCTTAGGTCACGACTATTCAAGTAAAATCTCAGGAATTGTTGAAGCTAGTGCTAAGTGTAAAACACATTTACATTTATCTGATGATGCCAAAGAAATTATTAGAAATGTTTATCAAACAGTAAAAGAAGATAATCAAAATCCAGAAGACGGTATATTTCTCATCAAGGCAACATCTCGGTTGGTAAGGATGCCATATGCAACAGTGTGGAAAATTTTTACAGGTAGAATTCAACCTCGTAAAAGCGGAGTGACTTTTCTACATATAAAGCAGTAAATGAAAAAGACGCCAAGGTAATTAGAAGAGCAGTTTATAATTTCTATTCAAAGAACCTAGTGCCAACGCTTAGTATGATCTACGATCAACTTATTAAAGACTATTCTATTACGTATTCGCCTTAAACTTTATCAAGGTTTTTGAATCCCATTCGTTTTCGATACAAGAAAATTAATAAGCGATCATCAATAATGGATTCCCCTCGACTTATTAACTGGAGAAACGAATACTTGGATGCTATATCTAAATTTGGAGATGAAGGAAGACCGATATTTTATCTAGATGAAACATGGTTCGATACTCACGATACTGCTCAAAAAGGTTGGATAGACGACTCTGTTAAGTGTGTACTCAATTATGTAATTAACAGAAGTCAGCGAATAATTAATCTGAACATTGAATCCAAAAATAGCTGGCTTGGAGGAGTAAGTTTCTTACTATCGGCAAAAAACATTAAAGATTCAAAGCTGGATTACCATGAAAATATGACGAGTAACTTGTTTAAGGAATGTTTTGAAAATAAAGTGTTGCCAAATTTGCCTCCAAAAAGTGTCATTGTAATGGATTACAGCGAACAAATTAGAAAATTTCCCAGTGCAGGCTGGACGAAAAAACAAATATCGGATTTTTTGTATGAAAATGATTTGTACTTTGAAGAAACACATACAAAAAAAAAAGAAATTTTGGAAGTTCTTCATACAAAAGTATTTGAGAAACAGTTTGTTATAGACGAATTAGCCAAACGTGATGGTCATATTATATTGCGATTACCTCCTTATTACTGTGTTTTCAACTCTATTGTATACTGTTATCTATTTTCGAATATTTTATATGTCGCCTGAGTGCATATTCAGAGAAGCTTCTTGGCGAATATCAAAGTGGTTTTATGCCTGGTTGATCAACAACATACCAGATTTTGTGCTAAGGCAAATACTGAAAAAAAAAAAACAATGAATTCAATATCGACACATACCATCTTTTCGTAGACTTCAAATCGGCCTATGATAGTGTCCTAAGAAATAAATTGTATGAAGCCATGGAGCAATTCCACATCCCCGATAAACTGATAAGATTGGTTAAGGCTACAATGCGAAAAGTTGTTTGCAAAGTCGAAAGACAGGGCGAACAATCACAGGCATTTGAAACGCATGTTGGGCTGCGACAGGGAGATGCGCTGGCGTGTCTCCTTTTCAACATAGCTCTGGAAAAGGTGGTCAGGGATGCCCAAATAGACAACAGATGCAACATTTTTAATAAATCATCCCAAATTTTGGCATATGCAGGTGATGTCGACCTAGTTGCCCGCACAACACGCAAGCTAGAAGAAATGTATACCACCTTGTCAAACGCCTAAAAAAATATGGGCCTGTCAGTAAATGAAGATAAAACTAAGATAATGGCACCAACAACCAACATCGCGCCAGAAACATCGGCCACCAATTCACGGTTGATAATTCTATATTTGAAGTGGTGGACAAATTCACATACTTAGGCTCCCTGATCACCAAGGAGAACGTCATGACGAAAGAAATCAAGCGAAGAATAATCCTAGCAAACAAATGCTATTTTAAACTGAGTAGACATATGAGAAGCAGAAACTTAAGCCAAAAAACAAAAATAACCATATACAAAACCCTTATACAACCAGTGTTGACATATGGGTCAGAGACATGGACCATTTCCAAGGCAGATGAAAATCTCCTGCTTATATTTGAACGAAGGATCCTGAGAAGAATATTCGGTGGCATCTGTGAAAATGGTGTTTGGAAAAGGAAGTATAACTACTAAATATATCACAGATATAAACATATATTTGGTGGTAAAGATGTAGTATCCTTTATAAAAATAGGAAGACTAAGATGGGCAGGACATCTGGCAAGATCACAGCAGAACAACCCTCCTAGAAGAATCCTTATGTCGCAACCTGTGGGAAGTAGAAGTAGGGGTAGGCCAAAACTCAGATGGAGAGATGGTGTAGATGAGGATGGTAGACAAATAGGCACAGCAAACTGGCAACAGTTGGCAATGGATAGAACTGACTGGCGTAATAGACTTGGGAAGGTCGAGGCTCTTTTATAGGGCTGTAGCACCAATGATGATGATGATTCAACTTTAATGAATTAATCTGAAGCCAACTTAAGGAAAGTTTACGGCGAAACAACTGCTGTTCCAAATTTAGTAGCCAATCGGTATCACATGTTTTAGAAGAAATAAAAAAGATATTCCCAACACTGTGGCAAAATTGTGTTTTACATCTTATAAAAAAAGAAGATCATTACAGAACATTACCATTACATATTAAATCAATAATTATAACATGAGGTGATGACGATTCTACTGAAGATGAGAGCGATAGTGACATAGAGTTGTAATTTGTAATTATTTTTTTCCATCTAAACTTCAAATTTTATTTTTTTATGTTATTGTTTCTACTTTAATTAGGTTATCTTTTTCATTCTAATTTTTGCTACCACTCTACTAATTTTTACTGTTATTAATAATATTTTCCTTAATTTCTTTAATTTGTTCATTTCTCTTATTTAATTGTACATAATAACATACCTATAACTACATAGATATAAATACGTATTAAATATATGATATGATATTTAATTTTATATTTATTATACCAATCCTATTAAAATATTATATGTACTTGAACTTTTTTGTTAATTTTAGCGAATCCGCTCCTGGAGTTGGAACGTCTGTTGTTTGTTATTATAATACTAAATCGGTAGGGTGATTCCACCAGCGTCAGCCAAAATCCTTATATCTTGGCGGAAACTATACACATAAATTTTTGTTGCAAAATATTTATTTATTTAAAAGTTATTCCAATTGTTTATTAGAAAGTTGTTTATATGATAATTTTTCGACTGTTCTAACAACCATTCAAATTTCGTCATTTTGTGTCATGTGGAACAATTTCACCCAATCATGTCAACATTAGACTGATAATTGCATTCAGTGCAATTTTCAATCCCTTTGACAACACGATCGAGTTTGACAACTTCATCCAAATAAATTTCAAAATGTCACGTTTCGGCAATGAGAATCTTCAAAGTATAAATGCGCTAATCAAAGAAAAAATTCCCAGAAATACAACCTACAGTCACAAACGTATTTGGGGAATATTCATGGAATTTTGCTGCGGACGAGAATATGAGTTTAATGAACATAGAAGCTTAGACGAATTGGCGTTGATACTAAAAGATTGGGCCGTCAATATAAAAAAGAAAAACGGGGACCAATTCAAAGAGGCAACGGTGAAGACAATGTGGAACGTTTCGTGCAAACTATTGCAAGAAAAGTACTATAATGACTATAATATTATGATTGACCCGTTTAACAATATAGTCTTTAAACCAGCCCGAGATGCCCGCGATGCAATCAGGAAGAAACTACAAGCAGATCCATGTAAACGTAAGGCCAGTTTAGTCTCAGCCTTCGGCTTCGTGCTGTTACCAAGGAACGAGCTTTCGATTGTCATGAAATTATCTCGTCTGTTATCAATGTCCTAGGGATATTACTACTGAAAATGAAAAACGCAGTTGTTTCCGTGTCACCTCGGAATACCTTATAAAATCTCATTTTATTGGTTTTTATCTATATTTTAAGATATGTAAGTTGAAATACCATTTTATAAATTATAACCCCCTAAAATTAAGTAAAATGGTAACCCCAAATACCTTTGCGAGAAGTGAATATGAAATAATGCCATTTCGATATTCGTTTAGCTGGCAATTTTTCATGAATTAAAAAATAGTTGCTCTAGGACCATTTGTGATCGAGATTAAGAAAGCGCATAAGAAACAAAAACGTTTTAGTGTCATAGTAGCGCGAAAAATGGCGCGACCTGTTAGATCTGTCGCCCATAACGAACTTACTTCTTCATTATTTGATTTAAAAGCACCAAACAGTAAAAAGAGACCAATAAAGGCTTTCATTTCAGCTTTTTCTACATGGTTTGTGAATTGACAGTTTAGAGCCATATTAGCGTAAGACATTGTCAAATCGGCAATTCTTTCATTTTTATGTTCTATTACAATATGTAGCATATAATCGTCAAATATCAAATTCCTTGATTGTACTGGTTCGGCTGCTTTATTTCTGTATGCATCACCTATCACCGCAGGTATGCGTGTTCTGATTGTGTTTTCTTTTCAAGTTTTTCCGCAGACTGGGGGTATTTTTAACCACTTGTATTTTTTCTTTCTAAAAAAATACTGCCCTGCTACCTTTAATTCTTCCTTTTCATCTTTTTCAACTGTATCTGATTGTTCTTGTGTTATTAATTTGTGAATAATGCAAGTTTATTTTATAATGAGAAAGACACAAAATATAATGAAATTGCCGAAAAATTTTTTGAAAAATTTGTTTTTAATAAATGGATAAATATCTATTACAAAACGGATCCTGCATTTATTATTATATTTCTGAAATAAACCAGTTTAAAAAAACATCTACATTGACCCAGTTTTTCGTAAATATTGTAAAATTTTTAGACGAATTTTGAATATAAAATAGAAAATAAACTATTTTCAATTTTATAATAGTCATTCTCAGTATAACAATTGAATGTTATATTAACATATATTTCCATTCCTAATATTAAGAAATAAACAAATGGTGAATTTAAAAAAATGGCTATCTCGGTAAATAATGATGCTAAAAGAACTTTTTCTTAAATTTGTGAAAAATTGCCAACTAAATGAATATCGAAATGCATTATTTCATATTTATTTCTCGAAACTCTATTAACCAAAACGTTTATAAACAAATTATACCACTATAAGGAGTTTGAGTAGGTAAGTTTTTTCTTATTGGCATAGACTAGGTGTCAATCAGCCAGTTACAACATGACTAATACTTTAAACATAAAAATTGTATGACTGTAAAGTCCATAAAATATCAATAACGAAGAGCTGAATGATAAAAAGAAAACCGAATACCTGTGCATTGGAGCAGAACAAAAGATCTCATATTAGACGATAACACTACGATAAAGCACTGCTGTGACTACAAATACCTAGGTATCACTATTTCACAAGATGAAACATTAGACAAAGCCATAAGAGAGAGAAATACGTCAGGGAGAAAAGCCATCACAATGTTAAACACCATTTTATGGGACCAATCCATCAGCAAAGAAAATAAAAAGAGGATATATGAGACTAAAGTAAAAAGTATCACTTTATACAGCTGTGAGGTATGGCCACTGAAAGAAAGAACACTGTCAACGCTGAAAGCGACGGAAATGGATTTTTGGAGAAGAGCCGCAGGAAGATCTAGAAGAGAAAGGATTACCAACGAACGCATTAGAGAAATAATGGGAATCAAACGAATAATCATAGATGACCTAACAACAAAACAACTTATCTGGTTCGGACACATACAAAGAATGGACGAACAACGAATGCCAAAAGAAATACTAAAGTGGCAACCAGAAGGAAAGAGAAAACGAGGTAGACCGAGGAAAAGTTGGAGCGAAGGAATAAATAAAGAATTGAGAGAGAGGGCCATAAAAGAAGATCTATGGAACAACCGGTCTAAGTGGCGATTTAAAGTCAGAAAACGGCGGAGAACGTTATAAACTGACAAGTAGTAGTAGTAGAGCTGAATAATATGCTTTAAGAACTAAAATTAAAATAAGATACAAGTTAAATATAGCATATTTTCAACATCATCAGTGTGTTCAAAAAACGGTACACACAATATAATTCAAAACACTTTTTTTTTGTAATATCTCCTTTATATCTCAATCCGACGGCTACTTTGCTATTTACTGTCCAAGTTGCTCACCACAATTTTGCATATACATATATTTTTTTGATAATTGACACTATAAGACTATTTTGGTACTTGACAGAAATTTTAACTAATCCATTATAAATTCTCTCATTTCCATTAACTAAGAGACTAAGGATATTAAACGGGGCCTGTACATTAGGATCATGTAGGTAAGTTTGAGAACACACTATGTAAGAGATTACAAGTTGCTCTCCGACTAATAGCAACATGGTGCAAGGAACACTCAGTATCTATCAATTCTAAGAAGACAGATATGGTCCTCTTCACCAGAAAAACTGCTGTCATTAGGCCAATGCTAACTTACGGAGCTATTGCTTGGGAACGAAAAATGCTACACGCAACAGTGATTAACAAATTAAATTAAATTCAACGGATGGCTTAGATAAATATAACAGATGCCATGAAAACAACACAAACTGTTGCAATGGACTTAGTCTTTGGCATCACGGCTCTAGACATATATGTCAAAGAGGTGGCGCTGGTGACAATGATGCGACTGCTCTCAGCTGGTGCAAACCTTGATGTAGGAATGGGACAATTGAGAACTCGTTTCTAGCGGAGAGAGCTGAATGCGCTAGCCCTGCTACAGACAGGCTGCGACTCAATTGAAGCAAAGTTTGTCTTTGACAAACCTTACAAAATCATAACCAGACAGTACAGGGAGACAAAGGTGGCCAATGCATATTGAATATATACCGATAGCTCCAAAATGGAAGAAAACTCAGGATGCGAGATATACTTCAGATCACTGAACCAAAGAATAAAGTGGGTATGGGCAAAAATACCAGCGTAGTCCAGACACAAATGCCTGGTATCTCTATAGCCGAAAAGAGATAACTCAAAAAGCCGGGAAAACTATAATAATCTGCACATATAGCAGACAAGCGCTACTAACCTTGAAATGACCACGTATCATATCAGGGTTAGTAATGGAGTGTCACGAGTCACTAACTTAGGCTTCGGATAGTAATACCATCATCCTGAGTTGGCTAAAGGACATATGACTAATAGGAATAAATTTAACCACATTGCTGACCAATTGGCTGGGAAGGCAGCAGTCCTAAGAATCTTAGTACCTGCGGATCTTTTTGGTTGGTCCACTACAACATTTGCGAAAATTGTCAAATATCACTCTTATACGCCAACCTAAGAAGATTTGAAGAAAGGCAAAAATATAGACTTGCCAGGGTAACACTAAGTGATCTTGAAAAGTCAGCGTCAAAGAAGTACTTGGGAATGAACAGGAAAAATCTACGCTTGACAATTAGTTTTTAAACTGGTCATTGTCCTCCACACACTGGGGCTAGTAGATACAACTCTATGCAGGAAGTGTGAACGAGAAAATGAAATTGCAGAGCATGTCCTATGTGAATGCTCGGAGTTATCGTTAATACGAGAGTACGCATTCGGCGAGTCCTGGCCCACACCTGCCCACATAAGAGAGATGTCTCCTGGTGACTTGTCCACCTTCCTAGAAATGGCAGGATGGACAATGAGCTAAGGACGACAGCTCCCTGGAAGGATGCACAATGGGTCAATTGTAGACTAAGTGCTGTGGAACTTAACTCGCCCTCTCTACTCTACAGATATAGATACCTAAAACAGAATGGTTTAGATTTAAACAAAAAATTTTAAAGATAAACCTGTCTTTTTAGCAACTTTTTTGTGACTTTTAAAGGCAGACGACTGACATTTTCATTTTTTCTAGTGAATAATATGCCGCCCTCTTTAAAATGAATTACAGAAATTTGTTTATAGAGAATGGAGATTTTCAAATATTTTACCGGGTTTTGTGTAAGATATATCGCTACATAGCAATACTATTCTGATGGGGATGTGGGAAATTTTCTTAAAAATCATGCGTTTTCCTCTTTGATATTTTCACTCCCTCATGAGTTCTTAATAAAGAAGAAAGTTGCGAAAAGTAAAGTTTGACCAAATTTTATATTTAATTTATTATATTTAACTATTGGTCTATTAGTTTTAAATACGATTTATCTATGTGCGGAATTGTTAATAAAATAAATCTTAATATATTGTTAATTACTCATATCGCTAATGTATTTGTTGTCAATTTCTTTCTATATTTTCCTTACACTCTTTAACTTTTAGAATTGGTATATTTCTGGACCCATTATTCAACATTATTTTATAATTTTATTATATTCTCAAGATATTTGAAATATGTCTGTACTAGATAATAAAAAAATTAAAATCCTTCAGTATCCATAATAATTATTTTGTCATTAATTTTTTTTAATCCGGATGTTACACGAAGCCTCAATTTTCTTAATACCATGCTTCTTCTACTACGCAAGAATTGTTTTAAATTCAGTTGGCATGTCTTTGGTCGTTTAAAATTTTATTTGATTAATGTGGGTTGAAAAATATGAGCAATTAAGCAATTTTGTTTATAATTCTTTCATTTTTTTCTAAAACATTGTAACTTGGCAGAGTAAAACAGTTAAAATAGATGATATGAATCTAATAATTTTGTTACAACAAAACAGTAACTTAACGTATATGAAAACAGAATAGACACTTTCAAAGTACGATAGGATTGGATGATCAGTTGCGGATATTAAAAAAATAAAACAATTATTAAAAAACCAAGCAATAAAGATATATTTGAGTGATTTTAATCAAATTTGTATTCGCAAATACACATTTGTATTACCCTTATTACAAAATCAGGACGCACCCTGATTGGATGCACTCTACAACCACAACCATATACAAAAAAGGCAGCTTTTGTAAGTGCAACAATTACCTAACTATATATTTTAACTCACATGCTAGCAATATAATACTTTAAAACATTAATGAGAGACTTAAAGCTTTTCTCTAAAAACAAATACCAGAAGAGTATTGGCCAAATTTGCAAAAGGTAGAGGTCACCTTTTAAATTTAAATCAAATAATCAAGTCAATAAGAGAACTCAAAAGAGGATAACAGGAATAAAGCACTTAACGCTAGCCTGAATTTGAATCGTTTAGAAAACCATGCTGGAGTTCTTTTACCCAGGACTCCCACATGAAGAGCAGTTGGGTGATAGTTGTGCCCCTATCGCGCATCAAAGTGCTATATGGGAAGGAAAGGAATTGGAACAATTAACGCCTAAAGACTCCGATTCGCCTAAAATTTTGACATTAGCCATCTACAAGAATGTATTACACGATAGTAGACTTCTCTTGAGATAGTGGCGCCATCTAGCGGTGATGCTAAGTACCTATCGGATCTACGTACATCTGCTTCATGAATTATCGCTACGGTTACATCAAAGTCAAACAGCAGCACCTTATTTCCCTTATAACTAAGTTATAGAAGCATACCATGGGATCAGTAAAGGTACTTAAAACACTTTTTAATAAATTTTACCCAGAACAAGGTTTTAGGCAAGGAAGTATCTTTACAACTATCTGTTATAAACGGAGAACATGTTATGAGAAGAGCGCGGGAGGGATGGAAAAAATTTATCTTAATACCTAAATGCCGGAAACAATATACGGTTTGCAGGTGCTACACAACCCTCCTTAAAAGGCTCCTTTTAAACAACCAAAAAGATTTGAATAATGTCGTACGGCTTTTCAAAAATAAAAAAAAAATCATTTTTATGGGCAGAAAATACTGATACGAACTTACATAATTTGCGCCTTTAGGAATGATTTTTTCAGCATATAACAACATTTTAAACGATTGAAGAGAAAATTGTACAATGTAATATTTAAACAATTGTGATTCTTTTTACAAAAGTTATATTTGTTTAATTCTATTCTACTAATGATTTTCTGTTTGTGAAGAAAATATAGGTTTTTGATTTTATTTATGTTTTTTTAAAACTTTATGCTTTTAAAATCTTTGATTTTATTTTTTTGTCAGATTTATTCCTGAGTCTAATTATTAGCATATCTATAACGCATTTCTTGGACTGCCTTGTCTAACTCTCTTTCACATTATCTGTATTGGTCTTCTTCATTTATTACTTATACGTGTCCGGTTTTGGAAGATATACGGTACCTATTATTTGAATAGGTTTTTTATATTTAAATATTCTGATATAATTACAAACCCAGTTAATATATAGATAGTTTCATCACCCCACGTATTTACGATTTTTATATTTTTATAAATCCGTATCCGTATCACATATTCAACACCCCTTTTTTATATAAAATACATATTTTTTGGTTTTTATTTCATTAAAACAGGTAATATATGACAGGTAGACGAACAGAATTGATCGTTATTGATGGAACAGCAAAAAGGTAAAAAGGCAAAAATCACAAGGAATTTAGAAGCTAATGTGAGATTATGGAGAAGAGCTGTGGATAATAATTTTGTATTTATGAATGATAATGCCCGCCCACATAGGACCGAAACGGTTAATGACTATCTTGAGAAAGAAGGTATTCGCAGTTTGGAATAGCCTGCAAGATATCCAGACATTTTTTTTCTTTAACACCTGTGCGGTGTTGGTATACTGCTATCTGGTTACTAATGACCAATTATGTTATTTTTTGACCTAACTTAATAAACAGCAACTACTTAAATCTACATAGGGCTTACCCTATGGCTTACTCTTATTTTATCTAATAACTAATTACTACAACTAACATGCAATAACTTTACAGCACTATACTCTGCGTTTTACATGAAACTGTTACACAATTACATTAACTCAAATGGTTTTGTCCTTATGAGTCTTCTCTTTAGTTCATTGTTGTCGAGAAGCTGGATTGCCGCGACATTCACATGACTATGCAGCCTCTGCTAGTGACTTGCTGCTGTTTTCTTGATTATTTGGATCACAGTTTCCATACCCAGGTCCTGGTGGAGGTTGCTGTTACGGATATACGGATATACGTAGGAGCAGCAACAACGTTTCTCAGTACTTTGTTTTGAAATCTCTGGATAATATGTAGATTACTAGCTTTGCTACAGCCCCAGAGTTGGCACCCATATACTCATACTGGCCTCAATACTTGCTTGTAGATGAATAATTTATTAAAAATTGATAATGTTGAATTTTTTCCAATCAGGCAATACAATTTCTTATATCTAATATCAAGCTCCCCTCTTTTCTTTTTAACATAGACTTTCCAGCGCAGCTTCGTGTCTAGGATGATGCCCAAGTATTTTGCTTATGTTGCATAAGGATCTTGGGTATCATTTATTTTAACTGGTAATTTTTTTTTCTTTATTTGTAAAGTTTATTCGCTGTAAAGTCTCATTTAATTTTATTCGCCGCCATTTTCCGGTCCAGTTATGTATTTTATTTACTGATAGTTGCAACTTATCAGTCGCTTCTTCACTAGTGTCTACTATCGCTAGTATGGCTGTATCATCGGCGAAGGTGGCAATAGTGTTTTGTTCCAGCTCTGGAATGTCACACGTATACAATAGGTACAGGATCGGACCTAAGACACTCCCTTGTGGCACGCCAGCTTTAATCTCCCTTAAGTCGGTATACACTTCTTCTTGTTTTACTCTGAAATATCTATTCGCAATGTATGATTCCAAGATTTCTGAGTACTGTTTAGGCAAGAAAGTTCTTAGTTTATAGATTAAACAATCATGCCAGACTTTATCAAACGCCTGTGCTACGTCTAAGAAGATTGTAGAGCAGACTTTCTTTTCTTCTAATGTTTTTTCTATTATATTCGTTATTCTGTGAACTTGATCTATAGTGGAATGTTGATTTCTGAAATTAAATTGATGATTTGGTATAAGATTTTTTCTTTCTATTATTGGTTTTAATCTTTTCAATAGAAGTTTTAAGTGACTAAGAATAGTGATATTGGTCGATAGGATGTCACTTCATTAGGAGATTTATCTGGTTTGGCGATCATAATGACTTCGGCTACTTTCTAGAGTCTGGGAACATATCTCAATCTAAAAGCAGCATTAGGTATGTCAGCTTCACTATGGCTTTTCTTGGAAGATTTTTCCATAGTTCTCCTGTTATGAGACTATATCCTGCAGCTTTCTTAGGATTTATATTCTCTTTTATTTCGGTTGATACTTCTCTAAATGATGTCAACATTATTCTTTCTTCAGTTTGGAGTGGTTCTTCTTATCTCAGTTCTTCACCATTATTGTGGTTGGGTTTGAACATGCTTTTTAAATGATCTGCAAATCGTTCTGCTTTCTGTTCGTTACGTCTAGCCGAGTTGCCGTTTTCCAACTTAATAGGAGGAGAATGAATAATTGGTCTCTTCATTTTTTTGTTGCTTTCCATAAAGAATAATCTGTGTTCTGGTCAGCTGTTAAATTACTAAAAAAAGAATTAATTGTTGAATTTTTTATATTCTGTATCTCTCTTTTTAGTTTTTGTGTAGCATTATTTAGACTAGTTTTGTCTCGTGGAGCTCTGTATTGCTGCCATTTTTTTCTTAACTTCCTTTTTTCTACTATGAGTTCTCTGATTTCTTTTGAATAGTTGTTTCCTTTTATTCTAGAAGTTATTGTGGGAGTATTTTCCCAAGCTACCTGTTGGATATTTTTTATAAAAACTTCTAATTCGTCATCAAGTTGCCTCGCGTTTCTCAATAGCACAGCAAGAATAATTTTGTGTTAAAGTTGTATTTTGAAGCTCGCCTAGTCAGTTTTTTTTATTAGTCAATATTGGATTGAACACTTTTTTAATCACTGTATCACCAATCATAGTTAAAATTATCGGTGAGTGATCAGAGTTCATGTCCCAGCTGTCATTGATATCCAGATAGTTAGCTGAGATATTTTTGGAAATAATGAAATCTATCAGGTCTGAAATTTTGTTCCTATCGGTAGGCCAATATGTTGGTCTACCAGTAGAGGTTACTTCACCCTTTTGTTCCTTAACAGATGACAATAGTTCTTTTCCTTTAGTTGTAGTTAGCCTAGAGCCCCAGTGGGTATTCTTTGCATTAAAGTTGCCACCGATGATGTATGTTTTTTCTAAAGTGTTCATAAACTCTTTATATTGTTCTCTTTTAATGGAGTGTCTAGGAGGACAATATATCGAACTCATATTTACGGTTTGTTTTCATCTTCACGCAGACTGTTGTAGTTTGTATGTGATCAGTTGTATATTTTAATTCCTTATGATGCAATATGTTATCTTTAATTATGATAGCGCTTCCTCTTTTAGCTGCATTATCTGGGTGTACAGTAGAATATACTCTATACTCCCTAAAGTTTCCATATGACTGTTTAGTGAAGTATATTTCAGAAACTAGACACAAATCAATTTTCTCAATATCTAGTACTGCTTGCAACTCAATCTGATGTTGTGACAGTCCATTTGCGTCCTTAGCCATCTCTGATTTTCGGAATAGCTCCTTTAGCGGTATGCACTTGTCGGGTAACTCTGATATCGATTTAAGTTATTTTGATATTAATCTTGGTGAGCTTTTCCAATATCATTTTTAATTTAATACCAGTTTCTTTTTCTTGTCGCGATGATGCATGTATCCTTGCATTCCTTGTTACATCGCTGTAACTTCTATTTGCACTGACCTCTGCCGTTTTTAGTTTTTTGCTTTCAATAACTCTATGGGGCGCTTTTATAACATTGTCTTTGTTTATTCTCTCGTTTCTCATTGTTTGTAATTTTTTAGCTACATATCATCCGCGGTAGTTTGCAGGATGGTTTTCTCCACAATGAACACATTTTGGTTTATCTTCCGGTGGTTTTTGGTAATCTTTAGTAAGGTGTTTACCAATACATTTTACACATCTTTGATTCTTTTTACAGTTTTTCTACGTGTGTCCGTAAGCGTGACATTTTTTACATTGTGGGACTAATCTGGAACTCCTTAATGGCTCGATTTCAACTATCGTACTAAGTATGTCTGTAATGCCGTAAATTCTATTTATATCTTTATCCTATCTAAATGTTAGAATGAACATATCTAGTTGTTTTTAGTTTTTCATTTGAATTTCTTGTCAGTTTAAATGACTTTATATTGTCGTTTTTGTAGGTCTTTTACTATTTCCTCCAGTGGCCATCTGTGATGTAATTTCTTAACAACAACTCTAATTGGCATCCCTTGATTATTTTTATAAGTGTGGTACGAAAGGTTACTCGTATTTAATTTCTCTATTAAAGCTCTGTAATGATCGCTATTAGCTGTATTTTAATTTTTATATTAATTTTTATAACTTCACTGTTTATGATTTTCATAGTGAAGGTAATACCAGGCTCAGTCAGGAGCTTGCTCAGGTCAACAGCACTTTGAAAACCTTCTACTACAACCGGAGTTTGTGGTTTTGGTTTTTTAATTTGTGTTTCTGCACTTGATTTTTACGGAGAGAGAGATAATGAGGTATCCATTTTACGTTTTTTGTTAGTTTTCCTGTTTTCGGTCCTTATCCAGCCCGTTTCATATGCTAAATCTTCTTCATCGGTGATGTATTCAAGGTTATCTGCTTTTAATTTCTTCTGAGATTCATCAGAACTTGCAGTTAACCCTGTATGTTGTTCGGCTTTTTCCAGCTATGCTAATCTCTTTTCCATCTTCTTCTTCTTACGATGCCTATCCGTTCCGGATGTTGGCGATCAAAGTGGCTATCCTAACTTTGCTTGATGTTATTCTGAATAGTCCGGTTGTCGATGTATTAAACCACTTTCTCAGGTTTTGAAGCCAAGATATTCTTCTTCTCCCTGGTCCTCTCTTTCCAAATACCTTGCCCTGAAGAATGAGTTGCAACAAGCCGTATCTCTGTTCATTCCTCATAACATGGCCAATATATTCTAGTTTGCGCTCTTTGATGGTGTTAATAATCTCGCATTCCTTGCCTATTCTACGTAGGACCTCAACATTAGTCACACGATCCACCCTCTTTTCCATATCAGCGATTATTTGACTCAACCGTTGATTATTAATATTAAGTCTCTTAACATTTTCTTCTGACTGACACCATGCATTATAAAGCGACTGCTCTTTTGTGAACGTTGTGTATTCTCTGCGAACATCGCATTATTTTGTTGAAATAGTAGTGCGTCCGTTTCGGTATAAATAGGAAACAATATAAATATTTAAATATTTCGATTACCTAAGTCTACTTAAAAAAAAACTACGTAAAACACATGAAGATAGGACGTCTGAGGTGGGTAGGCCATGTAATGCGGCTGGAGCAAACCGACCCAGTTAGAAAAACGCTCCTTGATAGACCTATTGGTCAAAGAAGAAGAGGAAGATCCAGAACAAGATTCCTAGATAACATCGATCAAGATATGAGAAATGTGAAAATACGTGCTTGGCGGAGGAAGGCAATGGATAGGGACGACTGGAAAAAAAATTTTGGGGAGGCTAGGACCCACACAGGGTTGTAAAGCCAAAATGATGATGATGAAGTCTACTTGAATTTATCGTGATAGCTTACAGCCATGGCCATTGATATCACTTACGACTAATGATAGCTTAATTGCTACTTAATTACCACAGATTAGATAGCGGAGCTCTGAATACGTCTATACATTTGGACGGTCAAATGAATAGTTCATATCCAGACATGAACCCCATTGAACATGAATGGGATGTGCTCTCCAAAGCTGCTCATGTCCGAAGGAATCCTCCTAGAACCCATAATGAACTTACAATTGCCTGTAAAGAAGAATGGGAGAATCTGCCAGAGAAAATGATTGATCCTCTTAGCAGTATTAAAAACAGTTATTGGTGGAAATATACGATATTAAAATGGTTAAATACATTTTAATTAGAAATAAATTTTTTAGTTTTTAATTTTTTATTAAAAAAAAAAACAGTATCTCTTTTAAAACAAGAAATATAATGTCAACGTTATCATATTTTTTATAAATGATCTATAACAGTAGTTTCTGAAAATAATACCGAAAAGTTTGGGTGGTGCATAACTTTTGAAACTATGTATATTTACAACTTTCGCTATGGCCTGGCCATTTATCATTAAACAATGCCTTATACAGCGAACAATTTAACTTTCAAAATTTTGCTGCTGTTAATGATACGGAAATATGATATGAATATTTATGAAATGTCTTAATTATCTCGACGACCCCTTGTATGATTTATGTAAATCTTAGATTTTTGTAATATGACAGATCTTATGGTAATATAAGCAATATTGTCTGATTTTCTCTTTTTCTAATAATATAAAGCACCTTGTTATTTCCAACAGATTATTTTTAACATTTTGGTTTCAAATCGATAAAAAATATCTAACATTTTTTTTTTATTTACGCTGTAACCACCAGGGTTATTAGCGACCTAAATATATAATACAGGTAAAGTTAGAAAAAATTACAATAATTGATACAGTCCTGAGTCTTTAAGATAACTTATTGTGTTTTTAATGTTCATGTGTGCTTCTTTTTTGCTGCTTCATATGTTTTGCACTGAGTTAGTATATACTTCACGGAGAGTGTTACTTGACAATTTTCACACATTGGCGGCACAGTTCGCGTAAAGAGGTGTTTATGTGTAAAGTTACTGTGTCCTAGTCGCAAACGTGTTATTCTCACTTGGTCCTGTCTATTCGCTGTGGGTTGGAGCCACGGTTTCACTAATTGTTTGATTTCCTTGAGTTTATTTTGTGATGCACTCCACTTATTTTGCCACGCACTTAACACTTTATGTTTTATTTCTGACTTAAAGTCATCTGAAGAAACCTCATTAATAAGAATGGAGTCCTGGCTGAAGGATGCTAAGCGTGCTAGTTCATCTGCTTCTTCATTTCCTTGTATACCTGAATGTGATGGAACAAACATGAAGTCAACAGTGATCTTATTATTATTTAGAATCTCTATTTCTAATTTGATATGTGAGACAATTGGATTATTGGTATATAAACGTTTGATAGTGTGAAGTGAGCTTAGTGAATCGGTTATTATGAGAAACGGGGACTGTTTCGACTCTTTTATGTGGATAAGTGCTTGTAATATTGTAAACAACTCCGCAGTATATGACGAAGTAATGGGCTTGAATTTAAATTTTAAGGATGTATTAGGTGTAAGGATGGCTGCACCAACACCGTCTGAAGATTTGGATGCGTCAGTGTATATCTTATAGTGATTTTTATAAGTTTCCATTTCTGTTAAGAATGATTGTTTGATCAGGTCTGTTATAGTCTCACGTTTTTTATATATACTAAGGTTAGTATTAATCTTGGGAATTGGTATTAACTAAGGTAGACAAGTTAGGAAATTTGTTGGGAGAATTTTAGTAAATTTAAGATGTAGGTCATGAAGGTTTCTTCTAACTCTTTCGTAAAATGGTGGATCTAGTCTTGTTGTAGAGAAAGTGTCTTGAAATCGATCTGTGAACGTATTGGTATAAGTAGGGTGTTCTTTATTACTAGCTATTTTAGAAGCATATGAGAGAGAAAGGTATTTGCATCGTAAATATATCTAACATTATTTATATAATATTATCTATACCTTATACGATAATGACAGTTACACTTAAAACTGTCACACAAATTTGTGTCATATTCGCCTAGGTTAAGACGACTATTATTGAATAAACTTGTAATTTGAATAATCTTTAGTAGTTGAAACCCTATCAGATCTCCCATAACAAGGTCTACCATCTGCAAATTAGTAAAAGTTTAAGAAAATGGTGTACTAAAAGGTTTACAAAAACAGTAGCTGAGAAGAAGTTTTTAAATATTTTTGTCGTGTAAAAAAATATCCAACAACTTACTGAAAATATTGTAGGGGAGTATCAAACCGGTTTCCGATAAGGAAGATCTACAACTGACCAGCTATTCATAGTGAAACAAATTCTAAACCAATCGTATGAATACGACATTGACGTCCACAACATATTCATAGATTTCAAACAGGCCTACAACTCAATTATTAGACAAAAGTTATACCATATATTGCATAGCTTGAATATCCCTTAAAATACATCCCACTAGTAAAAGCAACAACGGACTCACTTAGAACTTTTCAATAGTCAAGGGACTCTAACAAGGAAATGGGCTGGCACCGACACTATTTAACCTAACTCTTGAATATGTGATGATAAGACAGCCGAATATAGAAAGGGGTTATCTCTTAACAAATAAATCAATACGGATTTCCGCCTATGCCGATGACATTAGTATCATGTCTCACAGAACAGAAGAGTCGGCAGAAATATATTCATTATTATAAACAGAGGCAGAAGAGATGGGACTAGAAATAAATATTCAAAAGACAAAAAACTAACACAGGCAAGAGGTAGGGGAAACAGACCCACAGTTGAATTACATTGAATACAATAATTATATTGACTACAATGAAACTGTAGACAGTTTCACATATTTGGGAATCAAATTAAATACGGATGGAACAGAAAAACCAGAAATTCAAAGAATAATAGTAGACAAATTCGAATGTAATTATAAGTACGAATTGTTTCTTATTACCTGTGTCCAATTGTTCTTGATCGACGATGATAAAATAAAATGTCGAAGTCGTGGAGTAAAATATAGTTTTATTGGCAGCTTCTGAATTATTACACTCTAGTTGTTGTTAAGGTAAAAATTTATAATAGACTGCGACCCAAACTAGTCCCAAAGCTATATTTATATTCTCACTAAAATGCTACGATTTATCAAATAAGTGTATTGCCCTCTGCATAGAACCTATGACTTTTGAAAGCTGGCAAATTTAATTTGAACCGAGGATATGATTGCAGGCCTCTATATATATTACACAATCTATAGTTTGCAGGAAGTTGAACAAACTGTAACTAAGCTACTAACCGATATGTTTCACAATTATACACGGTAAAACTATACAAATTTCAGGAAATTAAGATGAATGTGAGCTTACAAATTAATACACTAATTTGTGATTGAACAAATAGTAAAAGAAAACAAAGCTTACTTTTTTCGTTTATGTCTTTTGCTCCAAAATCACACACTGGAGATCGAAAATCAGAGTCTATAAAACTATTATCAGACCAACAGTATGCTATGGATGCGAGACATGGGTGACGACAAAATACACAAAACGAAAGCTGGAAGTCTTCGAACGAAAAGTCCTAAGGGAGATATTTTGACCTATTAACGAAGACGGAGTATGGAGATCCAGGTACAGCCATGAATTCTAGCAACTGTTCAATGAGGCACCGATCTCAGAATCCGTTAAACTTCAGAGACTTAGATGGGCTGGTCATGTACTGAGAATGAAGACCGGAAGATTGCCAAAAAGGACTAGATAGTAAAATTTAGGGTGCAAGACTAAAAGGGAGGCCACGGAAAATGTGGAAGGATGAAGTGGCAGCGGACCCACAAAATTTGCTAAAAGTGAAAACCTGGAGAAGATCGGCGCAGGACCAGCAACGTTAGAAGCATAGTTTGGGGGAGACCAAGGCTCGATTTGGGCTGTAGCTTCATTGTAGAGAGAGAGAGAGAAAAAGAAAATCTACATTTAGGTAAAAAAGGAGAAAACTGTAGAAAACACAGAATAATGGCAGTTAAAGCAGATGCTCAAATTGTTGTACGTTCGCATCAATAAATTATGCAAGGTAATCCTAAAAGTATTCGTTCTGCAACACGTTTACTCATAAATTCTTCTTATCTTTAAAGCTGTCTTTTAATACCCGAATATTGACAGGTTTTGTTTAAATAAAGGTAGATATACCTAAAAAAAAATACTTTAGATGATTTATATCGGGTGATTGCAGGTCATCATCACCATCAACAGCTACTTTATCCATCGTCGAATGTAAGCCTTTCTTAGGTGTGTCCATTTATTTCTGTTAGTTGCAAGTAACATTGGATAAAACGACGCCTTTCAATCCATCTTCTGGGAAGCACCTTTTTGAAGCGAAGCTTCTATACTGACGTTTTATTACTTTTTCCGTAGTAAAATGCTGAAGAAAGCGTCACGAAAGAAGCGACACGACACGCAAGCGTCACAAAAGTAACGCCACGAAAGACCAGCTCGTAGTTTGCAGTCACAATAAACAGTTGGAAGACTCTATTTGCGAAGACTAGAGTTCGTTATACAATATACAAACTTTTTTAATTTTATTAAAATCTATAAAAAATCTAAAAAAAGTAATAAATAATTAAATGATTTTATTTACGTTTAAAAATATTACTTATATAATATCAATACAGAAAATATAGTACGAAGCTTCGCGCTAGTCTACAGTACCGCCTACTGTACAATTTTTTTGGCAATATATAAGTTCACATGAACATTGATTTTGCAGTCCAATACTGTTGTTTGAAATATTGCTATTGTCTGAATGATTTCAATGTATACATAATTGTGTTTGCAAATTCTGTACGTCTATCATAATTGTCGTCTGACAACTCTTGAACAAATTTGAAGGAATTTATCATCATGTAAATTTCTTATTGCCGATGTTTGTAACGCAAGTGTCTTGGATATTTGACATTATTTGATGCAGACATGAATACTACCATAAGATCAGCCATATTACAAAATTCACAAAAACCAAAATCTTTACAAATTGAGTCTGTTCTTTATTGCAACAACAGTGTTATGTTTTTACCTTTCTGAGTGCTCAGAGAAATAATTTATACATCTTATGGAGGTAGTTGATTTCTAATACTAATCCAACAAGATCTTATTCTCTGACGTTCTTGTTAGCCTAATGTCTAAAAAAGGAATACATACTTTGTTCTTGCTTAACCTCAACGGTAAATTATTGTAGGTGTTTGTGAAATTCATAATCCATAAGTGTCATAAAGAATCAAACGTCAAGTTTAAGTCAAACTGTTCGCCAAAATAATGTGACTCATACAACCATCCTAAGGTGTCTTTGCAAAAAATATTATTTACTTGATGATTCAGATGATTCAGATCGTAGAATGGATTTCTGAAAAATAATGATGAAAAAGCTGAACAGAAATGAAATAACTGTTGAAACAATTTTTTTTTGATGAAACAATGTTAACATTGAACAAGGAGGGGGTAAACAAACAAAATTGTCTGTATTGTGGAGAATTTAGTAGATATTGCATAGATATACTGTAGAAATTGCGAAGAATAGCGTGGAAACGGAGGAGATTTCTCATTGAATGCGTGAGGCACATACTTAGTGTCCTCAAAAGATGAACGTTTGGGCTAGTATTATAGGTGATCATATTATTGCTCCTGTATTTGTAGATGGAAATTTAATAGCCAGAAAATATTTAAGCTTGATTAGAAACGAAGTGATTTCTACGTTGTCTAGCTTATATCCCAATACAATAATAAATCCGAACCTACTGAATTAAAACGTCTGCTTCCAGCAGAAATTGGCAATATCCTATTATGTTTTATTGGTAAGAACTTACTTAAACGAAATCTTCCCTAATAAATGAATTGGATGAAGAGGTACTATTGTGTGATCAGATAGATCATTGGATCTTACGCCCTTGATCTTTTTTCCATGGGGTTATTTCAAAAACCAAGTATGTGCAACACAGCCAACTAGCATTACAGTCCTCAAAAAAAAGATAACTAGATTAATAGGAAATGTTTGACCTTATAGTTTAAAAATTGAAACGACTTCTATACAAGACTGTGATATTGCCAGAAAATTATAAATAAGTTCAAAATTTTATCTCGTATTATTCATAAGAGACCTTAGATGGTATAATAGTTCGTTGAGATAAGGTAACGATCTATTATGCATAAAGATTATGGGCTATGCTATACTTGCATAAATTACCCTGTATATTTAAATTTATGTTTAAAAAGCGCACATTTGAATACAAATGTTGACAAGTAACAGCTTTTTTATAATATGCTGAAATATGAACACAAACAACTTTATTTCATGAGTGGTTTCCACGTCGTATACAAAAAAAATGGCTTAAACTCTTTATGTGGGGCTTTACTCTTTGATAGGGGCAAATATTGAAAAAGCATATAATTTGTTGTATATTATTATGTATTATCTTTATTGCATTCTGAATCACCTCGTATGATTAAGTATAGCAAAAAGAAGTCCGTAAGACCATATCCGTCGGTGTGTCGATTCAAATTAAGTCGGAAATTATGATAATTGAATAAAAGTAGTTTCTACATCTCGATGAAGAGGATCACTTTGTGTTTTGTTTTGTTCTGTGTTGGCCGTCGCTCGTTTTGACCTCTGAATGGAGAAGTTGAACTTGCACTCGACGTCAAACAAATGGGCTCTTCAATTAAAAACTACCTTCGGGTATTTGGTGTCTTTTATTTAGTCGTTAATAAGCAATTGATATGATCTACTTCCTATTTATGTTTATATTTTTCTTGACAGAAGAAATGTGAATAAACGTGACGGAATTTATTAATTTGTACCTTCGAACGAATAAATAATTAAAAATATTTTTATATTAGTTAGGCTCCCAGTTTTTTCAGTAATACTTAATTTTTAGTATAAAGAGACAATTTATAATATATGTACAGGGTATTTCTTTAATAATTTAAAAAAATATAATTGTCGATTTCTGGGCTCCAAATGGGAAAATGCTCCTTAGGTACTAAGTTTTACCTCCTTATAAAAGGTTCTTCTTCTTATTCTTCCTTTATTGGGTAATATCCCAGGGGATAATTTGCTTAGCTAATTCAGGTGGGATATTCTCAGCTTGCTCTAGACAATCGAATATCCCCATATAACACTAAATTGAAATTATTTTATATTGAATGAACACTGTGTTAAAACTTCTTCTTCTTGGGCAAACAGTTAGTATAGGAAAGACAATACAACACAGGATAAAACTTTCTCACTTGGGGGTAGCAACCAAGCTGAACACATTCCAAAAATGCTACCATAGGATGATAGTTAGAGAATCCAGGTCTAAAAAAAAAGAGAGGAATTTGCAAGGTTATGTTATGGTAGAATATAAGAAAGGAATATATTATAGGTTGATTTTAGCTAGATTAAAAAAATTAATCAACAAATTTGGTCTTTGACGATTAAGGTTGGATACGAGAGAGCCAATCTCTGTAGGAGTTTGTAGTTTTGTTTTAACCAATTCTTTGTGGAGTTCAAAATTTGGAGAAATGTTTATTGGACACTCTAGGATAATATAACCCACAGAGATCCTATTTGACCATATTCACAGTATGGATTGTCCAGAGTACCTATGCTGAATAAATGAACTGGAGTGAAACAATGTCCTGTTCCATTCTAATTATCAAGGTGATATGCCTTCTGTCTTTATAAGGAAATTGACTGAACCATGATGATTTGTTCCATTTATTGACTATTTTACTATAAAATCTCCTTTTTATCCGCTTGAATTCCATTCTTGTGCCCATCTAATCCAAATTAGCTTTTTAATATAAAATAAGTAGTTTGAATAATGCAATTTAACTTTTGCTGGGATTTTAGTTGTCTTCCCATGTTTGCCAATTTGTCTGCAATACAATTCCCCTTAATAAATATCTGAATGCCCTGGAATCTATGCCAGAATAATATTGATGTTCTGTTTATTGGCTTCTATAATCCCCTTTTGGTCAAGAGGTATGTTCAGTTTCCATTGAGTAAGATGTATTCCCTATCTTTTGGATAGCACTCTTATAATCAGACAAGATTAAGGCCTATTGATATCCTTCTCCAAGTTAAATTGAACCGCATGATTAATTGCAATAATCTCTGCAGTAAAAACTGCGTAGGGAGTTTACTATACCTAGTATGAATATTCAGTCTGGACAAAAAACACCAAATCCTGCTGAGCCCTTACTATCAACTGACCCATCTGTAAAGATTATAGTGTGAAGTGGATTATCAAATGAGATTTTTTGAAATTGAATTAATGCATGCTCATCACCTTTGATTGTACATTCCTAATAGGGATAGAAGTTAATTGATATTCTAATTCTAAATTACGGCACGGAAATAAGTCTCTAGAAAATAAATTTGGGGTATGTTGAAATTTATTCATGATGGAAACTAAGAGGGGAATACTTTTTTTATTTCAGTAATTATGATTTGTTTGCATTGATATCTGTAATTAAGTCAAGGCAAAAATTATTGGATTATTAATTAGCATAAGATTTTTTTGGGAGGAACTTAGAATTAAGCCATTCCCATCTGTACTAGAGAGGAATTTGACCACTTTCACCTAAAAATGCATCAATAGGGGTAGATCTCATACATCCTGTTATGATACGAATACTCTTATATTGTAATTTATCTAACCTGTTGACTAGCGCCTTAGGATAATCTGATAATATTTGACATCCATAATCTAAATGACTCTGTATCAAACCATTATGAACTATCTGAAGAGTTTAAGGAGCACTACCCCTATATGTTCCACATAGAGCTTTCATGAACTTCAAGCTACGACTTACTTTTAATTCTATTAAATCCACATATGATTTCGACTTTAGGTTTTTTTGCATAACTACCCCTAAATATTTCAGAGTATCCACCCATTCCGAGGATTAACTTTACGATTACCTTTTTAAAATATAACTACTGAAGACTTATTGTAAGATAGATTAAAGTTGTGTTCTAACGTTGGCAATCAACGGTTCTAATAATCAGAGATCCATCCATTCCATTAACAAGTTCAAAGAATTAATTAATTTAAGTAGATCAGCCCCACTAACCAAAATAACCAAATCATCTGCATGATGTGTTAGATTACAACCATTAAGAATAATCTCATATAAAGGTAGGGAATACAGATTAAATAACATTGGACTTAGAGGGGAGCCCTGAGATAAGCCCTGATTAATTTTTCTTGGACCATGAATTTGACTAGTTTTATCCTTTACATAAATACTACGATCATTTAATATAGAATAAATGACATTTGCTAGTTGAATAGGAATGATATATTTAATTAGTTTAGAGTATAAAAGAGAGATCTTGACACTATCATAAGCTGCTGAAATATATAGGAAAAGTCCTACGGTAAATTGATTTAATGAAAATCCTTGTAGTATTTTAGAATTTAGTAATGAAATGCATTCCATGCAACTACTTTCCCTTCTAAAACCAACTTGCAATGGATTTAAAATATGATTATGTTCTAAGAACCACTCAATTCTGTTTGTAATTAATGTTTCCAGCATTTTACCAACGCACGATGAAAGAGCAATTGGCCTATAATTAAGTGGGTCAGTCCTTTATATGTTTAACAATAGGTAATATAACCGTTTGTTTCCACGAGATAGGAACCTGTCACTTCCGGATACATTTATTAAATAATTGAATAATTAAGAATAATGATCCAGAGTGCGGGAAATTTTTTAACAAAGAGTATGAAACCTGATCAGGACCCACAGCAGAATCAGTTTTAGAAGGAAGAGTATTGTGATATTCATCAAATGATATAAATTTCTTAGAATACTATAGAGGACCAAAAAGTAATTCAAAATCTCCAGAAATAGGTGAGCGATTCAAATTTCCTAGGCTACCTCCTCAGGTGGCAATTGAGATAAAAGAGACAATTTACTATCAGAAACCTTGTTAATTTTATTCCAAATATCTTTAAGGGGAGTATTTCTATTTAGTTTGCTACAAAAGGATCTAAAGCTCATTTTTCGCTTTAATTTTAGAAATTTTCTAGCTTTCGCTATGAATTTTTTAGCCTCTATGTAGTTTTCAACACTAGGAGAATTTTTAAATGTATTAATAGCTAAATAATATATAGAACACTCATCCTATCAGTGCTGACATATGGGTCAGAAACATGGACCATCTCCAAAACAGACGCAAATCTTCTGCTCGTCTTCGAAAGGAAGATACTAAAAAGAATAATGGGCGCATTCTGTGAGAATGGTATTTGGAGAAGGCGATATAATTTCGAATTGTACGAGAAGTATAAAAAAATAGTAAATGGTAGAGATGTAATATCCTTCATAAAAATAGGTAGGCTTAGATGGACTGGACATGTGTCAAGAGCAAATGAAAATTGCCCACCCAGACGAACTCTATTATCGGTCCCAGTGGGAAATAGGAGTAGAGGCAGACCACGACTGAGATGGAGGGACGGTGTGGACAAGGACGCAAGGAAAATCGGCGCGGCAAATTGGCAACGGTTGGCGATGAACAGAAACGACTGGCGAAATAGACTGGGGAAGGTCAAGGCTCAACTAGAGCTGTAGCACCACTGATGATGATGATGATTAATAGCTAAAACTCTCTTTTGTATTATATGAGCACATGAATCATCTCACCATGGGATGTGATATTTTTTGTTATGAGAGGAGGTCCAAGGAATTAATGTGTCTGCCACTGATGATATATATATTTGATACAATTTTTAGAGTCCTCAATTGAAAACGATGAGAAAATAGACTCTAGTTTTTCATGGAAAGAAAACCAATCAGCCTTTTTGAAATTTCTTCTTTTACAAACCTGATTAGAATCCTGTGTTAGGATGCCGACATAGCATAGAATGGATGATCAGTAGATCCTGTATCTGGAATGGTAGTCCATCTACTAATTTTAAGTGCCACATCTGTCGAAGCCAATGACAAGTCAACTATTGATTTGCTGCCACCAGAATAAACCAATCTTGTTGGAGAAACATCATTAAAAAAATAACTGAAGATCTTCTTGCAAAATATTTCTGCTATTAACACTATCTCATGAGCTTCCCCATGCTCTATAATAACAATTTAAATCATTCATGATAAGTAGAGGTCTATTGATAGAGTTGAACAAGGAAGACCAGCATGTTTTGGAAAAGAGATTATTCAAAGGGCAATACATATTTAATATATTTAAAATATACATAGGTAAAAAGGAGAATTGAAATTAAACATCTGAATTAAAACCAGGATTGTTAATATGAATATCCCAAAAATCTATATTGTATTTGATAAGGGTAACTAAGTCCCCATATTCGTCAGCTCGATCCTTTTCGATAATGTGGTACTCTCTGCATCTAATTATGTGCTGGTTAGATAGACAAGATTCACTAATGAGGACAATATCAGAGTTATAGTCTTTAATAAGAACTTTTAAGTTATCAACATTGATGTTATATGATCTTATATTCCATTGTGTCATAGTAAGAGGGGCGCGATGATTGAAAATATAAAATGTTAAGAAAAGGTGTGTACCAGGTCAAGACGAGAGGAAAATCAGTATTATGAGTCCTCCGACCCAGATACCTCCATCCCTTTTCGCTCCTGACTACATACACTTTTGTTTTTATGATTACCAATCTTTACATTTAATCCAACATGATCCTCAGGAGAACTATAATTTTTATTAATCAATTCACCAATAAATGTCATAATCAAATCCCTGTGATTTTGATTGAGAGCATTAATATAGCCTGATTTAAATCTCTTTGGGTCTGAGAGTTATTGATAAAGTGACTAGGAGATTTTTTGGGGGATCTCCCATTAGCCTTGTTCAATACTTTAGAATAAGAACTTTGATCAAAGCCTACATTTAATGGTCTTTTCCTTTTTAATGGAGTGGAATTTGTAATCTTACTGTAGGAAACAGAATTTGAAGAAAGAGATGTAGCAATGTTTGTATTTTGAGAACGATTTCCGAAGTGAAAATTGAAACGTCAATAAACGTAATTTAACCTTTAATTGTGGCTTATTCCCATTTAAATAGTAATTAATTTAAAATGCCACAAGAAAATAGCTTCAGAACAATAACTGATCTCCTCTCTTGAACTGAAATACTATTTGCAGAGGATAGATTATTTACAAGATTGGGAAAATTCTTATCGTTCAACTTTGGTTCAGATGTTTGCCTTGGAATGTTTTGGTTAGCTTCGTAATAGGATAAGTTGGCAAACGACAAACGACATGAGTTCCTTAATACTCTTTTGTCTTTTTCTTTCTTTACATTCAGGATGTCTAGAGTCGTGATCTGTTGTTTTATAGAACATACAAAACCTACTGCACTCTACAAACGAGAAAGAATCATGATTTGCACCACATGCAGCACATCTGTTTTTTCCCTTACATTGAGAAAGATAATACCCATATAAAAGACAGTTATTACAATGGAGAACTGGACTAACAAAAGGGATCACCCTCATAGACAGACCATAAATTTCAATTTCTTTGGGGATATTCCTTCCTGAAAAAGTTAAATAGATAGTACCTATAGGGATGAAAATGGTTTCTGAATTATCTTGCATAACCCTTCTTTTCATTCTTCTAAGAGAGATAACTCCTCTGACAATACCTTTATAAGAAATAAGATGAGTGGGAATGAAAACCTCATATCCTAATTTTTCCCAGTCCTTCCTAAGGACAAAAGAATTGGCAGATTGTCTGTCCTTGAATACTACTCCAACCCTATTTTTTCCCTTTCTATCAAACTAAGCAATCTCTTTCAGTTTTAAATTAAAGACAGTCTTAGCAACAGGTTAAGATAGTTACCCACATTACTATTTTTACTCTGAACAAAGACTTCAAAGGGCTCCAAATTTGATTCAAAATAAACTTTTTTCTTTAATGTTTAATTTTTCCATTGCATTATTTTGAGACGCATTTTTACTTATATTGGGGTCCGGATCAGGTGGCCGGTCAGAAGAAATTTCATCCTCCATAATGGCGAACGTTAACTAGATTTAAATCTACCAAAAGGTTTAGATGTTGGTTTACGAAAACGATTAGAAAATATATAAAGGAATAGTATCACAAAGAAAATGTTAGTAAGGCTCTTACTTGTATTTTGTAGGAAAAATTCAGCAATTTCTTCGAACACGAGTCAACCATTCACCATCAAAATTCGAAATAAAGCTTACAAAAGGTTTTATTTACAAACCTGAAAACAATAAATTTGTACCCAGTACTTTAAAACTTTTTCACATATCTTTGTCATACTTGGCAGAAAATGTAATTGCTGTACACCCTACTAAATTATACTAAATAAATCTTTCTAACTTTAAACAGAGGCGTACGACAGGGGGAAGTGAATGGTTGACCCTTCCCAAATTCTACTCCACTTGCGGAATTGCTATTTTAGCGCAATTTCTCTTTAATACATTCAATTTAAATAATATGATTTTCATCCCTAACGATGTCATTATTTTTCGAGATATGTGAATGAATGTTGAATATTGATATATTAAATACGTCGGTTTTGTTGGGTCATAGGATTGCATTTATTAAGCAAATGAAATTTTTATCGCTATTAACAAAAAAACACACAATGTTATTTATTAAAATTTTGGAATCAAATAGATGCATTCAAAATTTAAAAATAAATTGTGGTTCTAAAAAGAACCATTTTGTCTAATCTAAATATAAGAACAATAATAATATCACGAAAATAACGAAAAAACACATTTTAAGTAAACCTTTTATAACAAATGTTCAATGTATTCACACACAAATGTTCACCTCAATTACTACTGTGGAAATCGTTCTCAAAATACAAAACATTAATAAATTAAACTAATTTGGATTTTTGTTACTTGGTAAAAGGATCTATTAATTTATTTTATCTGACTCATTGGATATGTCGCTAACACTTATTTGAGCTTTCCAAATGCTTTAAATTCGGACATTTCTTTTAACTACGTCCAGGCCCGTTCCTAGGGTAGTGAGCACCTGCGTGCAGGATTTTTTGTGCGCCCCCATATTATGTTTTTAAGATACCTATATCATAACATGTTCTTGTGATATGACTGAAAATACGATATGAATGTAAAAAGAAAAATAAAACGAACCATGTTTGAAAAAAAGGTTTTATTTTCAAAATTAAATGAAGAACAAAGGTCATTTTAAAACAATATTATTATGTAAGTTAACAGTAAGAAAGAAAACACTCAATTCGCAAATTAATAAGGCATTCTGCAATATAACATGAAACAAGAACGGAAAGGAGATACTCTCAGTGCAAAAAAAACTTTATTAAATAATACATATATACCAAGTAAAAAATAATTAAATAACAAATATTGGAATTACAACATGATACGTCGTGCTTTCACAGATGCAAGCTCATTTCAATGTGATCAATAATTTCAATGTGATCAATGGCTTCACAAATTTTATTTTCCATTGAAATGACGGCTAAATCTGATAGATTTTCTTGGCACATAGACGTTCTTAAATAATTTTTTATGAGCTTTAGCTTTGAAAAACTCCTTTCGCCAGATGCCATCGAAATTGGAAGGGTCAGGAATATTCTCAAGGCTATAAATAGATTTGGAAACAAGGATTGTAAATTTTTCTTTGTTATATAATTTAAAATATCTATGGGAATCCGAAATTTTGCTAGAGTCTGTGATTGAGTTAAGAACTTTGTATGACAGAATTTCATTATGCAAATCAAGACCATCAATATCTTTGCATTAGTTTCCTTCATGTTGAATTTGTAAAGCTAAATCCAAATCCATACATGATCTTTTAATCACATCAGAATCTAGATTTTGAAAATTAACCCAAAAATCCAAATAAATCGTGGCACTTATCTATTCCCCCAAAGCGTCTTTGTAGGGATTGAATTGTTGTGTCCAAAATTTAAAAATAAAAACTGATCTTAAATTTTTGTTTTGGATCGAATACTGTTTCATCTGTACCTTCATACGAATATTGAAGCTTCATCTTTCTTTGTCTTAATAATGGAAATGTTTGCTTTACATCACTTTTTTCTGCTTCTGTTACAGCTTCATTCCTGAAAATCTCGAAATGTTTGTCTGACCTTTTTTCAGTGAAATAAATAATAAGATTTTTTTATTTTTGTGTGGCATTCATTTAAAGTTTTATTTGGAATTTGGATCATTTTACTTACTATATTAACTTTTGTTAACACATCATGCCAAATTATAATAGAAAAAAATGAATTTGAACGTTTTAATTTTGTCTAATAGTGACCTTGCTGAATGTTTCGTGTTCATATCTCTTGAATTATCTTCCACCAAATCATGTAAACTTTTACAAATTTCGAGGAATTGAAACCTAAGAGGGCGAATGGCTTTGACTCTGCTTTCCCATCGTGTTTGACTTACTGATTTTAAAGTTGAGTTTGGTACATTTCTTTTTAAAATGTCCCATCTGTAGGGTGAAGCAGAAAAAAATTTGAAAACTCCTGAATAACTGAAAAAAAACTAGTCTCATATGAAATTTTAGCTGCATCGTTGACACTTAAATTAAAAGTCTGAGTTTAACAAGGCAAAAACATTGCTCTGGGATTAATTTTTAGAATGTGAGCTTGAGGGCCCACATGCTTGCCAGACATATTTGCCCCATTGTCGTAACCCTGACCTCTCATGTCATCAAGGTTTATTTCAAATTTTGATAATATTTCTTCTTTTAAAAAATTGAAGAGCCCTTCTCCTTTAGTATTTAAGTATTTAAAACTTTAAAAAAACCCAGAAAGTGTTCTCATATTTCGACTTCATATGGAGAACAATAAACGATGCGAATTATGACCGTCAGCTGCTCAACATGGCTAGCATCTGGAGATTCATCCAAAATAATTGAGTAATATCTTGCTGTTCTGAGGCAATTTTGAATTTCTTTCTGAATATTTCTTGACAATAAATGAATTAATTCACTTTGGAAGTGATTGCTCAGGTAATGAGGCATATTTCGGCACAACCCTTTAGACCTTCGAATATTGCTCATATTGCTCAGGTATTCCATCATAATTGGATGGAATTTAGCAATCATTTCAACTAATTTCAAAAAATTGCCATTATTAGTCTCATAAAGATTTGTACTGTCACCCCTTAAAGCTAAATTTTGGCCAGGTAAATACTGCACAATACAAATCATTCTTTTAATGATTCCACGCCATCGCTGTTTTTCAATTTAATAATATTTTTGTTGCTCTTTATCAATAGTACATTCTTTACTTACTCAAACGCGGCGAGCGGCATTAGACGGCGCGTCGTGTGCTGACACTAATAAAATTGTAGGGTGGTAATTTAATTAGTAATTTTGGTATTATAATAGGGAATAGCAATCGGAATACTGAACATTGACTTTTTTTGTTTTAGAAGTGAGAATATTTTTGTAATGGTAACCAAATATTTGGCGCGCCTAAAATTTAGCGCCTGCGTGCGGGGCATTCATTGCATACCCGCCAGGAACGGCCCTGACTACGTCCTAATAATGGCCTGGTTATTGGAAGGTTTTGGTTATTATTATTTGGTTATTATAATTTTTAATTGAAAAAGCACAGTACCAGTAACAAATTTTGAGCTATTGTTCAATTTGGACGGTATTTTTCATCAAATAATAGCGACAAATCAACACACGAAATTGCTTTGAATCCATTGTTTATAAAAATCACAAAAGTATCTTCCCTTCAAACACTGTAATTTGGTTATTAATAATCAGAATGATATGAACATTTTGACAGTATGCTTTTAATGATTAGGACTACCGAAATGGTAAATGAAAAATTTATTAGAGTCGCTATCTTATGATTATAATTGAGACTTCACCGACCTCAAGTTATATATTATATTGTAAATATTAATTTTATTAACAAACATTTTTCTAATAAATCTAATGGCGTCCCTTTGATATATTTATAATTTTTAATTTTATTACCTAAGCCTAATTATAATCTAAATTTACAGAACGATATACAGGGTGCCCCATAATTAATTGGACATTAGCTAATGGGTGATAGCTGACATCAAAATAAAGCGTTTGAGCTCAAATAGCTTAGGCAAAATGTTGCTATATTTCGTTCTACAGGGTGATTCATTAATATTTTTTTATATTATTTTTAGGGATATATTAAAAACTATTCAACCGATTTAAGTAAAATTTGGTATGTTGCAATTATTTAGTATGATTAATATGAAAATGATTACCGATGACACTAGGTGGCGCCACCTACTATAACATTTGTTCATTAATGGGGCCATAATTTTTTTCCCGCCCTGTATAAACATTCTAGGAAAAAAACATAAAATAACATTCAATTCTACACAAAAAAGGTATTCTTGTTTCAAATCAAAAAAGTACACCGTTTTCGAAATAAACATATTTTTTAGAGACGTGCATAAAATAAAAAAAATTTACAAAAACTTATGTAAATTCAAACATTTTTCAAAAGGTCTTAAATAAAAGTGAATATTAAATGTATTAGTAGTAGAAAATTTTTGCAAACAAAATGCATATGATTGAAACAATTATTTTTATTAAACCTTTGACTCAGTAACAAATTTAAAAAAAATCAGAAATTAAATTAAACAATGAAATGAATATAAAACAATTAACAAAGTGAATAATTCAAAACGAAACGAAAAAAAATTACAATAAGTGTTCAAAATGTGCACCATTAGATAAACTACATAATCTAAATCTTTTGTGTAAGTTTTGTCTTATTTTAAATAATGAGTTTCTTTGGGCCCTAATTACGTTAACTCCCTCTACAATATTTTGCCATAACTCTTGACGGTTATTTATTTTTTTTATAAACAAGTGACTTTAGGTAGCCCCACAAGTGAAAGTCTAGGGTATTTAGTTCGGGACTGCGTGCTGGCCATGGGTATACACTATCTCTACCAATCCACCTTTGAGGATAAATTTCATCTAGATAATTTCTAACTTCTAGGCTATAATGTGGTGGTGCACCATCATGCATGTACCAAGAGTTCGGTCTCAAATTTAGAGGTATGTCTTCTAAAAGAGTTGGTAAATCTTTTCTCAAAAAATTTAGATACGTTACTCCGTCAAGCCTAGTTGATAATTCGAATGGTCATACAATACAATCCCCAAATATGCCACACCAGATATTTATGGAAAACTCATGTTGAAAATGATGTTCTTGAAATGCATGAGGATTTTCTGTCGCGTAGGTATGGCTATTGCGCCAGTTAAATACACCCCTTCTAGTAAATGTGGCTTCATCGGTAAATAAAATTTTATTATAAAACATTGGATCGTCTAAATGCCGCCCCATCATAAACTGACTAAATCGGAGCCTTGCTGGAAAATCCTGTGCTAAAAGATTCTGTACTGGAGTAAAACGATACGGATACAGATTTTCTGTCCGTATTATTCTTGACACCGTAGATTTGCTTATACCAGTGGCCGCAGAAACAAGCCTTGTACTGGTTTCTGGATCTTCTGCAACACGCACAACAATTTCATCCTCCATATCCGCATCAATTACTCTCGGTCTTCCAGCATTCCTGGTTTTGGGATGAAATGACCCTCTTTCGCCTAATCTGTCGAACAATGATCTAATAGTTTTATGGTTTGGTTGCCTTCTATCGGGATAAAGTTCGAAATAGAGTTCAGCTGCTTTACGAGAACAAAAATTTTCCTGGGCATACAAACAGATCATATCGCGCATTTCTACATTAGAAAATTCACTATGACGTGGAATTTTTCCTTTATCTTAAGTGGTTTATAAAAAACTTAATAGCACTTTGACAAATAATGACTCGCACTGCACTTTGACAACTAATAATAAATAAATTCGTAGTTACCTTTGACAACTAATAATAAATAAATTCGTAGTTACGTCTTGACGTTGTCATTAAGTTCAAAGCATTCTTGTTTTGCAAAAAATTAAATAGAGACATGCATCATTAACAAAATACGTTTATTTCGAAAACGGTGTACTTTTTTTATGTGAAAGAAGACTAGGTACCTTTTTTGTGTAGAATTGAATGTTAGTTCATGTTTTTGAAGTTATACTTCTTTAGGTGCAATTGGGAAAAATGTTGAGAGTGAATTTTTATAAAAATGTGCTAGTTGCTAAATCTTTGAATTTACGTATGTATCAGTGCAAATAAAGTGTGAAAAAAATATATTTTATAATTTTTGTGTCTTTGAATTTGTCTTCGTCGGATATAGGATAATAGATATTAAAATATGATGATAAGAAGATTAAAAGGCAATCTTAATATTATTTGTAGATATAATCTGTAAAATAATTCACTTTAGTATGAATTTCACGGCCATAGCACACTGGCTACACCAGTTGTCGCTCGAAAACGGGAGTCAAGCTGCGTCTACCGGGATCATACTTTGGATGGGTGACCGCTTAGGAACATAACATGTCATGTTATTGCATTGCTTACTTTTTTTTATTTTCGGTATTATTTAAGAAAATTTTTAGGAAACTTGTAAGTATTAAAATTAGTTTAATATTTAAATAAAACACAAATAAACTGTTTAAAATATAGTAATTTCGTTGAAGTCATATAATAGAAGTATAACTTCTTACCTGCGTACAAAGTACACACATATTCTTTTTTAATAATAGACTCGCACTGCACTTTGACAACAAATAGTAAACAAATTCGTACTTACGCTTTGACTTTGCCATTAAGTTCACAGCATACCTAGGTACCTGCTTGTTTTGCGAAAAACAAAATACGTTTATTTCGAAAACGGTGTACTTTTTTGATTTGAAACAAGAATACCTTTTTTGTGTAGAACTGAATGTTATTTTATGTTTTTTTTCCTAGAATGTTTATACAGGGCGGACAAAAAAATTATGGCCCCATTAATAAACCAATGTTACAGTAGGTGGCGCCACCTAGTGTCAATGGTAAAACTAATATCATTTTCTTATTAAGCATACTAAATAATAGCAAGATACCGAATTTCACCTAAATCGGTTAAATAGTTTTTAATATATCCATAAATATAATATAAAAAAATATTAATGAATCTCCCTGTAGAACGAAAACTAGCAACATTTTTCCTAAGCAATTTGAGTTCAAACGCTTTATTTTGATGTCAGCTGTCACCCATTAGCTAATGTCCAATTAATTATGGGACACCCTGTATATTCGTAAATGTATTTTAATGTCTGCTCATGTTTTGAAAATTAATTGTATTTAAATTGACAGGTAAAGAATTTAGTTCAATTAGCTTTTCATAGATACATTTGATACTTTTTCTGTGTTGCACACAATCCAATATGAAGATATTTTATATCTGCCAGTCTACCACAGGAGCGATATGGGTTATCACGTTATCAGTGATACCTATGCTGTGTTTACATTATCTAAAATTTATTCCCGTTGTACTTTGGCTGTATAAATGTTGCCAACTTTGTCTGCAATTGTTTTTCATGATATTATCTATTACTGTTACTGGTAGAAGTATGTTGTTTATATTATGTTTAGTTAAAACTATATATTTAGCTAATTTGTCAACTTCTTTATTTTCTGATATTTCAGAGTGCCCTTTTACCCAAAAATATCATAAGGTAGAATCTTAATTTCTATCTCAATAAGGTTTAGGTTTTTGCGGTTTGGATAAAAGTGAGTATGTCCACAATGCTTCTACAATTGGTGAAAATGATAAAATTGTCCATACCAATAGAGGCTATATATTTTAACGCAAGTAATAAAGCTGATATTTCGACAGTATAAAAGCTTCATTAGGCAATCGACATTATTGTTTGGAATCAGAATTCCAGTGTTATATTGCACAACCCATCTTATTTTGAATTTTGGAGCCGTCACTAATCTTTCTTAATAAAACTTCTTGGAAGGTTTGAATTATTATCATGGAAAAGAGAGTCTCAGGAGGTTGAGTATAAATTGGTGGTATTTTATTTTTATACAATTGGTGTTCATATATTGTCACATTGTAGTTCCTGTAACTTTAAACGTACCTATATCGAAGTTTTTTTGTTACACCAATATTTGTGGCTTAAAGCTAATATATTTAAGTTAGGAATATTATTTAAGTAGCTGAAGTTTTTTGACATAGCTCTAGCTACAAACTTATCTGTATAAAACTGTGTGCGTAGTGTAACTTGTGCTTCCTTAGCTTCAATTTCAATACTAGTAATAGGATTAGATTTTAAGTAACCAAGACACAGTCTCAAAAATGAATTCTTTTGGGTTTTAGTTTTAAAAAAATATTCTTTTAACGTGGACCAATTTAAATGACAATTATAACGCATGTCCCTAAAGTTTTCGGAAAAAAATATGTATTTTCTAATTGTTAATTTTAAATAAAGTTTACTTTATTAAATAAATACAGGAAATTAAGTCTACATATTAACGGTTTATAATATATTTTTATAGAACAGAAAAAGGTCCATGATCTTCGGTAACACTTAAATTTGGTCATGCATATGCAATAAGCCTTTGAACTGTTCCTGACGCCTTTCGTGATCTCACGAATTTTTTTTTAAATTCTCCCTAGCTGATCTTCATTTTGGTGTTTTCACATATTATTATACACCATTCGATCAAAATAGCCCAAAATTCCTCTATAGGCCTCACCTAAGCCACATTTTGAGGGTTGTCGCACTTGGGAAAAAATTTATATTTTGAGCAGTTAACCAATCTGTCGTTCTCCTGGCGTAATGGCATGACGATAGGTCGGGCCAAAATATGATTTTATCATTGGGGTAATGAGTATTTATAAATTAAACAAGCTTTGTAAGACACCTGTCAACGTAATTGTCAGCATTGAGAGCTTTACCGCGAACACGCCCAACAAACGGCTGTGAAACACTTTTCATCATCAATAATGAGAATTTTACCAGGAAAATGAATACGTCTCAATGCACGGCAACATCTATGAATTTTTGGCTGATGTGTACTTCACTACTATGAATAAATATGTTTCATAATATCCCCTTTTTAAGACTATATCGTACATTCCTAAAACCCATTGTTCTTTAATAATTATTTTACCACGGTTATACTTTCTTTTTATTAGAAAACTTTGATCTATTTGAACTGTATGTCCTTCTCTACCTGCAATACTAAAATGTGAAAAGTAACTAAATGTTAATATTTTTTATTGTTATTTTACTTTCCTCTTGTAAAAGTTTCCAAGAAACCACCATCTCACAAATACCGATATACCTGAATGACAGCCTGTATTTCCAAATTTATTAATTCTGCAGCACGGCATCTGACCTGCCCAAAACCACATTACATAAAATAGAGTTCTGACTGATACTCCCAATCCTTTAAAAAATGTACCTGTGATACGGAATACATTTTTTTGCATTTACTGCACCAAAAACCATAGTTAAATTTTTTTGTCTCACTATACATAGACGTCGACATTGTCTAGCTTTACATTTAAATTGTTCTTTTAAATTGATGCATAAATGTATGATGCAATATTTTGTAAATATTGAAATAATTCCGTATCGCTTTTTTGTGTAATATTATTTATATCAATAATAGAATGCACTTCCATTTTTCAGAAATAAAAGTAAAACATAAATTAAACTTTTTGACAATTTATAGATTTCGTCCAGAGATATTTTGATTTGTTTAATTACATATCATTTAAAGTGTTTAAAACTGAAAAAAACCTACCAAAAAAATTGGCAACCTCGCACAGTCGCTGTCAAGCTTCAATGCAAAAAATCATAATAAATAAAACAGGTTATATGAGAAAAATTTATTATTTTGGTAAATATCAACTACTATTTCATTATAATCCAGTGTTCTAATAAAAATTATTAAATATTACACACCCATATGGTATAATTAAAAGGTTAATAGTAATATATAAGTTTGTTTTATAAAAATGTCTCAAATTAGCGTGGCTATTAAACAGACCGGCACCCTGGATTGTTATCTGGAGATCTCCTTGCATGATCAACATTGGGTTTTTAATAAATTAATACTTTATCACTTTGAATTATCGTACCTAAACGGTTACCGTCAATGGGGGTAAAATTATTTTAAATCCACTTGTAGCATTTTTATATTCTTTCGTATGTATTGAACTCACCCCGTATGTATTAAAACACTGAAGAATATTTTCAATCCTTTTTGCGTCGACGAGTTGATAATAAACACGTTTTAAAGTTTGTTTATATATCACAGATGCACATTTCTTCGGTATTCTTTGATCGAGGGCCACTTTAGGATATTACTCGTTAAATAAATATTCCCGTTTATACGTTTGGTTTTTACCGAGTTGGGCAAATGAATTTTAAAGAGAATTACATTACTCTCTCTGAGGCCGCTGTCAGGGGTAGTTGGTTTCAGTGTTGGTCCAAATTTTTCTTCAAATTTGTAATGTTTTGTGTTTTTTCTTCTTATGTTGTAGTGAGCAGTTAACAGTTACAGTTTAAGTGAGGCTTGGGAGAATTTTTGAAGAGAGAATACGTTGTGGGTGTCAACGTCCAGAAGCCGGCAAATTTGTTAAAAATAGTGAATTATACTCAATGTAATGTGTTAGTTTTGAAGAAGTAATCACTATTTCTATGTTTCTAAGTATCTAAGAGATTTGTGTCGTCTACAACAAATTTGAAAGTTACCCACATGTTTCACTGTTGAGTTTTTAAGGAGACGAGTTTCCAAAGTTTGCGTCTCAGTGCTGGCTTCCATCATCATTTTGTTTGTCCCTGGTCGTCGTTCCAGACTATAGATGCAGTTTTTTGCGTGGCAGTGAATCTCCAGTTCCACCCCCAGAAATTTTAGTACGTCCAGTTCCTAACCCCAGAAATTTTAGTGAAATCCAGGTAACTTTTGTGTTTGATTTTCAAAGGAAACATAAACTTTTTCTAATAATATTTGCTTTTATTATAGTTTAAGATATTGTAATAATTAAAATTATAGATCATAGGGTGTGGCCTAGGGCCTAGCTGGCATATTAATTGTTTTCAGTTTTAAGATTTAGTATTGACATATTTATGAAAGTTAGTCATTTAACTTTTTTAAAAAAATGTTAACCATTATGCATAGTTTCACTTAAAGATAATTTTTTATTTGTAATAATTTATTTCTGCTACAAATTATCGCCCAGTAACAATTGTAAGTTTTGTAGTATCTCCAACTTCTAGAGTTTGTAAACAAATAGGACATAATTATTAGTTGAATGGGAATAAGCCAAAATTAAAGGTTAAAATACGTTTATTGACGTTTTAATTTCCACTTCGGAAATCGTATTTTGACCTTTAATTGTGGCTTATTCCCATTTAAATAGTAATTAATTTAAAATGCCACAAGAAAATAGCTTCAGAACAATATAAATAGGACATAGTAACTCTGTTTTTGATATTTTGTATTTTATTGTTATTATCTATATTTGTAACTGTTTGAGACACCTAAACCATTTTGTTTATTTATTTTAAAAAAAGTTTCCAACCTCTTTTGTATTTTTAGAAAGGAAAAGCCTTTTCTTTCATCCAGCAGGAAGATTCTTCAAAGCGGCGTCCTTAATTTAAATAGCTTGGGGACCTTCTTGTGTTTTGTTTGTCCAAATACCCCTTTGTTTCATTTTGGTAGTTACCTCATTTCAGTCCCCTTGTCATTCACTTATCCACGACCCAGTTCTTCAAATAAACCCTTAGTGGCCGTTCGCCAAAGTTTCGATTTGTTTTGGTTGCCCTATCTCCACCCCAGTAATTTCTGTCCCCAATTTTCAACCTCCTATAATAATACCCTATCGCACCTTGAAAACAAAAGTGGCACTATACTAAAAACATCAATTTTTAGTTATAGCGACATCTGCACTACTTTTGACTAAACGCTCCTATTGCAGAGACTCCTGTTCTAATAGCTGGAGAGTTAATAGTTTCTCCTAGAAGTCGCTAGTGTCACTTTTGACTTTTAGGTGTTTTGTTAAAGTGGTAATTTAGAAAGTGGCACTATATCAGTTTCTGGCGGATTGTTGAGGGAGAAGCACGTCGTGGTAAGTAAAAAAGTGACATTTTTTCTTTAGTGCCGGTTTTCACGTCAATTATGTACAGTGATTCTGCCTAATTAATGAATGAAAAACTGACATTTTAAGTATAGTTGTCGGTTTTTGAATAACCTAAATGACTAAGTTCTTATATCAACGAATTAAATAATAGCATTTTTCGTTAAGTGCCATTTTTTTAACGAGTGTAATGAGATTATACTCTTTTTTGTAACTTGATAAATGTCAAATTTAGTTTAATGTCAGTCTTTTAGTAAAAATAATAGGACAATCATGCTGTATTTTAATGAATAAAAGACATTTGCATTTTCTCGTATTTCTCGTGGTTTTTTAATAATGTTACATAAATAACTGTGAATATTTCTTGAACAAGTACATAATTATAATGTTAAATACACCATAAAAATATTGCTAACTGCATCGACTTATTTTGTTTATGCGTTATAATCATGGACAATTCACACAGTAGAAGTAGAAGAATATTAGAATTAGTAGCTCAAAATAGAGTTAGTCAAAATCCAGTAATTGAAAAAATGAAAGAAACATGCCGAAGTTTAGTTTTTACAGAAGTTAGTCCAACCATTTACAAACATCCAGCAACAACTTCGGTTCGTTTAACAACGAAAAATTACCCAGTGATGACAGTGGTGAGTTTTCATTCGCTTGGGACGATGACAGAACCTACGCACCCAAAAAAAAAGGTGCCGCAAATCTAACTCTTTATCTACTACAAGATCTTCATCTTCGGTCAGCTCGTCCTCCTGTGCTACAAGATCTGCTACATGTTCTTCAAGTTCTTCCTCACATTCTTTCACTAACTGTGTAGCTTACGTAGATGAAAACGTAAAAATGAATTCAGAAATTTCTAATGAGAACGAAATAATTATACATGAAGAAGTAGTAAGTAAAAATAGTGGTGATTTGACGGAAATTATAAATGAAAATAATTCAAATTCTTTTAACGAGGATTTTAATGAACATGGTATATCTAATGACATTGGTGATGAGTTGCTAACTTTAACAGATAATGAAAATGTTCGGACTGCAAATAATAATGTCGTGGAGGATATTCCATCCGCTGTTGGAAATAGGATCGACAAACCCAGGAAACAAAAAAAATAAACGATATGCCAAAACTGCTAAGTCTTTAAAAGACTGTGGACAGGAATATGTTTCGAGTTCTAGAATAAAAAAAAGTGTTCCCAGCTAAAACTTTAAAAAGTTCTTGTGGATTAAGTTGCCGCCTGAAATGCCAAAAAAAATTAATGAGAAATCAAGAAAACGATATTCCAAAGTATCAATACAAGAAAGCAGATTCGAGTAGAAAGATAAAAAGTGCGTTCTTTTTTTATGTCAATGGTACTAGAAGCAAAATATGTTAAACATTTTTTTAAAATACATTAAATATAACAGATAGATGTATCAGAATAGTTATTGAGAAAAAAATAAATAATATGACTGGTATACTAGAAGGTGAACCGAGAGGTAAACATGGAAAACGTCGGAAAGTGCCAATTGACTTGACAGAAGGAGTAAAACCTCACATCAATAGTATGTAGTAATCGAATTGAAAGTCATTATTTGCGGAAACAAATAATGAAAATATATAGATGGCTGTGTACAACAAGAGATCACCCTATGTAATGATACACACATATCGAAAGATATTTAACGAGGAATTTATTATTGGGTTTTTGTACCAAAGAAGGATCAATGTGAGCAATGTACTAAATACAAGATTGCTGAAGGTTGTGAAAAAGATGCATAAAAAGAAAATTATGAGCGACATTTGGCTGAAAAAGAAAAGAGTCGCGAGGAAAAGGCTAATGATAAAGAGAACGTGTCGCACAGTTTTATTGTGGCATGTTATGAGTTGCAAGCAGTAATGCCAGTTCCAAATGTTGAGGTATCAACTTTCTATTATAAGTCTAAAGTAAATTGCTTAAATTTCACTATCTCTGAACTCAAACAGGATACTACTGAATGCTTCTTTTGGGATAAATCATAAAAAAATCGCGGAACTAATGAGATTGGCAGTTGTATTTTAAAGTATCTACAGAAAAAGTCTCTAACTGCTGATGAAAAATTGAATGTCATCTTTTATTCTGATAACTGTAGTGGACAGTAAAAAAACCAGCTCATTATTGGGATGTACATACATGCTGTCCTAAATTTAAAAATAAAATGTATTACCCATAAATTTTTCATACGTGGCCATACTCAGAACGAAGGAGACGCTGTACATTCTTTGATTGAAAAATAAGTCAAAAGATGTCTTAAGTCAGGACCAATATACGGACTTTCGCAATATGTTTGTCCTATTCGAAGCGCAAAAAAAGAGGGAAACCTTTCGCTGTAAATGAAATGAGGTATGGCGATTTCTTGGATATAAAACAATTACCGGTTCCGAGGCTGAATAAGAACGTAGATGGCCAAGTTGTAAAACTGTCTGATATAAAAGTTGTCAAAGTTGAGAAAAACGAACATGAAGAGATAAAAATAAGCTACAAAACATCTTACTTTGATGATTTTAAAGAGCTTGACTTAAATAAAAGAACCAATAGAAATAGTCGTCCTTCAGAAATCAAACCTCTATCTGCGTAAGTTGGATATATCACAGAGAAAGAAAGATGATGTAAGAAGTCTTATTGATGTTGGCTTAATTCCCAATTATTACAAATATTATTATGAAAATATGTTTTGATAATATTTAAGCTTTTTAATTATTTTGAGTTCGAAAAAATGTTAAGTTTCATTAAGTATTATTAATACGAGAAGTTTGTTTACTTGTACCAAATAAACGATATTTCTTTTTATATGACACAATTTCGTTTTATTTTTCTCTTTTTTTATCATAAGGTAAATATTCACTTGACTTTTTATTCTAATAATCAGAACTTTTATATAAAACAAAAGTGGCACTATAAAGAATTTTTTTTAAAGATTTTTTTCTAAATTAGTAGTTACATTATTAATTTGCCTTCTTCAGTAGAAACTAATTGTACTTTAATCAAACTGTTAAATAAGATTAATAATTATAGTGTTTAATTCGCTTATTTTAGTTTAACATCAATTACAGATCTGTTCGAAAAACTTTTAACGGTCATAATGAAATATCTAGATTTTGGGATAATGTCACTTTTGTTTCGAAGGTGCGCTATGTGGTAGGAAAAATAGTCATTACACACTTACCTTTTACATTTTTCTTGATCACTTTAAATGAAAAACTATTAAGATTTAGACAAAATGGGTAGGCAGGAAAATTCGATGATATCAAAATCAAGCGTGAGATCAAACAGGGATGTATAGTATCACCCTTGCTGTTTAACATATACAAATCTACAATGATCTCTAAGAAGGAACAGCAAATTTAAGAATGAGTGTTAATGGTCAACCAATAGAAAGAGTAAAAACATACACCTACCTTGATAGGAACATCAATTAAAAATTGGGACCATTCCACAGAAATAAAATCTAGAATAAACAAAGCAAGATCTGCATTGCAAAAAATGGCTAAGCTATTCAAATGCCACGACTTATCAGTACCCATAAAAATCAGGTTACTACAATGTTATATCTTTTCTATATTGTTGTACGGAGTTAAGTCATGGACTGTCACAGACACTACCTGTAAGAAACTGAAGCTTTTAAAATGTGGCTTTATCATAGAATCCTAAAGGTATCTTATACCGACCACGTTATTAACCAGGACGTTTTATTAAGAATGCAAAAAGGAAAAGAGTTGTTAACCACAATAAAAACAGCCAAAATTGAGTACCTTGGTCATATCATGAGAAACAGCGAAAGATATGGGTTGCTGCAATTAATTCTTCAAGGAAAATTAAAAGGAAAACGCGGACCAGGAAGGCAAAGAATTTCCTGGCTGCAAAATCTACGTACTTGGTTCAACACAAATACCACAAATCGTTTTAGAGCCGCAGTTTCCGAAATACAGATTCCCAACATCCGAAACGGATAGGCACTACAAGCAGAAGAAGAAGATCTTAATAAACTGAAGCGTATACCCATACATAAAAACTATTAGCTAGTTCATAGACCCCTAACGGGAAAAAAATTTGAGCATTAAATTTTGAAATCGATTTTGCCACCGTTTTGTCAAATGTTGGTGTCCGCCTTTGGTCCTGGCACGGCAGTCTATACAGGGTGGTCCTTAAGTAATTGTACAAAAAGAAACAGTAGATTCTATATTTTAAAATATTACGATTTAAGCCAAATTGCTTTAATAAAATGTTGATATTAAGAAAGATACAGGGTGTTAAAGTGCAAAATTAAAATTTTATTTTTCGCTATAACTTTCACGTTTGTAAACATTTATGTATAAAAATTTATGGCTGGGTACTTTTAGATATGAGAAATTATAATTTGATGCACACTTTGATGTAACTGATAGAGGGCGCCACTTATGCTACATACGTGGTATAAATTTGGACTTAACTTTTTTGCTCTTTAAGATACCTATATTTGGGATAAAAAATATTAAAGATACATTATTTTAACAAAAAAAAGGTATACTTATTAATAACTTCAAAACTTAACAGTTTTCGAGATAATCGCATTTTAAATATCAGCTGCATAATTCTAATGTAAGGCAATTACTCTAGGCAACGAAGAAAAAATAGACAAAAACATTAATACTTCTGAATTTTGGTATAAAATACCTTTAACTAAAGTAAATAGTTAACGAAATATTAAATAAAATAAATATGTCAGCAGGATAATTAATAATAGAATTTGACAAAATAACAGAATAATAGGATTTCACATCAAACATATTTCACATCATAAATAACATAACTTTTTGTCAAAGTAAGTGTCCGATATGTCCACCGTTTTCTTTAATTCATTTGTCAATATATTCCATAAAAGATCGTCTCATAATAAATAGCATCATGGTTCTAAAGAAACTGCTGCAGTATTTATTTCTTCCCATAGTTGGTTGCGAATGTTTACGGGATTCTTATAGACACGTTGTTTTAATGCGCCCCATACACCAAAATCAAGCAGATTAAATTCGGGGCTACGTAGTGGCTATAATGTATAATGGATGAATATATTATTTTGGATACATATCCATGGTTTATTATGGAACTACATCTTATTTGTCGCAGAAGTTAAATAATGTATTAAACTGTGATGTATCTCGTTCATTGGTTACTTATATACACACGAAATAACCTTCGATGGCATTACTTATTTATATGATTACGTTACAGCTTACTAGTAACTATAATTACATCTCGAACAAATGGAATATTATAATTTACTAGCGATTTAATATTATGCTGAACTAAATTACCTGTGTGTTTACTATATTTATAACAATATCGGTTACTAGGACAACGATGATGTTTTTGTAAAAATGCTGAGTCTTTCAGGTTAGATTTGTAGCAAAAGTATTATGAAATAGGACACATATGTGTTATTCAATACCTGTGCTCTAGTTTCTATTTGTCCTAATAAAAATAGGTAAACAATTTACGTAATGAACAATAAGTATTCTTTTCGGATTTTTTATGAATTAAATAATTAAATCAATATTTCATCACATTGCCAAGAAATATGACTACCACGACCAATCCAACGTTCACAACAGTTGTATTTAAGTATGTTCTAACTGCCTTCTCTCTAGAATCTGGTGATGTACCATCTTGCATAAAACACATATTTTGGGTTTTTAGCATTTTATAATAGAGAAAAGTAATACAACGCCTTTATAGAAACTTAATAAGCGATAGCAAAGAGAAATTGTAAACATGATGACGACAACGTTTGAATACGGCACCTAAAGAATTTTCTCCAATAAGACATTTAGAACCCACAACAAATCATTTTGCGCTGTTACATTATCATCTTTGAGTTGTTTTAATAAGAATAAACTATGAATTATGCTTATCTACAGGTATTCAGTGCTTTACCGCACAAATATCAAACTAAGAATTATTAAGCAGCTGACTTATGAAATGCATTTATCTCGAAAACGGTAAAATTTTAAGGTTACTAACAAGTACACCCCTTCTTTGTAAAAATAATGTATCTTTAATATTTTTTAACACAAATAGAGCTAACTTAAAGAGCGAAAAAGTTAAGTGCAAATTTATGCCACACATGTGGCGCCTTCAAACGTAAAAGTTATAGCGAAAAATAAAATTTAAAATTTCCACTTAAACACCCTGTATCTTTCTTAATATCAATATTTTATTAAAGCAAGTTGGCTTAAATCGTAATATTTTAAAGTGCAGAACCTACGGTTTCTGTTTGTACAATTACTTAAGGACCACCCTGTATATACATGGATATGGATATGGATATATATATATATATATATATATATATAGCTGGAGTCATATTATCATATATTTAAGGTTTTGTTGATGTTTTTCTTATTTAATTTTTTTTTATGAATTAGTCTCTTTTAATTCTCATCATTTAATTGTTATTTCGTACTTTTGAATATATTTTTTTCATGTTTTGTTGGCTTTTATAATAATCAAGAATACTGTTATTTACGCACATTGATAGAACGTTTTCTTAGGTGCCACTTTGTTATATTTAATTTAAAAATACGTGTGCACTTAATAATAAAATTAAAGCATTTTTACCAGAAGACTTTAACTAAAACATTAAATATTTCAACCAAAAATCACATAGTTTTTTGTTGCCAAAAGTACAATACGTATATAGAATAAGCCATTGATGAAGAGTTCCTTTTTGTTTGACGTATTATCAAAGTGTAAGGAACAATCATCCACTTAATCTCAAAGAGTACAGCCTACGTTTTGTAAGTGCACAAATATCGCAATAAAGCAAATTGTTTGGATTGAAAAGGCCAAAGGCAACGCAATTTTCAAAAGAAAATGTTCATGCGAGAACTCACCTGATGCCAGAGTTTCAAAATCCATATTGACCGCAAAAAGACAGTTTTTTCACAGAGAAGTCCCCCGCCCCGTCACTTATACCTCGACGATGACGAGCATCGGCTTTACTGGACCTTAGTTTAAATAATCCACTACATACTCTTGTTGTATTGTACCACTGTAACAATCTTATTGTTTGAGCGCCGTAAACATCCGAGTGTTATATTTGTTCTATTTCAATTGTCCAGCCAATAATTTTTAACATTTTTCGAAGGGATAGTAGGCGAATAGTTTTTTACTATGTAGATACTACTCTTTTGATGATAAAGAGGCGATAGTATTAACTGGGGAGCTCATTTTTTAATTTACATACCTACGGGAGCTTTAGTTACATATACACGCAGAAAACTACAAGATATTCGTTGATCATCAATTAATTATATCGTTATCATAGTTATTATATTTCAGATAGGCGAATTTGCAAGATAATAAAAGTAAATATCACAAAAATGTCAAATGAATGTCAAAGTCAGAATACATATTAAGTTAGAACTCTTTCAACAATACTTAATATTAATTAATATTAAAGTATTTTTCACAGTTTCATTTAGTAAAACTGGTTAAAAACTAAGTAGTGTGTGAACTTCGGCAGTAAAAAGGTAGTAAACTTATTGGAGAAAATCTTTATAGTGCTACCTTCAAGTCAACCGAGTAAACGTTACGTGAGTACCAAAAATCACTTTATAGTATTTATATTAATATTAATATAACCTATAACGTTCCGAAGAAATAGAAACAAATCCAGTTTTGGGTCAAAATCCACATCGGTTTTCGAACCGGTGATAGGGCCGGACTTATAATTAATCAACAATGACTTCGAATAAAACTATGAATCATACTCACACTTCATCTCACGTCTCATATTCCAGTGTTGTCAACGCATTTAAAGATCCAACAAAAGAATAAGCTATAATACTTTCCAGTATTGAAGGAACTCAAGTTCATGACTATATCGTCGCCGTTGGTTCACTAGTTGGTCCACGTAACGTATCCTTCGCTTCCAGAATTTCCAACAATAGAATATGTCTATATCTATCATCTAAAAATGCAGTCGATTTACTACTACATTCCCACAAATATGTTAATATAAAAGAAACTCAAGTAGAAATAAGAAGACTTATCTCTCCAGCTCAAAGACTAGTCATATCAAATGCTTGTCATACTGTTCCAAACTCGTTAATTGAACAAGAACTACATCAGATGGGTATAAACTCTGTCTCAAAAATGACTTTTCTAAGAGTAGGTATGCCTAAAAGCGAATACAATCATGTCTTGAGTTTTAGAAGGCAAATATTTATTACACCTTTAGACAATATATCCATTTCTGATTCTTTCATTATCTCTTATGATAATACCAATTATCGTTTATACCTTTCTATAGAAGGATTTAACTGTACAAAATGCAAGACTATTGGTCATCAGGAAGCTGAATGCTCTAACCAAGCAAACCCCACTACTTCTAATGTATACTCAGAAACTTCTTAAAACATATTACCTACAGTAAATACATCTAATAACCAAACAGAACTACAAAGTTCTGACAAAGCTAATTCATCCACTGCTAGTGCACATCCAGAAACTTTTCAAAACACATTAATTACAATAAAATCCTTTAATAACCAAACAGAACAAATTATGGAAACTGACAATAACCTGACAGGATCCATAAGTAATAGAAGTGAAACATCTTCCTTAAAAACTCCAACATCATCAACCTCAAACAACATCAGAAATCCTACTCCAGTAGAAATAACACCAAATCCAATTAATACAAATCTCCCTAATCAACTAGAAAGGTTCATCTCATCTTCTCCAGACACTAACGAAAATACCCCACAGACCGATTCACAGATATTTACTTCTCCGGTAGTAAGCAAACCAAAAAAAAGTCAAAAAAGTCAACCAGAAAGTCCCGCGAAGAATTTTTACTTTCACTAGAGTCAATTAAAGACAAAATAGAAAACAGATCACCACCGTTTATCCTAAATTATAATGAAATATGTGACTTTCTAGAAAATACAATATATGCCAAACACCCTGAAATAATTTCAAAAGATTACTCGAATGAAACTACCGAGCTAATTGAGATCCTTAATTTTGTTCAGGTTTATACTCACAATTCAAAATTAAAAAATAATATAACTAGATTAAAAAAGAAACTTAAGCCCAATAATATCTCTTCCACAGAAGAAACAGATGAACAATTATCTCAGGCAGAATTCTAACATGTCCAATTCCTTTATTTTACAGTGGAATCTTAATGGGTTTTATACCCATTTGGAACAGTTAAAACTATTAATAAATGAATTATGCCCAAAGATCTTATGTCTTCAAGAAACTCATTTTAAACAAGTTAATATAAATCTTCGAAATTATCAATGTTTTCCAAAAAACAGAGTAGCACAACAGGCCAGTGGCGGAGTAGCTATCTTCATGCTCTAACCCACTGACTGTGAAACACATCCTGCTTGATTGTCCTCAATTCAAGGAAAAAAGAAGATCCACGAATTCACAGATGATGATCTCAAGACAGTTCTCACCAAAAAAATTTCGACAGTGTTAAGCTATTTAAAAGACATCAAGTTATTCAATTTTATTTAATGTAATATTTCATGTATTTGTTATATCCACTAATAATTCTGCGCGGTTGATGTGGTTTTGTGTTTAAATAAAAAAAAAATGATTTTGATACAATTTTGCAATATTTTAATTTGATTTTACAATAATCAGGATTTACACAGCACCAGAACGAAGTACTAGCAACAACTGAAGGCGAACTGCAAAAACACGTTTCTGGAAAACTGAGTATAAAGTTTAAAAACATGTTAGAATAGTAAGAGCGAAGTTTTATTTTATTAACAAAACTTAAAAGAGGATATGTTCTAAAGCTATTTACTTGTGGCATGTTTGGTAAAGGTATAGTTTTATGGGATTTGGCCACAATTGGCTGTAATGATAATTACATTTTTTTTTTAAGAAAAAAAAAGTTTTTTGTAATGTAATTATTATTACAACCAATTGTGGCTTAATTCCATGAAACTATACCGTAATTAAAGAGGATTGTGCAAGATTTGGAAGATTTTATAAAATAAAAAGTATAATGGTTTATTATTTTTTATTCTACAAAATTAAACAGGCTGCTAATAGCAGTAAAATAATTTGCAAAATTCGCAAATAATAATGCTTCATTTAAACTAAATTTGATTTTCATCGTCTACAGTTTCTTCGACTTCTGTTACTAACATACTAATTCCTCCACTAACAGCTTCTTGTAAAACACGCTTGTGTGCATAATTACATGGGCATGGGTACATAATTAAGAAGATCGTATAAGTCCTTTTTCATTTCTTATTTAAGCTTGAGATCACTCTGGTATTTGAGAGGAAGTTCTATACTATCTACGTTAAAATTTATTACATCGTGAAGTTTCTTTCGTCCCTTTTGGAGTATGACGATTGTAAGAATTTCCGTGTTATATGCGAGATATTTGAGATTTTATTGCTGCTTTTTGAAGAATACTGAAATCTTGGACCATTTCCCTCGTGACATTAACAACTTGGAATTTGTTCTTTTTTTTTAGTGTGTGTAAGGAAATGGAAATAGTGTTCTTTAGAAAATACCTCACAGTCATTGATCTTTAATTTAATTGAACCAAAGTCTCGATCACATCCCATCATCGAATGCCCTGACATTAAAAAAACGTGCTTAATAAGATCAAAGCGATTTTCATCAATGTGGTGAAGGTTAGACAAAACAATGCTTATGTTCTTATTTTGCCCGGCACAGTTATCACTAAAAATTGTAACTTTACGCACATGCTTATTAACAAAGTTCTCCAAGTAGTGACTATGAAAACCAGCTATTTCGCACGATCCGCGTGTATTCATAAGTTGGCACATCTGCTGTGCCTACTCTGTCAACTGTTTTGTCAAAAAAAAAAACAACATAACCTCAAAACTTTATTAGTGTATTGTTCAAAACACGTGTTTTGTGTTTTATATCAATATTATATTTTGTTGTATCTCAGGTTATGTGCAAATTGGTGTTATTTTCATTGATTTAACTGTGAAATCAGGTTTAACTTTTTAATATGGATATCACTCCTAGGAAAAGAGAAAGGATCATAACACTTAGTGAGCATACACCAATGACTCAGAGGGACATTGCAAAGGAATGTTGTGTGCAGAAGTTTGGGTGCAGTAAACAAAATAATTAAACAAAAAAAGGGAACAGGGTCAGTTGAAGTGCAGTGGAAAGAAAAATGTGGAATAAAACGGAAGACTACTCCTCGAGATGAAGCTTTTCTTTTGCGCGATAGCAAACCTTATCCCAGAAAAACAAGTTATGATCTTCGGCAAGATTTAGAAAAGGCTGGAGTAAAAATGCACGACTCAACGGTACGCAGACATCTCTTAAAAGAAGGGAGAAGAGCGGTGAGACCGCAGAAGAAACAACTTCTGACAGCGCCTACGATAAAAAAAAAAAGAAAAAATTGCGCAATAAAATACACTCATTGAAGTGCAGAAGTTTGGAGAAAAGTGTTATTTTCTGATCAGACCCACTTCCTAGTGCAGTGCCAGCGATCAAAATTCGTATGAAAGGCAGCCAATAAGTCACTTTCAGCTAGCCATATTAACCAAATAGTTAAACATCCCACCAAAAAAATGTTCTGGGGCTGTTTTTCATACTCAGGAACTGGCACTCTTATTCTTATTGAAGGTATGATGAACAGTGAAAAGTACAAAGCCATGCTAGGGCATCGCTTAGCTATAGAGCTTGACAAAGTACAGACCGAAGGGACTGCAATTTTTCAACAAGATTCAGCTCCATGCCATGTATCAAAGGTTATGAAGAAATACTTCAAGGATAATAATATTGCCCTTCTTGATTGGCCTGCGAATTCACCTGACCTTAATCCTATTGAAAATTTGTGGGCAATATGTAAGGCTAAACTACAAAAATTTGACTGTACTACAAAAATAAAAATGGTGGAAGCAGTGATTAAGGTGTGGTTTAGAGATGACGCAATCACAAACAATTGCAAAAAATTTGTGGATTACATGCCTAGAAGACTACAGGAAGTCATAAAAGTAAAAGAGGACATATTAAATACTAATTAATGAAAAATCTCATGTAAGTATACCTAAATTTACCTTTGGCTTAAATAAACCATATTTACAAATTAATTCTGTTTGTTCACATTAATTCGCATAATACTGTATTATGGCTGTTCCTGTTTGAATTGTACGTTGCAGGTAAGTTTAGGCGTGGGTAATGCTTGTAAATCAATACATACAACTTCAGTATTTTCATCCTGATTGCTTTTGTAGCTTGTCATCATATTCTTAGCAGCTTTCTGCTTTGCTAAATGATCCTTCAGTTCAATATCCAATTCAGTTATTCTGGAAGAATTGGGTTGCTAGTCTTTAACCCATCAAGTTCAACTTTAATCTTAGCAGGTATTACAATTATCAACAGAAGGAGGCTCTTCTTCTTCATGTGCCTTGTCCGTTCCGAACGTTGGCAATCAACATGGCTATTCTGACTTTGTTTACGGCAGATCTGAATAGTTCAGCAGATGATAATCCGAACCATTGCCGCAAGTTTTGGAGCCACGAGTGTCTTCTCTTCCCTGGACCCCTTCTGCTGTCTATTTTCCCTTGAACGATCAGTTGTAGTACTCTATATTTATTATGTCTCATAACGTGACCCAAGTATTCCAACTTTCTTTTCTTTATACTTATTCCTACCTCTCTCTCTTTACCTATCCGGCGTAGTACCTCTTCGTTGGTCACGTGCTCAGTCCAGGATATACGTAATATACGTCGGTAAGCCCACATTTCGAAGGAGGCTGAACACTTATATTGAATTTGTTGACAAAGATATTTCGATAGTAGGACTCTTATCACAGACTGTTCTTCAGGATGTGTCTGTCTTAGCCATTCCATATAAGCTCTATATACTCCAGTAATTGACGAAACCGGTGCTAAATGGTAACAGGACTTTTGGCTCTGCTATAGTGACTGCAAACGGTAACAATTCAATCAATGTGATCTCTGACCAACTGCTTTCTATATCCAAACATTTTATTTCCTGGACTTAGCTTCCCTCTGTTATCGCCCAACACAGTTCCTATAGTGGTCTTCTTTTTCGCTTATGCCATTAATGCTAATAAAAGCCTGACGACAAACACATTTTCTTTCTCCATTTATTGAAACAGTATATTCTATGCTCCGAAGCTTCCTACTATACTTTGTCTCAAAGTGACTAGTCTGTACAGGGTAAGATATGCAATGCTAACCTTATGGGAATTTCGCCAAGACGTTGGCAGTTTTATGCAGTGAGCGATGGCGTTCTCTATTAACTATCTTTCAAAATGAACGGAATAAACAAGGAATTCTCAACCAACTCCTCACGTACAATTTTATGTAATTTACAAATATCGTTTGCTAATAATTTTACATAATACTATACCTACATTATTTGTTTTTAATAGTAACTTATCAACTTTTATATTTTATTATAATAAAATGTGCATTAAATAAACATTTGTTTCAAAGTTTAAAATAATTCCGGTAATTTCTATTAACTGCCAAATTTAAAATGTTATTTACTGTCATAATGTGTAAGGAATTTGTAATTTTGGTGGATATCAACTGCAAATACTTTCTTCTAAGTTATTCAGTAATTCATAGGCAATTAGAGTAATTCTTGTACAGAATATGTTTAAATGCTTGATACATCCAGGGCCTTAATTAGTCTTTATTTTTTCTTCAAAGCGCATAAACATATTCGAGTTACGATTATTTGTACCATCGTGAATGTACTGTTACTGTTTTGTTATTGTTACTATTTATTGGTGGCTGTTATTGTGATTTGCTGTTGGCAATAATTTGTTCATCAGTTTTTTCGTGACAACATACTACCAATAATAAACACCATATTAGCTGTTGTAAATGTCGAAGAAACTTTGCCCAACTTTTCACGGGCTACGCTACATCGCTTGCTGAGTGATATGGATTTTGTGTTTTTTTAACGTGGCAAAAATTCAATTTTGATTGAAAAACCAGAAATCATCTCGTGGCGTCATCGTTATTTACTCGCAATTCGTAAATCCCATGCAGAAGGATACAACATAGTGTATTTGGATGAATCATGAGTAAATATCAGACACAGTGTCAAAAAATAATGGGTTGATAAAACAATTACATCTTATTGCGATGCTTTTGTTCGTGGTCTGACAATAGGATTAAAGGCTCCAACAGATCGTGGTGAACGGTTCGTTTTATTGCATGCAGGATCTACCAGTGGATTTGTTGATGAAGCAGAGCTCACGTTTTTGGCAAAGAAAAATACTCAGGACTACCACGACGAAATGGATGGACCGACCTTCGAAGATTGGTTCGAAAGTAACTTAATGCTAAATTTGCCAGAAAAAACTGTTGTGGTAATGTTAGTTGGAGAGAAGACATCAGTAGAGAAATATAAGACATACACATAGAAGAAGACTTATGGATAAATCGAGAGAAGTGGCAGCTGGGTATCGAAAGACATAGGAGAACGTTTTAAATCGTTCTAGTTATATATATATATATATATATATATATATATATATATATATATATATATATATATATATATATGGCTGAAAATAAATTTATTTAATAAAAATATCCTTATGTGCTGGAATATTATACTATTCATACATAACCTCACTATACACACAATATGCCAAAAAAAACGCGACTTCAAGAAAATACTCACAAAAAATAGGTACACAAAAGTTTTGACGATTACCGCAAAAAGTTTTAAAAAGATATAAATAAGAATTTCGAAATAACTTATCTCTTAACGTTAGGATAATTAAAACATCAGTCTTGCTAATAGCATAAGGGTACATCAAATAACGCAATGCAACTGACGCCAAATAGGATAAAACTGTCCTAGATAATATGTCGAGCCAACTTACCCAATACCTTAATTTATTTTATAGTTTTTTGATTTATTTTAGCGTTAATGTTATTTGACCTGTTAATTATGAATGCACCTTCCCAAATTATTAAATCTTTCGTTTCTGGTTAAGTACAATTTAGTTTAAAAAAACGATTCTTTATTTATCACGGTCAAATAAATTAATTCACATTTTAGTTCAACTTCAATTGATATTATATTAAGTTTTCAACAATTTTTTACGCAAGGTCCATCCTTTCTTTGTCTGATGTATCCTTGTTTACAAACACAACCCGAATTGCACACCATAGGACAAATGTTACATGATGGTGGATTTCTACGTTCACAAGTTTCTTCCTCACAACAAGATTTGCATTGAACAAATTCTGCATTTGGACCACAAGCACCTAAAAATTTAAATGATTATTATAAAAATGATCTTCCTTCATAACAAAGTCAATGAGCTATAGAAAAAAAAAACGGGTGTGGCAGTCCAGTGGGACTGCCGGTGGAAGTTACACTTCTATACACGCATTCGCTGTCACAAATTTATTTGGGAGTCAATCTGCACAATCAATACATATTATGTAATTCTATAGGTAAGACATAGCAGAAAGAGAAACATAATTAATAACAACTTCCTAACAATGAAGGATTGAATCAATATTTTGATGAAAATGTATATTTTTATTTTCATATATGTATGAAAGGAGTTGAATGCAAAAATTTTTTTACACATACTCTGCAGTAAAATTCATTGTTTATTTTGTTATTAATATAATAATGCAATACAAATTAAACTGCAATATCCATAAGTATTTAAAAATGACAATAATGTAATAATATTAATAAAAAAGTCCTCCCCGACTGGAAATCCAACCCCGGTCTCCCGCGTGACAGGCGGGGATACTGACTACTATACTACCGAGGATATGACACAAACGTATTTCAAAATTGACAGTTCTGGATCATACAGTGATTTATTGAGATTATTATTTTGAAATACAAAAGACTAATATAATTATGAACATTTAATAAATAATACAAAACATATCACATAAATAATAATATTAATAAATATTTTATTAAATGTATAATATTATATGTATATATATCTTTATATAATATATATAATATTAAATTATATATACAAAAGGAACATTTTTATATTCGAGAGAGGAAGAGAGAGGGAAAATATATCTTCTGTCTCTCTCTTACTCATTATCTTACGTATGTAATGATTTCACAGATTCACTCCCATACAAATTTCCAACGTGGAGCGCGCGTATAGAAGTATAACTTCAAAAATTAATAATATATTGTATTCACTAAATACAATTTTCTTGATTTTTTTGAAAATGTATTTAACATTTAACTAAAGGCTATAATTTATTCGGTATAGCATTCCACCGCCATTTCCGATCACAACACTGCCTATATATCTACGGTCGACGTAATCTATGTTTGATTTTTCTACTAAAAGCTTCGTCAGTGGCAAAGTAATTGCTACACATAGATCGTTTTGAAAACTCAAAGACAGTTTACCACTCATTTATGCAGTACAAAAGCCCCTAAGTATGTAATTAAATAAATGTTCATTAGCATCATAATTATTCAGTTTTTGGCGACCAAATTTAAATATAGGCATTCCCCAATTTTTTTCATTTCCATTTTCAATCATTGAGCTTCCTGCAGCCAATTCTCAGCGATTCTTTTGACATCGTCTGTCAATCGTATAGGCGGATACCTCTACTTCAGTCATGTTATGAGCTCTATGATATCTGTGACGCCTGTCCTTATTTCTTGTTTCTTGTTTCTTTTAACCCTGTCTTGAGTCCAGGTAATGACTGTTCCATTCTTCGTTAGGCCTCCCTGAGTTTGATTGCTTTGGTCTGGGTTAAAGAAAGTGTTTTGTCGCCGTAGGTCATAACTGGAAGCATATATTGATCGAATGTCTTCTTTTTTAAATAATTTAGCATGGTGCTCTTGAAGATGTCAGATAGAGCTCCATATGTGGCCCAAGCTAAAGTGATTTTTCTTTGCTGTTCATCTGTTTAATTGTCCTTGGCTATTTGGATTTTATGACTTAGTATTTATATTTGTGATTTAATGCTACTTGGTTGCAACTGACTTTTAAATTTTCGCTTGGTATCAGATTTGTCATGTATTGTGTCTTTCCAAAATTATGCTAAAACCAACTTCTTAACAGGCGATTTCTAACAAGGTAAATATATTTCTAAATAATTTTTAGTGATCTGTTATCAGAACTAAAATAAAAATAGCCAAAAATAACTGTACCTATTAAAAAACATGAAGATGGCCAATGATATTTTTATTTCATCTTTTGTTTAGTACTGAACCAAAATTAACAACCATACCCTCTACAATGCTGAGTTGTTAACAAACATTAATTACGTAGAAAAGTTTTCTTCGTAGAGTTATCAATATTTTCTTTCATAAGACGTTATCTGTCTTAATGAGCTAAAATACAAACTTTGCTCTAGATTGGAAAATAGTTCTAAACCAATATAATATTTCACAAAATCCACCAGATTCACCAGATCCAATAAAAACCCCTAGCGAAAAAAGGAAGATGTCATTTTATTTTTAAGATAGAAAAGATTTTTAAGATACGGTGTTACGTTACGTTAACATGCCCTTGTGTCAGTTGGCAAAGGAACCCTCAAACCAATTGGGAAAGAAAACCTTGGATGACAGTAGAAATTGTTGAACTTATGGAAGAACGAAGAAAACATTAAGCAAAGGACCTAAATAAATATAAAGAAATTCAGAAAACATCAGAAAGAAATTTTGAGGGGCAGAAGAGAGGTGGCTCTCGGAATAGAAGATCTGGATAAAAAGTATGATAGCTTAAATTTACACAAAAAAATCAAACAAATGACAGGTTCTAGAAAAAGCACAAGAACGAATATCCTTAAAAATAATAAAGAAAATATGATTACTCATATGAAGGAAATATTGGGTCACTGGACTAATTATATCCAAAACATATTTAATGATGAAAGAGAAGAACTATCACTAGAAACCACAGAGAATACCGGACCACAAATATTACGGGAAGAAGTCATCTAGGCCATGAAAAACACAAAAGAGGGCAAAGCTACGGGACCAAATGATGTGGGCATCGAATTATTAAAACTCTTTGATGAAGATGTCATTGATGTAATGGTTGAACTCTTTAATTTGGATGTAGATATAGAACAGGGAACTAACCGCCAAAATTTGAAATATTAATTTCTGTCGTTAAATGGATTTACACAATACCCCTGCACCCAGCTCCAGAATATAAATCTTAAATAATACCCCTAGAGCCATATATTGACGAAAGGTCTATGTTCTTGTACAGCTTCGCGAAATAGTAACTTTAGAATAAAGATCCACAGTTTTTAGACCACGCTTTAGTGATTTCGAAATAATCTGAAAGTTTGTAAGAATGTCGCGTGGAAAACAAATATTAAATCTTTTTAAAGCCTCTGAAGTATTGCCAGCACCATCCAATGCACATAATAAAAGCAGACAATTTTATAAATTATGACATTTTTATATGGATTTTATAACCTCAAATATGTTACTTGGTTCCTTTTTTAATAATGAAGTTAAGAGAAATGTGGGGGTTTGGTATTTTTTATTATTGTTTGGTTCCATGTTCTAAAATGTCTAGTAGCAATAATATGAGTTCTCTTCTTATTGGTTCTTTGTTCAGAAATATGATATTTATGGAATCTGAAGTGATTGTGCACATAGGTACCTAAAATGTTTTCGTATTTTGCTAAGATGTTTTTTGAAGTAGGATTTGCACGATAATATTCCTAATCATCTTATTCAATGAACACAAATTAGGTAGTCAAACATACATAATTACTTTGGTGTTTTGTTATAAATCAAAATATATTTAGATACCGTTTTTTTATAGTCAGTTCTAAAAAAATACTGGTTACCGTATAAATACGCCACTTACCTATTATAACTTTGTTTCAGGATAATCATAGCTCAGGTAACAACTAAGGTAGTCAGTTATCCAAGTGGTAAGCAGCAAAACGGCTCATAATACAACTATGGAAGGCCGGAACACCGATTTATCTGAAGAGAGTGACTTGGACGACAATATTGCAGATCCTGATTTTTAAAATGATAAACCCTTATATCCAGAAAGTACCGATGATTCATCAGACAGCAGTGCAAATACGAAATACGATTCTAATAACGGATATTATCCCCAACAAGTAGACTAAGGAGAGGATTGGAAAGGAAGAGCAGGAAAAGGAAGAAAACGGAAGTACATTGGACAAACAGAAGCAATTCGGAGAACTTTAAAAAACACCAATAAACCATATATTTCTAAAAGAGGGTTACACGTATGTTCTAAACAGTTTATTGACTATCAATGTAACTTTAAAGAAAAATGTTACACAAAAATTAATGGTGACATCCGCAGAGTAATTTTTGAGACATACTGGAATGTTGGTAGTTATGATCTTCAAACATCACTTATTATCGCCATGGTTCAAGAAAATGTAGTTAAATGACGAGGAAACCATATTCAAGGGTATCCTTGTTGCAATATGTCACAATATGTTCGTAAAATCCCTAGGAATATCCACTAAACGCGTAAATACCACACTTAAAAAATCAAGAGTATTAGGCTTAAAAGATAACCGCGATAAGCATCAACATCATAAAAGGTTTTTTGAAAGGAAAAAGAAAGAGGTTATGGTACATATTAACAAAATTCTAAGGTATAAATCTCATTACCGACGAACTCAAACAGAGAGAGAATATTTACCTACTGACAGGCTACTTGAAAAAATGTATAACCTTTATAAATCAGAAAACAATAGTCCTGTAAGCTTCTCATATTATAGCCGTATTTTCTACACTGAGTTTAACATTACACTTAAAACTTTAAAAATGGTACATGTAATAAATGTGATACTTTTTCTGCAAAATCAGCAGCTTCAAATATCGTCAGTAATGTAGAAAATTTTAACCAATGACATTATGAATACTTGGAAGCAGCCGAACAAGCTAGAAAGTAAATGAAAGAATATTTTAATGAAGCAAAATCTAATCAACTTGTGGAGACTATAACATTTGATCTTGAGAAAATGTTACCAATGCCAAACAGAAGATTATACAAATGTTATGAGAAGCTTCAGGAAAAAAAATGCAATAACAGTAAACATCATGGTTACCAGTGACTTCTTAAGTTCAAGTACTCTAGAAAAAATGATTGTCAACAGCAAAGCCGATATTATAGGACAACAAGTAAACTGGTTGGTGGTCGGTTCGAAAAATTAAAATCGAGAAGAATTGTTTATTTAGTTTATTTTTTAAATTCTCACATAATGATGATGAACAGATTATGGAAGTTGATTTAAAACTAAAAGTTAAAGGTAAACCACAGCTGTCATTAACAACTGACTTGGAGCTTTCATGGCCGACTGGAAAACCTATTTCTGCGCCTAAGTTAAATGATATTAAATCTATTATGCATTTGATTCCTGAAAACGAGCAAAACTTTTTTACATCATTGCTTGCTAATGACGCTATTATAGGTGATGTAGATGATTATAATGGTGACGTTGGTTTTGAGTTTGAAACTGAAACTAAAGAATGAGGCAGTTTTGTTTGTATGTTTGTATGTTTGTAACATTAAATATTGTTTTTGCGTTTTCGTACAGGGAACCACATTACTTTGTTGGAAAATTAAAACAAGGGCATCTAAATAAGTTGGCCGCCTTTGAATTTTGGTGTTACAGAAAATTCCTACGAATATCATGGACTTATAGAATGTCAAACGCAGAAGTTACTTGAAGAATAGGAAATAAAGCTAGAATAATATTGACTATCAAAAGAAGAAAACTTGAGTAGTTAAGTCATCTGATGACAGGGCAAAGATACTTAATATTGTAGCTTATTATGCAAGGAAAAGTTCGAGGAAAGCGAAATGTGGGAAGAAGAAGAATATCGTGGCTTTAGAACTTAAGGAAATGGTTTGAACACAGTAGTGCAGAACTACTTAGAGCAGCACTCAACAGGTTCCTCATAGCCATGATGATTTCCAAGCTTCCATAGAAGATAGAACTTAAAGAAGAAGATGTTACGTATTATGTACTTTGTTATATAGAATGTAGTGCTAGACATTAAAATATTAAACATAAATAAGCTGAAAGCATTTAAAATGTGCTGCTATAGATGAATAATATGACGAATGCAAAACAGTTGTGAAGTTATAAGAACTATTAAAGTGATAAAATTAGAATATTTAGGCTATCAGAGGTGATAAGGAAAAAATAAGACGAACTACTATGTAATCATTGATGGATGAGTGGATTGATATTACAAGACAGGGTGTAAATTAAAAATGAACGCTGCACCTACGTAAAACAACAAAATTATTAGTCCAAGAATACAAGATCTTATGCAATATCTATGAGCTTTGTAAAAACTGGATAATGGGAAAAAAGACTTAATAAAGAATTTAATACGTTACTTAGATAGGTATCTATGAAGATAGATAATAATATACATAATATTAACGATCGTAATAAAATTTAACACTATCGAAGCAGAGTACAAAATCAGAAAACACGTTTCATTTTGCAGCCTCTGATCCATTTGTCTTTTTTAAAGTTCCCAAATATACCAAATAGAGTACAAAAATTGTTTTGTATAACAAGCTCCTATTTGACAATATTTCGAGCTGTTTTAACAAAATACATGTACTTAAAACAAGTTAAAAATTTTATTTTAAATACCACCAATGTTTTAACCGCTTAACCTTAATATCACCAATTAAATGTTTAAAGAGTTGTTATGAAAAGAATAAGAAACGAAATATAAAAAGTATAGAATTTACTTACCATCTTGGCATTGAACCTGTATAATTAGCACAATTAAAAAAGTAAATATAATTAAGTTCTTCATGTTACTGCAAGCAAATTATCTCGTATTGATAATACGTCAACCGGTCAAGCTGCATTATATATATACAAAAAAATGCAATTACATATTTTGAACATCAAGTTGTTTGCATAAAAATTATAATGTATACTCTATTGTATGCATAACAATGCTTTGTTTGTAGTTTTCCTTGAAATCTATTCTCTAGTTTCTAGGAAATAAATCCAACAGAAGTGCAAATGATAATTGTGAGGTGTCTTACCAAGTCACTGGTGTAATTTTAAATTGTTGTAATTAAAGTAAGTAATAATCTAGATTGGATTTTTAAAAAAACAATTATTTTTCTACAAAAATATTGACATAATTTCTGAGAAAAATAGAATTAATCAAACGAATAAAGACATTTTATTATCATTTGGACGTTTTTAGTTAATTCTGTGTTTATTTAACATGAAAACCAATGATTGTTTTTAAACTATTTTATTATAATGTCTTAAGGCGTATACTGTATATGGTGCTTCAGATAAAACTGTCCATCTTAAATAACTTTTAAACTCATAATTTTTAGAAAAAGCGCAAAAACACATTAATTAATATTTGACGGGGGAGACAAATATACATTATATATTTATACATTACTAATTTATACATTACAAGAGTTACGTTACCTTTATCGCTTTTGACAATGTAAATTTTAGGATGATTTTTAAGAAAAAGTTTAGTTTGTACATAGTATTTATTTAAAAAATTATCTTTGACTTCTTTATGCAAAAAGTTTGTAATAACGTTTGTACATTTAGATCTAACAACATCTTTTTGACTATCATTAAGTGGTCTGATTATTGATTCAATATAAGAAAGTAAATTGGGAGAATTATAAAAAAGAAGTCCTGTTTGTATTTTGCAACAAAAAGCAAATTGTCTAGTATCTAAATTAAACAGAAAGAAATTTATTGATAATAAAAAAGCAAAAGAGCTCAAAATTTATAACTCTATTGCTCCACGGTTTTATGCTCTACCTAAAATACATAAACCAACTTTATCTATGAGACCAATTGTTTCATCTTTATGCCCTCCTAATGGACCAATAGCACAGCTCCTCACTGACATCTTAACTAATGCTTATAATTTAAACAACAATTTTTACATTAAAGATGCATTTGATTTTAGTTCTTTCATTAATAATTTCCAATTACAACAAAATTATGTTTTAGTTAGTTTTGATGTAACATCTTTTTTTACAAATTCACCTTTAGATTTAATCATAAGTAGTGTTGAAAAACATTGGAATGAGATTTCGCAACACACTAATATTGACTTATTACATTTCAAAACACTTATCAACTTTGTTTTTGATTCTAATATTTTTATATTTAATGGTGTCTTTTATAAACAAATTTTTGGTAGTCCTACGGGATCTAGTCTTTTACCCATTCTAAGTAGCTATGTCATGGATGATGTTATCAGTGATTGTATCAACAATTGCACTTTTTTCATTAATTTTATTAAAAGATATGTAGATGATTTAGTTTTGGCACTTCCTAAACACAAAATTCATGAAACAGTCAATATTTTCAACAATCATAATCAACATAATACAATTTACAGTTGAGAAAAAGGTAGATAATTCTCTACTATCCTTGACATGAGAATTGAAAGAAATACAGACAATATGCTGAAAACCAGATGGTTCAGAAAATCCATATGTAGTAATAGATTTATAAGATATTACTCTCATTATCCAAATAAGATAAAACTGAACCTTATAACAGGATTAAAAGAACGTGTTTTAAAGCTTTCTCATCCAGATTATCTACAAGAAGATTTTTAATTGTTAAAAAATATTTTAATTGAAAACTCTTATTCTCCAGATATGCTACATAGGATGCTTTTTTTAATATTGTTAATATAAATAACTTAACAACATTTTTTGCTAAATCTCAAAACATTGTATCTAACAATCAGAACATCTATTATCATTCACTACCTTTTACCAGCAGCACCATTAACACCTAAATTAATACAAACACTAAAGGTTATTGACAATATAAAAATAGCAACAAAGAACATCAAAACTATTTCATCTTTATATTCCAAAACTAAATATCCTATAGACAAATTTGAAAAAACGAATGTAGTATACAGCATTAGTTGTACTCAGTGTGAAGCTGAGTATGTTGGTGAGACCGGAAGGAATCTATAAAATCACATTATTTCTCACAAAAGTGATTGCAGAATTAAAAAACCATCTTGTGCTTTGGCAGAGCATGTAATCGATAAAGACCAAATTATGGATTTTGATAACATAAAAATTTTGATAAAATTTTATGTAGTGAAAGTAATAAATTGAAAAGGACTTTTTTGGAAATGTTTTGTATTAGCAAAAGTGATAATAATTTAAACAAAAGATCAAAAATTCAAAATCTAAGCAAAATTTATAATTATATTATTTCTTTATAATAATTTATATATGAAACTTGTAAAATATCACATTTTGATTTAATTTTCCATATACCTGTTATATTTTTTCAGACAATTATCAATTGTGAATAAATCTTCTTCTTTTTTGTTACTAAACAAAAAATAATTTTTAAACAAAATTTTATTTTTGGCAATATAATTGTCAAAAATAAAAATTTTAAGTTGGCATTTATGACATTGGGGCTTATTTGTAATTGCTTGCTATTTTAACTTATTTATAAATTCAATTGTTTTTGTGTTAAGAAAATGTTTTCAAAATTATATTTTAATTTCAGGGAAGCATTTATTAGATAAGGATATTTTTGTATTAATTCTTTTTGAGATGTATTAGCAGCAATTTTATTAACCAAACTAATTTTATTTGGTGAGTTAACAAAAAATTTTTTTTTCTAGTTCAACTTTGTAAGATATTTTGTCTTTTTTAGCAGCTCTTGATAATAATTTTAAACACAAGTGAAAGCTCGAGATAATAAAAAGTTAACCAATAGCCCCTTTTATTGACTCCAACCCATCCAAAACATTTATATATTTTTTCCCAACGAGTCACAAGTACTTCTTTTTTCTTACTCTTTTCTTTTCTTTTATATATATATATATATATATATATATATATATATATATATATATATATATATATATATATATATATATATATATATATAATTCTCGTATCACAGTTTTAATCGCCATACTCTTCCGAAAAGGTTGGACTGCTTTTTATGAAATTTTTATATGTGTATTCGGTGACTAGATCAGATGGCAATAGAACTTTTATTTCAAGTGTAGCTATCTTCATAAATAGTGAGATACTAGCTAATTGCAGTTAATTACTAATGCCTGACTTTTCTATGCGACCACACACTTTCTAACACAAAACTAGTATAAGGTGTAAGTTTAGTAGATATTGAAAATAAACTTAACCATTTTTTTACTTATTATTTTTAACTTCCTAAAAGATGGGCAAAATATACTCCTCTGTTGTATTAAAATACTAAAGGTATAAGCTATATTAACGTTTAAATTTAATATTTTATTAAATTTAAAAATTGATATATTATAACTTTTTGAAAACCATTTTCGGACAAATCAAAAACAAAAGCATGTAATTTTAATTTCAGAAATAAGAAAGTTATTTCTAATGAAACTTTATAATTATTATTATTTACTAAATTCTTAGTATTTATATAAAAACCTTTTAAGCACTCTCGTTTTGTGGGTGTTGTTAAGAAAAACTGTCTACTTAAATAATTAATGTATCATGCCTACAAATTACTCATATCACTATTATTGGTGCTACTTGTTTTTGACTGTACTGATAACAGTAACCAATCTAAAGATTCGTAGACAGTGCTAGGCTAGTAAAAGAAAACCTCCTTCTTTGCAGGTAACTAATTAAAACATTAATACGCTACAGTGGGTGGATCAAATAAACACATATTTGTAGTACCGCCTATATTATTGAATTTAAAGAAGTGAATTATATATATATATATATATATATATATATATATATATATATATATATATATATATATATATATATATATATATATCTATATATATATATATATCTATATATATATATATATCTATATATATATATATATATATATATATATATATATATATATATATATATATATATATATATAAAAGTGGTGGATTTCACCGTTACTTGATTCAATTTCATCTTAGATCTATTTTATCTAACAATAAACACTAAAAACTTTTGTTTTAACACTTTAACCAAATGTATTTTAAATTATTATAAGATAACCCAGTCTACCATAACGTTCATAGCAATCGTTTCAATCACTACTTCTCATCTCATCCTCAATGCAATCCGCCTTTCTAAGAACGAATTAACCGATTTCTTCATAAATATAGCATAATATTCCTGACAATATACCATCCTTTCGAAAACACTACTCCTCCAAGGACTGTAAATAAACCACCAGTAATCACTGACCTATCAAAATTTATTAAACAGGAATCCCCACCAGCCATTTTAATAAACCACTTCAAAGATATGGATAGATTTAGCGACTACCGACAGTTCTACACAGATGCCTCAAAAACAACGGACGTAGTGGGGGTAGCTATTTTCTGTAATACTCATAATGCTAAATTTAAGGTGCATAACAACGGGACTATCTCCAATGCAGAATTATACGCAATCCTTGAAGATCTATAATTCATTAACAAAACGGACCACAGAAATTACCCAATTATAACTGACTCAATGAATGCCCTTTGCGATATTCAAAACATATACTCCAGCAACCTTTGTGTTACCTAGAAAAAAACAAGTCATCTTTTCTCGACTTCGACTTGGTCACACCCGCCATACACATATTTATCGAATCACAAGAGACAATCCGTCACACTGCAACCAGTGTCAAACCAACAGAACAATAAAACATATTTTAACCGAATATAAAATTTTCCAGGAAACGAGATGTAAACTCAACCTTCCCAGCGACATAGGCGAGCTTCTTAGAGACAATAATCATCTAAACAATATTATAAAGTTTTTAAAGGCTATAGGCATAAAAGATATTTCAATTAAAATCTAGTCTGGATTACAAATTACATAATATCAATCTTCTTTTATGTTAGTATGTAATTATTATTATAACCTTTCTTTGTTCTAATATATATTTTCTATTGTTGTCGTCTATAACCTCAGTAGTTTGGACGACATTAAATAAATATATAAAAAAAAACAATTATTATCACTACAGCTGCTTCGGCAGCACTCTGCAGCACTTAAATTTCGTTATATTTACTGATAAAATAATTGTAACCATTTTTTAGCATATTCTGAAGCAGTAAAAAAATCTTAAATATACACACATAAACCTAGGTTACAAATAAACAAAATATTTAAATTTAAAATTAAATGAGGCTTTATTGATTAATTTTTTTGGAATAATTACAGTAAAGAAATACTTAAAGTTAAAATCCATTACGTTTAATTCATTTCCAATAAAACTTTTTAAAAGCATTGTCTAAACTGATTGTTGCAATATTGTAGGAAGTACGATATAGGGATGGGTTTGTTTTTGCTATCTAACATAATTATATACCAGTATTTAAGATACAGGGTGTCAATTGGAAAACATGCTCATTCAAATGTCGTATAAAGGATATGATCCTTGCGTCTCCATCTTTTAACAGTTCAATTTTTATTTTACCTGATCATGTGGCTTTGTTGTTTTTGGCTTTCTTCAGTGCTTTAATCAGTAGGAAGACGCCAGAACTCGTGGCTGAAATACCCGAGGAGATGGAGGAGAAATCTTTCGCGCAGCAGTTTTCAAAACTACAATTGCCATTTGGATCGCCAACCTTTGAAGGGAGACGGCGCCATGAGAAGAAGTGCTTTAATTATATCTTTCTCTGTAACTTTGACTTCTTTCGTCATTATTGTCACAGGGTCTTGCAAGATATACTATCCGGTCTATTTTCCTGCAATTATGTTGTGTAATGGTTTATCCACTCTTTTGATATAATTATCTGTGTGATATTTTTACTTTCTTTTGTTTCTTATGATGTTTTCTCATTTTTTTCATGCTTTTATTGATCTGTTATACCCAATTGTGTCGTCTATATTTCTGTACGTTCTCCGTCAGTACTCGTTCTTCTCGAGCCTTAATCTTTGCTTTCTTTTTTGTTTGAAGAAACACATTCTTCTAGTGTTCCTGGGGTTCTGTCGTTTAGCTATTACTGAATCATATTAAATATTTTTTATTTTTAATCATCCCTTCTATTTCACTATATTCATCAAAACATTTTCGTTGTTCAATGCCCAGCACCTCATTAACTGCTCTGTGGAATTTTTCTTTCGTGTGTTAATACATTTGTGTACATATGTGTAGCATATTCATCCTCGTGTATATGAATATTTGCCCTAGTATTAGTTGGTGGTCACTTGAACATTCTACTTGTGTGTATAATTTTATATCTTATATTATTGTTTTACTGGATTTTCATAATACTACCAATAGACTATTTTTTACCAGTCTTTATTGTTCAATACAACAAATTTATAGGTGGAATAGATCTCCGAGATTAGCTTATGTCATACTCTTCAGTGACATGAAAGAAATTACGATGGCATAAAAACTTACCATCCTTATTCTTTAGCTATACTTGCACAATTATAATGAAATCAACAACGGATTAATAAGTGTTAAAGAACAAATTTTATAAAATACTCAGACGGATAAAAATGGTTATTAATAAAGACAGAAATATGTAAAAGTCAAACAGAAATTCGAATACCAATCAGATATAAAAAGAAGCAATGGATGACGAAAGAAGTTTTAGATTTAATGGAAGAAAGACATTAATATAAAAACAAAGATAATCAGATGTACAAAAAAGTGGATAAAAAAATCAAATACAGAATTAAGAAAGCGAAAGAACAATGGTTAAAAGAACAATGCGCAGAAATAGAAGAATACCAGAAAAGACATGATAGTTTTAACACACATAAACAAATTAAAGAATTAACTCACAACAATAGAACAAGAAAACCGGGAATACTGAAAGATGCAAATGGACAACTTATGTTGAATACTAACGACAAAATAAAGAGATGGACAAAATACATCAATGAACTGTTCAAGGACAATAGAACAGAACAGATGGAGAAAGAAGTAGAGAGGATATGGTTTTATAGATATTAAAAGAGGAAATTAAAATGGCATTAAAAAGCAGCAAAAATGGTAAAGCAGTAAGTTCAGACCAAATCCCTATAGAAACCTTAAAATGCATAAATGATGAAACCTTAGACATTATAAAAGACTTATTTAACTCAGTATACAAAACAGGACACATACCGAAACAATGGTTACTCTCCACCTTTTGTGCTATCCCTAAAAATACAAACGCTAAATATTGCACTAAATACAGAACAATATCACTAATAAGTCACATTCTCAAATTATTCCTGAAAATAATACATAGTCGTATAAATAAAAAATGGAAGAAGGAATAGATGATAGTCAGTTTGGGTTCAGAAACGGACTGGGAACCAGAGAAGCGTTATTTGATTTTAGAGTGTTATCTCAAAGATGCATGGATATGAATGTTCATGTGCATGTTTGTTACGTTGATTTTGAATAAGCATTTGACAAGGTAAGACATGAAAAATTAGTCCAAATTCTAAAGACAAAAAACATAGACCATAGGGACTTACGAATATTACCAAACCTCTACTAGAATCAAAGAGCATAAATCGTAATAGATAACAAACCCAGTCCAGAAATTGAAATCACGAGAGGAGTTAGACAGGGATGTATTATGTCCCCATTACTATTTAATGTATATAGTGAAGCCATTTTTAAAGAAGCATTACTATCTCAAAGTGAAGGAATAATAATTAACGGAAGATCTATTAACAACGTAAGATATGCAGATGACACCGTGATTATGGCAAGCTCTGCTGAACAACTTCAATTACTGCTAAACAAAACAAACAGTTTCTGTGAAAAATATGGACTAAAAATAAATATAAAAAGACCAAATACACGATAGTAACAAAGAAAACAAATATACCAACAAACATACATTTGGGAAATGTACTGATAGAAAGGGTTAATAAATACAAGTATTGTGAGAAATGGGCAAAGACTGCGAACTAATAAACACAATAAAAATAAGAAAGTTACAATATCTGGGAGACGTAATGAGGGGACAGCGATATGAACTGCTAAGGCTGATAATACAGGGAAAGATAAGAGGAGGAAGGAATATAGGAAGAAGGGGAGTGTCATGGTTGAAGAATTTAAGGGACTGGTTTAAATGCAGTTCTATAAAACTCTTCAGAGCAGCAGTATATAGAGTAAAGATAATGATGATGATATCTAACCTTCGATAGGGAGACGGCACTTAAAGAATATTTTTAACAAATATTCAAGTAAAAAACTTCAGCAATATAGACTTTCAGGTTTGAAAAAACCGTTGTCAACAACTAAACCCTTATTACCAACAACAACACCCTCATTTATAACTAATGTAAGCAATATTGTATAAGAAGATACTATATACCACTGTGCAGCATGTATAGAAAAACCTGATCTCTGTCTAGGCGAATGGTTCGTGGACTATCAAATGAAATCTTGCACTGTTCTTTTTTTTTGAATAAGTTTTATTTTACAATTTGATAAATAAATGTTATCATAAATATTTGCATGCTCTTAGTGAAATGCTCAGATGCATCCTTCGCATATTTTTTGACAATCCTACAAATATGCAGAAGGAAGCACATAAGCACTTTGCAACAAATACTAAAAAAAATATTATTTTGGCTAACAATGGGATATTACAAACCATTCCGTTAAAAATTTTGCAATTTTCGTTAAAAGCTACCTTCGCAAGGGCGTACTACTACAATACACATACTACTATACAAATGTGGTATGCCGCAGCGAAAGGAAAAATTCAAGTTAAGAGTTTTTTTTTTATATGGCTTTGGCAGTTTGCCATACAGCCAGTTACATGATCTTTTAATCTCATTAGGCGCAGTAAAAAGTTTTTGAGTAATTTGTAATCGAATACACTAAAATAGATAAATTTAAAGTTGGGAAATCAGTACAACATTTAACAAAAAGAAGAGAAAAGATATATATATATATACATACACATATATATCCATAAACACATACAATTAACATGGGTCACTCGCTTCACGTCCAGGGGCCCGTCAGGACATTATAATATATAACATACACAGGAGAACTAGGCCACGGTAAATAGGAATAAACATAGAAATAAAGGAGAGAAAACAAAGGTAAAAAGTAAAAACAATTTTTTTTTAACTAAAGAAAAATACTACATTTGGTCAAAAAATCGATTATGCAATCGTAAATTAATCTATTTTGAGTCGCTAGGGCAGATAAAACGTTAAACGGAGATTTACCGGTAATATGAACTATATTATATTATTTATATTATATTATTTATATTATTTTATTAATTATTTTTATTATTATTATTTTTATTTTATTAATTATTTAAAGTTAAGAGTTCGAACACATCTCATGGTTTGGAAAAATGTGCATAGCGTACTTTGTTATATCCAGAAATCGAAATATTTAAACTAAGCTGAGATATCACGAGTTATATATAAAATTTAAAAAAAAATTGGGGTGGGAGAAAATGTTAATCACTCTGCTCCCACCTTAATCAAAAAATTTTTAAAACAGCAGATTTTTATTACAAATATTTTGGTCTTCTTCCTTTGGTGCCTATTCGTTTAGAATATTGGCGATTATTCTGGCTATAATTATTTTATTAACTAATGCTTTAAATAGATTAGTTGTTGTGGAGAACCATTTTCTCAGCTTTTTTTACCATGATATTCTTCTTCTCCCAATTCCTCGCTTTTCGAATACTTTTTAGTAATCTACTACTACTATTTTCAGTAATCTTTATTTATTACCGTTTCCTATTATATGTCCTAGATATTCTAAGGATTCTAGATGTCCTTCCATGATATCCTTAGGATTCTTCTGTATAGTCACATCGCGAAGGCTTCAAGTATTTTCTCCATCGCTTCAGTGAGTGTCTAGGACTCAACTCCGTAGTATAATATGGAGAAGATATAACATTGTTTGTATTTTGAGAACGATTTTGAGAAGTGGAAACTGAAACGTCAATAAACGTATTTTAACCTTTAATTGGGGCTTATTCCCATTTAAATACTAATTAACTCGATTTCAATCTTTTGACTTCCGATTTATATTCTCATTTTGGTACGAAGTTTGCCCTCTTGCCAACAAGTTATGGGTCATAGAGATCTTTTTGGGGATTTGCCGCTGGCTTATTAAAATGTCACAATAAAATAGTTTCAACGTTTCAAAATCGTTTATTTTTATGCTGTTAATAGACTCAAAATTAACCAAAAATATACAAATGTTGATAGGATTTCTTTATTTGGTTGATTAATTCAGAACTTACGTCATTCTATACATAGAAAAATTAGTGTTTTTTATAAAATACCAATTTACTGACACTTCTCATTGATCACTTACTTTAATTACAATAATTCAAAATAAAACCAGTAAGTTAGTTAGACATCTCAGATTATAATCTGTACTTCTTTTGGATTTATTTCCTGGAAATTAGAAAATAGTTTTCAAGGTAAATTACAAACAAAACTTGTATTACGCATACTATAAACTTCTAATTATAATTGTTTATGCAAATAACTTTGTGTGCAAATTATGTAATTGAATTTTTTGTGTATATATGCAACTTGACTGGTTTACTTGTTAGTAATACGAGATAAATCCCGTGCAGTAATGATGAACAGCATAATAATATTTTCTTTTTTAATTTTGACAATTGCACAGATTCAGTGCCAAGATGGTAAGTAAATTCCATATTTTTTATTCTTCATCTTTAATAATTTTGTATAAACATACAAAATTTAGTTGATGGTATTAAAATTAACCGGTTTAAAACATAAACTTCAAATTAGTTTTACATAGTATATTTTGTTAAACAATTTTAAAAATAGTATAATAGCAGCCAGTTTATACCAAAAAAATTCCACTATTGTTAGAATATCGTTTACCTCTACAATTGCAAAGTATTAAAAGGTAAAGAAACCGGAGACTGGTTAATTGGAAAGTATTTTTTTATTTTGTACTCTCCTTCCTTATTTCCATGTTTTTTGCCATCGTTTAAATTTTATCTTCTTAAACCTTTGTACCTAAGTTGTGTATGGAGTTTCTCGTTATGTATTCTTCCCCAATTTTCCTTTATCTATTAATATTTAAATTATATAACCAACGTTATATAATTTATTGCGAATAAATGTTATGTCTAAGCAGTCAAAAGCACGTGATAGATCAAAAAATAGTCCTGCCACGTGGTTTCTACTATCTAATTCATCATAAATACGCTCAAACAAGCTGCATGCAGCCGTGAGTGTTGACTTTTTTTATCTAAAGCCGTGTTGGGTTGGAGTTAATAAATTGTATTCTTCTATAAAATTTAACATTCTGTTGTATACAACCTTCTCTATTACTTTTGAAATTATGCTAAGGACAGATACTGGTCTATAATTTGAAATATCATGAGGGTCATTCTTTTTGAAGATTGGAATAACTTTTGCCATTTTAAATATGGATGGAAATTGGCTGGTTGTTATTGAGAGATTAACTAAATGGGTTAAAGGAATCGATATATGATCACTTATCAGTTTTATTATTTTTACAGATATGTTATCAATACCAGTACTAGGCTTATTTTTTAGTTGATCGATTGAATTTTTTATTTCAATTGGAGTTACGGGTAAAAAGAAAAATGTTTTGTTACACATTTTTGAGGTAGTACAAGAAGAAGGTAACGATGTACCAAAATGAGTTTGAAGATTGTATTCTGTAATTGTAGCAAAATATGAGGCAAACGAATTAGCAATATCACAAGACTTGGTAATAATTTTATTATCATAATGTAGAATAATATCAGACCTGTTCTTTTGCCTACCAGTTTCACTGTTTACTAAATTCCAAATTGTTTTTGGTATATTGTAAGATTGATTAATTAAGTCACTATGAAAGTTTTTTTTAGTATTTATTAATAAAGAATTATATTCTTTTTTTGCCTGTTTATAGGTATCTTGAGACTCGAGACTCCCTATATTTTTTGCTATCCAGTGTAGATTTTTTAGTTTTTCACTAGCGTGTCTTACCTCATTTGTTACCCATGTAGCCTTATTTGTTTTGTGTGCTTTATACCGTGTTTTTATTGGACAATATAAATTTAGATTGTAATCTAAAATGCTAACAAATGAATTTGTGGCATATTCAGCATTCAGTTGTGAATAAACTTCATCAAAAACTGTAGAAGAAATCCCTGCTTTAAACATCCGCATATTTTCATCTGACATATCCCTGTAACTGATGGGTTTTTTATCTTTTTTCGATACTTTATTGGCTTGCAAATTTACACTAAGTGAAAATACTTTATGGTAACTGAAGTGACCCTCGAACACATTTGATTTATAAAGATGTGGTTCGATATTTGTCAATATGTAATCCAATTTTGTAGATGATGTTTTACCTACTTTATCTACGAAAACTCTTGTAGGAGCCTCAGATGTGACTCTCAGATTATAACCAACTAAAAACTCATTAAAAGATTGCTTATTATTAGACATGACAAGATAATCAATGTTTAGATCCCCACAAATATAAATATCATGATATGACTTACTGCATAGCTCCAATATATTATGTAATTTACACAGAAAACTCTGAACTTCTCCTGATGGCGAACGATAAACACTAATAACACAAATTTTCCTATTGGCTATAAACAGAGAAATCGCACAGCACTCACACACCATTTCTTCACTTAAGGTAGAGACATCTAATGTTTTGAATTTAATATCAGTTTTGATGTAGATGATGGATCCTCCATGGATATGGAACTTTCGACAAAAATAAGCGGCGATGTTGTATCCATTCAGGGTCATAAATTGGATGTTTTCTTCAGTACACCAATGTTCTGATAGACAAATTATATCGGGTGTTTCCTGCAATGTTAACACTTCAAGTTTGAGTAACTTATTTGTCAAAGATTGAGCATTTAGTTGCAATATTTTTAAACAACTGTCTGGTGATGATAAAAGTAACGTTTCTCTTGGATTTACTTGACTAAAAAAGAGTCTGGTCTATCTTCTCCAGTTGACAGACCTCTATTATGATGCTCTCGATCTAAGAATCTTCTTCCTAACCTAAAGTTAAATCGTTCAATGCCAATTTTTTTCGGCCAAAAAGCAGGATTGTAAATTTCTTCCCTTAAGTCAGGTAGTACACCTATCATAAAACATTGATTATCCCTTCTTTTATGGTCAGTTGGTAACAATTTTACTTGTATATTCTCACAGTTAGTCTTAGTTATTATGAAACTCTTGATGTGGTCCTCATTTACACTATCCGGAACTTTTGAGATGAATAGCCACAATTTTTTGTCTGGTTTTTCGGATTTTCCATGGAAATCCTTATCACCAATTCCAGTTCCCATTATTTTCTTGCGTCTTGTTGTCACAATCTGATATCCTTCATCGTCGGCTTTATTCTCTGAACTCCCTGTTGTGATATGATTAAGATTTATTTTTGTGCTTTCCTCGATGCTATACATATTGATTTTAAAACAAAAGATATAGTTAGTTAATGTCATTGTATGACATTATTGTCTGGTAATTGTCAAAATATAAACATTCGTGTGTAATATCTAACTTTCATTGTTCCTAAAAATAAAAAATTACGCTATCCATGAAAGAGTCGACTTCGTACTTTGCATTGGAGAATGTTTGGAAAATTGTCTCTTAGCTTCTAAAGTTTATGCTTAAAAGTATCCTGATAGAAGACACCCACAAAAGGAAGTTTTTGAGAGATTAATTAATAGATTCTGTGCTACTGGTAATGTTGCATACGAAAAGGTAAATAAAAATAACCTAATTATTGGTGACAACGTTAACGAACTGAATGTCCTGCTTTCTGTTACGTTACGGAAAACCCAAATATTAGTACAAGAAAAATTTCGGGTGAATTAGAAATTAGTCAAACTAGTGTATTTAGAATACTTAAGACCAACCACTTTCATCCGTATCACATTCAACTTCACCAGCATTAGACAGAACAAGATTATGGTAACCGTTTAAATTTTTGTTTATGGACTTTAGATAAAGTTGGAGAAGATCCTGATTTTTTTTTAAATGTTTTATATACAGACGAATCGACTTTTCATAATAATGGTCTAGTAAATAGACATAATTTTTCATTTATATGACACAGAAAATAAACATTTATTTCGTACTGTTGATCGCCAACACCGATGGAGTGTTAATGTTTGGGGCAGCATTGTGGGCGAGTACGTTATCGGCCCGTATTTTTTTGACGGACATGTCAATGGGACAAATTTCTTAAATTTTTTAAAACAAGATTTTTTGCCAAGTGGAAGGTTCTCAAACTTTGTTTGAGAACCTTCCACTTAGCCTACGAACAAAAATGTGGCTCCAGTTGGACGGAGCTCCTGCTCATTTCTCACTTGATGTAACTAACTACCTTAACAGAATATTTACAAACGGATCGATAGGTAGAGGTGGTTCATATAATTGACACCCTAGGTCACCAGGACTAACCAAGATGGATTTTTTTAAATGGGGTTATATTAAAAATATTTTATATGCTACACCTCCTACTACTAGAGATGACATGAAATTAAGAATTTCAAACGCGTTTGCTTCAATAACTCCTGACATGGTAAATAATGTAAATAAATCATTCAAAGATAGAATCGCTTGTTGTATTGCACAAGATGGCAAGCAATTTCAACATCTGTTACATACCTGAACATTTTTTACTTATAGTAAGTTTTGGACGATTTTGTATTATTTATGTTCATTATTCATTTTGTATTATTTTGTATTATTTGTTTTATTAAAATTCTTTTTGTTTCGTTATGTAATTAATTGTTAAAAAAAAAGAGTGTGGGTAAAAAAAGTTATAGGTACATCTATTAGTATGACTTCAAAGAAATAAATGTATTTTACAGTTTTATTTTTATTTAAATATTAAACTTATTTTAATACTTAAAATAATACAAAAAATTAAACATAACGTTAATATCTACGTCATTTTTGAAAACTGTAATCTCTGCGCAGTTGCCTTTCACTTGATGAATCGTAGAAAATCTAAAAAACATCAGATTTTCAACAAATTTTTTTTATTTTCTTTTCATCATATTTTAATACTAATTATCCTATTCACAACGAATACAAATCCAAAGACGTAAAAATTTTAATTTATTTACAAAAAATGTATTTACAACTACACTGGTTTCGTTTATAACAATATGTCAATATGATGGGTTTAAAAATCGAAAGTAACAATTATAAATATTTTAAATTACGGCAAAACTATCAGTCCTAGTTATAGGACATCTGTATATGATTCGAAAGAGAAATTTTTTTTTAATTTATTAATTCATTAATATACAGGGTGTTCTATTTAAAATAAGCCTTATATTACACATTGAATAATCCAATAATGAAACTAGAAATTTTGAACACCCTGTAAATAAATGTTTAATAATTAATCATGAAATACATTCGACCAATATCCAGCTATTTAGATGTATGAGTAATTTTATTAGAATTGCTTAAATAAATTAAGAATGAGTCCTCGTTTAAAGTTTTACATTTTAAGAAAATTCGACATAACTCAGAACACTCTGTAGATAGGTAAAGGGAAGTCTCATGAAACTATACCTTATTTTTTGCAGACAATTAGAAAATCCAATAAAATACAGGGTGTTCCATAAAAAAATATATAACTTTGAAACGTCGCGCTTTATTGTGACACCCTGTATATTTCAGAATAATTTTAAAATGTAGCCTTTATCAACCTACATACTGCACATTTAAATTTTTTTTAAAATCTTTTACCGTTTCGCTGTAATCTTTCGTCTTGTTGGTGGTGACTCACCCTGTATATATATATATATATATATATATATATATATTATATAGATAATATTTATAATAAATTTATTTCTTGTACTTGCTCTGAGCTGACCCTTTATTTGGCGACGTCAAAGATCTTAGGTTGGGATTTATTTTGGTAATATTTCTTACTAAGGCAGCTCATTTTTATAATAATCGTTTTAATTTTTAGAATTTTCAGATATTTGCGGTCCAAATGCAAGATCTGTATCATGCATATCTTGTTGTGAGGAAGAAACCTGCCAACGTAGAAATCCGTCATCATGTCAAATTTGCCCAGCGGTGTGTAGGGGACCAGGATGCGAATGTTTACCAGGATACATTAGAAAGAATAAAGGTGGACCTTGCGTGGACATCAAAAGTTGTTAAAAATTTAGTATAAATAGTAAATCTAGTTAAAATAAAATTTGATTTAGTTTGTTTTGACTGTGGTAAATAAATAAGTTATCCTTTATATTAAATGCTGTTAAAATAGAAAAATAGAAAGTTTCAATAATTTGAAAAGTGAATTATAAAACGTTGAAATAAATAAAAATAAATATATATACAGCTCATAGAAACAGGATTATGCCTTATAACAGAAATGAAACAACAAATTGCTTTAATAAACGATCGTTTTGGAGTGTAATTTTTCCAGTCACGAGTGATTTGCGTAAAATTTGGTTTTAGGTTCCTCTTACCCTCTACTTTACTTTCATAATTACCTTGAAAAGGAAGTATTAATAAAAAAAAAAACATTCTTAGACAAAACAAATAAAATGGTGTACTTATGAAGTCTGTACACCCAGTTTACGCAGAGTAGGTAAGTAGATTCGAATTTGTCAAATTCCAAATCGAATATAATTTTAATGTGAAATAACTAAAAAATGAAGAACTTACTAAAACTCATCAAAACTTTTTGAAAGTGTTACAAAAGGCTTTAATTTTTTTTTGTAGTTTCTAGCATAAATCTAAACGAGTTCAAACGCTCAAAACAAAGTTGGTTTTTTTGGTAAAAACATCGTGAAAATTACCCCTAATTAGCACCCCAAATAAAATTAATCTTTACCGCTTTGTAATTAACTTTATTTATGTATTGTTTATATGATCTGTAAGTTTAGTCGGTTTAAACTGGCTATTTAAAAAAAATTGGTTTTAACCCTATAACGCCGAATTTTTCATGTATTCAAAAAAAATTTTTTGTTTCTTATTACTTATTTTGCTATTATTAATTTACAGATTAAAAAAAACAGTTTTTTTTTAAATATTAGGTGTTTTTTTGAAACGGTACGAAATCATCACAAAGGTCCTTTGTTTAGAAATAACTCATGATTTAAATTTTTAAAAGTTTTGATTTTTTGCTTAATTTTACATACATAGTAATGCACAATATCGATATAAAAGACATAATAAATTTGAAAAACATCAATTTATTATAAATTCAATACAAAAATAGAAGTTATTATGTAGTGTGGAAATGTATAAAACAGTTCTTTTCCTTTGTAATGCACAGGTGTACTTTACATTTGGTGCACATATATACTGGAGCACTTCTACAATTGATATTTTTACACCTACCCCTATCTGTGACCATGGGCAAGTGATCAAGCCCATGTAGACGTATGTCTGCTACCGGAATACTTTTAGTGGCTGGACCTAGCTTCTTCTTTTTTGAAAATTCTGCATCTGTGCTGGTTTTTGATGGACGACCCCTTTTTGATTGTTGGGTTCTTTTCCCTTTCAATAGCAGTGCCTCTGCAATGCTCATTTTGAATTCTTGGAGATTAACTATGTTTCTTTTAGGTACCTGTAAGGATTCGCAGTCTCTTCTGTAAATGAGCTAAGAGTTTACCACAGTAACATCTAAAAAGTGAAAAAACAATTTGTGATAGAACTTTTTAGATCTAATATGAATTCTGTAAAGAGCAATTAATGCATCCATTGGGTCCACTCCACCCATAAATTGGTTATAGGTTTTGACAATAGCTGGACAGGTAATTGTAATATTCTGTTTAGTCTTTTTGTCATATCTCTCGCATGTTTCAGTAGGTTCTGCAGACGAAAATGTTGATAGCAAATTGACTACCCGATTATCAGCCCATTTTACTGCTCTGACTTCAATATTATCTACTAGAGTCGAGACTTCTTGGAAGGATCCTTTAACTTTTTTTAGTAAATCTTTATCCTTGTTTAGAGGAACTCCCGAAAAGCGATTTATTATCCTTACTGTTCCAAGGCAATAAATTTTCTTTTTTGCCAAATGCACCATCAGAGCTAGAGAGGTAAACCAATTATCGAAATATAGGAGATGATTTGCACCTACAGGAATATGAGTGGCTAATTGCAGTACCACATTGAAACTAGCTCCTAAATCTGGTTCTCCAGTTACTGGTTGGATTTTTTCAGAATATATAAAAAAATCATACATAATTCCTTTCTCATCACAAAGAGCAAATAATTTGTAGCCCCATTTGTGTGGCTTGCTGGGTATATATTGTTTAATGCTAGATCTGCCTTTGAATGGTACTATCTGTTCATCAATACATAACATTTGAGGCATTGGAATTTCTCTAAATTTCACCTGTAAATGATTTATCAATGGCCTTATTTTGAATAGTTTGTCATATGTGGTATTATCTTCTGGTATTGTCGAATTATCGTTAAAATGGATTTTGGATTTTATTTCTTCCCACCGATCCCTGGTCATTACTTCCGATACAATTGGACAGTTTAACTTAGTTTTCCAATACAATCTTGAGTTGGATAGTTTTACCATGGACATTGCCAATAAGGACCCTAAAAATTGTTCCAATTCAGGAATTGACAATGACAGACTTTTATTGGGATTTTCTTGAATGGCATACAAGTTTGACTGCTTAACTATGTGAGTCAGAATATCTTCCGAAAAAAAATTTCTAAAATATTCCACAGGTCGCTTTACAACTCCAGACGGCTCTAGTTGACCTAACCATATAGGAAGTGGTTTAGCAGAATCTTCAGTTGACACATGTCGCCAAAGTGGATAGGTTTTACGACTCTTTGATTTTAATGTTTCTGGTGCAGCTACTGTTTCTCCACTGGCTTCATTTTCTTCAGTACTATCGTCAGATTCATCTATAATAAAAAAAGAGTATAAATGAGTCATTTCAAACTATAATACAAAGAGGCAAAGCAGTCAATACAAATGACTAGAAAATTGTAAAAAGAACTATAAAAATAATTACCCAAATCCTCGAAATTAAGGTACTACTCTCATCCATTAAGGGAAGACGTTTTTTGCCATAAAACGCTGCACAATCCATAATTATTTTGATCAATCTAAAAAAATCCAAAAGACGAGAGTGACGATTTCGTAACGCTTAAAATTTTCAATAAAAATACAGACAAATAATTAATGTTAGCACATATTACCTTCGCCAAACGATAATCGTCCTTCTAGAAGTATGTAAAAAAAAATCCAACGTTCATATGCTGCTTGATTCCAATTTATAACAATAAACACTCCACAGTACACTATAACCTAACTTTTCATTAGTGCACTGTCAAACAGAAACATCTCACGTGAATGTGCCGCGCGAACGTAATCAAATCGGGTTTGCTATAATATTTTCACTGAAATGTAACGATACCGATCCCGTCGGCGTAGCCGTCCTACATGGGTTATTTTGTGCATAAGACCAGTGTTTATCAAACGTTACGAAAACGTCACGCTCAGCGTTATAGTTTAAACTAAAAGAAAAATTTTTGATATTTTGAAAAAATGCTTCAAAAATGCAAATTAATTTAAAAAGTATAAGTGATACAAAGAATCTTTGCGAATAAAAAAATATAGATTTTGTTTCTCTGAACAATTCGGTTTATTTATATTTTTCTATAAAACAAAAATTGGTTAAGATATTGCTGTTCAAAATTTGCATACACTCGTGATTAGTGACTCGTTCAAGCTGAGTTTAAAAAAAAATTAAATGATCTTTTTGCCCTACAAAACAAACCTACAAAACGATTTTGTCGCAAACATTGTTCTATAAAATCCACAAGGAAACCAAGTTCCTGTAGCTGGCTGTATACCAGCCTATATAATAATAAATAATTGTTCTATCACTTTTTTCTACGTAGTTTTAGGTATAGGTATAGGCAAAGTACATTTAATAGAAAGAAAAATAAATTACCTTTCTAATAGTTTATTGTAGGAGGTTCTAGGAATTTTAAGCAAGATATAGTTCGTCAAAGTTTTTTTTTTTAACGGTTTTTACTTTTACGGCTATTTTTTACATTTTTTGGTACAACTTGTAGTTGTACGCATTACTAAATAAAAAAGAAAGCTTACTTTCTGTGATTTAAAATAGTCTATTGTAAAATATTCTAGAATTAATGGTAATCAAAATATGGTTCGTCAAAGTGTGATGTTTGCAACGATTTTTAAGAACTTTTACAGATATTTTTTTTATTTCTAGGTATAACTTTCCTTGCACATTTAGGTATTACACTTTGACAAACCATATCTTGGTTACTGTTAATCCAAGAATATTTTATAAAAGACTAAAAGCAGAAAATAAGCTTTCTGTTTTATTTACTAATCATCATCAATTAGCCTATATTTGTCCACTGTTGAATGTAGGCCTCCCGTAAAATTTTCCACCTATTTCTATCTTGAGCTTCTTGCATCCAGTTTGTGGTGATGCGCCTGATATCATCCGTCTATCTAGTCGGTGGTCGTCCCCTGCTTCGATATGCCTCTTGCCTTGGTCGCCATTCCAGAATCTTTCTGGTCCATCTATCATCCGAATGTCCGGCCCAAGCCATTTAGCCATTGCTATTTTTTCAACTGCATCTGTGACTCCTGTTCTTCTTCTTATTTCTAGGTTTGGTACTTTATCTCTGATGGTAATACCTAATATTGGTCTTTCCATAGGGCGTTGTGTAACTCTTATTTTATCTATTGTTCTTTTTGTCAGAGTCAGTGTTTCTGCACCATATGTAAGAACCGGTAAAACGCACTGGTTAAAAATCTTTCTTTTTAAACAAACTGGGATAATAGACTTGAAAATGTTATTCAATCTACCAAATGCAGCCCATATGAGACCTATCCTTCTTTGTATTTCAGTTGTCTGATTATCTCGACCTAAGAGAATCTCATGCCCTAGATATTTGTAAGCTATTACTTGGTCGATGCTATGGCTCTCAATCAGAATTTTACCGCTGACTACAAGGTTGGTCATAAATTTTGTCTTTGAGGTGTTAATTTTAAGATCAATTGTTTTTGACACTATAGAGTGCGTGCGATATTTTTGTAGCTTTATCAACTCGGTGGTTCAGATCTTCCCCATTTATATTAATTCTCATGTTATCCTCTCGTTCCACTTGCTTGAACATATATTCAAGAACAACTGTAAACAATTTAGGGGAGATAGTATCATCCTGTCTAATTCCACGTTCTATTCGAAACTTCTTGGTATCTTCATGAAGGCGGAAACAAGCTGTACCAGTTTCGTAAATACTTTTAATCAAGGCGATATATCGGTAGTCAACGCGGCAGTCAGCCAATGCTCGAAGCATTTTAGGATGATCTATAGTATCAAACGCCTTTTCATAATCTACGAATATAAGAACGATAGGCTTGTTATACTCTGTACACTTTTCTATTAGCGTTTTTATAATTTGTAGATGATCATTTGTTCCGTATCTGGAGCGGAACCCAGCCTGTTCACAAGGTTGGTAACTATCCAGTTTGTTCACAAGCCGTTTTGTTATTATCTTGATGAATAGTTTGTATGTATGGGAAAGCAAACTAATAGGTCTGTAGTTCTTTAGGTCTAAAATGTCACCTTTTTGTGCATTATGGTTATTATTGCATTATGCCACTGGGAGGGGGTTACGCCTCTTGTCAAGCAAGTATTTAACATATTTTTCAACACATTTACTAACGTTCCTCCTCCTTCTTTGATTTGTTCAATGACTATCCCATCTTCTCCAGGTGATTTATTGTTTTTCATCTCCGAGAGAGCTGATTTTATTTCCTCTGTTGTGATATCTGGGATGTCTTCTGAGTCTACATTTTGAACTTTTGGTATTTGATTTTGATCAGGATCTGGAAGTTCTCCTCGCTTATACAATTCTGAGTAAAAATCTTGAGCAATTTTTAAAATATCTTCTTTATTTGTTGTAGTTTCTCCTTTTTTATTTACAAGTTTACAAGTTTATTTACTAATGAATATAATTAAATGTACAAGAAAAAAGTTTTATTGAGGAATTTAAAAAAATAGAAGCAAAAATCGTTAAAAGTAGAAAATTTTGAAGGACCGGATCTAGCTTAAAATTAGTACAGAAACCTTCTACAGTAGACCATGTAATTTATGTTTCTTTCTACTTAATGCACCATTATGCTTCCCTAAAACGGTGCAGAAAAAGTTATATAACAATATTTGCAAAAAAATAAGGGAAATGGTATAAAAATGGTGTGAGTGGCAAACTTTAAAAAAGATTAACTCGAATACTGTGAACTCTAAAGACTTCTACCAAAAGTCATTTTAACCAAAAAGGACAGAATTTAGTTTTCTGTAAAGCAATGCTTGTACCTGTACCTGCGTAGTAAATAGTTATATCGAAAAAAAAAATGGCGATTTATTGCGATTTTTTTTGTTTTTTAAATATATTTTTGTCAAAAAACAATTGTTTTTGACTTTTAAAAGTAACATTTCGATAGAAAATTTAATTTTAAATAACTTTTCTGTAAATGTATATGTACGAAAAGTGCATAGAGTTCCCCCTAATGCACTTGTGTACATAGGGACTAATTTACTCATTTTTAAAAAACGCATTTCTTTAAATGGCAGCATTTGGAATCCATAGACTGTATAAAACAATAAAATTCCTTTCTCGTTGTAGGTCCTTTTTAGAATACTTAATCTAAAGCCTAATCAACGAATAAAATTTAGAAATTATTATTTAGATCAACAATAATTTCTAAATTTTATTCGTTGAATAGATGATAACTAATTTAGTTTTCAAAAAACGTCAAACAACTGTCAAAGTGTATAGACGCATTTCAAAATTTCTCCTTAAAATTTAAATATTTAAATGATTATTCTTAAAGTCTGAACGAGTAAATAGTGAATAGTGGTAAAATCAAAATCCTATTCCATTCCAATTTAAGCAGCTGACGAGTAAAGAAGTGACAAATTCACCGAAACATTTAAACTTTAATGGTTCAAAAGTGCATTGGTAATTTTGACTTTCCAGTGGCGTAAAAAAAATTAAGGTAACTGTTATTTTTAATCCTTTTATCCACAGAGTCCCACTAGGACATCTGTTGCATTGATAATAAAAATTTATGTGTAGTGGTTTTGGTATCCAGAACCGCTCACTAAAATGACCTCAACTACTACTCAAATGATCTCACAAAATAACACGATCAATAATACCAAGTCTTATGTTGCTGCCACTTTATCTAAATCTCCACCTCCTACGTTTCCTCATAAAAATCAAGCCATTATCTTACATGCCCTTCCTAATGTCGTTCTATTTGAGTACATAAAAGCTATAGGAGACATCGTTACCCCAAAAAATATCATCTTTGCATATCGAATCTCAAATATAACCGCATTTGTATTTATATATATATATATATATATATATATATATATATATATATATATATATATATATATATATATATTGTAACGATTGGGGTTTATAGAAAATAATTTATAAGTTATATACTACATAATATTAGATATAAAAAAGTATTTGATTATTTTAAATAAGTTATATACTAGAGAATTTTATAAAAATATATTTATGTGAGGGCATTTTAAGAAATTAGCATATAATAATTGTAAAAAGTTGTATTTTAATATTGTAAATATATATAAGTGAGCCATGTGCATAGGCAACCAAAAATACTCTCGGAGTAATTTGACAGATAGAAATTAATCATAAGGGAATATAAAGTGGGGTTATATAATATATTGTTTGAAATGTGTATTTTATTAAATTAGAGTGTTAGTTACTAATTTAATTATATATTCTGATCTGAAAAGCCTAAATGTAAACAAAATTATTAATAGAAAAGAATGGAATTCTCTGGATCTCCGGAGATGGCCATGTTTGCGAAATGGTTTGTTCCAGAAAATTCAGACAAGTATTTGATAGAACAAATTAGAACATGATATCTTACGAGATGGTTCTAGAAATCCAAAAACATATAAATACCCGTGATTTGGATTCAAGAGGGCAGTTTTAGAAGTTTTTAGTCAGAAGTCAGGCCAGTTTATTATGAAAGTTAGTACCTAGACACATTTAGTTAGTGAATAGTGAAGAAAATTGTTCAGAATTTTCAAGAAGTCAGTCAGAAAAGTTTAGTAAGAAATATGAAAGTTAGTTGGAGTCAGTGAATCAGGTACAAATAGTCGAATTGTTTAATATAGTGAGTTAAATGAAGATTAAAAATTATGCATATAATTAATGCACATTTATAATTATACACAATAATTATTGAAGATTATAAAAGTATATTGGAAGAAATTAAATTATATTATGGTTGGAGATTAGTATAAATCAACTTATAATAATTTGATATTGGTATATTGAAAAGAAGAATAAATATAAATGCTGTTTGCTGGTTTGGTTGGTGGTGTATAAATGCTGGTGAAGAAAACTATATCTTAAATTGGTAGAAGCTGATAATTGGAAAAAGTAATTTCACAAAAAACAAGGATAACTGAAGGACGAAGACATTCAGTGGTGATTAGAATCTATATACTTAGTGGAAAACAGTTCATTTAGGCATTCAGTGAAAGAAAGGTACAAAATTTTGTTAATATAATTTAGTTAGTATCATAACAATTTCAATTTTGAAGATAGTTTGTTTAAATTTTAGATTGTCTATAGAATTTAATTAGTTTTATAAGAATATCAGTTTAAAGATAGTTTATTTTAAATTTACATTGACTAGGTTAGATATATATGTGTGTTTCATAATAGTTATAATAAAGATAATTTAAAAAAGTATTTACAAGCTAATTCTTTGAGAACCGCGATAAAAACCCTATATATTATATTATTAAAAATACTCATTGCTCATAATTCAAACAAAAAAACACATCATAACAATTTGGCACCCAACGCGGTGGCTCTCTATTTAAAAGAATTAGTTTGGAAAGATAAGTGCTCTCATATAATTAAATTAATTATCAGTAGAAAGAAAAAATTATAGATTTTATTTTAATTATATTTGAACAAGTAAAGTCTCAAAATGTCTCAAGGAAAGAAAGGTACAAGAAGCAAAAAGAATGAAGAAGATGTGGAAGTAGAAACACAACCTATACAAGAGGAGAGTTTAGTTCAAGTTCCACAAGATACTGCAGAAATGAATCCAGAAAGAGAGGAAAATGTCAATATGGCAGCTTTGATGTCATTAATGATGCAGATGAACAAGACAATGGAAGAGAATACGAAAAAAATGGAAGAGAATTCAAAAGAAGTCAAAGAGGACATGAAAAAAATGGAACAGAAATTGGAAGAGAATTATAGAAAATTAGAAAAGAAAATAGAAGATAATAATAATAAAATTGTAAAACAAATGGAAAAACAAATGGATAAAAAACTTGAAGCTGCAGAGCAAAAAGTTGCAAATGAAATAAAAAGTATACGGAATGACTACAAGAAAAGGATAGACAATGAGAGGACAGAAGTAAAGAGGATTATTCAAGATAATAAAATAGATATAGAACAGAAAATAGAGTTACAGAAATGTAACTTAGAAGTAAAAATTAACGAAGACAGGAGAAACACAGAAGAAAAATTAGACGATATACAACAAAATATCCAAATAAATAGTAATCAAATAAGAAATGTGGAACAGAGAATAGATGATATTTCACAAATGAGAGACATAGGGAGACCTTACTTAAATTTAACAAATGAGACTGGGATTAAATTCTCTGGTAATATAAAAAATTTGCATCCTAGAGTATACATAAATAGTTTAAAACATAAATTAAGATTTGTGAATAATATTAATGATATTAAAGATTATATTAGAATGACATTAAATGACAATGCAGCAACTTGGTTTGCTAGTATTGAAAATGATTTAGATAACTTTCAAACATTTGAAAATAAATTTTTAAATTATTATTGGGGTGAATTAGAGCAAGCAAAGTTTAGAGAAATTCTATATTTTGGAAAGTATAATCAAAATTTAAAATCAAATATGGTAGATTATGCATTGAAATTGATAACAGTTGCAAAATATTTAGAACCACCACTTAGAGAGGATGAAACAGTCTTAAATGTATCTAGACATTTTGATGCTGATATTGTGCAAACCGTAACTGTACAAAATATTCAAACAATAGATAGTTTTATTAATTTTATTCAAAGAATACAAAGAGGCAATATGACAAGTAATAATAACAACAGAAAAAACAATAATAACTTTCAATATAATAAAAATGATATTCAACAATATAGACAATCATATAACATTAATACTAGGTATGGTAATAATTTACAAAATTTTAATAATAATAACAGTAATCCAAATAGACAGAACTTTAATAATAATACTAGTTATAATAGACAAAATTTTAATAATAATACTAATTATAATAGACAACATTTTAATGACAGTACTAATAATAATAGACAAGATTTTAATAATAGAAGAAATACAGAGCGACCTAACTATAACAGACAGGTAAATTGTGTTCGAAGGAATAGAAGCTGCGAAGACAGGGAACAAAATAGTACAAGGCAGGAAAATGTGAGTAGAAGTCATAGTAGGGAAAGACATAGGACATCAGATCCAAGTGGTCAGATACAATCTGACAATTCTAATAATCAAAATTTTGTGCAGTAAACTTTCTGAATTACAAGTTAGGCCATTGCTATTATGAAAAACCTTCTGAATTTATTTCTTTAGATGAAGAGAAAATTATTGAATCTATTAATTTAATTTATATAAATGCTTTGGCCAAAAATAAAATGATTAAGATTATGATAGATACTGGTTCAGAAAGTACTTTAGTCTCGGAGAATTTTATTTTTAATACATTAAAACTATCAGATATAATAAAGATTCCAAAAATTAAAATTATTGGTGCAAATAATAAGAAGTTGGGTGAAATTGATAAACTAGAAAATTTTAAAATTAATATTCTTAATAAAGAAATTAATATGCAAGGATTTATTGTCAAGGATTTATGTGTTGATATATTAATGGGAAATGATGAATTGGAAAAGAAGAAAGTAAAGATAGATTTTGAAGAAAAAATGGTAACTTTGGAAGGGCAAATAATTAAATTTATGCAGAAAGATGAGGTAGAAGAAGGAATAAGAGTTGATAGGATATTATTAAAAGAAAATAATGATGTTTATGAAGAAGAAATGTATTTTGATGATAGGGAAATGTCCCAGAAGAATGTAAAGAATAATTATTGTAGTGAATATTTAAGGAATGGAAATTTTAAGCAGATGGATGCCTACGAGGCGGAGTGCCTAAAATTGGAAGCAAGGAATAATGAGTACATAATGAAGAATAATTTTATTTGTAAAGAAGAAGATATGATAAAAGTTTTAAATTGCCCTGAAGAATATAAATCAATAGTCATTTCCATATTGCAGCAACACAAGGGACTTGTCAATAAAGAAAATAGAATTGCACAAAATTATATCCATAGTATAAAAGTTAAAGAAGAAAAAGATTTTAAAACAAAATCATACCAAATACCATATAAATACAGAGAAGAAGTAAACAAAACAATTAATAATATGTTAGAAGATGGGATCATTGAGAAGGCAGACACACGTTTTATTAACCCCATAGTAGTAGTACGAAAGAGATCAGGTGAAATCAGGTTATGTTTGGATGCAAGGAATATTAACAAGATTACTGAAAAGCAATTTGAAGCACCAATGAGTATAGATGGAATATTAGGAAGAATTACAGGAATGTCATTTTTCACTAAAATCGATTTACAGCATAGTTTCTGGTTAATACCTCTAGAAAGAAAAAGTAGACAGTATACAGGATTTCAGATAGATGGAGTAGTATATCAATTCAAAGTAGTACCATTTGGACTTCAATCATCTTGCAGTGCTCTATGTAGATGTCTTCATGATATTTTGGATCAATATGAACATTTTGTAATTCACTACATTGATGATATTTTAATTTTTTCTAAAACGGCTGAAGATCATGAGAAACACCTAAAAATTATAATAAATAGATTAGACAAAGTTGGACTAAAAATAAATCAAGAAAAATGTACATTTTTTCAAAAAGAAGTAATATATCTAGGTTATAAACTTAACACTAAGGGAATCGAAATGGATCCAGAACGGACACAAGTCATTCAGGAATATAAAACACCACACAATTTAAGAACTTTAAGAGGATTTATTGGAATAATTAATTATTATAAAAGGATGATACCAGAACTAAGTATAAAAGAAATTCCATTACTTGAACTACTGAGAAAAGGTGTAAAATGGAGATGGGATCAGAGAAGAGAACTAGCATTCCAAGAGATTAAAAACATTTTTCTGTCAAATTTGAAAATATACTATCCTGACTACACACAGCCATTCATATTAAGAACAGATGCATCAATAGAGAGATTATCAGGGGTATTATTACAAATACATGATGGGGTCGAATACCCAATACAATTCATTTCAAGAATTACAAAGCCGCATGAAAAGGGTTACTCAGTTTCAGAATTAGAACTAGCAAGTATAATACACTGTGTCACAAAATTAAGATTTTATTTGTTGGGTAATGAATTTACAATAGAAACAGATCACCAAGTTTTAACGTCTATATTAAATAACAAATATGGAAACAGTAGAATACATCGGTGGAGTCTAATACTTAGTGAATACTGCTTTGAAATCAAATACATTTCTGGAAAATCCAATATAGTGGCAGATGCTTTATCAAGGTTAGAAAATACATCACAAAAAGGGCAGCGAACAATAAAAATTGGATTAAATCAATTAGTAGAAAGTACTGGATTATATTCTAAAGAAGAAATTATAAGAGATCAGATCAATTTGAGTGAAAAACAAAAAGTCCTTAGGAAAGATGGGGTATATTATAAAATAATAAATGGCATAGAAGTATATGTAATAACTAGAACTTTAGCAAAGAAAATATTGAAAAATTTACATAACAATTATATGCATATTGGTTCAAGAAAGCTATGGATGCTATTTAGGGACAATTATTTTGCAAAGAATGACATAAGTATAGCAAAAGAAATTACTACCCAATGCCCAATATGTCAACTAAACAAAGAAAAGAATTTCAAAAACCAGAACACATATAAATCTAATGTTGTATATGAAAAACTAAATACAGTTTCCATGGATTTTATTTCAAATTTAGTTCTCAGTCCAACAGGAAAAAAGCATATACTAGTGATAGTTGATTTATATACAAAATTTATTAAACTATATCCCTGCTCTAGAACAAATGTTAAAACATTAAAATTATATATTAATCAATTTTTCGAAGAAATAGGACCATTTAGAAATTGCATAATAGATAATGCTACATATTTTAACAACCAAAAATTTCGGACATTTTGTGAGAAAAAGGGAATCAACATTCATTTTACAAGTATCAGACATCCTCAGGCAAATCCTGCAGAAAGATATATTAAAGAAGTTATAAAATATTTAAGGATACTGTGCCAAAACCAACATGAAACTTGGCAGCAACATATACCACAAGTAGAATATTTTTTAAATAATACACATAATTTGAATACAGAGGAAGTACCAGAATATTTAATGTTTGGCCATATAGGAAACAGAAAGTGGATTAGTGAATATAATCAGGATATGTTAGAACAAGTAATGCAGAAAGTGAATAACCGAATTAGGAGGAAAGCTGAAAAATATATCAGAAGACAAAATCGAAATATAAAAAAACCAATCACATTTCAAAAAGGAGACCAAGTGTTAATTCGTTCACTTAGAAAAAGTAATGTTAAAGAAAACCGTTGTAAGAAATTACAACCAATGTTTGAAGGTCCATATACAATTGAAAATCAGAATGGACTAAATAGTTATGTGTTAATAGATGCAGAGAACAGACTAAGAGGCATATTTCATATCAACGACATTTTTCAATATCATGAAGAGATTGAATAATGATTTCTATACCTTTAACACAAATATAATAACACTAATAACTTACTGATATATCCATTTTATTCAATAGACTTGATTTGTTAAATGGTAGATGGTAGATTTCATTATTTTGAATCAATTTGACATCATACTTGTTGAATTTTGTATATATGGAAATTAATTTGTACCTTAAAAATCATAATTTGGGGTTAGACACAAAATTAGATACTATAATTGCTATAAAAATGTCTTTCTAATGTAATAAAGTGGAAAAACTTACCAATTTATATTAATGAAGTTATTTTGAATGGAAATAATTCCTAGATTTTGTCTATAAATAAACAGAACACCATATCTATTATATTTTTGGTTAAGGTTATATTTTATTCTCTGATATCGCATCCATTGCTCCATTTGACATGACAGTTTGACCATAGAATAGCCGAACTGTACTCCGTTGTCCTCTGTTTTGACATAGACAGCGAACAGGGATGTATTTAACACATTTTAAATAAAAAAAAAAAATTGATTTATTAAATTTAATAAGGTATGGGAAAATTAATATTTAAAAAAATAATAAGTAAATTATTTATTTTAAATATTATTTTTGGGGTATTGTAACGATTGGGGTTTATAGAAAATAATTTATAAGTTATATACTACATAATATTGGATATAAAAAAGTATTTGATTATTTTAAATAAGTTATATACTAGAGAATTTTATAAAAATATATTTATGTGAGGGCATTTTAAGAAATTAGCATATAATAATTGTAAAAAGTTGTATTTTAATATTGTAAATATATATAAGTGAGCCATGTGCATAGGCAACCAAAAATACTCTCGGAGTAATTTGACAGATAGAAATTAATCATAAGGGAATATAAAGTGGGGTTATATAATATATTGTTTGAAATGTGTATTTTATTAAATTAGAGTGTTAGTTACTAATTTAATTATATATTCTGATCTGAAAAGCCTAAATGTAAACAAAATTATTAATAGAAAAGAATGGAATTCTCTGGATCTCCGGAGATGGCCATGTTTGCGAAATGGTTTGTTCCAGAAAATTCAGACAAGTATTTGATAGAACAAATTAGAACATGATATCTTACGAGATGGTTCTAGAAATCCAAAAACATATAAATACCCGTGATTTGGATTCAAGAGGGCAGTTTTAGAAGTTTTTAGTCAGAAGTCAGGCCAGTTTATTATGAAAGTTAGTACCTAGACACATTTAGTTAGTGAATAGTGAAGAAAATTGTTCAGAATTTTCAAGAAGTCAGTCAGAAAAGTTTAGTAAGAAATATGAAAGTTAGTTGGAGCCAGTGAATCAGGTACAAATAGTCGAATTGTTTAATATAGTGAGTTAAATGAAGATTAAAAATTATGCATATAATTAATGCACATTTATAATTATACACAATAATTATTGAAGATTATAAAAGTATATTGGAAGAAATTAAATTATATTATGGTTGGAGATTAGTATAAATCAACTTATAATAATTTGATATTGGTATATTGAAAAGAAGAATAAATATAAATGCTGTTTGCTGGTTTGGTTGGTGGTGTATAAATGCTGGTGAAGAAAACTATATCTTAAATTGGTAGAAGCTGATAATTGGAAAAAGTAATTTCACAAAAAACAAGGATAACTGAAGGACGAAGACATTCAGTGGTGATTAGAATCTATATACTTAGTGGAAAACAGTTCATTTAGGCATTCAGTGAAAGAAAGGTACAAAATTTTGTTAATATAATTTAGTTAGTATCATAACAATTTCAATTTTGAAGATAGTTTGTTTAAATTTTAGATTGTCTATAGAATTTAATTAGTTTTATAAGAATATCAGTTTAAAGATAGTTTATTTTAAATTTACATTGACTAGGTTAGATATATATGTGTGTTTCATAATAGTTATAATAAAGATAATTTAAAAAAGTATTTACAAGCTAATTCTTTGAGAACCGCGATAAAAACCCTATATATTATATTATTAAAAATACTCATTGCTCATAATTCAAACAAAAAAACACATCATAACAATATATATATATATATAAGAAAAAAGAAGTACTTGTGACTCGTTTGGAACAAATATATAACTGTTTTGGATGGGTTGGAGTCAATAATAGGGCTATTGGTTAACTATTTTTTTATTCTCGAGCTTTCAATTGTGTTTACAATTATTATCAAGAGCTAAAAAACAAAATACTTACAAGGTTGAACTAAAAAGAAAAAACAATTTTTGTTAACTTACCAAATAAAAATTAGTTTGGTAAGTAAAAATCACTGCTTACATGTTCAAAATATTTAATACAAAAATGTTTTTATCTAATAAATGTTTCTCTGAAAAAATTTTATAATTTTGAAAACATTTTTTTTAATATAAGAATAATTGAATTTATAAATAAGTTCAAATAGCAACCAATTACAAATAGCCTCAATGTCATAAATGCCAGCATAAAATTTTTATTTTTGACAATTATATTGCCAAAAGTAAAACTTCGTTTAAACATTCTTTTTTGTTTAGTAACAAAAAGAAGAAGATTTATTCACCCTTGACAGATATCTGAAAGAATGTGATAGATATATGGAGAATTAAATATGACATTTTACAAGTTTTATATATAAATCATAAAGAAAGAATATAATTATAAATTTTGCTTAAATTTTGAATTTCAGATCTTTTGTTTAAACTCTTATCATTTTTGCTAATACAAACCATTTCCAAAAAAGTCCTTTTAAATTTATTACTTTCACTACATAAAATTTTAATGTTATCAAAATCCATAATATGGTCTTTATCGATTACATGTTCTGCCAAAGCACAAGATGGTTTTTTAATTCTGCAATCACTTTTGTGAGAAATAATGCGATTTGAAAGATTTCTTCCGGTCTCACCAACATATTCAGCCTCACACTGAGTACAACTAATGCTGTATACTAAATTCGTTTTTTCAAATTTGTCTATAGGATATTTAGTTTTAGAATATAAAGATGAAATAGTTTTGATGTTCTTTGTTGCTATTTTTATATTGTCAATAACCTTTAGTGTTTGTATTAATTTAGGTGTTAATGATGGTATAAAAGGTAGTGAATGATAATAGATGTTCTGATTGTTAGATACAATGTTTTGAGATTGAGCAAAAAATGGTGTTAAATTATTTATATTACCAATATTAGAAAAAAGCATCCTATATAGCATATCTGGAGGATAAGAGTTTTCAATTAGAATATTTTTTAATAACTGAAGATCTTCCTGTAGATAATCTGGATGAGAAAGTTTTAAAACACGTTCTTTTAATCCTGTTATAAGGTTCATTTTCATCTTATTTGGATGGTGAGAGTAATAGCTTATAAATCTATTACTACATATGGGTTTTCTGAACCATCTGGTTTTCAACATATTGTCTGTATTTCTTACAATTCTCATGTCAAGGAATGGTAGAGAATTATCTACCTCTTCCTCAACTGTGAATTGTATATGTTGATTATGACTGTTGAAAATGTTGAAAATTCAACAGTCATAATCAACATATACAATTCACAGTTGAGGAAGAGGTAGATAATTCTTGACCATGAATTGTACCATTCCTTGACATGAGAATTGTAAGAAATACAGACAATATGTTGAAAACCAGATGGTTCAGAAAACCCATATGTAGTAATAGATTTATAAGCTATTACTCTCACCATCCAAATAAGATGAAAATGAACCTTATAACAGGATTAAAAGAACGTGTTTTAAAACTTTCTCATCCAGATTATCTACAGGAAGATCTTCAGTTATTAAAAAATATTCTAATTGAAAACTCTTATCCTCCAGATATGCTACATAGGATGCTTTTTTCTAATATTGGTAATATAAATAATTTAACACCATTTTTTGCTCAATCTCAAAACATTGTATCTAACAATCAGAACATCTATTATCATTCACTACCTTTTATACCATCATTAACACCTAAATTAATACAAACACTAAAGGTTATTGACAATATAAAAATAGCAACAAAGAACATCAAAACTATTTCATCTTTATATTCTAAAACTAAATATCCTATAGACAAATTTGAAAAAACGAATTTAGTATACAGCATTAGTTGTACTCAGTGTGAGGCTGAATATGTTGGTGAGACCGGAAGAAATCTTTCAAATCGCATTATTTCTCACAAAAGTGATTGCAGAATTAAAAAACCATCTTGTGCTTTGGCAGAACATGTAATCGATAAAGACCATATTATGGATTTTGATAACATTAAAATTTTATGTAGTGAAAGTAATAAATTTAAAAGGACTTTTTTGGAAATGGTTTGTATTAGCAAAAATGATAAGAGTTTAAACAAAAGATCTGAAATTCAAAATTTAAGCAAAATTTATAATTATATTCTTTCTTTATGATTTATATATAAAACTTGTAAAATGTCATATTTAATTCTCCATATATCTATCACATTCTTTCAGATATCTGTCAAGGGTGAATAAATCTTCTTCTTTTTGTTACTAAACAAAAAAGAATGTTTAAACGAAGTTTTACTTTTGGCAATATAATTGTCAAAAATAAAAATTTTATGTTGGCATTTATGACATTGAGGCTATTTGTAATTGGTTGCTATTTGAACTTATTTATAAATTCAATTATTCTTATATTAAAAAAAATGTTTTCAAAATTATAAAAATTTTTTAGAGAAACATTTATTAGATAAAAACATTTTTGTATTAAATATTTTGAACATGTAAGCAGTGATTTTTACTTACCAAACTAATTTTTATTTGGTAAGTTAACAAAAATTGTTTTTTCTTTTTAGTTCAACCTTGTAAGTATTTTGTTTTTTAGCTCTTGATAATAATTGTAAACACAATTGAAAGCTCGAGAATAAAAAAATAGTTAACCAATAGCCCTATTATTGACTCCAACCCATCCAAAACAGTTATATATATATATATATATATATATATATATATATATATATATATATATATATATATTTAGGAATTCTACAGTATTCACTGCCTTCCCTCGCTCAACCGTTTCCATCTCTCTCTGTTGTTCCATTCTCCATCGTTTAGTCCTCTCTTACTCATGGCGTATGTATGTATTTATTTAAACTCTGTTAAACTAATCGACGATCTTCTCAGTGCTCACCAAAGTATCATTATTAACTCAACAGTTGTTCCTATCCGAAGACTTATAACACCTGCTAAGCGTATTCTTATATTAAATGTATCTCCCACGATACCTCACAGCACTATCGAAGAAGCTTTAAAAGATATCGGTTTACAGATAATCTCTCCTGTATCATTCGTGAAATGTGGCTCGCTAGGTGATGAATATGCACATATAATGAGCTTCCGAAGAGTGGCGTACGTTATTCCGGATAAAGAAAACTTTTCAGTTCAGACCTCTCTTTTAATAACTCATGACTACACATCATATCGAATATTTGTGTCTACTGACAAATTACAATGTTTTTTATGTAAACAAGATGGTCATACTGCTGAAACTTGTACCAATGAACCAATTTCTGTAGCTCAATCCGAACTTCCCTCTCCCACTACCTCCGTATCCATACCCACAAATAAACGATACCCGAATGCACTCCCAATCAAATCAATGCACCATCCACATCTTACCCCGAAACTACAACTAATGTGGCAAAAAGCATCCCCTTAGTTACACAGTTAGCATCACCTCCCGTACAGAGACAGAAACGGGCTATATCCAGTGACAGTAAAACAATTGAAACAAAAGAATATAAATCGACACCCATTTCTTATATTGCAGTCCAAGCCATTTATAAAAATAATTTATCCGAAATGACTCTTACTGAAAACCAATTTATAGCTTTTCTAGAAATTACCTACGGCATACCGGACCCACTTAGAGAAGCTCTCAATTTCACTTCCAATATCCAGGGATTGCTTAATAATTTATCTCTTCTTCATTCGCAATCAAAGGAGAGATCCTTTAAAAACCGAATAACAAGACTGCAAAAAAAAAATTAAAAGACAGCTTAATCCTGAAGACTCCGACAATTTAAGTGCATCATCCGATGACCTATCTGACGATGAAACTAACGCTCCTATTTCTCAATGCTCTCAACAATCCTTACAGTAGTCCCACACTTATCACATTTAAACATTACATTCAAAATAATTCAATGGAATTGCGATGGTTTCTTTCCTCGCATAGAAAGAATCCAGCAATTAACTACCGAAGAACAACCTGAAATCATATGCTTACAAGAAACTAACTCAAAAATTACTAAATTTCCTAAACTAAACAATTTTGAAGGATATCATTATATTCGAGCTGACTGCAACAGAGCCAGTGGTGGAACTTCAATTTTTATTTCCAGTGAACTATTTTCTTCGCACCTTTCTCTCACCACCGAACTTGAGGCTATCGCCATAACCACTTGGTGTCCTAATAAGATTACTATTTGTAGCGTATACATTCCACCCAATCACTCTCTAAAGGAAATAGAACTCCTTGACCTCATTTATCAGCTCCCTTCTCCCTACATTCTTGTAGGCGATTTCAACGCACACAACCCTATGTGGGGTTCCAATAGCACGTCAAACAAAGGTAAAACTATTGAAAACGTAATTAATTGTACAGATTCCTGTCTACTAAATACAGGCTCTAGTACACACTTGAATTTCTCATCAGGCACATTTTCTTCTATAGATCTTAGCTTTAGTGATCCAAAATCCGCACCTTTACTAAATTGGAAAGTCGCTGATGATCTTTACGATAGCAATCATTACCCCATATTTATATCCACTGATATCCCCAACTCTAAACAAACTATATCCAGAAGCTACTGGCAACTCAAAAATGCCGACTGGCTAAGCTACACTACCAAAACAGATACCACCTTACCTTTTCTCACACTATCCAACAATATTGACTACAATTTATCATTAGTCACAAACACGATACTCTCAGCTGCCAATTTGCATATTGGCAAAAATTCTGTTTCACACAAACATAAAAGGGTTCCGTGGTGGAATAATTCTTGCAAAATCTCCGTAGAACAACATAAGGAGGCACTTAGAGATTATCGGAAAAATAAAACACCAGAAAATCTCACAGAATTAAAAAAAGCTGGAGCCAGGTCGCGATTTATTATAAAACAAAGTAAAAAATCGTCATGGAGAAACTATGTATCTTCTATCAATAAAAATACCAGTCCTACTAATCTTTGGAAAAAAATACTACAAATTCAAGGAATCAATACAAATACTAAAATATCTAGTCTAATTTTAAATGATAATGTAATTAGTGACAATCAAGAAATTGGTGAGACCCTAGCCAGTCACTTCGACAAAAAATTTAAAAGCAAAATAAATTGCTCTCAAATCGAGCCAGTAGTCGATGCTTTCTTTCCAAGTTCTTCAGTAACTGTCAAAGATATCGATTACTTAAATTCCCAATTCTCTTACATAGAACTTACTTCGGTTATTAAAACTCTTAAGAACACTGCTTCCGGCCCCGACGATATTCCTTACATTTTTATAAAAAAAACTATCTAGTTTAGGTCATCTTAAACTTCTTGAAATGTTTAACTTAATCTGGTCATCTAACAAGTTTCCTAATCAGTGGCAAACCTCAATTGTAATACCCATCAAAAAGCCTAACATATCACGATCATCACCCAGCGCTTATCGACCAATATCTCTAACATGTACCATGTGCAAAATCTTTGAAAAAATGATCAATAAACGTCTTACGTGGTTTTTTAACAAATATAATATAATTCCAAAAGAACAGGCAGGGTTTCGACGTAATCGCTCTACTTAAGAGAATCTAATACTTCTCAAAAGTCATATTTCCGATGCCTTCAACAGGAGACAAGAAGTCATTGCAGCAGTGTTTGATATTGAAGGTGCATTTGATACAATTAGCAGGCAATCTATACTAAAGAAACTTTCTCATTATAACATTAAGGGTAACATATTTTACTATATGCCACGGACGATCTATCTCTACAACTTCCAAGCTTATTCAATCCCCAGTAGATACACTAGTTAAAAAAACAAGCTCCATAGGCCTGTCTTTATCATATACAAAATCAAAAATAATAAAATTTAGTAGACTATCACCCTTCCAATCCCCTAATATTATGATTGAGAGAGCGAATCTTCCAGTAGTCAAGGAATGCAAAATTCTCGGTGTAAAGTTTGATTCACGACTCACCTGGAAACAACATATTCTAGAAATAAAAGGTGAAGCAAACAAGAGGCTTAACATTATCAAAACTCTTTCAAACTATCATTGGGGCGCAGATGAGAACTCCCTGCATATAGGTCTATCATTCGTTCCAAACTGGATTATGGTTGTTACATATATATCTCTGCCTCTAAAACACACCTTAACCTTTTAAATTCGATACATCACACAGCCTTATGAATTTGTTTATGAGCCTTTCGATCTAGCCCCGTAGAAAGTCTATATTGCGAAGCCAATGAGCCCCCACTTTGGATTAGACGTGAACAATTATTACTTTCCTATGCTGCCTCCGTTTCATCCAATACCTCCAATCCAGTTTATCTTCTTCTTACTTCATCAACTAACAACCAGCATTACTATTCTAAATCACCATCAATAAAACCCATTCCACTAATTTTAACACAATTACTTAATAACATCTCTCTATCACAAACAATCCCACGACCCCTACCTCCATATCCTCCTTGGTCTATAATCACCCCTCACTTTAACACATCTCTTACAAGATTCGATAAACTTACAACACCCAGGGAACTCATTAAAAAGTCTTTTAAAGAAATTATATTTACAAATAAATACGACATAGTACTTTACACTGATGCCTCAAAGAATGATACAGGAGTAGGCTGTTCTGTTACCACGTCAGATAACCTTATCACATCATCTTGTATCCCCTAGTTTTGTAGCGTTTTCACTGGCGAACTATTTAGCATATTTCAGGCTTTCAAATCCATTTCTTTACCTGATAAACAAATTGCAATATGCACAGACTCACTAGCCTCAATACAATCTATCCAAAATATATTCACTGATCATCCTATTGTCCAAAAGATCCTTGATTGTTACCAACTAATCGCTTCCCAAAAAATAACAGTTACATTAATCTGGCTACCATCCCATATTGGTATCACAGGCAACGAACTTGCAGACAGCCATGCAAAACTTACCTCAACATCATCTGATAATACGGTTAATATACAAATTAGTAAAGATTTAAAATCTCACATTAAGAAACGAGCAAGAACCCGGTGGCAACAACACTGGGACACCAATAACTCAGCATTACATCATATCCAACAGTTAGTCGATAGCCCCCTTGATTTGATCTCTGCCAGTATGTCCAGACGAGATGCTATTGTAACACGAAGACTTCGAATAGGACATACAAGATTATCACACGGATACCTGATGTCATCCAGCAACCGACCCACTTGTGAGACCTGTCAATCACATCTAACAGTTAACCATATTCTCACCGAATGTCATCAATATTCAGCAAAAAGACTATTTTATTGCCTTAAAAGTGATTTAAAAGACATACTCAATAACTTGGATCAAATAACCTCAAGTCTAAAATTCCTCAGAGACGTTCAGTTATATTATAAAATATAATTTTGATTGTATTCTAACAATATCTACTCTATAACATATTCTTGTAATTAATTGTTTTGTAACCGTTTTCGTGTAAGTGGCCTTTGTTGCCGAGCACGTTAATTTTCAATAAAAAAAAAAAAATTTAGTTTTAACAAATTATTAGGAGTAAAAAATATGAAGTGGAAACCATAAAATACAACATCTAGAGGAATATGAAAATTCATATAGGACGATGAGTTCAAAAATAATATCAGAAAAGAAATATTATAAACAAAGAACAGATAAAAAATAAAAAGAACTATTAGTTTCTTCGTGCAACTATTTCATTCAAGGCTCTCAAAAATACTCGTCAAAGTAAATGCATGATTCTAAAAAATTATATTTAATGTATAAAATAATAACATATTTTCTTCATTTTGCTTTTTTCTTTCTTATTCACTGTATTGAATCCTGCCGGTATTATCATGTAATAATGCATCTTGGTAAAAAACATCATGTATTGAAGAAAGAAAACATTATTTGAGACCAGGCGCTGATTTATTTCAATGTTAAATAGTTAATGGAGTATAGGGATATACCTTGATCACGAAATCTACGTTTATTCTGTTTTTATTGAATGTAAAATGTATTTTAAAAATCGCATAAACCGCTTACACAAAAAATAACAATTACGCTTTACAGTTTGAGTTTCAAAAAATTAAACAATTGTCAAATGTTTGTATAATATACAATCATGACCCAAAAAATTATTAAATAATAGTTAATTTTATTTAACGGCAATCAATTTTTGATCAACATTTGTATTACATTAAAATTTATTATCTTCATCACACTACATACAGTATTTGAGAGCATTTTCGTTGAGTAGTAATATTTATAACAAAAAATTGTCCAGTACTAATTTGCGAGCTTATCGTATATTTGACGATGTCAAATCGCTTGAGTCGAATTTGTTTTGCTATTATTTCTTTTTATTATTATGTAGTTTATCGTTTTTTATTGACTGTGCATTTTGTTGGGCTTTGTAGGGAAAAACGTGTTGTTTATTCTCAAAGAACCGTATACATGGCCGACTTACCCAGCAAAGCTTAGTTTTATTTAAATATTCTTTTTTTTTTAGGACTTATAACTAAATACAAAAATTATTTTGAGAACTCGCGAGAACTTCTAAATTCACTGTACGGTAAAATTCAAACGTAATAAGAATACTTTGACTACAGCATATGTTTTGATTTGACTACTTTGCCCACGATATACGTTTTGAATTTTATTTTTTAATAAAAACTAGAACAAAAAAGCTCTATTTAATTTATCTATAAGTTTTTTATTAAAAAACTTCTATTACGAAAATACAGAAAAATTATTACACTTTTATTAAAAAAACATACGAACAATTGTAACTGAAAACAACTTAAATTTTCCTTAAAACAAAAATTTCTTCTTCTAATTTCGGAAGGTTCCTTTAATATTTTTCTAATGTCTTCAAAATTTTCCGAAATGTCTGATATGTTTGGATATTTATATTTTTTCTTAAAAATGTTACGGTGTAGTATGCATTGTCGTCATTTATTTCTACTATATTCCCGATGAACCACTTCATCCTGCTTTTCTTCATGTAATTCATCTACCTTTTCACAATTATCACCGTCACTGTTATTCAGCTTCATCTCCATTTGTTCTCCTAAATTTTCATCATTCGTCTTCAGCTCTATTTCTCCTTCTAAATTTTTGTTCCCACTTCCCTCTTGATTCTGATTAAATTTTTCAAATTGAACTAATGACCGAGTTCCAGCAACTTTTTCTTTTCTTTTTTAATAGTATCTCCTTTCTTTTTTTGTTGTAAAAAAATTTAATAATGCATTATCAATTTCGGAGCTTACTCTTTTCGCAAATCTCTCATTTGGTATCTTTTTTAGCACTTTATGTGGGCCAAAGGGACAAATTTCAGTTCGCGAAATGAACTTTGAAGATTTTTTTGAAAGTTTGGTTCAATCGCGTCTATTAGTTTTGTTAGCAATTGAGGAAAGATGGTTTTTTCAACTAAATTTAAATTAATATAACTAGTTTTTAAATCAGTAAGGATCTTTATCCTGGCTGTTTTTAAAGGCCAAAAAAAAAACCAACATCAAGTGGTTGTGTAAGCCCTGTACAATTAGGTGGTAGAAATACAAACCTTATATTTGCCCTTTCTTCTTCTTGTGCCACTCCTATCGGACATTGGAGATCATCGAGGCTATCCTGACCTTGTTTATAGCTGCCCTTTGCTACATTTGCCCTTTGACAAGCCCTTATTATCTTAATATTCAGATGTGAGGAGATGAGGACAAGTTGTCCCCAATCAAAACTTTAGTGCTGTTTGACCACGGTAAAACAACTTTAAAAAACCAGTCTTGGAAATTTGATGCATCAAACCATTCAGATTTTATTCTATTATACAATGTACCGAGGTGGTCCACCCGTTATCCATTTATTATATAATCTTTTAGCTTTATAAACGACATACAGTGGTTGGTGTTCTCTTGTTGCGGTAGCTGCGAACATTAGAGACACTGCGCTTTTAGTGGCATTCATTTATCTTTCCGGCTATTTTGTCCCACGTCGAGATACACATTTTTGGGTATCATGGTCATGTGACAGATTTATTTCATCATAATTTAGGATGTTTTGAGGTTCTATGTTTTTAAATGTTATTTTTAAATTATTAAAATATCCCTCTATGATCTGTTCAGTGTTGGCTGCCCTGAATCGTTTAACGTTTTGGCAGTGCCTTTAAGTTAAAATTTGCGTATGTCATGACAAAAAAAGCCTTGGCCCAGTCACAAATAGAAATATATTGCATCTATATATTGCTCGACAAGCATTCGAATCTCTAGGCTTGTTAAAGGAACACCATATTCTGAACTTACTATAACAACATCCACTAAATGACGTTTTTCTATTTTAGTGAGTGTAAGGAACTGGCCAATGCAGGATGCGTTTGTTTAATTTTGTTCAGAATGGTTCGGCGTAGTGTCGGTAACTCGTTGGACTCTCAACTCCCTCAGGAGTAAGAGCAGGCTGAGTACACGCTCTTTCCATCGCTGTTGTTGACCTAAGGGGATAGGGATCTCGGTCAGTGGCCATAGATGTGATCTATGGACACTTAGCTAGGAATAAATGCCTTTTAACTCATACAGATAATGTTTATTGCGATAAATAAACAACAATCAAAGTACTAATACTAAGAATCTGTAATAAAATATAATTATCTCCAGGTCTGGAAGCTGGAAGATAATTATATAATAAGTCTTAAACTAAGAATCTGTAAATAAACTGGTTAGTTTAAACAATAAAGATCAGTTTAAGATCAATCAAAAAAAATATTCAAAATTTTATGGAAAAGTCCAAAACTCAAGAGTCGTCGAAAGGTTGCAGGTGTGACAGAGCCCCAAAAATAGGTGGGGCTTGTCAGGCGTAGTGCCTTTCGGATGAATCAACAAGAAAAAGTACAATAAGTTTATAAATAAAATAGTTATAAACAAATAACGAAAAATTTTTATCAAAACAAGTCGATGATTTGTAAAAAAAGTGTTAAATAGTTAATTTTGGACCTGAATTTCTTCAGAGTCCCAAAACCAGAAATAAATCTGAAAAAGATTAGAAGTTATTTTTACCTGAAAAATATTGCAAAGTTCAAATAATAAACGTATGAAAAACTGATACGATTTCTCGCTCAAACGGCTAAGTCCCGTCAAGAGACTTAGCGAACCTGAAAAAGTAATTTCTTACACGACTTCTGAAGTTCAAGTCACAAGTTCCTGAAAGAAAACACAATATTAAATATTTGCAAAATCCGTCTAAGTAAGTAGCGACGGGTAAAATGCACAAATAAATCGGAATTTTGACTAAGTCAAAAATCCCAGAAAAATACAAATAAAATGGCGGCGGTTTTAGCAAAAAAACCGACAAAGTTTCGCCTTAAAACTTTGTCAAAATTCCTGAAAGAAAAATAGGTAAAATAAAACAAAGGTTTCTGAGTTTCTGGGAACCACATCAACCAGAAGGTCTCAACTTGCCAAGGAGGCTGGATCTGCGGACATATCCTGACCAGATCTGAATTGTTGGCTATCGTGCACCAGTATTTATACAATAAATCTGGGTCAACGGTTTTAACCGTCATTAACGGTTTTTAACCGTCATTAACGGTCCTTCTGGCTGTGGGCCGTCTGGACCTGCACGATCGCCAATGCTCAACTTCGGAATTTACCATTGGCTGCAAGTCTGTTGCATTTCGACCAATGATAATTCTGGAGTCGAGCAACAGATTTGGGAATTGCGATTGGCTGAAATTATGTTGTAATTTGTCCAATCACAAATTCCGAAATCTGCAATTGGCGACAGTGGCACCTTAAAACGTTCCTCTGCCTGACGGGAACTTAAACCTGCTCTCACTGCTTCCACAGCTCATTCAAGCATGACTTCAGAGTAGTTTAAATACTGCCCTACTCCCAATTTTTTTCTGCTTTTTTTTTGGCATTTTGATTGGTCCATGAAATAAAAAAAAATAATTAGGTAAATATTGATATGCTGTTTTACGTAAAAATTAAAATACTTTATGGCATTAAAAACTCAAAAGCACTCTTCCGTTTCCTTTTAAATGCCTCTCAAAAACATTTTATATAAAAATACAAAACAAAAATTAGAGACAAATGACAGGATAACATTGCCTACTTGGATTTTGTTTTATAAAGAAAAAACATGTGATTCCTAATAAACGTTTTATAGCAAATTTAGTTAAGACAATACTGAATAAGACGTAGAAACAAAAATATTTCTACTATTGCATACCCAGCAGTGCTTAGCTTTTACCCTAAAAAAACTACAAAAATGTGTTCAAATTTCTTATCTTACTACCAGCGTTACACTTCAGTCAGGCAGGTTAGATCACACTGGCCCTGATACTTTGGTATGTTGCCAAGTATTTTTTTTTACAAATATTATAACCTTTACAGTGAACAAAGTTGAACCCACTGGGCCAAGTAGGCCATGATTACGGCATTGTAAGCTAAAAATTTAATGAGGTTTTCTCAGGAAGAATGTATTGCGTGTTTTTTAAACTACTGTTTTATATTTATCATGCTGTTATTTAGTGCTCTTTCGTGAATTACTTGTTTTTTATTTCTTCATATGTTGTACATAACATCATCGTTTTTTGTCTGTTTCTGAAGTGTAAACTGAAATATTGTAGTAAGTTATTATACGAGTATATAGATCAATTACTTCTAAATAAAAACGAAACATACCAGGCGTTGTTAATACAAATATCGAACATCAAATAAGGGAGTACAGAACTACAGATAAAAGATTATATTAGAAGTCACTAGATTTTACCAGAATCTATGCATAGAGGGTTTGCTGTATGGCTGAACATTAAAAATAAGTAGAATTACATCATTTCATTCTTATCGTAAAGAATTGTATAATATTTAAAATAAATGTTTTATTAAACATATCAAATATTGATCAAGTTATTATCCTAAACAACATAAGAACTGCCTTACTAAACTCTTTGACTAACTCTCTACTAAGTCCTCTCTTTAATGGATTAACTGTGTTGGAAAATAAAAAAAAAATGCCATTAAATTGAGTAGTCCACTTGCAAACCACGCTATGTTAAAAAATATATATATATATATTTTCGTTTAATGGCGCCGATGTGTAGACATTATTGAAATAAACGTGTCATTATTATTATACTCCATCAAAACTGTTTATATTCTAAATAAGACGAGGTAGAAAACATGATTTCCATAGAAATAGAAATCCACTTTCAAAAATTACTATGCGACTCTTAACTTGCAAACAGCGCTCTATGACATGTTTTCACCTCAGCAAACGTAGGTATCTTTCAGTCTGAATAGTTCACTCCGTATTCGCGCACGTGTGTGTTCAGTTTTGTTTATTTACTGTTTTATGGGAAAATAATATAATGAATTGTCAAGAAAAAGAAATAACTTTGGCACCAGACAGAAAAGGGCGTAAATGGATTATAGATAAGTCTACATGGAAAAGAGAACGTGCAAAATCGAAACGGTGAGCATCCCTACTATATAGATTTTTATGTTATTTATTAATTTTAACACATGTAGAATATACCGTTTTTTTACAGGCATATGCCAAAGGGCCATCAGTAGTGCCACAATGTGCACACGGAAATTTAAAGCAAGGGTATGAGTATACGGAACTGTCTCTTCAACAATACAGTCAATTTCATCGACATTTTTATTCGTCTAGAAATAAAATTGCTCAAGATACATTTTTGCTCAAATATTGTGTGGCTCAAGCTCCAAAAAAAACAGGTAATCAGAAAAAGACGCAGACCATTTCTTATTTTTTACCACAACATGAACTTACATCTCCTGGAAGTCGCCACGTTAAATTGAAGAAAGTATGCCAAAAAGCAATGATTACAATTATGGAGATATCTGAAGACAGAATACAAAGAATTTGTAGAAATAACTTGAATACAATGGCTTTGCCCAGAGAGAGAAGAGGAGGTGATAGACGGTCCTATCAGTATTCTAGGCGTACTCAATCAGTAAAATCTTACATAAAATGTTTAAAACCATTGGAATCACATTATGTAAGAGGTAGATATTCTGTGCAATATTTAAGAATTGATCTCAGTATAAGAAAATTACACAATCATTACAGTAATGATGGGAGTAATCTACCAGTGCGATACGAATATTTTCGACGTATATTTAATAAGTTCTTCAACTTAAGTTTTAAAACACCAGCAACAGATGTTTGTTCAAAGTGTATTCAATTAAAAGAGGTTATTAAAATAGAAAAAGATTTGTCAAAAAAACAGATGTTGATTACTCAATATCGTGTACATACTTTAAAGGCAAAATCCTTTTATACAAGTTTGAAAACACAAGCTGACGATGATTTGATTTTGTCCTTTGACTGCCAAAAAATTTGGTTTTACCGAAAGTGCCTGATCATAGTACTTACTTTAGTAGGCAACTGTATACGTACAATCTAACAATATGTCAAGTAAAATCTTCTGGACCTCACAATATCTCAAATACCTTCATTTATACATGGTTGGAATCCGAGGCTATGAAAGGGTCCAATCAGATAGCCTCAGCATTATTTCATCGATTACAACACTATTTCTCATTTCAGGTTATTTTGTAATGGCTGTGGAGGCCAGAACAAAAATACAATAGTTGTGGTAATGTTGGCCTATTGGCTTAAAACAGAAGCACCACGACACATCAAAAAAGTTACAGTGACGTACCCTGTTGTTGGACATTCTTTTTTACCCACTGACCGAGTTTTTGGAAATACAGAAAGAGAAATACGACCTACTGAAGTAATTGTCGAACCCGACACTTACTTCGATATTTTAAGAAATATGGTACGGTTTTAAGGCTCGGTGCAGATTTTAATTTCTATGATTGGAAAACTACCGTTAAAGATGTAGTGAAGGCAGCTGGTTCATGGCATTCTCAATTCAAGGCCTCTAAGAGATTCTTTTTAAGAAAAGATTAAAATAACAAAATTACAATTAAAGGAGAGCCACACTATGCATCTGAGCTTTTGAGTTACACAAATGTTTGTAAAAGGGGCAAATCCTTGGAAAATATGGAACCTACCATCATGGATGTTGGAGTTTTTGTAAAGCCAGCAAAATTACAAGACGTAAAAGGTCTTCCCATTAAGCATTTTGGTGAAGATTGGATTACTTTTGATAGCTTCAAATATTACCGTTTCCTTTAAGGGGACTAAAGTGGCAGTGCTTCTGAAGAAACTGACAATGAAGATACTGTAATGCAAGACGACGTAGATTTAACAGTTTAATGTTAAGATTAAAAACATTTCATATTTATTTTGTTTACAATAGCACATGACATGTTTATTATATTTATTAGCAATTAGTTGTTTCATAAATGTCTAAGTTCATTAAATGCTCCTGCAAAACTACTTAAGTTAAAATTACTCATGCAAAACTGTCTATGTTCAATTTTGAAATTTAAATAAAAAAAACTATTATTGACATGTGTTTTTTTTATCTGACTCGTACCGATTCTATAATCTCTTCAAAATTAGCACAAAGCAAAATATTTATTTTCTATTTGGATTAAGAGTTAAATGTATTTTTTACTTTACTCAAATTAATTGTTCATACACATAGCGGTGTTTGCAAGTAGACTACTGAATTTATATATACAAAAGGAATAAAAAAATGCCTATTTAATCCACCTTGGTTTAAATATGTTTAAGCTGCAGACTGCAAAAGAATATTACGTAACTTTGCATACTTAATAAAAAAAATAATGAAATATGCAGTTTCAATAAAAGATTTTAGTATTGGTTTCTATGTCGTAACTCTATCTTAACTTTGAAATAACTTCACTTAAATCGGCTGACAAAAAAAGAGAAATGTACTCATTTCAGATATAATTACATTAATTAGGTATATTTCAGATTGAAACATATAAAAGCTTTGATACAAAATAACGAACATTCACACTTTATGAAATATAATTATATGTGTAAGAACAGTGGGGTCATCGCCCCTTTCTTGAAATATTGAGGAAATCCGACTTAGGATCTAACGTCGTTTGCAGGGCGTGGTTTAAATATTATTTTGATTTTTCCGGTGGAGTAGATGTATTTTTTTTAAATGCCTACCTCTCTTTTTATTTCTATAAAGAAGAGCGTCAGCAATCGAACCTCTAAAATCTTACCCTTGCAATTTTTTATTTCTCTCAATATTTTTAATTAATATTGTTTCTATTATTTGATTTGTCAAATGTTCTAAAATAGTAAAACCCCATTTTTTATTATAAAACTTTACAATCTTTAAGCAATGGATTCTTCATTTTTCTCATATAAAAAACTATTAACCATTTTAATTCAAGTGCATTTATTGTTATTTACTATCCAGATACATTTTTTTCAACAACTTTCCACACAAGGTCCATTTTCAGTCTTTCTGATGTATCCTAGTAAACATTCACATCCTGATTTGCATACTGCAGGGCAAATGTTACATCGGGGAGGGATTCTGCGTTGGCAGGTTGGCTCTTTACAACAAGATTTGCATTGTATCCATTGTTGATTTGGACCACACCGATCTAAAAATTTAAATTTTTATTTTAAAAGTAGGATATTAAACAATCTGTAAACTCGATAAATTTTCTTAACCCTTTCGCTCATGGCGTACTACATATAGTACACCGGTTAGAAGTGCAATTTTGTAATGCTAAATGAATGATTTATGCTGCGTGGTGCCATCTATAGCTTAATAGCAGATTTACCCATTTAGTAAAATGATAGGGAATAACGATGTCTGTAGTTCTAAAAGTTATAGTACCAGTTGACAACCTCGTGTCCTGAGAAACGGTTGCTTTCTTTATATCCTAATTTTCGGATGACATTGTTTGCAGTAAAAAACGATTGAAAGGTAAGTTTGAATTTTTTGTTACTAGTTTATACTTTGTTTTATTGACTTAAATATTAATTATTAACCAATACATCTTTTTTATCGTAAACACAACGTATTTTTCAATTTACTACGGATAGTACATGGTGACATAAGGGATATTTAAGTTGTACTACTACTAGTACAATTTAATTCAAAGAAAAACCTCAGCTGCTTACTTTTTTATTTTTTTTGCAGATATATACTTTTAAAAATGAGTAAATATAACAAAAATAAGCCATTGAGTGAAAAAAAAACTGTATGAGTTGATAGAGGCTGGACTTTCTGATGTGGAAGAGTTCTGTGATGAAGAGACTGATGAGATATTGACTTTCGAAGATCTCCAGAGAGATGACTAAATTATCGGTAAGATCATCAACTAGTTATTTTTGCTTATCTGATAAGTTGATTTTAGGTAATGATAATTATACTAACAGTCAAGTATCCCATGCTGTTAACAACGATGATACTACTTCTCAAGATCTACTAAAAAGCAAACTAGGGTGTAAACAGTTAATGGAGGAGTTTTTGAAGACACATGATTTAACGGAAAAAAAAGCAAAATAACGTGGCAAGAAGATGTAAAATACATAACACCCATGACTATACAATGGGCACAAAAAACAGAAGCAAATCTTACACACCTAAAATCACCAATAGATTATTTTTATAAATATTTTGATAACATCTTGTTTGATACTATGGTTATATACACAAATCTTTATCACCAGCAAAATAATACACGCTTTGAGAATACAAATATCAATGAAATAAAAAGATTTGTGCGCATTCATATTATTATGGGAAACCTAAGTTATCCTCGTATAACACTTTATTGAGACAGCAAACTTTCTATAAATGTTGTTAAAAATAATATGGGGTACAACAGATTTTCAAAATTACGAACCCATCTATATTTTACTGATGCCAATAAATCAAATGACACTGATAAATTTTGGAAAGTTAGAATTCTTTACGACAACATACGACAAAGGTGTATGCAATTATCACTTGAAACAAAATTATGTATTGACGAACAAATTATTTCGTTCAAGAGAGAGTTAAGCCTTAAGCAATATATAAAAGGCAAGCCGTGTCCATGGCGTATAAAACTGTATGCCTTGTGTGGAAGTTCTGGTTTATTTTACGACTTTGTTTTATACCAAGGTCCTACTACAGAACTAAATTCCCTTCATCAACAAGTTTTTGGTCAAAGTGCAGCTGTCGTAATAAAACTTACTGAAAGAATAACCAATCCAAACCATCAGCTTTATTTCAATAATTATTTTTCTATTTTTCTAATAACCAACTATTGCTGCGGCTTCAAAACAGGTATATTTATGCCTCCTTTACTGACAGAACAGAACGTTTTGCAAAACCTCCACTATTACCAGATAAGCTAATAGCAAAAAAAGAACGAGGATTTTCACCAGAAATTATTAGTAATGATGGACATGTCATAATGACTAGATGGTTAGATAACAAATGTGTAACCATAACTGAACCTTAACTGAAGCAACACTGAAGAGACTCGAAGCATTTGAGATGTGGTGCTATAGATGCATGTTGAGGATTTCTTGGATAGACAGAGTTACCAACGAAGAAGTACTACATAGAAGGGGTAAAGAGCGCAAACTAGTCATAACCATAAAACGTCGCAAACTAGAATACCTGGGCCATATAATGCGCAATGAACAACGATACAACCTACTTCGGACCATACTTCAAGGTAAAGTGCATGGGAAAAGAGGTCCAAGACGAAGAAAAAATATCCTGGCTGCATAACCTGCGAAAATGGTTTAACTTAACCACTACCGGACTTTTCAGGGCAGCAGTCAACAAAGTCAGAACACCCATGTTAGATTCCAACATCCGTAACGGATAGGCACCATAAGAAGAAGAAACTAATATTTTTAAAACTGAATGAAAATTTTATTATTTATTTATCTTTTATATTTTAAAATAATTCAATGAGTTATTATTTTTGCTTCTAACGATACCAGTTAATGTATTAACAAAACATACGTAGTTTACTTCTGACATACCTATCAAATACAGAATAAATAAGAACTTAATTATAAAATATAAATTTCATTTAGTAGTAACCTTAATTATTACAAAAACTAAATAATTAGTTTAAAAATAATAATTGTATTTATATAAAACTATTTTAAAACAAGAAATATCCTAAACAGATGATTCAATGTTGTTATTAATCGGATGACATTTATGACTTTTATATCAATTTTGACAATTGTAACGAATAAAATTTTTAGTGGCACATATTATTTAATTTTTTACTTCTGATTTATTAATGTCTGTCTTTTATTGGTTATTTTTTTGCCGTTTTTAATTTAAACCTACTTGACGTAAATATAATAATATGATGACTAGAAACGAATTGATCGAGAGTAGTGAATCGATGTGAACAACTGCTATTTTGTGACGCTTCTCGTGACGACGTCATCTTGTGGCAATAGTTGCATGATGCTCGGCTCAGCATTTTACTGTAGAAAAACAAGTAATAAAACGCCAGTATAGTATTAAAAATTAATGAAAAAATAAAAAAATTTGCAGAATACTAAAAAGTAAAATAATTCAAAGCAAAAAACCATTAAAATCTGGAAAAGAAAGGTAAAAAAACTATAGTAGCTAGCCTAAAGATAAAAACACAAAAGGAACTACAGATTGAAATGGAGGAAAATAAGATATTCGTGGACATATTACCATACATGGTAATATATATTTTAGGTAATCTTGAATTCGTACAAATTGCAGATGTATCACTTTCATTGGTCTATGCAATTCAAGCAAAGAGTCATAAAGGGTGCTTTTTTAAGGGTATAGAAATGTAAGCTGTTAACACTTTTTTAATTATTGGCTATTTTGACAGCTGTCAAGTTATTTATGTTACGTTTTGTTTGGCATTTCAGCATGAATATACTTGATACCTGAACAATGCTTACAAATTGTACAAATTTATTTTAAAAATTATGGTTCTGTTGTTGCTGCTGTAGAGCGTAGCATACAGGAAGACCCGAATCAGTCTATCTGCCAATATGCACAGCAGTTGGATACGTGTCATCGACTTTAAGGAAGATTTTGTGGAAAGATCTTGCTTTGCGTACTTACAAAATCTAGCTCATGCAAGAATTAAAGGTACACCATTACCTATCAAGGCGTAGATTCGTAGATCCAGTAAGTGGGTTTAAAACGAGATTGCTATTGATTCCGAGTTTTATAAGCGAATTTTGTTTAGCGATGAAGCTCACTTTTGATTGAATGGCTACTTCAGCAAACAAAACTGCCTTATTTCGTGTAAAATAATCCTCAAATGTATGTTAAGAAACCATTACATTAAAAAAAAACTGACTGTTTGGTGTGCTTTATGGTCTGGTGGAATCATTGTACGGTAGTTCTTTAAAAATAATGCTGACCAGAACATTAAAGTCAATTCTGACCGCTAAAGAGCCATGATTACTGCCTTTTTATTCCGCAATTCAACAACCATGATGTGCAGGAGCTGTCGTTTCAATAAGACGGCGGAACATGTCATACAGCTCGTGCCATAATTGATTTATTGGACAACATTCGCCGCGGTATTGCCGATATTCTTTTTCTTTAAGTGCCGCGTCCCGATCGGAGGTTGGATATCATCGTCACTATCTTTACTCTATCTACTGCTACTCTAAAGAGTTCTATAGAACAGCATTTAAACCAGTCCCTTAAATTCTTCAACCATGACACTCTTCTTCTTCCTATACTCCTTCCTCCTCTTGTAGGGATAGGTAATAGGGACAGGTAATATTTCCCTGTATTATCAGCCTTAGCAGTTTATATCGCTGTCCCCTCATTTAGTGTCCCAGATATTGTAACGGCGACAAATATTGGAAAAAGTGATCGAGAATTGGAACTCAAGATTAGACTACGTCAGAGCCAGCCATGATGGTCATATACCAGAAATAATATTTAATTAATAATGCCAAAAGAATATCTTTTGAATAAAGTCAATTTTATGTCAACTGTTAAAAATAATCTTGAAATGGGCATTAAAATAAACTCAAACAAAACCACATAGCTATATATAGTCCCCCATAGACCTGCATGCGAGATAGGTGTATGTATTTATATATATATATATATATATATATATATATATATATATATATATATATATAGATATATATATATATACATATATAGTATGTATTTATATATATATATATACATATTATATATATATATATATATATCTATTATATATATATATATATATATATATATATATATATATATATATATATATATATATATATATATATATAGAGTTTTTATCGCGGTTCTCAAAGAATTAGTTTGTAAGCACTTTTTGAAATTATCTTTATTATATCTATTATGAAACACACATATATATTTAACATAGCCAATGTAAATTTAAAATATACTATCTTTAAATTGAAATTCTTATGAAACTAGTTAAATTATATAGACAATGTAAATTTTAAACAAACTATCTTTAAAATTGAAATTGTTATGACACTAACTAAATTATATTAACAAAATTTTGTACCTTTCTGTCACTGAATGCCTAAATGAACTGTTCTCCACTATATAGATTTTAATCACCACTCAATGTCTTCGTTCTCAGCCTCGGTTATCCTTGTTTTTGTGAAATTCCTTTTTCCAATTATCAGCTTCCACCAATTTAAAATATTTTTCTTCTTAATAGCATTTATATTTATTCTTCTTTTTAATATACCAATATCCAATCACCAACTATATTATATAATTTTAATTTTCAAATAATACTTTCTTCCATTATCCAATCACCAACTATATTATATAATTTTAATTTTCAATTAATACTTTCTTCCATTATCCAATCACCATTTATACATAACATAATTTTTAATCTTCAATAATATTCTTCTAATATACATTCCAATACTATCAAATTTTAATACTAAATCACTGATTATTGCATACTTATATTTTCTTCCTAATTCTGACTGACTAATCTTGAACTTACTGAACAATTGACTTTACTAACTGTAACTATCTGTGTCTGTCTTCTTAATAACTAATTGTCTGACTGCTTACTGACTGACTGGACATTTTGAATCCAAATCACCGAGTATTTATATATTTTCAATGTTCCAGAACCATCTGGCAAGAAATCATATTCGAATTGTTCTATATATGAATGTTCTCAAAAAAGTATATCTTCGATCCACAGACATAACCATATTCGAGAAAGTTCTACCCAAACAAAGGATAGGAACTGTTTAAAGAAAAGGAAAATAACAATCAACACAATAATGTACCTAAATTAAGACACGAAATAGAAATCAGTTTTCAGAAAATTAAGATAACCATAAATTCACTCAAAGATAAAAAGTCACCAGGACCAGACCAAATAACCAACGAGCTTCTTAAACACGGAGGAGAAAGTATAACCCTAGAGATGACAAAACTTATACAAAAACCAATATTGCACTGCAAGATACCAGAAGCATGGAGAAACAGCATAATGATAACAATGTCCAAGAAAGGAGATAAAGAAGACCCCAACAATGATAGAGGTATAAATCTACTGAACACTGCACTTAAGCTTACCACGAAAATCGTAACCAACAAAATCAATAAACTAACAACTATATCAGATGAACAACAAGGATTCAGTTTCGGAAGATCCTGCATATACGCCGTATCTGTACTCACAGACAAATTACAGAAAAGGCCATCAAGTACAATAAACCAGCATATCTATGTTTTATAGACCTGATAAAGGCTTTCGATCACATCCAAGTCGAAGACGTCGTACACCTACTGTATAAAAGAAACATAACAATCAATATTATACAAACCATCGAAAATAACTACTTCCTAAATCTATTAGAGGCAGAGATAAGTGAAAAAATTTACACAGTGTATACCAGTACAAAACGGTATTAGGCAGGATGACTCGCAAAGCCCACTTTTCTTTAATATAATAATGGACGAAATAATACAAGCAGTACGTAAAGGTTATGGTTACAGAATGGAAGACAAAGACATCCAAATATTCTGTTATGCAGACGACGATGCATTAATTGCCGAGACAGAAGACGAGCTCCAAAGATTAACACACATCTTCAATACAAAAGCCAAGAAATACAATCTGATAATATCAGCAGAAAAAACCAAATGTATGACAACATCTAAATACCCACTGCGATATAAAATCAAAATTAAGGGGAAAATAATAAACACCTACGACAAGACACAAAAACAAAAATCTATAAAGCAGCAATTAGACCTATATTTAAATACTCGGCGGAGACAAGACCAGAAACATCTAAAACAAGACGACTATTAAAAACAACAGAGATGAAAATACTCCGATGAATATCAGGGAAAAGTCTGTTAGATATGGAGAGAATCGAAAACATAAGAAGAGCATGCAATATAGATGATATAAATGGATGGGTGACAAAACGGAAACAGGAGTAAAACTAGCACATTAGTAGAATGGCAGAGGATAGGATAGTACGAATAGCACGACATAAGTCCCCAAAGGTCCGGAGAAGTATTGGCAGACCGAGAAAAAGATGGTGCGATAATTTAAACAATTTAGGAGGCTAATATTGAAGAAGAAACAGGGTTTAAAGCCTACATACAAGAGGGAGAAGAAGACGAATCGTCATTCTATCATTAGCGAGCTTTTCCGTAGATTATTACCATATATAAAAAAACTTTTGAACATATAAATATATTAAGCAAAACTACGAATAATTGAAAATTCTATTGGTTTATCTACCAACATAATATAATAGGTAATAAAATTAACCAGTTTTCAAATGTCAGTTTATATGAAATTATATTTCAAGAAGAAAAAATGTAGAATTTACGTACCTTTTTGGCACTGGATTTGTGCAATCGCGAAAATTACAAAGGCAAATATCATTATCGTCTTCATATTACGGTAGGTGAATTACCTCGTAACAATAAATAAGTAAACCAGCAAGCTGCTTATATTTACTAAAATAAAATTATTTATTCTGCACAACACTTTATCAATAAAAAATCCCAAAATAAACTGTATTGCATGGATAAAGAATATCAAGTAAGACCTCGTCAGTAAAACTGAGAGTAATTAAAAATTCTATTGGCTTATCCACCAATATAATACTAAACTAGTTGATAATAGGTAATATAACTGACCATTTTTTAATGTAAGTTTATATAAAATTATATTCCAAGAAAAAAAATGTAGAATTTACCTTTTTGGCATTGGGTCTGTGCAATCGCTAAAATTATAAATTCTATCGTCTTCAAATTACAGCGGGTGAATTACCTCGTAATAATAAGTAAATAAATTAGCAAGCTGCTTTTAAATACACAAATAGAATTATTTATTCTGCTCACCACTTTATAAATAAAAAATTCCAAACTAAACTGTATTGCACGGATAAAGAATATCAAGCGAGTCAGTTAGGGAAAAACAAAATATAGAAGAACCAAGTTTTGTTTTTAATTTTATTTTAAATAATGGTAAAGATTGTATGATTTACAAGAAATAAGTGTTTTGTAAGGTGAATATAGTGTAACCAAGTTACGGTTGGTACTTTTATTCTTTATAATTAAATAATAAGTAAATCTATAATATAAATCGCAAAATGTGTTGGTAAGCGCATAACTCAACAACGCATGGACAAATCTTAACAATTCTTTTTTAAAATGTTCCTTAAAGTCTAGGGATGGTTTTTACGGCAAGAAAAATTGGAATAATTTCCGGGAAAACCATAAAACAGCTCTTTTCTTTTTCCCATACAAATATTTTCTAACTAAATTCCTATTTGACTATTCATGAGATACATCCTACTGTTGTTCATTTAGCTGTGCTTTTAGAAAATGGACAAAGACTATATTTTACAGCACAGAACGCATTACAAAGAGCTGCTCAGCCACCATCTGCTACATTAACCAGTTTTTTTGAGATATGCCAAAACGATGCTTTTACTCAAACATTGTTATATTCTGAAATGCCAAAATATTATACTTGGAATCAATCCTCAAGGAGATTTATACGACGGAAACAAGAAAAACCAGTTCCAGGATACCCAGATGTATATTCGAATGTATACCGATGTATACCCATCGATGTATACCTATGTGATTGGTCGAATTTATTCAGTACATCCAAGCAATGATAATATTTTTTTATTTACGACTGCTATTAGTCAATGTAGGTGGCCCAACATCATTCCAACATTGACGAACTGTTGATGGTGATTTGTGTAGATTATACAGAGAAGCCTGCCAACGTTTGCAATTTCTAGAAAATGACGTTCATTGAGATCAAACTCTCAATGATTCTGTAATATCATCACAATCTCATCAAATACGAACATTATTTTCTATAATCATATCTACATGCTTCCCATCAAATCCAAATGATTTATGGATCAATTACAAAGATAATATATGTGACGATATTTTGTATCAAATACGGACTAGAAGAGGAAATCCAAATATACAAATCAGTGAAGAAATTTACAATAAAGCATTGATTTCAATTGAGGACATGTGCTTGATGATGTCAAATAAACTATTATTTCAATTAGGACTGGCCGCGTCCAATTCTCCAATGCATAATGCTTTTAACCAAGAGTTGCACCGAGAAAAACTGTATGATCTCAACACTTTGAAAGAAGAATTAATTCAAACAAATCTTAAACTATTGAATAAATAACAGAAGTATGTATTTGATACACTTATGAAAGTAACAAATGATAAAACAGCAGGGATTTACTTCTGAGATGCACCTGGTGGTACAGGAAAAACTTTTTTGGTTTCATTGATATTAGCAACAATTCGCTCACAAAATAAAATTGCACTTGCACTCGCTTCGTCGGGGATCGCAGCAACTTTGCTTAAAGGTGGTCGAACAGCCCATTCAGCACTTAAATTTTCATTAAACATGCAAAGCAACGAAACTCCAACCTGCAACATTTCGAAGAACTCTGCAATGGCAAAGGTTTTGCAGCAATGCGAATTGATTGTTTGGGATGAATGCACGGTGGCACATAAAAAATCTTTTGAGGCTTTAGATAAAACCTTACAAGATCTACGGAGCAATCGTAACCCATTTGGTGGTGCAATAATTTTATTAGCAGGAGATTTTTCTTATTCTTATTGAACTTATTCAAAAGGTGTTTCCAGATGTTGCTCAAAATTACGAAAACCATGTTTGGTTTAGCGGACGGGCTATATTGGCTGCACAAAACATAGATGTAAATGAATTAAATTTGAAAATTCAAGAACAAATTACAGGCAAATTGAGGATATATAAATCAGTTGATTCGGCTACTAACCAAGATGATGTCGTCAACTATCCGCCTGAATTTTTAAACTCACTGGATTTACCAGGATTGCCACTTTACAATCTTCAAATAAAGGTTGGATCGGTAGTTATAATGTTGAGAAATAACAACCAACTGCGTATTTGCAACGGCGCACGGTTAGCAAAAAAAAATTATTTAACAACGTGATAGAAGCAACTATACTTAAAGGAAAGTATAAAGGAGAAGACGTTTTGATACCACACATTCCAATAATTCCGACTGATGTATCATTTAAATTTAAATGACTACAGTTTCCAGTGCGGCTTGCTTTTGCTATGACCATAAATTGTCCCAGGGGCAATCATTAATAATTGTTTGTGGTCATAATCTAGAAAACCCATGTTTTTCACATGGTCAATTGTATATTGCCTATTCCCGTGTTGGAAAACAATCAGATTTGTTTGTATATTCACCAGGTAAATAAACAAAAAACATTTTATATCATATATAAAGCACTACAATAAAAAATAAAACAGATTTTTCTTAATAATTATGATTCACTTGACTTACAATAAAGCGATTACTGAAAATACTTATATACGTTTTATTTCATTATTCTTTATTACATCGGTAATTAACCCTATGTTAATAATAATAATAATAAGAAATAATTAACTATCTATATGTTTTGTCATTGAAACACCCCCTTTATAAATATTTGTCACCTTTAGGTTTCCACTATCCCTTTAGCTTATTTTTCAATCAGGTCTGAACCAAGTTCCCCTCTTAGTTTGAAGCCCTCTGGCAGACATCCCAGTCGGGGTTTTTAGTGGGTCCAAAAGGGTGACCAAAGTTCGTGGAAGCGAAGATACTTAGGTCACCCGAGCTGACCCTCACATACCGCCCTATCATCATGGTGACGGTTCTGTTTAGGAGAATTAAAGAAATAAACTGCCACATTCCAAATCTTGACAGAACGAAGTCTGTCGGGTCCGATAGTGAACAATATAGATATGCTGAAATAGCTATTTGCAACTAACTTGTTTGTTTTTTACTTTTTTATGCTTAATCAATAAACTAAAAAAAACATTATCATTAACATGCTTTCGTTTAATTTTATGTATGTTAAAAATATAAAAAGACAGATAAGCGCCATTATTTTAAGGTTTAAATTCATCAACAATTTGCAAATTTTCGCACTGGATATTCTTTGTCGTTAATCTAATGCAGGTATCATAATATCATGCAACTATTAGCTGATTTTTTATCATTTCTCCATTTCTCTCTACCTTCTGCCATTCTAACATATTCTGTCAGTGACGAGCCAATAGTATAGTAGCCCCAATATGGTCCGTGTATCGTGTGGGTGATGCCTCTATTTTTCCGTACATGATAAGTTTTTTAGGACCATCTATCCGAAACACGTTTCTGAAATAGCCTATTATTTGTTCGGATAATAGCATTCTTAGTATATGCTTTATAAACCTATTGATTATGTCCAAAAAAGAGAGCTAAAAAAACTACAACGTTAAAGGGGTTTTAATACTTCATATGATCAATGCATTCCTAAATATGAATAAACCGCAAGACGTTACCATTTAAAGGGGTGCGTTTTTTTTAAAAAGGGGTAATTTAGTCCCTATGCACTAGGGTATATTTGGGTGAATTCTATGTAATTCTCTAACATATACAGCAACAGAAAAAAATTTTAAACTAAATTTGCTTTCGAAATATCACCTTTTAAAGTCAAAAATAATTTTTTTTGGCAATTTTTATTTTATGCCCCATAACTTTTTTCCACAGGAGTATAGGTATAGGTATTGCTTCACAGAACAAAAATTTTATCATTCGTCTTCAGAAAAACGTTTAGTAGTCTTTAGGATTTACCGTATTCGAGATACGATTTTTCATCGAGGAAGGATAAAGCATTTTTTCTGTGAAGCGATATGTGTACCTATAAATACCAAAAAATAAAAATCGTGTGTCTTCGTGTTTTCTTTGCTTCGTTGTTTAAATATGTTTTGCCAAAAAAATTATTTCTGACTTTTATAATATGACATACTTTAATACATACAAATATATGTACTAAAATTGCATAGAATGCACCCTACTGCTTGGGAACTAATTCACCCCTTTCACAAAAACGCATCCCTTTATGTGGTATGGAATCTTTTATCTGTCCTTGTCATTTCTCTTTATTTAGATTTGCATTTAAGATAAGACGTACCTACACCTGGGAGACAAGCTCTTCTCAAGCGTCAATTTTCTTCTTTCACGAATTGAATAGATGGTGTAAAAGTATCTATATTGCAGTGTATAGTGAGAGTGTTGTGCAATAGTTACTTCATAGTTGTTTCGCTCTCTTTTTGTATATAAGTAGTGATATAGTAAATGTGTCCAATCTTTAGACCATTTAGCTGTCCCACATACTCTTTGATATAATACACTCACTTCAATGTCATCATCCCCGGTCAGGCCATGGTTGGGGTGTCTCCATTGTAAGTATTACGCGCACCCTATCCCTCATGGTATGGCATGCTGGAAGAGCCATACAGTCTGTAGTCAACACCCCGAGGTATGAGCGGTAACATAAGGTGTATTAATACACATGCGCTTATGAAACGCACCTGGCGCATCATAAAAGCCGTCACAAATTACTCTTTTTCAACTTGTCTTGAGTGATATGTCTTTAATCTTTCCTATCAGCCTCTTTTGGCTAACTCTTGTTTTTTCCGACCCCGAGTGGCTATTAGGTTTCCGAGGGCAGACGGGTTACTATATTTTTTTCTACATCATACTCTTCAGTGTGGCGAGTCATTCAGTGTGACGAGTCATTCACCGAGCGATTGCTGGTATAAGCAATCCCCCACTTAATGACCAGCGGCTTTGGGCGGATGAGTTGGTAAGTGGTAGGGCACCCTTTTGTCCTGAGGTTGTGAAATTGGCCTCGAAGGCAGATGAACCAAAGATTTGATCAACGGCTTAAGGATGGGAAAGCACAAGTGGGCAAACACTCCATTAAAGATCCACAGCGATACGCCCTAGTCAATCACTCATAGCAATGCTCAATACTAAAATAAATTCCGGAATAAGTCTTCCAATCGGGTCTTCGGGGAGGACAGTTTTGAGTTTACCAAAAGATAATAAATTGAAGTGCAGAAAAAATATCAAGATCTGCACATGGAATGTCAAAACTTTATACCAAGCAGGAAAAATCCACAATGCAATACAGGAGATGAGATAGTAGAAGCCAAACCGATTAATATAAACATCATCCAAGTCTATGCTTCCATTGCAGACAAAGAGGAGGAAGAAGCAATTAAGTTCTATCAGAACATCAACAGTATCACACAGAAAATTCATCGACAGGAAGTTCTCATCATTATGGGCGATTTTAATGCCAAGATTGGAGCTGGAGATAAGACACAGTACATTGGAGCATGCATATCTATCTGGGCATAGATATATCAAGCAGACACGACCCAGTAAAGGACCTAAGAAGTCAGATCAACAAAGCATCCGCATTGTCGGGATGTCCGCGGGAGATAGTCTGGTAAAATCCGTATATGCGCAGAGATAGTAAAATTAGAATCTACAAGACTTGCATACGACCGATCATGACATATGGCATAGAAGTACGCCAAGGTACCAACAAAACGAAACAGATGCTAAGGGTTGCCGAGATAAAAACCATAAGAACAATAGTTGGCAAAACAAGAAGAGACAGGGTGAGAAATACAAACGTTAGAAAGCAGTGTAACATTCAAGATATTGTAAGATGGAAAAGGCAGCGTAAAAGGATGTGGTACAGTCATGTAAGACGAATGGATGAGAATAGACTCCCAAAAATTGCCCTAGAAAACAACCCACCCGGTTCAAGACCTCCAGAAAGACCACCTAAAAGATGGAGGGATAGTTGGCAATCTACCTCCCAGGAAATTAACCAGAGGCAGCTTCAGAATTAAACAGATCGAAAGATCTCGAAGAAGTAGAAGAAGAAGACATTGGAACACATGGACTTGGACTCAAAAACGAGAGAGGTGACCTCCTAGAAAAATTCGCAGAAGACTCAGAACTAGTTGTCACCAACACATTCTTCCAATTACAACCTCGCAAGCTGTACTCATGGAAATCCCCTCAAGACAGACCCGAGAGAATTATTAGGAATCAAATAGACTACATTTTAGCAAATAAAAGATTCCAAAACAGCTTTAAATCTGTCAAGACTCATCCTGGAGCAGGCTTGGAGACAGATCACGTTCCGCTGGTGGGAGTATTTCGAGTCAAACTCAAAACAGTGCAGAAAGAAAAGCACAATCATACAACTTACGTATGCTGAAAGACCTTGATACGAGGATGAGAGTCCAAGCCACGTTAAACGAGTAAGTGACTGCAATTAGAGACGAATCGAACGAAGAACAAATGATCTAACATATTACAGAAATAGTGCAAAATGTAAAGGATAAACACCTAAAGATAGATAGATTAATGACGAAAAAATCATGGATGACAGATGAGATCCTGAAACTAATAGACGAGAGAAGAGAAGCCAAAAATGACCCAGAAAATTTAAAACCATAAATATATGAATAAGAACGACAATCAAAGAACCGAAAGAAAAAGAAACAAGGGAAAAATGCGAAGAAATTGAGAGTGTGCAGTCACAGTGCGATAGTCACAATGTACATAAGGAAGTTTAAAAACTCACAGGGGGACTAAGGCGAAAGCAGAAAGGAAATATAACTGATTCTGACGGAAACATCATCTTAAACAAACAAAGTAAAATAAGAACGTGGAAAAAATATCTAGAAAAACTATTTGAAGACCAAAGAGATAAGACCTTAAAGCTAGAAGAAAAGGTAAATGATGGACCAAAAATATTACAGCAGGAACTATATTCCGCAATATCACAGTTAACGGATGGCAAAGCGGCAGGCCCTGATAATATATAAGCAAAACTACTCAAACTAATGGACAACGAATCAATAGCAATAATCGCAAAGATATTTAACAACATATACAACTCTGGAGAAATACCAACAGAATGGCTGAAATCTAAGTTTATTGCACTAAAATTGTTCCTAAAGATAATTTATAAGAGAATCTACAAGCTGTGTGAAAGTCAAATTTCCCCCAACCAGTTTGGGTTCACAAATGCTGTTTTTACTAGAGAGGCTTTATTCTCAGTACAAGTCTTATTTCAGAGATGCAGAGACGTCAACTGCGACGTATACGAATGTCTGGTTGATTACGATAAAGCGTTTGATCGAGTACAGCACGCCAAGATGATGGAAATACTAAAAGAAGCAGGAATTAACAACCAAGATCCAAATATAATTATCTATAATTATTTTCAGATAAATAAATTTATATAATATTATAAATATATAATACATAAATATTATTATTATGAAAAAGAAATCTTTACTGGAATCAGACAGCAAATCTCAGAGTTGAAGGTGAACACACCGACTATCTGAAAATCATGCGTGGAGTGAGGCAAGGCTGTATTTTGTCTCCTCTAATCTTCAATCTGTACTCTTAAAGAATATTTATCAAAGCTTTGCACGAAACTGACAAAGGTATTCTACTAATTGGTTACTGGCTAAATAACATCAGATATACAGATGACTCCATAGTATTTGCGGACAACTTGGAAGACCAACAAGTTCTTATGAACAAAATCACGTATTACAGTCAACAATATGGACTTAATATAAACGTTAAGAAGACAAAGCTTATGATATTTAGCAAGAAAATGATAACATAAGGTCAACTCTACGTCAACCAAACCCCTGTAGAAAGAGTGACGCAAAACAACTAGGAGATTAGAGCAAGCATCGGAAAAGCTAGATCCACCTTCAATCTGATGGGGGCCTTCTTTAAGAGTCACAACTTCTCTCTTGAAACAAAAGTAAGAATGCTGCGATGCTACATCTTTGTCCTTTTTTTATGGTGTTGAATCGTTGACCTTGAACGAAGATATGTGCAGAAAACTGGAAGCATTTGAGATGTGGCTATATCGGAAAATGCTTAAGATCCCGTGGACTGACCGAGTTACAAATAAAAAGGTCCTCAGAAGAATGAATAAGAACCAAGAGGTACTGACCGCCATCAAATCTCGAAAGTTATAATTTTTCGGACATATGCGAAATGAATCCAGATATGCTCTCCTTCAAGCCACCCTGCAAGGAAAAATATTTGGAAAACGAGGTCCAGGAAGAAAAAGAACATCTTGGTTAAAGAACCTCAAAATCTGGTTTAATACAACATCTGTGCAGCTTTTCCGCGCTGTTGCAGATAAGATAAAGATTGCCATAATGATCGCCAACATTCGTAACGGATAGGCATATCAAGAAGAAGAATGTCATATAGGGCCAAAATAATTTTGATAGGTACGTTATCTGGGCCAGCAGCTTAATGACTTTTCTAGCTCATAATTGCTGTTTCAACTTCTCTTTAGAGTACGTCAGATTCTGTCTTAAACTGGTATCCCCTTGTTGTGGTGGGGCGCCCATTCTCTTCTCCATCATTATTTTTTCGCAATATTGGTTCCACCCGTGTAATAAATAAATAATCGTTATCATTTTTGATATAAAAGTGATTTGGTGCAAAAGAGCGTGTTATTTTCTCTTTTGCATATCTAGTGGAACCTGTGTAAAATCCTATCCAGAACGACGTCACTAGTATCAGCTTTTCATTTGTACTCCTCTATTTTCAGGTATATGTGGCTTAAATGGGATTTCTTATTTATTTTCCAAAGTAATTTTTTTAGGCCTTTTAGTGCTTTATATGCCTCTTTTCTTAGTATTATTATTCAGTACTTTACCTTTTAAATACTTCTTCTATATTTTCTGTGAAAGACGGTTGGTAAAGTGTGCTTTCTAAGTAGGAGATGCTCGCTCTTCGATTTCTGGTTAAGTTCTACCTACCCTGCGGCTGAGAGTGAGACAATATTTATGTAGATAGATCTTGGGAAGAGTCCGTGAGAGTAAAAGACTATTGTAAAATAAGTACCCAAAATCAGATAATACAATAATACATGATAAATAATGCTTGCATCATAAATTATGAAAAGCAAAAATAAATTTAAAATTTTTATGTAATATGACTTTATGTAATATGACCAAATTCAAGATGTAAATTAAGTTAAAATAAAGCAAAAAACTGAAAAGACCTTTTTAACTCAAATATTATATTACAATAAAACAAAATTATTATCCGGAATTATAAATGTATATGATTGTAAATATACAAACAATCAATTGGCACAACTCAATATAAACTAAAGAAATTACTAAAGAACTATAGAACCACTTACCTTTGCTTGTAAGTAATGTCAATTTTTTTCAGTAAAAAGATCGTACTACTCAGAGCCTATGGGAACTTGTTAATGTCGAATCGAACCTTGTTTAAGAGATATAATAAATTGAGAACTTCTCAAGTTAATCTTTTTGTTTGGTTCTCATAAATATGGTGTCTTTAGATTGACATTTATGGGACACGTCATGTACGCATCATTTAATCTTCGAAGAAGTGTTTTTAAATTTTCAAAACAATCTGTATGTTGTTTTAAGCTTGACCTTTGATTGGAATATTTTTTGTTCAGTTATTTAGTAACTATTTGAAAATCGATTAGCTATATTAATTGAAAAAAATATTAAGACAGCATACAGCTGTGGCCGATGGCTTTGATGTGATGAGAGGAATTATTGTGATCAATATATTACGCAGATCAATTTTAAACTGACAAATTGCTCTGTTGTATATTCATTATCAAAAAAAGATGTAACAAAACAGAAAAATTAGCACTTTAACACTGGATTCAAGAAAAATACAGAAAAATAAAAGAAAGACAGTTAGGATTTGATTTCACGTAAAGTGCCTCTGTATATTCGCTTATACGTATTCCATCCTAACAGGAATCATCATAGCGACTGGTACAGAAGCTCTAAACGTGAAAACAAATCTTCTCTGTCGAAAGAAGCAACAATATAATTCATGGACGTATAAACACAGATGGACTCAGTTATTTACATAAAAATGTGAAGCCAAAATTATTTGACTAGGTCACATTCTCAGCACCTTCAAATGTTGTCACATTTTTTTATTAAAATATCTTATTCACGTATCGCTGAAAATATTACTATATTTATTTTATACTCTACAGGTGCTATCAAACCAAAATAATAATTTATTACTTATATTAATATATTTAATTGTAATTAAAACATCAAATGTGCACATAGTGTGCATATCATTTAATAATAGCGTATAACAGATATCAACCAATTATTTTATATGTAGAAGCACTGAAACCTATTTATTAATGGCAACGGTGTTTACATTTCTCTGTCTTATGGCTCTACGTCAAACTTCAAATGCTGTTCCATGTCATGTCCATGTTTGTTTACTTTTTATCCAAGATGAGGAAAAGTTGTTTTTCGATATTTTGGCTGTATTTTAAGCAATATTAGTAAATAGTGAAATAAACAAATTATAATAATGGTGCTACAGTTTTGCATTTGCAAAAAAACGAAATATTTACATCCCAATGTCTCATTTAATTTGTAAGTACTGTTTGTTTACATTATTTAAGATGAGGAACTGAGGAAGCCTGTGTGTTTACATTTTAAAATATGTCTTTCATAGGCGTACCATTGGGTTTATTCATATTAATTAATGTATTGAACAAGATATTAGTTCATGAAATTAGTATAGACATTTTTAAATTGTAAGTAGACATCATCTGATTAAAAAGATCTGTTTAGTAGCTTTTTAATTTAATATTTCTCATGAATTAACAATAAATTAGTGAAATAAATAAAACTCATTTATTTTTCTATGTAGGTTTCCAAATAATATTGATTAATGATGAAACTTACTCTAAACTTTAACAGAGAAAACAGTATAAAAAAACCTTTCAAAAGCATCCTTTTTGGTTAGTTAAACTTGTAAGGAAGCTGAAAAATATTTCAGATTTTTTAACAAAACTATAAATATCTACAACAGACTAGTTAAAAACCTTATGAATATTTTGATTAATAAAACCATACAAAATGTCCCAAAATCAATCTATGAGCATTTTGGTGACCATATGTATGATGAAGATGCAATCGATGGTCACTCTATGCAACTTTTAAAATTGGTTCTTGAGAAATATTTTAAAATTGGAATTCATCATGAAACGAGGACTACTTTAGATGCTAACACCGTGCGCATAAGAAGCGTTCTTACTAAGACTGTTTTATTTCGCAATCAATAAAAATTTATTTCTATACCAACGTCTTCTATTATGTCTATTTACCATTTTTACTTTAATATTTCTGTTCCGTAAATAGCTTTCCAATAATTTATACATTTTCACGCCTACTTTTTAATAAGTAGGTATATTTGCAAATAATTTTATGTCAAATGCCAGCAAGAGCTTTGGAATGATCAATAAATAATTTTGTAGCAGAAACCCTTACCACGTGGAATCTATTGGTATTGTATTAAAACAAATTTGTCACGATTTGAAAAAATATGTTTTAACACATTATCAATAAATATAGGTATGTACTTAAATTTGACAACTGTATATTTTTTAATTGTTTTTTTGTATCGTAGGATTATTTGATACCTATTAAAAAATTAACTTGAGCTCAACTATATTTTATTGTATTAATTTTAAAGCAAATAAAATTGTATTTTATTTTTTCTATAAAAACGTGTTTTTATACATTATTACTACTTCCAATTATTAACGTCTGAATAATTATCCCCGCGAGTAAAAATTCAAGCACGCTTATGCTCATTGAGGAAGTATCACAGTCTATCGATACCCGTTTTACTCCCCTTTACCCTCTTGTCCAGGAATATCGAAGCTTCAAAACAATGTGTGTTTAAGGTATCTTATTGCTGGGTCCATCTATGTTTATACGTCCATGATATAATTGCTTCAGTATGGACTCTATAGCGACATCTTATTGCTGGGTCCATCTATGTTTATACGTCCATGATATAATTGCTTCAGTATGGACTCTATAGCGACATCTAATAATAAATCGCGAAAGTAAAAATCCGAAGATTCAAAAATTCAGATTTTCGCTTTAATCTGTACTTTCTAAGAATTGCAAGGCAAACAGACGATGCTTAAAGATGGAAGAGAGATTTGGAGAATCCAAAAGTTGCATTCCACAACATATCTCTTTATCTAAGCAAAAATCCTTGGCGAATTGGTTTCTAATATTCAGTAAAAGTATATCGAAATAAAGGGAAAAAAGTAAGAATTTGATTTCACGTATAGTACCTCTCTATATTTGCTTATACGTATTTCATCCTAATAGGAATCATCAGAGAGATAAAGCTACTATTGTTGCTTCTTTCGACAGAGAAAACTTGTTTTTACGTTTAGAGCTACTGTACCTGTCGCTCTGATGATTCCTGTTAGGATGAAATACGTATAAACAAATATATAGAGGCACTGTACGTGAAATCAAATTTACAGATAAATAAGTTCAAGAACTTTCCCGACAAAGTGGTTATTTAGACTTCTAGAATTATTCTTACTCCAGGGTCGTAGTTAGATCGTTGTGACTCATAAAAATATTATTATAATATAGTACAACTATAGGCTATACTGAAACCAAACTGTGGTGCACTGTGCTTACAGACCAACCAGTAGCACATAATATACCGGATCTCATATTAGTTAATAAACCTAGTAGACAAACTACACTAGTTGATGTGGCGATATCTAACAACAATAACCTGCATGTTAAATACAAGATGAATTCTTGATTCTGGCTATTCCTTAGGATGACTCAGCGATTCTAATCTAGTTCAGCAACAATATTAAGTTGCCGATGTCATGTGTCATACTTAACTGAGCATTTGTGCTTATATGCAATTTGTCTTGCTCTATTACGATCACGTATATTTTGATTAGAATTTTTGTTGTTTATAAAGATTAATTTATTCTGGCTAGTTTCTAGGCTAATAATAATGTTTTATAGCTGTAGAATACGAAAGACTGACTTAAAATATTGTGGTACACTTTCTTTTGGTTTTAGGACGAAAGTTTTATATATATATATATATATATATATATATATATATATTGGTACAGTGTCCCTTTTCGGTGGTTATATTATTAATATAATTAATAGTCCATCACCAGAAAAAAAACCCAGTACCTTCTGCTTGATTCCATATACAGGAAAGATATCAAGAAAAATAGCCAAACACATAAAGAACAAAGGAATAACACCAGCTTTGAGAACATCCAACTTAGGCAAATATATTTAAAACAACAAAAGTTAAAAGAAAAAGCACTTACACAATGCTGTATACAAACTTAAATGTGTGTAAAAACTTACATCGGTCAAACTGGTAGATTTTTTAACAAACGTATAGCAGAACATAAACGGGCTTTCAATAAAAGAAAAACAGATTCTTCGTACGCACTGTAGACCCAGTAGACCATATTATTTCTTTTAATAACGAATTTTAAATTCTTTACATCCAAGCTTAAGCTATCTTAAAGCTTATATTTTGGATTATTAAAATCTGTGAAAATTATCAAATTAAAAAATATAGACATAATTCTGAATGACCAACTTGAGACACAGTACTCCCCTACTCAACCTATTCTCCATTTTTTAGTTTATATTATATTTTTAATGAGCATATTTGCTCGGTGTAGTCGAATAATCGTTATCTTTGAATATTCTTTAATAACACTATCTTTAATTTAAGAACAGGAAAGTAACCGGTTTAGATGAAATTCTCAGCGAAATAATCAAACTACTCGACGATAAAGGCAAACATTATCTTCTAAACCTCTTTAATAAAATATACGAAATAAGGGATATACCAACAGACTGGCTTCTATCAACAATAACAACTGAAAAAAATAAACGGTAAACAATTAGCCTAATAAGCCATGTACTAAAAATTTTGTCAAGAATACTGCACTCGAAAATTTATTGCAACAAAATAAAAGTACAACAATTCGAAACACAGTGTGGTTGCAGACACAACCTTGGAACCAGAAAAGCATTAGTATGCAGGTCCTGGTAAAATATGTAGGGCTATAGAACAATCAGTATATATGTGTTTTTAAGACTTAGAAAATACCTTTGACCGGGTCACCAATCACAAACTGATAACTGTCCTGAAACATATGGGAATCTCCACATTTTATGGCGTGGAAAGCTGGATTCTTACAGAAACACTAATAAAAAAACTTGTGGCCTTTGAGATATGGATTTACCGACGAATATTGCGGATAATTTGGGTTGATCGAATAACAAATGAAATAGTTTTACACCAAATGAAAAAGAGCACAAAAATAAAAAAACAACAATAAAATTCAAAAGTTACAATATTTCATCCACGTAATGAGATATTCAGAGAGATATAACCTGCTATACTTTATAATACAGGGTAAGATTACTGGAAGAAGGCTGAAGAAGAATATCCTGGCTCCGAAATCTCTGAGAGTGGTATCAGTAAATGGTGGAGAGTGTTATGGTGCTCAGTAAAAAGAACATTCAACATACCAACCTGAATATTGAAGCCGAACGTATTGAAAGAGTACACCAATTTAAATATCTGGGATATACAGTAAATGATAAGTGGGGCCCAGATGTAGAGATTAAGATCCGAATTGAAATAGCAAGATCCAAATTCATCAAAATGAGAAAGCACTTAAGCAACCGCCACCTAAGCGTTAACCTCCGATGGCGCGCCACGAAATGCTACGTACTCTCTACGCTACTTTACGGAGTTGAAGGGTGGACGTTAACAGCAGCAACTATAAAGAAGTTAGCGGCTCTAGAAATGTGGCTGTATAGACGCATACTGAGAATTGGACAGACGGAGTGACAAACACAGAGGTATTAAGATGAATGGATAAAGAGATGGAATTGTTAACAACTGTTAAAAGGAGGAAAGCGTCATACCTGGGCCATGTGTTCCGTCTGCTACAGCTTATCGTGGAAGGCAAGATTGAAGGTAGAAGAGGTTTGGACAGAAAGAAGAAATCCTGGCTGAAAAACTTGAGAGAATGGTTTCAAATACCAGAAAAACCTATCGTTTGATGGTCGCCAACCTTCGGTAGAAGACGGCACATAAAAAAAAGGTGTCAAGAGATATCCGCCAATTTGTTTTGAGTTGCCGTAAACAAAGTTATTATTGCCAATATAATCGTTAGCGTTCGATAGTCAGACAGTGTACTTAAAGAAGAGGCAGAACACTGTCTTCTTTTTTCAACTGTGTTCTTAATTTAATTTGTTCACCAAGTAAAATAATATACAATTTTCTTTTGATCTTTACGTTTTACGATCGAAGCCGTACGTCACCTAAGGCTTTTTTCTTGTTATGGAGACCTACATAGGTGATCTGCTATGTCAGAATATCTCTCAAAATTTTTACGTACACTTTCGGATGTCGAGAGCAGTACAGCTTTCTACATGGTCTTATAGTCATTTGGGTGATCTTTTCGTTGTATTCCAAACGCAGATTTTTGTTGCTAGGTGTAACCATTCAAAATACTTTTGTTTGCCTAATTAATTTATTGATGAGTATGATATCTGGCTTACCACTGGTTGGTCTGTAAGTGCTCTGTGATGCCAGTATCTCTTTCGTTGTTTAGTATTTACATGCACCCTCGTATAATCGTTATGATAATATAAAACATAGTTTATTTTTGGAAAAGTACCAGGGTTTTAGCGATTCCTTAATAAAGAATTTTTATACTGAGTTTTGTAGTTGCTTCTATTAATTTTCAGCAAATGCCTTGCAGCGCTGGTAAGATGTTAGATAGTTTTTTGGGCTCAACATCCTTCTTTTTCTTTTTATATAGAGATGACTCTGTGTGACAATGATCGTCTTCCTTTTGGAGAAACGCCTTTTACCGTCTTTACTACTCTACTTCTTACCCCTCCACTTATATGATCGTTCCATTCTACTCTTCTATTTCTTACCCAGTCCTTAATGTTCTCCATATTGCATCTATGTCGTATATATGAACTTATAGCTCTGTTCCATAGTGTTACCAATAATTTGTTTAGGTGTTTTCATCTCTGTTGTTTTTGACACATTTATTGTCCTCTCTGTGTCAGGTTGTGTTTCTGCCGCATATGTCATTATTGGTTTGATGACTGTTTTGTAAATTCTGCCTTTCGTTTCTTTCCTGATATTTTTATTTCCCTATATTGTTTCATTCAGACAAGCTGCAGCTCTGTTGGCTCTATTCACTTGATCTTCTGTTTTTATTTTAAGCTTTCTGTAGCTAGATAATGTGATGCACATATATTTAAACTCCATCACTTGTTCTATTATCTGACCTTCCAGCTCCAATTTATATCTTAGTAAATTTGCTGTTTTACTGTAAATTTTCTGGCGGTTATATTAAACTATTTTGATTTTGACCGTCGCGTCGCATGTGACGAAAGATCCAATGAATTGCCAGTTAATTGCCAGTAACAGTCACTTATTATCTTTAAAAAAATAAAAAGGACGCGTGGCACTTCAGGAGTGCCAGACAGAAGTGAATTCTTCTGATAGTTCCTTATTACTATGAAATTATAAGTCTGCTTATTACTGAATTAATATTTTTTAATAAAATATAAATAAAACCACACATTGAAATTTTCTCAAATAGAAAACACTTTTATTTAATGATTTTAGTAATAATTTTTAAAATTTGTTGAATATTACATAAAATTTATTAATCATTTTTATTTTCACTATATCTTGTATTTATGTATAAAAACTTTATTATGATTATTATTACCTTTAGTTTAATATTATTTAATTTTGTTTAATTTTATTTAGGTTTACTTTTATTAAATTTTATTAAATTTTATTAAATTTTATTAAATTTTATTAAATTTTATTAAATTTTATTAAATTTTATTAAATTTTATTAAATTTTATTAAATTTTATTAAATTTTATTAAATTTTATTAAATTTTATTAAATACTATTAAATTATATTAAATTTTATTAAATTTTATTAAATTTTATTAAATTTTATTAAATTTTATTAAATTTTATTAAATTTTATTAAATTTTATTAAATTTTATTAAATTATATTAAATTTTATTAAATTTTAATAAATTTTATTAAATTTTATTAAGTTTTATTAAAATTTATTAAATTTTATTAAATTTTATTATATTTTATTACATTTTATTAAATTTTATTAAACTTTATTAAATTTTATTAAATTTTATTTAATTTTGTTTATTTTATTTCATTTTGTTTAATGTCACTTAATTTTGTTTAATTTTAGCTTATTTTATTTAATTTTATTTATTGTGTTTAATGTTTTATTTATTTTATAGTAGTTTTTTCGTCTTTATAACGGTGATTTATGCACATTTCTGGTTCCTCAGTTTAACTGGTGTTGTGTCATCTGCTATGCAAATTGCGCGATAAAAAGTAGATGGGTTAACCTGCTTCCGAAAATAAATTATTAAATTAGCAATCTCTTTTTCCAGCAGCTCACTTATATCCATCAGTCCTCCTCCTCCTCCTGAATACAGCAGTAAAGTTCTTTACAGTGCACTACGAGGGTGGTGTTTTTGTGTTTATTTGTAAAGATAGCGGCATATTAACATGCACGTTGCTTTTCCAGCCCGTAGCGTTTAGTTACCGAAAAATATAATTTAGATGGTTTTAAATATGAACAATTCACACTGCCAGGAACGTATCGTATTAGACACCTTACTTATTTGTTCAGTATATTCGAATACAATATTTTACGGATGCCGACCACTACGGAACGAGTCGAAACCTGCTGGTACGGATAATGTGAATAAGGAGTCCGTCGTTTTCCCCTCGTCGTATTTATATATTTGTTTGATTTTGATACAGAGTATTTAAAAAAATAATTTTCGAGGCTATTTTGTCATGCATGCACATTTTTATTGCTTTGTGAAAATAAACACGGAAGTGATAAACAATTAAGACTTTTGCACGGAAGTGATACCTCTTCTTTTTTAAAGATACTCTTTGGTTTGATATTTACAGTTTGATAGTACAAGTTAAAATGGATTTCGAAAAATTAATTGAACTCGTACGCGGTGAAGAACTTTTGTATAAATACAATGATAAATGTTATCATGATGCAAATAAAAAAAAATATTTGGAAAAGCGAGAACACATCTTCACCGTACCAAACTCAAACGTATGTATGAAAATGTGAACGCGCAGTCCGATTGCTGGACTGGAAACGCTACGTGCCGTAAACTATACGTGCATGATAATATGCCGCGATCTTTAATCTTGTCGGTATTTATGACATTTTATGTCTTCTATATATATATATATATATATATATATATATATATATATATATATATATATATATATATATATATATATATATATAGGTTTTGTCACATATATTTTGTTGTTTTTTAGTCATCTATATCATCATGCGTACTTCTAATATTTGATGTATTGAGTATATATTGTACTTAAATATTAAAACTTTTTTTTTTCAATAAAATTTAATATAAAATTTATTTTTAACAAGACGTTCTTCAACTGTCACATATAAAACACACATTTTGGTTCAAATATGATTAATAATATTTACTTCCTATAATATATGACAATTTTTTACACAAGGCCCATTTTCAGTCTTTCTGATGTATCCTGGTCGACAATAACAGCCTGGAATGCATATTGCGGGACATATATCACATTTAGGGGGGATTCTCCGCTGACACGTTGGTTCTTTACAACAAGATTTGCATTCTACAAATTGTTCATTTGGACCACAAAAATCTAAAAAATAAAATAATTGTTATAAGCATAGATAGTCTTTCTTTTATAGTAAAGTAAACAATTCGAAAAAACTAAAATACTTCTAAAGTATTTTACGTTGGCAGGTTGGATCTTCACAACAATAACATCCTTTTAATTTTTGATTTAGACGAAGAAATAAAACTGAACTTAAGACAATAAATAAATTTGAATTCCTTAAAATTTGTGAATCTTTAAAATTTGCTCCAGTTTGCACGATTTTTGTTTATAATTTTGATTAAAATTTATCCAAATGCTAAATGCTGGAGAAAAAAATGTATAAATTTATTAAAAAAAAAAATGCTCGATTTGCTGAAATATATACCAATGTAGGTATATATAATATATAAAGTATACAATCAATTCCATAGAATATTTAAAGTTTATTATATTTTGTTTTAATTTTTTATATTACTATTTTGTATGGCACTCAGCTTCCTTAAATGAAGAAGCAAGAAAATGAAGACACAAAAGACAGAATTAACAATAGATACAAACAGTTTCGAAGATGTGGATACATTCAAATATTTGGAAGTATTAGTCAACAGAAGAAATGAAAGCGTAAATAGGAAAAAAAATTGAAGTGGGAAATACAGCGTTCGATAAAAACTAATAAATATTTAAAGATAAGAAGACAAGCCGAAATACAAAAATGAAAATATAAAAACGACCATAAGGCCAATAGTAGTATATGCTGTAGAAAGATTTACATTACCAGCAATAGAAGAGCAATTGAAATATTTTGAGAGGAAGATTATGAGAAAAATACTGTGAGTAAATAGGGAAAACGAAGAGGATGCCAGACAATGGATGAATCACGAAATACAAGAAAGGATGGGCCAAGAGAACATAGTTAGAAGACAAGAAAGGATGGGCCAAGAGAACATAGTTAGAGAAATAAAATCACAAAGAATTAGGTGGTATGGATACATAGATACATTGGAACCAAACAGCAAAAGTGAAAGTTGAAAATAAACTAACCGAGGATATCCAGATTTGCCGTGGGGTCCGCCAAGGGTGTATTTTATTACCCTTGTTATTTAAGTTATACAGTGAAGCCATCTCAGAATTAGCACTTGCCGAAGTCAGTGAGAGCCTTATAATAAACGGTGAGCCACTTAATAACATAAGATATGCTGACGACACCGTCCTTCTGGCAGGAACACAAGAAGAACTGCAACACCTTGCTGAACAACTTAATATAATATTGCAACGATTATGGACTAAAAATAAATTTGAAGAAAACCAAGTTCATGATATTTACAAAAGCACAAAACACCAAAGTTAAGCTAGTACTAGATAATACAGAAATTGAACAAATATCTTTGTACAAATACCTTGGAGTATGTATCACAGAAGATACTGATCAGAGAAAGAAAATAAGATGCCGCATTGAAATTTCACGGTCAACTTTTAATAGAATGAGAAAATTTTTTAAAATCGCGATATCAATATATCGCTCCGAATAAGAATGCTTCGATGTTATATTTTCTCTACCCTTTTGTGTGGGGTTGAAGCTTGGACACTTAAAAAATCCAACATTAAAAACCTAGAAGCATTCGAAATGTGGTGTTACAAAGGTATTTTGAAAATATCATGGATGGAGAGCAAAAAAAACCAACAAGTTCTCGAACAACTAGGAAAACAATGCGAAGTTTTAAATTCCATAAAAATAAGGAAATTGGAATACTTGGGGTACATCATGAGAGGTGAAAAATACGAACTACTAAGGAATATAATGCAGGGAAAAATGAAAGGCAGAAGAAGCGTAGGAAGACGTAAAATCTCGTGGCTACGCAATCTCCGTGAATGGTTTGGATGCAGTTCAATTGAACTATTCAGGCGCGTAACCAACAAAATTATAATTGCCAGTATGATTTCCAATCTCCGATAGGAGCGGAACTTGAAGAAGAAGAAGGATACATACTGAGAAGAGAGAAAAGATGCCCATCCGATACCACTAGGTAAAAGAACCAGAGGCAGATTTAAACTAAGATGGAGACAACAAGTGGTATAGGGGAAGGACAATCAAAGAATGGTCACACAAAAAGGATCTTCATGTGGTTTACGTAATCTTTGTTTTATAAAAGAGCTCCCATTCTACTGTTTTTAAGCTTATTGCCTACATCATAATTAAATCAAACAGTTCTTCAAACACTTCCTTTGTAACAAAACAATTATCGTTTTAGCTCATTATCATCATCATCCACCCCATATTTATCATGTACACTGCTGGACATAGGCCTCCCTTAAACTTCTCTATTCTTTGCGATTTTGTGCTCTTTGTTGCCAATTGTTTGTGATACGCCTGTTGTCGTTAGACCAACGTGTAGGTGGTCTTCCTCTAATACGTTTGTCTGCTGTTTGTCTGTCATGCATTCTTGCTACATTTCCCAATTCCATTTAAGTTCCGCTATGCGTTCCACAACATCAGCAATACTCGTCCTTCCTTTTAGATACCAATATTTAATTATCTTTTTCTTGTTTTCTTTCTTCTTGATGTGCCTATCCGTTACGAATGTTGGCGATCATCATGACAATCTTTATCTTATCTGCAGCTGAGCGGAAAAGCTGCACATATGTTGTATTAAACCAGATCCTAAGGTTCTTTAACCCAGATGTTCTTCTTCTTCCTGGACCTCGTTTTCCAAATATTTTTCCTTGCAGGACGGCTTGAAGGAGAGCATATCTGGATTTATTTCGCATAATATGTTTGAAGAACTGTAACTTTCGAGATTTGATGGTGGTCAGTACCTGGTTCTTATTCATTCTTCTGAGGACCTCGTCATTTGTGACTCGGTCAGTCCACGGGATCTTAAACATTCTCCGATATAGCTACATCATCTTTTTAATGTTATATAATTGGCTGAATTTGCAAAAAAATATCATTTTCACCAAACATTAAAATTGAATACGAAAAAATGCAGATTTACTTACCTTTTTGGCACTGGATCTGTGCAATCGCAAAAATTAAAAAAGCAAATAAAATTATCGTCTTCATATTTACAGCAGGTGAATTACCTTATAATAATAAATAAGTAAACCTACCAAGCTGCTTATATACACAAAAAAATAAAATTATGTATTCCGCATACAGCGCTACCGATAAAAAAATCCCAACGAAATTGCCTTGCATATTGCATAGATAAAGAATATCAAGTAAAACCTTGGACAGTTAGGATGAAAAGAAAAAAAGGGGAAAGCCATGTTTTGTTTTTATTCTTAATTTGGAATATTCTATAATATATATAATTTTGCGGAAACAAATGTATAATATACGAGGTCAATGTAGTGTAACGCAGTAAATGATTGTAATTTGAGTATTTAATAAATGAACAACATAATATATGTGAGCAATTTTTGTGTAACAACAATTATTACGTAATTAGTGAAAATAATTAATTAATAAAAATATCAACCGAAAACAGAAAATAGCTTATTAATCAAATAACTATTTTTAATAGATATAAGCTGATAGAAAAATGAATACGTGTAAGATATTACTATTATTAACTTTATAAACTATACCGCCATTTCTTATCGGTACACAAAGCATGAGGGTTTAAATTAAGGGTTGCGCCTCGGATTTCATACCCCTGTCCCAGCTAAAAGGTACGTCGTTACGAAAAAATTAATCGTTATACCAATTCGAAACTTAGTGTATGAATGCCGCACTGTGTTAAATTACCGAAAATGGAGAAAAAATTTTCCGAAAATAAAAAAAATTCCCTGATTCTGGTAACAATATTAAAGATCTCCCATAGGCTTGTAGACTATTATGTCAGACCCTCAATACTATAGTTTAAATTTGTTTTGTAAACATTCCTTTTAAGATAGACCCGTAGAAAAAAAATCAAAGATTGTTTAATCAGATAATCAAAACCAAATTAATTTTGTCCATAACGTCTTATTCACTACCGTTCAGAAATATATTTATCCAGTCATTCTTTTATTATCATAGTCAAATGTAACGAACATGCATCATACCCAAAATAAATTTGACACATTTGCTCCAATGGAATATCATCTAAGGAATGTACCAATTTAATTTAGCCTATAAAGTTTTGTTAGTTAGCATCATGGTCTTTGGCTCTACCATATTTATGGACCAACTCTGCATTGCTTTATTTTAGTGACGAGGTCTTCCTTAAATTCTTCCTTAATCTCTGCATTTGTTCTGCTTCTATATTCATTTTGCTCTATTCTGATTGGTCCTATTATGGTTCTCATAATCTTTTTCTCTGCTATTCATAAGTCTTCTTTTTCTTTTTTAACCATCGTCATTGTTTCTCCTGCATATAATAATATTGGCCTAATTATGGTGTTATAAATGTTCATCTTAGTTTTCTTAGTCATTGTTTTGCTTTTAAGTAATCTTTTGTTTGCAAAATAAGCTTTATTTGCTGCTAATATTTTTTCTTTTATTTCGGACTTCCAATCTCCGGATTTGCTTATGGTAACTCCTGGGTATTTGAAGTATTCTACTTCTTTAAACTCAGAACTTCCTATTTTGATTTTTTCTTTCATTGACTTTTTTCCTAATCTTAATATTTTTTTTTCTTGATTTAATCTTAGTCTCGTTACCTCCCCTTTCTTCTTTATTTCTTCTAGCATTTCTTTCATTAATTTCCTATTTTTTGCAATATTAGCAATATCGTCTGCAGAAGCAATTATTTGACCACCTCTTGTTCTGAGATTTCCTTTATATATATTTCGTATTACGTATTCTAATAAATGCTAGATTGATAGTTGTTGATAAGACATCTCCTTGTTTTATCCCTTTATTTATACTGAATTCCTCTGTCTCTCCTCTTTGTATCTTTATGCTTATTTTTGTAATTCTCATTGTCATTTCTATTAAATTTCTGAGTTTATGTGGAATTTTTAATTTTTTAAGTTCTATCATTAATCCATTCCTTTTAATTGAATCATATGCCTGTTTGAAGTCTTTGAATAACATTTCCAATTCTAATTTATATTCGTTTGCTTTTTACATTATTTGCTTTATTGTGTGTATTGAATCTATTGTAGATCTTCCTTCTGTGAGTCCACATTGATACTGTCTTACTGTCTTCTTTGTGATCTTTGATAACCTCCTTTTTATTATTGATGTCAATATTTTATATGATGTATTTAGTAACATTATTCCTCTATAATTTTCACAGATTCGTTGGTCTCCCTTTTTATGTATTGTTATGATCTGCCCTACCTCCCAGTCCCCTGACATTTTCTCTTTTTTCCATATATTTTTCAATAGTGCCAATATTTTTCCTCTCAGTTCCCTTCCTCCGTATTTTATTAGTTCCATATTAATTCCATCTTTACAAGGGGTTTTTATATTTTTGCTTCTCTGTATTACTTCATCCAATTCCTTTAATGTTGGTTTTTTTAAAATTTTGATGTCTACTTTATCTACTTCATCTGCTTCTTCTTCTTGCACCGTTTCCTCCTCGTTATGCATTTCTTCTCCTATTGTTTCCTCCATCAAGAGCTCTCTATAGTAATCTCTCCATACTGGCTTGTATTCTTGATCCTCTATTATTACTGTTCCCTCTTTATTTTTTATTCCATTTGTTTTGCCTTTGTATTTTTTGTTTTGTTTTGATCTTTAATCTTTTTGTAAAAATTTTTCGTATTTCTGTTTATTCTTTCCTGCTCTATTTCCTGCATTTTTCGTCTACCCATCTTCTTTTATTTTGCCTTATCACTTTCTTAGCATTCCTTCTTAATTTTTCATATTCTTCTCTGTCTTCCTCTTTTTCTGTTCTAAGCCATTTATTTCTGGATTGCACTTTTCTTTTTGTTATTTCTCTACATTCATGGTTATACCATCCATTTTTTGTTTTAGCCTGACTTTTACCTACCTACATAATATGCACCTTCCTCTATTGATTTTTTGATGGTCTCCCATTCTGTGTTTATATCTTCTGCTTTATATTTCTCTTTAATTTCAACTGTTACTGCCTCTTCATATTTTTTTCTTACTTCTTCATTATTCATTTTATTTACATTCTACTTTTTATGTAGGTTTTCCTGTTTTGTTTCAGTTTTAAGTTTTTGTCTTATAGTGGCTGTAACCATGTAGTGGTCTGAATCTGCACATGCACCTCTAAATGTTCTTACATCTTTTATTATTAATTGCTTTTGTTTATTAATCATTATGTGATCAATGTAACTATATGTTTTCTGATCTGGCGACCTCCATGTTATCTTATGTATTTTAGGGTGTTCAAATTTTATTGAGCTTATTAACAAATTTGTTCTTGTTGCTAGGTTATATAGTCTTTGCCCATTGTCATTCGTGTCTTCCTGTGTTGTATGCATTCCTGCAATTTGTTGTAAAAACTACTCTTTTCCAATTTGGGCAGTGAGCTCTCCTAGTGCAAATATGACAATCTTTTGTGGGTATTTTTTCTATCTTCTCTTCGACCCTATCATAAAAGATTTCTTTTTCGTCTGCATTGCTTGTTTCTGTGGGGGCGTATAAGTTCATGACTGAAATATTAAATGGTTTGTTGTTGACTCTAACATAGGCCATCCTTTCGCATATTGGCTTGAAAGTTATAATTTTCTCTCTTAGGTGCCTTAGTATCATAAATTCCACCCCTTTTTGCACTTGCTTCTTTCTTCCTGAATATAACATTGTAAAGTCTTGTTTATCAATCTCTCCTTGTCCCTTCCAGCATAATTCTTGCAGTGTTGCAATATGTATTTTATACGTTTAAGTTATTTTCCTATTTCTAGCATTTTTCCTGGAGCTAGCATAGTTCTTATGTTCCATGTGCTTATTTTCACCTCTCTTTATATTTTTTGTTTTGTTGTCTTCGTCTTTTATTTTTGATTTCTTGTATATCTTTCTTTATTTCACCCTTGTTGTACCCGAGTTTATCTGCAGTCGTTTCCTGTTTCTTTGTCTGGTCCGTCAATAAATAATGTATCCTCTCATCCCTTGCTAGTTTATTATATTTTTTTAATACATTTTATAGCTTTCATGAATGATAATGATTTAATAAATAGATTGAATATTATCAAGACATTCAACATATAGTGCAATACAAATTCACTTAATTTTTTCATGGTAGGTATGACGGTTTTTTATTTAAATACATAATTTTACAATTTAGAGCACATCAATGCATAATAATTTCCTGAAAGTAATAAAATTAAACAAAAACTGGGACATCTGGGTAATAAATACTTAAAGTAGATAAATTTTTGGTGTAAGAAATATTTATACATTAAATTTTTGATATGCCTTATTATAAAAGCTCAGCAAGAACTTGAAATGTACAGTATATTCTAGTCATTTTCAACATGAAGTATTTATTATTATTTTTTATAATAGACATTTTCTTCACATTCGTTACATGTCAAGCACGTAAGTATTATTTTTTGTTTTTATTTTTTGATAATATGCAATCAGTATTGTTACTTCCTTCATTATTATTGGAATAATACATATATACGCAAACATATCTTAATATTTTTAGTTCATTGACATATTGTATATCTTTCATAATTGTATTTCTTATTATACATATACGTATTTTAACTCATACCAACGAGTTCCCTTCGTCAAAAAAGTTTATGATAGATAGTATAGCTATAGGATTTGACTGACTTTATTGTAATTAAAAATAGGAAAATCTTTTGATTATTTATTAATTTATTTTTTGCAGCTTATGTTCCTGGTAGCAATCCAATTGGTAAGTATTTAAGTATTGGGCCAACGAAGAGAATATTAATATATATATATATATATATATATATATATATATATATATATATATATATATATATGCATATACGCATGACCTTAAATAACTATTACTAGACTACACTAGAAAACTAAAAGAACAATAGTCAATGAAAAACATTCGATTGCTAATTTGCACATTATAAAGGAATAATTAGATCGAATTTTGCAGTTTAAGTATCTAGACATTTACTTATTAGTTAATTACAAATTTTAGCTGAACATTTTTTAGATTTACTTATTTGTCCTCCAAATTCATACCCAGCATGTGCACCGTGCTGTCCAGACCCAAGCTGCCAAATGGGACCTGTACCGTGTCCTCTTCTTATATATTGTGACCTAGAGTGCAAACCGATTTGTAGATGTAATGTAGGATATTTGAAGGATAATATTACCGGCAACTGTGTACGACCAGAGCAATGTCCCAAATCTTAAAATTAGTATAAACGTACAGTATATTGCAAGAATATAACTATGACATTGAAACTTTTGTTTTCTACCTTTATATTTGGTTATTATTAAAGGCAAATTGTAGATTCCTAAAAGTTTACTTAATAAATTTACTGATCCAATTATATTATTTATTTATTTTCTTCGTATCATCTAAACTCTTCTTCTTTCAAGTGCCTTGTCCGGTCTCTATGACGTTGGTGATCACTATATAACGACTTGCTTAATTTTGTGCTATATGGAAAAGCTGTTTTGTACTTCTTATGTCTGTCTATTCTCAAACGTTTGTATAACAGCTCTTTTATATACAAGTCTACCAATGAGATGCGAAACATTTTTTTTTAACCACATCTCAAATGCCTCAAGGCGCTTAATTGTTTTCGTTTTAAATATCTACAGTTATCGCAGAACGGAAGAGACGACAGAAATATATTCACAATTAAAAACCGGACAAAAGAGACCGGACTAGAAATATACAAAAAAGAGCTAGGAGAAACAGACTCACAGTTGAATTAGAGGACGATATTGAAACTGTAAAAAGTTTCGCATATTTGGAAGTTGTATTAAACACAGAGGAGAGAGAAGAATCAGAAATTTAAAGAAAAATTGTAAAGAAAAACAACGCTTATTTTTTGCACACTCATGTCTTCCGCTCTCAAACCACATAGAGTCTACAAAACTATTATCAGAGCAATATGGATGCAAGACATGAATGGTGACAGAAAACACAAAAAGAAAGCTAGAACTATTTAAAAGAATTGTCCAGATAAATATATTTGGAACTATTAACGAAAACAGAGTATGGAGATCCAGGTCCAACCATGAACTCTACCGACTGTTCAAGTAGTCACCGATCTCAGAATTCGGTAAACTTTAACGACTTCGATGTGGTGGTCATGTAGTAAAAATAAAAATCGAAAGATTGCCAAAAAGAGCCTTGGAGATTAAAATGCAGAGCGGAAGATCAAAGGAAGGCCACTGAAAAGGTGAGAGAATGAAGTGGCAGCGAAAGCGCAAAAATTTGTTAGACGTAAGAACTTGGAAAATATCGGCGCGGGGCCGGCTATATTGGAGGAATAGTTTGGAGGAGGTTAAGGCTTGATTTGGACTGTAGCGTTAATGCAGAGAGAGATCTACAGTTTTTTTCTTCTTCATTATTTTTTATAGACAAAAAGCCTTTTCAATCTTTGGTATCTTCTGGATAGTTATTCCAGGGTTTTTGGGTTGTCCATTACTTCTTTGATTTATTGACGATTTGTCTTGAGATATATTTACTATCCTGTTTTATTCCTAAATAAAATAGACAAAAACACCGAAAATACTATCTTTAAAGAAACAAGCTATAAAGCAAGAAAAAAGGAAAAATCCTTGTATAAGGATTACCAAAAAAATAGTGTTTACCTTTAACTCATACCCTGGGTTATGCGGATAACCTAGCCATGTTAGCCCATGGCAAATTTAATGGCACAGTCAGAGACAGAATGCAACACACTCTGACTGTAATTATAGAATGGACATTAAATCTCAAATCCAAAATCATAAAATTTACGCAGAGGAGGAACTTAAAGGGACTGATTCCGCTAAGCTCAAATGGTACACACTTAAATAAAATGAATTTAAGTAAAGTAAAGTATTTTGGAATAATGTTAGACCCAAGGCTCACTTGTGATCAGTAGATAGAAATAATAACCAAGAGAGCGGTAACTATGTTAATGGTAGCCAGACGCACTCATAGAAAAATGAGTGAAGATATCAGACATGTTATATTGGTTTTATAACATAGTGGTAAAACCCACAATTACATATACATCAGTGGTAGAGTGGCCAAAGGTGTAGAAAAAAAGTACCATTCTCAAATTAAGCAAGGTTGCAACGACTTGTTTGTCTCGGAATTACGTGGCTATGAGAGGCCACCAAATGCAGCTATGTAGGCTCTACTGGATCTTTCTCCTTCACATATAATTAAAGGAGTGGAGGCAAGGATGGAATATAATAGACTACGGGAAACCTGAGTAACGTACTGATTAGATCAGAACGTAGTAATATAATAAATAAAACTAGGGATACCTAATGGATGATGCTTTCTGACCATATGGCACCCAGATACAATACAAATCTAAAGTGGCTTTCGAAGTGAACATTTGCCCACGAGAGCAATGGTACAGAGGAAACTCTTGACCCAGACTGCGAGGTTATACCTGGTATACGGACGGGCCTAAAACTGCAGAAGGTTCTGCAGGCTGCAGGAATGAAAGTAGTGGTGTTAATTTCAACATTTCTATTTCACTAGGAGAATCTTCTTCTTTAAGTTCCCTCTTTTATCGAAGGTTGGAAATCATTATGGCTATGTAGACCCTGTTGACTGCCGCTCTAAATAGTACTACTACTCTCAAGTTCTTATGCCACGATATTCTTTGTCTTCCCACATTTTAATGTTCTTGAATTTTGCCTTGCATAACAAACTGTAATAATAAGTATCTTTCCCCTCTCCTAGGAGGGCATACCTTTTTATTTCAGGCAGAGAGTTTTGCAATTTTGCATTGTGCAAGAGAAATTAACTTAAGGACTTTAGAACTAAAGCAGATCAATATATCAATAGATAGCCAAGCAGCCATTAGGACTCTCATAAGCCCTAAGGTGCACTCTAGGCTAGTGTATTAATATCGTCACGAGTTCGAGAGATTGAAGAAACATAACAGTGTTACATTAGTATAGGTTTGAGGTCATCGGGGCATCAGGTAAGAAAAGAGCTGATCAATTTACCAGAACTTAACGTCTATACAAACCACGTTGGTCCTGAGAAATAAGCTGGAAAAACGAAGCCAACACAACTCACAATGGAAAAATATACCTGGTTAAATACATGGCAACATGTATATTAGACTGATATGTGCCAACAAAATTTCTTACTGGACATGCGCCAGTTAAGGGGTACCAAGGGACATGCAAGCAATGGGACTCTTTTATGCTTAGACTTGAGCTGCAGACTCTATAGTAGAGAACCTGAAATAGTCAACCATATTTTGTAGGACTGAGAGGCATTGGATCGAAAGCGGCAAACACTTTTTGGAGACAACAAAGTGACTCCAAATATATATGATACTCATCCATAAGACGCGCATGAGCTAGGGTTCCAGAATTCGGGAATGGGTATCAAAAACGAATTGAAATTGTACAATAATCCAATTGGCTGCAATAAAACCCATTCGTAACAGATGGTTTCCAGAAGAAAAAAAAGGAAGAGGTGGATAGACAGGATAGAAGTGATAACCGATGCTACAGAGATATTGAGGGTGGATATCTGAAGGATATCAGCCAACTAAAGGGATGCTTTTAGGCGGATGTTGCTGGAAGCCAAGGCCCGACTCGGGCTGTAGCGGCATAGGAGAGACAATAAGCTCAACATATATTATTTTTGGATACACTTCTAATATTCATATTAGTTAATGTAGTTACACGAAATAATCCTTTGTATGTGTACCTATTGGTTGCCCACTAATCTATCTAATCGTGGATTATTTCTTGTATGTTATAATAAAGTCGCTCTGATGAAACTTTGGGCGTAAAAAGTGTCCTCCCTGTACAATCCTGAATGTGTGAATGTGTCTAAACCAAGGCAAAAATAAAAAAAAACACCAAATAAAAAAAATCAACAAAACTAAAAGGTAACGAAAAAAAAAAACTAAAACAAATAAACAAATTTTTCCAGGATAGAAAATACTAATGATCGCTAACTTTAACTTTAGTAGTAAAAAATCATTCAGTGATGAATTCGACCGTTACCTATTTGATGAAACTTAATTTTATCTAACAATACTTTCAACGCTTTTCAACAAAATTTATTATCAGTGTTGAAAACAAAAGTTTTCGGTGTTTTATTGTTAGAAGACATTAAATAATAAAAACTTCTAAAAATGACGGTGAATGTCCTAAAATTGGAAAAAATTTTAACTAAAATTATATTATGTATGGAATTCATTATATTTATTATTTTAGTAGCTGTAAACATAAAAAAATAACAATTTCTTTAAACGATATGTACAATTGTTTGTAATTATTATTTAACAACTTATTACACATGGTCCATTAAATCTCTTTCTTATGTATCCTGGTTTACAGACGCAATGTGGACGACATGGAGGAGGGCACACAATTCCACATGCGATTGGGATTCTTATTTCGCAAGATGGTTCAGGATTGCAACATGCATCGTAGCATCCTCCCCATATTTCATTTGGACCGCACGACTCTAAAAAAGAAATTCAGATGAAAATTAATAAGTTTATAAGGTATGTTTGTTTTAGTCTAACTTTTTATTATATATATTAGAATTTCAAAACCATTTTTAGTTCTAACCATTCTCATTATAATCAGTTTTTCCAATAATGTAGAAGGGCGAAGTAAAACTGGACAGAACAAAGTTGACATACTAATCGACATATCTGTATCGAAAGGTATTCTATTTATTTTAAACACTCCATCCATATTATCTAAGATTTTTTCAATTTTTATTTTCACATGTTATCATAGTAGTGAATCTGTTGCCTTGAAATAAACTTTAAATTTTCCTTTTGAGCTTTACTTTTTTTCTTGTTCAGACTCTTACTTTTGTCTTTTTTCATGACCTTTATCTCTCCATTATTTGCGGTTTTTGTAATGTTGTCAATATATACCTCTATAGGTGTCTAAACCTTTTAATCCTAAATAAAAACCAATTGAAGAAAATGTGAAATAAGGAAGTTGAATTACAATGTAGTTCTCAAAAAGAATCATAGACTAATATTACTCAAAAAACCAATCTACGTTACTAGATTAACTAAAATTTATCAGGGGTAGATATAAGACCAGATCATAACCCCGTTATATCAAGATTTTATGTCAAATTTAAAAAGCTCTTAACTAAAACTAACACAAAAGTAACAGAAAAAATAGAGATATTCTAGTTAAGCAACAATTTTGTTAAAAGAGCTAAACAATATAAAAAATATCATATGCAATATAAAACGTTTATAAAAGACGTTTGGCCTGATACATACTTAAATTTTAATACCAATGCAGCGCTTTTTAACTTTCTGAAAAGTTTTTGTTTAACAATAAAATTCAGGAATATAATTCATCTGAAATTGTAGAGTATTCAATTGATAATTATTGAGTTTTATATACTTCGTTGAAAATTGTAAGGTATATCCTTAACTCTCTAGCAAACAAAAAATAAAATTATACATACAAAATCACGCGTTGTAACTGGTCGAAAATAGTTGTAATCACGTACCAATCATGCATTCTCGGAAATTTTGAATTCGATCATTAATGGCTCGTAGGAAAATGTATATCCTTGCTTTACATTGTAACAATAAAATATTATATTTCTGCTTATAATAATAAAAATAATATATTAGATCTAGTTTATAAAATAAGTTTTCACGAAACATATTGTTAAAAATACAATCATCCCCGCAATTGATCCTACGTATTCGGCAGTAAACACGTAAACAGAATGAAAGGCAATTATCAAGATTCAAAGTTTATTTCTGAGAAAAATTTAGTGTCCAAATAAACGAGTTAGTCTATTTAATAGCAGAATTATTGAATATCCTGACGTTATGTCGAAATGTGTCTACACAGCAAAATAAAGATACAACAAATGAATCAACAGCTGAATTATCAGCTAAAACAATAGTTGCTGCAATTACGCAACGAAGCAAATACTTTCATTTTACAAGCGTCGATAAAAAACTGAAAATTCCTCCAAACGAAGAACTGGAAGACAAAGTAAACGTTTAGTTGCATGCTATGGAACAGGAATGATAACACATCCCAACAAAATGACAAACTTGGTGCTCGATAAATAATAAATTTTAAATATTTTAGATGCTCTGATTTTAAAGTGTTCAAAGCAGTTTTTTTAATCGATTGTATAATTTCAACTTCGCTAGAAAAGATATACACAAAGGCATCTGGAAATCATCAGATGGACTTACAGTAAATCTAATAGATCATGTTATTGCAGACTCAAGCATTGAATTTAATAAACGGTCGCACCAGGAGATGAGCTAATGCGGATTCTAAACACTACTTAGTCAAAAGTATGGTAAGGGCCAGAATATTAAACATTAAAAAAAAATCGGTTCTAATATTAAACAATTCAATGTAAAAGGAATCAAAGGTACGAACAAAAATAGAGAATATAAACAAAATATAAACATCAAACTAGAAAACAGAATAAAACATGAAAACATAAATGAATAGTGTAAAGGATGCAGAAACACCATAAAAAAAGCAGCTGCAGAATTACTAGGCAGGGTAGGTCCCTTCATGGCTCTCGGAAGCCAAGATCCGGCAGGGGAGAAGAAGACAAGGACTCTCAGGTCGTTAATCAGCGAATTCCTTGAAATTATAAATATAAATATAAATTTCCTGAAAAAATAAAACATGGAATGTTCAGAGCATGTTTCAGCCTGGTAAAATGCACAATGTTATTCAAGAAATGAACAGGTTGAATATCGATGTACTGGGTATCAGTGAAGCTAGGTGGCCCAACTCAGGTTGTTTTTCAACAGACGAAGCCACAATATCTTATTCCGGTAGCGAGAATAACCAACACAGACACGGCGTGGCAATAATAGCTAATAAAAAATCTAATAGAGCGGTGGAATGCTATTTTCCTATCTCAGAAAGAGTAATGGTACTGAAGTTAGTGACATCTCATGCCAAACTGAATTTGATACAAGTTTATGCTACTACGGCGAATGCTGACGAAGAAGAAGTAGAATTATTTTATCGAGATATCGAAGAGGCACTTAGAATAACGAAAACAAGAGAAATCACGATAGTCCTAGGTGATCTTAATGCAAAGATTGGAAAGGGACAAAGCGGAAAGTGTATAGGAAACTATGGTCTGGGAAATCGAAACGAGAGAGGAGACCGTCTGTTACAATTCTGTCAAGAGCAGAACTTTATTATTACAAACACATTTTTTATGTTACCAAACAGACGACTCTATACATGGCGATGGCCCGCAGATACATCGGAGAAAGTAGTCAGGAACCAGATAGACTACATTATGATCAATGAAAGATACCGTAATGCTGTTAAAGCCGTTAAAGCATATCCTGGATCAGACGTGGCCTCAGATCACAATCCACTTTTAGCCAAAATTACACTCACCCTTAAAAATATTAAAAGACATCAAAGAATCCCTACAATAGACACAAGAAAACTCAAAAGAACCTAAAGTAAAAGAATGCCTCCAACATGAACTGCATGTGAACTGCAACAAATTGAACACAAACACCAATGATATTGACGAGTACTGGAATCGACTAAAAGATTGTTTACTGGAACCCTGTAAAGAAATACTAAAGACTTCCTCAAGGAGAAAAGAGGAATGGATGAATATGATGGAACAACGGAGACAATTTAAAAACAAGGATAACAATAAATACAGATAGATAAACCACGAGATTAGAAAGACGATAAAGCAGGCAAAAGAAAAATACTTTGAAGAGTAATGCAAAGAGATAGAAGACCTTCAAAATAAATATGATCTGTTTAACCTACACAAGAAAGTCAAAGAACTGGCAGGACTAAGAAAACAAAATCCCACTTGTGCAATTCTGGATAGACACGGTACTGCTATAACACATACGGACGAGAAAATACAAAGATGGGCAGAATATATCGATGAATTGTTCGATGATGAAAGAGGAGATCTGGAGCACATAGAACTTACGTCAGAAGAAATAGGTCCATATATTACAAAAGAAGAAATATTGCACGCATTAAAAACAATGAAGAGCGGGAAAAGCCCTGGACCTAATATGCTTCCTATAGAAATCCTAAAAATTCTAGATGAGAGGCACATTGATGTTTTAGTGACACTCTTGAACCAAATTTATAGTTCAGGCGTATTACCCAAAGGGTGGTTAACATCTATTTTTATTTGTCTCCCTAAAAAGAAAAACGCAAGAGAATGCAGCGATTACCGCACGATTAGCTTAATGTCTCATACGCTAAAGTTACTACTTAAAGTCATCCATAACCGAATATATCACAAACTGGACATAGACGTTAATAATACACAATTTGGTTTTCGCAAAGGCGTAGGAACACGTGAAGCTCTTTTTTCACTTAATATACTAATACAAAGATGCCTGGACGTCAATCAAGATATATAAGCATGTTTTATTGACTATAATAAAGCATTCGATAAAGTACGACATAAACATTTAATGAATGACCTGAAATTAAAGAAGATTGACTACAACGACCTTAGGATCATATCAAATTTATACTATAAACAGCGAGCAAAAGTACGTGTTAACGAACAGCTGTCAGAAGAAATTGAAATTAGATGTGGAGTAAGACAGGGATGCGTATTGTCGCCAATTCTTTTCAATGCCTACTCCAAAGAGGTCCTGAAAAAAGCTCTTGAGGGTGAAACAGCTGGAATAAAGGTAAATGGAGTTACCATTAACAACATTAGATATGCGGACGACACTGTGATCTTAGCCGAAAACATTGAAGATCTTCAGAGACTGGTGACCAGAATAGCAGAGTATGAAAAAGAGTATGGTCTAACAATGAATGTCAAGAAGACGAAATTTATGAGAATATCGAAAACTCAAAGAAATAACGAGAATCTTCTAATAAACAAAACCAACGTCGAACAAGTGGACAAATATGCATACCTGGGAACAATGATTAACTCCACAAATGATTACAATCAGGAGATAAAAATAAGAATAGAAAAGGCTAGAGCAAATTTCAACAAAATGAGAAGAGTTCTATGTACCAGGGATTTAAAACTGGAACTAAGAGTTAGGTTGGCGAGGTGCTATGTTTTTTCGACTTTTTTTATGGAACGGAATCTTGGACCTTGAATGCGACATCAATGAAAAAACTGGAATCATTTGAGCTGTGGGTGTACAGAAGAATTCTGAAAATATCATGGACAGAACACGTCACAAACAAAGAGGTTCTGGGAAGGATGAACAAAGAAATGGAAATTTTAAATTCAATAAAAACAAGAAAATTAGAATATCTCGGACATATTACACGTGGAGAGAAATACACCTTGCTCCAACTGATTATGCAGGGAAAGATCCAAGGAAAGAGAAGCATAGGGAGGCGTAGAATGTCATGGCTGCGCAACCTAAGAGAGAGGTACGGATGTACATCAAATGAACTTTTCAGACCAGCCGTCTCAAAAGTCCGAATAGCTATGATGATTGCCGACTTCCGCCGCGGAGTTGGCACTTGAAGAAGAAGAAGTAGGTAAATAAAGAAGAACAATAACGAATAACTGGTTTGACGAAAAATGTCAGATTATAACAGAAAGAAAAAAACAGCATATTTATTGATGAAACAACGGCACATAACTCGAAAAGCAGAGGAGGAATATAAATAACTACGTAAAGAAGAAAACAAAATCCACCACAGAAGAAAGAGAGAAAACATGAACAAAGAACTTCAAGAATTACAAAAGCTAAACAAAAGCCGAAAATAATACAAACAAAAGATGTGAAGCGATAAGGACAGCAATCAGAACAGCAGGAAAAACTAAGAAGATGGCATTCCTGAATACGACCTTAAATGATACTCATACTGATACGCTTCTTGGCAAAACTCATAGGGACAGGCAAATGATACGAGAAACTTAAGTGATCACGCGTATGACTCATTTCATTTTTATTTGCTTTATAGCGACAGTATAATTTCTGTGAACTTGAATAAATAAAAATAAGACATTAATCAAAATTAAAAATTTAAAATTGACGGATTGCCAAATTTAACAAAAGTGTATAAAAAATATTAACAATAACTTACCACTTATAGATTGTATTTCCGCAATAGCAAACAGTAAAAATGCAAATATTAAAATAAGCTTCATTCTTTTGCAGGGGGTTCAGTTCTTAGTAACGAAAATTTTATAATTAGCCCAACTTGTTTATACAATCAACCTATGTCTAGTGCGCACTTTATCGGCAAGTTATGGATATATATTCAACACAAATAAATAATAATAACAAGTGTATTCCTGTTATCCTTTTATCAAAAAAATGTCAAATATGTTTACGTTTAAACTATAATATGTAATACACGCTGGACTGTTAGAAAGCGAAAAATATGAAAACATTTTTTTTTATTGAAACATTTACCGCATCCACCATAAGATAATTAGCGGGAATATAGTATAGTGTTGTGGATTTATTAAAAGGTTCAATATTTATAACACTTACGGATTTAATTTATTTCTTTATTTATATTAACTTATCTGACAAATTTATATATATCCGTACGTTACAAATTCGCGAGCGCGAGTTCAGAATTAACTGTTCCTTCCAAATCAAATGTCCTTTATATATGCCATTGCCTTTACGCTAGAATCATCGAACAGCCTTCTCGATTTGCGGCGAAATTATAACGGTAAGGCAAACGGGTATTTTTTACATCGGCTCGACCGTTTCTGGAAGGTCCATTCAGGTAAATTTCTGCCGGCTAATAGAATACTCTCGTAAAATCTAAAAACAGAACACATTAGTCATAATATTTACGGTTATTTTAGGCCAGGATAATTATCGTAACATTGCCCCCCTCTTAAAAGATGGTTCCTCCTGGAACCTTGTCGGGACTGAAACCGGAACTGTATGCTGGTATCGGCAACTGGACCCTCTTTTACAACTTCCAGTTGTATAAAAATGACAAGGGACGGTTTTCTCTCCGCACCAGTAACTATGCGGATTGCAACAGACTAACACCTGGACTTCGGTGTCTTTAAAGATCTCCTCCACCATATTTCGGATAACCCTCCAATCTAATTGGCGGCACTCCAACTTTGGCATGGCTAACTTTTGCACGTCGGACTCTAGTACGTGCTCTCTCAATTGAAGTAAGGCTTCCCACACATCTCGGTAGGTAGGTTGGTCACGGGCAGTGTCTTTTGTTACCAGGTAGAAAAGGTAACGTGATGCATCTTGGAGTTTCAAGGTTTTACCGGGAGCTGGCACCTGGCATTGAAGTTCTGCAACTCGACCAAACTTCCTTCGAAAGACGGATGCCAATCCTGGTGCGTCTTTGATACTGGCCGGGATGGTAAGGGCCAGCGAGTAGTCATCGGGGAGCGCGAGTAGATCTTGCTTTTCTTCAGTGGTAACACCATGTCTTGCTTTACCGGTACCTCCATAGGCACCCATGAATTCCTCAAACGTGAGGTCAGACACGTCTTGGACTTGGTTTACTTCCACTTCTTCATCTACGTCGTGGTCACCTTCGAAAGACGCCAGCCGGTTATGGTGTACTATCATCGGCTTTCCCCTCGGAATCTTGCTTATCCGGTAGATGACATCGTTGATCTTCTCCATGATGAGGTATGGACCTTCCCAAAACTGCTGCAATTTGGGAGAACAACCTTTTCGCTTCTTGGGATTATACAGCCATACTTTGTCGTTCTTCTTAAAGCAACCCTTTTCGGCTTGTGCATCGTACCGTTTCTTCATTCGGTCGCTAGCGATCTGAAGGTGGGAACGGACCAACTCATGTACATCGTCCATTCTTCTTCGTAATTCGATCACATAATCTTCACCTGCTACATCTTCTCCAGGTCGACACCCAAATTCTAGATCACAAGGTAGTCGCATTTCGCGTCCGAATAGGACTCTGGCTGGTGTCTGGCCCGTTGATTCGTTAACAGCAGATCTGTAGGCCATTGTGAAGAACGGAAGGTATTGGTCCCAGTCTCGCTGATGATCGGACACCATCTTTGTCAAATACTTGCCAACTGTCCTATTCATTCGTTCTACCATACCATCCGATTGCGGATGATACGCGGTAGTTCTTGTTTTCTTCATGCCTAGTCTATCACATATTCCTTGGAATAGATCACTTTCGAAGTTCCTGCCTTGGTCACTATGGATCTCCAAAGGCACTCCAAATCGGCTGATATATTCTTGGATCAACTTATCTGCAACGGTGGCGGCCTTCTGGTCTGGAAGTGCGTAAATCTCGACCCACTTAGTGAAGTAATCCATTACTACCAGCATGTACTTGCCTCCATTTTCACTTTCTGGAAATGGCCCAGCGATGTCCAAAGCTATTCTTTCAAACGGGCTTCCAACATTATATTGTCTCATAGGAGCTCTCCTTTTTCGGTAAGGCCCGTTACTCGTGGCACAAATAGTACATTTCTTACACCAGTCTTTTACATCGTCGGAACTGTTCATCCAATAAAACCGTTCCCGAATTCGCTGAAGGGTTTTCCTTACACCAAAATGCCCTCCCGATGGACTGTCGTGTAACTGACGAAGTACTTCGGCTATTCTGCTCTTTGGGATCACCAACTGTCTTCTCTTCTCTGAACCGTCATCATTTTCCAGGACTCGTTTGAGCAAGCCATCTTCGATGATAAATGAGTCCCACTGGGCCCAATACGTCTTAACTACTGAGCATAGGTTCGATATTTTCTGCCAAGGTGGTCGACGGTTTTCCTCTTTCCATTTTCGGATTTTCTGTATAACTGGATCTCTCTCTTGTTCTTCCCTTATCTTAGTAGGCGTCCAGTCGTCGTTGAGAATCGTCGTTCTTAGCACTGCTGCTTCCTTGGATTCCGTTTTGTTGCAGTGGGAACACTCTGCTGGGCATGGCCTTCTGGAAAGAGAATCAGCGTTTCTGTGGCTAACTCCGGCTCGGTGCTCAATCTTAAAATCGTATTCTTGGAGTCGTTCGATCCACCTGGCTATCTGACCCTCTGGATTCTTAAACTGCATCAACCACTTAAGGGCGGCATGGTCGGTTCGGATTAAAAACTTCCTTCCATAGAGGTATTGATAGAAGTGCTCTACTGATTTCACTACTGCCAGAAGTTCTCTTCTCGTGACGCAATAATTCCGCTCAGGTTTTGAAAGAACTTTACTAAAATATCCGAGGACTCGTTCCTGCCCTCCTTGAATCTGAGACAGCACTCCTCCAATTCCCACATTACTTGCATCCGTATCTAAGATGAACTCTCCTTCTGGCAGTGGATACCCCAAAATTGGTGCTGTTATTAAATGCTTTTTCAACGTTTCAAAGGCATTTTGGCAGTCTATATCCCAGCGGTATTCTCTTGCTTCCTCTGTAAGTCGCGTTAATGGCTTAGCGATATCTGCAAACTTCTTAATAAACCTCCGGTAGTAAGTACATAGTCCAAGAAAACTTCTCACTTGATGTTTGTCAGTTGGTTTTGGCCATTCCTTAATGGAATCGATTTTTCCCTTATCCACGGCCACTCCTTCTTTACTGACTATATGACCCAGATAATTGACTTTACCTTGAAATAGCTGGCACTTCTTGGGGTTTAGCATCAATTGGGCAGCTTTAAGTCGATTAAAAACGTTTTCTAAATTCCTCAAATGATCTTCGAATGTCTCCCCCAAGACGATTATGTCATCTAAATAAACCAGGCATGTTTTCCAAGATAACCCTCTCAACACATTTTCCATAAGCCTCTCAAATGTCGCAGGAGCATTACAAAGTCCAAATGGCATAACGTTGAATTGCCACAATCCAGATCCTGTGGTGAAGGCTGTCTTTTCTTTATCGACTGGGTCCATTTCTACCTGCCAGTATCCAGACTTCAAATCTAAAGTAGAAAACAATTTACTTCCAGCCAATGTGTCCAATGTGTCATCGATCCGAGGCAGAGGATAACTATCTTTCTTGGTAACGTTGTTCAGCAAACGGTAATCCACACAGAACCTCGTCGTTCCGTCTTTCTTCTTAACCAGGACCACCGGAGAGACCCATGGACTCGTAGAAGGTTCTATCACCCCGTCTTTCTTCATTTCCTGAACAATCGTTTCAGCTTCCTCTCTCTTCGCCTGTGGTAATCGTCGAGCTGTTTGACGAATTGGCTTAGCATTACCAGTATCAATTTTATGCTTAACAACGGTAGTTCTTCCCGTCTTTCCTCCTTTCGGTACGAAAATATCACGATACTGCCGAAGAAATTCCCTTAATTTCCTTTTCTCCATCTGATTTAGAGACTGTCCTGCAACTGCAACCATTTGGTCGAATTTGTCGTTGGAATTATCAGATGTTGTCGCCTGACGAATTATGGATGTCACAGGTACACAAATTCCTACTTTTGTCTCTTTCTTTATGGTCACTGGGTAGTCGTTGACATTGATAAGTCTCACAGGAATTTCTTTAGCCGAAGTCACCAATTCCTTTCCAATTATGATTCCACGGCCAACCTCATCGTCGTGGTTCCAAGGCTCCATCATAACAGGTCTCCCTTCGTCTACAATTCCCTGTAGTCGCGCTACTATGATCGTTTCGCTTCTCGCAGGCACGACTGTATCTTCTGTAATGGCTGCTTGCACAGTGTTGTCATTATGTGGATGGAGAAATACCTCCTCGTTGCCAACTTTGATTACCTTATTCTTAAAATCCAATTGGAATCCATGCATATTCATTACGTCCATTCCTAATATAACATCCTCTTCGATGTCAGCAACTATAACAGTATGGACAAACTTTTCTGCCCCAATTCCCAATTGTACCTGGATTTCTCCATGAATGTTGGCATTTTCACCTGTAGCGGTCCGAAGTCGTAACCTCGTTGGTAACAGTTTCTTTCGGCTGTTTATAACTGTCGGGCGTATAATGGTTCTGGTCGCTCCGGTATCCACCAACAACGTATGCTTTTTACCATTTATGTCTCCATCTACATATACACTATCTTCACGACATTTCAAAGAAGCTATTAGTATGAGAGGGTCTTTGGAAAAGTTCTGGGTCGAAGCTGCCCCCCTAAGGCTGACCCGTTCTAGTTTTCCTGATGGTGAGTTTCTTGATTTGCGTCGTACCTAGGGTGCTTACAGGAGCTTCGTACGTGTCCTATTTCGCCACAATTCCAGCATCTGATGGTCTTCGTTTTCTTGTATGTCATGCTTTTCATCATATTAACGAGCTGGTCAAGTTTATCTTCATCTCCTTCCTCTTTTACAGTCCTAACTTTACTGTACCCGCCAGAGGCCTGCGTAGCTGACTCGTATTCGAGGGCGGCGGATAGGACATCAACCAGCGTCTTGTGACGAGCTAATCGTAGTGTTCTCTGCATTTCATGATCACGAAGACCATCAATAAACGTTTGAACGGCCAATTTTTCCATCATGTCTTCGGGAGCTGTTGGATAAGCATATCGTACTAATCTGGCAATATCTACCTCATATTCTTGAAGAGCCTCATCTTTCTTCTGTCTACGATTTTTAAGCTGTGACTGATATACATGCTCCAAATGTTCGTGGCCATATCGCATATTTAACCTCTTCTTCAGTTGTTCGAAATCATCGGTCTCCTCTACGGCTATGGTCTGAAGCACATCTAAGGCATCTCCTCGAAGAGCGATAGTCAGGTTTACAGCCTTTTCTTTTTCAGACCATCCATTTGCTCTTGCGGCTGATTCGAACTGTTTCATGTAGTTGTTCCATGATGATTTTCCGTCGAAAGTTGGGACTTTAACATGAATAGAACCTCCACTTCCTTCAAATTTCGGCCGTGTCTCCAACTTAAATTTCGTCTCGTCTTCTTTTATCTCCACTGTAATCGGATTGTTACCTCTCTCTGCTGTCCCTGTTTCTTCCATCTTCCTTTCCATCTCTTTAATCTTTTCTTCGAAGGCCAACTTATCGGCAGCAACTTGGTTTTTTAGCGAAGACACTCTATCGTCAAGAGCAGATATTTCAGAAGTGACTTTAGAGATGTTAGCAGAAACTTTGCTTTCCAGAGAAGAAATCTCGTTAGAAACTTTGCTTTCTAAAGAAGCGATGTCGCCGGATACTTTGTTCTCCAATGATGCGATGTCGCCGGAAACTTTGGCTACATCAGAAGACACTTTCGAAATATCGTCGGAAACTTTGTTCTCTAATGATGCGATGTCGCCGGAAACTTTCGAAATCGACGAGAGGACAGCATCTTCAAATATATAAGTCTCTGGATCTAGTCCTTCTTCTAGCAAAGCGTTCTTTAGTCGTTGGACTAACTCAGCCTTTTTTCCGGTAGAAGCTAATTCTCTGTCTTCAAGATGTCTTCTTAAATTAGTCACTGTCAGCTCATAAATCGTAGCCATTTTCACAATTTATTTTATATTCACTTGTATTATAATTATAAGTCTAATTTATGTTCGATCTCACTCTGACACCATTTGTTGTGGATTTATTAAAAGGTTCAATATTTATAACACTTACGGATTTAATTTATTTCTTTATTTATATTAACTTATCTGACAAATTTATATATATCCGTACGTTACAAATTCGCGAGCGCGAGTTCAGAATTAACTGTTCCTTCCAAATCAAATGTCCTTTATATATGCCATTGCCTTTACGCTAGAATCATCGAACAGCCTTCTCGATTTGCGGCGAAATTATAACGGTAAGGCAAACGGGTATTTTTTACATCGGCTCGACCGTTTCTGGAAGGTCCATTCAGGTAAATTTCTGCCGGCTAATAGAATACTCTCGTAAAATCTAAAAACAGAACACATTAGTCATAATATTTACGGTTATTTTAGGCCAGGATAATTATCGTAACAATAGATACAAAATTCAAATAAATTAAATTATATTTAAATATTTATTATTAATTTAAAATAATTAAAGTCTGTGCCTAAAATTTTATTAACATTGTTCAGAACATTGAAAATTTATAGTTAATTAACGAATATTTTACACTATTTGTTTCATCATATATTTCACATTTGATAACAGATAAAAGTGCATATATCTTGTACGTCCTAAATGTAGACGAGTAATAATATATAGTTTGTAGATGTTTTCGGTTTTTAACTCTAGGTAGTCAAGGATAAATACTGTCTTTAATTTTTCTTAATGTCTCTTTCTCTCTCTGAAAAATTCTGCTATTGATTCAATTTACACGTAACTAAATTTCTAATGTACGATTTTATAATACCGGGGAAATGTTCACACTCCTTTACATCTGTTTTCACACTTCGACCCAACATCTGCTGCTTCGTTTTCTAAGTAACAATGTTATCCATGTTTACTATTTCTTCCCATCCAGCAGTAAAACAAAAGTTGCTACTTTTGCAGACGAAACCACAATACTGGCCATGTACTCTTGGCCCACAAAAGCATCAGAAAATTTACAAAAAAAAACCTAAATAACGTAGAAACCTGGCTAAAAAATGGCAAATTAGTATAAATAAGACCAAGTTAACACATGTACCCAGCTAGAAAAATGCTCCTTGATAGACTTTTTGGTCAGAAAAGAATATGAAGACCCAGAACAAGGTTCCTTGATAACATCGATGAAGACATGAGAAATATGGGAATATGTGCTTGGCGGAGAAAATGATGGATAGGAACAAATGTAGAGAAAATCTTAAGGAGGCTAGAACATAATGATGATAATGTCAACACATGTAACATTTACAATGAAACGAGGTGAATGCCTTTCAGTCACACTTAATAGCAAGCAATTAAGTAAGGTGAACGACACAAAATACTTAGGTGTCCATCTTGACAAACATAATCTGGAAGAAGCACATCTTTACCAAAAGAAAGAAAACAACTGGGCAACAAATTTAGACATATGTACTGGTTGATTGGTCGAAACTCTAAATTAACATTGGATAACAAACTATATACAAGGCGATCCTCAAGCCCATATGGACATAGGGTATTCAGCTATGGGGCGCCGCTAGCAATCCTCCAACGCTCCCAGAATAAGGTGTTAAGGTCCATAGTAAATGCTCCATGGTATGTTACATTTGAAAAAAGATCTGGAAGTCTTCGGTGAAAGAAGTTGTAACAAGTTAAAGTGTCAAATATGGTAAACGGATAAAAGTGCATCCCAATGTACTAGCGAAGCCTTTATTCGTTGACAATAATAAAAATAATGAAGTGAGTAGGCTGAAACGTTTTAAACCAAATTATCTATAAAACAGATTTAATGTTTAAGTAAAACCATCTGTATTATGTGATATGTAGTTGTCATTGTGTTTGATTATTTTATTGGGTTCTACTTACATACTTTTTAATTAAACTATTCATAATATATTAGTAACATTTACAGTTGCTAAATGTTTGGAAAAGTATGTACTATTTCTTTTCATATTTTTACATTTAATATTTTTCTTTTAGTGTACTATAATGTGATTTAATTCAATGCTGTATTCTAACGACTTTGTTAAAATTTATTGCTTCCTGTTATTTCGTAAAATTGTTAAACTGGCTATCTCATTTATTATGTTTTAAGTACGGAGAGTTTGGCTTCTCTTTTGTATTTTGTGTCACAAATATAGAAACTGATGCAAAGTATCTTATTACCGTGACAATTAACTTAAATTATCGTCATTCAAAATCGCAATACAATAGAGTGATTTATTGGTATACCCTCTTCATACCAACCATTTCGAAGCGTGGCCATAGGGTGGTTTCTGACCTGACGATCTCAAGCTCAAGACACAGTCACTATTAACACTAGGCAGCTAACGAAACGGACCCAGTTTTATCGGTTCTCGTCCTATCGATCCTCGGCGTTCCCGGGCGGGGCATCTTTGATATTCCACTGGCTACAAAACCGCAATATTTCAAAAGGTAAGTCTACATGCTTTGTACAGATAACAGTAATGAGTAAAGCTAGTTAATCATTCACAGTTATAGTTGCTATTTTTCGCTAATTTATTTACAGTCAAAATATTGCATTTTTTCTTCATTATTATTTATCTAGTCTCATTAACCAGCGACCTTCTAAGTTTTATACAAACACTAAATAAATATAAGGAACTCTTCACTGGAAGAGGCTCCTACACGTTATGTAAATAAACAAATTACTCATTATTCATTATTTTTGGATAGATTGTAATTCTAATTTGAGTTGTAGTAGTAAAAAAAAGTCGAGAAAATTGATATCGGCCAAATGGCCTCCGCCAGAGTCGATGACCATACGGACCCATTATATGGCATTTTCCTTTACTCTTGCCAGAACTTCAGGCGACAGGTTTTCGCATTCCTGGCGAATATTTTCCTTAAAGATATTAAGGGTATAAGGTGCTATTGCATCGTCGTTTTGCACCGAATCACATGTTTTCCAGTCTCAATTTATCCAATTAAGGAAACCAAAAATTCCAGTAATCATGGCTCTGTAGCGAGCGCCATCCACGGTCGTCATTTAGCCTGCGGCGTTTTCAATGAAAAACGGCACGATGACTCCTCCAGCCAGCGTAAAAGCGGGTGTAATGGTTTTGGGTGAGCGATACACCAATTTTAGTGCAGGAAATGATAATTCTGTTTATTACAGCTAAAGCACTGTCTGCACTTTGTAAAGAAACATCTTCAAATCTTTCACCAAAATTCTGCATAGGGACGTCGTCTTGTCGATATTCCGGGCTCCTTCTCGATATCTTGGACAACAGCAGCCATTCTGGGGCCGACCAGAATTGAGAGCATCTCGTGTTGTCCCAGTTTTTTCAAGGAGAGTGGCCAAACGCCACAGTGTTTGTCCATTTGTTGTCGGATGGCCACGAAATTCACGCTGCGGCAACACAGCCGATGGAGCATGTAAACTTCTTGCAGAGTAAACTGATTCATGGTTTTTCGATTTGTATTTTGCATAATTCTTACATCACATATATTTCAAAACTAAATTTTGTTTTGGCGTCATTTGCAAAAGTCGTAGTGTATTTCAATAAGGTGATTTCTTTTTGCCCCACACCTGTTAAATCCTAAATCTCTAAATCTTTTATTTACTTTAAATTTCAAGACCATTACAAATATCAGAACATTTATTATCGTTATATTTTGCAGAACTAAGATATGTAAGAACGCATTGAAATATAAAAACACAGTTTATTAAAATATTGTTCTATAGTCCTGAAAACTTCCAAGGCAGACTCCTTTAATCCAATATACAAAACAAGACCTATACCGAAACAATGGTTAAAAAGAGGCGTTATTTGCTGTTAATGTAATAGTTTAAAAATAGTTTGTTAGTTTACAAATAAGTATAATAAAGATTATTCTTTTATTTGTATATCAACTTAATTGGTATTTTTAATATATTCTTGCATTTTGTGTTCTTCAGTTAAAAACATACCTTAACAATTTATGGCATATAATTGTACGATATATACCTAATTATAATAAAAAAGAAAATAAAACTGATTTTAGGTAATAAATGGGTAATTATTTCTCTACCTAGATAACTACTGTAGCGAGTGGTAATAAATGTGATTTTTATACATTAAATTTGTGATATGCCTTATTATAAAACCTTAGCACAAACCTCTTTAACCACATAGTATCTTGTAATCATTTTCAATATGAAGTATTTAATATTATCTTGTTTAGTAATCGTTTCCTTCATATCAATTACATGTCAAGCATGTAAGTATTGTTTGCCTATCTCTTTACATGCATTCTTAATATCTTGTCAATATATTATAATATAGAGGGTAAAATACTACCAACATGATTCAGCTTAAATCAAAACGATAAAAGTTTTAAATGTTTGCCATTTTAGTAATTTGCAGGATTCTAAGAGCTGCATTTTAAAATATACCGGATGTCACAATAAAATGTGGTTTCTCCATTGTATGTTACTTTATGATACAACTTGCAATTTATTTTATTTTCTGGCAGTTAGTAAAAATAAGGAATTTATAAAAAAAAGTTCTTAAACTTAAGTACATATTTTACTTTTCTTTTTCTCAAATATAAAGTTAAAAAACAGGTCATTATATACTGAACAAATAAATAAAAGCAAATTTACCCTTGAATGTAAATAGTAGTACATTAGCTGAATATTTTATGTTGAGTATAATTAGATTTATAGTTTTTATAATTAGATTATTTAATAGGTTTTCAAAGTGACAATAAGCAAAACAGGAGAATTTTATGAAGCAAAACCGGAATGCCAGAAATAAAATAAAAAATATAAGCAACGAATAAAGCTTATTTTGCAAAGATAACATAAAAGCAAAGTAATTACTAAGAGGACTTTTCAGTAGCACCAAAGAAAAGGGGACGACCAAGATCAAAGTTGCTGCAAGAAGTTGAAGAACACCTACAAAATGCAGGAGTGAGAGAATATCAGTGAAATCCGCCATTAGTAAATTTAAACCTAAAGCTGTTTATTACTAATAGAAGAATTAATATTAAACTTAACAGTCATCCGGGTTGAACTGCGTCGATTATCACTGCGCAATTGCGTAATGCATTGGTTATTAGTGATAAGTGAAGTAGTGTCTGAAGGCTCGGGAGACTGAGACCTTAAAAGCCCTGCAGAAGAAGACATCAGAGAGGATGTCGAAAGCTCGGCGCAGTGAATATATATATATATATATATATATATATATATATATATATATATATATATATATATATATATATATATGAAGAGCGTTATTCCAAAACTTACCAAGTCCAAACTTGTGATTTTTCAGTACGATCGAATTTCTGTTGCTATTGATTTGCATTTGGTAGAAAAAAGTTTTTTTGCAGATTTATTAATCATAACCTTCTAATTAACCACAATTAAAGAAATTTAGGTTTAATTTGTTTTTGTCTTTACAATAAAATAAAAAAGATTATATAATATTCCAAGTTAAACTAAGTCCTTTGAAAAAGTATTAAAAGATTTAGTGAACTAAAACAACAAACAAAGAAACGAATACACTACACTAAAGAAATACTTCCTCATTGTCCACGACTTCTTCCGCAACGTCTTCATTGACATTGCCAACATTCTACAGTGCACGTTTGTAGAACATCTTTTCCTCATCGTTTAACTTGACAAATTTTAAAAGATGTCTGACATTTGCCTTTTTTGCAGCACTAATTTTGTTAATAGCTGGTAACAATGTGGCTGTTTCTAAAGTACGTGACATATTAACGCTGTGACTTTTCAATACACTGTGTGAACATGCATTGCCGGTGTAAATGTTTTGCACAGAAACTGTTTTCTTTTCTTTGTAATAAGTAAAGATTCGTTGCTTAGTTAACTTAAACGCAAACTTTTTTTAACATTTTGCAGGCCAAAGCGTTGTAGTCTTTAATAACCCATTGTTGACCATTTTGCAACACTTCGCAATTTTTATCAAAAATATTGTAATAACCTTGAGGACTTAAAATTTGTTCTTGTTTCCTTATTATTTTTTCAGATCGTCCAAAGACGCGATCAGCCGGCATAAAACTATGGCCTCTTATTGGAAATATGTGCTGAATTTCCTTAAATATGCTATTTTGTACATAACATAATAGCGTAAATATAACTGCAGAATTTTTATTTTGATCAGGACAAGAATCAGAATATAGTTTAAGAGTTGGGGTCTTTCATCTTGGTTTAAAAAAAGGTACTTTGCTTCTAGGTCTCTTTTTTTTTCTAGGTGTTGATAAAACTTTTTCGCTCGTAGCTTATGCAATTTTAGTAAGGTTGAGATTTTGTTACTAACATCAATGCTTGTCGCAGCTGTTGGTTTTATCTTTTTTAATTCACAAAAGGAACATACGTCTGTCCGTGGAGACCAAAACCCAAGTTAAATTGTTTGGCAAATATTTTATGATACTTGGAGTAGGCAGTTATTGGGGCTTTCATTGTGTTTCTAATGCTACACCACAAATTATTTAACTTTTTCACTGACAATTCAGGTGGTAAATAACCTTGAACACTTTTGTTTCGACCATAATGACTACTTCTACATTTTAATCTTTTTATATGATCTATTATTAATAAAGTTGTTTCATTGTCTTTAAGTGTGACTCTAGAACCCCCTCTTCTTTCTGGCCTTGAAGAACCTACACTGAAAAAATAAGCAGCAATGGATTTTATTTTGGAATGCGACATCTGAGTAACTGACTGAAAAGTAGTAACGCATACACGTAGGAGATTACCATCGATTTTTCGTATAAAATAATCATTGCGCTGTTGTTTCTTAGGATTATCTGTTCTAGGACGATGTCGTTGTGGAGTCTGTGGTTGTATAAATTTTGTAAGAAAGTTTTTTTGCAACGCAGCCGATTTATGTTCGTATAGCTTATTAAAGAAAGCTAAAATAAAAATATCAAACATAAGAATACTTTATATACCTACATAAACTAGAACACTAACCTTGGATATCTTCTTGAGTCAATTCATTTTTGGAGTTTTACCCACTGCACTATTACGCAACGTAGACTTAATGGTTTTCTTCCAATTATCTTTATTTTCTTTTTTACGTCGCCCCTTTGAAGAAAGTGAAACAGTCTGTTCATAATTTTCACTCATTATTAAAAATATTTAAGGCACAATAACTACTCCCAAATGTCACAACGGTCACAACAGTTCCACTTAAAAGAAAGGTTATAATTTACCCTCAATTCAAGCGCAGTTGCAATTATAGCGCATGCCCAGAGGACGTAGTAAACTTTGGAATAAATTTATTTTGGAAACAAACTTAAAAGTATGTATTAATTTTAACTAGGACTTGACCATATTTTGTAAAACATGAATGATTATATCGTTAAAGGCGATTCTTGGTTATACGATGCAGTTAAAATCACAATTTTCGATTTTTTGGACTTAGTAAGTTTTGGAATAACGCTCTTCATATATATATATATATATATATATATATATATATATATATATATATATATATATATATATATATATATATATATATATATATATATATATTTATATAATATATATATATATATATATATATATATATATATATATATATATGTATATATATATATATTTATATAATATATATATATATATATATATATATATATATATATATATTTATATAATATATATATATATATATATATATATATATATATATATATATATATATATATATATATATATATATATATATATATTGTTATGATTGTTTATTTTGATTTCAAACTTAGTTTATTGAGCCAATAAAAAAAATTATAACTTATCTGTTATCAAAAGTAAAATAATCCTTATATTACCTGTGTTCGATGGATTCAAAAGATTTTCTAGTTGTCTTTTATCGGGAGGGAAAAGAAAGGATAATAATACAAATATATTATATTACGAATATTTACGTTTCTTTATTTTATATGAACGAATAAAAGAATTATTAAATTCTGTCGTTATCTTATCAATCAGCATACAAGAAAATAAATCAAATTATTATGATAATACGAATATAAAGCTACCTACATTTATATTACGTGAAAAACCAATTTTACTTAAAATTTTCTTTACTTGAAAAAAGAAACCACAAAACTTTAAACTTTTGATTAGCCTAACAAAACCTCAGTTCTTAAATTTGACTGCTAATGACCATGATGTCGAAACGATCCTTCACAGATATAAAATTCAATTGTACAAACACTTACAGTTTATTTTCTTCTTGAGTTGTGTGTTGGAACATACCCAGAAAAGTCCAGTCTCCTCAAAGATGTGATCTCCCCTCTTTGGCATCTCGGCTCTTTCTTTTCGTCTCTGCAAACCTCCTTCAGACTAGACAAAAAACACCTGATTCACTTCTCCAAACTCCGCTACTTATTTATGACACCAGGACCTCCTTTTGTCAACTTGATGCCGTAAGAATACTTTCACATATACTTTATAAAATGCCCACGGTAGATACAAGGACCTCTTTTAATCTACCTTATTATCTCCTTCTTCAAACAATTCACTTCTTTTCGTTACGCCGGTATCCAAAATCACGAACCACACCCTATCTTGAGACACACGACTGTTTCCTTTCGATGACCAAAATATGACTAACTTCTCCTCTCTCATGATCGACTCACCAAATTCCCATTTAAAAACGACCGTCCAAAAAGCTTAAATTGTGTTTACTATGATATTGGAAAAGCCTAATTTCGGTTTCAGAGAAAACTAAATAGCTTACTTTAAAATTGGTTTTTTTCAATACATCATTTATACATATTTCAAAAGATTAGAATATGGTCATTTAATACTCGACTCTACAAACAATGAAGAGATTAACTTACAGGTAAAATGTCTTCTAATTCTAAACAAAGGTTTTTTGATAATTTTGTTTGCAACGGAAACAGGTCGTTTCGCATTTCGATGGATTTTTTTTTATTTATTTTTCTTTGGTTGGAAAAGAAAAAGTATGACAATATATATATATATATATATATATATATATATATATATATATATATATATATATATATATATATGTATATATATATATATATATATATATATATATATATATTTATGTACACAAACTGATCTTTCGAGTATGGCACTTGTAGTTATATTAAAATTAAGTAGATGATAAAATAAAAAAATACATAAATGACACAAGAAAAACCAGAAATTATCAAAAGCAAAAGAAGTTCCTGTAGAAGATATTTAGTATGTAGCTATATACATATAAATATTAAATTACTTATCTTAACAAGGTTTTTCTAGATTTAACCTTTAAATTTTTTAGTCTGGAGTAGTGGGATATAGAGGTATAAAGAATATTTTTATTATAGTCCCCTTTAAATAATTCCGTCTTTTTTAATCGTGGTTACCGAGGTGACGAAGATTAATAAGAGGTAGGAGTGACTACAAGTGATAGTGAGTGTAGGAATTATATGGATAGCCTCTACCTACCCATTTATCTCTTTAAGAAAGTTCAAACATAGTTGGTAATTTATTTAAACTCAAAGTGTTGACAATCAACAGTACGGAATAAATGTTTGTTTACTATATGATAAAAATGTTGTTATAAGCACTTCATTTAAATATTGACTTGAAAAGTAATTTATTCAAAATTTGGCATTCTACAAACTTTTGTAAACAAATGGTTAAAAATTACTGTGGAAATATACTGGCCCAACAGAATAACTAATTCTATATACCTATCACAATCAGAGGAAAACTGGAAATGGATTGGCCATGATTTGAGGAAAGATCAAAACAACATAGCGGGATAAGCAGAATTCCAATCTTAGAAAAAAAAAAACAAATGGAAAGACCAGAAAACAGCTGAAAAAGAACCAGTCAGAGAACACGAGAATAAATTGGAGTAAGACGGTGTGAAGTCAAAAACAGAGATAGCAATAAAAAAGAATGGAAGGCACTAGTACAGAGTTTATGTAGAGAAAGAACAAGAAAGAAGATGCATTGACCCGGCTAGCCAACCATCTTGCACTTTTGGCCAAGAAACGCACACTGGCTTAATGCATAATAACTAGACAGAAAGAGAAAAGATCAACTGAAGACAAAAAATTGATTACTTATACAATCTTTTGAAAGTAGCATGGACATAATATGATCAAAAGGAACTGAAATACATCAACTAAAAAAATTTTTACGTTACATATTTTTAAATGAGCATTGTTATTAGTTACTACTATACAGACCCACAGAAACACCAACCATAATCCAATATTGAACGTTTGGTTAATAATGCGGCTGCTTTTACAACCACTTCCAACCATTTTTCAACAACCGTTTTATTACTTTACAAAAAATTTAAGATAAAAAAATATTTTAATTTTTTATTTATTTTTTGCAGCTTATGTTCGTGGTAGCGATCCTATTGCTATTGGTAAGTATGGAGACATTGCAAAGAATTCCTATTAGAGTAGGCTGTCAAACTTACATATCCCTATATACAAATTGACGAAAATAATCACAAACTGTCAAGACGACTATATACTATAAGTAACGACTCCAACTGCAACGACTATGTACTATAAGAATTTTTTCTAAACGTATTCTGGATCATAGTTTTTCCAACACATGGATATTTCTAATTAACAGTATTTAAAAAGATTTTTAAGAAACTTGAAAACAGCCATTTTACCGTGTTAATGCTAGTAATACTAAAATATTACTAATTAGGTTCTTATCATAAAAAAATATTTTCATCTTTTAAATGGCTAACAATTTAAATAATAATTTAAACCTTTTTAATATAATGTTCTGACAGTTCTGTTAAATTTCTTGAAAGAAAAAGCAGCGTGTTAGCTTGAGTCTCCTGCTTCCTATATATAACTGTTCCACAGCTAGAACAAAACACTACTGCTTACTTCGCGGATGACAGTACCTAGCATTAGGAAAGCTGATAAATAAAGTGGAAAGTAAAATGTCGAATAATATATAGTAAAACTAAAACCACTGTAATATTTAGGATTTAAGAGTTAACGAACAAGACTTGCGAATTATCTCAGAATTATATTGGCACGAAACGGTATCAATCGAAATAGAGCACACAACATACGAAGATATACGAATCAGATGAGTAGTGAGACAGGGTTGCGTCTCATTACCGTTAATATTTAATCTGTATTCGGAATCTATATTCAGAAAAGCATTTTAGACGGAACGCCATAATACAACATTGGAAACCTCACGACGACTAAGAGAAAGAGCACATATGAGGAACAAATGAAAAGTATGTTGCACAGGATAGAGATCGACGGAAGGAGTTGGGGAAGCCTATGTCCAAAAAAAGACGATACAAGGCTAAGAAGAAGGCGGAGTCAAGATCAACGGAATTAGCATAAACAACATAAGGTACGCTGATGATACTCTCCTAAGTTTATTCTTTTAATCTAAATTCAAACAGGGAACATACCCTTGGGTTAATTTTACAATACACAAAATAGCGCTCAACTTCTGGGCCTTATTTCTATCTATCCATGTTTATTGTACCTTACACTATCAAAAATTAAACAAGCCAGCACAACACTTATAAGTATGAAAACATTTTTTACAAGATCAGACTTTAGGTTGGAGTTTAGAATTCAAATAATCACCTGGTACGTTTTCTCTGTCTGGCTCTATGGATGCAAAAGTTGAACAACAACCTTTTGAAAAGAAAAAAGAATAGACACCTTAAAGACGTATATGTATGTATATGCTGAGAATTTCACGGACACAAAAAGTTACTAACGATGAGCTATTTTAGCGCATGAGTAAACAATAAGATCAAAGAAAGTAAAATGCAAGGCTTATGTATTTAGAAGTAAAAGGAATTACTAAATTACTCTGAATTAATCAGAATTTTATTATACAATCAAGTATAAGGCAAATGTCAGTAGTAAGATACCAGAACTCATGACTGAATGATCTGAGGAGATGATTTGACCGCTCATCTGCAGCAATTTTTCAAGCAGCAGTTTCCAAAGCTGCAATTGCAGCTTTATTGCTGCAATTGCAATAAGCATAGACTATTCAGAGAGGATAAAATATTCCGAGATCCTATCAATAAAACAGAATAAAACCTACGTTCTGCGTCAATAGAGCTAGAGGTTAACAAGCTGAAACCAGAACAGTGGACGTCAGTCATCTTAAATACAGAGAAGGTTTAAAATTCTGGTAAAATTTAAAGTCCTAACCAATCAAAAAACTCCCACATACAGCCACATACTTATCCAAAAGTAAATAACATCATACTCAATAATCCACAAAACAAGGCCGATGCTTTTCAAAATTCACTACAGGCCACACTTATCTCCCCGGATAATCTAAATTTCATTGTATGTACACTGAGGACTAACGAACGAAGAGTGGAAGATATACTCCACAACCCTTTATCATACATAGAGGCCCATCCTCATGAGATGGTAGCTTCTGTGCAAGAGGACACCGTGGTAACCTTGGAGAAACACATCTCCTGGCCAAGATGCTATCTATAGAAGATGCCCAAAAAACTTCGAGAGAGTATCATACCGATGCTTACTAATATTATCAATGCATGTCTAAGGCTGAGTTACTTTTCTACCTCTTGGAAAGTTTCTAGCAAAATCATGATCTCTAAACCAGTGAAACCCAAAACCAGTACAGAATCGTACAGACCAATTTTACTCCTAAACACGCTAGATAAAATCTACGAGAGGATCCTCAAGGAAAGTTAAATTCCCAGATGCCTTCTTTATTATTCCCAATTTCCAATTTTGATTTAAAGCTGGTCACTCCACTCAAAAGGCATTGACCGAAGCAGCCACTTTCATCTTACGATACTTAAACAAATATATCGTTCTGAAGCTATTTTCTTGTGGCACTATAAAGTAATTACTATTTAAATGGGAATAAGCCACAATTAAAGGTTAAAGTACATTTATTCGTTCTCGAGAACGATTTCCGAAGTGGAAATTAAAACGTCAATAAACGTACTTTAACCTTTGATTGTGGCTTATTCCCATTTAAATAGTTATTAATAAACAAATATAATAGGCATCTTTCTTGATGTGAAAAGCGCTTTCGATCAAGTCTGGCATGGTGGACATTTCTATCTCTTCAAGCGGACAATCCAAGTAAACAGTCAACAAACTCTCCAATTCTTTTACTCCACTAGCTAGAATCCCACAGGGCTAAATTTGAGCTCCTATATTGTACACAATTTATAATAGTGATATTCCTTCACCCCGAAGAGTTCAGAAACTATCTTGCTATATGCCGATGACACGGCATAACATTCCGCTGGTACCCTCAGAGTGACACAGAGGCACACGTTTGTATTCAACAGAGCACAAATGCAACTAAACAAGATACTAAACTGGTTCAAGAGACGGAGGGTCACCTTAAACCCAACTAAAACTCAAATTGTCTTATTCAGATCACCATGAACCAGAGTGAACGAGGATAACCTGATAACTCATTTATTAGAAGAAAGGCTTGAATACATACCATCGGTATCCTACTTAAGATTTTACTTTAATAAGTCTCTCAATTGGGACGCAGATCTCCAACATATTATTGACAAAATAAGGAAGAGAGATAATCTCCTGGGCGCGTTTTTCAGAAAAAGATCTGGCACCAGCTCCAAAACCCTCTTACTAACCTCTAAAACATTTATAAGACCTACCATCGAATACAAGGCGTATGTCTATGCATCACTTAACAAAACACAGATTAAAAAACTCTGACTACCGTCAGTAATTATCTATCCGCTTTGTAACATAAGTACCATTAAGAACATAATCAAATCTTTCAGCAGAGATATGTACTACGCACTATAAACAGCCTTACAACAGAGCTAAGCTGACCCTCAATTGCCATCGCCTAGGGCACATAAGGTAACAAACTTCCTGATGAGTGTCACGACGCCCTAGAAGTAACTTCCATTTAATATCGCATATAAAATAAGCTGCAATTCAAAAATGCTAATCCAAGAGCCGTTCCCATCTGGTTACAGCAAAGATGCTTTCTTCTCGAGACATGCTAGGCTTTCAACTTATCCTTCCTAAAAAAAGGCTCTCTTCAGCTTGCCAATCTCCTCCTTTAACTTACGTTGCTCTACCGTTCAAAACTACCGCAAAAAAAGGGAGACTCTCCTAGAAGAGGCACACCACCTAAACAGGGTATTAACGTTAGACGCACGCTATATTATGGTAGTTAGAGACTAAACCAAAGTTGTTATATAAACCGCATCTAAACATGGTAAAAAGAAGTGCTTAGTAATATCATTAATGCTAGAGACAAATCAAGGGATAGATTTCCCGGTAAGTCTATCTAAGGATTTGACAGTTTTCCAGGCGGAAATAACTGCAATCCATCACTGCGTGGAAGAAATAGAAAGGCAGGAAAGAACGTTCTGTTCAGTTGCCATCTTTACAGATAGTCAGGCAGCGCTTAAGGCACTCAATTCTGTAGAGGTCAATTCTAAGCTAGTATGGGATTGCGTGTGTGCCCTAAATAAACTAAGAGACCGTAGCAAGGTTACGGTAGCCTGGGTACCGGGGCACGAGGGTCATAAGGGCAATGAAAAAGAAGATGAAATGGCCAAACAAGGCTCATCATTGTCATTCATTGGACCGGAACCCTTCTGCGGAGTTGCCAAATCAGTAACAAGAACGGCTACAAGGAAGTGGGTAGCTCACAAATCTCTGGAATGGTGGAGGAATTCACCAGGACAAAGACAGGCGAAACAGTTCATTACAGAACATTCGCCAAAATTTACGGCAGACCTAATAAGCAAAGACAGGAAAATAGTCAAGGTCATAGTAGGTCTTCTAACAGGGCACTGTAAGCTGAATAGGCAATTGAAGCTGATGGGATTATCAGATGATGACCTGTGCAGATTCTGTCACCTCGAAGAAGAAACAGCAGAGCACATTTTATGTCAATGTGACAGTCTGGCAAATGTGCGGTTCTTTGCATTAGGAGAAGAAAATCCACCGGCAAATAGCTACATGTAAGGTACAGTCTCGAAGCTACTAGACTTTATAAAAAGGGTCAGGCTAGAGAATGTTATCTAGGACTAGAGGGCCACAATAGATCTGAAAAGGTCGCAGTGGAATAGGCCGAAAGGCCACCTCTCTTAATCTAATCTAATCTAATCATCATTAATGCTCCTTAATTATATACTGTTATATACTATATGTACTTATAGACTTATATACTGCTATACGTTACTATAGATAAAAAATTAATTTGCAAAATTTTTACAACTTCGTTTTTTTATAATATCTCATCTCATTTTATTACATAATTACATGACATGAATAAAAATAAATATAGCAACATATCTGTGGGAATCTAAAAACAAAGACTGTTGATCAAATAAACAAAATTATAGAGCAGTAAGTCATGAGCCTCCAAAAGACTCTAAAGACATGTGAATGATAAGAAATTCAGCTCTTTTACATCACTTAAATAAAGAGATATATGAGAACAAACTGCTTATTGGTCAGTTGTCTACAGTAAAATAATCATGATCAGGTGGTTTAAATCAAATTAACCAAACTCAGCTTATTGTACCATTGTAACTTTTTCCCAACAGTTCTGTAACACACTTTGTTATTAACTATAAATGTTATGTTTTTGTTTTAGATTTACTTCGGTGTCCTTCGAACTCGCACCTAGCATGTGCACCCTGCTGTCCAGAACCTAGCTGTCAAATACGAATTGTATTTTGCAGAGCTGAAAGATATTGTGACCAACAGTGCAAACCTATTTGTATATGTAATGTAGGATATTTGAAGGATAACGTTACTGGCAACTGTGTACTACCAGAGCAATGTCCAAAATCTACAATAAAACCTACTTTATAGTACGTTGCTCAGATATATAACTGAACTTTTTACATATTTGTCTTTTTATTTATATTTGGTTAGTATTAAGGTAAACTATAGATTATTAAAAAAATATTTAATAAATCTAGTAATTCAAATAAAAGTCTCATTTACACTCTTCAAAAGCGTCAAATTTACTCATCTTTTTTTTATCATAAATAGTGGTTTTATAAAAATAAAAATTATATCTTTATAAAACATAGGCCTTTAGCTATTGAATGGCATCAACTTTAATTTTTAAATGTGATAAACACAACAGCTGTAAGTTTTTTTAGTTTTTGTTTTGACTTATAACAGCTATAACTCAAAGCAATAAATAAGGGGTTTAAAAACTTTTTGAGCAATTATTTTTATTTCTACATAAAAACATAATTGACCAACAAGAGAATCCGTTTAAAGTTAGATCTCGATTTTAAAAAAAGTTCTGGCCTGTGAAATTTATAAAAATTTAATAATTTTTAACAATTAAACGTAAGGGGAAGGGAGGAATATCGACCGCAGGGTAATATCGATCACTCTCAAATTTCATCTAATTGACATCGCAGAACAAAACGAATGCGCACATGTTGAACGCATTAACAATTGAAGGGGTGAGTGGATGAAGGGAGTAAGTGGCATTTTTTAAGAAAATGAGTTATCCGCATGGATGAAGGTGGTAAGTGCTAAATTAAATTCTCCTCTTATCCCCAGCCTTCTATGATTTAAAATAACTGAGATAGCCAGCGTATGAAGGAGGAAATTGACCATACTACTTTAAATATCTAGTGAATGAAGGAAGTAAGTAACAAGATAAAGTACTCACTTCCTTCATCTATACCACAAAGAATAAAAAGTTTTGAACTACAAGTAAATTCCATATGATGAGATCGTTGCTCTTCCTGAAAATGGAAATGAAGAGGCTCTTAATTTGCCCACTAAAACCAAGAAAAAAATATTTCCACTAAAAGTAAAAGTAACTAGAAAAAGACAGAAAAAGATTAAAGAATGGAAAGTGCGAGAAAGTGGTCTGGCTTACATTTCTAAAATAGGCCAAGTAAAACCCGTTAAAACCGTTAACTCTGGGATTTTGTGCAATGAAAATTGCCGCTACAAGTGTTCTCAGTCAATAACTGTAGAAGAAAGGGAATCAATATTTTCTTTCTACTACAAACTAGATGTAAATGCAAAAAACTGCCTTCTTTTTAAGAGCATTAAAAAAAAGGGAACCAATGAGAAAGAAAACTGGAGCATTAAAGCATAAAAGTGCCACCTACCAATACAATGTAACTTGTAGTGGATGGCAAACTACCGTATGCAAATGGGCTTTTATTTCCTTGTTTGCAATCAGCTTGAAAAAGGTTGACCTGATCCAAACTTCAATAAAATCAGGGAAAAATGCTCCTCAACCGGACAGAAGGGGAAACACGCAGTCAGACTTAACAAGACCCCTGCTGAAGTTGCTGCTTACGTCATTGAGCATATTTCCAGTTTCCCAGCAGAAGAGTCGCACTACTCCAGGCATTGTAATATTCACAAAAATATCTTTCACCGCAACTTTCGATCCCTAGAATGCATAAACTTTACCTAGACAAATGCCGAACTGACGGAAGAACTGAAAAATTTCAAATAAAAGAGGCTACATACCGATTCATTTTTAATAATGAATTTAATCTGTCTTTTGGTTATCCCAAAAGCGATACATGTAGCACATGCGATTCTGGCAAAAGTAATGAAGAGCACGCTGAAAATTACAAATCAGCGTTTGAATCTCAAAAAGCAGATAGAGAATTTGCTAGCAAATCAAAGAACACTGTGTATGTAACATTGGATCAAAAGCAAACTATGCCTCTACCTAGGCTTAGTACCTCGAAAGCCTTTTGTCTTAGACAAATGTGGTTTTACAACTTAGAAATCCACATAATAACCAAAAATGTGGAAAAAACCGTTTTCTGCACATGGACCGAAAATCAAGCTTCCAGAGGTAGCTCGGAAATTTTTAGTTGTTTGCCCGGCACACGGACTCGTGTGCCGGACAAAATAAAAATTTTTTGATGGTATATTTGTTTCAGTATCTTGTGGGCAAAGGCATCTTTAAAACGATTGAGCACAAGTTTCCAGAGGTAGGACACTCGTACTTAGACTCGGATAGAGCATTTGGAAGTATTGAGAAACGACTAAAGAAACATCAAAACATTTACATCCCTGATGAATATCGTGATGTGATTGTTTCTTGAAGCAAGAAAAATATCGTGATAGACATGCAACATTACTTTAGAGACACGGAAAATATTATGAAAACCATGAAACTAATTAATAGAAAAAAAGATCTTCTTAATGAAAAGGTTAATTTCAAAACTGGAATCAAGTGGATTCGCGTAGATATCTTTGGATCATACCTTTTCAAGAAGTCTTACGATTACTACACACCTTTCAAAATAGTATATATCCTCAAGCAGAAAAATTTCCCATCCCTTCTACCTGAAGAATTCAACATTCCAAGACATATCCAAAATACTGGATCCTTAAGCAAAGAAAAGGTAGACAATCTAAAAGAACAGCTTTGCTTCATTCCAGAACGGGATAAGTGGTATTATAAAGCCATCATAGAGCAACAAAAATTGTAAGAAGGTGGTACAATGTCCTTAGACTGATTCAAAAGCTACTTAGAAATTCAGTGTTTGTCAGTCTTTTGTAAAACCAAAAATATAAGTGTTTACTTCACATCCATGTTATTTTTTTCCTGATTATAGCTCTTATTCAAAAGAAAATGCAAATATTTATCCTAGATAAAGGAGGTAAGTCCACATACCCCCTTCATTTTGGCATAGACATAATTTCTAACACAAAAAAGTTTTTGGATAAATGAGGTAAGTACAAATATATATTTTTCAAATAAGTTTTTAAAAATCGGGGGGATTTTTGTTTTTACAATAAAATTTATACATATCCTACCTGTGAGAATAAAAAAAATCGGTTTAAAAAATCGATTAATAAAAAAGTTCCAGCAATAAAACTTTGGAGTTAAATTTCTCAAAAACTTACTTTTGTTACTTACTTTCTTCATCCACTCACCCCTTCAATTTTAACATTAACGTTTTTCATATGCCGTAGGCACTTAATGCCTAGTAAATTTGTGTTTTGTGGATTTTTATAAGATTCTGCAACCGTATTTTAAGGTAGGGACTCCTTTATTAGCTGAAGTCAGCATTTTAGTATTCACAAGGCATGAAAACATATTTCTAGAATTCAGATATCATAAAATCATATAATTTCAGGTTGTATTTTCTAAAAAAGTTCATGTCAACAATGAGCACACTTTCGGATAAAATCGATCATAGCGGTCGATTTTACCCCAATGTGATTGATATTACCTCAATTGTGATAGCTCATACATATCACAGAAAAACAATACGGTCCTCATGGGGCAAAGAGGGGATGGAGAGAGCCCTCAGATAATATATAGCTGACAAAATACTTTCGATAAGAGGAGCATCGAAGTTATACAACATCCCTTATGGAACATTGCAAGACCAATTAAGAGGTCGTTTCGAGGCCAAAAGAATTACACTAGGACGAAAAGTTGTCTTCACCAAGAAAGAGGAATCCGAATTTATATTTAGAATTTAAGAACTGTCGGAGGCGTTTTTTTGGCCATACGTCCCGTACCATCCATCAAATGGTTTTTGAATATGCAGAGCAAAACATAATTACATATCCATTTAAAATGGCAACAAAAATGTGTAGTAAAGATTGGTTTTATTCATTTATGCACCGTCATCCAGAATTCAGTATGCGTAAACCAGAAGCAACAAGTTTGAGTAGAATTACTGCTTTTAATCGTGAAGAACTAAAGATATTTTACAAAAACTTGACAATTCTATGTAATCGATACAAATTTAAATGTCATCAAATTATTAATGTTAATGAGACGGGTATCAGTAATGTTCATATTCCCTGTAAAATTGTTGCTGCCAAAGGCCAGAAACAAATTGGTGCAATTACCAGTGGTAAACGAGGACAAACCACGATGCTAGTATGCACTTTCAGTGCCTCAGGTCAATATATTTCACCTATGTTTATTTACAGAAGAAATCGGATGAAAGAAGGTTTGGACAAAAACGGTCCTATTGAGGCAATATACAGATGTTCCAAATCAGGGTGAATAACGGAACAACTTTTCTTGGAATGGTTGAAACATTTTCAGTGGCATGTTAATGCTTCTAAAGACCAACCAGTTCTTTTAGTGCTAGATAACCGCACAACGAATTCAAGTCCAGCTTCCTTCAATTTTTGTCGCGACACCGGAATAAATCTCCTTTTACTGCCACCGCACACCTTCCACCGTCTCCAGCCTCTAGATATCACGTTTTTTTCTCCATTCAAGATAGCTTACTGCCAAGATTGTGACAAGTATATAAAACAAAAAAAATATGAGAAAATAAATACAACAGACGTTGCGGAACTTGTTAAAAATGCCTTTAATGATGCTGCGTCTGTTGAGAAGACTGTAAATGGTTTTTGAACCACAGGGATATTTCCCTTCAATCCCGATGTTTTTTGTGAAAAAGAATTAATGTCTATACCAGTAGAGTCAAAATAAAATCTGAAAAATAAGCACCTTCATCAGAAGATTCTTTATTTGAATCATAATTAGAGGAAGTTTCAGACACTGATCTGAGCGACGATAAGATAAATCTGTGCAGCTTGTAAAGATAAGACTACCAAAGAGAATTAAAATACTATTATAAAAATAATACCTCAATCAACCATGGGAGCTTATCGTCTATGATTCGCCTAGCTCAGTCTCCCAAGTGTGAATTCGTCCTGTCTTAAACTATGAATTAAACCATGAACCCTTAGCTGATAGCAAATAAAACAATTACTTAATTAATCATATTTATTAAAAATAAAACATAATATTAAAGTAGGCAAAAACAACCCTGTCAATGCTTTACATTAAATAAATTCAAACGATACTTGTGGTATCATGGCATCGATAAGCTGCTTGCTACTAAATATCTGTGGCTTCCCAATTAGAGGGGTAGGTCCTCCTGACAGCTGCAGTTATTCCATAAATTGTTTCATAAAATCTTCAGTAAAATCTTTTAGGAATATCCAGTTATTCCATATTCTCCAATAGTGTTTCAATACAGCCAATAAACTAGAATATTAAACATCATATATTAAAGAAACATCAAAAGGGGTTTAATTTCCTTGCCACTTTACAAAATTACAATGAAATAAATAGCAGATAGCAAGGATAAAATGAAATAGAATTACTATTGATCTTAGTTAAATTCTGTTGGATTACTACATACAAATAATTGAAAAACCTGGCTTAAAAGAAGTGAGGTTATGAATATTGAAAATGCTGTCAGAATTATAGAATATACATTACAATGAAAGTACTCACCCCAAGAGAATTCTGCAGACCATAAAATGAACCTTATAATAATTCCTACCTTCCTACCTTATAAATCTCAGAAACAGACGAAAAAATATCCCACTCAGTTTGAAAGCTGATTGACAGAAGGTAAGTGGGAGACTGCAATGAAGTTAGCACAGATGTCATAGGACTATGATGGAATTAGCCATCTGTCAACATAGAACAGAATATTTAGTCTACCGGACAGAAATAGAGCGAGGGCTAATATTTATTCTACGGGACAGAAAGAGAGAGAGAGAGAGGGCGCCAACTATTTTTTAAAGAAAAATAGTAAAAAGGATACTGAAGGTAAAGGAATTAATAAATTAATAAAGAAATTAAAATAAAATAATTATTTAAATATAAATTAATAAAGATGTGACGGTTATGACGTTACAAGCTAAACAATGAAAGCTTATCTCGTATAACTTTCAGTGAACTATATTATCTACCAGCACTACTAGTCAGTAGTTATACAAAAACTAGAAGCAGGCGAACTCAACACTCGACCATTTTAACATCAACACCGTTAAAAGAACAATTAGAAAATAAGGAACAAAAAAAGCAAAAGAAGAATGAGGTTGAGAAAATTAAACGAACAATTGGAGTTACTAAGATAAAAACAGAAAAATTGGTAAAGAAGAAGACTTATAGAGTGAAAGCACGCCAAACACGAGAAAGCCAACGAATATTTCCTATCCTTCATCGATATTACCCATCTCCACTGTCGATATTACCTGATTGATCGATATTACTCGAATTTTTTGAGTTACAAGAATATGTATTTCTAAAATATTTGTAATTATTTTATAATATTTTTGAAGCAGTAATTGGTTAACTGAATGTTATATCAAATAGTCTATATCAGTTTTGTCTTAAGTAGTCTATATTCCCCCACCTTAGGATCTTAGGAAGTCTCGTTCGATTTGTCATTAAAAGAGCTACAATATAATGCTTTTTGAATTTGAATTCAATTTTCAGAAAAGGTATTTTAAAAATTAAAAATAATTAAATATATATATATATATATATATATATATATATATATATATATATATATATATATATATATATATATATATATATATATATATGCATATACGCATTAGCTATATACAGCTAATTAATTACATTGTAGGTATTTCACCTTTCCATATTATCATTTTAAAATAAATACATTAACTTACCGATAAGACAAGCAATAATAATATAAAAAGAACACATTGCAAATATTGTAAGCGAATATAACAGAACTAAAATTAATTCAGTAGATAAATATTTAAATCGTCGATGGGAAAACACAGTATTAATAACTTCTAAAATATTTGTATATAAATACTGTAGCTACTTTTTTTCCACCACAGCTTTCAGTTTCTTTAAAGTAGTTTTTAAAATGAAGTTTGTTGTTTTCTGCATTGTTTTGAGCGCTTTCGTTAGTTTGGCGCTTACACTTGGTATGTACTTTAATTTTTAATAATAGTATATGCTTCTATCCACATATATTATAATAAAATATCAATATATTTTATCGATTTATATGTTGCAATATTGCAGCTAAAAGTTAAATAAACTTTATTAAAAAAAAGGCAGATATCGAGCACAGTATGTTATTAAATCTTGCCGAAGTACTTTCGCTCTCAGAGCATCTTCAGGGGCATTTCGTCAAAATTATAGGCTATCCAGCACTTTTGTAAATATCATAAACATTAAATAATACATTTACACAACACTAGACAAAGGACAAACAGTTTAAAAATTTAAAGAAGCTACATGTTGTCTACATATTGTACCAAATTGTCGAAACTTAAATAGTTTGAACGTTGTATCGGGTTGTACTCATGTCTTAGTGTTATGTTTCTGGTCACAAAGATATGATATAGTGTTTCTACAGCTTTTTCAGTATATTCTACTGTTTTAATTTATTATTCTATCATATAGTTCGCCATTTTCCGTTGTTATCTTTTCTGAACTATATTGTACCCTCTAATATTTACTTATATTGTTGACCATCTAATTTAAGTAATAGAAAGTTGACAACAATGAATTTCTGTGATCTATGAGCAAAGACAGAGAGAATAATGAAAATCTGTATTCATATTATATATATATATATATATATATATATATATATACATATTCTTAAGGATCATTCGATTTACTACTTATGTAAACGACCTGTGTTTGGCTTTGCATTTAATAAAGTCCAAACCAACTTAGCAATTTTTACTTCCTATGATCTCCACTATTCCCTTCCTGGACATACGTGTCCATCAAGGTTGTGATGGGTTTTTAAGGACCTCCTGGTATATAAATGATATGGCCAGAACTCAACCTACTCCAATGTCTTAGTTGTAGAGTTCACAGGCTAACACATACTCTTTACAGAATGGATTCCCTCTTATTGTTACAGGATATTCTGTTAGAGAATACATATCCCCTACTTCTCATAAATTAATATTTTTTTACTGTTTCATACCAGCCAGAGACACTTACCAACTTTGGCTGACGCTGGAAAATCAGATGCATTGTTATTATATTCAAATAGAACACCACGAGCTATCTCTTAGAATTCTACCACGACTCTTAACGTTTATTGCTCCTTACCATTTTTTACACAATTTACTTACATTTGAAGGCTTCTCTGGATTGTGCCTGTTAGGATTGGGATAAAGAATGTTAGGTCTATAGGAAAATTATTCTCCAACACTAAGATTCCTTTTTATAAACAAGAAAAAACCAATGTAGGCTAGAGAATTTCTTGTCGGAACTATGAATTGTCTTATATTGGGCAAATTAGTCGTTTCTTAAAAGGACGCCTCATTTCACATCGAAGCAATATCAATTGCTCTAAACCCACGTATGGTTATCCATACAAGTTTTGTCAACAAACCACCAGCCTGATTTTAGCCACCAGCCACTAAAAATAATTATTTTAAAAGAATTTTCCTTGAGATGTGTCACATTCTTAAACAATCTGCTACTACAAACAAACGTAATGATATTGACCATCTCAGTGAAATTTATCACTTTCTTGTATTACAGAATAAATAACTGTTATACCTGCTGTTTTAAGAATTAGAGTTGGTAGTACTTTTTTCCGTTCCATTTTTTTATAACTGTTAAGGTCTTTAAACAACTGATGAGAACATCTTATCCTTTTGCCCGGTTGGCTTTGTCGTTACAGCTGTCACTTATTCGTGATTATCACCCATAATTTATTTTGTATCACATACAAATTCTTTAAACTTTTTACATCTGAGATGAGTTTCATCATCTTTACCAGACAAGAAAAAATATTTTGTTTTTTGGTATTGGTTACTATAACTAAATTGATGAATTGGTATACATTTCATGTAGGTGTGTCACATTCTTCAACATATAAACAACTGTATTGATTTCGCAAAATCACTAGATTTATTACAGATAATTTTTATAAAATATCACGTAATAATAATCCCTAACTAAATTGTTCATTGAAACCTGGACGGATAACGTGCTGCCATTTTTCTATACTTTTATTTTCAAATTCAACATGCCATTTTATTGTTTTCTGTGTTACATGAGGTATATCTATCACTAAATAGTAACCTCTTCTCCGCCACCGTTTTCTGCGACTATTCCAAAGCCTTTGACTGCGTAAATCAAGACGTTCTATTAAAAAAATTAACTTTTTATGGAATTCGGGGTGTGTCTTTGAATTGGTTCAAAACTTACTCGGTAGGTAGGAAACAATTGGTTAGAATAAAAGACACCGACTCTAGTTGTAAAGACATTGAGTGTGGAGTACCGCAAGGTTCAGTATTAGGTCCCATTCTTTTTTTACTTTTCATTAATGACATCACTTACTTGAAAATTAAAGGGAAAATTTTTCTATTTGCTGATGATGCCAGTATTACTTGGAGCAGCTCTAATATTTCAACGCTTCATTCAATTATAACCGCTGATTTGCTTATAATCAAGGTTTTTTCAGACTCCAACTTACTTAGCTTTAACGTGGATAAGACAGTAGCATTATCTTATAAAGAAGTCATTCAACCCTTGCTTTTGAATGAGAGCCAAATCAGTATCGTTAATTTCGTGAAATTTCTAGGTATTCTTATCGACAGCGATCTTAAACGGTCCTTGCATACTGACTCCTTAAGAAAGAAACTAGCCTCAGCTTGCTTTGCAATAAGATCTGTTTCGAAGGAACTAGATTTATCTTCTGTCAAAATGGCATATTTCTCATTGTTCGAGTCCCATCTTCGATATGGGCTTCCATTTTGGGGTTCTAGTACAGCGGCCCAATTTGATACTATTTTTAAGTTGCAAAAAAGAGCAATTCGTTATCTATTTGGTCTCAAACAAACAACTCATTGCAAGACCTACTTCAAAAATCACGGAATTTTGACGCTTCCCTCTTTATTTATTTTGGAAACGGTTTGTTTGATTCGCAAGCATCTAAACATTTTTCCCGATAGACCTGATCATGGCTACTCCATTAGAAATGCGGATTGTAACGTTTATTTACCGATCCCGTCCACTCAGCTAGTAAATAATTCTATTCTATGTAGTGCAAAAAAACTTTATAATCACCATCCAAGAGAAATTAAATCCGCGACATCTTTCATTAAGTTTCGTAAGATGACAAAAATCTATCTCTCTGAAAGACCATATTATTCAGTTGACGAGTTTTTTAATGTATAACAAAGAAACAAAATTAACATTGTTTATAATTACATTTGGGTGTCTCAAGCAGTGGCTAAAATTTGTCTCATTTGTTATTGTCTGTACAAATTATGTAAGTGATACAATAATTTTACTAATTTAAAATTGTGTTGTTCTGTTTTTTTATTATATTTGTTTTTGTTTCATACTTTTTATACTTTTTGTACTTTTTGACTGATTTTTTTTAGCTTTGTCCATAAAATTGTTCAATAATTTTCAGTGACAATAAAGCATATTTCTATCATCTATCTATCTAATTACATCGTTTTATTAAAATTCAGGTTGGTAATAATAGTTATTTTCAACATACAATAAATAAAAACATTCACTTAAACTGTTGTGTCAATATTGTATACACTCTCAATTTTAAATTTTTGCGGCATCTGTCATCTCTCCCCACCTGTTGAATTTGTTGATTCCTTTTCTGCGCCGTTCTCGCTTGCAACCTGTTGGATTGTGATAATGGCGGCTGGCAGTTAATATCATAAGATATGCCTAAATTTTTTAATTTTTAATGGTGTGCACCACGGTGTGTACTAGTGCCATCAAAAAAGTATATACTAATTGTTTATCTAATAATTCTTTAACTATTTTACCACTTAAAGTTTTGTGTTGTTACTAAATTGGTTTCTAATTTAATTTTATTAGATGTAACACAGATGTGTTTTAAATAACTAAATAATTGCCAGGTAGTTTTTTTCACGCTTGAGTTTAACATTTAAGGCTATACTTACATTATACTTGCATCTGATTAAATCTATTTATACATGGATTAAGTATTTTTTAGTATAAATCTTTCAAATACGAATACACTAGGAACTACAATTCCTTGGTCCTACAACAACCGGATAGTCGGTTTCAAATTCCCAAACAAAATAACATTAAATAGTATCAGTAATTTTAAAATTACCCTAGATGGACAATTTACCTGTTCAAGGATGACAACAACAAGGCACTTAAATTTTGTGGACCTGGACCTACACGAAAAGCGAGTCGGAGGAGTCTGACACATTGATAAGTTCATTTAATATTTAGACACTAATGCAAACTGGCAAACTACATTTCTCACACTAATAAAACTGCCAATACGAATTCTTGTAGTTGAAGAACCGATATACACAGTCTTTAAGACAATGGATCACGATAACTACAATTTTTAAAACTGGTACAAAAAAGAAAGTTTGGAAAAAACCACCATAATTTGACATGGCCTTTATAGTAGACGACAAAATACTAAAATCTATGGGAAATGTAAAACCATTAAAAGCATGAATGACCATGCGCATCAAATTCGCAACAAATATTACACATTAATGTACACACACCGAGAAATGAAGACAACAAAGAGGAACTCATCTGCTAAAACAGATGTGAATTATACATGTCTATTTGTTTGTCCATCTGTCTGTTTATGAACACAACCTCTTCGTTATTAGAACAGATAGAATTACAAATGAGGTGTCGAATGCGTTGAGAAATTTAACCTTGGACTTCTGGTTCCAGAGTAGCAACCGTTACTGTTTTAAAGTCGCCTAAATAGTACAAGCGATATATTATTCGACACGCCTTAGCAAGAAAACGTAGAACTTTTCCTGAACCAGAGCCTTAGAACATAAATTTGCACGAATAATTTAAAAATCAACTTTCGGTTCTATATACGGTTACGTTGAGTAAAAACAAACTCCAATTGCTTGTTTTACAAGAAATTAATAAAATTCTAATGGCAAATGAAATAACTGATCGTCTTTTCTGATTTTCTAACATACTCATTGAGACATTGCTCTGACATTTAAGTTCGAAACACAATAGAGCAGTAAAATATATAGATACTTAAAGATAAATATTTTGATAGTGACGTCCTTTGTAGTATAAATATTGGTAACAAACTTGTTTTAACTTTTGAAGCGGCTCTTTTATAATTTTAAAAATTGTGTAGACAATATAACTTTTAGTTAGTAAAAGTTTATAGAAAACTAACAATTTTGTCCATCGTATGCGATGGGAGATCCAATCAATTGCCATCTATAGTCACTCATTAATTTTAACAAATAATAACGGCGCGTAGCACTTGGGGATTTCCGACAGAAGTGAATTTTTTATAATAACACTACAGAATTAGATTTCTTTAATTTTATTTAATTTTTATTTAATTTTAATTTTATTTTATTTTATTTTATTTTGGTAAAATGTTGAGGTTTGTTAAAAGTCATTTTATTTTTATATTAAGTGTATATGTAAATTTCTGTAAATCTTACCTTACAGTAACATACATTTATTAATTTTGCGTAAAAATTAATTATTGATGAAGTAGGAAATTTTCCGAGAAAGGATATTTGAATTATTAATTTGTAAAATAAATTAGCAATAAATCAACCGTATCGTTCTTAGAACAAAATGTGACTATAATGTCAGATTTCTTTCCTGTGGCGTAGTTAACCTACCGGACAAACAGTGTGACTTGTCGTCCTAGCCTTTTAGATAGATAAATATAAAATTCCACCATCTTCTTTGCTTTTCATGTTTAAGATGTTTTTTTATTTAAAATAATGGACAAAAAATCTTGTGTACTTAGCTGCACGTTGCAGCAATAATAAAATATAAAAATAATTTTTATAATATTTTTATAATAATCATAATTATTACTACCTAAAAAATATTAAATTTAAAATTACAAAACATGTTATTAAAATAAAAAAACATGAAATTGTCTAATTGTAATTGTAAAGTATTGTAAAGTATTGTAAAGTAAAAAATAGCTAATCTTCCTTCTTTACTCCTAAATGTAAGCTGCGTTGGTGATGTTAAAAATAGACTACGTAAGATTGAAATATTTTTTACCTTGAATGTTTAGGTCATAAGGAGTTCGGAGAAAAGTGTTCTGCGATATTGTCTAAGTATGTAAAAAACACAGTTTAAATAATATATTCTACCTAGTTTAGTCTATCTATCTATATAAGGATTTTTACAGCTGTCGCCGCCTTCCTTCTTTCAGCCAACGTCTCCAGTCCTTTCTGTTCTGCCATTCTCCATCTCTAAGGTAACGTCTTTCCATGGCCTCGTCCACTTCATCCCTTCATAATCAATCTTCGGGGTCTACCTTTTTTCCTCCTTCTTATTGGGCTCCAATCCGAAATCTTTGCTATCCACCTTGTATGATCTGTTCCTCTCACATGTCCATACCAAATTAAACGTTTTTCTTCGATGTAGCTGAGTATGTCTTGTTCTACTGCCATTCTTCGTTTTATCTCCTCATTTCTGATGCGATCCATTTTTGTCACTCTGCAGCTTCTTCCCATGAACTTCATTTCAGTTGCTGTGATTTTGGACCTGTTTTGTTTATTTATTACCCAATTCTCTGCTCCATAGGTCAATATACTGCGTACCAAGGTGCTAATCCGCTGGTTATCTCTTGCTCGGTGGTTCCATTTTTTGAGAGTATGAATCCTAAATATTTGAATTTGTCAGTGTCGTTAATTTCCCTTTTATCGTCAATTTCCAAGTTTTTCACTGATTCTTGCTCTGTTGTTAAATATTCGGTCTTTTCTAGATTTATTTTCAGTCCATTTTTTTAGTTTTAATAAAAAGAAAAATACATTAAAATAATAATAGAAATATTAACCAAAGATAAATACCTTTGGAACAGAACAGAACCCCGTAACATAGTAACCTTTTAGAAAATTTATATATATATATATATATATATATATATATATATATATATATATATATAATATAAATTTAGTATTTCTTGGGTTTAGGTTCAATAAAATATATATTACATGTGGAACTAGAATTTAATTTACATTGCAATCAACGTTTCGGCAGGAAACCCTTGCCTTTGTCAAGATTCTAAAATGTACATGTATAAGACAAACAGTTATTGTAAAATATGTATATATATATGACTTACCAAAACGTAAAAAGGTAAAATGAAGATATGTTATGACTTTAAGAGCTTTTTATGGTGTTATATTTAATATTATTTAAATCGGATTGAAATATATTTTATTTAGGTTTTGTGTATCATTTTTGTCAGTTATTGCGTTGGTATTTCTTTTTATTTCTATTGATTCGTATATGTCCCTCTTCTTTTTGTTTGGTTCTGTTTTTAAAACTTTGATGTTTTCAAAATCAAATTTATGCTTCTTCTCACTTTCATGTTTTGTGAGCGCAGTGACGTTATTCTTGTCATATCTGTGAGAGCGAATTCTGGATTGAAGCAGTTGACTAGTTTGACCAATATAGACACCTTCACAGTTAATACATCTCGTAAACAACATGTGTTTTTTTAAGTTTTGGAGTTTGTGTTTTTAGCTTTGTGAAATATTTATTTAAAAGGTTGTTGCCTTTGTGGGCCACTGTTATATTATGTTTGGCTAAAAGATTTGTTAATTGTTCGGATAAACCTTTTACATATGGACATATGGACATATGACATATATAAAAGGGACATATATATGGACATATTTAATATGACAAGAACAACGTCACTGCGCTCACAAAACATGAAAGTGAGGAGAAGCATAAATTTGATTTTGAAAACATCAAAGTGTTAAAAACAGAACAAAACAAAAAGAAGAGGAAGATATACGAATCAACAGAAATAAAAAGAAATACCAACTCAATAAATGAAAAAAAAGATACACAAAACCTAAATAAAATATATTTAAATTTGATTTAAATAATAATAAATATAACACCATAAAAAGCTCTTGAAGTCATAACATATCTCCATTTTACGTTTTTCGAAAACACCAATGATACGCTCATATAAAAATAATTATATACTAATGACAGTAAACCATGAGATATCAGATATCAACTTTTATTTGTCAGTTAATTAATGTTTCCTGCCGAAACGTTGATTGCAATGGAAATTAAAATCTAGTTCCACATGCAATATATATTTTATTGAACCTAAACCCAAGAAATACTAAATTTATATTAAATATTAATTTATACGCAGCAAAAAAGAAATTAAAAGTAGCTATAGGCTCTACAGCACTTTGGATAAATTTTTTTGAACGTTGCCTGGTCCTTTAAGGCTTTACGATTTTCTCCTTTAGTAGAGGCAAAGTACTTTATTTATAATAGTTTTTACCTAATAAAGAATATTTATCCAACGTTATCATAGGCGTTTGTGGTTCAATAAGGATATCGGGAGAACCTATTTCTTGCTTTTTTGTAAGTTTCTGTTGATGTAGTTTTCCAGATGTTGCCTAGTTCTTCGCAAACATTTCTTTTGTATTGTGCAAAATCGTTATCTCTATCGTCTCTGCTCTCATCGCTGTCAAATTGCTCTTCTTACTTCTCTTGGTCACCTTTTGTTCCGCTTAAATTACTGAAATCACTTTTATTCATAATATGCTCCAATAATTTTTCAGTAAGAAGACAATTTAAATTAACATTTATTGTCTTAACATCTTATTTTACACACCATCGTTAAAGCCCAATCCGAACTAAAATGTAAGCGGGTATGCGTTTGCTTTACTGACCAAGAAGTGAGGATAATATAGAAGATGCGGCTAAGGCTTGCCAGATTTAGTATTTTTTCAGTAGCGATCGTACGTTGCCACTGTTCATTTAAGTTATTTAGTTTGGATGTAATAAAATATGACAAATGTTTGTTAACACTATCAGTTTACCCTGACCAAGAGGTACTCGTCGTCCCTAAGTTGTCCCATTGAACAGACATTTTTATATTCCCCGTATTATTATTTATTATGGTAATATTAATTTATGCCTAAACATTTTTCAGCTTAAATATCTTTATGGTTACCATTAAAGTGAATATTAAACAAGCTGTCTTAGTATATTTGGTGCCATTTAATTTTAGGTCGACTGGAATGTCCCCCTAACTCTTCTGAAGTTTGCGAAGGCTGTTGCCCCGAAAGAACTTGCCAAAGACGAGTCGTAGCTTGTCTTCCTATTAGAATTTGTTTACGTAACCATATCGCTGTAGATTTGTGTAAACTGGTTTGTAGATGCAATCAAGGATATATTAAAGATGCATTGAGTGACCAATGCGTATTACCGACTGATTGTCCAACAATTCCACTTATAACTCCATCTAATTAATTGTAGAGTAACTAAAATTATAAATGCAAAACTTATTATGCTTAAGTTATATACTACAAATTGACAGTACATGTAGATTCGCAAAAATATGAAAACATATTTGCAAAAATGCGTTAAAATAAAAAATATAAGGTAGGGTTGTTAATTGGTACATAAAGTAAATGTCCACAAGGAAACTAAGTTCTTGTAGCTGGCTGTATACCATGTATCATAAAATTTTTTTGTTAAAATCCTTTATAAAGGGTATATAAATTAAAAAACCCAAACGGGCTATGTCATGAAGACAAAACGTTTTCGGGATCCATATTCCATCATCAGTGTCTAGGTGTACATGTTTTGAGCCACTAAATATCTGAGTAAAAACCTGTTAAAAGTTATATGTTACAATTTAGTTTACATTATTATTTAGTCTTATGTATTAGGATGTTAAAGTTAGCAGTGGATATAATAATATGGCAACGTATGACTCCACATGAAGTTACTGGTACTGAGACGAAGTGTCTAAGATTACTTGATGATAGCAACTGTATCACAAAACATGTACACCTAGACACTGATGATGGAATATGGATTCCGAAAACGTTTTGTCTTCATGACATAGCCAGTTTGGGTTTTTTAATTTATATACCTTTTATAAAGGATTTTAACAAAAATTTTTTATAAAGTAAATGATTTATCTATTTTGTTTCGTCGATACTTAAAATCAAATAAACGCAAACAAATATAGATGCAAGTATAAAAGTAAAGTTTATATGTTGCTTTTTTATTAAAATAATAATAACCCTTTGTTTTTATTAATTTTAATGACATCAAAGCAGGAAAGACCTTATTCTACTTATTCAAGTTCGACTCCTATCGGAGATTGGAAATCATAAATTTGAAACCATAAAAGTACCAGCATCATACTTGAAGTAACAATAATTAATAGCCTAGTAAGGTGACATAATATCTTTTCAAATTCCTTCAAGAAATATATTGTAGGAAATATTAACGGGGGACCATTGTGGTTATTAAAATCACTGCATACATAATAAATTTGTAAAATAAGTTTTATAAAATTAAATAGATGTTAAATCAGTGGATCTGATTATGAACCTCAATAAAACGAGACTTGATCGAGACCAGAGATATAGGTTAAATAGGTAAATAAGTCAAAAGAAAACTTGGTCAATTTTATTGTTAGCCTCGTCGTATTTTACTTCATATATTGTTGTAATGGTGTTCGTGAATTGCGGTCTTAGTCAAAAGTTGTGAGTAGTATAATGCATTAAAGATCTCTATTCTGTTAAATCTATTCTACTCGTTTATTTTCTAGTTATAATGACTGTAAGGCTTTTAACCGTTATCTATATTTTTTTAATTTTGTTGACCCTATATATTTGTTGAGCAAGTATTCTTAAAAAAAAAACAAAAATGTCCTTATTAGAATAAAAAAAAGGGAAAAGAAAAAAACTTAAATACGCTTTTGAGTCGTAATTCCTATCTTAAGTAATCTGTAATATAAGGAAACACAGAATTATTAGAAATCTTAAAATTTAGTTAGAATTTAGTTTAATGCCAAATGAGGCTTCGTAACAATTTAATTTGCCTACCACGTTTGGTGTCACTTGTAACAATATATTATTGCTTATAGAGGGTTGAAAGAAGGAACTGAAAAATTACTGGGCTAGAGATAGAACAAATAAACTGAAACGTTTGCGAGTTGCTGCCAGTGTTTTGGTTGGGGGACTGGGGAAACTAACTACTCAAAAAAAATCAAAAAACTACTTACAGAGATTTTCTTCGCAACAAACACAAGAAGATATTTAAACTATTTAAAATGGACGCCGTTTAAAAAAAATCCTCCTGCTGGTTAGAAAGAGAGGCGTTTCATTTTATCACATCAAATGATCTGGTTGACCCATGGAGACACAAAATGGACAAATCTTGGGGAGGCCAAACATCGAATTGGGCTTCAGATTATCCTGGATGATAACAAAATGTATTCTTCAAATCTCGGCTACTTAATTTTTACTTAAAACCATGTGAACTTCTTAAAACCTTGGAAACGCAATTTTTCAAAACCCTTCGCCTGGAATACAGCATCCAACAAAATGGTAACTAACCAATTCACTAAACAAAGACTGCCAAATAACATTTTGAAATTAAATTCATTTCTTAACTCACCGAATTAAACCAAAAAATTTGCCGGCTTGTTTTCAAACTATCTCCGAAAATGATCTTTACCGCATTTGAGTCAATCTGCCTCCATTCTTTCGACTACTACACTTTACAAATTAACGATGTTACAGAAACGAATAATGAATAACAATAACGAGTTTTAAATCCGGGACTAAACAATGAAACTGACTGTTTTCGCTATCCATTGAAGAGTGATTTATCACCCAAATCATTTTCTTTCTCGCATCACTCTCCCTACCAACCTAAGTGGAAATGTTCATATTTATTTGACACGCAATATTAGATAAAATCAAAATCAAACGAAAAAGAAATTTGTGTTATTATAAACAGACTAAAAATATTTATATTATCAATCTCAGCGATGCAAAAATATTAAGAAATGCTACAACATAAGTAAAATTATTAATAAACAAGAAAATATAAAATGTTATTGTAAGCAATCATATATTTACTGTTTCCGACCTTGTAAGACATATTTAAAAGGAAATAAATGTAAATAAAAATAGTTTATATTTTAATTCGAGTATTAGTATTGCTGGTGCCTTGTCGTAAGTCGCGACCTGACCCGAGCCAATTGTTTTTGGGTTCGGCCTTATAATAAATTAGTAAAAAGTACAATTCATCTCTTTTATGTGAAGATGTTTACAATTTAATTAGGCTAATGTAGCGAACGCCCAACGCAATAATTGGTCAGAAAATTGTAATTTAAAAAGACGTAGCAGATAAACTACAAATTTCGGTGTTTGTAGTCACCACTAAATATTATCACTATACTTAAAGAAGAATGCATATTTAATAATGAATACTTTGCAGAAATGATCATTGGTACACTTTAAACTTGGACTAGAGAGACATCAGTACATTACATCACTAGATCATATTAACAGTTTAAATAATATCTAGAAATCCTGATATTAACATTACTAAAGTGTAAGCGTGGGCTCTATTCTGAAACGTAGAGTAGTTATAAATACATTAGGGCAAGATAAATTAAAAAAAAAAAATATTTCTATTTAATAGTAAAAAAAGGAAAAGAACAAATAGGGACTCTTAAATGACAACCGTAGATAATGTTGGAAAACTGTTTGCTCACATACAATAATTATTTAAATATTTTAACAAAGCTTTTAATATTTTATAATAAACGTTTTGTTGAAACGAAAATAATAAACAAAAAGTGGTCAACGAAAACACCATGGTTTACACTAGAGGCTAAACAAAAATGTCACCAAAAAAAGAAAGCTTTCCTAAAATATAAGTCAGAAAAAACGAATGAATCATATGAAGAATATAAAAGAATTAGAACTGAAACTCATCAATTGGTACAAAAAACAAAAACAGATTACTGGGAAAGATTCACAAAAGGACTAGAGATGGATTTCTATAGACGTACAGAACAGAAACCAGTATGGCGCTTCATAAGACAACAAAGAAGCGAAATGAAAGAACTAGTTGAAATAGAACACATACAAGAGGATACATGGGTGGCCTTCCTGATAGAAATGTTTAAAAAACGAAACGAAGAACCTTTACCAGAAATGCCAAATATAATAACTGAATAAAATACCGAAATCTCCCAAAACAATGTGAAAAAAGGAATAAACAAATTAAAAACAGAAAGTCACCAGGAGAAGATCAAATACCAAATGAACTCTTAAAATATGGAGGTGATCACCTTGTACAACAACTGCAACTTCTTAATAATAAAATAATCATCACAAACAGAATACCAGAAGAATGGAGGAGAGCGATCATGGTAATGTTCTTCAAAAAAGGGTATAAGAAAGACCCCAATAACTATCGAGCAATAAATCTATTAAATACAACACTCAAATTGACAACAAAAATAATAGCGACAAAAATAAATGAACGAATATCTCTGCAACAGGAACAGCAAGGATTTCGGACAGGAAGATCATGCACGGATGCAGTTTTTGTAATAAGACAGATAAAAGAAAAGTCGCTGGAATACAACAAAACAGCATATATGTGACTGATAAATTTGAAGAAAGCATTTGATAGAGTAAGAATTCGGGACGCGATACATTTATTATAAATATGAAAAGGAAATCTCACTGGATTTAGCAAAAACCATTTAGAATAGAAAATATAACATAGCTATGGTAAGATGTAAAGGAAAACTATCGCAACCTATCAAATATAAAAATGGCATTAAATAAGGAGATTTGCTGGGCCCATTAATATTTAATCTGATAATGGATAAAATCATAAAGAACGTTAAAAAAAGAAGAAAATATAGAATGGGAGAAAGGGCAATAAGGATAATATGCTAGACAGAGGACGCCATAATAACAGCCGAAAATGAAGATGACCTACAAAGATTAATTAACAAATTCGAATAACTTATATACAACATGGAGATCTCAACAGAGAAAACTAAAATGGTAGTGATATCAGCAGAACCGAGACGATGTATACTAGTCGTAAATAACAAAATAATAGAACAAGTGATCGTGATCGAAACTTAATACTTGGGAATAAAACTGTCAAGCTACGGAAAAGTGGAGGAAGAAGTAAAAAACAAGTGAATAAGGCAAATAGAGCAGCAGGATATCTCAACAACACAATCTGGAGAAACAAATACTTCACAACGGAAACGAAAACCAGGATATATAAATCAACAATAAGACCGATAATAACATACACAGCGGAAACAAGAGCAGATACGGTAAAAACACAAGGACTACTAGAAACAACAGAAATTAAAGTCTTACGAAAAATAACAAACCAAACTCTAAGAGACAGAGTAAGAAGTGAGGAAATACGAGCGAGATGTAGTATAGAGGAAATAAACGCGTGGACCAAAAGAAGAAAAGTGGAACGGAATCAACGCATCGAAAGAATAACAGAAAATAGAATAGTACGAATAGCAAGAGACAAATCGCCAAATGGAAGAAGATCATTGGGACGACCGAGGAAAAGATGGTCGAACAATGTGAATTGAGGCTAAAAGCCTAAGTAAAAAAGGCATTAAGCCTATTTATAAAGTAGGAAGAAGAAGATGAAGAACACAACTTTTGTTCTTCGCGCTAAATTATTCTCATAAAATACAGAATAAAATTCATTGGACAAAGATTTCTTGATATAGGCACTTTACAGATGGTTTTTGGAACTACATTGAAGTAAGCGTTACCTAAATATCTCTCTACATTTTAGTCTTTTAGGCGTAAACACTCTTCACGTAAGGATTTGTGGAAGAGTCACACCGAGCCGCAATCCCTCATGTCTTATCATACTGCTCATTCATGGGTCTATCTGATATACCAGCACATTCTACTTTATGTGATAGATTAATTTAAAATTTAAAACTACTTAAACCATCAACAACTAGATAATTTCGCAGTGTATTGAATGCAACTCGACAGCCTAAACCGCTTGGCTCTCTGCCCGACTATTAAAATTTTTATAACCTATAGTATACAATTAGTCATTTAAAACAATAATTAATTTATAGAATGCACCGGAAATTTGACAGAAGTATGCGATAACTGTTGTCCAACTCGATATTGTGGTTCAAAATTTCTACCCTGTCGACATCCCAGCCGTTGTTTGGACTTACCGTGCAGATGTCTATGTGCTTCAAACTATCGAAGGGATTTGAGTACTGGAAGATGTGTACTGGCAATAGATTGTCCCTTAGTGTAAACTTCTTCCGCTGATGTCATACCTAACTTTTTGGGTGTAACCTGCGTATTCTACTACATAGTTTAGTTCTTAGTTAAATTGCTATGTTAATATATAAGAAATCTTGTTTAGGTATGATTGGATACATAATGTAAACTAAACAATGTATTACTTTATTATTAATAAGTTACATAATTACAATTGGTCTCGTAATGATATTATTAGCTCTCTGATATTAAGTCTAAAGATCTCTCATTTCTCTAAATATTTATTATTGTGGAAATACCGTTTAGATAGGTAGTGATGATGGACCAAATTTATTTAAACATTCGTGTGGATCTTGCTATTAAAAAGAAGTAGAAAACTCGAAGATCTTGGGAAATAGTAAATCATTTCCTGCTCTACTGTTGAACGCAAGATTGAACCTGCTCATATCGCCATATTTAATCAACAGTGGTGGTAACTGAGCATAATTATATTGTTTAATACAGAAAGTCACTCTGAACAAATATGTTTGAGGTAGTGTGTAGAACACTGTTAGAGCTTTTAACAGGTTGAAGTAGTCAGAGAACGTCAGCGCAGAAGGGAAACAGACAAACTTAACAGGTGGGGAGAAATGACAGATGCCGCGAAAATTTGAAAATGGTGATACTGTTCTGAAAATTGAATATATACGAATATAAAAGCTTAATAACTTGAGTGATTATAAAATAAACCAATTAATAATAATTTTGAAAAATAGATGCCAAAGTTCATTTTGAATAAAAATAATGTTAAACAACGAATAAAATGTCAGGACAATCTCTAGAAAAAGTACAAAGGAATTGGCAGCACTCCCTCCGTCCATGATCTAAATGAAAATAGTGATTTTGAAAATTATATGTTGTTTTATATAAAATAATGTAATCAAACTAGTGATTTTGCTAAATCAATACAGCATTTACGTGTTGAAGAATGCGACACACCAACATGAAATGTGCAACAGTTTGTCATTTTAGATATTCTACTCATTTAAACAACAAGAAGGAATCACATGCTGTCTGGCATGAGGAGATAAGATTATTCTCAGTTGTAAACACGTTCTTATAAACAAAAACAATTGAGAGTTAAGATAAATAACAACTAACCTGTCTGAGAAAGATAGGATGATCTCAGCTTCTTCTTCTTAGAGTGTCGTCTCTCTACGGAGGTTGGCAATCATAATGGGTATTTTTATTTTTGAACTTGCTGCTTTAAACAAATCGGCCAACAAATCTTCTTCCTGGAATCTTTCCCCATATTATAAGTCTCAAAATTTCATATTTTGGCCCCCTCATCATGTGGCCTAGTTATTCCAGTTTTCTAGTTTGTATAGTGGTGATTAGTTCTGTTTCTTTACCAATCCTCTCCAGTACTTCTTTATTTGTAATTATATTAGTTCATGATATTTTTAATTCTCTACGGTATAACCAGAGTTCGAAAGCCTTGATTCTTTTTAAATTGCATTATTTTAATGTCCAAGTCTCAGCTTCATATAATAATATTGAAAATATATAACAGCGAATGGCCTGTAGTCTGATTTCTTAATTTAGATTTTTGCACATTAGGAGTGGCTTTATTTGTATAAATTCTGATCTGACAATGTCTATTCGCCTGTTTATTTCCGCAGTGTGATCATTGGTTTCATTAATCAAACTCTAAAAAATATGAAATAACAAAGAAAAATTCCTAAAAAACGGAGCGAAAACAGTGGAGAAAACCTGACATTTACTTTTTGTGTAACATGAATGAATGCCAAATTTCAATATTCACTAAGATAGTCAATATTACTACGCCTATTCATAGTTGAAGGCTATTTGAGAATTTAAGACATCTCAAGGAAAGTTCTTTTGAAATAATTATTTTAAGTAACTAAAATCTCTGTACACTCAAAATCAGTCCTGTGGTCTGTTGACAAAACGTGTGTGGATAAGGCACAGGTGTGTTTAGAAAAATATAACTTCGATTAGAAATTCGGCGTCCTTTTAAGGAATGTCCAGTTTGTTCAATGTAGGACAATTTACAATCCCGACAAGGGTTTTATAGACTACATTGGGAGTCTTAGTGTTGGAGAATATCTTTCCTATGGACCTGAAATTCTTTTTTCAAATCTTGACAGGCCCAATCCGGAGAAGCTTTGAAATGTTGTAAGTGAACTGTGGAAAAAAACGGTAAAAAGCAATAAATTTTAGATATAGTGGAAAAACTCTGTGATACAGCTCCTGGTGGATCATTTGAATGTAATAATAAAGCATGTGATTCTACAACATCAGCTAAAGGTGGTAAATGTCTCTGATATAAAAAATACTTATTATTATTATTATCCCGCGGTGAGTACAAGATTTCCGCGATTAGTACAATTTAACCTAAAGCTAAGATTAATACTGGTACAAGAATTAATATTAAACTAAAAACAGTCTTCTGGGTTGAACCGCATCGATTATCATTGCGCCGAGCTTTCGACATCCTCTTTGATGTCTTCTTCGGGACTACAACTAAATTGTTTACTAGTTTCTAGTACCTTTATCGACTGTGTTCGAATTTTACTATGAAGATAAAATATTAGAGATATATATATTAGAAATTTTAGAGATATTAATAGAGCAAAAACAGCAGATGATGATTAGAACTGCGTAATATTCCTAAAAACTAAAAGTTATGTACGATATAGTTTCGACTAAAAAAAGAATTGTATTTTTTAATTTTGTCATCTTAAAAATAAGTAACAAATTTTATAGATTGTTGGACTCTCCCTCTCTACCATATTAAAGTCTCATTTCTTTATAGACTGTCCTGTTAATACTACAATAAATTGCCATCCATGTTGCCCTGAGAGAAATTGTGATAGAAGACCTGCAGCTTGCCGACCTACCAGAATTTGTTTAGAGGTTGAAAATTGCAAATGTAGATGTGAAGTGGGATATTTAAGAGATTATATCAGTAGAAGATGTGTACTACCAATTGATTGTCCAAAAATTTAAAGGCCCCATTAACATATAAGACTGATCGTATGGATGTCCTTGATCGAACCATTTGGTTTTATAAAATATATTAAACTATGATTAGTAAATAAAGATATATACATTAGTAAATAAATATTGTTGTAATATCTGTAAACAATTAGAATATACATTTCAAGTTCAACAATTAAATAACATTAGCCAGAGACCATTAAATTGCCATGGAACTGAAATTTTAAAAAAGGCACTCTGTGAAACAACTGTAGTGATAATAAATTGTAATATATTTGGAAAGTTAGAAGACAAAAGTTGTCAGTGTTTTATTCTAAAATTTACTGGAATAGTTTTATATTTAAAATTCACTTAAATGTAATAACAAAAAAGCTATCACACATAGAGCCACTGAGTAAGAGATACAGAGAAATGGCGAGAAAAACTGTAATAATTAATTATTCAAGAGAAAATGCAGTAGAGCATAAAACAAAACAATTAAATTGAAAATAACCAACTGTCTAAGAAGTAGTAGATAATTATGTACGGTAGAAAATAAATCCTAGAGTCAGTGCACCAAAAGACGTAAGGAAATAAATAAAAAAATAACGCCCTTTAGCCCAATCCTTGTTTGTTTTATTTACTTGGCTTTACATTTTGTCATAGGAATTTTATTTATGTAAAAGTTATTAAGGTAGCTGCTTTAATAATTATTATAATAACGAAAAAAATGCAATATGATTGTGATTACAAATAAATTGTTAATCGATTGAAACTATTAAGGAAACAATATTTAGCAAATCATAAATTTTATCTTATACAAAGGTGAGCAAATACCATTTAAGTATGGTGTATTAATTGCAGCTAGGCTAGAAAAATAGTGATTGAGCCTCTTGGTGGGTAGAAAACGCGAAAGAACGGTCGGTGTCTACACTCAACCGGAGATGTTGACAGTACCCTGTTTCGTTTCGATGTCTTGACGTTGGGTTTGCTATTCGTTGTTCATAGGGCCAAAAATCCCTAATCCGGTGGTCCCATCCAAGGCATTTAGAAGTGATGGGCGTGCCACCATAAATTCAAGTTATGAATATACATACACAATAGTATGAAAATGCTTTTTTAAAAAGAATTTACAAATATGAAGGCAATTTTAAAAGTAGTTAAAAAATATAATTAAATCCGATCATAATGTGTTAAAAATGAATACTAAATATATAATATCAAAATAAGAGGTAGAGTATGAAAATGAACTATTTAAATAAATACTAAATGCGTTGCCAAATAAATTAAGTAACATTTTCGGCTACGTGCTCTTTATTGGTATACCATAAACTTAAACTGTACTTAACTTTTTGTTTGTTTATAGAATGCCCCGTTAATTCTACAGAAGTATGTGATGGTGGGTGTTGTCCAGAAAGAACTTGCGATAGAAGAGTTGTAACCTGCACACCTCCTAGAATTTGTAACAAACTAAATATATTTCTATGCAGGTGCATGTGTAATTTGGGATATTATAGAGATTCTATTAGTGAAAAATGTGTACTACCAAGAGATTGTCCAAAGATCAAACAAGTTTAAAAATCCATATAATTAATATTTTGGCTATGGCTAAGGAATCCATTTGATTTATAATATTGTATTATGATATCAGTAAACGAATAACTAAATATTAGTGTTTGACAATAATAACCCTGAAAGGTGTAGTCAGAAACCAAAACAACTTTTCAAGACCCTTCCTTTGTAAAAATGGAGTGAGACGGGGATGTGGACTGTGTCCGCGTCGCTTCTTTAATATTGCACTAGAGAAAGTAATTCGAGAGTGCCATATTAATACGAATCTTTAATAAATCTGTACAAGTGGTCGGATATGCAGATGACATAGACATTATTGCTAGGTCCACAGAATCTCTGATCAAAGCATTTCGATCACTAAGGGCGTCTGCACTGAGAATGGGATTAAAAATAAACGCACAGAAAACCAAGTGTATATATATTGTACTAGATCAGGCAACCAGATACCTAGACTATTAATTGATGATCTGGAACTGGTAGGTGTGGACACCTTCGTCTACCTGGGCTCGCTGCTGACCAAAGACAACAATGTTAGCAAAGAAATTAAAAAAATAATAGTGCTTGCCAATAAGTGCCATTATGGCTTGAGGAAACAGATGGCCCCAAAACTACCCAAAAAAATTAAAGTTACCATATATAAAACACTAATAAGACCAGTGTTAACATACGGGTCAGAAACGTGGTCACTTACACAGAACGATCAAGATTTGCTTCAACGTTTCGAAAGAAAAATTCTAAGGAAAGTATATGGAGAAGTCCAAGAACAGGGTTTGTCGCGTAGGCGCTACAACTTTGAGTTATACAGAAGTTTTGGAGAACCTGATGTTATAAAATGTATTAAATTAGCACACCTTCCATAGATAGGACATGAAAGTGGGCGAGATAAAGATGCAACGATCACAAAAATTTTCGACCGAAGAAGACCAGTGAGAAGACAAGCCAGAGGAACACCAAAACTTAAGTATCAAGATAACATAGAGAATAATCTAAAATCCATCGGAGTTAAAGCATGGAGAAGAGTTGCCAGAGCCAGGGACGAATGGAAGATTGTTCTGAAGAAGGCTTTGGCTCATAATGAGCTGTAATGCCACTGATGATGATGACACATGAAAAAAACTCTTTCTATGATCTATTTCAAAGTTCTTAACGTATTCATAATCACGATATGTGAAATAAATAGATACATGCTTGTTGTAAAAACAACCTGTTTATAATATTGTAATCGTAGTATAGTTATTTTATCAACTTGTACCCGCAACTCGTCAGCTCTTGTGTTAACATGCGTACGACAGGCTCCCTGCATTAGAAACTCCCTCCTGCCCGCGTTATATAACTTATGACAGTCTTAGTGTAAATTTGCCACTCGGCAAGTAAGGACCGGGTGTGTTGGTGTTGTCTAAAAGTGCGTCAGCCACGTATGCGCTAACGGGAGCCGGTGTTTTGTGTTAAAACGTATACAGTTGGTTTCTCTCAATTTTATCATTTTATGTATCTCTGTTACTGCTTCCTAGCACTCACTGTAAAGCTAATATTTGTATAACTCTTTTTATAACTATCAGAATTGCGATAATTGTGAATGTTGAACCAGCTCTTAAGTTCACTGTAAATTAATCGAAGGATAAATACATCTTAAGTGTTTTATTGCTTTAGTGGTCTTTGATAAATATTTTGAAGCAATCAGGTGTTCAACTACGCCTCTCTTAAAGGTGGACAGTTTGGTAATAAAGTTGCCCTCTCCAATGCTTTTTATTCATGACAGAACTGAGTCTATTAAACAAAATAGATCAATAATTTATTATATTCGAAATGTATCTACTCAATAACAGTCTCTATATAGTTATTAACGGCTAGAAAATGTCCAGGATATGACGGTTTTCTTCTCAGAATTCTTTATATATGGATGGATTTTAAAATCTACCTTATGGCAATATGTCCTTCTTTTCTGGGGGTATTTACCACATTAACTTGTAGGTGGAAAAAGTTTATCAACAACAAGCCATGGTAGTCACTAGAACAGTTAATTTAAGAAAAAAATGTAGTTTAAAGTTTGTTCTAAAAGTCGATATTTTTGTAAGATATTCGTGACAGAAAGTTCACAAATAACATGTTATAAAAGAATGTTTTAAACGATTTTTCGCGAATAACTCCAAAAATTTAGATTTTGTCGGAAAAACTCTATATTTATGTAAAATGAAGCTTATAAAACAAAGTTATTCGTTTTTATTATTACCATATACTTAATATTTTACTTAATACTTACTTAATACAAAGTTATGGCTGCTCGAAAGTAGACTACAGATCAAATACAAAAATCCAAAAGTATTATTTTGAATAAGCAAAAATTGTTGAGTTTTTCATGGAAAACTTAAAGAAACTTTTTTTAACCGCTTAACACTTCATCTCGAGTATGCTCGGCGAAACAATTTTTAACAAAAATTATTAACCCGAGATATCTCGCGCTGAATGTTGACTGAACAGCTAAACAGTAGCAAACCGTTTAAAATCGTTTTAAATAGTGGCATAAAATATATTAAAACGTGTCTGTTTTGTTGTTATACATTTTGTTGTCCCTGTATTATACATGATGGTGGGGAAACTTGCTGTGCCAAGCCACTATCTACCATGCTAAGCGCAGTGGTACGGATAGCTAACGACCCGTTCACACATGAGAATTCGTTTTACTGGTTCCTTTTTAACGTATACGTCATAAATTTATGCTCTGTACACATAGGCACCGTATAACGTTCAACGGATCCGTCATTACTGGATGCGATGTGAACAGAAAACTCGCAGTGTATACGCCGCTATTCTACAAGGATGGACGCTGTCGTGTTGTATTGGTACTACCGTCGGAGAAGGAAGATTTGACGTTATTGGCAGCATCCACTTATGGACCAAAGATCTAGAGATAGTGCTTACAATTTACTTATGAGTCAGTTACGAGGTGATGAATCGAAATTTTACAATTACTTTTGTATGTCAACGTCTACTTTTGATGAACTTCTTAAACTATTGGAAAAGGATTTAAAAAAACAATATACTCGATGGAGAAAAAGTATCTGCCCAGAAAAAAAAGTAGCGATATTTTTAAGGTACATACTTTTATTTTAATGTATGGCTTTCAAACGAAGCACATTTTTATTTGTCAGGCCATGTAAATCGTCGCACAAATCGATTTTTGGGCTTTGCCAGACCAGATGAAGTTCAAGAAGTTCCTTTACATAGCGAAAAAGTGAGTGTCTGGTGTGCAGTTTCGGGACACGGAATCATTGGTCCATACTTTATCGAAGAAAATGGTAGGCAAGTCATACTTAATAAACAGAGGTACATACAAATTTTAACATGCTTTATCCCTGATCTACGTCAATTTTATCAGGCACGTAATTTGGCATTTCGAGACCAATTTTTCTAGCAGGATGGGGCAAATTGACATATTCATCTTGCCATACTGCTGTCGCAGTTCGTCAATTTTTTCAGGCACATTTTCCAAACAAATTCATTTCACGATTTACTGAATTCCCCTATCCTGCACATTCTCCAGACTTAACATCTCCAGACGCATACATTTGGGGCATGGCTAAAACTGCCGTTTTTAAACGGGCACCACAAACCATCAATGAGTTTAAAGATGCCGTTAGAGCCTTCTTCGCGGACTTGAGACAACCTTTATTCCATAACATTACGAGAAATCTGAAATATCGATATGAAGTCTATCTTGAGAGAGGAGGAGCTCATTTAGAACATGTTATGAAGTGTCAATAATATGTATTTTTTTAAATACATATATATTTAGTTAATAAAATAATTACAAGTTCGGTACTGTTTATTTTGGGCTATACTGTATATGCCTTTCTCGAGTAATATATTTTAAGCAAGCAATTTTATTTAACCCAGCCTGTGAGACTTGGAATAACATTCAGGTGCATCAATTTATTAGAGCGAGATGTATTAATTCGTGTAAACAGGAACCACTCCACCGCGCTTTAATGCTACAGACTCCACCTTTCGCCTCTATAGCACTCTGATGCACGATAGGGGTACAACTATCAGCCAAATTTCCTTTTTTGGTATCTCATATAACAGATATAATGGGCTTTGTCTCAAAAGTTTATCACTCTGTATATATTAACTGATGATACTTTCTATAGAGCTAAAAATTTACGCATTTAAATAGCAAATATATGCAGACAATTGACTTAGGTGCTATTATTATGCTCTAAAGTACCATATTAAATATAATATTTATTTACAGATTGCGCTGCTAACAGTACACAAGTATGCGGAGACTGTTCCCCAGAAAAACATTGCGAACCAATACACGTACACAAACGTGCTTGTTTGGCATGTTTTTGCAGATGTAACAAAGGATATTTAAAAGATGGTAGAAGATGTGTACTACCCATGGATTGTCCTAAAAAATAACATTCGAATATATTAATATGAAATAATTTTTATTTATGGTTAAGTACCATTTAACTTGCAAAAATGTAAAACTGTTATTCTTAATAAACTAACATAATAAAAAATAAAAATAAAAATAAAAAATAAAAACGTTTATTGCCTTAAAAAATATATTTACATGTCAAACTTAAAAAATTTTTGCCTTCTTTCTTCGGCGTACCGCTTTTGCACCGCCAGCGTTTGTTGTTTCTTCCTCTCGGCTCCTGGATTTTTCTTGGTGGTGTCCTCGTCTGCTTCTGTAGGTACTTGTATCGACAAACGTACCTACTTCCCTGCATGCCTGGTTTTCTAGACCCTGATCAGGTGGTCGATCAGTCTATGGGTGGATCTAAATATCCTCTGGATCCTGTTCTTCTCGAGGATATCCCTGGTCTTACGTAGTCTTCGTGTGGCCTGATTGAAGAACCACCTGGTTCTGTTCTCGGCCACCTCCCTTAGTGGCGTGTATTCTAATCTGTTCCTAATCGTCGCGTTGGTAACTCTATCCTCCCATGATGCTCCGTCGATGATTCGGTAGCATGATGTTTCAGTAGGTTCTAACTTTTTCCAGTGTGATTCAGCTCCACACTGGTACTGCATACAGAATCACCGACCTAACATATGCTTGGTAGAGCTGAATTTTCTTCGCCTTCGAAAGTGGACTGGACCTAAAAATGCAAGGAAATATTAGTTTTTTAGCTGTATTAGCTTTTACCTCTGTTTTTTGTGTATGCACCCGGAAGTTGAGTCTTCTGTCGAGGTGGACTCCTAAATATTTGACCGTCTCCGTTTCCTGAATTCTGTTGCCTCCTACTGTGATCTCGTTCCGTGGTGGTCGTTTGTCCTGGGTGAATATGATGAACTGCGTCTTTTCGGCGTTGATCTTGATTTTCCATTTTTCGGTGTAGTCCGTGATTTTTTCCAGGTGGTTCTCCATGTCATCTATGATTCTTCTTTCGTCTTTTCCGGATGCGTTCACTGCTGTGTCGCCTGCATACAGGTCTGTAGAAGTCCTTGGGTCTGTTGGAAGGTCTGAAACAAAAATGTTATATAATATAGATGATAAATTGCTGCCCTGAGGCATTCATTCCTGGATTTCTTGGATCGTCGACATCTTTTGATCAGCTGAAACTTGGAATGTTCTATTGGATAGATACATGTCGCAGATGTTGATGAGGTAGTGTAGAAGTCTAGCGTTGTCCATCTTGAAGATTAGTGCCTTCTTCAAAACCGTGTAGTATGCTTTCTCTATGTCCAGTATGGCTAATCCTGTCTTCTGTTTCCTGTTGAATTTTATCTTCGTGTCGCTGATAATCCTTGCTAGTTGAAGTTCACAGTTTCTTCCTTTTCTAAATCCGAACTGGTCTTCTTGGATAATTCTTCTTCTTTCTGTGTGCTTCAACAGTCTCTTGTAGATGATTTTTTCCAAAATTTTTCCCCTCGTTTTCAGGAGTGATATGGGCCTGTAGCTTTCCGGTCTTCTTCCATCTTTCCTTGGCTTCAGAAGAGGTATGATCTTGGCGTGTTTCCAGTTGTTCGGAAAATGTCCTTTTTCCAGGCAGTATTTGAAGATATAGTACAGCTGTACTATGATCAGTTTATATATGTGGCTTTTCATTACATCGATTAGTGTATCGTTTTAAAAAGCGGATTTGATTGGTTGCAAAAAAAAAACTGCGAAAAGAAATGAAAATGATAATTGTACAAAGAAAAAACTCTCGTTCGCTTAGAATATCTAAATTATGTAATTTATATTTTCTTTCCTTAACAGAGTAAATTTTTAACATTAACACATACATGTTGAAAAATAAGCGATCAAGATAAGATAAAGTACCATAAAACCAGTACTAGATTTTATCCCTTATGCCTTTGAGACTACAGAAAGATAAAATCAAGGAGAGTAAAATATGTAGAAACTGTGGCCATTCTTGGGGAAATTTGCATGAGAATTGAATATTCTTTTGTAAAAAAACTCTTTTTTTGTAAAAAAAATAGTCTCCTTTTGCCATTTTATGAATGGATAGTACTGATTCTATTTTTAAAAATTTTGACATAAATGCTACTGGTGCCCTAAGAGTAATAATTATGACCTAAACAAGTAATCTTCTCCTTCATTTGACTTGAAAGTTTGTTAGTTTTTACGATGAGGAACCTTTAAAAAAAGACTTAACGGCAGGTCGTGAAAACGAAAAACTTTACATCGGAAAAGTTGCGAAAAATATGAAAAATTTGATTCTCAGAAAAGCGAACCCGGTTCAACTCCAAATTTGCTTTGTTTTTTTGCATATCTCATAAGACATTTTCACATTAAAATCTGGCAGCATATAATAAATTACATTTAACATATTTTAAATAGCTATAAAGATTATAACAAAAACAAACAACAGACAATAGAAGTTAAAGGGCAAATTCATTTGACTTAAACAGTTTTAGAAAATTTAGTTATATCTAAAAAACTAAATACATATACCGACAAGAACTTAAGATGGTTACTGTTAAGTTCTTGAACGCAATTTATACTTCATTTTTTTTTAATTATGGTTAACAAGCCTGAATCATTCCAAAGTTATTATCAAAAAAATTGCAAACGCTCAAAGATAACTGAAAAATCCTATGTTTTATATAAAACTAAAATATGAAAAAAAAAACAAATAAAATACATAAGGCACAATAAAAAAATAAAGTACAAAACAAAGGGTAAAACTTAAATACAGTAGAGGCGCGATAATCCGAGAGTCGGAATCGAAGGGGTGTCAGATAATATAATATCACGGATTACCAAAGGTTAATTTTTAAAGTTAATTTGACTTTTAAGACTATTTGAGGATATTACTTTAGGCTAATTACTTTAGTCGTCAGAGACAAAAATACCACAAAAAATTCACAGATGCATCCTTAATTGATGTGATGCCTGCATCAGTTTGGCTGATTATATTAATCAGTAGGCGCTTTTTGTAATGTGCTTTTAATGTTTTAATAACAACTTGATCCATCGGCAAAAATCAGTAAAGTTGTATTTTCCGGCAAATACAAAACCTCTTTGTAACCAGCCTTTATATATTAAGCCATCCTGATTCCTTATTATTCCATGTGCTGGTGTTTTGAATCATTATCTAATAACTAAACTCTCTTTAATGGCTTTTTTTTCTTTTTTAAATTTTTTTTAATTTGTGTAGAAAATAGAAAGCCAATCTTATAAACTAGTTTTGTAATCCGTGCCCGGCTTTGGCTTTGATACGTCGCATCGCACCGCTGGAATATATTCCACTTGGAATATGTTTTAAATGCCTGGGGAGACTTTGGTTTATCCAATATTAAGAGTTTCAATATATGGCTTCCAGCCGCATTGACACACCCTATTAATATGATAAGGTGTTCTTTCTAAAATTTTCTTCTTCATCCATCACAGAGGTTTTTGTTAGGACTTTAGGCTGCCAGTTCAAGCCCATTTTATCGGCAATATACAGTTTTTAGCACTTTTTTCCGCTCGTCTGCAAGGAAATAATACCTTACAGTTTTTTAAAGTTTTCAATTCTTTATTTAAACCCAACGTAGAGCTTCCTCGACTTAAAGGTATTTGTAGCTTTTCATATTTTTCTATTTATGGATAAAAGATGAAATTTTTAATACAAAAATAAAAAAATTATAAGAAAAAACATTGGCGTTGTTGTGGCAATGGAATGGAGACAAATTACAGATTTACAAAATCAGCACCAAAAAAATCAAGTAATAGCGCAAAAACAGTAAGAGATACCGTTTCTTAATATATTTAAAAAAATTTCGAAACTTGCGTTATGTTTATGTTTATTCGAATACTCATTAGATGTAATATTCCATAAACAAGACTGCTCTTGATAAATTTCTATAGACTGCGTCCAAAAATGTCGTCATCATCATCATCACTGGCTCGACAACCCTTTTTGGGTCTTGGCCTGTTCCAGGATTCTTCTCCATTCTGATCTGTTTCGTGCTTTTTTTCTCCAGTTTTTTATTTTTAAGGTTGTTATATCATTTTCTATTTGTTCTAAGTATCTCAGTTTCGGTCTTCCTCTTGTTATTTTTCCTACTGGCATCTGTTTGAATATTTTGTTTGGTATTTCGCCTTCTTCCATTCTTTCTACATGTCCTATCCAACGCAGCCGTCCTATTTTAATGAATGTGATAATATCCGGATCCTGGTATATTTTGTATAGTTCAGAGTTGTATCGTCTTCGCCATATTCCGTTTTCTTTTGTGCCCTTATATATGTGTCGCAAGATTTTTCTTTCGAAGGTGGCTAACAACGTTTCCTCTCTTTTAGTGAGTGTCCAGGTTTCTGAGCCATAATATTATGTGAGTACCGGTCTTATTAGAGTTTTATATATTTGGCATTTTGTCTTTCTTGCGACGTTATCTGATCTTAAGTGTCTAATTAAGCCATGGTAACATTTATTTGCAATAAATATTCGCCTCTTCACTTCCTCCGTAACGTTATTATCAGACGTGACTAGGGATCCCAAGTATATAAAGTTTTTTACCCCCTCTATGTTGTATTCTCCTATTGTTATATTTTGTGGCTGCCTTATTTCTGCGTTTTTACTTACCTGCATATATTTTGTTTTGTTCTGATTGATTTTAAGACCACTATTTTGTGCAGCTCGTTCTATGAGGTTGTATGCCTCTATCATTTCTCTTCTTGATCTTGCGAATATGTCAACATTATCTGCAAATGCTAGTATTTGCACGCTTTTATTAATGATTGTTCCTCGTGTATTGACTGTTGTGTCCCTCAGTATTTTCTCGAGTACGATGTTGAACAAGATGCATGATAGAGCGTCTCCCTGGCGTAGTCCCTTTTTCACATCTATTGTTTCCGTTAATTCATTTTGTATCCGGATTCTACTTTCTACTTTTAGAGATTCTTTTATCAGTTCTATTAGTTGTGTTGGTATATTAAATTCTTTCATTGCTTTTATTAAGAATTCTTGGTTTATATTGTCATATGCGCTTTCAAAGTCTATGAAGAGATGATGTGTTTCGATGTTGTATTCACTTGTTTTTTCGAGGATCTGTCGCAGAACAAATATCTGGTCTATTGTTGACTTCTGTCTACAGAAGCCACTTAGGTATTTGCCAACTATTTTTTTAGCGTGTGGTCTAAGTCTTTCATAAATGACATTGGACATTATTTTGTATGCTGCATTCAACAGCGTGATTCCACGGTAGTTTCCACATTCTAACTGATTTCCTTTTTTATGTAATGGTACAATAATACCGCTATTCCACTCCGTTGGTAGCTGTTTATTCGACCATATCTTTGTTATCAATTCATGTATTGTTTTTTGTAGTGCGTCTCCTCCTTCCTTTAGTAACTCCGATGCTATTTGGTCCGATCCCGGTGCTTTACTGTTCTTTAATTTTTCTACTGCTGCTCTAATCTCGGCTATTGTTGGTGGAGTCTTTTCTCTGTTATCTGCTTGGTCTAATGGTATGTCAGGGGTCGTCTCTCTCTGATCTCCTTTAAACTTTTCCGTAAAATGTTCTGTCCATCTACTTAGTATCTCTTGCTGTTCTGTCAATATATTACCTTCCTTATCTCTACACATCGTTGTTCTCGGTTTGAAGTCTTTTCTGCTTTTGTTTAGTCTCTGATAAAATTTTCTTGTCTCTGTTGATTTACTTAGTTCTTGTAGTTCTTGAAGTTCTTTGTTCATATATTCTTTTATATATTTTGTTCCAAAAATGTCGTATTATTTTTAAATATCACTATATTATAGATTCTTGAAATAACAAAATGCAATTAGTGTAAAAGAAAGATTAACTGTTACGTTAAGATATTTGGCAACAGGACATTCATATGACAATATTCGAGAACATAAAATTTATGTTTATACAATACGACATTAAAATAATATTTTGCCAAACAAAACGTTTTACTTTTTTACTGAAAATGGTACTTTAACAAGAATAATTAAATAAAACAAAATACGTGACAAATTAAATAAATTGTCATTCGGTTAAATTGGGTTTGTCATTATTATTATAATTTCTAATATTTTATGGTACTGCATTACTTCTCACCGAAATCGAATCACCAAATCATTAATTCAACCAAGCTAACCAACCGATTGTTAAGCATGTCATATTTCCCGTAGGATTCAAACCATCGTACGACAGGTTGAACTACAACACCACACACGTTACGATTATCGTTCAACCGGTCGTAATATCGATCGTATCGTCTGTGAGCCTATTAAGTTGCAGATTAATTTCCTTTTAAAGTATTTTTTACTTACCGTTCTGGTTAAAATAGAAAAATTAAAAAAACTAAAGAAATGAAAATTAATTATAATAAGAAATATAGTAAATTCCCCACTTTAAAATAGAAATTTTTATTTAACAGAAATAAATTTTTTTAATTACATGGCCACTTCAACTTCAATTAATATACTAATTCAATTAAAAATTCTATAGGTTTCTTTCACCCCCACAACTTTTTAAGTCATAACTGGTGTGATGCATTATTATTATGCTGCAAAGTATAACATATTAAATACATTATTTATTTACAGATTGCGCTACTAACACTACAGAAGTATGTGGAGACTGTTCCCCAGAAAAACGTTGCGACTCAAGTCATATACAAAAGCGAACTTGTTTAATATGTCTTTGCAGATGTAACAAAGGATATTTAAAAGATTTTGGGAGTGGAAGATGTTTACTACCCAAGGATTGTCCCAAATAGTAACATTTAATTAGATCAGTATGATATAATTGTTGGTTATACTTACAAAAGTAAAATTTGACTTGGAATGTAAATCTGTTATAGTTAATAAACTAGCATCTGATTATTACAGTCTATATAATTATGTGGACCAAATTTTTATCACTAATATAATCTTCAGAAGCAATCACGATCATTGATTTAGAGAAAGAATTTGATGGGGTTGCTAAAGATAAACTACGAAACGCACTGAAAATGATAAATTATACACAAAGCTAAACTTTAATAATTAAATAGAAGTATTCTATTAGCATATTTAAATTATTTAATTACGTTAATACAAAAAATTAATTCAAATAATTCGCCTCTGAGAGTAAGTCTCAGTAAAGCAAATACTATCACAAATAGATAAAGAAAATAAAGAACAACGAAGAAAACGCAGTAAAAACAAAAAATACCCTAAAATCAGTTAATGAATTCCTGTACATGCAAAGATTTACAGAAGAATAGACAACAGGCAGCAATCGAAGTTTTTACCTCGAACCAAGCCCACTACTAAGTACAGATTCCATGGGAAACCGGTCCTTTTCAGATTGTTGGCCTTTTATTTGTTTTGGTAAAATGCGTGGAGGATACCTGTGGCTATATCCTCTCCTAGGATCAGGTATGGTTGTGCAATGAGATTGGGAAACCACAGAAAACCAATCTCCCCCTGTCTTTGTGATTTGAATTCGACTCTTAAGGAGTGTGTGTGGTGCTCACTGTTTGATATGTAGTGTTTATTAATGTGGTATGTTAATATAGTTATTGGATGTGTGTTGATGGCTTTCTCTCTATCTCTCTATGTTTATGAATGTGAGCTAGGTGGAGGTAAAGTGTATATATGTGTGAATAGTAAGTGTGTATTTGAATGATGTGTGTGGGTTATGGTATGTGTATATCGGTGTGCATGTAGGTGTAGTGTTGTATGTTTATGTACGGAGTTGGGTGAAGGTTTGGTTTATTAGGTTATTAAAACAGGAGGTGGTTATGGCGTATCCATCTTGGTGAGAAGGCGGGATGAGGTCCATTACAGTTCGGGCATTTAGGTACAGACATCGTGGGGCATGCAGAAGACCTGTGCTTTGGTCCACAATATGGACAAATGAATGATTTTTCTGAGCATTCGTTGCTGAGATGTCCGCTTTTCAACATTTCGAACAATATTTATCCTCGATGGTTTTCTGGGAAAGGTTTTTTCCGACTCCGGCTATGACTATAAATGAAAGTTTTGTGGATCTTTTGGAGTGGGATGCGGATTACCGGGTGTGCTAGATTTTAGTGCTGATATTTGATGAGTTCATTTCGAGTGAATTTCGGCGTTTTGAAACGATCTCGTAGATGTCTAGGAGTTTGGTAGTTCTGACGGAGGCTGCCTTTTGGGGTGGGAAGACTTTGATTGAGTCCATTTGGGGAATGAGGTTGTGGTCTTTGAGGAGACGGTAGAAAGGTCCTGCTGGAAGATTTTTGAGGGGAAAAACTCGATTCTGTAATTTTAGATAAGTGGTCGTTGTTGTGTGTTTGCGATTCGATGTTGGGAGAGTGTTGTTTGTTGAGGTGGGTGGGTATATGTATGGGTGTGTGTATAGGTGATGGTGTTGGTTGACTGTGTGCTGGTGAAGGTGTGTCTTGTATTTGTGAGGGGGTATGATTGCTGGAATTAGGGAATGGAGGTTCGTAGTAGAGTGTATTTGCTTTGGATGTGGAAGACGTGGGGTTGTGTTGCTCTGTGTGTGTATTTTTTTGTGTTTTCTTTGGTGTGGTGAGTATTCTTGGTGGTGTATTGTGATGGCTTGCAAATCCTCTTTTCACTCTTTTAGGTTAGGAATTATACCCGTCGTGTAGAGGATGGCCTGGTTTTCGGATGATTCCATTTCCAGGTCGAAAGGGATATCTCCGAGGAGATTGTGGTTTTGGAGAGTTCTGAGAAATTTTCTATGGCTACAAAACTTCTTAGGGATTAGTGTGATGTAGTATTTGTGTGTGTGTGTGTGTGTTGTGTCTGTTTAGGGGTGGAGTGTGTTAGTGTAGATGTGGTTGGTGTAGGTGGGGGTCAGGGTGCGGGTGGTGGTGAGAGTGGTGGTAGGTTTTGAGTGGAGAGAATCCGGGAAATGCGTCTTTGAAGGATTTGTATATTACGCTTTTGATGAGTTCTGGTGGGGGTCCTGATTTTTTTGTTTTTTTTTTGTGTATGTCATGTACGGTTTATTAGAAGTACCTAAACCAAAACATTTTGTTGCATATTAGGCAATAAATCAAACAGAATTGTCAAAAACATTTTAAAATTTTTTGTTATTCTTCTGCTTCATTAATATGAATTACCAACACATAAAACCATAAAAATTTCTGTAAATATTACTACGTTGCAAACATAATGCATATACTTGTATTACTTTAATTACCAAAATCATTCCGATAATAATAAAAATGCAAGTCCCGCGGAATGTCCCGCGGGACAAAGTATCAATCTCGTCCTGTCCCTACCCGCAGAAAAATTGCCGCTGGACAAAATGCGAGACAAATTGCGGGACGGGACTTCCGCATGCATCCCTACTTACAATAAAAATTTATTTTTTCTATTTTGAGCACGATTTTCGAAATGGATATCGAAACGTCAAAGTAAACGTATTTTAAACTGAAATTGTGATTACTTCCCAATAAAAGTAGTAAATAATAGACCATTATTCCCTCGTCATTATTTCCTAAGTAAATAATATATGGCATTATACTGCAAGAACTACAAATGTAATCATGTATCTATCTATCTATACAGTCCTTGCTGTCCAATTTTAGACATAGGCCTCCTCTTCCTTCTTCCACGTCTCTCTATTGTAGGCAGTTTGTATCCACTTGTGTAAGTGTAATTATATTATACGTAAATAAAACAATAACTTAAAGCAAAATATACTAACTATACTATTAATTTTCAGATTGCCCTACTAATAGTTCTCAAGTATGCGGAGACTGTTCCCCACAAGAAACTTGCGCTCCCAGACCTACTCCTATAGCTCCGGGAGGTGCTGTACATTGCAGATTATGTACGTGCAGATGTGATAAGGGATATGTAAGAGATTATGGTACCGGAAAATGTTTATCACCAAAAGATTGTCCCTAGGATTGAAATATATTTATTGTTATCGTTGGTTATGTAATTTAACTGGAAAAATATAAATATGTAATTTATATTGAATTAAATGCTTATTTTTGTAATCAAGCTATTGACCTGGTAGACCCACTTCTAAGTGAGAATTATGATTTGAATCTCACAATACCCTAAGAAATATTTCAAACACAGTAGAAAATATATCTGCCGATATCTCTGCATTGGACTTGACGAGTATGATATGCGATTCAGTCTCGCGTCTGGATTGCTTCGTATGAATTGTGAAGGAGGACTCATCTGTGAACAAAATATTCTTCAAAACATTATTTTTTTTATTGAATTTATCCATCATAATTTCATAGAATTCCATCCATCTAAATGGTCATCAGAAAATATTTCTAAAGTGGTCTGCACTTTATAACCATGATAGTTGTTTCTTTTCAAAACATTAATAACCGTGATTGGCTAATTTTTCTTTTTACGAAGTTCATCTGATGGACAGCAGTTTTATATCTGCCATTAGTACAGAAAACTTTTAAAATTGATACATAATGGCCAATACAGATTTTTTGACGGATATTGGCCTATTTTAAAAAGCTGTAATAAATAAATTGTTAGTTTAGTGAACAGAATGGCCCTCAAAGTACTGATTTAATTATTTTTACTGTTTCTATCAGTTTCTTCAATTATTTAAGGTACGACATAAGATTAACGCCAGGCAACCAAGTATGTGAGCTACTCAGAAGAGTAAGACTAGTTTGGGGTGCATTCGAAAAAATGAGAGACGTGTTTAAAACAAATCCCAATCCATTTAAAAAAAGAGAAGGTTTCAACCAGCGCGTTCTATCAGTCCTCGCATACGGAGTAGAAAACTTAATTTTCACAAAAACTTCAGCGGAAAAATTAAGACACAACGTAAAAATAAAAATATCAATGCTTAGAATCAGCTTAAGAAATAGACATTATCAAACGTATCACAAAGCTAAAATGAAGATGGGCGGTACATGTTGCAACAATGAAACACGACAGGTGGACCAAAAAATGGCTTATGTGACACCACAGATAGACAAGTGAAGCTGGGGAAGACCTCCAATGCGGTAGACCGACGATCTCACAAGAATTGTAATTAATCGGATAGCCGAAGTGGAGAACAGGAATATATGAAAATACATATCTAGAGCAGGCCTATGTTCAACGATGTACAAATCATGGCTGATTGATGATGATTAATAAATGACTCTGTCTTGGCCTGCTTAACAACCTTCTTTCATTCTGCCCTGCCGGATACTTTCCTTCGCCACTGGCTAATATTTATTGCTTTAAGATCTTCCTCTACATCGTCTATCCTCCTTTGACGGAGCTTTCCTCTTGTCCTATTTACTTGCGATTTTTATCACGCTCGCTACAATGCGTGATAGTGAGCGTTGATATACAATGTGGAGGGGAGACTAAAGGAAATATAATTTGTCTAATAAGTGGAAATATATTCTTAGTATCTTTGTTTATTATCTCTCTTATTTTATAATACTAACTATACATTTTTTCCGTATCTGTATATATATATATATATATATATATATATATATATATATATATATATAACTGTTTTGGATGGGTTGGAGTCAATAATAGGGCTATTGGTTAACTATTTTTTTATTCTCGAGCTTTCAATTGTGTTTACAATTATTATCAAGAGCTAAAAAAGAAAAAACAACTTACAAGGTTGAACTAAAAAGAAAAAACAATTTTTGTTAACTTACCAAATAAAAATTAGTTTGGTAAGTAAAAATCACTGCTTACATCTTCAAAATATTTAATAAAAAAATGTTTTAATCTAATAAATGTTTCTCCGAAAATTTTTTTAATTTTGAAAACATTTTTTTAATATAAAAATAATTGATTTTATAAATAAGTTCAAATAGCAACCAATTACAAATAGCCTCAATGTTATAAATGCCAACATAAAATTTTTATTTTTGACAATTATATTGCCAAAAGTAAAATTTAGTTTAAACATTCTTTTTTGTTTAGTAACAAAAAGAAGAAGATTTATTCACCGTTGACAGATGTCTGAAAGAATGTGACAGATATATGGAGAATTAAATATGACATTTTACAAGTTTTATATATAAATCATAAAAAAAGAATATAATTATAAATTTTGCTTAAATTTTGAATTTCAGATCTTTTGTTTAAACTATTATCATTTTTGCTAATACAAACCATTTCCAAAAAAGTCCTTTTAAATTTATTACTTTCACTACATAAAATTTTAATGTTATCAAAATCCATAATATGGTCTTTATCGATTACATGTTCTGCCAAAGCACAAGATGGTTTTTTAATTCTGCAATCACTTTTGTGAGAAATAATGCGATTTGAAAGATTTCTTCCGGTCTCACCAACATATTCAGCCTCACACTGAGTACAACTAATGCTGTATACTAAATTAGTTTTTTCAAATTTGTCTATAGGATATTTAGTTTTAGAATATAAAGATGAAATAGTTTTGATGTTCTTTGTTGATATTTTTATATTGTCAATAACCTTTAGTGTTTGTATTAATTTAGGTGTTAATGATGGTATAAAAGGTAGTGAATGATAATAGATGTTTTTATTGTTAGATACAATGTTTTGAGATTGAGCAAAAAATGGTGTTAAATTATTTATATTACCAATATTAGAAAAAAGCATCCTATGTAGCATATCTGGAGGATAAGAGTTTTCAATTAGAATATTTTTTAATAATTGAAGATCTTCCTGTAGATAATCTGGATGAGAAAGTTTTAAAACACGTTCTTTTAATCCTGTTATAAGGTTCATTTTCATCTTATTTGGATGGTGAGAGTAATAGCTTATAAATCTATTGCTTATATACTTTGATGGAAAAATAAAAATATCTAGAAAACTGACAACTTTAGGTATAGGGAGTACTTCATAAAATTTGAAGTACGATATTAGTACTTTTTGATAGTGATATAAAATACAGGGTGTTCTATTTAAAATTACCAAGAAAATAATGTACTTGCATTTTGACTTACCCTGTATTTGATTTAACGAATATTATGAAAACAATTATTAAAAAACTATGGTTGTAATAAATTAATGTTCCTATATTCTTTTTTAATTATACAGAGAGTTAAACTTGATACGATTTTCAGGTAATATTGGTTATAACTTTTTAAATACCCAGTATAACATAATAAAACTTAATATTGTTGTGATGTGGAAGTAAAACAGATTTTAAATTTAAAATAAATACATACAAATAAATACAGGGTGTTCCATTTAAAAAAACATAAGTTTGATCTGCCACCATCTTATGGAACACCCTGTAAGATTTCAACTAATTTTAAAATGTGGAGTTTAAAGCTGCCTACAATTTTTGTTAATAACTTTTTTTTGTAATTTGTACTATAACAGATCTACTGAGCTTCCTCACACTAATCAATCACCCAGTATAGGGGGAGTCTCACTCAGGTTTTCTTTGATCTTCCAAAAATATGAAATGTAATCAAGTGTAAAGGCCAATCAATAGTTCATTGGAAAAATGCAAGTCCAAACGCATTAGAAAATCGTGTAGGTATAAATATTAATCATATGTATAAAATATAGGTATAAAAATATGTCACTTCTTTATGGAATTTTTCATACGGGTAAATGTCTATGTAAAGATAATCTATTACTAACTATTTAGGATATAAATACAGACTTTTTTGAATATAAAAATAATAAACAAACATTATTTAATATATTATAACTATTATAACTAATATTACTAAAAAAGCAGTTATTTCACTCTTTGCGTATCCGAAAATATGAGTAAAATATGTTCGTTTTATTAAGTAGTTCTCCAATAACAACTTCTTATAGGTATGCAAGGGCCTCCAGTGACTTCTCTGATATATCCAAATTTACAGAAGCAACCGGGAGCGCAACCATTTGGGCACAACCCACAAGGTCTTGGTAGTTTATTTCTACAAGTTTGTTCTGGACAACATGGTTGACAATCTTCGTAAACTTCATTTTGATTACAATTATCTAAAAATTCTCACTATTAGAGTCTTAACATATCACCAATATTCCCTCATTATTTTTGTTACAATTAATAATAAAACACAAAAATATATTCTATTTATTTTCGAATATCCCAGCTCAAATAAAACTAGTTTTTTGTCTCTTATGTTTTTTCGTTGGGACGTCTGCTAGACCCGGTTGCTTCTTTCAGTATCTAAACATGCTTCAATATTATGTTACTGCCAATTCTCCTCCTTTTAATATAAAAGTTATCATTTTTAAGACCACAACTGGTCATGAAAGTTTTTTTTAGTAGGATCCAACCGTTTTATTATTATGAAGTTTCTTCGCAAATGTCTAGAAGGGGCTTATTATAACCCACCGTTGGAATGTTTAAAGTTCATTGAAGACGGTTGAAAATTGGCGGGTCGCTCTTTCCTATAAAATTTTGGATTGAAGCGGCATTTAAAAACTTCTCTTTCGGTTTCCATGCCGGACGGTAAGTACATTCCGGCCTCTCAGTATTGTGTAACTGCATAGCAGCTTGATCACTTCTCTTGTTAATTAAAAGCATATAATTTCAATTCACTTCCCAGTTCCAACGTCTGGCTCGCTACTTGTGTTGTAGAAAGGACACAATTCACAACCTCTATTAATGAAAATTTCATAGCGACCTGTCAATGGAAGTGATACCCATTTTTAAGCTCATGAAAATTGTAAAAAGTGACAAAAATCGCGTTATTTAATATCTTTATAGAAACTGATTTTATTTGTATCAAAATTCAAAAGTTGCATATCCATGTCACCCCAACTTGTAAGTATAGATCTAAAAAAACTACTTTATAAAACACCTGTTCGTGAACTGAAACAATACATGGAAGTATACACCATTAAAGCTTCAAGAGATAAAAAAATATGGTACAGTAGGCGGTACAGTAGACTAGCGCGAGCTTAATACTATGTTTTCTGTATTTTTCAAATTTAAATAATATTTAAATTAAAAAAGGATTTTTATTATTAATTTATTATTTAGAATTTAAATAAATTTATTAAATTAAAATAATTCAATAAAATATTATGGTTGTTCCTAACACCATCTGCTAACATATTAACAAAGCATACGTTGTTTACTTCCGGTTCTGACAGATCTGTTAAATTCATATCTAACAAATATGTTCTTCTTCTTATTGTTGCTTCTTATATGTAGGATTTAAGCCTGTTTCTTCTTTAATATTAGCCTCCTAAATTTTTTAAATCATCGCACCATCTTTTTCTTGGTCTGCCAATACTTCTTTGTACGTTTGGTGACTTATCACCTGCTATTCGTACTATCCTATCCTCTGCCATTCTACTAATGTGTTTGTTTCACTCCTGTTTCCGTTTTGCCAATCATCCATTTATGTCTTCTATATTGTATGCTCTTCTTATGTTTTCGCTTCTCTCCCTATCCAACAGATAATTCTCTGATATTCGTAGAAGTATTTTCATCTCTGTTATTTCTCGTAGTCGTCTCATTTTAGATGTGTCAGGTCTTGTCTCCTAAGTGTATGTTATTATAGGTCTAATTACTGCTTTAGAGATTCTTGTTTTTGTATCTTGTCTTAGGTGTTTGTTCTTCCCGATTGTGTCATTAAGTTATCTCGCCACTTTACTGGCTTTTAAGCTTTGTTAAGCTTTGTGTAGTACTTTTTCTTCAACATCTCCGTAACTAGTTATGTCTATTCCCAAATATCCAATTTTGGAACCTCTTTATTATTTTTTCATCAATTTCGATTTTACATCGTAGTGGGTATTTAGATATTGTCATACATTTGGTCTTTTTCTGCTGGTTTTATCATATTGTATTTCTTGACTGTTGTATTGAAGATGTGTGTTAATCTTTGGAGCTCGCCTTCTGTCGCGGCGATTAATGCGGCGTCGTCTGCATAACATAATATTTGGATTTCTTTGTTCCCCATCCTGTAACCATGGCCTATACGTACTGCTTGTATTATTTCGTCCATTATTATATTAAAGAGAATTGAGCTTAACGAGTCACCCTGTCAAACTCCGCTTTGTACTGGTATACACTGTGTTAGTTTTCTATTTATCTTTGCCTGTATTTGATTATGGAAGTAGATGTTTTCGATGGTTTGTATAGTATTGATTGGTATGTTTTTTTTATACAGTAGGTGTAAGACGTCTTCAACTTGGATGCGATCGACAGCCTTTGTCAGGTCTATAAAACATAGATATGCTGGTTTATTGTACTCGATGGCCTTTTCTGGAATTTGTCTTAGTACAAATACGGCGTCTACGCAGGTTCTTCCGGATCTGAATCCTTGTTATTAATCTGATAAAGTTGTTATTTTATTGATTTTGTTGGTTAGGACTTTTGTGGTAGGCTTAAGTGCGGTGTTCAGTAGATTTATACCTCTATAATTGTTAAAGTCTTTAAAAAAATCTGAGGTAAAATTCAGACGAAATATAAAATAAATAATAAAATTTAAATAAATATTATTTTTGATAGTAAAGATCATTATTATAAAACTAAATAAGATGTTTAAAAATAATAATCGGATTTACAAGTATTGACGGTACTAGGTTTTTGTTTCATTATGTTTTATTACTTTAATCCGTTGGGAGTACCAAAAACTGAATTCACTACAAATTTTGACCATGATGAACGGCAGGTGGAATGCAATTTTTAGATTCCCTTGCCGTATAATTTACAAGTTTTAGAAAGCACAGTGGTAACAATTTGAATTCGGTTTCGCCAGGTAGAAATTGTTTGATTTTTATTTTTGTTTTTAGACGGAAAATATTTTTGTTTTGATTCAGAGCAGTGGCTATACCGCTCTGAGGAGACCTAAAGAAGTCGAAATACGTATAAGCGGCTTGCTACTGCCCTGTATCGAAACAAAAACCTAATACCGTCATTATGTTCAAATGTCAAGCTCTATCGATAACCTTCTTTTGTTTTCAAAAGACTTTAGTTAACTAAGAAAAGTGTAATTAGCTGTTAGAGTTTTGCTAATAAATCTATTAGGCTACAGCGGATTTTCGTAAATACAAAAAGCTGCACTCTCCACATTTAAAAAGCATTTTAAAGGTGAATATAGGACTTTCTGATCAAAAGATATCGAATTTTCACGATAGAGTTTATAAATATTTATTTATAAAAAGTTAATTTCGTTCGCATAACTGTCATAACTATAATAACCGACATTCAAAATCGCCGGTCACTTCACGCGTTGTTTTTGAGAAAACGGTTAATTTTATAAAAAAAGTAATGACAAAAATTTTTGTTTAACATTATATCAGCTACATTTCTTGTTTAAAACTTTTTTTTACGACGTACAGATTCTTGGTAAATCGATATTTTCCGTTTTAGAAAGAAGCCTGGGCAAACTTTTTTGCATTTTTTTTTTTGGTCTCAAAATTAACATTCCCAGTAAAATTCACTCGTATGATTTTTAGAGGTAAAGTGGTATTTTTGTCTCTGACAACTGAAGTATTACTTAAAAACATCTTTATATAATTGTCACACGAGCAGTGAAGGTACTGATTTTTATTAATATAAAATATTACCGATACCACATCCAATCGCAACGGTATTTTTAATTACATCATAAATCATAAAAAAAATTGGCAAAACTTAATTGGGTCATCTTTAAATTTACTCACCTTCTTGTCCTAGAATTTGTGAAATGGTAAAAATAACCATAAGTAACGAGAAAAAAGACATTTTATATACAAAATATGTAAAACTTGTTAACTATATAAACGAAAAAAATGTAATATTATCATAAAATATTCGTTTATGGCTTACATGCATACAAATTTATAATAATATGATGAATAAATTTATTTAAAATGCTAAAAAATCTCCTGTCTGTAATGAATATATTTAAATGGAATACTTAAAACTTACCTTACTTACCACAAAAAGAGATTAGATAAGTCATTGGGTTATGTATTATTTATTAATTAATTGTTTCGAGCCAAAACAGCCAACTATAAAAATATGTTAATGTATGTTGTAAGGTTTGAATTACAACCAGATATGGTGCACGGGGTGTATACCATGGTGATTAAATCCTCAAATAGCTATGCATCGACGATGTGGTGGACTAAGACACTTTAAGCAGCTGCAAAAGCCAAACTCAGCAAAGTGTATAGATGCTTGTACGAGTATAACTGCTGCCACGCGTTCCACTTCAATATTAGTTATGAGACTCTACTTTGATATCTACTCCCTTGCCTTTGATAATACAAGGAGAGGCCAGATTTGGAGCCCACAGAATAAAATAATCGTTGAAACAGTATCACAAAGACTGTGATAAAGAACATTTTTAATGCAAAACCAGATCACATGACAAAAAGATACAATTTTAAGAATTCATACAGGGTGTCTATTCCACAAAGAAATGTATAAAGAAACAAGAAGTATTACGACCAACAGGGTAAGATCTGGTATACAGACGAATCCAGGACTGGAGAGGGTTTGGGGGTAGAAATATACCCCAATAATCCAAAAATTCGCAAAATATTTACCTTGGAGAGGAATTTCACTATTTTCCAAAAGGAGATTTATGTGATATGTGAGAACTTATTAACAGAGAGAAGAGAAAGGTTTAAACAGACAAATGAACAAGTGGAAGTAGAAGGAAGAATCGAAATATCAATAGAACAAGTGAATGAAGCAGTTAAGGGAATGAAATTAAAAAAATCTCCAGGCCCAGGCGGAATACATCCAGAGTTGATTAGATATGGATCATCAAAACTGTTTGAGATGATCCGAAAATTATTCGAAAGATGCTTAAACGGAGAAGAAGTTCCAGAAGAATGGAGACAATCGTATATCTCTCCAATACACAAGAAAGGCACAAAGATGGATCCTAAAAACTATAGAGGGATCGCAGTGATTGCTACTATAGGCCGACTATACTCAAAAGTACTACGAAACCTGATAGAAAATGATATCAAAGACAAACAACCCGAAGAACAAGCGGGATTTAGGGCCGGACGCTCCACTATGGATAATATCTTCACATTAAAAATTGCAATGGAAAAACGAGTGCAGAGAAATAGAGAAACTCATATAGCTTTAATAGATTTGGAAAAAGCATATGACAGTGTACCGATCTCCCAACTATGGATAGAAATGGGTAACTTGAAAATAAACCCAATTCTTATTAACGCCACTCAAAAATATTACGAACAAAACTTTGCGAGAATTAAAATGGGACAAGAAATCACCTCTCCTTTTCAAACAACAAAAGGACTACGACAAGGTTGCTGTCTGTCACCCACCTTATTTAAAATCTATTTGGATAGATCCTTAGTGAAATGGGTAAAAAAATGTAGAAACATGGGAATAACGGTGGAAGAAAACAAGCTATATACACTTTTCTTTGCGGATGACCAGGTAGTAATTGCCGAAGACAGCTACGATCTTAGCTATATGGTAAGAAAACTTCAAGAAGAATATGAGGTGGCAGGTCTAAACATGAATATGACAAAATGTGAATATCTCTCAGTGGGAACAGATGAAATATGTGACCTAGTCTTGGAAGACGACAAAATCAAAGGCGTGCAATCCTGCAAATATTTGGGGGTCATTTTTAACAAGAAGGGAAATAGCGCAGATAAAATCAGGGAAAGAATAAACAAGGGCAGAGCAGCGACCCGTGCCTTAAACTCTCTTCTCTGGCAAAAAACAATTCGACGAGAAACCAAAAAACACATTTACGGTAGTATAGTTCAAAGTATTACACTTTACGGTTCGGAAGTATGGGACGTCACCAAAGCTAATAAAAACAATCTTATGACGACAGAAATGGATTATCTGAGACGAAGCTGCGGTAGATCGAAACTGGAGAGAGTTAGAAACGAACAAATAAGAAACGAAATGAAAATGGAGAGAAATATCAATGATGACATAGAAAGAAAACAATTAATCTGGTTCGGACATGTTAAAAGAATGCCAGAGTACAGATGGCCTAGGAGAGTACTGGAATGGATCCCTCCTGAAAGAAGAAAGAGAGGACTACCACGGAGAAGTTGGCGCAACGATATTGATGAAGCAATGGCGGCAAGAGACTTAGAAGAGGCAACTGCATATGACAGAAAAAGATGGAAATTGGGGGCGGAGAAGCGGCGACAGCCGTAATAAATCCGTTATTATATATAGATTTATGTGATACTGCAATATGCAATAAAAAATAATGAAAAAGCCCTTCACAAAGAGCAGATCCATATATTGTCTAAGAGTCAAGCAGCCTAAAGGCACTGGCGTATCAGGAAGTGAAGTTCAGAGGTACATAGGTACATTGAAACTCTTTCTCGCATAATTTAGATTCTGTAAATGTTCGAACCAAAGTATTATACATTTTTAAAATCAGTATTTCACAGCTTTTAAATAAGGTGTCGCATGATGTACTTTACCATTAAAAAAATCAGAGTTATGACTGCTACCCGAAGAGGGATCGCTTAAAGTTCGAAACATTGATGCTATAATATACTATGATTATTTTAGAAACCGACCTGTCCGTTTTGCTTACGTGCTAAAAATAAATAAGTTCAAAGGGGGGGGGGTATAATACTTATTCCAGCGCATGGTATAAGTTAGAGTGTAAACAAATAATCTTCTTCTTCAAGTTCCGCTCCTAACGGAGATTGGAAATCATTCTGGCAATTATAATTTTGTTGGTTAAGCATCTGAATAGTTCAATTGAACTGCATCCAAACCATTCACGGAGATTGCGTAGCCACGAGATTTTACGTCTTCCTACGCTTCTTCTGCCTTTGATTTTACCCTGCATTAAATTCCTTAGTAGTTCGTATTTTTCACCTCTCATGATGTGCTCCAAGTATTCCAATTTCCTGATTTTTATGGAATTTAAAACTTCGCATTATTTTCCTAGTTGTTCGAGAACTTGTTCTTTTGTTTTGCGATCCATCCATGATATTTTCAAAATACGTCGGTAACACCACATTTTGAATGCTTCTAGGTTTTTAATGTTGGATTTTTTCAAGCTTCAAACCCATACAAAATGGTGGAGAAAATATAACATTGAAGCATTCTTATTCGGAGCGATATATTGATATCGCGATTATAAAAAAGTTTACTCGTTCTATTAAAAGTTGACCGTGCAATTTCAATGCGGCATCTTATTTCTTTTGTCTGATCAGTATCTTCTGTAATCCATGCTCCAAGGTATTTGTACAAAGATATTTGTTCAATTTCTGTATTATTTAGTACTAGCTTAAGTTTGGTATTTTGTGCTTTTGTAAATACCATGAACTTGGTTTTTTTCAAATTTATTTTTAGTCCATAATCATTGCAATATATATTTAGTTGTTCAGCAAGGTGTTGCAGTTCTTCTAGTGTTCCTGTCAGAAGGACGGTGTCGTCAGTATATCTTATGACCTTGGCAATCACTAATTTTGAGATGGCTTCACTGTATAAATTAAATAACAAGGGTGATAAAATATACCCTTGGCGGACCCCACGGCGAATCTGGATATCCTCGGTCAGTTCATTTTCAACTTTCACTTTTGCTGTTAGGTTCCAATAGAGGTTACATATGATTCTAATGTCTCTACTGTCTATGTTTTTATTTAACAAAATTTATATATATATATATATATATATTGTTATGATGTGTTTTTTTGTTGGAATGATGAGCAATGAGTATTTTTAATAATATAGGGTTTTTATCGCGGTTCTCAAAGAATTAGCTTGTAAGTACTTTTTTAAATTATCTTTATTATAACTATTATGAAACACACATATATATCTAACCTAGTCAATGTAAATTTAAAATAAACTATCTTTAAATTGATATTCTTATAAAACTAATTAAATTCTATAGACAATCTAAAATTTAAACAAAACTATCTTCAAAATTGAAATTGTTATGACACTAACTAAATTATATTAACAAAATTTTGTACCTTTCTTTCACTGAATGCCTAAATGAACTGTTTTCCACTATATATATTCTAATCACCACTGAAAGTCTTCGTACTTCGGTTATCCTTGTTTTTGTGAAATTACTTTTTTCAATTATCAGCTTCTACCAATTTAAGATATATTTTTCTTCACCAGCATCTATACACCACCAACCAAACCAGCAAACAGCATTTATATTTATTCTTCTTTTCAATATACCAATATCCAATTATTATAAGTTGATTTATACTAATCTCCAACCATAATATAATTTAATTTCTTCCAATATACCTTTTTTTATCTTCAATAATTATTTGTGTATAATTATAAATGTGCATTAAATTACATGCATAATTTTTAATCTTCATTTAACTCACTATATTAAACTATTGGACTATTTGTACTTGATTCACTGACTCTAACTAACTTTCATAATAAACTGCTTGACTTCTGACTAAAAAACTTAAAAACTTCCAAAAACTGCCTCTTCTGAATAAAAACTGCCAAAACTGCCATCTTGAATCCAAATCACGGGTATTTATATCTTTTGGACATTCTAGAACCATCTCGTAAGAGATCATGTTCCAATTTGTTCTATTTCATACTTGTATGAATTTTCTGGAACAAACCATTTCGCAAACATGGCCATCTCCGGAGATCCAGAGAATTCCATTCTTTTCTATTAATAATTTTGTTTACATTTAGGCTTTTCAGATCAGAATATATAATTAAATTAGTAACTTAACATTCTAATTTAATAAAATACACATTTCAAACAATATATTATTATAACCCACTTTATATTCGTAAATATTCTTAAACGTCACTTCAGAGTATAAATATCTGTCAATCTCCGAGAGTATTTTTGGTTGCCTAAGCACATGGCTCACTTATATATATTTACAATATTAAAATACAACTTTTTACAATTATTATTTTATAATATACTAATTTATTAAAAATGCCCTCACATAAATATATTTTTATTAAATTCTCTAGTATATAACTTATTTAAAACAACCAAATATCTAATATTATGTAGTATATAACTTATAAATTATTTTCTATAAACCATAATCGTCACAATATATATATTTAGGGATTCTACAGTATTCACTGCCTTCCCTCGCTCAACCGTTTCCATCTCTCTCTGTTGTTCCATTCTCCATCGTTTAGTCCTCTCTTACTCATGGCGTCGTCTACTTCGTTCCTCCAGGATTTTCGGGGTCGTCCTCTTTTCCTCCTTCCTATGGGGCTCCATTCGGTTATTCTTTTTATCCATCTGCTGTCGCTAGCTCTTCTTACATGTCCATACCACTTTAGTCTTTTTTGTTCTATATATGTTAGTATGTCTGTTTCTATTGATGTTCTTTGCTTTATTTCGTCATTACTTCTCCTATCCATTCTTGTTACTCTGCAGCATCTTCGCAGGCATTCCATCTCTGTTGCTATTATCTTACTGAATCTTACAAAATTTATTTAAGCCGATTATGCTGCACTCTGTGAAATGCCTTCTCAAAATCAATGAAACAGGCATATACTTCCTGATTTATACCTAAGCATCTCTGCGAAAGAACACTTACTGCAAACAGTGCATCTCCTGTTCCCAGTCCTTTCCTAAATCCCATTTGTGTATTACTTATGCCTCCATCTAATTTTTTATGTATTCTATTGTGAATTACTTTTAAAAACAATTTCAAGACCAAACTCATTAAGGCTATGGTTCGATGTTCATTGCACTCCTTTGCATTGGCTTTTTTGGGTAGTAGTATGAATGTTGATTGGAGCCATTCTTTAGGTATTATACCTGTTCTATATATGGTATTGAATAGATCCAAAAGAAGATCAATATATTCAGTATTCTTAATTTTGAGTAATTCGATAGGAACTTAATCAGGCCCAGGAGATTTACCCCCTTAAGCTTGTTTCATTGCATATTCAATTTCTTCTCATATAATGTCAGGCCCAGTATCATCCTTAAATTCTTTTGGTGCTTCTGTTCTCTCTTTGTCTTCAAAAAGTTGTGCTATATATTGTGTTCATCTCTGCATTTTTTGGTGTATATCTATTATAAGTACATCACTTTCATCTCTTAGTTGCCTAGTTTGAAGTGTTCTTCTCATTTCTGTTAACTCTTTAATTCTTTTATGCATTTTAAAAAGTCATATTTTTTCTTCTACTTCTTGGCACTGCTCATATAACATTCTCTCCTTAGCTTCTTTCATTCTCTTTTTAATTAATCGATCAGTTTCATTATATTTAATTGGATTTTTTGTTTTGAATGATTTTCTTTCATTCATTAACAGTAGTCTTTCTTCAGTCATCCATTCTTTATGTGTTCTTTTCTATGGTTTTAAGTTTTCATTTGCTGTTTTAATTAATGCTACTTTTATATTTTCTCATTTCTGATCAATGTTATAACTACTTTTATTCAGTTCTTGGGCATTACGTAGATTTTCAGTAAGAGTTTTTACAGTTTGTTTCTTTGTTTGTGGTTTCCTTAATCTCTTAATACCAATTCTACTTTGTGTGGGTTTTTTAACCAGTTTCAATTTTTTTGGTAATGTGACTACTATGGGGTTATGGTCTGAACTGATGTTTGCTCCAAGGTAAGTTTTGGCAGACAGTATAGAATTACGAAATCTTTGTCTAATGAGGACGAAGTCAATTTGATTTCGGATTTTTCTATTCGTTGTATCACCGGAAGATTTCCATGTATACAATCTTCTTTGGTAGCTTCAAAAGTGTATTAGCTATAACAAATTCTTCCGTCTGGCAAAATTGTATCAAACGGTCACCACGTTTATTTCTAGTTCCTAGACCATATTCCCCCACATATCCATCCACTCTTCCCTGGCCAACTTTGGCATTGAAGTCGCCCATTACTATTGTAGTGTGATATTTCTTCATTGATTATAAGACTTGTTCCAAATCATGGTAAAATAGTTCGGTATCGTCGTCATCTTTATCTGCCGTAGGAGCATAAACTTAAATAAAATTTACTATACCTTTTTTAGACTTAAGTTGTATTGATAAGATCCTATCAGAATAAGGAGTAAAACTTCTCACAGAGTGATTGACCTTTTTTGCAACTAAGATACCAACACCATAGCGATGATTGACCTCGTTGTTACCTGAATAATACATGGTTCCATTATTTGTAATTGGCTAGCCTGAACCTGGCCACTGTACGTCAGTTATACCTACAACATCAATTTGGAGATTTTCCATTTCAAGCAGTATGTTCGCTAATTTACAACTTGCGTCTAGACTTCTGATATTCCAGGTTGCTATTTTCAATGTCTTAAGTGCACAGGGATTTCTCTGGTTTACGACATGGGAGGCCCTATGATCTACAGTTATTTTTCTTCTGCCGGATCTTGGATTCCGTGCTCCATAATCGGTAAGTTTGTTTACACTACTTGTCATTTGCCATTCATGACTTTACTAGGGGTACTCTATAAGTCTTTAATGCAGTGGGTCCCCGTTTCCTTCTTCATCCTTACGCCGTTGATCTATTTTTCGATTCATCCGCCTATAGGACCAGTTTCCCAACCTTTGGACAAAAGAGTGCCCTTTCACTTATTAAGTCATCCGCCCGCAGCCGTTGGTCATAAGTGGGGGATTGCTTATACCGGCAGTCATTTGGTGAATTACCCGTTGGTCCCTCCTACCCACCGGTGAAGCGGGTCGGGCATTCCCCTATCCGCCACCTGGGGACACGCTCTCTAGAGGTTATGGGTTCCCCCGAGAGTAAATAAATTATACAATGTTCATTTAAGCATATTTCTCCCTAAAAAAATTAATTTATTTTTGGATTCATGGATTTCGATGGGATTTATTATTTTTTAAAATAATAAATTTAAGATCATTTTTAAGAAAATTATTAATGGTTTCGTACTGACATGTTATACCTATTTCAAAACTTTTTTTTATTTATAAAAACCAGGCTTTAACCGAATAAGGTAATTTCTCGAAATAAAGAAAAGAAAGTACTTCAACCTTCCTTCTGGAACCTAACTCTGATTTTTCCATCTTAACGCATTAACAGATGCTACGCTCAGTAACTTCAACCCCAGTGCTATACAGAATATTATTATAACATGGTTTTAAGGGTTAGAGGCATTGACCGATAAGCCTTTAAACAAATCTCGAAAATGAAAAAAGGTAATGAAAACACAGGAATATTAATAAAAATATCGCTTCATTATGATAATTCCATAAGCAATTATTTAAATCATGCTCGGGTAAACACTGTACTTGTTTAATTACTTTTATCATTTTGTAGAATTATTTTATATAAATACACATTTTATTATTTTTCAGCAATACTCGACGTTTCTTAACAGTAGTATTTAAAATGAAGTTGGTTGTTTTATGTACGATTTTGTGTTTTTTCATTACTTTAGGATTTGGACAGCTTGGTATGTACTGCTGATTTATGTAATTTTATTAAATGTGTACGCTTTAATTCAAAAATATTTTACTGTTCAATTATTTTTTAAATAGTAATTTTAAGAATATAAATAATTGAAGAATATAACTATTATATTAATATCAAACCACGATTGATGATAGCGTAATAATGAAGTCCACATGTGAAAATTTAAGTTCATTTTCCTTTTTTATTAAAATTTCTTTAAAAAAAAGTAAGTGATCTGTGCATTTCATCTCAAATTAGAATTCAATCTACAGTTTATACTCTAAGAATGTTAATAGTTGTTTAAATTTTGGACTATACTCATGAAAGGGTCAGTAACGATATAAAAAAGAAACCCTTTGAATATGAGATATGTCGTAAGTATTTATATCAAACACATGAAATAAAATATACCACTAGAAAAATAATCTTCAAAGGCATTCTTAACATATTATGGCGTAAATAGTATAGGTAAAAATTTAGAGATAAGAATGAAAACAAACAATAAGTAGTTAATACAACCAGAGCAAGAAGGGAAAGATTACAATATTTAGAAGAAAGAAATTAACTACATTATTTTTATTGTAAAATATAGGAAGCAATTCTGACTAAAAGCTTGGTATGTACTACTGATTTATGTAATTTTATTAAATTTGTACACTTTAATTAAAAAATATTTTACCGTTCAATTAGATAGCAGGGGAACAATATTTAATAGATCTTAACCGAGCTAGTAGCAGTAGCAGAACGAATGGGGTTACATATGAATCAAAATAAAACCAAATTCATGGCGACTAACAGAAACACAAGAGCTGGAAATGTTGACGCAGATTTAATCATCAATGACCAAAACTTCGAAGCAGTCAAAGAGTTCATATATCTAGGGACATCGGTGAACCCCAATAATAACACATCTGAGGAAATAAAAAGGCGAACAATAATTGCAAACAGGTGTTATCATGATCTATCAAAGTACTTAGCTAACAAACATCTGTCTCAAAAAACTCGTATAAGGCTGTATAGAACACTGATAGTTTCCGTTCTCACATATCAGAGGCGGATCAGATAACTTCATTATTTTTAATGTAAAATATAGGAAGCAATTTTGACTAAAACGAAATAAACTAAATTTACCATCTTGTTTTTTAAAGCCACTAATTCAAGTAGCAGTTAAGTTTAATTTTCGATAACGGTTCGCATATATACGATATTACACTTTTGTATATAATTAAAAAGATAATACAGACTAACCATTATTAATTCTTCTAAAATTATGTGGTTTTCCCAGTAACAATACTGGGCTAATAGATTTTTAATATTGCATTTAATTAATAGTCTACAATCCCATCGGAGATTTTTAATGGGTCATTTGACCCAGAATAAATCAGATATCAAACATTACTACAATAATATGTAATAACAACTTTTAAAACTATGCTGTTAATTCTTATCGGTACATGTGTCACAGGTAAGATAAACTTACCACTAAAGGGGTAAATTTTTTTGGCCAAACATTTTTACACGTCATTTATAAACTTAGGTAGGTAACACAAAAATAATGACCTACGACCTAATGCCGTACAAAAATATTGGTACCAGGAGCAAGAAAAATTTGGTATTTTATCACGTAAAATAAATGCATTACTTTAAAAATTCCAGCGTTCACCGTCAAAGCGCAGCGCCCAGACTAGAGCCAGGTATCGGACCATGGATTTGGACCATAGTATTTTTTCGATTCTCGTCCCTAGTACTCTACGATCGACACTACGAGGTGCGGAGCACCGAGCCTCGCTGCGACCAAATAAATGCATTTTATTTTAAATTCTGACACTGTTTTAGTTTGACACTGTTTTTGACACTCGTCCGGCTAGGCAAGCGATAATTGTTTTGAGTAGTATCATATGGTCCTCTGTAACAAAAGCAATTATGTTTACTCCAGTCGATTTTTTGGACTTAATTAGTTATTAACAAATTAAGGTCAAAAAACGGAAAATTTTTGTTTTTTTCGTCTATCAGCAAAAAGTGAAGCATTTTAAAAAAATTTTAGAAGAAAAGAAACTTATAAGTCATATAAAAACTTTAAAAATGGCTTTTTCTAAATGTTTATATCCTTTTGGTTTTTTATTAATGTTAATAACTTTTTTGAAAATAAACTTTACAGAACTGTACGTTACAGAGTTTCATACTACTCATAACAATAATTGTCGTTTACCTGGCCGAACGAGTGTCATGAAAAAATGCTTATTTCTCTGGGCTATCAGTGCTATGATCTAGGTGAGGATACCATGCGATGGTCTCCGTAATAAACGCACAATAAAAGGCACAACCCTTAATTTGATCCTCCATGCATTGTGTACCGATAAGAATTGGCGACATAGTTTCTAAAGTTGTTCTTACATAACGTAGTGTGGATTTTATATGTGATTCATGCTGATATGTGCTTATAGTCTAAAACCAATTACTTGTGTTTGGAAACCGATAAGGTGTTTGTGCTATTTATATTTTTATTTTTCAGAAAAACTCTTGACAATATTACATTTTGTATGAATATTTTTATACAAAATCGCATGGGTTTTATTATTTTTTTTACTAAATAAATATACTTCTGGTTAAGGAAACTAAGGTACCTGTTTATTGAATTATTAACATTTCATCGGTGTGAATATCTAATATTTATAGGAAACGTGAGAAAACAAATAAAGGTTTAGAAACGTAAAAAAAAAAATAATGACAAAAAATACCCAAGATATTGTATCTTATTATGGCGTGAATAACAGTATTTTTATTTGTCCGTAAAAAATGACAGTTAAGTCCTGCACAAGTCCTTATTATCTACACAATAATAATACGGTTGTGTATGGTAGTGAAAACATGATGTAAAAATGTGGTCTATTTGACCAAAATTAAAAATTATTCACATATTAAAAAAACGCTAAACCCGGTTTAAAACAAAATATTGGCTTTTACTGAGTAGTAACTTAAAATTTTGACCGCCTTGTTTATGTGGTAATATTGTGCCCCTGTACTTGCGTATGTTAATGTTCGGATGGATATTACGTTGCGGAATTTAATTATATTTTTCTATTTTTTAAGAGTATTTTATTCATTTTTTGGCTTTGTTTTATATTTCTGCATTTATAATTCTTTTTTAGATTACTACTCTCAGGTAGTATAATATCGTTACTCTTTCGGGATTAGTATTTTTACAAGGTAATATTTATCCTTGAGTATTGTATTTATTTGCGATTATAGACCACAATTAATTGTAAGAAAAATTATATTTTCCGTTTGTTTTGACGTTTCGGTCTCCAATCCGAAAATAGTTTAAAAACAATTTTATTATAAAACAAGGAGTAATTTTAACCTGTAGTTTCTACAGTTGTACCGGGTTTCTCATTATATTTTGACCCCCACTTATTTTCCTTAATTTCTGGAATACAAAAAAAATGTTTAAATAAAAGTTGTATTATTTTATCTGTACCGACCAACAATGTAGCAACAGACCAAATTTTGTATACAGGGAGTCCCCAATAAAATGCATCTTCAATATTTCAAATGGGACATAACATTAGTTTTGTTCTATAATGGCATATGATACTACAAAAGGGTAACCATCGGTGGCTATGCAACTGCCATTTCAAAATGAAACAATTATTAATTTATTATAAACTGTCAGTCCTCCTACCGAAATGGGTTATACTGCAGATGAAAAAGTAGATATGTTCTCAATTTATAAAAATAGTATAAAGTATAATAGTAAAAAATAATAAAAACAAAGCAAGCGGCAAGAAGAGAATATAGGCTGATTTATCCAGATTGACAGACTCATTCTGCAAATACATTTTTATGTAATTATCGTCATGTCATAAATGAAAAAATGTTTGAACGGAAGAAACGTACTATCGTAGGAAATGATGATGAAGATCTCAATACTTTGCTTTACTTTGAAGATAAAAATTAAATACTTAAATAATAGATTAAATCCATAATAACATTTTTATTTTAAAAAATTCCGAAACTAGTCTAAACAATGCTACTAATGCATAAGAAAAAAGCCATGCGACGATACATAGAGTTTTAAAAAAGCACAACTATAAGCCGTACAAAATATTACCGGTACAAGAACTTACCGATGTTCATAAGAGAAAGCGTTTACAGTTCTGTCAAGATATGCTTACAAATTTGAACAATAATCCTAATTATTTTTATAACATTTTATGGACAGATGAATCAAATTTTTCAACTTCAGGCATTTTTAATAGAAGAAATAGGTACTCGTGGGAATAGAAAAATAATAGAAACAGAAAAAGTGCGGAATATTTCAAAACAAAATAGTTGGACCATTGTTTTATGATTTTAAATTAACTGGGGAATCATAAGAAGTGGATAAGTTATTAAATCAAAATTATACACACAATCAATTAAATAGTATGATTTGGCTTTGAACAAGATGGAGCACCGCCACATAATTTAGCCGTTCAAGAACATTTAAATAATCGATTTAATGTGTGGATCGGCAATAAGGAAGAAAAATGCAGGGATATGTTAGAAGAAGTATGCATAACTTTTAAATTCGATACAGAAAAAGTAAACCTGAATATCAGTGAAGAGAATTCAAAATACTTGAATGAAACAAAATGTCAACGAGTTAAAACTTAGGTACACTTATATTGGAATAGAAGTAAATGAACGTAATGTAAAGTTCCTAAATTAATGTTTTGATACCTTTTACATAAATTGATTTTTGTACAAAAATACTACTGATACTACTTTGTAAATATAATATTTGTCATCTGATTTTAGTCCCGAAATGTCCTGCAAATTCTCACCAAGGATGCCGTCCTTGCTGTCCCACTCCAACTTGTAGATATAGAAATCCGACATGTCCCCCTAACAGAGTCTGCACATTAGATTGTAAATTTGCATGTTTATGTGATAAAGGTTTCATCTACGACGACATAGGATTTGTTGGTGGATGCGTACGTATCAAGGATTGTCCTCCAATTAAGTAATAAGTAGGTATTTAGTCCAATGTAGAATATATGAATAAAGTAAATCATTCTTGTTTTATCGTTTTAATTCTTTTATTGTAACAAATAAGTTGGAAAAATGGCACAAATAAATGAAAATTGGAAAATAAAGTGCTACATATTAAACGTACAGCTGGTTCCTAAAAAAACTGATACGACTCTTAGTAAGATTTGATTATATTGAGCAGTGTATTTGATTGTTCTGACACTATATTATTTTTATACGATGAGTAACTGCCTAAGTAATATGTATAACGTACATTGGCTACATGCTGAGGCATATGAACTGCTTTGTCAGTTCTTATTTCTAATGAAACTTGTTTTTTGAATCTGTTACTGGTGCTTGGTTTGCCTATGGTTCTTCTTCCAAATTTATTGCAAAACCTTGTCATTTTTTTATTAATTTGTTTTAAGTTCATTTGGAAAACCTTTTTTCCCTTTTGAAGCTGTTTCATTTGCATACATAGATCATATTTTTCAGAAAATAGCGTTGTAATGCAACGAAATTAAAACAGTTATTAAAATAAACTTCACAATTTTTTATTGCTCTTGCTGCGAGGTGTTGTTTAATTACATCTTTTACTTTTTCAGTGCATATTTGATATTTTAAAATATATTTTGACCGATCAGCACGTACCCATACCAACTCCTTTTTATGAGTTTAATAGGCATAAATTGACATAAACTACTCCGTCTCTTGAACCTTATCATCGATGTTCGTTTATTGATTGTTGCCCGCTGCAACCATCTAAATCTGTCACGCGACATACATGAAGAAATAAACTGATCCCTGAGAGCAAAATTAGAAGTCCAGCAATCTTTATAACTGGGGAAATTTTTCACACCCATCAAAAGGTTTATTCCCAAAAAATACTTTATTTCTTCAACTATTGTGGGAGTGTTGTTTTTGTTATTTTTTTTTGACTACGTATAAATTCGTTTAAAAAAAGTGTATTCAACAGATTCGCACTAAACAAATGAAAAAAGAAACCAAGAGGAGTCTCTTAAGTGTTTTGGTTTAACGATTTCTGAGAAAGGCCGTAGTTGAGGGAGGATTATTTGGGTCTTTGGTCCATTTTAACTCATCAAGAATAATAACTGATGTCTTGTCTTCTCCATCACAGTCACTGTCATGCACACCGTCTTTATTGTCTTAAATATTATTTTGTAAATTTTAAACACCTGGCTCTAAAGCCATGTCAATATCTTTATCGTCGTTCTCATCAGAATCGGATACGTCAAATCCCTCCCAAATTTTACTCACATCAAGACGTCTTCTCATTTTGAAATTCTGTAACAAAACATTGCTCTTACTTACTAATCGGAGTAGTGGCACCTATTGGAACCACCAATCAAAATATCGAAATTCAATTAATTATTGTTCTGAAGCTATTTTCTTGTGGCATTTTAAATTAATTACTATTTAAATGGGAATAAGCCACAATTAAAGGTTAAAATACGTTTATTGACGTTTCAATTTCCACTTTGGAAATTGTTCTCAAAATACATACATTAGTAAATTAAACAAATTTTGTTTTTTGTTACTTAGTGCAAAATTCTTCTAATAATTTAATTTTATCTGACTCATCTATATTGACAATTCAGACATACATTATACATTTTAAAGTAGACGGCTCTAAAATGATATTGCCAATATTGTTGAGTTGCGTTCCTGGGACGACTTTACTTAGGGGAGGATGGGGCATCATGGACCATGGGGGTAATGTAAACCACATCGGTTATTTTGTTTAAAATTGGCAACACTGCATCTAGTAACTACTACAAATATGCGTAGACATCTTATCTACTTTTAGTATGAGTGTAAATGCACGGGGAGTACGTTTAGACGTGTTATAATTAAAAACACGTGTTTCGTCGCTGCTGATCTAAGGAATGTACTACTTTTGACTAAAGATTTCTCGGTAAGTAGACATGATTATTTTAACTTTTTGATACTGTGGTGTTGCTTGTAAAATGTGCTTTTAATAATTAAGATTTGCTTTTGATACGTTGTGAACTGGTACGTTAATTTCCATATTTTGAATATGTTATACGCATGGGGCAACGTGGACTAGGAGTGGTTCACATTGCCCCATTATATTTTCTTGACACTTTTTTAATTATATGCTTCTTTTGCAGTTAGAAATGATACGAAATTATGTGAGGAAAATTGAGCAACAATCCTGGTCTCTTGTTGCCTTGAAGAATGCTATCCGGACAGTTAAAGCTGGGGAAATGGGCTATTTAAAAGCTAGTAAAGTTTATGGTATCCCGAAAGCAACGTTAATTCGCAGATGCAAAAAAAAAGTAACAAGAATTTCTCCTGACGAAAAGGGTCTAGGTTTCTACAAAACGGTTTTTACCAAGGAACAGGAAGAAGAATTGTATAATTATATCTTAGATATGGTGAAGCGTTTATACGGAATTACTTTGCTTGATCTTCGTCACCTAGCTTTCCAGTTAGCCAAAAAAAATAACATAGACCATCCATATAATAAAACAAACAAACTTGCAGGTTTAGATTGGGCGTACGGATTTCGAAAACGGCACCCAGGGCTTTCATTACGTAAACCCGAATCAACATCTGCTGCAAGAGCTGAAGCTTTTAATCGTTACAATGTAAAACAATTTTTTGATCTGTATAAAGCTACTTTGGATTCTAAACATGTCAATCCAACGCGTGTTTTTAACTGTGACGAAACAGGTCTAGGTACAGTCCCCAAATGTAATAGTAAAATCTTGGCGCATAAAGGACGGAAACAAGTTGGACGGCTTACTTCTGCTGATAGAAGTGGAATAACAACAGCCGTTATTTGCATGTCATCATCAGGAATCTTTATACCGCCGATGTTAATCTTTGCAAGAAAGAGAATGAAAGTTGAACTCCAAGCTGGTGCGCCTCCAGGTTCAATATTCGCCTGTAGCGATAGTGGCTGGATGGTTTCAACATTTTCTTCAACAAACGAAACCAAGTGAAGACGATCCGATCTTATTGATTTTGGATGGACACAGCAGCCATACAAAAAACATAGAAGTAATTAATTTGGCTAGGGAAAAACATGTACATATCATTTGTTTGCCTCCACATTCCACCCATCGAATGCAGCCAACCGATGTTGGTGTCATGGCTCCTTTAGCACGATATTATGATATGGCATTAGAAAAGTTTCTTAATAACAACCCAGGCAGAGTGGTAACAGCTTTCCAAATCTCTAAAATTTTTGGTGAGGCTTTCTTACAAGCTGCAACACCTTTGACTGCTATTAACGCTTTTAAAAAATGTGGGATAGTACCTTATGATCCCAATATATTTACAGACCTCGATTTTGCACCATCTGCTACGACTGAAAGAGATTTGGAGAATAATAGTCTACCAGTGTCAAGTCAAGATGAGGCAATTCCTTCAACTGCAGAGCCTCACTTAAGTCAAGATGAGGTAATTGCTTCAACCTCAGTTGCAAAGCTTCATACTGGTAACGATTTTCAATTGACAATTTCCCCTGCACACAATAGAGCAACAACTTCATTTGGAGCAAACAGCCCTAAAGACATTCGTCCTCTGCCAAAGAGAAGTAAATTAATGGAACCAAAGAGGAAATCCAAAAAAGGTAAAACGGCTGTACTGACATCCAGTCCGTATAAGCTAAAATTAGAACTTGAAATAAACACGAAGGAGGCAATAGAAACAATGAAAAAGGAAAAAGCTAAGAAAAAAATAAATGATGATAAGCACGAAGATAGTGAAAGAAGTAACAAAAAAATAAAAGTTTGTCCTTCCAAAGATGGTAACGGAAAGAAAAAAAATAAATTTAACCATCAAGTACAAGATGATGGCAATGGTGAAGATGCTGAATGTTTTTACTGTAACGAGTGGTTCTCCTCATCAGCCAATGAAGAAGGATGGGTACGTTGCTTGGCCTGTCTGAAATGAGCTCATGAAGCATGTGCGGGAATAGATCCAGAAGATGATGAAGAATTTCAGTGTGAATTTTGTATTTCTGAATAAATATAACATGTGTCTATTTTTACTAATGTTCTGTTACCGGTTTTCTAAGTATTTTTAATAAAAAAATTCTTTTTACTTGATTTTATTTACCAAACATAGCCATTAGATAATGAAATAGTGTGACTTTCCTCAGTAGTTCACATTGCCCCACCCTATGGGGCAATGTGAACTTTTGACATATAGTCAGTTGTCATTTTTTTGTTGAAAATACGTTAAATAAATTATGTTTCAATTGCAACTAAATGACAGTTAAATGTTTAATGAACGTCCCTAATTAATTAAACAAAACAAAATCATTTCTGGTTTAACAGTATGTGCATATCTTCCTTAGATGGTTCACAATGCCCCATCCTCCCCTATAAGATAGTTCATTCGATTACATGAAATCAACTTTAACTTGAGAATATCCGTCAGAAAAGATCATAACATGTAATTCGTCTTTAAAAAGACAAATACATGCCATGATGACAGTAAAATTCTCCTGTTAGTGATTCCATAGTAAATTATGAGGGAATTTTTCACTAAGTAACAAAAAACAAAATTTGTTTAATTTACTAATGTTTGTATTTTGAGAACGATTTCCGAAGTGGAAATTGAAACGTCAATAAACGTATTATAACCTTTAATTGTGGCTTATTCCCATTTAAATAGTAATTAATTCAATTAATTATCCACGCAGTTCATATAGACCCAATATGGCAATACATAAATACATCTATTTAGCAACAAATAACATAATACATACATTTTATCACTAGAAGGCTGTTTGTTTATTTACCACAACAAATAACCTCAGTTTGATTTACTTGTGAGCGCGCCAAATGTAGAATATACACTTATACACTATGCATAACTGTTTCTAGAATTTTGTAATCGCGTTGTAGGTGAAATACGCGATGTATAAACCGCTTTTCGTCTGGTGTACGACTACTCAGCAGAAAAAAAATTGTTTAAAGGTGGTTCTACGGTAGATCCACTAAGCGGCAAAGGGTTAACAACATTAACGATACGCTACTGAGTATCAAGTTAATACCCAGACTGACTGATATATCTTTCTCTAACTTGCGGCTTCGATGATCTACTGTTGGTTTCTTCTGGTAAGCGTTGTCAGATTTTATTGGATACATTAGTAAGTCCATTATTCTACGACTATTTAACTGTATGTATATTAATACATACAGTATATCGGTTGCTTTGGGCTGGACAACAGGAACGAAAGGGGAGAGATGTTGTACAACTACTTGACCAACAAAAATTTATTTTGTCTCAACAATTTCTTTAAAAAATGGATGGACATGGATCAGCCCAGACAAGAAAAATAAGAATGAAATAGACTACGTACTCTCTAATAACAAAAACAGATGCACCGACGTGACAGTACTAAACAAATTCTATACCGGGAGTGACCATAGATTGGTTAGACCGAATATTAAAATACAGACGAGAGTAGAACGAAATAAACTTATTAAACGAGAACGATACCCAACCATCGATGTCTTGTTTTAAAAACAAACGGAATACCAAAAAGAGCTAAGCACAAGACTAAAATCAATAGAGACATTAAAAAAATGGATATAAACGGACTAGCCAATAAAATAAAAGTAACTGTAACAACATCGGTTAAGAAAATATGCTAAAACACGAAAACAGCCAAAACATCTAAATTCCAACCTAATACAATTAAACTACTCCAATAAAGACGAAACAGAACAGATCGAACTTCGGACTGCTTCAAAAGTTTAAACAAAAATGTGAAGAAAGAAATTAAGAACGATCATACAAGATAACTGCAATATGAAAGTACTGAAAGCAAAAAACTCACGCGGCATAACAAAAATCATAGAAATAAAAAATGAGAAAAACGTCATCGTCCGAGACAGAAAGCAAATAAGCGAGGCCATTGAAAAATTCTACATTAAATTATACTCAAAAAATACACAACCACAACAACGACGCACTGAACGAACAATAATTAACACAGGCTCAGAAGCAATACCGGACATAACCGACTATATACTAAGAATGGCTCTAAATAAACTAAAAACTAATAAATGCTCCGGAGAAGATAAAATTACAATTAAAATGTTGAAAATTGGTGACAGAAAAATGAAACAGGTACTAAATATTTTATTTAATTAATTAATTGATAAAGGAAAGATTTCTCAAGAATGGTACAACTCCGAAGTCATTCTACTATTCAAGAAAGGAGACAAAGCAAACGTTGAGAATTACCGACCAATCTCCTTGCTATCACATCTGTATAAATTACTAACTAAAACCATAACCAACTGCCCAACACATAAGCTCGATATTTATCAACCTATCGAGCAAACTGGATTCAGAAAAAATTTTAGTATTATAGACCACTTGCACACCATAAGAACACTGATAGAAAAATGCAACGAGTATAATGATCCAATTCATATGGCGTTCATCGATTTCCATAAAGCATTCGATTCCATCGAATTATGGGCAGTGCTTGAATCTTTAGAAAATACACGTATAGATTCAAGATACACTAAGATAATTAGAAACATATATGAAAATGCCACCATGCAGATAAAGCTGGACGAAAGCACAAAAACTAATCCCATAAGACTACAACGGGGAGTAAGACAAGGAGACACCATCTCTCCCAAACTATTTACCCTTGCTCTAGAAGACATTTTTAAGAAACTAGAATGAAACAACAAGGGTATCAACGTCGACGGATCATACTTAAACCACTTGAGATTCGCGGATGACATAGTTTTAATAGCCGATAATATCCAAGAGCTAAATGATATGTTACAACAATTAAATGCAGTTTTAGGAGCAGTAGGCTTAAAAATAAACCACAGTAAAACAAAAATACTGAGCCGAGACCAGACAAATATAACAATACAGAATCATACCATAGAAAATGTTGAACATTATGTATATCTAGGTCATATCATCAATCTAGGAAAACCAAATCAATATGCTGAAAATAAAAGAAGAACAAAACTGGCATAGGGCGCTTTCGGCAAACTAGCATATACATTGAAAAACACCTCCATTCCTGTAAACCTAAAGAAAAAGGTGTATAACACATGCATACTACCAGTTTATACCTACAGATTGGACACAGTAGCCCCTACCAAAAAATCTGCTTAAAAATTAGAAACAACGCAAAAAGCAATGGAACGAATCATGCTTGGAATATCACTGAGAGACAAGATTAGAAACACCGAGATAAGACGTAGAACGCAGATAAGGGATATTGTGGAAGAGATTACAAAAATGAAATGGCGCTGGGCAGATCACGTAGCCCGATATATTGACAACAGGTGGGCACGGAGAATTCTAGAATGGAGACCAAAGACGACAAGGAAGCATGGGAAGATCTCAAAAAAGATGGGTAGATGACATAAGAGCAGTGCCAGACAAACAGTGGATTAGATTGGCGCAAGATAGAGAAAGATGGAAGCAATTGGGAGATACCTACATTCAGGAGTGAATGGAAAATGGTTGACAAAGAAAAAAAGATATTAATAATATTAAAGTATAATAATATTAAAGAATAATAGATAAATAACCAATAATCGCAACTTTGCAAGAGTGTTTTTGTTAAGAGTCAATAATCAGTTCTCATAATTTGTTGCCTATAATTTTGAAACTTTACTATAGTTTGTATTAGTAAATTTTTACCCGTTTGCTAGAAGTATAGAAATTATTTGTTTCATATTTTTATTACTAGAGCAATTTACTTGCTTACTTAATATGCTATACAAACAGTAGACTGGACCATTGGCTGTCGAGTGTCTAACGATAAACCAAAATAGTCGCAAATTCGTGAAATATACATTATTTAGTTAAACAACTGTAGGTACTATATGTACATTCTACCTTCGAAGGTTATAAACTTCGAGAATTCCATCTCTTTAATTATTAATGCCGTATGTTTTGAATATGCTCTTTTCCTAGTTAAATAAATATTTCCAAGATATCTATGACTAATTTTAAAATAACAAAAAAATTAAAAGTGTTGTCCTTATTTATTATAATTTACTTTAAGGGCAATTGTCATTGACCGATAATATTTCTCAAAATTTACAAGTAGGTAATAAAAAACATACCAGGATTAGTATAGCTTCATTACAATAATTCCATAAGTAAATATTTAAATCGTCATAGGTATAATATTCCAGTAAACAATAAATATTAAAATCTGTGTATATAAATACTCGTATTTTTTTTTGTTAATACTGGTTAGTATTATAACAATAGTCTTGTAACAGTAGTTTTCAAAATGAATATTTTTTATTTATTTGTGGTTTTGAGTTGTTTAGCAACATTAGTGTTTGGTCAGGCTGGTATGTACTGCTGGTTTAACTAGTTTCAGTAAATTTGTATACTTTATTTGAAATATATTGAAACATTCCAGTTAGTAAATGATTGTTAATTACTTAAATAATTACTTAATAATGAGAATACGTGGCCACGGGAATATTTTAAGATGTTATAACTTTTTTTGGGAAATAACCGCAAATGTGTTTAGAAATATTTTATTTGATGTTTTAATCTAGATCAAAAAGTCATACCATCCATATACTGTATTCAAAGTTGAAACGGTGGTTGCAGTGAATATTTGGTTGCATTATTAGGAACCAATGTTAAAATAACTTTAAACTTTTTTAATGAATACTAAATGGTCTCAAGTAACCTTCTTTTAAATGAAAAACATATTTAAAAAAAAAAAAAAATCGATTATACGTCAAATTATCTCTTCGTTTGAGTTTAATTTTTTGTTTACAAGCCATCTCCTTAGATTTGGGCCAAATACATGGGCCATACAATAATCAGAATGGGCCAAATTAGGAGAATAAGCTGCACGAGAAAGCAATTACATCACAACTCATGAATTTTTGCCATTGTCATAAAGCTCTTATGAGACGGTGCATTGTTTTGGAAAAACAACATATATTGGGCCATTTCTGACTAAATTTCTGCTTCAGTTTTTCCAATAATGCATAATAATATTAGTTTTACCTTTTTTAAAATACAGTGGAACCTCGATTATCTGTCAGGCCACCGGACCAAGGGTATGACGGATAATCGAAAAGATGGTTAACAGAACATTAAAAAAAATTCATAGTATAACTCTCAAATTTTATTTGTATGTTTTATTTGACAATATAAGAGGGATTTATGTCAGTACAGTTGAATCAATTTGATTTAAAATATTCCGAAATCTTTGTTTGTTTTATTGTTACTTTACATTTTGCAACAGCTGAATTTATTAATCGACGTAAAATCATCAAATCTAACTTATTTGCTTCTTCTTGCCGATAATACCATTTTATGAATTCTTGTATGTGCGATGCAGCTTCTCTTTCTTTACGCAAATCTTTGTGAGTTGCAATAGCATCATCAACATCGCCACCATCAAAGTCTCTGTCAGCCTCTGAATCAGTATCGTCCGCCTCTGTTGCCATTTCAACGATTTCATCATCTGTCAGCAATCGATAGCCGTTTTCGTCCGCGTCAAAAATTAACCATTCGTTTATGTCATCTTTATACAACGAAAACAAAACAGTTGATTCAGCCATAACTTCATTTGTTACCGCATCACACTTGGCTGTCACGGGGGCATTTTCATCTTGAGTTAATTCATGCCATAATTTATTCCATCCTCTTTTCAGCGTTACTTCCGAAACATCAGCTCAAGCATCCACAGCATTGTCGATTGCGTGTTTTAAATTGTATGCTTTCCAGTATTCTGGCAAAGAATATTCCTCTTCCATAACTAGGTAATAAATAAATTTTTTTCTGTATCTTCTTTTGAACGTTTTAATGACCAATTGATCCATTGGATGTATCAGTGATGTTATATTCGCAAGCAGAAAAGAGCACGTAATATTTTCATCGTCAGTTCGCAGCATACCGGCTTTAGGATGGGAAAAACTTAAAAAACAAGACGTTAGAAAAATAGATACACAAATTTTGGTTTGCAGTACATATCTTTTTGAACCAGTCAGCAAATATTTCCTAGGACATCCATGCATTATGTTGTGCGTAGTAGTTAACGGAAAGCGCTTTCATATTTATACCCTTGAAACAACGTTTTTTTGCTGAACCAATCAATAATATAAGAAGGCGATGGTCACCACTTGCATTTAAACATATCATTGCTGTGATTCGTTGCCTTTGCGTTTTAAATCCTGGTTTATATTTTTCATAGAGTGCAGCGAGTGTTTTCGTTGGCAATGCTTTGTAGTTTAAACCGGTTTCATCCGCATTGAACACTTGATCACGTGTCAAACCATATTCATCGATAATATCTTGAAACTTTTTATATATTCAGCAACGACTTCAATACTTGCGGCGCTCAATTTTTCACCTTTGATTTTCAGTTCTCGTATACCGTGACGATTTTTGAACTTTTCCAACCAACCGCTGTTTCCTTTGAATAAAGGATCGCCATTCAATTTCACGTTGAAAAACAACGCTTTTTCGTCAACAATTGGTCCAAACAAAGGAACACCTTCGCTTCTTTTTTGAACGAACCACAAATACAGGGTGTCGTGTCGTGCCATGTTGAGTAATTCATTTGTGTCTTTTTTCATCATCCGGCCATCCAATGATTCCGTTTGCGAAGCATACTTTTCAATTCCATCACCATTTTTCTTTAAATCATTGATTGTTGTTCTCGGAACAACATACTTTTTGCTCAATGCGACTAAGTGACAAAATCAATGTTCGAATTTGAATCAAACTGAATTATGTTGACACACAGATATTGACTGTATTAATTATTGTGCTCTGCGTTTTTATTTTCGACTTGCGATTCTAAAAATGAAACTTTAAAAGCACGGTATCATTTATCAGTATCTATTTAAATTGAAATTTAATCCAGATCCCTGAATAAAAGCAATAATTATTTACATAAAAAAATGCGGTGGTGGCATAACTTCACGTGTACATTTCAACAAATTTCGTTTGGCTTATCGCAATGCTTAAACAAAATGAATTGATGATTAAATTTTTACTTATGTTGTCAATATAACTTATGTATGGACCCTGAAGGTTAACAGATGTGACGGTTAATAGAGAGACGGATAATCGAGGTTCCATTGTATTTCATTAAAATTATGCCTTTGTAATCTCAAAATACAGTTGCCATGACATTTCCAACCGATCCCTATTGATCGACTCTTGGCCGCCTCGGAGCACTTTTGCGTCTTCAGTCCACTGCCTCGCCTTCATTTAGTTCTCTGGTGTGTAGTAGTGGATCCAGGTTTCATCAACGGTTACCACTCGACACTAAAAGTCCTATGGATTGTGCTTTATATAAAGTCCAAACACTGCTGAAAAATGGTTACACGATCATATTTATTTTTGCTTAATGGTCAGCAAACGCGGCACCCATTGACAGGATATTTTTTTCATATTCAGAACTTTGTCCAAAATATGACTCTCTTTACGCTCTTTACTAATTCTTGTGATTTAATTCACGCACCTTTATTTTACGATCTGGTAGGATCATTTTGTGGCCGTCCAGTACGGGGTTCACAGTTGGCAGTGTAGTCTAAAGGAACAAGTTCCATAATATATCCTGCTTGTCTTTTATTTAATTTGCCGTTTTATGTTTCAAATAATTATGTTTAGTGGAAGATTTACAATTGTTTTTCTCCACATAAATCATTTTTCCAAACACCTTTTTTTTGACACCTTTCTCTAAAAAAGGTTATACTTATAGGTTTTGAATATGTACTTAAGAAAGAAACTACAATGTTAAAGGGGTTTTATTGTTTCATACGGTCTACGGACAAAACCGAGGAGTGCCACCATTTAAAGGGGTGCGTTTTTCAAAAAAAGGTAAATTTGTCCCTTTGTATTAGGGAGCGAATTTAAGCGAATTTTATGCAGTTTTCGTATAAATACATTTACAGAAAAGTTGTTTAAAGTTAAATTTCCTATCGAAAAGTCACTTACTAAAGGTAAAAATAATTTTTTTGGCAAAAATATATTCAAAAAACGAAGCAACAAAAACAGGAATACACGTAATTTTTCTTTTTTGTCCCATAATTTTTTTCCACGGGGGTATCCATGGCGGTTTCGTTCTTTTCACTCGTTGAACTATCTTCTGTTGGGCCATACACCTTCAAAATTACTACTACATACTATCTGTCTTTCAGATATTTATATGACCATTTTACCTATTCGTTCATTTACAGATTGCTGCACTAGCTTTAGCTCTTTCTTGCTTTTGTACTCCACTCCAGCAGTGAGAGACTCTGTCTACCGTTTCAGTTCCATTCTCTTTTTGATTAAAAGTTATGCTGATATAAAATCATACGCCAAGACTCAGAAATCAATTGTTTTTGAGTAACAGATGTTCAAAGTGTCGGTTTTTAGTCAATTTGAATAATATTTATTTGTATAATATACAGAGTTTTACTCAATAAGTCCAAAAAATTTTAGGGAGTAACCTTATAGTGTTAGTGATTTCATAGTAAAGTAAATGATTATTAAGGAACAGGAGAACCACTAACAAGAAAATTTTGCTGTCATCATGGCATATGGTTGTCTTTATGTTAAAGTTGATTTCATGTAATCAAGTGAACTTTCTTACAATAAAGTCGTCACAGAAACGCAACTCAGCAATATTATCAATATCATTTTAAGGTCGTCTACTTTAAACTGTATAATATATGTCTGAATTATCATATAAATCAGTCAGATAAATTAAATTATTAGAAGAATTTTTCACCAAAGTAACAAAAAACAAAATTTGTTTAATTTATTAATGTTTGTATTTTGAGAACGATGTCCGAAGTGGAAATTGAAACGTCAATAAACTTATTTTAACCTTCAATTGTGGCTTATTCCCAATAAAATAGTATCTAATTTAAAATGCCACAAGAAAATAGCTTCAAAACAATAGTGATGATTTTTACCACAATGGTATGCTACTATATACTGAGATATTTTAAATTAAAAATCACTTTTAAATTTTTTGTGTAATTTGTAACAAAAAATCTTTCTTTCTTTTTTTTTCATATAAGGCGCCGTTTTTATGCGAACAAATAAAATATTTTTTTGAGAATGTCTTATAGCAATGTTAAGAGGTTCTATTTTTTTGTATAAAAACGGCGCCATATATGAAAAAAAAAGGATGAAACATGTTTTGTTACGAATTAAAGTAGTGTTGCCCAAAATCGGTCTTGGTCTTGCAGTCTTGGTCTTGTTCTTGCATTTTTGCATTCAAATTCAATTTTTGTCTCATTATAATTTAGTCAGGAGGAATCTAAATAAACAAATTCTGTTCTTGCATTTGGGCAACACTAAATTAAAGTAATAATTTAAAACTGATTTCTAATTTAGAGTATTTCAGTGGCTTACCAGTTTTTTGTTTAAAAAAATTGAGACCATTACCTTATACGCTAATAATGAATACCTATAAAATTCTTAGTTATATGTATATTTTATTTGCATAGTTCAACTGAATTCACCCAACTGAAAATTTCGACACCCTGTATCTCGGAAAAAAAGTTTTTTATAAAGTAAAATGTCATTAATTTTCATTTAGTGACTCACTGAAGTTTGTTGCACTTATTTAATAACACCCTGTATATTAAACAAATATGTATTTTTTAAATGGACTAAAATCCGACATTTTGAACCTCTATTACTCAGAAACAATTTATTGATTTTTGAATATTCAAAGCAATGAAAACTCTTGATCAGCTTGGCCAAAACTATCTCTCTGCAACGTTTCAGCCCATTCAACTTAAACCACTTTTACATAAGAAAATTGCCGGGATCCTTTGTTATTATAAAAGCAAAATAATCTTTTTGCTTTTCAAAACATAAGAAATTAGTTCATTAAATGTCATATTAAAAATCTATTATCTCACTGTTTGATACTTGGAAAACCACACGTCTAATGTTAGGTCGTAGGTCATAATATATTTTTAATTACTTCAAATTAAAAAAATAATATAAATATAATATATAATTTTTTAATTTTTATATAATAATAAACATGAAAATTCTTGCGTTGTGCTTCTTCGTTACAATTTTGGCTGTAGCTCTTGCAGGTAAAGAAGTCTTGTACATTTACATTATTATATTACATAATTATATAATTTAGGTAATGTCGGCATTAATATTAAATTATTTCCTTTAGGCTAGACTCTTGAAGATGCTCGCCAGCGACTGACATAATTTTAAAGATTGTGTTTAGTTTTGTCTAATAAATTGTTGGTTTCTTTTTTTTATTCTTGTAGACTTCTTCTCTGTTTCGAATTTGGTGTAATATCATCACTATTTTAATATTAGATACTATACTTATTTTTCTCATATTCTTTTTCGAAATGATATATGGTAGAAATTGATATTTATCTGTTTGCCTCTAAATTTGATATTATCAATCCAGGATGCTCTATTTTACGCTTCGATCTTACTGTAGCTAAATATAATCATGGTTTATATCTCTACATCATACATTAGGATCGTAACGTTTTAGTAGTTGCGCTTTTAGTTCTTGACTTAAGTATTGAAATAATAATGTTTTTACAAGATTCAATATTTATGGCATCGTTACCATTTTCTGTCAAATATGTTCCTAAATACTTCTATTTGTTAAATCTTTCTATATGTTTCTAGTCAATCTGGAAACCAACGTTAGACACTACGATTATAAATTTTTCTTTGCTACTTTGACCGTTTGGCCATATTCTTCGCTAATTTTTACTATTTTGTTTAGTAATCTTAGATAAGTGGTTAAAATTATCCACAATAATGATGAAATCGTCTTCATATCTAATCTTTTTAATTGGAATCCCGTTTAGTATTATATCAATTTACTTTATGTGTTTATTTAAGATTTTCATTAGTTATGTGCTCTAAGTATAAGCTAAACAGTGCTGGCGACAGGATAAATCCTTGTGTGATTCGTTTTAATTTTTTATGTTGATTTTGCCTTGTATTATATTGTTGTTTTTTGACTTTAGTAATGGTTATTAATTATTTATATGTCTATATATTCTTTTATCTTAAACATTTTCTGTGAGATGTCTATACTCCACTCCCTGAAATCTTGTTTAGATTCCCAGTTCTGATCTATGGGATGTGCGCCACCATACATTTGATTTTAGGAAAGATTTTAGCGTTAATAGACTTTCACTCCGTTTTTCTTTAAAATACTTCTTTTTGATAATAGTGTGTTTAAGTATAGCAATACAGTAGGGTTTGTTTCTACTATCCATGATCGCTGCCGGTTGAAAATTTATTGATGTCGGTTAAATCTTTTATGAGGGACCTTTGCGTGGACGAGATTAAATATATTTGATTGTTAGTTTTTTTTAAGATAATTCATTAAAGTAAGACCTCCAATAATTACTTTGCCATACCCATGGTTTTCCATTTTGGCCTTTTTCTTATTTATTAGTATTTGCTAACAATCTTTGTAATTAAAAAAAACTACACAATCTTCATGTCTTGTGTAATTTCTGAACCAAGAAGAGTATTAGGTTTAAATTCTGATATAAGTTATTCTTGGTTATTGTGACTGAGTCTTATTTTGGAAATTTTACGAGAAATATGGTTTCCCTTTTTCCTAACATTAAATCTACCTTGGTTAACAACTTCTTCTTCTTGATGTGCCTATCCGTTACGAATATTGGCGATCATCATGGTAATCTTTATCTTATCTGCAGCAGCGCGGAAAAGCTGCACAGATGTTGTATTAAACCAGATTCTGAGGTTCTTTAACCAAGATGTTCTTCTTCTTCCTGGACCTCGTTTTCCAAATATTTTTCCTTGCAGGATGGCTTGAAGGAGAACATATCTGGATTCATTTCGCATAATATGTCCGAAGAACTGTAACTTTCGAGATTTGATGGTGGTCAGTACTTCTCGATTATTATTCATTCTTCTAAGGACCTCCTTATTTGTGACTCGGTCAGTCCACGGGATCTTAAGCATTCTCCGATATAACCACATCTTAAATGCTTCCAGTTTTCTGCACATATCTTCGTTCAAGGTCCACGATTCAACACCATAAAAAAGGACAGAGAAGACGTAGCATCGCAGCATTATTACTTTTGTATCAAGAGAGAGGTTGTGACTTTTGAAGAAGGCCCCCATCCGATTGAAGGTGGATTTAGCTTTTCCGATGCGTGCTCTAATCTCCTGGTTGTTGGTCCATTTTTCATTTATTATGGTGCCGAGGTAGTTGTAGTGCATCACTCTTTCTACAGGGGATTGGTTGACGTAGAGTTGACCTTCTCTTATTCTTTTCTTGCTAATTATTATAAGCTTTGTCTTCTTAACGTTTATATTAAGTCCATATTGTTGACTAGAATACGTGATTTTGTTCATAAGAACTTGTAGGTCTTCTAAGTTGTCCGCAAATACTATGGTGTCATCTGCATATCTAATGTTGTTTAGCTGCTAACCATTTAGTAGAATACCTTTTTCAGTTTCGTGCAAAGCTTCGATAAATATTCTTTCAGAGTACAGATTAAAGATTAGAGGAGACAAAATACAGCCTAGTCTCACTCCACGTATGATTTTCACATAATCAGTGTGTTCACCTTCAACTCTGAGATTTGCTGTCTGATTCCAGTAGAGACTTCTAATTATTTTCAGATCTTGGTTGTTAATTCCTTTTTGTTTTAGTATTTGCATCATCTTAGCGTGCTGTAGTGGATCAAACGCTTTCTCGTAATCAACCAGACATGCGTATACGTCGCAGTTGACGTCTCTGCATCTCTAGAATAAGACTTGTACTGAGAACAAAGCCTCTATAGTACCAACAGCATTTGTGAACCTGAACTGGTTGGAGGAAATTTGACTTTCACACAGCTTGAAGATTCTCTTATGAATTATCTTTAGGAACAATTTTAGGAGATGACTCATGAGGCTTATAGTACGGTCATCTTGGCATTTTTTGGCTCCTGGTTTTTTTGGAAGTGCAATAAACTCAGATTTTAGCCATTCTGTTGGTATTTCTCCAGAGTAGTATATGTTGTTGAATATATTTGCGATTATTGCTATTGATTTGTTGTCCATTAGTTTGAGTAGTTCTGCTTGTATATTATCAGGGCCTGTCGCTTTTCCATCCGTCCTGTGTTATTGCGGAGTAAACTTACTGCTGTAATATTCTTGGTCCATCATTTACCCCTTCTTCTAGCTCAAAGGTGTTATCTCTTTTGTCTTCAAATAGTTTTTCTAGATATTTTTTCCAAGTTCTTATTTTACTTTGTTTGTCCAAGATGATGTTTCCGTCAGAATCAGTTATATTTCCTTTCTCCTTCGTCTTAGTCCCCGTGTGAGTTCTTTAACTTTCCTATGTACATTGTGACTATCGTACTTTGACTGCAGAGTCTCAATTTCTTCGCATCTCTCCGTGGCTTCTTTTTCTTTCGCTTCTCTGATTTTGGTTCTTATTAATATATTTATGATTTTATATTTGTCTGGGTCATTTTTGGCATCTCTTGTCTCTCTCGTTTATTAGTTTAAGGATCTCATCTGTCATCCATGATTTTTTCTTCATTAATCTATCTGTCTTTAAGTGTTTATCCTTTACATTTACATTTAACAACTACATATAGCTAAATGTTTGCTTACTTAAGACTCAATGCAATTAAAAAAGAAAGCTTAATGAGATGACCGTGTGAATTTAAATTATCAAAACTATTAAAAATTGTACTTGCTTACTTTAACTGTGACATTTATTGTGTAGATAACAAATAAGTCGTAAAACTGGAAAAATTTTATTTTTCTGCTATGTTAATATATTAATAGTTTATTTTTATACCAATTTCGCAGCCGTCTAGTGCTTGTTTGAATATGCATTTAGATTACCAGTTAAAGAGCAATGGAGACATAACACAGCCTTGTCGGACACTTTTTTGTCCGGAGATGCGGAGATCTTTTGTGTGGTTTTTTTCTGTAGTTCATACAACAATTTTTTATGCTGGACTCTATCAAAAGCCTTTTTTCTGGTAATCTAGGAATTTTTGAATGATTGTTTGAGTCGCAAACAGCGATAATCTATCATTTCAACAAAAAGTTGCTTTAATATTGGCATTGCGCCGTCGACTTAGGGTTAAAAAACAACGGAAATGGTGGATTCACCCTGTTCTAGTGCCTAGACAGACAGACGGAAAATTTTTTCTTTTACACAACAAATTAAAAGAATATCCTGACAAGTTTTTTGAATATTACAGGATTCCAGTGTCTTCTTTTAATTTTTTATTATGTGAAATAGAAGATGTCTATACATGTATCTACCTAAAAATAAAAAAAAAAACAAAATATTTAACTTTCATTAGAATAAAAAGGGGGTCCCCACCACTTCTTACCTCTGCGTATTCTGTAATTCGCTACTGAATTATCAAGTAGATCGACGGCTAACATATGTAGATTATATTCATTTATCATATTGGGTTGATGTAATGAATCTTCCTTTTCCAATATCTAACTTGCTTTTTTATGTTACAATAATTTATAAAAAATTCTAATTCGACATAAAATCTGCGAAACATTAGTACTGAAGGTTAATAAAATATTACTATAAACAATAATAATTATTAAAATTTTATTTATATGATATGATTAGACAACCACTTATATAGAAATGAATCACCAGTTCCAAGAAGGAAATCCAAAAAATAGATTTCCGGGAAATCAATAAAAACTGTTTATTCTCTCTATTCAACTTTTTCTTGTTTAATAATGGCATCTATTATAAAGTACAGTTTGATACGGTTAATTGGGATTGAAAAAAAAACCATCCATTGATTTTTGTTATCTAGAATACCGATAAAGAAAATATTGGATTTATTTCTTTCTTAGAACTTATAATTTTTTGTTATGATTTAAGACACAAAATTGTATGAAAAAACTTTATAGTAATTTATAAAAACAAAGAAACAACTTAACAAACACAGAGAATTAAACAAACAATAACAAAAATATCCTATTAAATGGCAATTACCGCTACAAGCGACAAATTACTGCTAGTGGAGCCACAAACGCACTGCAAATTACTGCTAAAAAATAGGTCTGGACCTATTCAAACGCGACACGACCTTGACGACGCGTCTCGGTCTCGGAACGAAGCGACAATCTACAGCGCGTGGAGCTACTCAGTATCACTGCTGTTGTTTTCATTTATCACGCTACATTTTATTGCTACTGCTAGCGACAATCTGTCGCTCGTGAAGCCATAGCCAAGCAACTAATGTTAAACGATACAAAAGAGCCCGATACACTTACACGTGTAAGTGTATCGTGCAAAAGAGTAGGATAGACTTGCCCTGTTGCCAAGCTTGGTCAGGTATGCCTAGCGGACCGACTATCCTCCTGGTCCATCTCTTCTCCTTTTACCCTATTATGTTTGTTGTCTCGGTTTTCTATCTTGTCACACATTTCATTTATCCACTTTTCTTTTGTTTCTCTGATTTTTGAATATATGCTTTTTTGTGATTTTTTATATCTTCCATAAGTTTCAAAATATCTTCCGTCATCCATTTTTTCCGCTTCTTCCTTTTCGTACTTTTAGGTTCTTGCCTTTATACTTCAACTATATTTTTTATGGTTTGCTATATATTTTCTATTTCTTCGTCTTCTTTTATGATTCTATTTGTAAGATCCTCAGTAGGTTTGGTTGCTAAAGGTAGAGGTTGCCTCCAGTAAGTTGTCGTTCCATCGTATTTGTGGTTTTTCTATTGGGAAACATAGCAACAACTTTTCGTAAACGCATTGCAGAATTAATTCGAATACAGCATAACTTTATTTTACGTGTTATTTACACCAAATTTAATATTACCGAAAAATTGTGTATATTGATTCCAATGCAAGAGACTACAACAGACAAAGACCTGTACGGTGAACTAAAGTCTGTGTTGAAAAATTTTATTCAAAAAGTTTATTAGTATATCGACAGATAGAGCACGATCAATGTTAAGCATGGAGGTAGGAGTATAGGGAATGCTATTTTAAGACATTAAGAAGGTCACAGATAGGGAAATATTCTTACTTACTTCTTAATTTTATAAAGTCGCGCGCGTTTAATCACCATGAATTTAAAGAGTAAGAAACTGAATATGGTGAAGTAGTTTATAGAAGTACGTCGGCTTAGTAAAAGTGTAATGTTAAAAAGATTATACAACTTAAAAAGCAAACTGTTTTTTCCTTGATATGAAGAGATATCTCCAATGCATCACAATAATCTTAATGTTGAACTTAGGACAGTTTATTCATAAATTGTATAATAAATATCAGAGCTTTAAGCACAAATTAAAATTGTCGAAACAGCATCTTTTGCGGAAGAATGTATCTCATCTTGCACATTTAGAAAAAGAAAAGGTTTTTTATCACCTTTGTTTCGAAGTATTTTAATATTGCACTTCTTTGGTTTGTTTCAGCGTATTGTTTGAAGTTTTTATCTAAGATTAATAACGACTAGATTTTGGTCTGATTCTACATCCATACCTGTGTAGGTTTTTGCACACTGGATACTTGTGATGTTTCTTGATGCTTTTTGTGATATCCGTTATTCCTTTATATAATTCTTTTACCTCATTCTCTTTTTTGTCTGCTATGGGTGCATGTATTTTTATAAGATTGAGTATAGTGTTTTTACATTTAAGTAATAGCTCTGCAATTTCGGAGTAAGGGGTAAAATATTCTAGAGATTATTCAATGTTTTGTGTATGATAAATGCGATGTTGAGGACAGTTATTTTTTCCTCTAGAGAAATAGATAACATGATCATGAATTTCTAGTCTTCCTGTACCAGGCTATTTTACTTCATTCGGTCCTAATATTTCAATAGTATTCCTGCTCATTTCTTAAATTAAACTACGGATCTTTTCTGCTCGTAGTAGGCTTGGAATATCCCATGTCCCAATTTTTATCGATTTTTTTTATTATAGAAAGTCGGGAAATTAAAGTATTTTAATTAATAGAAACTGCTGGAGAGCCGTTTATTGACCTTTAGATTATTTTGAATTGAAATATTTGTCCTTTGGTCGGTTCGACCACAGATATATTCAAGGTATATTTCAAGATATATTTAATTGTTTTATGTAAAATCTAATCAGAACACATCTATATTATTTGTAATATTGTTTTAGAATTGAAGTGTCCTGCAAATTCTCACGAAGGATGCGTTCCTTGCTGTCCGAGTCCAACTTGTAGATATAGGAATCCAGAATGCCCTAAAGATAAAGTATGTACAACGCAATGCACGTTTACCTGTCTATGTAATAAGGGTTACATCTACGATGACATAGGATTTGTTGGTGGCTGTGTACGTCCTAAGGATTGTCCCAGAATTAAATAAATGGGTTAAAGCAAAGTAAAATAATAATAATTTGTTCAGCATGTAAATAAAAGAAAATACTTTTTAAATTGATTTTTTATTGTTTTTTAAAATGTAATGATAATACGTAACTATTCAATAAAGATGGATGGAGCAACAGAAAAATAGAAACTTGAAAATATACTGCTTCAGACCAAAAATGTGCTTTTTAATCAAAATAGTGATTTAAACAACCAATTCTAAGTTAGGCAGTAAAAATATGTTAAAGAATATGACATCAGAACTGGCAGTAGTGAGTAATCAAATTGGTTTGTCGACAAATTAGTCATAAACAAAACATATGGCCTAGAACGATGAAATGGTCCAATTAAAAAAAAACTAAATGTATCTGAAGTGAGACATTTTGTTTTTTTATATTACCAAAAAGATCCATTAAATATAACGAAATAGCTGGCAGTTAACGTCAAAATTTACTGCTTTAGGATAAAAACAGGCCTAAGGCGTGGTATAAGAAGATCAATAACAGAGAGAGGAAGGTTGGCAACTGAAAATAAATGTTTTCATGTACTTAAAATTTGATTAGCAGAAAGTTAACCTTCAGGAATTTAAAAATGCAGTTGGAAAAAAGAGAACGCCTCTTTGGACACCAGCTGGGAAAAAAATTAACAAATATAGAGTTTACGACGAACCAAATATTCCGGAAGTAGCAAACCTAGACGAAATAAAATTGATGACGTATATAGGTTAAGTTTTAACACTTTGACTGCCATGTGTATACGTTTTACTATGTGTATTCCACAGGAGCACACTTTACGTGTATTTCTAATCGAATTTAACTTAGCGTAGCCTGGGGCAAATTAAAAATGATGTTAGCCTGGGAAAAAATACTTCATCATTTTTCTATTAGAAATTAAATTATAGCGGATTTTTTATAACTTAAACGCTAATTAATTTTGATATAAAAGTGTTTATTGTGATTAATAATATAATAGATACAATAGATACAATAATACACTATTAAATAAAATATTAACACATATTTAAAATTATACTCAAATGACTATTTTGGCAAAATTTTGTGCTTATCAAAAAAACATTCTAAGCAGAGAAATTTTTGTTCACAGACTTGGCATTTAGTGGTAACTTCTTCTTCTTAAAGTGCCTATCCGTTCCGGATGTTGGCGATCATCACGGCTATCTTTACTTTGTTTATTGCAGCGCGGAACAGTTCAGTGGTAGTCGTGTTATACCACTTTCGTAAATTTTGAAGCCAGGAAATGCGTCTTCTTCCCGGTCCTCTTTTACCATTTACCTTCCCTTGGAGAATCAGCTGGAGAAGGCCGTAACGTTCTTGATGTCTCATTACATTACAGTCCTAGATATTCCAACTTTTTAGTTTTGACGGTCATAAGAATTTCACATTCTTTCCCCATTCTACGCAGGACCTTCACATTAGTAACTCTGTCAACCCAGGATTACCTGATTGCCGAGTGGTAACTTGCTTAGTTTTATTTATTGCATACTGTCATCCATGGTCATCTTTATTTCGTTGGTAACAAATTACACACCGACTTTTTTTACCTGCTTGAATGAATTTATGTTCTGACGGTATGTTGTGGGTGTAAAACTTTGTTTACCTTTTGAAAGTTGTTTCAAGCACAATTTGTCTTTGAAAAATGTTATACCTATTCTTTCTGGTACAGTTTTGTTCTTATTATATAAATAATGAGCATTTACTATGCTTGTTCCAGTAAGTAGTTTAACTTCACCTTCCTGTACCATTTAATGCTTCGTCTAATAGAGGTAGAATAAGACGACAATTGGTCGGATACATCAATGAAACTTTTTGCATTATTATAAGCCACAATAGCTTTTTTTTGACTTCAATTCTACCTGAAACATCAATAAAATTTAGTTTATGTTTGGTGGTAAGCATCAGGACATCGCGCTTATCTCTCCATTTAAAAATGACAATGCCGTTTCTCTCTCTTCCTACAATTTCACCCTTCTTCAGTTTGCTTACCAGTACTTCTTTCGGAATACCTTTTCGATTTTTTCGTGGTGTTCCTACTAGGTGCGTTTGTCTAGTCTAGTCTAGTCTGTAGCTAGCTCTACGCTGGTGTACCAGTTGTCAATGTACAATGTCATTCCTTTATCGAGACATTCGTCCATAAGTTCAAATACTACTTAAGTTGCCACAGAAATGCCATTAATTTTGTCTGCACCACAATAAATTTTAAAGTAATACGTATACCCCTAATTGAGGCATAGCTTGAAGAGTTTGATTCCAAATTTATGTTTCTTTCCTTTCACATACTGGTGAAATTTTAAACGCCCGCGAAACAGTACCATCGTTTCATCTATGCAGATATTTTCGTCTGGTACTATAATCTTTTCAAATTTGGAATTTATCAAAGTTACTGGGGACTGAACTTTGTACAGTCTGTCTTTTGCTTGACATAAATCATTGTTTGCGAAGTGCCACATACGCAACAAAATTTCAAATCTATTTCGAGACATATATCCTACAGCTTTTGACCAGTATAAATCCAAATTTCTTCATTAATCAGCCAGTTTAGGTTTATGGTCCAGACCCATCCAAATCAGTACCCCCAAAAAGCAATACATTTCAGTCACATCTGTGTCTCTTCATTTATGAAGTCTTGAAAATGGACCGATGGTTTCTTCAACGATGTTATTTACAATCACCTGATTTGCGGATAAATATGTTGGTTTGTTCTACAATAATGCTGATAATTTCTTCGTCTACAAAAAGTCTGAAGTAGGCGAATTCTTCTTCAATTTTCATGTTTAGGACTTCTTCTGTTAATCCTATATTTTCTTCAAAATTAAAATTTTTCATATCGCCAAATACTAATCCCCAATCATCCTCTGTATTTTCGTCTTTCCCTGAAGAATCTTGATTATCTGACTCATTGCTATCTGAAACAAAAAAAAAAAAACAAAATGTAACAGCATGTCAGTAGAATATATAAATTTGCATTCAAATGTAGTCGTACATAACATCTTGTGTCATTCGCACATAAACATGACCTTATTGCCCTTGTAATTTTCTACCCTCTCTCGCAAGCTCATTGGAATATAATAAAATAATTACAACATGATATATGTACTTATAACATAAATAACTATTATTTCATTGGCAAATATTTATATATATATTTAGGGATTCTACAGTATTCACTGCCTTCCCTCGCTCAACCGTTTCCATCTCTCTCTGTTGTTCCATTCTCCATCGTTTAGGCCTCTCTTACTCATGGTGTCGTCTACTTCGTTCCTCCAGGATTTTCGGGGTCGACCTCTTTTCCTCCTTCCTATGGGGCTCCATTCGGTTATTCTCTTTATCCATCTGCTGTCGCTAGTTCTTCTTACACGTCCATACCACTTTAATCTTTTTTGTTCTATATATGTTAGTATGTCTGTTTCTATTGATGTTCTTTGCTTTATTTCGTCATTACTTCTCCTATCCATTCTTGTTACTCTGCAGCATCTTCGCAGGCATTCCATCTCTGTTGCTACTATCTTACTGCTGTTTTTCTTGTTTATGATCCCATTTTCAGCAAATATTTATAAGTATATAAACGATCAGTTACGGCCCCATATTTATTTATTGATCTTTATTCAAACTTACCCTTAGTCGTTATCCGAGGTCTTTTAGTTGGTATGTGACTGCTGTTCTGTGAACTCTCTGTTTCATAGTCAGGACTCAGACTTCAGACTCATTCTCAAATGGATCATAATTATCAGTATTCATATCTGATATTTCATCCCATAATGCATGAAGCCGGACCTGTTCTCTCTTCTTATACAAGAAAAACTACCTTTAGGAATAAATAAACTGCACGATGCAACGTTTAGAGTTGAACTAACAAATACAAGCCAACGTCACGCTACCGTTTTGGATAAGATACAAGTCTAGACCGTGTATCCGTACTTATACACGCGTCGTAGAATAATAAATGCTTTTCCAGGCCACGTGTATATTGTTCGTACACTAGTCAAACTACAAAGAATATAATTAAATTATTTAAGCAATGTATCTAAGGTATGTTGATAAACAATTTTAAATACATTTTCATAAAAAAATTAGTGTGGCGCACATGACCCTTATAGTGAATTTGGTGTGGCAGTCAAAGTGTTAAGTGACACTGTTTCCACAGTGGTGGTGACTCAAATAGTAAATAAAAAAACCTGGCAAGATTAAAAAAGGATAAATTATAACAAGATATATAGACAAATTTAATATTATGAACTATAAAAGATGCAGAGCATAATAAATATTGCTCTGAAGTTATTTTCTTGTGTCATATTATTGAAATTTACTATTTTTACTGGAAATAAGCCACAATTTACTTTAAAATAAATTTATTTGACGTTTCGATTTCCACTTCGGAAGTCGTTTTATCAATAAATTAAACAAATTTTCTTTTTGTATTTGGTAAAAAATTCTTTCAATAATTTAATTTTATATGACTCATTCATATTGACAATATAGACATATATTATACATTTTAAAGTACATGACTTAAAGAATGCGAACGGGACATGGTATATTTGGCACTCATTTACATCGAATTAACCTTAAAACACGTCCATACTGCTAGTGCGTACAAGAAGAAGATCTAAATCACATTTTTCTTCATTGTCCAAATGGGATATACATAATGCGTTACAGGCTGCAGGAGCGGATGTCACTTCTAGCATCAAATTTATACTACAAAAAATTAACCTCAAAGGTAAATAAACAACAACATGTTAAAAAATTATATCGAATGATCCAATCCTAAAATCCGAAAATTAAAATTATTGAAACTTTAACTAATAACTAATATCAACTTACATTGAAGAATAGTGCCGATTGAGAGCGAACTCTACTGATCATAAGATCCAGTACTTGACATCGCTGGCAACAATGTCGATGTTCAGAAAATTAAATTTTTTGGAAAAATTAAAATATTATTTTATTCTTAAATATTATTATTAAATAAAATTAGAATATGATGTACGTGCTGCCATCTACTCAAAGTATTGTTAAACGTTAGTTTATTTGAATGCCACTCATTTTAACTGCCGCGTAAAGATACCGCTTATTGCAATATAATGATAAGCCACAATTTTACAGAATTATATTTTATTACATTATGTATATAAAGAAACCTGTGTTAACCTACGAAAAAATTATTGAGTTATTATTGCAGTAGATGGCAGAGTTATTGCTGACTCGTGTTATTCCAATCAGCCGTTTCTGTTCACTTTTTCGCGTAAAACGTTTTAAGCCACATGAAAATGTCGTCGACTTCACGTACACGTACTAAACTAAGAGCAATTTTAACCCATATGTGCATACCCAACTTTAATAACGTTGTTACATACCCGGGTACCTCGGTGCCCACCTCTCATTTTTTAGATTTTTTCATTATTTATGCAATTGAAATACAAAAGGTAGAGAAAACCAGATTTTCGAGGACATCACCCGGTCTTCACAAATACTTTTCTTCTTATCACCTACGACGCTATCACAACAGTAGACGTGAATCAGTGTCAATAGTAAGACCTTCATATTCAAGCAGTGTCAATAGTGTTCTTTGTTAGTACGAAAGTGCATATTAGTGCTATAGTTAGTAGAGTTTTGGCTAATCTACGCAGTATACTTTAGCGTTATGGAGGAATTATCTAGGACTGAATTTGCAAGGTAAAACAAAATGTATATCAGTGGTTTCTTCAGTGCTTCATTTGAAAATTTCTTTATGTTATTCTATTGAAAAAGTGAATAATGCATGAATTTTGTCTCAGATTGAATGCCAATAAGAGAAGCTTATTTGACCGCAATATTAAACAGGGAGTCTGACAGCAATGACAATGACTGGCCACCGGATGATATTTTGCCTGAACGTGAGGCTCTTGATAGCGATGAATGTAGTGTAGATAATCAAGAAATACCAGCTGTATTGTACTGTACCAGCAAATATTTTTTTGGTCTAATATGATTTTTTTTTTATTTTTAGATGACGAAGAAGACGAGGACATCGAAGAAGAGAGAGAGGAAGAAGGAGAAAGCGATGGAAATGATCAAGCAGCAACAATGGAAATACCATGCGCTTACATAGCCAAAGCTAAAACTGTATGGAATAAAACGCCGCTTTATCAACATCAAACTGCATCTCATAATCTATTACGTCAGCAAAGTGGTCCTCATCGAAGTACCGTAACAATTTCAATAAGCGACACTTTCAAGAAGATATTTACCGTAGAAATGGTAGATATGTATTATCATCCGACATACAAATAAAAAGGCTTTGTCAATGTACGCAGCATCCAACGCAGAGCATCCAGATTCGAAGCGAGAGTGGAAAAATGTTACTGTACAAGAATTATACTCATTAATGGCTATTTTGATTTGCTCTGGTGTATTTTCTAACATCGATCATACAAGTGATATGTGGCATTCAAATTCATATCCACTCTATCGAGATTCAATGGGGATCTGCAGGTTTCGACACAACATGCGGTTTATTAGATTTGATGACGCTAATACACGTCAGCAACCTGCAAAAGAAGATAAAACAGCTCCGATCCGTGATCTCGCATACTTAATTGTTGAACAGCATACGTTTTGGTTTCATTAATAATAATATCCAATATTTCATCAGTTAAGGAATAACTAAAAACGTCTATTGGACTATATGTGGTTCAATACCAACTATGTATTCTTTCTTACTACAAAATTGTCACCGCCGTACTTCTTCTAAATGACACCATTCGTCACTATCACTATTCACAGCACTCTGTTCAATATTATCTGATGGTACTTGCTTATATGGTGTAGTAATAATTTAGACATCACTATCAATAAAAGAATTTAAATCGGAGGATGAACAATATTTAGGAAAATTACTTTTATCTAGCAATGAATCGTCACTGTCAAAGGGATCAACGATACTGTCGGCATCAGATGAAGATTAAGTTGCTGTCTGCTCATTCTCCATATCGAGTTCATCAGCCTATTCGTTATCCATTTCGTATTCTATTTCTGTTCGTATAAACTGTTGTTCGTTTTAATTAATAAAATTTTCATGACTTTCAAATAACTCTGTATTATCATGTAATTCATTTAAAATAGTATTTGTTTGAAACTCTTCTCCAAATTTTTTATGATCACTGACTGTTTGCTCATTTGCAAGAGTAAGAAAAAAAAAAGAAGTACTTGTGACTCGTTTGGAAAAAAAATAAATACGTTTTATATGGATTGGAGTCAATAAAAGGTGTTATTAGGTAAATATTTTTTATTTTGAGCTTTCAATTGTATTTAGAATCATTTTCAAGAGCTGCTAAAAAATACAAAATATCTTACAGAGTGGAACTAGCAAAAAAGTTATATTAACTCACCAAATTAAATTAATTTTGTTGTTAAATTGCAGCACCAACAAGTTGAAACGAATGGCAATGACACATGCCTCCCGGGGTCTGTGACGCATAGTAACAATAAATAATTGTTTATGTGCGGCACGTGTCTCCGGGGCATGTCTCATATTACTGACATCAGTAGCGAGAATTAAAAAATTTGCTATTGATTGCTATTTGTTACACTTAAAACGACGTACAAATACCATTTTTATCGCTACCACAAGATGCGACGGTTTGACCAATTTTACTACAACACAGTTGAGAAATGCACATGTTCCTGGGGATACGTGACGCAGTCAAGGTGTTAAGTTTGTGGGAACATTTCCAAATAAGATTTTGTTTTTCAGGGGTGAAAAATTGTCATCGTGTCAAAATCTAGTAAAAGCTTACCGGAACACTTTTATTATTTTAGTTATTAGTAGAATACAGTAAAATTGTGAAGAAAAGAATTTTTTCACTTTAAGTTTTAACAGAAGTACTAACTTTCCACAAGGAGTAGTTAGGGGTGAAAAATTACTAGGGTGGTAATAAATTCATAACAACCCAGCAGAAATCTATGGTATATCATAAATATCTTTTTACGGCAAGCTTGAATATTAAGCTTGTGGAATGGCTCCCATTAGTGGTAGGTTTGAGGTGAAAAATTATTGGGCTGGTAATAAATTAGTAAATCATGGGTTAAAACATATGCCATAGGCAAAAAGTTTTTTTTTAATTCTGTTAGCTTGAACAATAAGTCAGTAGTATCGCCCCCGTTATGGGTGGTTTAGGGGACAACATTTTTTAGGGTGGTAATAAATAAGAGAAGAAAAGGGTGAAAAAATATGTCGTAGGTAAAAATTGATTCCGCTTTTGTGTCCCCACTAGCTTAAGGGTCCTGTTAAATCTGAGGTTTTATTCCTAATATTAAAATGGGACGCAAATTCGTGAAATCTACTATACTGGAAAAGGTCACGATGACGTTACTATGACACTAACGAAAACTCTTCGTTCTATGGTAAAACTGATTACCAAAGTATCTAATGCTTTTTTACCTTATACTTGAAAGCTACGATTAATTAACATCAGTCTAGTTTATTAATATTACCAAAAAAAGTACATTAAAAATATATTAGCTTACTGCTAGTTTTAGGAAAACCAGATAATTTTAAAGTAGCTGCAAAGCTCGTTTAGATCGTATTAATAAATTAGTTGTTAAAAATTTCTTTATAAATAAGCGATATTATCTTATTATGTTAAAAACAATTAAAATAATGAAGAATAGTCTAGTGTTGTGCTTCGTTACGCTATTTGCTGTTGCTTTTGCAGGTAATACTAACAATGAATTGCCATAAATTTGTCATTTGCGAAATATATAACACGATTTTTTTTATTTAGAAATAAGTACCTAATTAGAATTAAAAATGTTTCTTATTTTATAAATACTTTTTTATTTTGGACATTTAAAATAAAATAGAGTTTTTCTAACAAAACTATTCTTAACACTTTTGTGAATGAAATTTCTTTTTCTTTGTTCTTTATTATAGGCCTGTATTGTCATTAAGCCACAATTATTGTCCATACACATACTATACACACACACATACACAAACAATACACACACACATACACCTACACATATACATACATATACATATACACACAGACACATACACATACACATACACATACACATACACATACACATACACATACACATACACATACACATACACATACACATACACATACACATACACATACACATACACATACACATACACATACACATACACATACACATACACATACACAGACACATACACATACACAGACACATACACATACAAGTACACATATACATACACATACACATACACACACACATACACACACACATACACAAACACATACACACACATACACCTACACATACACATACATATACATATACACACAGACACATACACATACACATACACATACACATACACATACACATACACATACACATACACATACACATACACATACACAGACACAGACACATACACAGACACATACACATACAAGTACACATATACATACACATACACATACACATACACATACACATACACATACACATACACATACACATACACATACACATACACATACACATACACATACACATACACATACACATACACATACACATACACATACACATACACATACACATACACATACACATACACATACACATACACATACACATACACATACACATCACATACACAAAAGAAGAGACAGAGTATACAACCAAAGTCTACAGAAAACCAACCCATACTAACAGATATTTTTAAATTAACACTCTAACCACAACGTAAACATCAAAAAAAGAAATCCCCATATGATAGATTTCGAAGCACCTGCTGTGATGAAAATGCATTTCAGGAAGAAAAAAGCCTGCTAACAAAAGTTCTGTATAAAAATAACTACCCACTGTAATATAATCAAGGAATTCCACAAGATTTAAGAAAGAAAACAAAACAACACCACAAGCTATCTAGAAACACTCACAAGAAGAGACTCAAAAAGCAGCCCTCATCGTACTCAACACAAAGAATCAGCAAAAGCAAAATATAGCATACTCATCAGCAGAACGCAGCAACATGGTTGCCAATACTAAAAGAAGAAATCAACAACAAGAATATACCAATAATAGCGGAGTAATAGGAGGTCGAAAAACACACAACACACATGCAGCTCACAATACACATAAACACAAAATCTATTTTGCTAAATTTACATACTTAACCACAATTATTGCTATACTGTTTTTTACACAAATATTTAACATAAAATACAGAAAAGCAGTAGGAATTTGATATTGCCAGGGTTAAAACATCACCCTCAGATTTTGTACAGCCATGATCTTGCCAACAGAAGATCGAGGTCCGGCATGTCAATTTTAAAATGACATAACCAATAACAAAAACTTTGTTTACGCATTTTTCAAAATTTGTGTATTAATCTTTTTTAAAAACAATTTTCAGAGAGGAAATCAAAACGTCAAACATTTGTTAATTAAAAATGTGAGTTTTATTACAACCAATAATTGTGACTTAATCCTATAACAACATAATATTTATATTTTATTCAAAGTCAAAATGTTAGGAAAATAATTTCTCTTATATTTTGTGGTTTATTTACAAGAAACGTAAGAATGGTAAAAATAAAAACAGTTTTCTAAACGATTATTCTCTAAGTAAGAATATTAAGCCAAATATTTTTCAGTTGGCCTAGAATGTCCGGCAAATTCATACCAAGGTTGTGCCCCTTGCTGTCCAGAACCAACCTGTAGAAACAGAAATCCAACTTGTCGCCGTACAGCCTGCAGTTTTGATTGTCGCGTTGCCTGTGTATGTAACCAAGGTTTAATTTGGGATGACATTGGTATAGTAGGTGGATGTATTCAACCCTCTCGCTGTCCTAAAATTGGTGGCTACTGAGGATAAGAGTATAACATGGAATTTTTTTATCAATTGTGAATAAATATTAAAACTTATATTCTTAAATTTGTTTTTCCTTTTTGTTATTCCCATATATTTCTAAAAGGAAAATACTGAAATAATTATAGGTTGGTCATTTATTGTAATGCCATGTTCTAATTCATCCAAGATTTCTCTAAATATGTTTTGAGACTGTCAACATTCTGTACCGTTCATTATTGAATCGCACTGTTGGTTTCTGTTGGATAATATTGTTGTATCCTTACCATCAAGAGATTCTCTTGTTCCGAGTCCTTCTCTGAATGCAAGTTGACCTTTTCTTATGTGTTTATAAAATTGGGTATATGTATATAAATACATGGGTTATCAAACTAAGTACTCTATATTCTTCGCATTTCCTAGTGTAGGATTTTTGGAACGTGGAATTATTATTAACAGTATTTACTTTTGGTAAATGACCAGTCTCGTAAAATGTTATTTAGTATCGCAGTGAGACCTCATTTTATAATTAATTATTTTGAGTCGTAAGTTAATATTTGCAACTAGAAATGAGCTGTCATTAACAAAAATAGGAAAGCCAAGATGGGTAGGATAACTCTAGAGAACAAATAAAAACTACCCTTCCAAGTGTACCCCACTATCGGTGCCTGTAGAAAATAAAAGTAAAAACAGCCATGAGTAACATGGAAAAAATTGGGTATACAGATGACGTCAGAAAAATCTGGGCCAAAAATTTGATGACTGACAAACTTTCACTGGACAGGAATTACTCGCCAAACAGAATTAAGAATTGTCGTCCCTAATGATGATGAGAGACATCTGTTAAAGAAGAAACAGAAGAAACAGATACAGAAGTAGGTCCTCCCGCTTCCAAACACTCTTATAAGGAAAATTAAATACGTTTTTAATTTATATAATGCTCGTCTGTTTGTCGATAAAATACACCAGCGTATTCTATACTCCAGTAAATGACCGGTTTGTAATTTTTCGAGTGTTATTTTACTTCGGATTACGGATACTACGGATTTGCTTGAAAATTTTAATTTAGGTTTCACTCACTCTTTACTTTACTTTTTTTAAATTGTCTAATTCTAAGCAACTTTTATTGTATATAGTTTTTTCACTAAGTCAATATTTTTTGAGTTATTTGTGAGTGAAAATGTTAATTTTTCAAAATAAAAACCACGTTTGCAGATGGATTTTTACAAATAACTTAAAAAGTATTTCTAAAAAAATGTTTTAGCAAAAATGTAGCTTATAAAAAAAAACAAAAAAATGGTGTACTTTTAAAATCTCTAGACTCTAGATGGTGTACTAGTAGAAGCAAAGTTGTAGCTCATGAAAATTAGCTTCTTGTCAAAATTCATATTGAATATTTCAACATAAAATAACCAAAAAATGAAGCACTTTTCGGACGAAAATCATCAAAAGTGTTTCAAAAAGCTTTATTTATGTTTTTTTTTTAAGTTTATAGAATCAAAACTAAGCGAGTTACGCTTAAAACAAAAATGGTCAATTTTTTTGGTAAATACGTCTGAAAATCACCCCTTAATTAGCACCACAAATAAAATTATTCATTACCGCTTAACAATATACTTTATTTGCGTATTTTTATATGATCTGTAAATTTGACCAGTTTAAATTGCTTATTAAAAAAAAGTCCAATTTAGAAGTAGAACTTAAGTTTAAACTAAATCTAAATTTCCACGAAAATCAGTGAAGACAAGGTGTTCAATGACATTGTTTTAATTATAACTAATCTATGGGGGTCAGATTTGTGGGTTAAACTGTTATGAAATCTTAAATTATGTTGTTCAATGTTAATTGACATTCAGTCACTTCAATAAAAGATTATTTTATTCAATTACCTGCCTTAATTTACAATTATACAATTTTTTTATATTAATGACAGTTTTTACCCCTAAAAAATAAAAGTAACCAACTCCAGTCCAAAATTGAAGTAAAGGGTAAGTAGAATATAATAAAATAGTGACTTGGAAAATTGTAGGGTATCGTCACATTTCATGTTCATTTACTGGCCTACTAGTCTAAGGTGTAGATCCAAATTTTACACGTTTTTAATAATGCTTTTACATATTTTTAGATAGTTTTTTTTTCTAAGGGAATGTTAAAAATATGCTTATTACTGTGATTCTCTAAAATATTCTTTATTAATGCGTAAATATAAGTAATATTTATTACAATAACCTTTCTTATCAGTTATTTTTAAAAATGTGTATTAACTACAGGCAAATAAAAAATCCAAAACTTTATTTATAATGTCGAGAGATGGAAAGTTTTGTCTGTTTAACAGATTAACATAAATCTGAAGCAATGGATTTAACGTTTTAACGTATCTGAAGATTTAAAAAATCTAGAGAATTATGTTGTTCAATAATATGAATAAATCACGAAGAAAGACTTTTTATGAATTTTTGTGTAATAAAAGAAACCGTGGGAGTGGTTACTTTGAATGGCTTGTTTTAACAAAAAATTTCACAAATTTTAACATACATTGACAAAAGGTTTTAAGTGACATGCCAAGAAGTTTAGTTAATGCGAGACTAGTATAACAACCATAAGGAAAAAATAGTCCGTATAATAGTTCATATAGAGAACAAATACTTTTATTTCGGGACATGGAATGTGAAAATATTGTTCGAACAAGGAAAGACGCACACAACGATTGAGGAAATGAATAGTCTCAACCTAGAAATGTTAACATGTGAACATTTATACAGTGATGAGTGCCTTAAGAACGGGCAAAATAACGCAAAAGATAGAAAACATAATACGTTGTGAAATAAAAAGAGATGAAAGTAGTAGAGGTGAGAAATTATCGATATTAACCTATAATTTACTTTACATTACATTAGAATTATCGAAAATTTCCCAACTTTAGACGTTCGCTTATGGGCTAGTTGACTTCAGTCATAATATTACAAGTATGACGTCGAACACTTACATTTTTTAAATTTCGCATAAAGTAAAAACTGATTGAAGGCAATAAAGCAAATGTAAGTACACAGTTTAATTAGTAGTAATTTGATAATTAATTTTGTGTTGACGAATAAAGAATAACAAGCTATGATAATTCTGTATTGAGAAGAGTGTATGTGACGTCTCAAATCATAGTTTATTATTGATCAATACTTTAATTTTGGATAAAAAAATACTCCTACTTGAACTGTTTTTACTTACATTACGTGATACGTATTACTATGACTGAAGTCAACCAGCTGATAAGCTAACGTCTAAAGGTGGGAAATTTTCGATAATTCTAATGTAATGTAAAGTAAATTATAGGTTAATATCGATAATTTCTCACCTCTACTACTTTCATCTCTTTTTATTTCACAACGTATTATGTTTTCTATCTTTTGCGTTATTTTGCCGGTTCTTAAGGCACTCATCCCTGTATAGTGCCAGTGTATGCTCCAACTGCAGGTAAATCAGAAGCTGAAATAGAACATTTTTATGAAAAACTCAGACAAGTTTTACAATACATCAGGAAGAAAGAAATTACAATAATAGTGGGCGATTTAAATTCAAAGATAGGAAAAGACCGACTGGACAGTAACCACACGGTTTCAATTACCACCTCTTACACTGTATACCTGAAGGTCATCACAGAATAATGAACAAAATTGCATTAGAAATTATATCTACTTTATACTAACTAATCTAAGATTTAAAAATTCCATTATAAGCGTTAAGACTTACCCTGGAGCAAATGTTACATCAGACCATAACCTTCTTGTCTTAAAAATGAAACTGAGGGTAAAAAAGATAATAAAATCCAAAAGTTCTAACGTGAATAATTAGTTGCTCAAGATAAACAAAATACGTACTGAGGATTTAAATTGTATAAATTAAGAAACAAAAACATTAACATAAGAAATATGAGAATACGAATATTATGTGGAGCAAAACTAAAGACACAGAACGAAACCCTACAAAAGAAAGAAGAAAGCCAAAATCCTTAGATAACTCAAGAAATACTGGAAATCATGAAACGAAGACGAAAATATAGAAACAAAAATCTATGCATCAAAATAGAGGAATTGCAGAAAAAACATTTATATAAAATAGTTGAGAATCATTTAAGTTGTTTAAGTTTAAGTTAAGTTAAGTTAAGTTAGAAACACACCTAACCGATAAATTGACAAAAAAAATTAACCTATTAATAACCCAATTAAAATAAAACAAGTAAGGACCAAAAATATTGAAGGTTTTTTTATGTACACAATAAAGAATCCAACACAAATTGATAGCGAGAAAGCTCCAATAATATTAAAATTTAAGTCCAACATGATATAAACAGCTTAAAATATCACAGAGCTCCTGGGTCGGATAAAGTTCACATCGAGCTAATTAAACTTATAGATAAAGACAACTTAAACGCAATAACTATGCTCCTTTACCAAAAACCAAGAAACCTAAAAAAAAAACTGTAATGTCTATATATTAACCAGTTTCATGTAACAATAATTATTAAAAACATTTTTAAAGGTTATACATGCAAGAATATTCAAAAAGTGTAAAGGGGATATGAGTAGTAGACAGTTTGGCTTTCGTAACGTCTTCGAAATAGTAGAAACTCTGTATCGTTTCACAACTCTAGCTTAAAAATGTCGAGACCAACAAAATAATCTTTTTGTCATATTTATAGAATATGAAAAAAATTTATATTATGAGAAAGCTGTAGACACAGTTAACCATAATATTCTAATCGAGTGGCCAAAGCGAAAAGGACTCGACAAAAATGATATTAACAGCGCAACAGCGATGATAATCATAAATGATAGCGCAACAGATAAGTAGAGGAGTGAGACAAGGCTGTGTACTCTTCTTCTTTTTCAAACGGTGCCTATCCGTTCCGGATGTTGGCGATCAGCATACCTATCCTAACTTTACTTGCAGCTATTCTGAATAGCCCGATTGTAGACATAATAAACTCATAGGACATAGGACCTCAATATTAGTTACACGATCAACCCATGAAACTCGGAAGATGCGCCTGAAACACCACATCTCGAAGACCTCGAGCTTTCCTAAAGAAGCTTCAGAGAGCGTCCATGTCTCCGTATAAGAATGTCGAAAATACATAACATCTGATGATAGAGATTTTGGTACTAAGTGGTAAATCGTGACTTCTGAAAAGAGACTTCATCTTTAGGAACGCTGATCTTGCATTTCCCTATGCGTTGTTTTATTTCAGTAGAGTGGTTCCATTGACTGTTTATATTAGTACCAAGATATGTGTAGCTGTATTTACCCTGTCAATTGGCTGTTGGTTTACCAAAAGATGTATATTTATTATTTCACGTTTACTAACTACCATGTACTTTGTTTTATTCGTATTGAGATTTGTATTGATATGCGCCACATTATTACTTGTAAACACTCTAGGCTATCTGCAAAAACTACTGCGTCGCCAGCATATCTAATGTTGTTTAGACGCACTCCGTTAACTAAGACGCCTTCTTGTAATTGTCCCAGTGCTTGCTCGAAGATACGCTCAGAGTACATGTTAAATAGCACTGGATACAGAATGCATCCTTGTCTCACTCCTTTATCTATGGAGATTGTCTCTGTCAACTTTCATGTTGGCAGTTTGGTTTTAATATAAATTATAGATAATTCGTAAGTCTCTTCACTTGTGTCGTCCGGTTTTTCAGCTGTAGGGGTATATACCTGTATAATGTTAGTTAGTATTGGGTAGGTACTAAGTTGAAGGAGAAGCATTGTTTTCGATATGGGTACAAAGTTTTTAAGATGTCTGGCAGTTTTTTGATTTAAGATTATACCTTTCGTTGGGGTTATATGAATAATATATGTGATAATTGTTTATTTCACATTGCCCAGAGTTCGTCCACCTCATTTCGCTTATTCCCATGATGTCTATTAATAGTCTATCCATCTCCTTGATTGCATTATAAGTCTTACCGGCCTCGTATAATGTTTTAACATTACTGAACTGCCACCTGAACATTACATTAACCGCCTGAAAGTCTGATCAACCGTTTCCAAATTTCTGACTCACGGATCCTAATCCGGATCAGATCCGATACGCACATCTCTAAGAGGTCTTGTATTTGTGGAAAAATCTATCATAAACATAACCTCTATAAAATGAATAAACCATTACACTCAATAGTCAACAATATGATGAGATATTCTTCAATTGTTTTACAGTTGTAATCTTTTTTGGCGTTGCATCATAACATTCTTTTAAGAAATGTTTTGTGATTAAAAATATGGAAAATTACTGGGGTTTTAAAAATGAGTACACCAGGAAAAGGCTTATATGGTATAAGTTAACAATAGCAGAGTTATTTATAATAACAGATTACTTATATCTTGTTGCACAATCTGTCCATTCATATCGTTTGAGTTGGAAAAATATTACAATAATATAAAAATTAAAAAATATTTTAAATAAATATTCTTATAGTTTCTTATCGTCCTGACGTTATCATTTTGAATAAATATAGTAAAAATTGGACAGTTAAAATTCAACCGAATAATCTTTTACGTGTAGTTGTCTAGTACAGTTATTTTCAGCCAGTTAACATTGTTACCATCAGTGTCGAATTGTTTCTTTTTAATATTTTTTTTTCAAAGCTGCAGCATCAAAAACATAGCTTGATTTATCTCTATTACCTTATATTTGGTTGACTAATTATCATGAAAATTGCGTGCTGCAATCTTACGGCGAATATGATCCATGTGTAATGGGAATAACGTAGGATTTTGTTCTACGCTAAAATTTTTATATTTGATGCAAGAATCACACATATCTTTGCTTGCGTGGTTTTATATATTGCTATATTTTACCCATGACAACAATCAACATACAAATTGTACATTTTTGAAAGTGATAGATCCTCTGCTAAATATTTAAGACTTGTTTTCTTCCGAAAGTAATGAGATGGCACGCAAGGAAATGATAGCATATGATTTTCACATCACTTGATCATTTCTTTGGTTTCAGTCGGTCTAGTAATACCGGCTTGGTGCTTTTCTCTTCCGCTGGGTACAACAATATGGGTCTCATTTCTATTATTTAAAAAATTTCGAACGAATCCTTTAGATAAATCTAGTGTTGCAAAAAAGAAACCTAGATTTACTTGCACTTTTTGGCCAGCATTGAACAGGTAAAACTGCCGCGAGTTGTTTCGCCTTGAATTTTCGCCAGTAGTTTTGACTTTTTTGGTCGCCACCTCGACCAAAGTTGTAGTAAGTATATATATATATATAAAGGCTTTATCTAAGAAGAGAGCTATTTTAAAAAAGAGAAAATATGATGAGTCCTACTTGTCCTTCAGATTTTTCCTGTGGAAATTGCTAAAAATCCAGATGGATAATGCGTTATTTTCAGCAAAGTTATGTGCAATAGCTCTCTTGTACCTGCAAAGCTTAAACAACATCTTGACACCAATCATCCCCAACTGAAAGATAAAAGTGTAAGCTTTTTTGAAAGACACAAAGAAGTACGTAAAACCGGTATGGTTGCTTTACAGAAATATGTTAAAACAGATAATGAAAACGCAACACAAGCATCATTCCTGCTAAGTTACAGAATTGCTTGTGCTGGTAAACCACACACGATTGCAGAGAATTTAATCAAACCAAGTACTGCAGATATCGTCAGTTGCGTACTCGAAAAAGATGCAGTAAAAAAAGTTGCAGCAGTTCATTGTCCAATAACATTATATTTGATCAGATTCATAAGATTTCAGACCACATTGAAGATGAATTAATCTGTAGGTTAAAAGACAGTAAGATGTTTGCTTTACAACTTGACGAAAGTACAGATATCACCGGGTTATCAATACTGCTTGTTTTCGTGAGATACCCCTTCAAAGGATCAATTAAAGAAGATTTGTTTCTCTGTACACTCTCGAGGATCAACACAATAGGAGAAGAAATTTTTAGTCACTGATAATTATATGACTAAACACCATATTGACTGGAACAAATGTATTGATGTGTGCAGCGACGGAGCTGCAGCTATGGTCGGCAAAATAAAAGGAACTGTAACAAGAATAAAGAATATTTCACCCAATTGTAGTACCAGTTACTACCCTTGCCGCAAAAAAAAATGCTATGGGCTTTAAAGAAAGTTCTCGATCAAACCGTAAAAATTGTTAACTACGTTAAATCACGTCCACTCTAGTAGAGGTTTTTTAATAAAGCGTGTGAAGAGGTAGGAAGTCAGAATCAATCAGTTTTGCTACACACGGAAGTAAGATGGCTTTCAAAAGGAAAATTTTTATCAAGATTATTTGAATTGCGCAACAAGCTTACGATTTTCTTTGCTGAACAACCCATTTATGTGTCTGTTAGTACGCTTGTTGAACTATTTCATGATGAGCAGTGGTTGATGATATTGGCTAACTTAGCTGATATATTTGGTAAACTCAACGTATTCTGCCAGTCCCGACAACAAAGAACAGTAACCACATTATAGTAATAGACAAAATATCGTCCCTTAAAAACAAAATTTGCTTGTGGATAGAATATGTGGAACAAAAAAATTACCAATGTTTTATTCTTTTAAATAACTTCCTGGAAGAGAATAAGTTAGGAGTAACCTCAGATGTGGAAAAAAAAATACCTCGAAAAATCCTTGAAAGATTATTTTCAGAAGTTACAGGACATCGACTGGGTTCAGAATCCATTCACAAAACATACCAAGCCATCGATGCTAACTATGCCAGAGTATGAGAATTTGAACTACATTAAGTGTTCATCCCTTCTAAAACAAAAATTCGAATCAAAAGATTTTAATCTGAATGACTTTTGAATTGCACTTAAAGATGAATACCCAGCAATCGTTAAGAAAGCCATCATGGTTCTACTTCCTTTTTTGACGACTTATCGATGCGAGACTGATTTTTTAGCTTACGCTTATACCAAAAACAAGTTCCGAAATAGGCTGAATGCAGCTCCGGATCTTCGTATTCAATTATCAGACATTAAGCCTAATTTTAATCCTATTATAAGAAAATATGTGAAAAAATTTCATTCTTCACATTGAAATAGTTATAGTTACTTACTTAATTGTAATATTTTGTATTCCTTATAATAACCTGTATTCCTTATTTTAACTACAAGGTAATCTCTTTATTTATCAAAATAGGGTTCCGCCAAAAAAAAAATATATCGTCAATTAGGGTTCCGAGACCAAAAAAAAATGGGAACCCCTGATTTAACGAACAAAGGGAAAGTTCTTGAGGGAAAAAGATATTAACAACTAGACTAGGAATGTAGGTATTGTGTAAATTGTTTGTTGAAAATTCAATGTCATGGGTTATATTATTTAAAAGTTATTTATATTTATTCAAGAGGTATATTTTGGAAATGTGTGTTAATTTATTGAAATTATTTATTTAGAATAGACAGCACTGTGATAATGTAGAAAAAGATAGATGTTCTATTTTTGATAAGTTTGGCTGTGCAATAACTCCAATTTGTAATTATCAAATTAATGATGGAGCAATTTTGATCTGTATTTGGGCAGAAAAGAAATTATTGTGATGTCAATTAAATTAAAAAGGACAAACAGAACATATTCAAAGAGACAATACAGACATTTAGTTTAAAAGGGAATGCAAACAGGAATGAAAATGAGAAGTTTATATTTTAAAAATTTTAAGTTGAGAAATATGGAAATACGTGCTTGGCGGAGGAAGGCGATGGATAGGGACGACTGGAGAAAAATTCTTGGGGAGGCTAGGACCCACACAGGGTTGTAAAGCCAAAATGATGATGAAGTTGAGACATTTAAGATTTAGTTGATATAAGTTTAAATGCTCGAATAAATAAACTTTGATAAAATGAAAGGCAGATATTGAGCACAGTTTTATTAATTAAATCTTGCCCAAGATTTGCAATCTTGTCCATTGCAAGATTTAATTAATAAAACTGTGCTCAGTATCTACCTTTCATTTTATTTAAGATTTAGCCTAACTTTTAGTCCTTATAAGTAAGGACTTTTAGTCCTTACAAAGTTCATATTTATTTAAAAGCTACACATAACTATAGTGAATTTTTATGTATGAGAGAGTAATAAAACAATAAATTATGTATGCAAATCCCTAAACTGTTGATACGGGTGACTCAATGAAAAACAGATATTTGTCAACTAGTTTACAGAAGTATATAGGAAAACAATTTTAAATTGAGTATGACCACCAGGTATAAAGGTTGGAGCAGAATAGAATACAATAGTTGTGAGGTTACTAATCCCTAAATAAGGTTGCCAGTGTCGGAGTGATGGAGGTTAACAGGTACTAATGAATTTGCAAGAAATGTAAGATGTTTATTTTATTGGTTATATATAACCAATAAAAGTTTAATAAGTACCTACCTATTTGCAAAATAAAGTTTAATTCTTTAGATAAAATCAAACGTTTTATTTTATCTGAAGTGAGTGCATTCCACGAAGTAAGGGTTTCAACAATCAAACATTTAATTCTTTAATTCCAGAAATCTACGACAGTAATTGACTAGATAATTACCTTCTAAACTTATTCCACAGAAAATGTGATAGTGGGTTTTTCCATTTTGTAGGAAGGTCCAAGTGGCGTATTCAAAATTCTTAACAGTTCACTAAAAGTAGGTACTTCAGTTGCAAGGTGCAGTTTATCGTGTATCCTAGTGTTATGGAAAATTTGGAAGTGCCGTGTAAAAGCCGAAAAATTGGTCCTCTAACAGTTAATGAAAAAACATTAATATTTAATTGTTTTAAATCATTTACAGACCAACGTTTATGTGAAAGTGTTGATGAGACCGTTGAGTTAGTTAGCAGTACACTTGGTGTTGGGAAATCTACGATTTACAGAGTTATTAAAGAAGAGAAATGTGGTAGTTTTCAAATGCCACGTAATGCTCCAGGGAAACCAAAATTTCAAATAGAATATCATTTTAAAGAAGGACTTCGACGAAAAGTGCATGAATTCTTCTTTAGACAAGAATTTCCAACATTGGATAAAGTTCTTGTCTCAGTTCGAGATGATAAGGATTACCCAGAAATGAGTCGAAGTACGTTATTTAAACTTTTAAAAGAAATAGGCTTCCGCTGGAAAAAGAAACCCAGAAAGTCTATTTTATTAGAAAGAAGCGATATTGTCATATGGAGAAGACATTTTCTAAGAACCATAAAGCAAATGAGAAACCAAAAAAGAAAAATATTTTATCTTGATGAAACATGGATCACCGAGGGTCATACACCAAATAAATTTTGGCAGGATGAAACTGTTACAAGTCAAAGGCACACTTTTGTAAATAACTTATCTACTGGTTTAAACCCACCATCAGGAAAGGGACGCAGGCTGATAATAGTACACATTGGCAGTTCAGACGGTTTTGTTGAAGGTGGTTTATTAACTTTTGAATCAACTCGTACCGGTGACTACCATGAAGACATGAATGCTGATGTCTTTCAAGAATGGTTCGAACAAATGATAGATCTTCTTTCTAAGAACTGTGTAATAGTAATGGATAATGCAAGTTATCACTCCACACTTATAGAAGGACTGCCCACAACCAACCAGAATTGGCTGAGTTCAAAAAATATTACGTACCATCCCGGATCTATAAGAAAGGAACTTTATTCGTTGTGTGCCCTTCATAAAGAAAAATTTAAAAAATACGAAATTGATGAAATTACCAAAAATCGTGGAATGACAGTACGTAGATCCCCACCATATCATTGTGAATTAAACCCGATTGAACTGGTATGGGCACAGATAAAGAGTGAAGTTTCAAGAAAAAATACCACTTTTAAAATTCATGATGTTAAACAATTGTTTTTGGAGGCCGTAAATAATGTAAAACCTGAAAACTGGGAAAAGGCAGTAAATCACACTATTAAAGAAGAGGAAAAAATGTGGAAGCTGGACAATATTACTGATAAAATGATCGAGCCAGTTATTATAAATCTTGGTTCTGAAAGTTCATCTTCTGAATCTGATTTGGATTTGTAACAAGTAGCTGTAAGTTTTATATTAATATTTTTATTCATCTATTTAACATACCTTAGACGGTTTTAAAAACTCTTTTTCTCTTTTGTAATTTTTAAAAATTAAAAAAAATGTGAATTTTTTTACACCCTTTTTAATGTAGGCCAGTCAGTTCTAATATAGTGTGTGATAAAAGAGGTCACTTTTGTTTACATACACATAACACTTTATAACACTGAAATAATTCATTTATTTTTTACAATTATTCAAAGTAATTTTTCAATTAATCTTGAGCACGCCCATGGAGTGGTCGGAGCTACCAGTTAAAATTATGCTAATTACTCTCTCGTTCATAAAAATAAACTATAGAAAGTATGAACCTATTTCGACAATTTACTATTAAAAAAATTAAAGAAATTTTCTATTTCGTAAACTATTATCCGCTATAAATCTACGTTATAAGAAGAAGAAAACAATATTTACATAAAATAAAGTTTATTTAAAATAAACCCAAATATTATAGCAATAAAACACATATGGAAAATTATGATTCCATAATAGCATATAATTGAGTTTTATCTCATAACATGGCAGAGTTCACAAAATGTTACTGATGTTGATTATTAGTTCAAGTTTATATTTGTAAATAAATCTGGAGACTAATCAAGTTAGTTTTTCTTTGTATAACATTAGCTTACAGAGATAACTTACATTACAGAGATAACATTATATGGACCTGTTTTTATGGAAGTTTACGTTAATTTTATAAAAACAAAAAACCATATCCAAAATACTTGCCTTAGCGGAAACTCCATGTTGAAAGAATACATCCTGTTAACATATATTTTAATAAAAAATGATTGTCCATTTGTCACTTTTGATAAGAAATTTTAAGAGATAGAAAGAGTGAAATAACACGCAATTAAAAAATATAAAGTAGTTTGAAAGGAATAATAAGATAACATAAAAAGGCTTATCAAAAAAGTTAAGAAAGGTAAAAAAGAAACACATTACAACATTTAAATCAACCAGCTTAATGAAATCTATTTTATCCAAAACAAAACATAAAAATGAACAAAGAATGATCAGGGAATGAACAAAGATACAATTCTGGCATTCAGATTTGGTAGAAATATGGCTAATAAACATTAACTTCCTTGACTAAGAAATATCTATGTATCTAAGAGATATTTGCTTTAAGTTTAATCATATTAACAATATTTATAATATATCCAAAGCAGGTTTTAGATATCCGAACTTTAAACTCAGCAGACGCAGGAAGTGAACACAAACTAGTAATAGTAAAAATAAGGATGAACATAACACCAAAAAATTTTCTACAGGAAATCACCAAGAAAAAATTCAATGTAGAATCACTGTGGAATGACTCTACAAGAGAAGTGTACCAAAGGACGCTAGCACAGAAGATACAGCTGAAACAAATAGACAACATTGAAGATATAAACGCGAGCTGGGAGAAAATTAAAAACAACATTGAAGAAGCAGCAACAGAAGCTCTAGGAAAACGCAAAGTCATACTGAACGAAAGAAACCACAACAATACACCATGGTTCAGAAAAGAAATAAAAGAGAGATGTAAAGAGAAACGAGAGGCCTACACGAAGTACAAAACATCAAATACTCCAGAATCCCGAAACACCTATAGAAGAATACGAAGAACAAAAAATGAACACTGGGAACAGTTTACAAAAAGGATAAAAAGCGACTTCTACGGTACGCAAAAATAAATTTGGAGATTCCCATGACCCATGGGACCGGCACCACAATATTTCATCACGCCACGTCGATCCGATGGGACCGGCACTACAATCCTATTTTTAATGCAGCTTACCAGGCTGCCGGCAAAACTAACTGTATACAAAACGTATCTAATGGCCCGGCACAGCCTGTGCAAACATTCTCCACGGGATATTTTTAATGGTAAACATTTTTTTTTAAATAAAAATGATATAAAAATGAAGCTTAAAATTTATTTTTATTTTAAAATATGGTTACAAAAACATTACATTTTATATTCCATGTACATGTGTAACAGTATGTAACTTATTAAAACATTGTAAACACAATATTGGTGTTCCTTTACACTCTTTACACTGTGTAGTAACTTTTTTAGTTTTATTCTTTGCTACTATACGACCTTCATTTTTCATATTTGCTTCTTAACATGATTTGCAGTATCTTCGAATTTTATGCTTATGTCCCTGGACCTCACTTAACTCGTGCCATGTTTTTTTCGGAGTGAACATAGTGATAGGATTTGCTGAACTGCTACAACAGAGAAACTTTACAATTTCTTTGCGAAATTCAACCACACCTATTTTGTTACCAGGCACCTGCACATCATTCACTATTGGAATATTTAGTAATAGCTCTATTGGTATTTTACTGTACCACTTAAAAGTTTTACGTAGTGGACTGGAATATGCTGTCATAACATCTGATAAATCAACTCCAGCTTTGCCTGTATTTTAAGCTAAAACCATATTTGGTTTCACTACAGAAGTTCCTTGTTTTCCTTGAAGTAGACAGCATCAACACATTACGTTTATCCCTCCAATTTAGAAAAGTTATCCCTCTACTATTCTCCATAGCTGCTACTTCACCTACTTTTAGTTTTTTGTTAGCTACTTCTTTTTTTATTAATTTTTTGTTTCGTCTGATTGTTCCTATAAAATGTATATTTCTGTCTAGCAGTTTGTTTGCTAACTCTATACTGGTATACCAATTATCCGTACAAACAGTTCTACTCGCATCTACAAATATTGGTGTGCATAACTTCATAACAACGCCTAAAGGAATAGTTTTCTAAGGTTTTACCAGCGTATATTTGTAAAATATATGTATAACCATTTTTACAACACAATTTAAAAATTGTATTTCCATATTTGGGTCTTTTTTGCTTGTTGTACTGTTTCATCAGTAGCCTACCTCTAAAAGGAACCATTGATTCCTTCACACACACAATTTCTCCAGGCACTTAAACAGATTGATAGTTTTTCAAAATTAAGTTTATGTATTCCTCATTAGTTGGAATATTTTGGTCATGTGATGAGAGGGAAAAAGTACCTATTGCTCCAGTTAATTATCCAAGGAAAGATTCAATTTAAAAGACTGGTTCCAGTGCACATCTAACCAATTATTTGGAGCAACAGCTTCAAAGATACGAATAGCAATGATGATTGCTAAACTCCGTAGCGGAGAGGGCATTTGAAGAAGAAGAAATTCCTCATTATTTGAAAAGTGAACAATTTGCACCACAAACTGGATGCAAGAAGCACAAGATAGAAATAGGTGGAAAATTTTACGGGAGGCCTACGTTCAGCAGTGGACAAATATAGGCTAATTGATGATGAACAATTTGCAGTAGAATTTCAAACCTATTTCTAGACATAACACTTGATGCAAACCCCATTTTGAACAAGGGATCTTGAGTCCAATAGTCTGACAATATTGGTAATTTTCCAACATAAGTCTCATCCAAGCTTTCAAACCAAAAACCTTTTTTATTTCAACAGTATCTGTGGAATTCCAGTTGTGTAGCCTAGAAGGAGTGTCGGTGTAGATCAGTGTTTGCGTACCGTATAAGTTTGTCTGATTTGCTGTCATTTCAAATATTGAGTCAGTAACGATAGCGGAAAAGAACTCTTCTGGTTTACCAGCTCCTAACATGCCAGCCACATCACTGTTAACACCAGCTTCAATTGAAAAACTTGGAAATTGTACTTGATTGCCTTTTGATATTATTATATAATCTTATTATCTTGTGTGTTTAGTGCTAAAAATAATAAAGTGTTTTAACATTTTCAGGGCATTCATCTTCGACTACAAATATTATAACAATGGTTACAAAAATATATAATACTTAGTAAATCAACTTATGTTCTTCGAAAGTTTCCAGTTCGTTTCCAGAATTAGAATTATCAGAGATTTCGTCGGAATTATTCATGTGCTCCCACTGTCCAGCTACACTAATCTCTGCGTGGCTGTGGCGTGCCAGAACTCTCTCCCTACTACCTACGAAGATGGACCGGCGTGGCGTGAAGTTAACTTTCAAACTCTTTCTATAATCCAGTTACTGAGGCTTAAAATATGGTAATACCTCCGAATTTTTTATAACTGCATCGATTTTTTTGAAAATTTCAAATTGAGCTTATCTTACCCTCCACTTCAAAATTTATATATGCTTTAGGTGCGCTTTTTGTTTTTAAGGGGTGAAAACTACCCTTTATTGAAGAAACTGGGAAAAACACAGAATTAATTATTTTATGCACTTAAATCTTATTTATTCGCATAAGGTAAATATTGTAATGTGTTCTCTAATATGAAAATTAATTATTCACAATTTCCAACCCTTAAACCCTTTAAGAACCCTTAAAAGCTAATGCTTTTTATAAAAATAATATGAAAAAAGTCGTAGCAGCTTGAGACATTTCAATTATGTATTTAAATACAAATAAAAATTAATACCCTAGCTATACAATAATATTTTATGTATTTATTGGAAAATTTCAACCCTTAAAACCACCCTTATGACAAAAATAAATTAAAAATGAATTAAAAAATATTTTTATCGGTTTGAAACATTTCTTCAATGCATTTTATTTAATGAAAATTAATTTTTTGCATATAAAATAACTTTTTATTAAAATTTCAACATTTCAACCCTCACAACCACCCCCTTTGTCAAAAATGAATTAAAAAATATTTTTAACGATTTGAAACATTTTTAGAGTGCATTGTTTTTAGACAACAATTAATTTTTTACTTATAAAATGAGCCTACTTTTTTCAACCCTTACAAGCACCCCATTTGATGAAAATAAAATCCTTAAATCCTTAAACATGGACATAAATAGAAAAAAAAATAGTTTATAATATATTACAATTTTTTTATTTTCCAAAAAACTAAAAATAAATAATATTTATATAAAACGAGGTATACAATAAATGAATAGGACAATTCGCGAAGACAATAGTCTTCGTTTACTGGAGGACAATTAATTGTCACCACAGCATGTTCCGCATGTTGCATTGCAAAATAATCCCAGTCTCCGAGGTTAATTTTGATGCTACAACATGCATAAAAAACGATTTTACAGGTAATTTAACGGGCTATAAGCATAGGGATGTTAAAACATTCTAAAGTCCTTCATGTTTAAAGGGTGAAGGGTCAAAGGGTCGGAGACCAGTGGTTCATGCGCTATAAAGCAAACTTCAACCAACTATATCTCTGTTATTTTTTAAGCTACAAAAAAAATTAAAAAATTAAAATTTTTGTTGAAAAAAAAAACCTATTTTATGTATTGTGTCATCTTTTACGCATCTTTTATAGTTTTGAAGTTATTATAAAAAAATATTTTTTTTTTAATATTTACAAAAAAAAAGTAATTGGGTATTCTAAAGTGGCTAAACTTTTGGATCATACAAAAAACACTAAAATAAAGTGAATTCTATAAGAAAAACAATTTATTTCAATCCTAGTGAACATGACGTTAGTTTTATTGCGTTTTTTTGACAAAAATTTGAGAAACCCATCGTTTTTTTGATCGTATCTCACGTACAGTTAGTGCAAAGGACGTTTACCACCACTCATTTTAAAGGTCTTTTCAAGATCTTTTAAAAATATAATACGAGTTTTTGTCGAAAAATGTACCCGTTTTCCGTTATTTAACGTTAAATACTCGTATTAAAAGACAAAAACAAACCTTCTTTGAACAGCCATAACTCAGTTAATATTAAACTAAAAATATTAATTAAAAAGCCAATCTTTTTGTTTTCTTATAAGCTTTAATTTTAGTCGTTACTCTTTTTTTTTGATAAAGCTCTTAGTTTCAGAGCTATTCTTAAAAAACATTTAAAAAACATTTTTTGTTATTTTAACGAAAAATGACACTTTTCAACACCGAATAACTCAAAAAGTATTGATCTAGCGAAAAAAATATATACCACATTTTTTGTTTGAAATTTGTCTTTCTATCGAATAGCGTAATTATTTTGAGTGAAAAAATTTCCACCCTCGAAAAGGGGTGGCAAACACCCCCAGGGTGAAAGCGCACATTGGCACTATATAACTTTTGTTCCTTGAGTAATTATTTACCAACACACAAAATTTCAAATGAATCGATTCAGTTATAAAGAATTTGGAGGTAAAAACCCCCAGCAACTGATCTACTACGCCGCGTCGGTCCATCGAATCGCCAGTCAAATATTGACATTTTTTTAGTTATTAATTATTTTTGAAAAAAATTAGAACAATGACGTTAAATATTTAACAGTAATAATTGTCAAAGTTCAGTTGGCCTACAGGACTAATTTAAAAATATTGCTTGGCAGTTAACGTATTAATTGCGGTTTAAAGATTAAAATATGTACTCTATATACGAATATTTTTATAAATGTTGCTGCAAAAAAGTTTGAAAATGCTGTCCTATATTGATGGCTACACTCGAGATGCAGTTTGTTCTATAATTTAATTTTCTTTTTATTCTAAAGCACTAAATATTATGCTATATTTTTAGTTTATACTAACACCAACAGACTATATTTGTGGCAAAATATATTCCAATAATTGCTACACTCAATTCCCTAGGACCGTATTTAGCTAAAAGCCTTCGTCATTCCCTCTTCACCCTTCCTCAAAGTTCGAACTCAATCGAAAGATTAAAGTTGTAGGGGTGCTACTTATAGTTAATTTAATCATATACCTAAGGATGTAAAGCGAAGTTAGAGCTAAAATTACCATTTGAAAGGCACTATTTCCAGTGTTCTCACTTGGGAGTATTTTCATCAATAAGTCTGCATTTTGTCAATTTCAGGAACACTAAGAATGTTTAATTTTAATTAAGCAACGGTATAGTTTAAATCCAACCTGTGTGATTCAAAGGGGTTATTTATATATTCACATTATTATGCACACCCTATTATTTAGTATCTTTGAGAATATTAGTCATGTATTAGTGAGAAGCGATTTATATTCGAAAGGAGAATGACCTTTTATAGAATGATCTTAGGGAGTGACAATATAAGTAAACAATAAATTTATGATTTTAAATCAGGTGAAAATCCATATTTAGTGGGCGTTTCATTTTAAAATACAAGAGATCTAACATTATAATTACCAACTGTTCTGTCCCTAATTACGTATCTCTATTCGCTTTTCTTGGTTGTTTTATGCATATATACATGGCCAGTATTTCTTCATTGTCATCGGTCCATCTGGTTTAAAGTTTGCCTCTCTTGTTTCTCTTATTAGTCCAGTTGTTAGACATTTTATCTTTAAAACGAGACGAACAAGTTGAATATTGCTGAGAATGCCAATTTTGAGACCCTAAACAAAATACAAAAATGCTTTTCACTCCTACTCCCGGACTATTCCCTAAAACCTCCTCGTAGGGAGGGGAAACGAAAAACATCGATTTACCAAGAACCTGCACGCCGTATAAAAAAATGTGCCAAATTTAAAATGTAACTGAGATAATTTTAAATAAAAACACTTTTTGTGTAGAATGAATCGTTCTCTCAGAAAAAACGCTTGATTCTATTTAATATTTTGAATGTGTTACGCGTGTAAAATCAATTTTTTAAATAAAATTTGTATCAACTCGACGGTAAAAATTTAATATCTTGTGATTAGAGTGTCCTATCTACACAAATCAAAATGCGTTTTAAAGGTGAAGAACTGTAATAAACATAAGAATACAGGGGTGTATTTTATCGCATCTACTATCTTCTCCGAATTTATTTTTGAAGAAGCCTTAGATGAAGATGCAGGAATTAAAATAAATAATGTCAACAATATCAGATACGCAGACGACATGGTACTGATTGCATCAAATGAATCAAGTAAAAAAAGAGTCATTTTTGATGAAAATCTGATTTCACGTTAAGAGGCACTATACGTGAAATTAAATCTAAACTGTCTTTTTCTTACATTTCGGTTTACTTTTTATGAGTACTAGAAATCAATTTGCCAAGAATTTTTGATTAGATGAGGAGATATATTGTGGAATGCAACTTTCAAATTCTCCATATCTCTCTTACACCTTAAGCATCATCTGCTTTTTCTTTCAATTTATAGAAGGCACATAATAAAGCAATAAATCTGAATTTTGGTTTCATCTAAATCATCAAAGTAGAAATCTTTGCATTTTTACTTTAATGATTTAGGTAAACGATAGTTTATTGAATGGTCACCTCCTTCTCAGGATTTAACCACCTTAGACTTTTGATTGTGGTGTTATTTAAATTACAAAATCAGACAACATCAAGGAGCTAAAACAACATACTAAAAAAGAAACCTTACTCCTAATATCATTCAGAATGTCACTGATAGATTCGAATACCGAATTGGTCACTGTCAGATAGTTAATGATCACTTTAAACATTTGATTTAAATGAAGACCATTACTTTCTTTAATTCAATAATCGGTTTTCAATTAAAAAAGTCGATGATGTCATAACTTTGGCAAAACATAACAAAAAGAAAATTAGAAGTGCAATAAATAAAAATTACAATTTGAAAATAAAAATCAAAATACAAAAAGATTATTCATTCAGAAATTTTTACTTTTGAATTTTCTAGTGCTTCTAGCAGAAGAGCTTATTGAAATAGGTTATAGCAAGATTAAAATCAATTGTAAAAAGAAAAATAAGTAGCTGTTCTAAAATCCTTTCTATACGACAAAGACATAATGATTAATTTTGGCAACCATTTGTCAAATTCCTACTAGAAAGTGTTTTGGACGTTTACAAAATAAATCAGTAACCCGAATTAGGACTACTGGTACAGTGTGTAATGTGTCTCTATGCAAAATTTTTTTTTACAATATTATTTATAAAAAGTAATTTTTTCTAAAAAAAAGTTTTTTGTAGAATATACCTGAGCGACAATCAATTTGGATTTTCTATGGGGCTTAGTACAAGGGAGGCATTATTTGGCCTCCAGATATTACTACAAAAATGCCGAAATCAGCGAAAAGACGTGTTTCTCTGTTTTCTCGACTACGAAAAAGCGTTTGATCGAGTAAAACACACAGAACTCATAGAAACCCTAACACAACATGGTATAGACCATAACACTGTAGCACTTATTAAAAAACTATATTGAGATCAAATGGCGTCAATAAAAATAGACAATCGTCTGACAGCATAATTGCCAATAAAAAGAGGAGTTCGTCAGGGCTGTGTACTTTCTCCACTGTTATTCAATATATATTCCGAAAAGATTTTTCAAAATGCCCTCGAAAATATTGAAGGAGGAACAAAAATCACCGGAGAATACGTAAACAACTTAAGATACGCAGACGACACCGTCATTATTGCGGACAGTGCTCAGGGTTTACAACGACTTTTAAATGATATAAATAACCAGAGAGGGAGATAGCTTGGGACTAAATATAAACACAAATAAAACAAAAGTAATGGCGGTTACACATGGATTAAATGTCTACATTAATATTTGTATATATAACAAACATATAGAACCAGTACAAAGATTCCAGTATCTTGGTTGCTGGATAACAAACGATTTTGACCACGAGGTCGAAATACTTGCTCGTATAGAATATGCTGGGTACGCATTTCAACGAATAAAAAAATTCCTAATAAACTCTACGTTATCGTTGGATATCCGATACCAATTTGTAAAACCGTTTATTTATTCCATATTTTTATACGAAGTGGAAATATGGACTCTCGGAATTACAAGTATGAGGCGCATAGAAGCCTTTGAGATGTGGGTTTTTCGAAGGATGCTGAAGATCTCTTGGACAGAGCACGTGACCAACAAGAGGTGCTAAGAAGAATGGGTACTGAGAAAGAACTCCTAAATATTGTAAAAAACAGAAAAACGAGTTATCTAGGACATATTTACAGAGGAGAAGAATAAAACTTCCTACGACTTATAATGAAAGGAAAAGTGGAAGGAAGAAGAGGTACAGGAAGAAGAAAATGCTTCTGGTTGAAGAATGTAAGAGACTAGAAAGGCATGGACACACATTCGATACTAAGGACAGCTCAAGATAGAGAGCAATTTGCTGGAGTTATTAATTATACTGAAGCATCAATTATTACTTCATAATTTTCAAATCAAAATATTCCGAAAACGGTACACAGTATCCAGTTTTACCAAGAGTACCTTTTTCGTGTAAAATTGAATGATGTTTAAGTTTACTTAAAATTTTGATGGGGGATAAGTATGAATATGTCTAAAACAGAATATATGCGAATAGGCAGTGAAGACGAAGACCCAGATTTGGAAATTAGACAAATGAAAAGGTGCTACGAATACAAATATTTGGGAAGTATTATCTGCAGTAAAGGAACAACGGAACGAGATATAGACTATAGAGTGCAACAAGGCAGGAAGAGTGTTCAAATTCTGAATTCGATACTTTGGTCCAACAAAGCTACTATGAAAACTAAAATGACTATCTACAAAGTAATTGTAGAGCCCATTCTTACATATGGAGCAGAATGTTGGCAAATGACAGTAAAAGGAAAGAAAAAAGTTGACACGGTTGAAATGGACTACCTAAGAAGAGCTTGCCGTATATCAAGAGTAGAACGTATACCTAATTCTGAAATTAGAAGAAAAACAGATAGAGTACATACAACTTCTGAAAGAATAGAAACTAGCAAGTTAATATGGTATGGACACGTACAGAGGATGGACGACAACAGATGGCCAAAAAGAGCTATGGAATACAATCCAAGTAATAGAAGGAAACGAGGAAGACCAGCCAAGTCTTGGATACAAGGTGTTATGGAAACCATGAAAGACAGAGCCATTGATGAAGACACCTGGAGAGATAGAAAAAGATGGCGATCGAAATGCAGGAAGCGACAGAAGCTGTAGGATCCCCGCTTATATATATATATATATATATATATATATATATATATATATATATATGAAATTTTGATTAATAATTATACTTTTAAAAATGTTATATTGACTAATACTTAGTACGATCCGTGTAACTAGCGCCCTCTATGAGAATCAGATATAAAAACAAATTCATGGGATGTATCAGCTTCCAAAACATATTCGTATAAAATTTCATTACAATGTTGTCAGTAGTTTCGGTAAAATCGTAAAAAATGCGTTTTTTTTCTTCAACGCCCTGTATCTTGAAAACGGATGGCGTTACAAAAATTTTTTACTAAGCAAACCCCAATTATTTTTCAGTTCTTTACCTACCCTAGAGACGGGGTTACCTTTTTTTGAAACACCCTGTATAAACTGTAGTAAAGTGTGGATATTGAAAAAATCAAGTATTATATCACTAACTTTTCAATTTGTTTTAAAACTTTTCCCTTAACATAGGGTATGGTTTGTGAACCATCCACACCACAATTATACTGTTGTTCTATTGTGCTTCATCTAAGAAGATATGATTTATCTCTTTATTTAGGTGTAATGCTTTACATATACTTTGCACGCATTCTAAATGATAACTGTTTAACCTTTACACCTTAATATTGATAAACGTTTATATTTATTGCCAATCTTCATAAATGTTGAATTAATTAACGGCATATTTGGCAAAAGTGATAACAATATTTTAAAACGATTATTACAACATATTACATATTATACATTATGTTATGTTAAAATATTAATGTGTAAGAAACACCATACCACCACAAGAAATGAATTATTTTCTTACTGTAAATATTCATCGCTTTGCTTGAATCTGGTGTTGTACATATTTGGTTATTGTGAGTTGGACCTTATATTATTGTAAAATTTGTTGAAAATTGTAATTAAAATTGGTTAAAATTTGTAATGACATATTTTTTGTTAGCGAAACAATTGAACAACATATAAGTGAGCCAATACCAAGACCGCAACTAGTTATTACTGAAGTTTGAAGCATTATACATATCTCCTGAGTCATTATTCTCACAACGCAGGTTTAAGTTCGAAAAGGCAAAGTGGGACTACTTTGCCTAAGCCCTGTAAAGAGGAATAGCGCTAAGAAAGATACAATATTGTACATTTAATAACATTCTTAAGGCAAAATTAAAAAAAAAAGAAATGCCCCAGGGGCTATCTGTATATAATAATTTTAAAAAACTTACTACGAAGTAAAAATTTCTTGTGTAAATTGGTATAAGTTTATTAAAATTTTTAAAAAGTATTCAAAATAAATTTATAAAGTTTCAGAACGTTTTGAGACCTATCAGACCATCATCAGTGAAAAACATCTATATATCTCAAAAACATCTTAAATAGTAGAAACTAACTACATTACGAAGTCAGATGAACCTTAAATTAAATAATTAAAGTAATAAATTTTATAATTTTTTCTGACACTAGGTCGATGTTAACGGATTTTATTTTTAAGGGAACATACAGATCTCTGCTCGAAAGAGTGGATGTAGTCTAACAAGTGGTAAGAATTAAATGAGTTATACGGAGTCGTAATCACACCAAAATTCTCTCTTTAGTGATCTTCTTGAAGATCATGAGGAAAAACCAAGAAAAAGTTATGATACTATCCCGTCATAATAAGTATTTGGTCTTACATTTTTCTCAATATTAATATCAAGCTCTAATTGTAGTTAATGCTGAATAAAATCAGTAAGTTATGCTATTTTGTAATTAATAGTCCAATTTGGGGTTGTTTAAAGGTCATTTTCTGGAGTCCACGTTATTCTAATAATCTTCACAATTCTAATTATTCGTTTTTTGCAAAAGTTAAAAACAAGTTATGTGAATGTGTTGTTTTCTATCGATAAATATTGGTAGGGTGACTTTATTTAAATATACAGGGTGCGGCAGATAAACGGACAATTAGAAATATCTCAAGAACTAATAAAGAAGTACTTGGGAATGATTAGGTAAAACCTTCGTTTGACAGTCGGTTTTTTAACTGGTCATTGTCAACTAAGCAAACACCTCCACACACTGGGGCTAGCAGACACACCTCTATGTAGGAAGTGTGAACGAGAAAACGAAACTGTAGAGCATGTCCTATGTGAATGCCTGGAGTTATCGTTAATTCGACAGTACGCGTTCGGCGAGTAGTGGCCCACAACTGCCCACATAAGAGATGTCTCCTGGTGACTTGTCCACCTTCCTAGAAATGGCAGGATGGACAATGAGCTAAGGATTACAGCTCCCTGGGAGGATGCACAATGGGTCAATTGTGGCCTAAGTGCTGTAAAACTTAACTCGCCCTCTCTCCTCTACAGATACAGATAAAGGGAAACATTACATATTTATTTTAATTTCCCCTAAACAGTTATTACAAATATTCTAATTTATCAACAAACCTTACATTAAATTTACCCTTCTAACGAAACAGAATTTACACTATGTTTATCAACAAATGTTACATTAAACCTTCTATCAAAACAGACTTTAAAAGTTTGGTTATGTACCAAATGACATAAAAGAATAAACTGACTGTCCTATGTCGAAAAGAAATACCAAACTTTTTCTAATTATTAATTAATTATCAAGGTTAACGTTATTTAAAATAAAAGCTAAAATATGACAATAAGCTGATCCATAAAACGTATTTATTTATAATTTTTAGACTGACTTCCCTCGTTCAGACCCCAAGCTGTCCTCCTCCCTTCCTCTCTTGACCTTGACTCTCATTCCCTGCCAACTCGTCTCTTACCTTACTAGTTTCTAACTGCCAGTCAATTGATTTTCTTTTTAACTTTGCTTTTGATGCGATAACGGACCTTAAAGTGCTGGTCATTCAAATTTCGTGGGAACTTAGATAATTAAGACGCAAATAGACACTGCGCAGTTAATATATTTTTTAGATGACTCGCATATACACCTGGGTAAACAAAGTTCAGATTACTGTTACGTACCATCCAGAGGCGTATCAAATAAATTATTATACCTTTTTATATATTTAAATATTTTATACTTAAGGAAAAAATATCAGGTTACACACTCGCCTCCGGATTGGTGATACTCAACACATGACTACCCACTAAAACGTAATGACAAACCTTAGTGTGACTTAGTGTGTATGTGTAAAAGTATCTTAACGGTAAAACATTGTTTATTGCAGTATCCTAAATATAAAGGGCAACGCAAAATGTATAACATACCACCAACATTAAATAGTTCTCTAGGAAAAAACAGTAATAAAAAAAATTTTCATGTTCCTCAAAGAGTGCAAGCTTTTATCAGAAATCTAGTATTCTATTATATATAGATTTAGTGATTTTTCTGATGGAACACAATCCATATACTCTACTAACCATGCGTAGTTAATTTTGTTATTAATTGTGTATTTTGTTATTAATATAAAAATACTATACAATACACTACAAAATTCATAAGTTTTTAAAAATGACAATATACATAACTTACGCATATGTTTAATTTACCATGATAATAATAAAAATAAAAAAATAATAATATTATTAAATATTAAATATATTTACAAAAGGAACATTTTTATTCTCGAGAGACAATGAGAGAGAAAATATATCTTCTGTCTCTCTCTTACCTATATCTTACACATGTAATGTTTTGCCAATTCACTCCCGTACAAATTTCCAACGTCGAACTTGCATATAGAAGTATAACTTCAAAAAGGTCATTTTCTGTGTTTATTTCAGTCTTTTTAAAACAACTTGCAACCATGCAATAATTAAAATATAGTTGCTATGAATCGGTCTAGCTTATATGTAATTAAAATCTCTTAAAATAATTTGGGTTAAATATTTGTCAGAATATTGCAGTTCCTTAGGAAAAATATTCCAATTTTTTTGTAGAAGACTGTATAATACAGATAATCAAAAAATACAAATAATCAAATATTTATTTATATTTTTCTATGTTCTTTGTTATGATTCTTATCTATTTTTATTTGTATTGTATTTGTTAATTTGCAAAAAAAGGTTCGCTGAAACGATTAAGACAATAGTCCTAGGATGGTATACTTTAAGCGAATGGAAGAATTAAATATAATTAAATGAATATCATTAAAAACCAGAGTCAACATAAAGGTAGGTCAATAATATGATTGGACAAAAACCAAAAACGGGTAAACAATCAACAAAAATAAGAATTATATACGGCTGTAGGACTAATTTCACTCCTAACCGCTTTCCACTAAAAGCTAAAGACCTTTCTAAAAGTGATATCTTTACTGTAGACGTACAGACTATTAAATTAATATGGAATTACATGACCCTCATATATTATCTTTTCTTTACTATTGCGGAAAAATCCATAATTGTTTTGTATATACTGTTTGTTTTAAAAATAGCGAAGTGTTTGTTTCTTGGTCTTATCAATGGATAATGTGGACTAGTAGTTTCCAGTTTGACGAGTAATTTTAATATAAATTCGGATTCATGAAAAAATCGCAATTTTAATAAAAAATATTTTATAATGTATTTCAACAGTCTTGACGTGTATGTTATCACAATAAAAGTAATAAATATATTTTTATCAGTGACGGCACTAATTGTATCTAACACATTCAAAATTGACTTATATTGGGGAGAGTTGCCAATATTGTACCACTTAACATACACTGCGCTCCAAAATTAACGCATAATTTTAAAAACCCTGGTAAATCAAATAATTTTATTGTTTTGATTTTTGTGCTTATATATTATTGTTACCCCCGGTGTATTGTAAAATTTATTGAAAGAACGGTAAAAAACGCTGATGTTTTTACCATTTTTTGCAAAAAAATTAAAAACATGCTAATTGTGCTTCATTTTATTTCGAATTTAGTTGGGTTGGAATACATTGTGCTGAACGATTAAAGGGGGTTTTTAAGTTTATTAAGTGTTTTTTCTTTGAAATGAACCACCAGCCGCAAGAAAATCGAAATTTGTCAGAAAGTGACGGTTTTAGAATCGTTACTCTTCGCGAAGAAGGATACACTCAAGTAGAACTCACTGAACGTTTTAACGTCACCTAGTCAACCATTTCAAGAGTGTTAACACGTTTTTCTGTTACTGGAAGTAACTCGAGAAGACCCGGTCAAGACCGTAGAAGGGTTACAACTCCTAATCAAGACCGGTTTTTGACCCTTCCTACACTGAGACAAAGGTTTATTACCAGTACTTCTATACAAAATGAATTTTTGGATCGTTATAACTTTAGAATCAGCCAAAATATGATTAGAAGAAGACTTTCCGAAAAAGACCTACACCCTGGAAGGGCACCAATTGGCCCATTATTGACCAGAGACCATAGAAGACAAAGATTGTATTTTGCTCGTGAACATGTTGATTGGAATAATGATGATTGGGGAAGAATATTGTTCACCGATAAATCCAGGTACTGCCTTTCTTCTGATGACAGGAGAAACCGAGTGTATAAAAGGCCTAGGGAACGCTACGCACAGTGTAACACCGTAGGGACTGTACAGTATGGTAGCGGCTTAGTAATGGTGTGGGGTGGGATTAATTTAGAGGCTCGTACGGAATTAGTTAAAATAGATCGCGGTCGGCTTACATCGCAGAGGTATATAACAGACATTTTAATTTCATGCTTATGCAAGATAATACCAGGCCACACACCGCAATAATTGTGCAACAGTATCATCAGGAGGTTGGAATTCCTGTCATGGATTGGCCTGCAAGAAGTCCTGACCTCAACCAAATAGAACATGTTTGAGACATTATAGGCAGACGACTACGACAACTACCTAATGCACCAAACACATTAGATGAACTGTTTTTGCGGTTGGTTGAAATTTGGGATCAAATTGATCAAGAAGGAATCAGAACGATTATTCTGAGTATGAGAGGTCGTTGTCAAGCAGTAATATATGCCAGAGGAGGCAATACTCGATACTAGTACACGGTACTAGTATGTTCTTCAACTACATATAAAACTTTCAATTTCGTCATTAATTTATAATGTTAGTTTGTTTAGATCAGTTGTTCGTTTAGATGTTTAGAATTTTTTCATTACAACTCAAAATAAGAATTTTAAAATTATGCGTTAATTTTGGAGCGCAGTGTATTTTAAATTTTAATTTGAATTATATACGTCATATTTAACTGAACGATGTAAATGTAAATACACATTTACACACCCCTGATAATTTTTGTAACTTGATATCATTGATTTTACTGTTAGAAAAGTATGTTTTCCTGGTAGGTTGCAAGTAGTACAATTAAGAAAACTATTTGCCGTATCCCACATGGAAAGCGCTAAACAGACTAAGATCTGGCGTATCACGTTATGCTAGTAACCTAAAGAAATGGGGATACCAGAAGGACGATACCTACGACTGTGGCGCGGTTTATAATAGTCACCATTTACTATCATGCGCAGAGATGAGAGAGACCTGCACAGAAGAAGACAGGGCCATCTATGTGGCCAACCATTGGAAATACAAAATTTAAATCTGTTGGTGTTCTGGACATCGTAAGTAAGTAGTAGTGATGAAGATCATAAGTCTATGGTCGAAAGTGTTGACATCATGACCATGCATCAAACGTGTACGACTTTAAATATTGGTTATCACAAAACAATGAAGGTGGTCAAAATTTTAAAAATATAATTTTCATTTTTGTTTGTGACTATAGTTATGTCGCAAAGTTAATAATAAACGAGATAATTTAATAATTCTAGAATATGGGAAATGAGTCAATACTCACAATCTTAAGTAGTGTTTATTATTAAAGTTGGTAAATTTTGGGCTACCGGCTTTAAGGCTTATACCCCAGTGGGGCATGATGATGGGGCAAATTTGTATTAAAATATAATTTGGGGCATATTTGTATTAAAAACTAAAAGTTAAAACAATATAAAACAAGCAATAAACAACTGAAACACAATAAATGACACTAAATAATAAAAAATTAAGTGAGTGAGCATCTATAACATTGATTGAGAGTGAAATTGACAAACCAAGTATTGTATTGTGACATTAGTGCCATTGAGCATCACCAATATGATGAAAGCTGTACTAAATTGTCAATTAGCCGTTAGTGTAGGCTTTATTAGAGGATTGCAGCGAGGATTTAGTGCAGCTATCAGATTGGTGATGCCCAATGGCACTAATGTCCCAATACAATACTTGATTTGTTAATCTCACTCTCATTTATTGCTATAGCTGCTTATTTACTAAATTTGTTATTATTTAGTGTCATTTATTGTGTTTCAAATGTTTATTGCTTGTTTTATGTTGTTTTAGCTTTTAGTTTTTAATACAAATAAAAATAACGCACTGAGGCCTGATAATGGGGCAAATATTGTAAGCCAAAGTTACCCAAAATTTACCAATTTTAATAATAAAAACTACTTAAGATTGTGAGTATTTACTCATTTACCATATACTAGTATTATGGACTCACATTGGTAAGCTTTTCATCAATTTAATAATTTTACTTGGATCGGCGTCAATTGATTCTATTCACTTTTGTTTTCTTTTTTCTTATTATTGTTTACTTTTATTTCCTTCGTGACATTTGCAAGTATTTCGTTATAAATCAGTCAAGGAGTCATTACCATACAAAGATGAATTGACGACTCTGGATAAGGTTTACTCAATTCTTTACACGTTGCAACCTCTTCAACAGCACATGGCTATGGAATGGCAACTTTACTATTTTTTTGTTCAGGTGTTTCTAAAAAGATAATGCTAAAATGTGGTTTACATTAAATTACATTGGATAAGTTCTGCTAGAAAAAAAAATTTTATTGGTATAAAAATAGTATGCGCAATAAACCTTTCAAACTAAATCGCCCTCAAGTTAAAATTGCCCGTGGTCAAAAACTCAGAAGGTATTTCTAAAATAAATGAAAAATTACCGTTATTAGAATTTATATTCCCAGAAAATACTTATTCACCAATTGTGTATCTCCAGAAAACGAAATAATTGCACCGGAATTAAAGCAACACTAATCTTACTTTTTACTGGACACAAATGTGGTAATTGCATTATTGCTATTTAATTCAGTAGACATATATGTTATGTGCTCTTACATGATTTAATAATGTAAGGCATTATATATTTTTTTTATTATCTCTAGGCATTGTTTTCGACACTCGACGTACATTTAATGTTCTTTTGATTAGTGCCTTTAACGTTCATTCCTCACCTCCATACAACAGTATAGGCAGTACAGGATTTAATAGCACGCCATCAAGTAGTCAGACTCAGGTTTCTGTTTATAAATAGTGCTTTCGTTTTAAAGAACATACTACGACTATTTCGAATATCGATACCCTAATGCTGATAGGTCGTAACCCAATTTTAGAAAATTTTACAAGAGGCACAAAAAACTGTATAGCATCATTATAAAAGATTGCTTGTGTAATGTTTTCTTAAATGAATAATTATGTAATGGCTACTAAGTGAGTTTATTGTAAAAATATAAATTTGTTTAATTTTGATCAGGGTACTAAGAGATACGACATATTGTAACCAACGTCATGGCGGCTTACGAGTATATCGAACTCTTAGAAAATGTAGTAAGTTATTATAACTCAAGATGTTCTCATAAAAGTGTGGTTTACGTCATTTTAAATCATAATCCTTATTTTTTTATTTTTATTAATTTCAAATAAAAACAGATACAAATGTGTGTTTACTTTAAATAAAATGTAGCAAACTAAGCGAATACCATTTAAACAACGTTACAGTTAACATTTTTAGGAATAATTAAAATAAAATAACTAAACAATAAGTAAATAACTAAATAAAATAAGTAAATAATAAGTTTAAATCTTGGCTTTCTTTTTTTGATTTTTGTTATTGTCTTTGGTGATTAAGTCTTCGTGAGGCAGCGTATCATAGAAGTAGTGCACATCTGCAGGTAATACAGACTTTAGATCTTGAAGGTGCTTCCATTTCTTTGTGGTTATTTTTAATCTATTCGAATAAAGTTGATCGTAAACCAAATCGTGATTGACGGTATTCTTTCTCTAAGGAAGGAGTTCATATTTTTGATCATGAGCCACTTTGTATAATATATCCCCATTTGGTTGCTATTTTAAGCCTCTAAGATCTGTTACCTTCAAATCTCCTTTTGATTTACCTGGACGAATTGAGCTGTAGCGAAAGTTTTTAGAGTCATTGTAGTTTAGAAAAAAAAAAGTGGGGGTGAGATAGGATACTTCCAAAGGTGCAGGATTCTTCCTGGCTTCTGATATTACCGAAATATAGTCTGAGGGTAGGAATATTTGCCGATTTTTTAGTCTTCGTTCAATTAGACTGTGGGTAGAGTCACACTCCATCTGAGTGTGGCCTCTTTCTAAAAATTTTTGCTCAATCTCGACTTCATACTTGGAAGCTAAAACCGATAAACCATTCGCAAGGACGACATTTCTATTCTGATAACCACAGCCGTCCGAGAATATTATAACATTTTTCTTTTCAACGGTCAAATATTGATCTAGATGTTTTATTAAACACGTAGTAAATACAGATGAATCAAGGTCTGCCTCAGTCTCATTAGAAACGAAATTCATGCTGCGATGGTTTTCCAAGTTATATACTGTAAAGTTATGTACTTGTAGCTTTGTTTTATAGTACAAAGAACTAGCCTGTAACACAACACAATTTGACTGCCTGCACATTAACGACAAAACAGTAAATTTCTTTATGGATGGTTCTGGTTTTATCGGTTTCTTTTTCGACGCGTGCTAGGTCTTTTGCTCCAATGTGGGATGCGTAATGTTCATCTGTAACCTGTTTCATCTTGTAAGATGAACATATATCACATTGGTTTTTGCGTGGTTTAAACAATGCTAAATTCATTTCGCCAAATTCTGTAGAGAATTTACTATTTGATAAGGGTACCTCCCTGTCTTTACATTGTTCTTTATAAAAATTATATACTTCAGTTTTCGATTTGAAATTATGTTCCAGGTATAACTTTCTAGTAGACTTGCGGCAATAGTGGCTCTCTATTTTAGGAAGCCTGTTCAGAAACTCTCGTAAATTCTGTACTCGCAAAATGTCCTGTTTTGCTTTTGGTGTACACTCTCTTTTTTTTTATCCTTGTTTGCATCATGTCACAACTTTCTAGAAATCCATCTTTTCGTGCCGCACTTACCCAGTTCTGTACCATTTTTTCTCCTACTCCTAGTGTGTTAAGAAACATCAATTTGCAGACTTGTAATTTATCGCCTTTTACTGTCAGAAAGGTCCACTTTACCACTTCGCCTGGAAGGTCCATCTACATAACATCTTATTTTCTCCTTGTATGTAACCATATGAGCGAAGAACATCCTTTTTTGTTCCCATGACATTTCCCAAAATTTTAAAAATATTTCTTTTCTTAAGTTTTCTGATATTGTTTGGCAAAAGCGAGTCGACGTGGTAGCGCAAAACTTCGAGACACAGGCTGGCTTCATTTTACGTTCAGAGCGTAGAATATCATGTTCCACAATGTTTTGTAGCCTTCTATAACCAGTATATTCCCTTCATAACATTCTTGACTGTTTTGTCTGGTTTTTATTCCAGTTCTCCGGATTTGCAACTTTGCGCCTTTTCATTAATCGGACTTCTTGATCTTCTGAATCTTCTATGTTTTCTTTGAGCCTCTCACTTTCCAAGTCAATATCTTCGGGTTGTTGTACATTTCTTTGACCGCCCAGCTCTGTGTCATTAACTTCTTCTGATTCAATGACTTACCTATTTTATAGCTGATTTATAAACTAATTTTAAAGGTCAAACGAATTACTACCAATACGCTTTGCCATTCAAGCTACACTGTGGGATAAGATAAGTTGGAAGTAAACAAACAACGCGAGCGGGTTAGGACTTGTTAGAAATCGCGGGAATGGCCACCTTACTATTTTATTTAGGTTACGAGAATTTAACACCATATAGGGATGCACGGTTGGTTGCCTTTGACACAAAAATATGAATTTTCAATTTTTTGTGGGTTACGATCTGTCAGCATTAGGCTATCGATATAATTTTTTGACTTTATCATCATATCCTATTTATCGATTAGCCACTATCCCAAGTTATTATATATCTTTACTTAATAACATATGTCCTGATTTACAATCCGCACTATGACAATGTCTATAGTTTGCTGATGACCATAAGTTTTGCTTTGTTAATTTTTTTTGACCATAGTTTTGACTTCATTATTGGCTTGATTTATTAGGAACTGTAACTTTTTTTCATTACTGGCAATGAGGACCGTAGCATTAGCATAAAACAATGGGTAATAGGCAAATTTTTCTTAGTAAAGTGTAAATTTGATAGGTGTTCACTTTTTATGAACTTTAGAATTTTTTTATACAATTAAGGTGAAAAAAGCTTAACCCTCCTAGTCACTATCGGTGTCATACACCGACGACAGAATTATTCATTCGGGATTTACAAATAACTGTTATTTTTCTATCGCCACTTTCTGTACCTCTCCCTATCAACCAAACTCGTGTTAGTGTACATTCTTACCTGCCTGGGTACAGTTGTACGAGTTTTATAGTTATTTTCGGTGCGAGATTCCGTAGCGACTAACGGTGTAGCTATTACTTGTTGACATAACTTGCAGATCAGGTAAATATTTCATCATCATCAGTTGGCGCTACAGCCCTTCTTGAACCTTGGCCTGCTTCAAAACATTCTTCCATCCTTCCCTATCGAGTGTCTGTCTTCTCCAGACCCTCACTCCAATCACCCTCAGATCTTCCTGTACATCGTTCAGATATCTGAGTTTAGGTCGCCCCCTTCTTCTTCTTCCGACCGGCCTGTTTAGCATAGTTATTTTAGTGGGATCACTCTCATCCATCCGCATAACGTGGCCCACCCACCTTAGGCGGTTTATTTTGATGGTCTTCACAATATCTGCATCACCAAAAAGTCTATAGAGTTCAAAGTTATATCACCTTCTCCACAGACCCTGTTCGTTTACTCCGCCATATATGGTCCTCAATACTTTTCTTTCAAAGACTCGCAGTAACTTTTCATCTCGGGTCGTCATTGCCCATGTTTCCGATCCGTATGTGAGCACTGGGCGTATTATTGTTTTATAAAGTTTGCACTTTGTTGCTATTGTCATACTTCTCGCTCTTAGTTGAGGGCCCAGGCCAAAACAACAGCGGTTAACCACGCATATTCTTTTTTTTATCTCGTTGGATGTGTTATTTTTGTAGTCTACCAGTGATCCTAAGTAGCAGAATTCTTCTACCATTTCTATCGTTTCGTGTTGCACCTCTAAGTTATTTTGTTGAATTCTTGATATGGCCGGCATATATTTAGTTTTCTGGATGTTAATCAGAAGTCCGATGTTTTCTGTGGCATTTTTGATACGTGTGAAAGCCTCCACTGCTTCATTTTGGGTTCTTCCAATTATGACGATATTATCAGCGTATGCCATTATTTGTATACTACGAATATAATTGGGGTCTGTCAATAGTATCGTACACTGCCTTAAAGTCTACGAAGATGTAATGGCAGTCTATGTCGTACTCCGTCGTTTTTTCTAATATTTGTCTGATGGATGATATGTGATCAATGGTAGATTTATTTTTCAAGAAGCCTCTTTGGTAGGATCCTATTATATTGTCAGTATACCGTGCCAGTCGTTCGTTAAGTATCAGGGACACAATTTTATATGCTGTATTAAGAAGGGAAATCCTTCTAAAGTTGGAACATTCAAGAACGTTTCCTTTTTTGTGTATGGGGCATATAATTCCAGTATTCCAATCTTCTGGTAACGCGCGTTCTTGCTATACCTGTATTAGTAGTTTATGAAGGAGGGTTATAAATGTTTGACCGCCACATTTAAATATTTCTGCGGGTAGGTTGTCTGCTCCGGGTGACTTGTTTCTGGCTAGAGACTGAATTGTTTTGTTTATTTTTTCCAAAGTTGGTAGTTCAGTATCCTTCTGTTCTATTTCTATATCATATCTACCTTCAGCTCTACTGTCTCCATTAAGTAGCGTACTAAAATGTTCCTGCCATCTTTCTAGTACTTCCACTCTCTCGTTTAAAAGAATTCCGTTAAGGGCCTTGACTTGGTTCGCTTGTGGCTTGAAAACTTGTCTTTTTGTGTTAACCTGTTTGTAAATTTTTCTGTATTCGTGTTCTCTATTAAGGTTTTCCATTTCTTCGAACTCTTTATTGATTTGTTGCCGCTTTTTCTGTTTGTGTTTTTGTTTTTCCTCTCGTCTCTTTACTCGATATTCTTCAACATTGCTCCTAGTCCTTCTGTTGATCATTTTCAGATACGCGTCGTTTTTCTCTTTCGTTACTCGTTGGCATTCCTCATCAAACCAGTTGTTTTGCTGTCCCTTGGGTACTTCACCTAGCACTTCCTCTGCGGTCTCTTTGAGCGTGGTTTTCATAAACTCCCAATTTGTGTTAAGTTAAGTGGGATATACCTCACTTCTGGGATGTTCTGATATTTTACGATCTAAGCATATTTGGAAGTTTCACTCGACTTCAGTACACTTTAATTTATCAACATTATAAAGTGATTATTTTTGGTTTAGTTTTATTGTTCCTGGCGTTTGATATATGTGCTCTGATACGTCCAGCTATGAGATAGTGATCGGAGTCAATATTTGCACCTCTATAATTTCTGCAGTCTAGTATATCTGATCCATGTCTTAAATCAATCAGTACGTGGTCTATCTGATAAATATTTAGCATCTTATTATTGAATTTTATCGGTAAGTTTTTGTCAATTTTTATTTATAGATGGCCTTTGAAGCCGAACAAAAACGCTTGCTGGAATTATGGAAAATGGTTCCTACCGACAATGAAAATTATTTTGACGATGGGGGAAGTGAAAACAAAATCGACCAAATTGAGTAACGTGATAGCGGAAGTGAATCGGAACAAGATGTGGCAGACGAGGAATAAGAAAGTGGAAGTAACACCTTAGCGTTTTTGAAAAAGATGGAGTTACCAGATGGAAAAAGGCTGTTCTACCTAGAAATGTTAGAACAAGACAAGAAAATTACGTAGTACGTTTGCCGAGGTCACGATTACATACACGTGACTTAAAGACTTCCAGTGATGTTTAAAAATATTTTGTGAATAACGCTACGTTAGAAATGATTGTGGAAAAGACGAGCAAATAATATATAGACTGAAAATAAGAAATAACTTTGTTCGTGATCGGGATAATAGACACACTGATATATTAGAAGTGTAGGCACTAATAGGACTGATTTATTACGCAGCACGTCTGAAAGGTAATCGTGTGAATCTAGATGAATTTTGGAACACGATTTAAATTCCTTCTTCGGTGTATGCGATCCAATGACAAAGCAACTCGTGAAAACCGACTAAGCGAAGACAAGTTGGCTCCTATACGAAGTTTGTTCGACACTTTTCTAACTCATTGTAAGTGGATACAGTCTTTTCGAATATGTCACCATCGATGAGATGTTACCAGGATTTAGGTGTAAGTATCGATTTCGTCAGTATATCCCATCAAAACCGAACAAGTACGGAATAAAAATTTTTGTCCTCTCTGATGCTAAAATATTTTATACGGCTAATTTAGAGGTATATGTTGGCCAACAACCTGAGGGATGTTTTCAAGTTAGTAACAGACCTAGTGATGTTATTCAACGGCTACGTGAACCTATTTTTGATTTAGGCCGGAATCTAACAATTAATAACTGGTTTACAAGTATCGAGTTGATGAACAAGTTATACGAGAGGAAAATTATAATAATGGGAACCATTAGGAAGAAAAAAAAGAGAATTGCGGTTTGAATTCACTAAAAAAATGTATTGCTTGAATCCTCACTACATCATGATGATGCAATTGATTATAGTAGCGTTAATCAAAATAAACCAACAATTATCGCCCTATACAATTTAACAAACATAGGAGTAAACATGGTAGACCAGCTCAGTGCCAACCTTGCAAATGAGCTTATAGATCCCTATTTAAAAAGTCGAGTTACTACTACAAATCTGCCAGTTAGCCTCAAACGCAGAATTCGTGAAATTTGCGGCATCACAGATGTAACTCCTGCAATTCCAGAAAGAAATCAAATAAAGGGTCGTTGTGTATTTTGTACTACCAAAAAGAACAGGTGTACTCGCTTTTCATGCATAAAGTGCAAAAATTCATGTGCCTTGAACATATTCATGGAATATGTCAGCTTTGCCTGAGTGACGCTACAACGTAAAATGTCTCACTTACTAAATCAATTGAAATGCTTAGTTTATATTTTTGTTAAAAACCTTAGTTATTTTTTTTAGTTAATCTATATTCCTCTACGCTAAAAATTTCCAACTGTTTTTCCATTTCAAAGATTTGAAAAACTTTTTTTTTTAATTTAATTTTATATTACAAATAACAATATATTTTTATAGTAGTGTTTTTCATTTTGTATCTGTTGTTATCAATAAAATAATTCCAAATATATTGTTCAGTCATTCCTATAAACAATATAAAATATTTGTATGAATTTTATAGCAATAACTATTTTTTTAATTGTTGTCTCAGACACCGTAGCGTCTCTTGATGCTCAGTTTTTCCTAGCGACTCACGGAGGGTTAAACTTAAACATTACTTGCAACTTTGTGTATATCTTTTTCTAATAAATCTATATTAATACATTTATTAACTAGTTATTAATCTCTTTTCAGAATATCAAAAACAATATCTTATAAAAAACGATTAACAATATCTTACTAATTATGCTTGTATTAATAATATAAATGTTTTTGTTTACCAGATATAACTCTTTATCATGACTACAATTTTTTCTGTATGTATGCGTCTTTGTTGAATTTGCGCCTCTTTTAGAGGCCGAAATATTGACACCTGGTTTTTTCCTGGTTTAGTTTGTCTGCGTTTACAATTTTTATAATATTTGTTACATATTTGTTTTTTTTTCTGGTTGTTTTTTTCTATTTCTAAGATTTTCAAAATCGGAAGGACTTTTTTTTTATTTTAAACAATAAAAATATACCTAATCTACAAGATTAATGAGCATTTTTTTCTTTAACCTAATTTTCCTGAGATTGTTTGTAAGCTAGATATCACCTGGTCCACAAATGCCCACTTCTTTGTTGTGGCTACACAGCACAGCACTGACTCTTCTTTTAACTAACTGCTCACGTTGTTGTTGTGGATACAATGCACAACACTAACTAAGCCTTGCAGATTACATAAGCTTGAACGGTTTAGTGCTCTTAAGCTTCGCATCTGGGGTTAATTGACAAGAAGCTGAAGTACTTCATGGTTGGGATGCTTATGGAGCCTCTCTTCATGTCTCCTGGCGACTTTTTTAATTTCTTTGGAATATATTCGACTTTAAGGTCTCTACGTAAATCGTCATTCTAAACATACTAAGAAGCACCTACAATATACCTTGATATTCGGTTCAGGAGCGTTTCTAAATTTCTATAATTGTTTTTTTTATACATCTTCATAATTGTAAGCTATAGGTCCACACCGGTTTTAATATATGCTTGTAAATCAGTACTTTGTTCTGGATGTAAAATTGAGAGTCAATTGTTTAATTTTCTTTTTAACATGCTTCTTCCATTGGAGTTTGACATCAAGATGTAAACCCAGGCATTTTGGTGTTTACTTATTAAGAACCATGCTGTTGTTTAATAATTGGGAGATAATTGTTAATCTTGTTGGTAAAGTTAATATAAACTGATTTATGTTCATTAAACTTTGTACGCTATTTTTTGGACCAGCGTTCTATGCCATTAATTGCATTTTGTAGGTTAACCGTATATTCTTCTTTAATTAGTCCTATAGTCAGGACTACTGTATGATTTAAAAATGTGGCTAGTTAAATGTTTTCTCTCTGCGAAATGTCAGATATATACAAAAGGTATAGAACTGGTCTAAGAACGCTACCTTGTGAAACCACTACGTTTATGTTTATTGGATTAAACTCAGAGAACTCGTTTTCCTTTTTCACTTTAACACGTTCGCACCTAACCTATTGATACTAGACGTTCCTCAGAAACGGATATGGGTTTTTAGGTAAAAAACAGGAATATTGGATTAAAACTCGGACACATGGATTAGTATATAGATATTAAAACATTTTTTTTGGTTTACTTAGCCTGTCAGTATACTGGTAGTCAGGATATAGATGTACGTTTTTAACTATATACTAAATACCAGTATACTGGCAGGCTAATCTAGACAAAATAAACAACAATAATCGCTGTATAATTGGGAAAAAAATGTCTCTTATCAATTTTATCATTTTTTTTATTACAAAAGAAACATAATTATCATTATAAACTTAAAACTATAAGAAATAAATTTATTGTTTGACTTGTGTATGGAACAATTTGTAGCAAGGAACTATGCATAGTCCTGGTGAGCGCTGGGACAATAATAACGGGACCTTTTTTGGGTATTTTGCTTAGTGCAATATCGGCACCGAAAACATAGCACTTTTATTTTTTTCCGTGACAGAAACTTGTTCTGGGTAATGCATATTGTTTGCAGTTGTTTGTACCTGAATAGCCTTGTTATTGTCGATAAGGTCCACTACTATGCTCTCATGAAATTGCAAAAAAGAAGTTTTCTTATTCGATGCTCTCTTGTAGATGTAAAAGCTGTTCCAAATACATATGTCTAATAGATGGAAAAACAATTTTCTATACCACCGAAGTGTTTTTCTTGGTACCGAGTAATATGACAACATCTGGTCTGCTCGATCTATCCCAGACATGTGCTTATTGTAGTCAAGCACACAATCGGGTTTAATGTTCGTAGCACCTCGTTTACAAACAACCTCAGTCATAACGTGCTTATGCTTTGTGCTGATCATTCTGACATCACGCTTATCTTTCCATTTAGTAACCAATACGGGCCCTTTACGTTTCCATATAGCATCTCCTTTCTTTAGCTTCTTTTTTAACATGTCCTTGGGGTTTCCATTTCTGTCTTCTCGTAGAGTTCCAACAACGTGTGTCTTTTCCTTGAATAGGGCTTCCGCCAATCCTACGCTGTTGTAGAAATTATCCATGTATAAAACATGACCTTTTCCGAAATAATCCTTCGTCAACTCTTTGACAATATCCGCCGTTTTCAAGGTACCTCTTTCGGTATATACAATAATATTTAATATATATCCATCGTGTGTAGTGAGTTCGTATAGTTTAATCCCATACTTGTGACGTTTACTGGCTATGTATTGTCGAAAGATGAGACGACCACGCCACAATATCATGGCCTCATCAATAGAGAGCTCTCTATTAGGGTATAGACAATTTTGTATATTTTTTAGAACTGCGTCCAAAATATTCCGAATCTTGTAAAGACGGTCCTCAGTATTAACATCAGTATGGTCTACGAATCGTAGCATTTTTAAAATCCCTAGAAATCTATCGCGGGCCATAGTTTTTCCAAAAACAGGGTGGTAGTAAATACTTTCCCTGCTCCAGTGTTTGGCAAGGGAAGGAAATTTTACGATGCCTCCCAAAACACACAAACCTAGGAATTTTTTGATTTGCTCATTAGAAACTTCTTTCCATACACTTCTTTTTCGTTGAAGTGTTGTAGATGTGGATACAATGGGTCGTCTATTAGTTTCACATACAATTGTGTTGATTATATCGTTGTCGAAAAGCACATTAAAATAATCTATTGGTTTTGCATTGGCCGGAAAATTTACATTGATAGACGGTATTCCAGTAAAATCAAATTCTGTTACATCTTCTTCTACTTCGCCCCAACCATAATGTTCATCTGAAATGTATTTTGTAGATTTTTTCTGTGTCATAGTGGTATTTGTTGTCTTATTATGGCAAATATGTGGTTCATCTGTTAGATCAAAATATTGTTCATCCCCAGATTCACTTTGATCGGACTCTGTATCTTCAGAACTATTTACACTAGTTTCGCTAAGATAAGTTTTATCAACTACAGAATCATCGTCAGAAAAATCGTCTTCGGACTCATTAAGATTTTCTGGGAGACTATCTAAACATTCTGCCTCTATTTTATTTGCTTCAATCTGTAATTCTTGTTCTGTTAACGAGCGATTGCTAGCATACTTTGAAAGTCTAGGTTTTTTCATACCACTTGGGCTAAAACAAAAAGAAAAGAATTAATAATGCACAAACTATTGAACCACTTTGTACATAACTTTATTTTTCATCTAAATTTTATAATACTTTTAAAAACAATTAAAACATTTCAATATTATTTATTCGTCCAAGAAACATTCAAGTGTTTATAATGGGACAATAAAAAAAATCTTGTAACTAAATAAAGTGAACAAAATTTAAGAATGCTAAATTTAACTTAAGAGTGAGAGGTTTAAGTTCATACAATCAACTACATTTAAAGTAAAATTATCTAAAAAAATAATAAAAAAATTATCAAAAGTGGAATTAGTTGCACAAGTGCTTTTAATTAATCAGTAACTAAATAACACTAAAATATTAGACCAAAATTATTTTGTTTTATTACTAGCACTATTATGACTTATTCTATAAATGATATTTAATATTTCTTACCCTGGAATATTTGTATTATCCATATTTCATCAATAAAATTCACCAATATCACCATATAACCTTAAAATTATCACGTGCTCTAAATGTGTCAATAATATTCCTTTACTCCTGGTCTGTGTGAATATATAAAGCATTGAAATTAGTAGAGCTGTGAGCCAGTAAAGTGGTAGTCAGTATATTACGGAAAACTCGAACTACCAGTATAGTAGTAGTCAGGTGCGAACGTGTCAAATGTTCGCTGGTGTAGGTGAGACTGCAGTATTTCAACGAGTTGCATAGGAAATATTTTCTTTAGCTTCATTAACAGGCCCTTGAACAAATTTTGTCAAATGCTTTTAGGATATCCAGGAATACTGGTAAACAAATTTTTCCCCTTCCAGTGCTTTCTCTATTTCAGTTATTATTCTATGGATCTGGTCAAACGTGCAGTATTTATCACGAAATTCAAATTGATGTATCGAAATAATAATTTTTTGTTCAATTTAAGGTTCATTCTTCGTAGTAGCAATTTTTCAAACACCTTTGATTACGTATGGTAAGAAGGTTAGTAGGTATAGTAAGCTTGACTATGGCTTTTCAAGGATTTTTTTTTAGTAGTTCACTATTAATTAGGTCAAACCCAGGCGCTTTTTTTATTGATGTTTTTAATTAAGTTTTAAACTTCTTAGTTATATGTTAAATTGGCTTCTTTATCTTTCTTCATCATCATCAGGTATTTCTTTCAGGTACTTACTAATTGATTCGTTTATAATTTTAGCAATTTCTCTTTGCAGCTGTTGTGTGAGCCTGTTTAACTTATTCTTGTTTTCAGTCCTGTGTCATACCTTTCGAACCTTTATTTTTTCTGAATTAACTCGAATTTCTTTGGAATAATTGTTTCCTACTGTTTTTCTTTGGATTATGAGTGTTGTTCAACGCAGCCTGTTGGATTTTTATTAAAAATTGCTCAGTTTTTCATTCCAATTATTCTATTATTTAAAGAAATTGGATGTCCTAAATATTCTTATGTACGGTCGGTACAGTATAAATCCCGATGCATGTCGTCCTCCTCATAATAAGTGACGTCACATGATACCAACACAAAATATTTAAGTCATAGGTCTGTCCCTTCTTAGAATCTTTTAGGCAAATACACTGGAATTACAGCCACTAGATTATATTTTATTATATTTATACGCGCAGAAATAATATATTTAAAGATTTCTATTAATGGGAACTTTAAGAAATACACCAAATTTGTTTCACTTAATTTCTGGATTATAACTGGATTATAAAGCGTTTTCATGAAGCACACTTGTCCCGACAACACTTTAACTGTTATCGAACAAAGGTAATGTGTGGAAAATTTAAAGTAAGTTGCAAAAGGAGCATGTTAACTTGGGCAAGGATCACTACAGGAGCAATGCAACCAATTTGGGGCATTAGAGTTAGAAGAACCTGATGGTGTCCAGGGCAATAACTAACAATAATCACAGAGGAAGCTACAGGTACCTAGGGAAAGGAATGCCAAACGTTCGTCTTACGGGGCAAGATTAAGACAATAATTACGATTTGCACTATATGGCCGCCTTGACTGAACATCAGCATTTGAATGACTTTTTCCAGCCCAGTGTTTGATCTCTTCTAGCTTTCTGACTGTTGTAATATTTTCTTGCAATTTACGACGAATGTGACCTACGTTGCCACCATTCCAACGTCTGGTATCGTGCCTCTTCAGCATCGTGTTACAAACTACTTTCCGTACGATTTCCTCAAGACGTTTATTGTTTTGTTCGTGCTCTTGTGGTAGCACTTTCGTGTTAGTTATCATGGTGTCTAATTGTTTGATCTTCTCTTGTAGAAACTTCTTCAAATTTCTCATTGTTCTGACTACATACTTCTTTAGTTATTTAAGAAGTCTCGTCGTTTTGTCTAGCTACTTTTTTAATAATTTTAGATGTTTCATCAAATCTTTCATCATTCTTTCTAGAAGTTTCTTCAGTCATTTGCGAAACATTTTCAAATTTCTCGTCGAATCTTCTGGAAACATTTTGAAGTTATACTTCTATATGCACGGTCGGCGTTGGAAATTTGCATGAGAGTGAATCTATGAAACCATTACATATGTAAGATAGTGAGTAAGAGGGAGACAGAAGATATATTTTCTCTCTCTTTCTCTCTCTTTTGTATTTCAAAATAATCACTGTTTTACCGAGAACTGTCAATTTTGAAATCCGTTAGTGGCATGTCTAATTGGAAAAATCCTTTACGTGTTTGGTTCATACGCTGGTGGTTGTGAGTTCGAATCCCAATTATAAATTTCCTTTTTTATTTTGAAATATTTAAAAACCTCACGTTAATCTTATTAAATATATGTAATATACGCAAAAAACATAAATTTTAAAATAAAATAAAAATTTACAACATAATCCGAGTTGTTGGTTTTTTATTTTTATCTTCGTAAAGTAAGTTAAATGTATATTGGCAGTTTTAAATATTTATGAATATTACATTTTAATTTATATTGTATTATTATATTGAATTATGTTGCAGTGTATTTATTGTATTGTAATTTTTATATTAATAACAAAATAAACAATGAATTTTACTGCAGAGTATGTGTAAATTTTTTTTTTGCATTCAACTCCTTTTATACATATATAAAAATAAAAATATACATTTTCATTAAAATATTGATACAATCCTTCATTTACTATACTCCTATTACAGGTCAAATATTTATATACAGCAAACGATGCACCCTATACCTATATAACTAATTCTTTTTTTCTTTCTGCTCTCTCTTACCTATAGCATTACATATGTAATGATTGTGCAGATTAACTCCTATATAAATTTTTAACGGCGAACGCGTGTATAGAAGTATAACTTCTACCGGCAGTCCCACTGGACTGCCACACCCGTTTTTTTTTTAATTTATTATAATTTTTTCTAAGAGTTTCTTTAATCATTTGCGACACATTTTTTATTTTCGTTAAAACTGCTTCTTCTGCTAACTGGAACTGGAACGTCTCTGGGTCATCTCCATTCTTGTTGAGAACATCCTTTAGTCGTTTTTGTAGGATCTTCTAGAACCAGCTGCAGTCTTCATCGCGTTCTTCTAGTTGCTCACACAACTCTTTTACTGAAAGTTCTACTAGCAGCATCTTTGGTCAGGCACACACGTACTTTTTAAATATTCTTTTTTTTTTACAAAGTTCACTACCGAACTACGCGGATGTTCCCGACGAACAATACTTTTCAAAAGTCTTTTTTTTAGCAATCACTGCTGAATTTATTTTTAGATCTCACACGGGGCACCACTATACCGTTTTTAAATAAAACGAGCAGTTCTAATTTATATAAATATATTTATTTATAAGCTTACAGCACGATTATATCTTATCAACTAAACTTAGCTAATATCGGAGCTACTTATATATAAAAGTTATAATGTACTATAATATTCTGGAATAGTCCACCTCTATTCTTTTCGTGGAAAGCGCATTGAAGATGGGTGCTATTGAAGTGCCAACACTTAAATGTTCTAGATTTATCCTTCTAAGAATTGTGACACGTACCTCTCATCGGAAATGCGCTATTTCGTTACAATATATGGCATATATATATATATATATATATATATATATATATATATATATATATATGCTGGGTTGAAGTTTTATATTTAAGGTTCATACACCCAGTTAGGTTATGTCTTAAGTGGTGGTATTTTTTTTTTCATTAACTTGCATCTGCCGTGAGACCTAGCTGTGTTGGAAACGCGACTATAGATAGCGGATATAAATGAAGTGTCTATAGTAAAATGAAAATTAAAAGAGAGAGATCATCATGAAGGAGAGAAGTGAAAGAAGATAAAATAAAAACATTACAGATACAATTTTGAATGAACCGTGTTGTGGAGGATAGGAAATATACTTCGGTAAACAAGTCAAGCAAATTACACATTAAAATAAATAAAAACGTAAGCACAAAATAAAAATTCTTGTAGTAAAAAGAAAACCACATTTACCAGATCACGAAAATATCATAATTTAAATAAATATTTCGTGGTTGAAAACTGAATCGTTGCTTTTAAAAGTCCTCATAGGTCAAAAGTTCAATGTTGATAAAGAATGAATTGATCGAACCTTGTTTGCTTTAATCAATTATATATTTTTAAATGTTTTTGTGGAGCGTTTAGTCGTACAGTGTAATCGCGTAGGTTATGGCAATGTTACCAAGGACTAGACACAAAAAGTTAGTTTTAGGATTTAAAGTGTTAAGTTTGGTTTCTGTTTCGGTTGTTTATTTACTAATAAGTGTATTTTCGAGTGAAGAGCGGTCAGATACTTACAATGTTCTAGGTAAGCACAATAATCAATGACGAAAAAACTATATATATATATATATATATATATATATATATATATATATATATATATATATATATATATATATATATATATATATATATATATATATATATAAATTTCATTTTTTTTTAATTTTTAATTTTGTATATATGTATGCTATAGTCAAACCTCGAAACTCCAGCGCTCCTAGGTTTGACTAGTTAATCCTTATGTCCTGACTTACGGTCCTAGTCAATCCCCGAAATAAATTCCATTTTCTGCCTTTAACTAAAGAATTTTCGTTAAACATATGAGAGTCCAATTTGATCAGGCAAACGTCGAAATTTAATTTCATCAGATCGTAGTATGATCAGTCAAACTCCGGTCAGGTATTAAAACATCATAATTTACTAGATTTGATTTAATAAAGTGTCTGTTTTTAATTTTAATGTTTATTATTCTTATATTATCGACATTAAAATAAAAAGGTAGTCCTTATTCTGACATAGTGAGGCTTTATGGCATTTAGAAGAATTGCACAATACATTAGACCTTTTACATTTACATAATTTTGAAAAGCATGTTTTATTGCAGTAGTATTTTATAAAGCCTTGTCCCCCAAATTTGAAATCTTTTGAACTGATTTCTCTTGGAGACAGCTGAATTGTCCTTGTATTCTTTTGCATTATTCTTCGAAAAAAGTGTGTTTATTGTTCTGTGTGGCATTCGTTCTTTATATACACCTGTCCTGAAATCAAAGAAGATTGACTACAACGACCTCAGGATCATATCAAATTTATACTATAAACAGCGAGCAAAAGTACGTGTTAACGAACAGCTGTCAGAAGAAATTGAAATTAGATGTGGAGTAAGACGCTCCGAAGAGGTCCTGAAGAAAGCTCTTGAGGGTGAAACAGCTGGAATAAAGGTAAATGGAGTTCCCATTAACAACATTAGATATGCGGACGACACTGTGATCTTAGCCGAAAACATTGAAGATCTTCAGAGACTGTTGACCAGAATAGCAGAGTATGAAAAAGAGTATGGTCTAACAATGAATATCAAAAAGACGAAATTTATGAGAATATCGAAAACTCAAAGAAATAACGAGAATCTTCTAATAAACGAAACCAACGTCGAACAAGTGGACAAATATGCATACCTGGGAACAATGATTAACTCCACAAATGATTACAATCAGGAGATAAAAATAAGAATAGAAAAGGCTAGAGCAAATTTCAACAAAATGAGAAGAGTTCTATGTACCAGGGATTTAAAACTGGAACTAAGAGTTAGGTTGGCGAGGTGCTATGTTTTTTCGACTTTATTTTATGGAATGGAATCTTCGACCTTGAATGCGACATCAATGAAAAAACTGGAATCATTTGAGCTGTGGGTGTACAGAAGAACTCTGAAAATATCATGAACAGAACACGTCACAAACAAAAAGGTTCTGGGAAGGATGAACAAAGAAATGGAAATTTTAAATTCAATAAAATCAAGAAAGTTAGAATATCTCGGACATATTACACGTGGAGAGAAATACACCTTGCTCCAACTGATTATGCAGGGAAAGATCCAAGGAAAGAGAAGCATAGGGAGGCGTAGAATGTTATGGCTGCGCAACCTGAGAGAGTGGTACGCATGTACATCAAATGAACTTTTCAGAGCAGCCGTCTCAAAAGTCCGAATAGCTGTGATGATTGACGACCTCCGCCGGGGAGATGGCACTTGAAGAAGAAGATACACCGTCAACTGTTATATATTGTGGGATACTCAAAACATTTCGAGCATCTTCTTTGGTTCTATCAAAGGGAATAGGTATGATTACTCTATTTCCAATCGCAATCGGCGAAAATTTTTGTTCAATTAATTATTTCATAACATTAGCCTAAGCATGAGGACCTGCAATCGGCGTTTCTTTATTTATTTTTATATTTTCTGTTGGTGCAAAACGCATGCATGTAACTTTACTTTCGAAGCCTAAAGAATATGCTCCAAGTGTGCTCTCAGCGTACACAACTTAATTGTTGAACAATTTTCTTCCTTTCTTATTGACGACAGTCCAGGGGCTTTGTCAGTATGATGATCTTTAGTTTTTTCTCCGATTATAGTATTTTCTTTCACAGTTAACGATGACCAGTTGTTTCCATTTCATATCTTTGAGCTAAAATAAAATAATATACTTAGCTAAACCAAATTACATGTCAAAATTAAAGGATATATTTTCAAGGTGTCCTGAATCCAACATTTTGATTTTTTGATGTTTTTATTTTATTAAAGATGTTATAGATTTCTTCAGGCCTAGAATAAAGTTTTATGCAATAAAACGGCCTATTTAAAATTTAAAAGTGCATTTGAATTTGGTATTTATTTAAAAAAAGTCTTATCTCCCTACTGGTTTTATTTCCAAGGCATCTTAAATCCGCCTGGCTAATATATCGCATAAAAGTCACGTGACTCATCATGGTTTTTTACTTGTTTACTTTTATAATGGTTGAAGTGTACAGTAAGCAACTAAAATCTGCGTTACAAACGTGCATTGGTTTTTTTATTTATTTGTTCATAATGGCTAGTTTTAAAGAAGAGCTCTCATATGTATTGTACCGCGAGAAAAATATCATCATCATCACCGCCATCAGCCGTTTTGCGTCTACTGCTAAACACTGCTAGACTGCTACTTGCGTCTCGTAAATAATTCTATTTCATCTGATCTAAAGTACTCTATATCCAGTTGTGCTCGATGCGCTTGATGTCGTCTGATTACCTTGTTGGAGGACTTCCTCCATTAAAATATGCATCGTGTCTAGGTCTTCATTCTAAAATTTCCTTTGTCCATCTTTAATCTCTGTCTCTGGCAACATGTTTTCATTTCAGCGTTGTAATTCTTTTAATTGCGTCTGTAACACCAATTTTTCTCCTAACTATTTGATTTTAAACTCTGTTTCTGAGGGATATATTCAACATTGACCTATTCATTGGTCTTTGTGCCACTCATGCCACTGTCATTGTTTCTGCTTCAGACGTTAGAACTGGAAGTACATATTGATCAAAAACCTTTTTTGAAGTTATACTTCTATACGCATGGTCGGCGTTGGAAATTTGCATGAGAGTGAATCTGTGAAACCATTACATATGTAAGATAATGAGTAAGAGAGAGACAGAAGATATATTTTCTCTCTCTTCCTCTCTCGAAAATAAAAATGTTCCTTTTGTATTATATATTTAATATTATATATATTATATAATAATATTGTATATATATTCATAATATTATATATAATATAATATGTATTAATATTATTATTTATGTGATATGTTTTATATTATTTAAAATTAAACGTTTATAATTATTTTAGGCTTTTGTATTTCAAAATAATCACTGTTTTACCGAGAACTGTCAATTTTGAAATCCGTTAGTGTCATGTCTAATTGGCAAATTCTTTACGTGTTTGGTTCATACGCTGGTGGTTCTGAGTTCGAATTCCAATTATGAATTTCCTTTTTTATTTTTAAAATATTTAAAAACCTCGCGTTAATGTTATTAAATATATGTAATATACGCAAAAAACATAAATTTTAAAATAAAATGAAAATTTACAACATAATCCGAGTTGTTGGTTTTTTATTTTTATTTTCGTAAAGTAAGTTAAATGTATATTGGCAGTTTTAAATACTTATGAATAATACATTTTAATTTATATTGTATTATTATATTGAATTATGTTGCAATGTATTTATTGTATTGTAATTTTTATACTAATAACAAAATAAACAATGAATTTTACTGCAGAGTATTTGTAAATTTTTTTTTGCATTCAACTCCTTTTGTACATACATACATACATGTAAAAATAAAAATATATATTTGCATTAAAATATTGATACAATCCTTCATTTACTATACTCCCATTACAGGTCAAATGTCTATATACAGCAAACGATGCACCATATACCTATATAACTAATTCTTTTTCTCTTTCTGCTCTCTCTTACCTATAGCATTACATATGTAATGATTGTGCAGATTGACTTCTATATAAATTTTTAACGGCGAACGCGTCTATAGAAGTATTACTTCTACCGGCAGTCTCACTGGACTGCCACACTCGTTTTTTTTTAAGCAAATCGGAATATCTGATCTAAAGACTTTCCTCAGTTTTCCGTGAGCTGGCCATATTTATTCGGTTTACAATAAGGACTATGTCGTCTACAAATAAAAATCTCGGGAAAGAGAGGAGAAATTTAAGGGAGTGGTATGGGTGCAGTTCAATACAGTTGTTCAGAGTTGCAGCCAACAAAGTAAAGATTGCTGTGATGGTAGCCAACCTCCGATAGGAGATGGTACTGCAAGAAGAAAAAGTCTACAAACCTCAAGTTGTTCGGAAACTCTCCAATTATGTTGACTTCAATATTTTCTCAATAATTATTTATTATTCAACAAAGCGGTGAATAGTTTAGGAGAGATGGTGTCTCCTTGCCTAACACCCTTATCCAAGGGAAATTTGTTTGTGCCATAGTACATTCTTACTGCAGCTGTTGCGCTATTTCTTATTATTCGAAGAAGAGTTGTGTACCTATGATAATTACTGCACCCTGTAAGAGCTCTCAACATGAAGCTATGCTGGCCTGAGTCAAATGCTTTCTCAAAGTCTACAGATATTATCATCATACAACAATGGCTTGTTGTATTATTTAATTTTCTCTATCAAGGATTTTATTACTTGTAGGTGGTCATTCGTTCCAAAGCCTCTCCTACATCCAGCTTGCTCTAGTGGTTGGTGAAAATCTAGCTTAGGTCCCAGTCTGTTAGTAATTATTCTCATAAAGAGCTTATATAAATGAGATCAAGAAAAAGAGCACTAACAAGTTATTTGTTAGTAGGTCGGGTTTTTAGAAGAGTTTAAAAACATTACGGAAAATTGAAGAAGCTTTGCTCCCAAATGATAATTACAGCACTCTGTAAGAGCTCTCAACATGGAGCTATGCTGGAGTGAGTCAAATACTTTCTCAAAGTCTACAGAAATTATTATCAATGGCTTTTTGTATTATTTAATTTTCTCTATCAAGGATTTTATTACTTGTAGGTGGTCATTCGTTCCAAAGCCTCTCCTAAATCCAGCTTGCTCTAGTGGTTGGTGAAAATCTAGCTTAGGTCCCAGTCTGTTAGTAATTATTCTCATAAAGAGCTTATATAAATAAGATAAAGAAAAAGATCACGAACAAGTTATTTGTTAGTAGATCGGTTATTTGGAAGAGTTTAAAAAACATTAAGAAACATTGAAGGAACTTTGCTCCCAAATTATTACCACATTATATTTGAAGTTTTGATATGTGCTATTTCTCGGAAAGGACTGGTTTGCTATTGCATAAAAACTATCAGTAAGAAGGTAAATTAAATCTAAAAGGGAGCTCAATATAACAAAAATAAAATCAATAAAGATAATATGTAGCAGAGTGTGCTGTAAGTCCTGATATTCGTATCTTTTTGTATGTTCACACACGGGTAAAAAGGAGTAAGAAATGATCATCTCTTAAGCCAAACAGATATTGTATACCATTTAAGTAAAAAAGAAAAGTTGTAAGATGTTAAATTAATTTTAAGTAAGCTAAAAATCTTCGAAAGCATTCTGTCTGCCATGTCATTTTGGCAGAAAGTTTTATCAGCTGATATAAGTAATGCTGTTGAAAAGTACATTTTTAATGACGATGATGATAAATAACTTTAAAAAGCTGCTTTATCTAATATAACTTACTGTTCCAGAAATGAACATACCGTTTTAAAATATAAAATAAAAATATAATTCCTTAGACTTTTCTTAGTGTAGAATAAGTAAAATAGTAATTTCATCAAGTTTGCTCGGGATACCCGACTCATTGGCGCCACAGCCTCTTAAATAGTTTTCACACCTAAATACAAGAGGGGTAATCTTTACTTTTACGCATCAAGTAGTATTTTATCAGTTCGTTCTCACACATCGCCCTTGAGGCATGTGCATTTTAAAACACTCTCAATTCACGTATAAAATATTTCTCTACGTCGAAATCGGGCATTTTTCTCATAACGGTTTTCTCTAGCGAAAGATCGCGTGTTATAAAGAAAGAATTATTTGATATTGTATAGTCAGCTACGGCCGTGTTGAGGCTTCTCTACTCTAAAAATAGTTAATTATAAGTCGATAAACTAAAAGTCATTTTACTTCTCTGGAGCTATATTTGCCCACACTAACAATCTTTATCCTTCAACGGTCACTGAAGAACCAAACCTATGGAGATACATCCACTCACAAGTCCTTTGAAGTAAGGCTTGGAATCAAAAGATTTCCAACCCTCGAGTGTAGGTAGCCAGTTACAAGGCTCCCACACTTACTTTAAAGTAATTTAAAGAATAAATACACAATTTTCATTAATTACGTTTTTCTAAAATTATTCTAACAAATTAGGTATGACGTTTTAACATCTGATCGGAGTTTGACTGGTCAAACCCCGATTTCATGAAATTAAGTTTCGACGTTTGCCTGACCAAATTAATCGCTACTGGGTTTAATGAAAATTCTTTACTTTAAGGCCAAAAATGGAATTTATTTCGGGGTTTAACAAAGACCGTGAGTCAGACCTGAGAATTGACTAGTCAAACATATTAGCGCCGGAGATTCGATGTTTGACTATAAAATATATATAATATCTTTTGTCGTAGACAAATATCAAACATTTTTTTATCCTCCACAAAATCGTATTCCGTACTTCTTATTTTCATGTTTTCCTTAGCCTTCCTTTTTTATGCCATTAGACAGTATCAATTTCATAATTTTTTTTGGTACTCCTACTCTGTGTATGTAACCATGTATCAAAAAACTTTCTTTAAAATGAACATAGCGAACAATCTAATATGAAAAACACCGAAATAATAATATTCTAAACTTAACCAGTATCTGGACGCTGCTGCTATGGAAGCATAAGATGAGAGGAACACAAATGTCAGGAATCCACAATGGTATTGATGAACATGCGAGATAGAAAACCTACTCAAGGAGAAAAGGGTCAATTACGAAAAATTGTTTAGTACAGAAACACCAAAGGATGAAGAAATATATAGGTACCAGATACAATTATGAAAAAAAAAGAACAGTAAAGAAAACTAAAAACGAATTATGGGTTAAAGTTAAAAGCTGCTTGAAAAACTGTAATAAGAAATATTACAAAAATCTTTTTAGTAAGAATAGGGTAAATTTTCTCGAAGTGATAAATGAAAAAAATGTAGAAGAGTACTACAAGAACTACCAGTTTTAAATCTACTCTTCTTAAGCTGGTAGTTCTTGTACAGATAAATTATTCTGTCATAGATAGCTAATAGGAAATGCTAAAGAAGTGAATAATGAACTAAACTTAACAGTTATTGACGTGAAAAAAGCTTATGACAGCGTTTCCCTAAATAAGTTGTGGCTGGCATAAAAAAAATATTTGTAAATAGTAAATTTATGATAGTAGTATGTAAGTGATGTTTCCAAGCCTGCTAAGATTTCTATGAAGGCAATGTTAGCTTTATAAGAACATGAAACGGCTGTTCAGCGAAACACGTGTCATAGAATAATAGGTTTGACGAAATGATAATATTCTTTTTCGTATATTTTTAACACATTATTTTATACCTTGCTTAAAGTAGGAAGATGCAAATTATTTCTATATGGCGGAGAATTCTGTAATATTTTATGAAAAAGATCAGGCGCCATCTAGTGACCTTTGGGGAAGAGTGGCAGATAATGTCATTGTATTTGCTTCTATGTAAGCGATATATACAGCCTGTATATTAAACCATATTAGATGGTTACCTTTTCGACGACGAACATCGGGCAAACATTTTAGCCTATACTCTTTCATTTTGGTGTGCATTTTTCCAACTTAAGACTTTCCGTAATATAACCGTTCTCAATTTTATTTTTTTTACGTTAGTTATCTACATCCTTATTTTCTCCTCATTGCTTTTTATTTCTTCTCTTTTTTATGAATGTCATTTTTAATGAAATTTAACACTAAGTTTCTGGCTCAAAGCAGATTATTCAGTTACGAGGAAAAGTAATACATGGCCGTTTACAATATTTTGTTCATTATGGAATATAGTTAAAATAAAATTCACAAATTTTTGTACAAAGAAGAAAGTATATTGCAGGCTAGTTTTGGAGTCTTTTGATACTTTATTTAGAAAAAAGGGCTTCAATCACAGCTCTGCATATTTTATTACGCCAAAAGATAACCAACGTTATAGGAAAAAAGCGCACCATCCCGCAAATCAATTAGCATTCTCTAAATGCACAGAAACCTCGATTTTAGTATTGTCCGATTAGAAAAAACAGGTTCACGTGGCATTCCTTTTCGACTTGTGGGAACCTCATCTATAAGGAGCATACGTCCACAACAGCGTACATATTATGCTGTCAATGCACAAGGCGAAATAAACAGCAGGGATACGACTCGTAAATAATTATATTGCGTACTGTTTTGTATTTTATTCTATTACATATTGTGGTTATATTTTAGTATTTGTTCCGTTTCTTTGTACCTGTTACCTTTTATTTTATCGTTTGTTCCGTTTTCGTATATCCCTTGGGTTTTCATTTAAATTTAGACGTATAACTATAAATCGCAGTGAGATAGGACAAGTCCAGAAATACATTTACCTTGACTTCATTCTAAAATGTAACAAAGAGATTTAAAGAGAGAAAATTTCCAGGAGAGCAGGATTGACATAGGCAAGATTTGAAAAACTCAGTTAGATACTTAAAAACCGCAAAATATCTTAATACTTGGGGAGCAAAGTGTTTAACCAGTGCATTCTTCCTATCACGATATATGGATGTCAAACCTAGACCCTAATCAAGGTAAATATCAATCAACTAGCCACAACAGAAAGGACAATGGAGAGAGCAATGTTATGTATATGACTGTCAGATAAAAAGAGGAACAAATGGGTAATGTTAAAATCAAATGTCGTGGATGTCACAACAAGAACACTGAAGATACAACATTGGAGACCTAACAAAGGTAAATGACCAAGAGGTAGACCACAGATGAAAATGGTAAATGAAATAAAAAGAATAGCCGAAACAAATTAAAAATATGTTGCTCAGGAAAGAGATCGATGAAGGAGTTGGGAGAGGCCGATTTCTTCCTGCCAAATCCTTTATATTTTGGTAATTTCGGATATATGAATATTTATACTACGATTACACTTATCCTCTATAGTATTCCCTTTACTTTGATTTTATGAATATTTATTCTATGATTTTTGATATCAAGTCTAGTCTATTCATAATATTCTCGAGATTTTTTGTTGATAAACGCTTTAATAACAACATTATGGTATCATTAGCATATCAGTAGTTACAATATTATTTTTTTTGAATAAGAATAATAATATACATATTCACTCGATACGTTTAATAGATTGAAAGATTAACACATTCTTGCTAAAATCGGGCTTTTAATTTTAAGTTCTTAGCAAGATGTTTAATCTTATATTGGCTGCATGGTTTACATATTAGTTGATATAAAAACTAGATGTGAAAAGTTTATTATAAAGAAAATACTGCTAAAACAAGACAAATTGTTTGTAAAAAACTTTATATACTCCAAAGAGAACACAGTAGTAATCAAAAGACATATATTATTAAATAATATGCCCAGATAACTGTGTAATTATTGATCTGAAGCTTTTTTTTTGAGGCATATTAATACAGTTTACTATTTTTACTGAGAAGAAACCAGATCGTACTTTAAAATAAGTTTATTTTGACGTTTTAATTTTACTTTGGTAATCGTTCTCAAAATAAAGAAGAGAAAAGTCAAATAAACTTGATAAACTGCGTTAGGTATTCACGGCCATCGTCTAACTTGTTACTTACCCACTTAAAGCAGTGGGTCAAGGGTTAAAGTTTGCCTCAATTTCAAAAGAAAATTTAGTTCGCTATCTTATAATATTATTTGTTACATAGAACAAATGCTATCTATGCTTAGAACCTATGCTTTCTACAAATCGACTCTGAACCAAACTAAGACCGAGAGTAATTTCGAAAAGAGAAGGGAAAATTTGCTAAATGAAAATGGGGTAAAGTCAAAAAGCTTGCTATAAGTCAAAAATACCAAATTTATTTCATAACAGTGTTAAAAATTGTCATAAAATAATATTTTATCATAATTACAATTTTATTATTTGTTTTAGACAATCCATCAAGACGACACCTTCTGCAGGTCAACAACGTGACCGATCATCCCGGTGAAAATTGCACTCCCCCTGCAATTGACGAATTTCCCTCAGATGGCTTTACCAGGGAACAACGAAGACATGGCGCCATCGTTCTGCATATACTGCTGTCTTGTTATTTGTTTGTATTGCTGGCGACAGTATGCGACATCTATTTTGTACCCGCTGTCAAAAAATTCTGTAGTAGTAAGTATAATATTATTGAAATTATGTTTTTTACGGCCATTTCGTAAGCATAATATAAATATTTAGCATTTTATTTAAAAATAAGCTTTATGCGCAATTTATACGCAATAAATTGATATTAAAAATAGAATATGTTATGACAAGAACTTATAATTGGATTAACCCAGCTGAGGCATGTTTATTAAGACTTCAAGGTGAACTGTATATTTTTTTAGAATTGTGGAATAAAAGAGTACGATACATATCCCTCATCAAACACATATATAAGCATGCTACAGCTTGCTTAACTTATAGAGTATACTGGTGGTACCTTTTGTATTGAAAAAGGCGTTCGGATAGGAGAAACATGTCTTCCAAATTAATAAAAACTGTGCTAAATTATACCTGTAAAACAATAGATTGGAACGAGACGAGGAGGGTATCCATGTAAATGGAAAATTCTTAAATAACCGTAAAGTTGAAAATAACATTGTTTTCATTCCCAACAGCTTTGAACAGCCAAGAGCCCATACTGTTACAAGAGTCTTAAACTAAATTTTTCAAAAAAGTAATTTATGACCAATTTGCCCCACAGCAAAAATATCTCAGTTTAAGACAAAGTCATCGAACAAGTTGACTTCTACAAGTATTTGGGCTATATACGAGAATAAGTCAAGACAACCAATCGGTCGAGCTAAAGAGAAGAATAAACCTAACTGGGGTTGCGTTTTGAAAGATGAACGATATTTTTAGGACAAATATTAATTCAGTGCATTATGCCAGTGATAACGTATACCAGAAATCCTACAGTGAATAAACTACAAGTGTGTCTTTTGGAGTAATGTTAGACACGAGGCTCACTTGGAACCAACAAATAGAACAAATAACCAAGAGAACGATAACTACATAATGGTAGCCAGACTCATCTGGTACGCAGTAGGAACTAAAAATGCAGAAGGGTTGGGCGCAGGAATACTCGGTAGTAATGGAAATATGTCGTGTCTGTGCAATATATTTTAAAAAAGATTTTGACAAGTCCGATATAACAAAATCCTAGAAATATTGAAAACAGCTGGATTGAATGATAAAATAATTATAAATCTATACTGGTGTCAAATGGCAAGAACAAAAGTTGAACAAGAACTCTTGGATAAAATAAATATAAAAAGAGAAGTGAGGGAAGGCTGTATACTATCGCCTTTACTTTGTACCTTGTATTTGGAAGAAATATTTTAAAAAGCCCTAATAAAGACAACAGAAGGTATTATTATTAATGGTGTAACCGTAAACAATATAAGATATGCCGACGATAACTTAGTGCTGAATAATTTCGGAGAAACCCTTCAATATTCAAAGAAAAAATACAACAAAGTAGTAGATAGTAAGCAAACAAAACTATATACAGGAAGACGGTATATACTCTGGTATCTCGGCAGTAATATCAATGTCATCTGGGATCTAACCGTAGAAATTAAAAGCCGCATAGAATAAGCCCAAGCTACTTTTGTAAAAACGAGGAACGTACTTTGCAGCCACGATCTTAATATTGACCTTCGGTTTCGAATGACATATTACTATATTTTCCCGTGCTACTATATAAAGTGAAAGTGTGGACCCTAAATAAGGCACTGCTTAAACGCTTGGAAGCCATTGATATGTGGTTATTCAGACGACTACCACGAATAAGCTGGGTTGACAGAGTTAGAAATGGGGAGGTCCTTAGACGATTGAACCAAATAACATAACTGGTCAATATAATAAAGAGACGCAAGCTGTAATATCTTACATTATAAGACATCCTCAAAAATAAGAACTTTTACATCATTTAGGGAAAGATCCAAGGTAAACGTGGTCCTCGTAGAAGAAGGTTAGAATAATATGGCTAAAAAATCTAAGATACAGATACTAAAAATCGACTACATCATTATTTAGAGCTGCTCTCGATAAAATCACGATATGAAATATGGTAGTCAACATGATATCCAACGATCTATAACGGTCATCTAACTAGAAGAAGAAGGTGGAAATATTAACATTTCTGGTATATAGGAAATGAGTAAATACTCACAATCTTCAGCAGTTTTTAATTTGTTAATGATGGTAAATTTTGGGCTAAGCTACTAATAAACAAGCTGAGAACACCAAAGGGGCTTTTTCCCAATTAGTAAAAAGAGTTTTACCACTTTGCAGCCAGTAAAAATATAATTATGGGTTCTACCATACTTTTCCACAAAACATACACAGAAGCACCTGGATATTCTCTGAACAGGAAGTTGTGAACCAGATAGACCACGTGTTGATAGAAAAGCGATCAGCAACAAGCATTCTGGACGTAAAAAATAGACAAAGTTCATGCTGGGGTTCAGACCAGCTGCTAGTTAAGGTACACTTTAGATATATAATCAGTCTACATGTCAAAGATAATCAACCAAGAAAGGAAATTCTAGATATATGAAAACTAAAAAGACCTAAAACTCAAAAGAAGTTTAAAGAAGAATTAAAGAGAAAGCTGACTGAATATGAAGACAATAAAGAAATATCATAAGAAGACCAGTGGAAGCTAATGGGTAGAATCACATTACTTGCAGCAAAATCTTCATCTTCTTCTTTCTTATATGTAGGCTTTAAAGCATGTTTCTTCTTCAATATCTCGACTTATCTCGTGCTATTTGTACTATCCTACCATCTGCCATTCTACTAATGTGATCGTTCCACTTCCTGCATGCTCTTCTTATGTTTTCGTTTCTCTCCCCATTCAACATACTTTTCTCTGTTATTCCTCGAAGTATTTTCATCTCTGTTTCTAGTAGTCGTCTTATTTTAGATGTGTCAGGTCTTCTCTCCGTCTGTATGTTATTATAGGTCTACTGCTTTATAGATTCTTGTTTTTGTGTCTTGTCTTAGGTGTTTATTCTTTCAGATTGTTTTATTAAGAGATTCCGCCGCTTTACCTGCTTTTAAGCTTCAACATCTCCGTAACTAGTTATATCTATTCCCAGATATCTAAATCTTACTTTCTCGCTTTATTATTTTCCCATCAATTTCGATTTTATATCGTCGTGGGTATGTAGGCGTTGTCATACATTTGGTTTTTTCTGCTGATATTATCATATTATTGTATTTCTTGGCTGCTGTATTAAAGAGGTGTAATAATCTTTGGAGCTCGTCTTCTTTCTCGGCGATTAATGCGGCGTCGTCTGCATAACATATTATTTGGATTTCTTTGTTCCCCATTCTGTAACGATGACCTTTAGGTACTGCTTGTACTATTTCGTCGATTATTATATTAAAAAGAAGTAGGCTTAACGAGTCTGACTTAGCTTTGTACTGGTATACTCTGTGTTAGGTTTTGATTTATCTTTGCCTGTATTTGATTATGGAAGTAGATGTTTTCGATGGTTTTGTATAATATTGATTGGTATATTTCTTTTATACAGTAGTGTAAGACGTCTTCGACTTGGATGCAGTCAAAAGCTTTTGTGAGGTCTATAAAACATAGATATGCTGGTTTATTGTACTCGATGGCCTTTTCTGTGATTTGTCTTACAGTACAAATCCGGCGTCTAGGCAGGATTTTCTGGATCTGAATCCTTGTTTTTCATTTGATAGGTTGTTAGTTTATTGATTTTGTTGGTTAGGACTTTGTAATAAGCTTAAGTGCGGTGTTAAGTAGATTTATACCTCTATAATTGTTGGGGTCTTCTTTATCTCCTTTCTTGAACATTGGTATCATTATGCTGTTTCTCCATCTGTCTGATATCTTGCAGTGCAATATTAGTTTTTGTATAAGCTTTGTCATCTTTAGGGTTATACTTTCTCCTCCGTATTTTAGAAGCTCGTTGGTTATTCCGTCTGATTCTGGTGACTTTTTATTTTTAAGTGACTTTATTACTTACTTACTAGCCAACGTCCACCCTTGGCATGTTAGCCATTTGGTGGCTCGCTGACCAGTATAGACGAGCCGTTTCTCGTAGGCGATCTTCATCCTTCTCGGGTGGGTGTTTTCGGGGCTGGGCACTCTGGAAGGTGAGCAGCATCCATCTGGGGCTGATCACATAGTGGATAGTTGTCATTTTCGCGGACGCCGATGCGATGTAGATGGGAGGCCAGGTAGTCATGCCCCGTAGTTGTTCTGAACACGGCTACACTAATGGGTCTCGGCAAGTTGCTAAGGGGATTGGTGACTCTATTAGGTGGGCCCAAGATTTTCCAGCACCGGCTTGTATTTGCTGCTTTTATCTTCGCTTTGATTCTTCTTCTAATGGTGGACTTTGCTGATGTGTACGATTGGAAGCTAGGGGGCTGTGGAAGAGTAGTGCCTTGGGCATGACTAGGGATCCATTGTAGAGTAATCATCCACCCTATGTGGCGGTTGGTGGGGTTAAGTGAATTTATGGCTATCTTTACTTTCTGAAAACTGATTTCTATTTCGTGTCTTAATTCAGGTACGTTATTGTGTTGATTGTTATTTTATTTTCCTTTAAACAGTTCCGTCTGGTATCTTTCCCATTCGTTTGCTGGTATATTATTGTATTCCTTCAATTCTGTCATTTCTTTCCGTTGATTTCATTTGAATCTTTAACTTTGTTTTTGTGTACCGTAGAAGTCGCTTTTTATCATTTTTGAAAACTGTTCCCAGTGTTCATTTTTTGTTCTTCTTACCAACTGCTTTGTTTCATTTCGTATTCTTCTATAGGTGTCTCGGGATTCTAGATTATTTTTTGATGTTCTGTACTTTTTGTAGGCCTCTCGTTTCTCTTTACATTTCTCGTTTATTTCTTTTCGAAACCATGGTGTATTCTTGTAAATTAAAAGAACATTAAAAGAACAGTGGGGAGAATATTGTTAGGGGTCTGTCTACGTGATAGAATATCAGTGTTGCTGTACACATGAGACGTTATTGGAAGACTAACAGCACTAAAATAAAACTAATTAGCTCATGTAGCAGAATATTTGAGCGCAAAATACTAAGGAAGATATTTGGACCAACCCAATGCGGCGATAGTTCGTGGAGAATTAAAATGAACCACGAGCTGGATGAACTAATGCAGAGCGCAGATATTGTCAGATTTGTAAAATCACAAAGACTAAACTGGCTTGGTCACCTTGAAAGAATGCCAGATAATCGAGCTGTAAAAGTAATCCAGAGATGGAAGCCCCAAGGAAACAGAACAAGAGGAAGGCCCCGTAAAAGATGGATAGACGACGTAGAGAGGGATCTTAAAACCATGAACATCAGGCAGTGGCGAAGGAAAGTATCCGACAGGGCAGAATGGAAGAACATTGTTAAGCAGGCCAAGACTCACAAAGGGTTGTAGCGCCATTAGAAGAAGAAGAAGAAGCTCATGTAGCAAGACAAGTTTATGATTGGTGGACGAAAATAATTGTGGAATGATGGATGGCATAAAAAGAGTAACTACAAATTAGATTCAGATGGCGCAAATGACTAAGTGAAAAATCATGCGAGAGGCCTATGTTCAATAGAGGATGATGATTATAAAGAACTTATAGAGAAATATAAATAGAAGATTCGAACCATTATAGAGAAAAACATTTATACACATTTATAAAACCATTATAGAGAAAATATTGATAAAAATATGTTGCTCAATGAATGTTTAGAAACTTGTCAATTTTCTAATGAATTTGTTATAAATTAAACGTATTACATTTTTAACTATATTTTATTAACATGTTGTGACTTCTTTTAAAAAATGTCTGCAATTAGTAGCCTGCAAAAAATTAAATATTACTATAATAAACCGAAATTTACTACAACTCTTTATCAACCGATAAAATAGATAAAACTAGACTAGGTTTAATCGCTAATGATATTTTTTTAAAGTCAATGTTATCGTTACAACCAATATTATGTACATACATATTTACTAATTGGTAGGTTTTTTTATCTAATGATAACAATAATAAAAAATGACAATTTCAACATCAATTAACAAAAATACGATTGCTAAAATTCACTATAGTTTACTTCCTTATACTCAGTGGTTCCCAAAATGTGGGTCACGAATCTGTAGGGATCGCGATAAAAGACAGAGGGGGTCGCGAAATGGTTAAAAAAAAAGAAACTTTTTTTTTTAATCATTAAAAGAATTAAATTAGTTAATTAAAAGAAAAGAAAGAAACGGCGATGGTTTGCGAGGTACCTGGTGCACCTGTCTTCCGACGTTTTATAAAAATTTGATAGGAAATTAGTGCAAACTCGTTATTTGGGAGTTTTTGGGATCGCTGATCAGAAATATCATGACGGTGATGTCTCCAATGCTGCCGGTGCGTAGGACGAGCTTCCTCTCGTAAAGTTTTGTGGAAATTGGATACTTAATCAGTGCAATCTCGTTACTCGGGGTATTTGGGGTTTCAAAACACCAATATTATATCGGAGATGATCTTTGAGGCACAAAAATTTAGTAGGTTTATTGTTTCATTGCCTTACCTATTAACCTTTAACATTTTTTAGATTTGAAGATGAAAGAAGATATTGCTGGAGCAACCATCATGGCGGTTGCCAACTCCAGTGCTGAACTATTTATTAATTGTGTTGGTACGTTTGTAACCGAAGGAGATTTGGGAATTGGTACAATTGTCGGATCAGCAGTATTTAACATATTAGCTATACCAGCGAGTTGCGGTCTTTTTGCAAATATGGTAAATATGTTAATTTTATATACTTATTATATTTTTCTCCTTTTTGATATTAAAAAGTTTAAAGGTAGATAAAATTGTTAATAATTTTCAGTTTGGTCACATGTAATCTATTTTTTAGTTCAAAATAACCTAGGAAAAGGTAAAAACACGATAATGAAAATTTTTGAATGTAGTGTGTATGTATGTATGTATGTGTGTGTAGGTGTGTGTGTGTGTATCTCTGTGTGAGTATGTTTCTTGTGTGTGCTTTACCAAGTAACAACGGATGAGAAAGAAATAATATATTTAAATTTATAAGCAAACATCCTTAGAGATATTTTGCCTGCCTATATGTAGACGATCTTCCTATAGTTGTTCACGGCAAAATCTTCGTGGAGTAGAGACTAAGCTAGAAGCTGAAGTATGTCTCAATTCTATGACCAGAATATTCTAAAACCAAACCCAAGTAAAACAAACAATTGCTCTTTCACTTTCTAAATAAGGACAAGAAATGGCCTTGGAATATATATCCAGTCTAAAATATCTCGAGATGGTACTGAAAGAACACTTTCATATAAACAGCATTGCAAATAAATATCAAGGCAAAAAAGTATCAAGTTCCAGGAGCAAATACCTTAGAAAACTCGCATTAAGTGGATGGAGTGGAATCTCTACAGTTCTTAAAACAATCACGCTACTCGTCAGGGGAATATGCTTGCCCAGTTTGGTAAAGATACGTCCATGAAAGACGGGTAGATGTAGCCTTTAACAAAATATGCCGAATAATTACCGTGTATGTGAAACCTGCATCCCTTACGTGTCTCTAGAGAGACACTGTCTTCGCAACTTCACAACCATAGCAAAACGCCGCAAAACGTATTAAAGGTTTCAAATTAGAGTGAAAATTCTTCATAAGAAAATCCCACTAGAGCCACCTGACAACTATGCATCCCGCCAAGATATTCATAGCAGCACACACCAGGTGTGTACAAACAGAATAAGAACAGATCAAGGCAAATAAAAGTCAGATGGGTTAAGATAAGATCGACGCATGGGACTCACTATACGAATGCAGTGAAGTTCAGAACATTGGAATACCTACTATACCAAAAACAGCCCCTAATACCAGAAGCAATGCCATTGGTGCCGCCGGTTACTCTTCGGAGAAACTTTAAACATTTGGATCCGGACATTAAAAAGTAAAGTAAGTCAATACTAACTACAATTGGCAGGAGCAAGTAGTTTATGTCATATTCACAATGATAGTGAAGTAAAGAATAGTAAGTGTTAATAAAATAGCAAACTAATAATTATACGCTGCTTGTGCTGGACATTGAAATTAAAATCGAAGTGAAACGAAAATATGAGAGAGGAGTAGAAAATATTGGATATTAGAAGGTAAAGAAGAATTTTTACAAAATACTAGAAATAAAAATAGATGAAAAAATCATGAGTTGGAAACCTAAAGGTATATATTATACAATATGGAGAAATGTGGTTGGCATTCCAAGAGAAAAATAATTGGTTTAAAACGAATAAGCAATAAGAGATAAGAGCAAAATACTAAACTTAGAACAATGTGCTAGATGTCAGAATACAATAATGCTTTGTAGTATTGATCGTCAACGTCGGTTAGCACTAATGTGACACATAAAGAAGACAAAGGGGTAGCTAGCACTATTATAAATACTGCCGATAAGAAACTTTAGATGAAAAGTTTAAAAAAAGGACTATCCGGTGTCGGTAAAAATAATTTCCAAAAAATTATACCAAAAGTCTAAAAAATATTTTCGAAATTTTAAACATGCCAAAAAATAAAAAAAGAAAACGATTTTTACCAAAATCTAAAGCAGAAAAGTATAAAAATAAGTTTAATTTGAACCTAGGTAAATTTAATATATTGTTTAAAAAATCTACAAGAAATTATTAAAGATTTACGATAAAATACAATATTACAATGAAACACTAAAAACTTTTGTTTTCAACACTTCCACAAAATTTATTTTAAATTATTATCACTATAGGTGTTTCGTCTTTTCTCGGAGTGATTTTCTCAAGTGATCTATTTTTGGTATGTGAGTACACTTTATAGTTAAGGAGAGAGAACTATTTGTCTCAAGTTAGTCATTTAGAAATATGTCTGTATTAGTAATTTTTAATTTCCATACATTCTAATAAAGATAGCTTAAGACCTTTATTTTGAATGTAAAGAATTTAAAATTCGTCATTGAAAGAATGATTATAGTCTAGAAGGTGAAGTGCTTACGTAGAATCTGTTTTTCTATTACTTAAAGCCCTTTTATGTTCTGCTTTACGTTCGATAATAGTTATACCGGTTTGACCGATGTAAGTTTTTGGATACTCGCAACATTTAAGTTTGTAACACCACTGTGTAAGTGCTTTTTTCTTATTGTTCTTAATATATTTGCCTAAGTTGTTGTTTGTTCTAAAAGCTGGAAATTTTTTTTATGTGCTTGGCTATTTTTGTTTATATCTTGCCTATATATTATGTAAGCCAGTAGAAGGCACTGGATTCTTTCTCTGGTGGTGGAAATACTAATATAAGAGCTATCTTCTGTAGTTTTTTATTTAAAATTTTATTTATTGTTTGCTTGTTCATTTTTCGACCATAAGCTCCAGTATAAATATACATTTAAAAACTACAGGGAGGCACAAATCTATGATTGATTTTATAATCACTAATAGAAAAATCTACCCAAAGCAGATTCTAGATATCCAAACTTTAAACTCAGCAGGGAGTGAACACAGTTAGTACTACCAAAAATAAGAATGAAAATAACACCAAAACATTTTCAACATGAAATCACTGACGAAAAATTTAATGTAGAATCACTGTGGAACGATTCTTCAAGAGAAATGTACCTAAAGAGGCTAGTACAAAAAATACAGCTGAAACAAATAGACGACATCGAAGACATACATGCGAGCTGGAAGAAAATTTAAAACAACATTGAAGAAGCAGCAACAGAAGCTCTAGAAAAACGCAAACTATAGAAAACAAAAGAAATAAAAACAATACACAATGGATCGGAAAAGTAATTAAAGAGAAATGTAAAGAGAAACAAGAGGCCTACACGAAGTACAAAACATCAAATACTTCAGAATCCCGAGACAACTATAAAAGAATAATGTGATGTAATGAAACAAAGCAGTTGGTAAGAAGAACAAAAAATGAACACTGGGAACAGTTTACAAAAAGGATGGAAAGAGACTTTTACGGTAGACACAAACAAATATGGAGATGACAAAACTTATACAAAAACTAATATTGCACTGCAAGATACCAGACTCATGGAGAAACAGCATAATGATACCAATGTTCAAGTAACGAAATAAAGAAGACCCCAACAATTATAAAGGTATAAATCTACTGAACACCGCACTTAAGCTTACTACAAAAGTCATAACCAACAAAATCAATAAACTAACAACTTTATCAGATGAACAACAAGGATTCAGATACAGAAGATCCTGAGTAGATGCCGTGTTTATACTAAGACAAATCACAGAAAAGGCCATCGAGTACAATAACCAGCATATCTATCTTTTATAGACCTGACAAAGGCATTCGATCGCATCCAAGTCGAAGATGTCTTACACCTACTGTATAAAAGAAACATACCAATCAATATTATAGAAACCATGGAAAACATCTATTTACATAACCAAATACAGGCAACGATAAATGGAAGTACAAAGCGGAGTCAGACAAGGTGACTCGTTAAGCCCACTTCCCTTTAATATAATAATTGACGAAATAATCCAAGCAGTACGTAAAGGTCATGGTTACAGAATGGCAAACAAAGAAATCCAAATATCATGTTATCCAAATATTATGTTATGTTATGACAAAATGATAATATCAGCAGAAAAAACCAAATGTATGACAACATCTAAATATTCACTACGATGTAAAATCGAAATTGATGGGAAAATAATAAAGCAGGAAGCCAGGTTTAGATATCTGGGAATAGATATAATTATTTACGGAGATGTTGAAGAAGAAGTACTACAACAAAGCTAAAAAGCAACTAAAGCGGCGGAATCTCTTACTGACACAATCTGAAAAAACAAACACCTAAGACAAGGCACAAAAACAAGAATCTATAAAGCGGAAATTAGATCTATATTAACATACACGGTGGAGACAAGACCCGATACATCTAAAACAAGACAACTACTGGAAACAACAGAGATAAAAATACTCCGACGAATATTAGCGAAAAGTTTATTGAATAGGGAGAGAAGCGAAAACATAAGAAGAGCACACAATATAGAAAACATAAATAAATGGGTGACAAAACGGAAACAGGAATGGAACGAACACATTTGAAGAATAGCAGAGGATAGGATAGTACGAATAGGACGAGATAAGTCGCCAAATGGACGAAGAAGTATTGGCAGACCAAGAAAAAAATGGTACGGTAATTTAAACAACTTATTAGGCTAATATTGAAGAAGAAACAGGCTGTAAAGCCTACATAAAAGAAGAAAGAAGAAGAAGTTTGCTTGCTGTGCCCATTGTTTACTGCTATTTGCTAAATGATATTTAATTCTATCTTGAAGTTGTTTTTTGACATGAAAATTTCTATTAATCTATGTAACATTATAAGGTAGGCTATGTAACATAAGGCTTCCAATTTATGTTATGTAGGATGGAATGATTAATTGTGTATAGTCGCGTCAGTATGGGTAGATTTATGAAATACGATGAACTCATGTGTGTTTTTTTGTCGTACAATTTTTAAAACTAGAAAATTATGGATTGATTCTGTTCTGTTTCTATAACAAATTTAATATGACTATGCAGTGGATTAAAATAGGATAAAAATTAGTCAAGTTGCCTGTTAGTTCCTGTAAAACATAAAAAGATCTAATAGCAATGGGCTTGGAGGATTACCCATTATAAGTCCTGTACTTTTATTTGTATATATTTAAGTATTAAATTCAAAGTAGTTCTGGTTTATGCAAATTTCAAGAAAATGTAACATTTTAGATGTAATGATTCTCTTCGCACGTCAACTTATTCAGTTAAAGACTATAAAATGTAAACTTATACCAAAAACAGATCACTTAAAAAAGGCACTCTGCAGAACAGGCTGTAGTGATAATAATTTATAATAAATGTTGTGGAAGTGTTGAAAACAAAAGTTTTCAGTGTTTTATTGTTATATAAGATGAATTTCCATCAAGTAACGGTCGAATCCATCACTTATATAAAATTAAATGTTTTATTTTTGGTACTTTCACCATAAACTCTTAATAAATATGGTAAATGATTTGCAGAATCGTTGTGACGATTATTTACATCATTATGTGCACGTTTTGAACAGCAATTAATCTATAAATATAATTTTTTAGGCGGCTTGTTTTAAGTTGTTGTCAACTGTGTTATAAGTTGCCTATCTAGTTACTGCGTATTGAGTAAAATTTTTAATATTTTTACTTTCTAAATAATATTAATGAACAGTGACGAACTATTAAGTAAACTAATTATTAAACATGAAAAGTTTTAGTATAATAAATAACTACAAACATTTCATCAAATTTTTTGTCTCGCGATTTTTCGACTAGTATTTTCTGATCTTTTCAGCCTTTAAAGGAGGTATCAAATAATATACTAATTACTAGAAAAACTGTTATACAATAGATGAAGTATAATAATACCAGGTTGTTTTAAAAAAACATAGCATAACAGGTACTGGTGTCACTTTTAACCCTGCTGTCCTGTTCGGGTCTATTTGACCCAAAAAAAATTTATTTCTTATTTTGCAAATTATTACGCGGCGTAACGTTTTGGTGTTTCGTGACTTTATTACCTATTATGAGGTCTTTTAATTGCATAAGAGATAAACAATCAACTTCCTGATTTTTTGATAAAATTGTTACCTATAGTACGTTCGGGTCAATATGACCCACGTATTTAAACCGTTAAAAATTACCTGTGTACTTATGTTTAGTTGGCAGTATTGTATATATGTTCTAACAGTTTGTCAGGCTGGTAGGACACTGATATGCCAAGCGCATTTATTTACATTTTACATTTTAAATTTCACTCCATGTTTGCATGTTGATAATGTCGCATCGAAGAACGCTAACCGAAGATGAGATTTGCGAGCTTTCGAACGTGTCAGAGAGTGATGAGCGCATCAGAAATTCATTTGACGTACTCTTTTCTGACATAGTTGCAAACCAAATTCTAAATATGACCAACATGGAAGGACAGCGTTTTTTGAAACCAACTGGAAAGACTTGGATGAAATTGGTTTTTAAGCATACATTGGTCTTTTATATCTAGAAGCAGAGGACGACCACGAATGAGATGGATTGATGACGTGGAAGAAGACCTACAGATTCTAGGGGTTAGAAGATGGAGGGTAGTTGCCAGGAATCGACAGGAGTGGTGACTTCTTTGTGAGCAGGCCAAGATCCACAACGGATTGTCGAGCCACCTATGATGATGATGGTCTTTTATTGTTAGCTGGAGTTTTTAAGTCCCATGGCGAATCACCTAAAAGTTTGTGGAATAAAGAAACGGGTCGTAGTGTATTTCGAGCCACAATGTCCCTGGAAGTATTTACAAAAATTTCGCAAGTAATACGTTTTGATAACAAGACTACTAGACAGGATAGGAGACGTACTGATAAACTTGCTGCATTACGTGAAATTTGGGAATAATGGGTAGAAAATGACCAAAATTTGTTAACCCTAATGAAAATGTTACCGTCGACGAGCAATTAGTTGCCTTTAGAGGCCGCTGTCCCTTCAATCGGTACATTCCAAGCAAACCAGCGAAATATGGCATAAAAATTTGAGCTTTATGTGACAGTAAAAGTTCGTATGCTCTAAAATTGCAGATCTATACAGGAAAGGAAGCAGGTGCCGCGCCAGAACGGAATCAGGGAATGCGTGTGGTGTGCGACTTGTGTAGTGATTTGAAAGGCCACAATATTACTTGTGATAACTTTTTTACATCATAGAATTTAGGACAACTTCTTCTAAAAAGAAAAAATACAATGCTAGAGACTATAAGAAAAAATAAGCCAGAGCTTCCAGCACAAATTGCGAATAAATAAGTTCATACTTCGTCTTTTTACTTCACGCAAGATACCACTGTTGTTAACTATATTCCTAAAAAGAATAAAAATGTTATTCGTATGAGTACTTCGCATCATGATAAGGCTATTACTGACAGAAATGAAAAAAAGCCCCAAATTATTTTAGATTACAATTTCAGTAAGGGAGCAGTGGTTACTCTAGATCAGCTTATTGATACATATACATGTAAGAGGAAGACAAATCGCTGCCCTATGATTGTTTTTTATAATATGCTGGACATTTCTGCCTACAACGCGATCGTTTTATGGACATCAATAAATCCCCAATGGAACACCAAGAAACTTACAAAACGGCGAATTTTTCTTGAGGAATTGGGAAAAACACTGATGAAACCACTTATCTTTTCCAGAAAAAATTTACCAAGAACTAAAGACTCACAAGAACTGGTAAAAAAAACACGAACAGAAGCGAGTAGATCAGATGGAAATTCTAGTGAATCGTCTATGAACAATCCAACTCCGCCTGCTAAACGAGCACGCTGTAATTTTGCTCTAAAAACGATAAGAAGACACGATAAGATTTTATGTTGTGGATGTCACAAACATATTTGTAAAACCCATTCTTTTTATTACTGCCCCAGTTGTAAATTAAAATTAAATTTTGTAGATATTTGTTCTTAGGCTTTTCTGGGAAAGAAAAAAATGTCTTACATTTTTGTAAATAAGGTTTAATTAACATTAGCAACATAATAATTTTTTGTTAATAAAGTTTTGTTTAGCACCATTAGCTTATTTTATTTTGATTAAGGACCGTAAACCATAGTTGGGTCATATTGACCCGAACAGTACATTTGCATAGTTGATTCGAACGGAACAGCAGGGTTAAAACACGAAAATTTCTAGCATAATCTAAATAAGACTTGAAGCAATCAATGTGTACCATGTAAACCATGTATACATAAATAAAATAAAAGTGACCTTACATTCGACTGCGGAGAACTTAACCACTAAATACATAATGAAATTATGTCATTAAAGATAGGGGCCAAGATCTCTTGCTTTTATTTACTTTTTTAATATTCCACTAAAAATTGTTTTACATTAAGTAAATATTATTTATTAATTTTAATAATTTTAAATATACAAAAAATACAAAGACTTGCTCTTGCTTTTATTTACTTTTTTAATATTCCACTAAAAATTGTCTTACATTAAGTAAATATTATTTATTAATTTTAAATATACAAAAAATACAAATATATATATATATATATATATATATATATATATATATATATATATAAATATATAAATATAAAAAATATAAATAAATGTGATATAAAATGAACTTGAAAATGTTTTTTTTTAATTTTAATAATTTTCAAAAACAAGTCAAACAAAAGTTACAAAGTTTTTTTTTTTAATTTAGGCAATGGATATTGAATGGTGGCCCATCACCCGTGATAGTACAATGTATTGTTTTGCAGTAGTTGCTTTAATTGTAGTTGTAGAAGATGGCACAATTCTACTTAGTGAAGCTATTGCTTTAGTCGTGTTATATTCTTTATATATTTTATGTAAGTATACTTTATTATTATAATAGCAAACGTAATAACTAACATCATATCTCTTATTCTCTGTCTTTATCCCTATGCCAGATCGGCTTCCCTAATTCTTCTTATTCTGGTTGACTAACCTTACAACTCGAAGTAAGTCTTCGCGGCATCCACTATTATACCTCTCGATCTTCTACTATCTTGCGCTTTCATTTCCATTACATTTCTTTATGCGATTGTATTTTGGGTCATATCTATATTAAACCCCTTTACCTATATGCCCTGCTTAAGCGTCTTCTACCAGGTCTTTTTTGGTTTTCTTTTCCTAATTATTTCGAAAACTTGCAAGTCAACACTTTTTCGTATAGACAAGGAGATCCTTTTGCCGATTTGTTGTTAACAGGTTAAGCGACATGGCGGACACGGGTGTCCGATTTGAAAGTCGCCACCTGGGCCACGGCGGACACCGGTATCCTCTTGACTTTAAATTTTTCATCACCCTTACCCGGCCGCCAAGACAAGATTTTATGCGGTTTTTATCATAGGAATGTGTCCGCTATGTCCCTGCAATATAAAATGTTGAGCCAGGTTCTGTGTAGCAATTCCGATTAAAAAAATATAGTGTAAAAACCAACTTGAGGTCTTTCATTAAGAATAGAAATAAGAATACCTACACTTGATAAAAAAATGTATTAAACAAATAAGCTATAGGAATACATATCCATTAAAGGTATGTACATAATATGTACACTTATTTTAAAAAAATTAATCAGTTTTGTGAAATAAATTGAAATATTCCAGACAAAACCTAGGACTATTTTCGCACTGAGCACAGTACGTTATTACTATCTTTACTTTATTTTTATCTATCAGTTCATCCTGTTTTCTCTTGTAACATCCATTGCAGTACCGTCTATTTTCACGGGCCTTGCAGTCTAATTTTGTAAATACGTGAGCATTGAGGTTTACTTTTGCATGACGTGTACGTTCATAAAACTGGCCGCCATCAAATTTTAACAATTCTTCAATAACTGCATATCGAAAATCATTTATGAATATGTTAGTCAGTTCGGCCTCCTTGTATATGAAATGGGCATTAACAACTGAAGTACCTAATAAAATTTCTATAACTATTTTTTTACCAACGGACAGTTCGTCGCAACGCCGTACTGTAACTCGATATCTGATCGGATAAATCAATGGAGACTTTACCTGAATTGTAATCAATTACCGCTTTCGGTTTTTGAATACTATTTCCCCGACGTTGAAGTTGGACCATTTCAGCGTTATGGAAGGTAGATAAAACCAAAACTTTTTGTCAATGGGTGTTGATATCCAAAAGTCTGTGCTCTAATTGAAGGCTTGTGTACCAGTTATCAGTTGCATAAATTCTACCAGACCCTAAAAGACCTCGCGACAATTATACACTTAGGTTCCACGTATAACCATTCTGACTACATAATTTAAATATTTTAATGCCATATTTATAGCGCACTTTTGTGGATTATGCTGCTTGAAGAGTAAACGTTCCCGAAACGGTACCATGGTTTCATCGATTCAAAATGTTTTCCCTGGTGTAAATATTTTTTGATAGTTGCTTATGATTTGGTCTATAAATGGTTACACTTTATACAGTCGGTCTCCTTCTAGCACTTAGAGTTATCTGAGAATTGCCACATTTTCAAACGTAACTTAAATCGGTTGCGGCTCATAAAATTAGGAGCAACATCCACTTCGTTGAATAATAATCCTGAATGGAATTCACTCGCACTATTCTCATGTAGCCCAGTAAACCTAGAAATTGTACAATTTTTTTTCGTCGCGTCATCTGACACCTCGATGAATATGGCTCGTTTTAAATGTCTCCGGTGGGCCATGGCAAACACCGGTGTCCATACGTAGTTCGCGCCAGGCCAAAGCGGACACCGGTGACCGCTCTATTTTGTTTAAAAACTGTTAACAAAAAATGGTTCAAATGGTGGGGATTCGATTTAATTGCGGATTAAATGTTAAAATTTTGTTTAATATTGCTTTGGCCCTAGGGAACATTTTGGTGAAAAATCCTTGGTGCTTAACCTGTTAAACTTGGCCTTGCAATATGCGTTAAAAAAAGCACAGCCAGAGTTGACAAATGGCTTTGCTACCGAGGTATTAAAAATGTTACTGTTGCTTTTGCTAATTACACAATATTTTTTCACATTTAATGTACTATATTATTATTCTTATCACTACAAAATTATCAATAAAAATTATACTAAACTAATTTTTGGAAAAGAAAATGCGAAGGCATGGGAGTACCGGTACGGAACGAATACCTATATACGTTAAGTTTTGCAGACGATCAAGTAGTGATTGCACAAGACCAAGACGACCTCAGCTACATGATGAAGAAACTACAAGAAGAATATACCAAGGCTGGCCTAGATATTAACCTCGCGAAAACAGAGTACCTATCTACAAGTGAAGAAGACATAGAAGATCTACAGATTGATGACAACGTAACAATCAAAGGAAAGGATAAATTCAAATACCTGGGGTTTATAATCACGAAAAAGGCAACAACAGAGGAAGAAATTACACAAAGATTAGGACAAACAAGAACAGCAATCCGACAACTTAACTCAGTATGGTGGGATAGACACCTAAATATGAAGACAAAAACGCAGATTTATAAAACATTAGTGCGAAGTATTATGACATATGGGGCCGAAAATTGGATCATAAACAAGAAAAACAGCAGTAAGATAATAGCAACAGAGATGGACTGCCTGCGAAGATGCTGCAGAGTAACAAGAATGGATAGGAGAAGTAATGACGAAATAAAGCAAAGAACATCAATAGAAACAGACATACTAACATATATAGAAAAAAAAAGACTAAAGTGGTATGGACATGTAAGAAGAGCTAGCGACAGCAGATGGATAAAAAGAATAACCGAATGGAGCCCCATAGGAAGGAGGAAAAGAGGACGACCCCGAAAATCCTGGAGGAACGAAGTAGACAACGCCATGAGTAAGAGAGGAGTAAACGATGGAGAATGGAACAACAGAGAGAGATGGAAACGGTTGAGCGAGGGAAGGCAGTGAATACTGTAGAATCCCTAAATATATACTAATTTTTGCTGATAATTTTGTTTGTTTTGTGTATTTTTGTGTTAAATCTGGATGTTTTTAAGTTAGTTTGTAATAATTTTTTATATGCAATAAGAACGTCATTTATTTTCCTTTCTGACATTTGAAATGTTCATAGAACGGGTGCTTCACATTGTTCTTTTTTGTTTAAAGAAAATGCTCATAATATATTCAATGTTTATTCCATGTTACTTGTTTAATAAAAATAGAAATTTAAGGCAATTTGAAAAATATTAATTTTTTTTTCTCTTTTATTAATTTTCATTATTTTTTAGAATTAAAATAGTCGTATCTCGGCTTCGTAATGACCCACAAATTTTTTTTCAAAACTTAAGAGCGTAGGCGCAAAATTTCGGACCAATGCTTTTTAAATGCATTTATTTTTTTTCGAATCCTGAGAAAACTAATAAGTATTTTTGAAAAATTTAAACGCAGAATGAAAGATTACATTATTACCGAGGGCAGAAAGTCCCTGAAAACTTCTATGATGTTTATTTTAATAAGATACAGAGGTGACAAAGAAGAGAAATTTAAGTGTGTTTTTTAATTTCAAATTAAAACTCATTCAAAAGAAACTTTCTGTTTATTCTTAGGGACTTTCGGCCCTCTGTAATAATGTAATCTTTCATTCTGCGTTTAAATTTTTCAAAAACATTTATTAGTTTTCTCAGGATTCGAAAAAAATTAATGCATTTAAAAAGCATTGGCTCGAAATTTTGCGCCTATGCTCTTTTAAATGCAACTTCTTAATATCAGCTATTTTATAAAAATATTGAGACACACCTATGTAAAAAGAGTCATGAAAAAATCGAAAAATATGTTCATATTATAGCTGAAATTTTGTTAAATTTTCAACCATTTTTTTTGACAAATTCGAAAAATGTTGCTTAAACGGAGTGGTGCATGTTTTATTTATTTTATAATACATCACAAGCTACCAAAAAAAGAAGTTGCAGAGGTTTGTCTTAAAATTTTGAGACACTGATTTTTCAAAAACTTTTTAAAACTGCTTCAGTTTCAGATTTATAAAAAGTAGGCAGGTAAATTGTATGACGCTAGTTTAGAAAACTGAAGATTTCACCTTTATAGACCAAAACGTTCAAAATTGTCTATAAAAGTGGCTTTTTCTTCATCTTAAAGTTCCATCTCCTATCGGAGGTTAGATATCATAACGGCTATGGTCACTTTGTTGGCTGCTGCTCTAAAAAGTTGTAGTGAACTACAGTTAAACCATTCTGTAAGGTTCCTCAGCCAGGAGATGCGTCTTCTTCCTATGCTTCTTCTTCCTTGGATCCTTCCTTGCATAATAATTTTCAGCAGCTCATATTTTTCTCCTCTGGTTATGTGACCCAAATACTCTAGTTTTCTTCTTTTTATGCTGTTCATAATTTCTAACTCCTTATTTAGACGTCGTAGTACCTCAACATTGGTAATCCTTTGAACCCACTGAATTTTTAATATTCATCTGTAACACCACATTTCGAACGCTTCTATTTTTCTTATGTGTTGTTTCTTCAACGTCCAAGCTTCCATTCCGTATGGTAAGATAGAAAATATGTAACATCTTAGAGCCCCCAATCTGAGATGCAACTGAAGGTCTATGTTGGTAAGCATTGTCTTCATTTTCACAAATGCTTGCCTTGCGGTTTCAATTCGGACTTCTGATTTTTCTGCTTTGGTCATTTTTTTCATCAACCCAGGTTCCCAGATATTTGTATGTCTCTACTTTTTCTATTTGGGTTTGCTCTATCATCAATCTTTCATTTCCATATTGCGTTTTTGAGACAATCATAAATTTAGTTTTGGTCTTATTTATTTTTAGTCCGTATCTAATGCAATAATCGTTAATTCTATTTACCAATTCTTGTAGCGATTCCAGGGTGTCTGCCATTATAACGGTGTCATCAGCGAATCTTATGTTATTTACTATTCTTCCGTTTACAGAGATTCCATCACCCAGATCCGCTATTGCTTCCTGGAATATGGCTTCACTGTACACGTTAAACAGTAATGGTGACAGAACACAGCTCTGTCTTACTCCTCTCTTTATATCTATATTTTCGGACTTTTGTTCTATCTTTATATTGGCCTTTTGATTCCAATACAGATTGATAATGATTTGTAAGTCTCGTCTGTCTATATCTTTATTTCTCAGTATTTCTATTAGTTTTTCATGTCGGACCCTGTCGAATGCCTTCTCAAAGTCGATGAAACAGGAATAAATATCTAAGTTCATATCTAAGCATCTTTTAGAGAGGACATTAAAAGCAAACAATGCCTCTCTCGTTCCCAGTCCCTTGCGGAACCCAAACTGAGTATCATCCATATCATCTTCTAGTTTTCTATATAATCTTCCATGAATCACCTTTTGAAATATTTTGAGGGTATAGCTTATTAGTGATATTGTCCTATAGTCTGAACAACCTTTGGCATATACTGTTTTTGGTATTGCTACAAAGGTGGACACCAACCATTCCTGTGGGATTTTTCCAGTTTTATATACTTCATTAAATAGGTCCAGAAGTACAGGTAGAGTTTCATCGTCTAGACAGTTCAGTAGTTCCGCAGGTATTTCGTCTGGACCTACAGTTTTTCCGTTTTTTGCGTTTCGTATTGCTTGTTCGATTTCCTCTATTATGATCTTTGGCCCCGTTTCGCTGTAGATTTCTTCCGGTTCTTGTCGATTATCCTCAAACAGATCTGTTATGTATGTCTTCCATTTTTTTAATTTCTCTTTAATTTCTATAATGATTTTTCCATTTGCGTCTTTCAGAAGGGCATCTTTTGTTTTTCTCAGTGTATTTGTCATTTCCTTTATTTTCTTATGCATGTTGAAGCTATCATACTGTTTAGCATATGCCTCTATTTCACTGCATTGATTAGCAAGCCAGGTGGATTTGGCCTCTTTTATTTTCTTTCCTATCAATCTCTGTAGTTCCTTGTATTTTGCCTTACTCCTGCCTTTATGTTTCCTCCATTAGATCTAAGATTTCTGAAGTCATCCATCTCTGTTTTTTTCTTATTTTTATCTGCAGTAGCTTTTTTCCTGCCTTTATTAAAGTTTTCTGTACCATGTTCCATTTGTCATTAACATCTGTTGTTTTTATCACGTCTTGTTTGATTTTCTTTAAGTTATCATTTATTTCTTGTTTTAAGCTCTGACGTATAGGTTCTTCTTTTATCTTTGAGACATCAAACCGTGGTATATTTGTTTGTTTTTGGATCTTCTTCAATTTTATCTGCATTACGCCTACTAATGGATTATGGTTTGAGTTTATGTCAGCTCCGGGGTATGTTCTCAGAGACTTTATAGCGTTTCTATCTGGTGAACAATGTTGTCTTCTGAATTCGCAGGTGATTTCAACGTTCAAAATTGTCTATAAAAGTGGCTTTTTCGGCTGTATAGAAAAGAGGGACAAAGACATTTAATTTTATTAGTTTAAGGAGTACTACTTGGCTAAGTAGCTGGTTTCTTAGCTAAAAATCCGATTGTCTAGAAACTACGATATATTTATACTAATTCAATATCTCTTTTGTAAAGCGATTAAAGTTTTATTTTTTTCTTGTTTTTAAGATGGTTATTTTGCATACTAATTATTTTATTTGATGTTTAAAGTGATGTGTTTCAACAGCAGCCTTAGCAGAATAGCTCATAAAATAGTTGCGAAAATTAAAAGAAGAAATTATTATGTGGAAGTGATGGGAGAGACGCATCCTCTTCTATACCGGAAGAACGGTAAATATCAGGGAATTGACGAAATCCTTCAAGAGGAAATAACGCTTGAGGACTGCGAAAAATTTGGTAACCAAAACTGCATTATTAATCCTAGAGTTAAGGCTTATTTAAAGCTATAGTATTCAAGTGCATTTTTTTTACTGAATTAGTGTATGGGCTAAATATAATATATCCCATTTAAATTAATATTTTAAAAATAAGTTAATTTTTTATGTAAAATTATTGAAATGCACCGTGCTTAAGCTTTAAATTAAAATATTTAACTGATGTAGTTCAATATACGGTTTCAGACGAACTAAAATAGACAATCAAAATAAATTTATTTACAAATATTTATTTAAATTACCTAATTATTTTAATTTACTGTAAACATAATCGAGTAATATTTAGAAAGAAAGTAAAAAATAAAACTTGGTGCACAAAACAAGTAGGTAAAGTAAAAGCCATGTATGGAGACCGGTTTACCGTTAAATTCTGATAACTTTATTAGTAAATCAAGCAAACGAAGATATCTATTACAAGATCTTTATGTATAACATTTTACTGCTCTATTGTGTCAATCAGCGCTGCTCATCAAGTTTTCGGAATAGTGCGGAATATAATATTATCGTACTTTATACAGTGAATTTATTAATAAACACGTTTTAATGATTTTTGTTTAATTTCTTGTGATGCCTTATGTAGATTTAACAAATAATCAAGGTAATGCCATTCTTGTTTATGTGTCGTCTTCTACTGAAGGTTGCCGATCATCAAACAATAGGTTTCTTTGTTTTGTGCCGCATGTGTTATGTTCGCAGCTTCTGGTATTTGAAACCATTCTCTAAAGTTTCTCAGCCAGGATTTTTTCTTTCTGCCCAAACCTCTTCTACCTTCAATCTTGCCTTCCACGATAAGCTGTAGCAGACTGTACTTATCATTACGAAACACATAACCCAGGTATGACGCTTTCCTCATTTTAACAGTTGTTAACAATTCCACATCTTTACCCATTCGTCTTAATACCTCTGTGTTGGTCACTCTGTCTGTCCAAGGTATTCTCAGTATGCGTCGATACAGCCACATTTCTAGAGCCGCTTACTTTTTTATAGTTGCTGTTGTTAACGTCCACCCTTCAACTCCGTAAAGTAGCGTAGAGAGTACGTAGCATTTCGTGGCGCGCCATCGGAGATTAACACTGAGGTGGCGGTTGCTTAAGAGCTTTCTCATTTTGATGAATTTGGATCTTGCTATTTCAATTCGGATCTTAATCGCTACATCTGGGTTCCACTTATCATTTACTGTATATCCCAGATATTTAAATCGGTGTACTCTTTCAATACGTTCGGCTTCAATATTCAGGTCGATATGTTGAATGTTCTTTTTACTGATCACCATAAATTTAGTTTTCTTTCTATTGATCTTCAGTCCAAATTGGTTGCCAGTTGTATTTACTCTATTTAGCATCATCTGTAAATCTTCGGTATTATCGGCCAGTATAACAGTATCATCTGCATATCAAAAATTACTTATTGGTACGCCATTAATCTTGATGCCCTCGTTGTACTCTTCCAGTGCCTTTAGAAATATTTGTTCCATGTACAGGTTGAAAAGCAGTGGCGAAAGAATACAGCCATGTCTAACCCCTCTCAAAATGGTTACGTTTTCACTCACCATATGTCCATTCTTCATGTGGGCTGTTTGATTCCAATATAGATTTTTTATAATCTGGATGTACTTAGTGTAAAGTCTACATGACCAATGACAATGCCATTAAAAGAACATACTATTATTAAAAAAATTAGGTTCCATCCACATAAATATCATTGAAAAATGATTCATGCTATATAAAAACTGTTATCGACAAAGATATATGTATTGAAAAATGTTATTTAAAACTATTATTTTTATTATAAGACTTTGTTTCCAATCAGGAAGGTTTAACAACTATAATAATTTTCCTAATAACAGGTATTTAGTGTCATAGGTGTTTTTAATAGTGGAATAATAAATGAAAACTTTAAATACTATAATGCAAATTTTTGATAAATTTTGCAACATATAATTCCGAGTAAGTTTTTAAAATTTTAACAAAACAAATAATCTTACTAATTTTTTCTGTTTATAAATCAACACAATAACTACACTACAGGCATGTTTATTTTTATATTGATAAGTTGGGCTTCTTTAATAGCTGAATATGCTTTTTATAAACAGCTGTACATAAGGAGAGTTGCTAAATAAGTTTTGAGACAGTAACACAAATTTAAGTTTATAATTGTTGGTCTTCAAGACGAATTTCGTAAAGGTCTGTCTGTTGTGTCAAACGTCAGCTCTGTGCATAAACTAATACTAGAAATAAAGCAAAAAGTAAAAGTCTGACAAAATTCAGATTCTCACTCAAATTTGTGTCTTCTACAATTTAAAAAGCAAATAAACGATGAAATAAATCGACGTGGGGAATACAAAATTGCATTGCACATCATAGCGCTTCATCTAAGTAAGAATCTTTCATAAACTAGATTCTAATACTCAAAATACGAGTAAATAAAGACACTAAGACAGTTAAAATTTGATTTTACATATAGTGCTTCTACGATTCACTTATACATATTACGTCCTATTTGGAATTCCTACGAAAGCAAACATCCATCTGGACCATAACCAAAGCTTTTAATGTTTTTTTGTGGAGTCTTTTATTATGCTGTTTTTTTGATGTTTTTTTGAAAACTTTCAGCGTTTTTCAAATTTTGAAAATGTTTTTGTATTTTTTAGTAGCGGTAATTTTTAAATTTTAATCATAGCTCTAACGATGGGTTTGTGAGCCGAAAGCTAGGAACTAAATGCTTTATATACTTTTAAAATACTTTTCTTTGCAATTCATTCATTTAAGTGTGTACAAAAGATATCAGTCTTTTGCAATCATTAATATCTGCCCCTGGCGGATTGTTTGATATTTAGATTTTTATCTCTAAGGTTTGTTTTAATAAATAAAACTATCAAATTTAACGAAAAATATTTTTTTACTGGTCTGTCTCAAAACTTCTGGTATTCCACTAATATTATAATAACTACAATCTAAGTGATGATAACAGTCCGATTTAAAATTTTAATAAATTTTTATCTTCACCAGGTTTTTATTTATAGTCCAATTTAAATATATTTTTTTTAATATGTAGACGGTAATGCTAAAGCATTTTACTTATTTTAGATTTCCGAATAGGGCTCGATTTACGCATAATATATATATATATATATATATATATATATATATATATATATATATATATATATATATATATATAAGAAAAAAGAAAAAAGAAGTACTTGTGACTCGTTTGGAAAAAATATATAAATGTTTTTGATAGGTTCGAGTCAATAAAAGGGGCTATTGATATATCTACATATATATATATATATATATATATATATATATATATATATATATATAAAGCTATATATATATATATATATATATATATATATATATATGAGGCTATATATATATATATATATATATATATATATATATATATATATATATATATATATATATATATATATATATGAGGCTATATATATATATATATATATATATATATATATATATATATATATATATATATATATATATATATATATATAGCTTTACCTGCCTAAATTTATGTTTACGAGATACCACGTATTACCTGTGATAGTGTCTATATTGGGCATACCAGTCAACTGCTTTAATCCAGAATTTGTTCTCACAAATATGACACGAAAAACATCACTGCGTCCATAAAATATGGGAATGAGAAGAAAGCATAAATTTGACTTCGAAAATATTAAAATTGTAAAAACCGAGCAAATCAAAAAAAAAGAGGGAGAAATACGAATCAATACAAATAAAAAGAAATCCTAACGTAGTCTTCATAACATAACCCATATAAAAATAATTATATATTAATGACAGTAAACCACGAGATTACCACCATTTTAGAACCTTGACAAATTCAAGCGTTACCTACAGAAACGTAATTCTTTTAATATTATTTTGAGTTGTAAATAAATTTATATAAATATAAACTTTATTTTCAAGAAAAGATCAAATGTTTTGTATAAAACTTAATGAGGTCGCTGGTTAAATGATATTCAATAAATAATAATAACGAAAAAATAAAATAATTTGTTTTTAAGTAAATTAGCGAAAAATAGCAAATGTCCGTAAATGGATATGTAAAATAAAATGCAATTCAAATAACAATTGGCAGATTTAATATCTTATTGTCAATTCTATATGAGATTCACTTACCTTTTGTCTGTGGTTGGGCCTCGCTCGGAGTCTAAGGTCTAAGGGTAAAAATGGGATGCACACCCGATGCTGGTTTGCTTGCTTGTGTTCTTGACGAGAGGTTGGTGTAGAGTGGCCGATCATACGAAACAAAAAATGTATGTACGCGAATCCATTGGGGTGGTTCTTCTGTTCTTAGGACCTCCGTGAATAGCCGTAAATTAAGCTTAAAGTGGCATTTTAAACTTTCTACACAAAGAATGGGTACGTTTCCTTAGGACTCTGAAGTGTTTGGGTTGATAAATGTTTCCCAAAAACATGTTGTTTTCAGACAAGTGAATTCTCAGAACTTGACAATAATTAATCAGCCAAATTGAGTTCGAGAATTTAAAAGATGAACTAAAGCCATATTATACTTAGCTAATATACTATGATTAAATAAAAGATTTAAAACTAAATAAGGTCATATTCTGAATATTAAAAATAAAATATTTAAATGAGTCTTGACACTTTTCCAAACATTCTCCGCCCCAAAACGAATGTTTTTAAAAACAACTACAACGATAAGGATAAAAAACAAACACTGAACTATTAATGTAATAATAATAAAAAAGAAGAAAAATATAGTTGTTAACAAATAGGTAGTGGACAGATCTTGACCACCGGACGTTGTAGGATGCCATCTGAAGCTGTTCTCAGACTAACAACGCGTACAATACCGTCGGTGCCGTAATGCAACTCAATGATTTAGAGAAAAAATTGCAATCATACATCTTTTGGGATATATTGATAGAACTACACAAGAAGATTTTACAATATTTAACGACAGACATGTAATCGTCCTAATATTAGCTGTAAGTACGGGGCAGTACAAAAGTAAATAGTGCAATAAAAAGTAAACCCACCCCATATAAAGAAGAAGAAATAATGATCAAATCTATTTAGACTTAAGTAGGATGTCCTTAACAGGCAATATCTTCGAGTAAAATATATTCATTTTAGTAAGGTAATAAAATATATAGCCACTTTTACTATGAATGTAGTAGCACCGTAATAATTGTACCGACCTTATTGATTGTTTTAATATTGTCACTATAACGTCCGTAAAAGCAATTTCAATACACATTTGGAATATCCTAAAACTAAAACTAAATTTATTTTAAATAAATAAGTTTCTTATTTATTTAGTTGATATTTACTAAATCTGCTCTCCATTTTAGGTATCTTTTTGTTACATTTGTTAATACTTATATACTAGACTAGTTGTTATAATTTGTACTTTATAAACTCATTGTTATGAAACTCTGGTTTTGAAAAACAATAGATGTTTATCTATCTATCGCCATTACACAATTGTCACTACTGGACAGCAGATTATCTTTATTAAGTCAATATCTGTTGTGGTATACTCAACGAGCAAATTATTAATAATTTCGTTTTTGAGGAAAACTTAAACGCACAGTAATTTTTAAATTCAGTTAGTTGACTGTTCATTTTATTTTCATTACACTTATGATTTAAGTTGAAATATTACAAAAACTGTATTTAAAAACTTATTTACAAAAAATGTATAATTAAAAAGACCTTTTCGGTCTACAGACCGAAATATAACAGAACGTTTTCGGAATAACAAGTTCGTCATCAGTGCAGTTACCAGGTCTAGATGAGTGAAGCTACTAAATATGTGGATAAAAACCATTTAAATGATATTAAATTTCGGTAAGATAGTTTCGAAACAAATTCAGATTTCTGCTTTAATCTGGAGCCTTCTAAAAATTGCAAGACATGACCAGACGATGATAAAGATGTTAAAGAAGACATGGGGAATCTAAAATTTGCATTCCACGACATGTCTATTCATCTAGGCAGAAATCCTAACGAATTTGTTTCTCGTACTCATACAGAGTAGATCCGAATAAAATGAAAAAGACAGAAAAGATTTTATTTCACGTTCAAAGCGTCTATGTATCTATTGATACGTATTTCGACTTAAAAAGTCTCATCAGACTTATAGAACGGCTATGAATAACTATTCTGATGAGACTTTTTAAGTCGAAATACGTATCAATAGATACATAGACGCTTTGAACGTGAAATAAAATCTTTTCTGTCTTTTTCATGATATTAAATTTGTTATTTATTACATCTTTTCTGATAAATTCGTACGATGTTAAAGTTTTAAATAGATTACTGCATGTGTAATGTGGAATGTGGTTTCATAGACGTGATTAAAGATAAAGCATTGCTAAGAATTGGAACCGGAAAATGTCTTATGTGGGACATATAGTGAGGGGAAATCGATATATTACCACTGATCCTTAAGGGAAAAATAAAAACCCGTAGAGGTGTAGGAAAACAACCAGATTTCTTGATTAAAAATATTCGTAAATGGACCCAGATAACAAATGCAGGACAATTATTTCATGTGACAGATCAAGAAGCCTTGACAATGGTGATTGTTAACGTCGGATAACTCTGACATGCCACGTGAAGCAGAAGAATAATGCATGGCAGCGCAAGACTTCCAATTGGAGGTTGCTAATCCTGAGTCTCTAATGGACATTATCATAATTCCCCTAGTTCCCTATGACATCACTTAGACAATACGTTTCTTCTTGTGCCATACACCACTTGAGTACGTCAAGATTGGGGAGTGGAGTAGTCGAACTATAATTCTCATCGGAAGATGACTCAGTTAAAGTGCTATAAGCTAGTTGAGGGGAGTTCTCTTCTTCTTCAAGTGCCATCTCCGCGGCGGAGGTGGGCAATCATCACAGCTATTCGGACTTTTGAGACGGCTGCTCTGAAAAGTTCATTTGATGTACATCCGTACCACTCTCTCAGGTTGCGCAGCCATGACATTCTACGCCTCCCTATGCTTCTCTTTCCTTGGATCTTTGCCTGCATAATCAGTTGGAGCAAGGTGCATTTCTCTCCACGTGTAATATGTCCGAGATATTCCAATTTTCTTGTTTTTATTGAATTTAAATATCCATTTCTTTGTTCATCCTTCCCAGAACTTCTTTGTTTGTGACGTGTTCTGTCCATGATATTTTCAGAATTTTTCTGTACACCCACAGCTCAAATTATTCCAGTTTTTTCATTAATGTTGCATTCAAGGTCCAAGATTCCATTCCATAAAATAAAGTCGAAAAAACATAGCACCTCGCCAACCTAACTCTTAGTTTCAGTTTTAAATCTCTGGTACATAGAACTCTTCTCATTTTGTTGAAATTGGCTCTAGCCTTTTCTATTCTTATTTTTATCTCCTGATTGTAATCATTTGTGGAGTTAATCATTGTTCCCAGGTATGCATATTTGTCCACTTGTTCGACGTTGGTTCCGTTTATTAGAAGATTCTCGTTATTTCTTTGAGTTTTTGATATTCTCATAAATTTCGTCTTCTTGACATTCATTGTTAGACCATACTCTTTTCCATACTCTGCTATTCTGGTCACCAGTCTCTGAAGATCTTCAATGTTTTCGGCTAAGATCACAGTGTCGTCCGCATATCTAATGTTGTTAATGGGAACTCCATTTACCTTTATTCCAGCTGTTTCACCCTCAAGAGCTTTTTTCAGGACCTCTTCGGAGTAGGCATTGAAAAGAATTGGCGACAACACGCATCCCTGTCTTACTCCACATCTAATTTCAATTTCTTCTGACAGGGGAGTACGGCGACTTTTACTTTCTAAATTGAAAAAAAAACAATTTTTAAATAAAAAAGAAAAACCATTACATTTATATTTATAGTTACATTTTTTTATACATTGTTAAGAACATATTTAGGTATACAAAAGATTTTTTTTGCACTTTTAGTGGTTTTTCACCACTGCAGAAAGCATCTTCCAAAATGTGTATTTTAATTTGGGAGACACTTTTCTGCTTTTTAACTTACTTATTAACTTTTTTAACTTTTATTACTAAAAAGTAATAAATAAACCTTTATAAACTTTCTAAGCTAAATCTTTACAAAAGATCTACCAGTTTCGAAATAGCCATTTCGAGTAAAAACATAAAATGGTTATATTAATTTTTTCCATCTAGTCAGCCGTTTCTGGTGAATATTGGATGCACTTATTGCCCAATGAAAATTGTAAATGGTCTATCAAAGCCTTTTTTCATAATTTTACCCTCTCTTGGTGTCTCGCTGCTGATTCAATTTGCTTGAGCAATAAGAGCTTTGTCTATATTTTCCGACCAACTCCTTACTATTTCTCCAATTGTTATTCCCATAAGGTCTATTACTTTGAGGTTGATTTTATTCAATTTCTTTTTTCATGTCTTCGATATAATTTGGATATCTCTGAATAGCAGTACATAAAAAACTGACATTTCTGGAATACTTTTAGAGATAACTTAGTCGTGTTAGGGACGTTAGTGGTTGAAGATTTGGCATTTTCAATCTTCTACCTCTTTTTTCTTCTTTTTCATTTATTTCTTAACATTTTTTTAAATCTTGTTCGTGGTTTTTTCTTTGTTTTTCTGATGGCGTCTCTTTCTTTTTTATATTTAATAATCGCCGATAGGATATTCGCCTACGTTTTGCTGTTGCCTTACCGATGTTATTAATGTAAAATACATTATACAATTCTCTGGATCTTTTCAAAATATTTATGGTTAAATCAATTTTTATTTTTTTACCAGATTCTTTGTGATTGGCCGAAGAATAAGTTTTGTGAAAAACGTATTACATGGAAACCTCAATCTTATTAAGCTCTGATTTTTTTACTGCATAATAATCAAAACGATGATTTTTACCTCCAACTTTATAGCTTTTTCTGTTCATTTTCCAATTATTGAAAAAATGCCCACCAAAGACGTAAAATCGCTCTTCATCCATGGGCTATCTTCAGATCTCCTTAAGGGAGATCCCCATTACTGAAGGTTGGCTATAACTACAGCAAATTGCTCTCTATCTTGAGCTGTTCTTAGTATCGAATATGTGTCCATGCCTGTCCAGTCTCTTACATTCTTCAACCAGGAGCATTTTCTTCTTCCTGAATCTCTTTTTCCTTCCACTTTCCCTTCCAATATAAGTCGTAGGAAGTTGTAGAAAATAAATCTTCAGATACCGTCAAATAATTAGCTTCATTTTCATCTTTCTCGCTCAATTTTATTTCATCCTTTACTGACTTTTAAGTTATAAACTCAAAATAATATTTTGAAGCTTTATGCATTTTAAAAATTGCAGAATAATAAAGAATAGCGGTAACAGTAAAGTTTACGATATATCCATCAAATTCAAGAACGTTTTAGGTCATTATACCCTAAATCAAGAATTCTCGTTACGTGAATTCTCCGCACAACACTCGACATAAATTTTGAAATTTTATTGTGTAAATAAAATTTCTTTTTTGCACTTAATATGTTAAGAAAAAGTTAAAAACAAAAGATTTAAAGCACAATATTACATAATTTATATAGCTTTATTAGAGCACAATATTACGTTATTTTTTGTCGATCAGCTGGGCAATTCAGAATTGTTTTCTGCAGCAAACTGGTTTGATTTTATTTCATGTTATGCTTATTTTGATGCCTTTTCTTACTTTGATTGTCTTTTAAATGACCACCAGGTCCAGACGTTTTTTCCGATTTTTAAAACAATAAATGTCAATAAAATTCAATATTGAGGACGTGCTGTCGTTATAAATTTTAGAAAGCAACTATTCAGTTGCAGTTGTTCAAGTAAGGCGTTGCGCTCCATGCTTCGGCCACAAAAAAATATAAAAACACTAACAAAAACCGGCGGAAGCCACCAAAAAATTAACAAAACCTAAAAATCAGTCCACGTAGAGCCCAAACCCTTTAGCACCAAGTCAAACTGGGGACACAAGTAAGCAATTTTAGTTTGGCGGCCAAGTCACAAGAGGATAACAGCAGTAAAGCGCTTAGCGCTAGCCTAAATTTCAGTCGTTTTTTTTTTATTTAGAAAGTAAAAGTTCCCATAACTCTACATGTGTGTATGGTATTCTATGCTTGTGCATATGTGTGTCATGTATTATTAACCAATATTAATGTGCTACATGCCCATAGTATGTATGGGAATAATAAATTACTCGACCAGTCTGTCCGCGCGATGTCTTCTAGATCACACTTATAGTTTGAGCCTGGCATGGAACCTAAACAAAATATTGTTTTTTCTTATATATTGTAAATAAATCCAAATATTTAAAGATTATAAATTAATTTGGGATTATTTACCTTCGACTTACCCAAAACTTATCAAAATTGGACCATAAATAAAAAAGATAGTTAAGATCAAAAAAATTTTTAACATTTTAAAATGGCTCGTTCTAGCACCTGAGTGCAGTTTAACCTAAACAACAACGAGATCTAAACAGGTAATAATAGTTTTAAAATTTTACAGAGGAATCTACAAATATCTGGATCTGGCCCAAAGAGGAGACAATCAAGGGGAAGCTTTGGTGGATATTTACCTGGCCTTTATCATTTCTTCTCTTTCTGACTATACCAGACTGTAGAAAGTATCCCAGATTGTATGTGATTACATTTATTATGTGCATTATTTGGATTGGGATCACTTCCTACGTAATTTCATGGCTAATAACTATTATTGGTAAGTACTGATCTGTAGTATCTCGAGTTGTAATGACTCATTGAGAAAAATAATTATAGTTGGGGTATATGTAAAAGTAAATAGCTGTTATCAGTGGTCAATTCAATAATCAGTAGATTTTAGCGAAGAAAATTAAAAGAGAATTAAAATATATTTAATTAATTAAATCTACATAACTGCAAAATTCTGAAAACATTTGTTTGGAAACTTCGACAAAATTTATTATAATTTTTTATCACTACAGCTCATCTATTTTTGGTATTCGTTTACACTTTATAGTCCTTAACTGCAAGTTGAGGACGAAAAAATGTCTTAAGTTAGTCAATTAGAATTATGTTTGTATTCTTTAATTTTTTAATTTCCATAGGTTCTAATCAAGAAAAATAGCCTTTTATTTTAAATGTCAAGAATTTGAAATTCGTTATTAAAATAATGATTATAGTCCAGAAAGTGCGTACATAGAATCTGTTTTTCTATTATTGAAAGAACTTTTATGTTCTGCTATACGTTTGTTAAAAGATCTATCAGTTTGACCAATGTAAGTTCTTGAAATTTAATTCTATCTCGAAGTTGTTTTTTGACACGGAATTTCTATTCATCTATATAACATGCTATGGTAGGCTGCCAATTTATGTTGTGTAGGATGAGATGACGATTTTTGTATAGCCGTGTCAGTATGGGTAGTTTTATGAAATACGGAGAAGTCATGTTTGTTTTTGAGTCTTACGATTCTATTTTGTTTCTATTGTAAATTTATAATGACTATAAAGTGAATTATTGTAGCATAAAAATTGGTCAAATTGCCTGTTAGTTCCTGTAAAACCAGTACATTGTCTACAAACCTTCACCAATTTAAAAACTGTTTGAATACGGGCTGTTTTGAAATCTTTGTTTCTAGATGATCCATAAAAATTATTAATAAGTTATATAAGCACTGTTATTTATATACATTTAATTATTAAATTCATAGTAATCCTCTTTTATGAAGATTTTAAGAAGACCTATGTTACAAATGTAATATTGGATTTATATAATCATGGTTATTTACTAGAACCAAAGTAAACTCACCAAAATATCACATCTCTTAGCTTAGCAATATCTTACCTTAGTGCATTTTAAATATGTAAATATTTATTTTTTATTAATAAGAATATTTATTCTTTCAGGTAATACTTTATCAATACCTGATTCAGTAATGGGGCTGACATTTTTAGCCGCCGGAACTAGTGTACCTGAAGCTGTTTCTAGTGTTATAGTAACTAAACAAGGTAAGACTTAAAGCAATGTAAAAAGAGCATTATTTATTAGTAAACAATAAGGTAAATATATAGCGTAAAACATTTATTAATTGGTAAAGGTATCCTTCAAAATAAATTTAGTAGCTCAAACGATAGTGTTTGATTATTATGTGAAAGGTTAGGGTTTGACTCATGGCACAAACAAAATAGTTTTTTAAAATTTTCATAGGCCTCAGATTTATTAAGACTGTATAGAACAAAATGTTGGGTAAAATCGACTTGATGTTGTCGCTTTGAAGCCCAGAAGTTCTATGGAAGGACGGAAGATTTTATTTCTTTTCTATCAATTTAGTGGTGCTTCTATTCCATTGGTTTTGCCAAACATCGTGCAGTTTTGCTTTTAACCTTCGGAGTACGGAAATTATTTTACTTACTTAGATTGCGATGATGGGTCATGCGTGATCCTTAATTCAACAACAAACACAGGAACATAAAAATTATAATCCTAAATTATTGTAATTAATTTTTTTACGATGGTTTACCATCCTTGGTTTTCTTGGCAGTAGTTGCATTTAATTTTGACAATATGGACTTCTTCGCGTTTTGAATGAGGATTACAAACAAATCTTTTACACATGTCACACCTTTTTGAATATTTATTGTCACTACCCCTACAAGAATAACAACGAACTCATTTTGTTACAGATTGCGGTACTTATATTTGCTTTTTTATACTACCACCGGTGGTCTCTATTGCAGGGATTACGCATTTATGGTACCCGGTGGGTTCTTCTTGTATTGATTCAGCTCTTCGTTTTATATTGAGTGAGGTTATTTGATTTTCAAGCTCCTCCAGAAACAGTTTTCTGTCATGTTTTATATTTACTTGGGTGTTCTATTCCGGATTTTTCATATTCCATAGAACGAAAGCATTGTATCATGCAATATCCTAAAAGTTAAAAAACATACGCAAGGGCCATGTTCTTGTTGCTTTTTACATGTGTACTCTCTTATCAATGTATCTTAAATATCAACTCCACTTTTGGTTTTGTTGTAATCCAAAATATTCTTTGGTTTAAATTTTTGGTCGTCACCAGAAATTTCATGTTCATTGTGTAAGGTCGATAATAATACAACAAACTTGTTAGACTTGGTTACATATGAAACTAGAGTAATATTTCTGAAGAAAACAGTAAGAGATTTGTCATTTTAAGCAATGATTTGGGTAAACTCTTTCTATTTTTTCTGATAGTACCCAAACGAGTTAAATTTTTGGATAAAAGTTCTTCAGATAAAGCAATGTCGGTAAAAAAATTGTCAGTTGTAATATTTTCACCAGACCTATACCAATGTTCTGCAAGTGTTTTGACTCTTGGGCATTGGTAACGTTCAGATTAATCACCAATCTTTCCAGTATATATCTCAAAGTTACAACAATAAAAATTTTTAGCGTCAAATAGGGTCCAAGCCTTTATACCGTATTTTTTCGCTTTACTAGGTATATAAATCAGAAAACGTCCCCTAAAATCTATAAGCTGCTTGTCGATAGTACCAAAAGCAGATGGTTTATATGATTTTCTACAATTTTGGGCAAATAGATCAGCGAGTTCTCAAATAGGAGCTAATTTATCTCGTTCTTTTCTTTCTGTTCTCGTATCCAAACTATCAAAGCGAATATACTTTAAAATACTTATAAATCTATTTCGGCTTAGAGATGCTTTATAAATAGGACGCGTAAATGTATTATTTGTATTGGACCATAAATTGTTCACCTTCTCATGAGACTCTCTGAACCTTCCACATAATATAGGTATACCAAAGAAAGCACTCAGTTCGACTAGATAAACGTCAATCCAACACTTCATTTTTTTTCTCGTTTTTAATATTATACACAGCTATGAACCCAATAGCTCTCTTATTGGTATACTCGAGACTCATTTTGACTTTTCGTCATGAGACCTATATTTTTCTGTAATAAATTACATGCCAATGTCTTATCCTTTTTTGGAGCTAAATAACGCCATGTTCGTCCTTAGCACATAACATCAGACACATTATATCGTTCACTATCTGTATTTTCAAAAGTTGTCGCTAAAACTTCCTCGTTTTTGAGTTCAGTAGTTGATAAATTACCTTCATGTATTACAATCTGGATTACAACCGTCATTTTCACTCGCTTCACTATTGCTTTCATCCAGCTCTGCAACGTCATCTTCTTCAATATCTGATAGGAGTAAGGCATACAACTCAGCTTCACTCAAAGATTTATTATTTTTTCACATTTTAATATAATACTGTACACTTCAGATCGACGCTTGAATTAAATTTATAAAAAAAATCGGTTGCCTGTAAAGTCGGTTTTACGGGCGAAGATTTTACGTGACGTCTTTTTCTCGGTAGAATATTTATTGATATAAATATTATTAAATTGCACAATAGTTGTTTGCAGTTGAAACGCGCTGTTTCTTCTCAATCGATTGAATTACGATTAATTGCAGAGTGATTTAAACTAATAATTTACTTAACACTATCAACATTTGTCAATAGTATGACATAACCTATAAACTCAGTTTCTCAACTTTTGTGTCAATCTAACAATTAATCAATCAATCATAGTTTACGATAATGAAATATTAGTGTACAATTATTTACCTTTATTGTTGTAGTTGTTGTAAATGACGAATCTAAGCACTCCACATTTTCACTACAGACACAGCTGACGATACTTTAACCACACGTGTGAACTTGTATTATGACGCTTTCTCGGTTTTCCAACGCCAAGAACGCTCGAGAAAGACAGAGACACAAGCACGCACCGATTCAACGCGCCTAATTCTCTAGTGCTGCGCGCGCAGCGGACCGATCATGTTTGAGTGGGAGAGAGACGCAAGGCATTTGCCGGTCCGGCGGGCCTTTCTCTCGTTCGGTGACTCATCGTAACAGACGTGAGCGAGCGTTACACTTTTTCATGAGTGACTTCGAGCCACAACCTAATTTAAGACGTTGTCACGTCAAAACGTGAAATACCGCTTTACACCAAAGTTAGACCTCTCGTCTCGGACGTTCTCATAAAATATGCCTATTAGACACTACACTTACTCCCAAAGTTAATTACGATCTACTAATATTTCTATAAACATAATCGTTTGGCCTTGAATACGTTCACTAGTAACCAGAGACAGCTGCGTCTTACGTGTACCTACAAATATATTGAAAATATTCTTCGAAATCCGAAGACCGGGTCAGGACTAACCCGACGTCATAGATGTTACGTATTGGAAAAACTGTAATTTGCATGTTCACGAATGATACACGAAAAATTTGATTGAAACAAATAAGGAGAACTTACGATCAATCGGATTTGTAAAAAAATTATTTCATGAAATATTAAGAAATCAGTGAATTTCGGGTTACGCTTGACCCAGTCTTCGTACTCCAAAGGTTAAGCAAGGTTTTAAATCTAAATGCACCGTTAGATTTTCCACGGATACGGCTGTACTGGTTACTGCGGACGTAGCTAGACTATCTGCCTTTTCGTTACCATCTATTCCAACGTAGACAGTAAGTACCTAGAGGAACTATACTGTCAAATTGTTTTGGTATATACGGTATAAAATTAACTTAATCTGTTCTAATGTTGACTGAGAGGGATAAATCTGAGAAATTGATGTTAGACTACTAAGTGAATCAGATATTATAAGGGATTTGGTAAGTTCTTTTTTCTAGAATAAAGGTTAAGGCCTTAATTATGGCAAATAGTTCTGCTGTAGAAATACTTGTCTCAGTAGAAAATTTATAGATGGAATGTTCATGTCATATCACAAAGCATGCTACTATTTCATTCATGGTCTTAGATGCGTCCGTGTATATAAGACGGTAATTTTTGTACTGTGTTGAAACATGTAGAATAAAGACGCTTTGTTTCGTTAATAAGGTAATATTCTACAATTCACTATCTGTATGTTCACTATATGTAAATAGTGTGATATTTTGCCCAGATGAACGAAAGCTGTATAAATATCACAGGTTTTATAGTACTGTTTAAATTTTTAGTTTTATAATATTTTAACATTTTTATTAAATTAAGATTGTATTGCATTAAAAAATTGGTCAAAAGTGAGTCAAAATGTTTTTTTTTTCAATTCATCTGTGTACCTATTATAATACTAATCTTATAAATATTATGGCAAATGACAATTGATGTCAATGAATTAACCCAATGGTCCCTTCAATTAATCCATAAAAAATATATTTTTACTATTTTTACAACCTTTAATTACGTTAATACTGATTTAAATGAACTTTCACATAAAATAATTTTTAACTCTAAAAAGGTAAAATTTTTGGCGGTAGCTAGAGTTTTCTTATGATAATGTCTTATAGTTCGATAGCTCTGTCAAATCATTTCAAATGTATACGGACATATATTTTTCAGGACATGCAACAATGGGGTTAAGCAGTTCAATCGGATCTAACACTTTTGATATATTGTTATGTTTGGGAATACCTTGGTTGATAAAAGCTGCATTTTATCCCAAAATACCTGGCTCACACTGGGTAGAAATTCACTCTGATGGTATTAATATTTGTACAGGGGCACTACTGTCTTCACTAGTCTTGTTCTATGCATCTCTCGCTTTTAACAAGTTCAGGTAAGTCAATATTTTTTTTCCTAATCTAGATCTCAACTACATTGTGGCATTTCATTAGTTAGCCCATTTAGGGTAAAAATTAATTTAGTGTTATTTACCAAAATACTAAACCTTAAACGCACAGCGTAGTTTGTCTCTTTATATGTATACAAAGAGACAAAATAGTTTATAGTAATACTCGTCGGTATCGGTACTAATCTGACGCCAGCACAAAAATATTAAGCGTGTTATCATATATCGCGACTAGCGATTTAATGTATTCTCGGTGTATTGACTGTTGATGCTATTATTAGAGATTCATTTTCTCTGCGAAAAATTATTTAAATAAAAAAAATTAATCAATTATGAAATGATTAAAATCAATTCATTTTCCAAACAATTTCCAAACAATGGCTATAGCGGGATAAGATGGTCAAAATTGCACCATGCTCGATTCAGTTAAATTTTCAAGTCCCTATGTGCCTCTGGGGGTTTACTAAGAAAAAAAAAAACGTATTAAAAAAAATTTTTAGACGCTGTATTACTGCAAAAAATCTGAAAAAATTCATGAAAGCGTATTTTAGTAATAAAAAACTGCCTGATTTTTTTCAGATGCTTAGCTTGAAAATTGAGCCAAGAAAGAATATTTGAAATTTTCAGGGATATTTTAGGTTATGTCGGAAATTGTCGGCCAACTTTAAAACAAGGTTTTTTTATGGGGCTTTTCTCGTTCGTTCAAATAGTATAGCTATTATTACCATTTTCAACGTGGAAAATGCCTAAAAATCGAAAAAACTGCTTTTTTTTGTCATTTTTCTGAAGTTTTTGACTCCTAACCTCAACAACATACACCTAAATTAATGATAATTCATATTTTTATATGTATTTTCACCTTTACAATCGAAATAAGCTATTAAAACTATTATTTTTTGTACAGTATGCTCCAAAAACCGAAAAATCCCGTTTTTTTTGGCGTTGTTTTTAGCTTTCGCTATATAACCTCTAAATTCAGTGTCTTGAATGGTAATTTACATTTTCACATGTATCTTTCCCTTTACAATCAAAATTAGCTATTCAAAGCATTAGTTTTATCTCACATTCTCAAAAACCGAAAAACCTTGTTTTCTCCATGTTTTTACTACATAACCTCAAAAGACTCTGAAATATGAATCGTGAATTAGAACGCACTTGTACACTCAAAAGTTGTAGAATTTTAAGCTAGCGAATATATCTCTATATACGTGATATTATATCACAATGTACATCCATTTATACACAGACGCATATCTATAAAGTTCCATGACTTTTGAGATCCTTGTTATATACATTCATAAGCTCATACCACGCTCGTCCATGCCTTACTCTTCCGCTTAGATACAAGAGCGTTATACCCATGCTTATATCATTATTCTTTTATTTTATATTTTATATTTACTTAACTGTTTTGGCCTTCATGTCTTAGCCCTACATCCCGCATATCCAGGGAGCCTGATTGTAACATAAAGCATGGCGTTAATAGTTGCGCCGTACTGTAGTTGGTATTACGCGGCGCAACTACCAAATTTATAAATGTTACATTGAGTATAAGCTAGAATCTATTGGCTACAATGCAATTTTACGTCACTCGTGCGATTGTGCTAATGGATTGAGAACTGTTGGATCCCACTCACATGTTGCTGCTATTATATATTATTTAAGCAATGCTAGGTACAAATCGGACATTATTAGACCAGCTAAATTTCTTTCAGAAATATTTGGTGAAACGGAGATTGGTCCGGTAATCGACGATATAGTGAGGAAGATTCATAAAATGTAATTATTCTGTCATTCAATGTAACTAGATTAAATAGAATATTGTAAATATAGGTTGTTAATTAGTAAATATATAAATTTTATTTACCTCTAAAAAAAATATTTTGTTTTCGTGCGTACGATCAGCTGTAAAAATTAATCAAAAGATATCGAAAATATGGTTAATTTTTTAGAGTCTTTTGAGGTTATGTAATAAAAGCAAGGAGATAATGGGGTTCTTCGATTTTTGAGAATGTTGTGAGATAAAACTAATGCTTTAAATAGCTGATTTTGATTGTAGAGGGAAAGATACATGTGAAAATGTAAATTACCATTTATTTAGACACTGAATTTAGAGGTTACATAGCGAAAACTTAAAAACAACGCCGAAAAAACGGGGTTTTTCGGTTTTTTAGCATGCCGTAGGAAATAAATAATAGTTTTAATAGCTTATTTCGATTGTAAAGGTTAGAATACATATAAAAATATGAATTATAATTTAGGTGTATGTTGTTGAGGTTATGAGTCAAAAACTTCAGAAAAATGTCAAAAAATCAGTTTTTTCGATTTTTAGGTTTTTTCGATTTTTCGATTAAAAATTTCCGACGTAACCTAAAATATCACTGAAAATTTCAAATATTTTACCTGGGTTCAATTTTCAAGCTTAAAATCTGAAAAAAAAATCAGGCAGTTTTGTATTATTAAAATACGATTTCATGAATTTTTTCAGATTTTTTGTAGAAATACAGCGTCTAAAAAAAATCTTTTTTTAAAAAATACTTTTTTTTCCTATAGCTAACCCCCAGAGGTACCTAGGCACTTGAAAATTTAACTGAGTGAGTTTCTAATTATGTCCTTTCGAATGGCCAGACCCAAAACTGAATCGAGCATGGTGCAATTTTGACCATCTTATCCCGCTATAGTCTTTCCAAACAGTTTTCGAACAATTTGTATTTTCTCTGCTTTCGTCCGCCTTTCATAGGTCACTCAAATAATGCAGTTCATTTCTCTTTCTTTTCATCCCATATATTTATTTTTTAATTTCCAATAATAATATTTTCATTATGAAAAACAGTTTACAATTTTCTGAAATAATTTTTTAAATTCAAAATCATTCAAAAGTTTTTTAGAACAGTAAATTTTTGAAACCAGTTACGATTGCTTTTATATTAATTTATTGCGTGATCATAAAAAAATATGGCTGGGCACAGTCGCATAAATAAAAAATACGTTAAGAATTCAGATTGACATTAAAAATTTATTATAACAACACATTACAATACCATTCATCGCTGGAATGATAAGATTTTTTAAAATTCGTTAACTAGACTATCTTTATCTATGTTTAGAGCAAGCTCTTGTTCAGCAAAATGCACCATTATATTATGTTCTAAATGGTCTTACAGCATCGTCTACAGAAGTTTCGATTTTATTATGCTCAGCTTAAAGCTATTTGAAATTGTGTCAAATTTTACCATAAGTTGGTTAAATACTGGAAACATTGATTTTCTATTATGCTAAGACATCTAATGGAGTCAGTCGAGAGCTTTTGAAGGTGGAAAATTTTACTTTTCTCTTTTTAAAGCCTTTTAAAAACGTTTAGCTTCTAATTCTCAAAAATTCAAATCAAAATGTCTGAGGTGTATTCTAAATCTTGATTTGCTAGCTCATTTATATTTAATAATATGATTTTGCCTACTGAATAAATTTTTTTTTATTCTTTACTGACTGAATCATTCGGTCTGATAGAGCATAAAATACAAAGTGTTTCACTTCTTTTTTATGGATGGCTGTAAATGCATTCCCAGCATTACTATTTAATCTATTGGAAACTTTACGTTTTCTCGGGGTATGAATCTCAATTTTAAGCTTATAACAAGTGCCTTTTACTTTGGAATAAATATTATCAAATATAGATGGTTCGTTCTTTAATTCTTTTAAAGAAAGCGCCAAGTTTGAAACTTCTTTATTGTTCAATTTTTTCATGTCATTTTTTCGTTGTATTACTAACTACCATTCTACCACAATTTTACAATTATTTCCCATTCTTTAACTCTTCCTACTCAAATTTTAACCCCACCTCATTAGAAATACAGAAAGTTGTAACATAGCAAACAAGAAGACGGCCTCTTGGCTGTTTTCTATCGCTGAGAATAGACGCTCTCTCTTCCCTGTTGACTATCGTTAGTAACAGAGGATACTTTTTACTGTTGACTGCCGCTAACAACAGACATTCTCTCTCTTTCTCACCCGCTTTTCTTCTTCTTCTTTGTTAACCATTTTCCATCCACTCCTGAATGTAGGTCTCTCTTCTCTATCTTGCGCCAATTTAATCCACTGTTTGCCTGCCACTGTTCTTATGTCATCTACCCATCTTTTTTGAGGTCTTCCCATGCTTCTTGTTGTCGTCCTTGGTCTCCATTCTAGAATTCTCCGTGTCCACCTGTTGTCATTATATCGGGCTCCGTGACCTGCCCAGTGCCATTTCATTTTTGCAATTTCTTCCACAATATCCCTAATCTTTGTTCTACGTCTTATCTCGGTGTTTCTAATCTTGTCTCTTAGTGATATTCCAAGCATGATTCGTTCCATTGTTTTTTGCGTTGTTTCTAATTTTTTAGCAGATTTTTTGGTAAGGGCTACTGTCTCCAAGCCGTAAGTACAAACTGGTAGTATGCACGTGTTATACACCTTTTTCTTTAAGTTTTGAAGGAATGGAGGTGTTTTTCAAGATATATGCTAATTGGCCGAAAGCGCCCCATGTCAGTTGTGTTCTTCTCTTAATTTCAGCATCCTGATTTGGTTTTCCTAGTTTGATAACATGACCTAAATATACATACTGTTCAACATTTTCTATGGTATGATTTTGTATTGTTATATTTGTCTGGTCTCGGCTCAGTATTTTTGTTTTGCTGTAGTTCATTTTTAAGCCTACCGCTCCTGAAACTGCATTTAATTGTTGTAACATATCATTTAGTTCTTGGATATTATCGGGTAGCGGGTAGGGACTCCTCTGGATAGTCCTATCAGGGAAATGAATCAATCCCTGCCCTTTGCAGATTTCAGGGGTTTCCTGACCCGGGAAACTAGTACCTGCTTAGGATCCCTTATCCAGGGTCACGGATGAAGTCCACAACGGCAGACACGGTGGAGAAGAATACCTTCGGTACGGTGTGGATGGCGGAAGTGGCAATTCCCTGATTTTAGGGATTGTATAGAATCACTCGCCAACGCGCTCGGCAAGCGTGGCGTTTTAAATATGCTAAATCCTCTCAAGTTGAAAATGTCGAGTATCAATACAAAATTACCCCAGGTGAGTAGAGTTAAACACTCAGAATCTTACACTGAACAATCGGTCAGCCTCGTAGATTATGGGGGAGGCAAATATTCGACTGAATCAAATAAGAAAAAAACCCGCTTTTAGTTACTCGAAAAATACCGCAAATATTGTTTTAAATCGTGTACAGACGCAAATGTGCTCTATCTCGTGATCTCAGTATTAGTACTGCGAGATACTTGTTTAGAAACCGGTACCCGGACAGATTCCCCGTATGAAGAACCACCGCGAGAGAAAGCCTATAAATACCGCGAGTGTGTGTGCACCAGTAGTATTAGTAAGACTTTATATAAACTTAATTTGCTATAATCTGTATTATGTCCAGTGATTAAAGTAATTTTCTAATTTTGACAACCATTTTCAGAATTGGGTGCATTATTTCTCAACACATAATAAAACCAAATAATTTTATTTGATGTAGTATCCCTATACCGTTATCTCTAGCTTTTGCATCAGTTGCATCATCAGCTGTCTCTTCAATGGCTTCTATAATAATTGGTTCAGGCTAATTTTTGACCAGAACAACTGTCAGCACGACATGCCCAACGTGTTTCAGATTAAAATTTCAATGTTTTTAACTTATTATTCACAACCTTAACAATTTCTTCAACAACAGCGTGCCTTTTGGAATGTCTTCAATATAAAAATAAACCAATTGTGTTACAACAAAAAATCGAAAATTATTGGATTTTTTTTTATTTTCAATATGATTAACGCAAGCGGCTACCAATGCTAAGGTAAGGCAATAAGCCTTGCAATGAATATATAAAATTTTAATATTTTTCTCTTTACATCTCTTTTACACCAGTAAAGTTTCCTGACAGCGCTGAATCTCCGTCAAAGCATACAGCTTAACGTCCTCCCAGAAACATTCATATCAATCAAATTAGAATTTATTATTTCAAAAATGGTTTCTTCGTCAGTTAAATTTAAAAGTTTTAATATTACTAGGTTTTCAACTAAAAACGTAGTATCTTTAGGGACGTATTTAAAATCAATAACAATGCTCGTGACATCAGAGGTCTCGTCTGAAATTACAAAAAGAGGCTGCTCTTTCACTTTATTCTAAATATCTCTTACAATTTTAAGAGAACGTAGAATATCATTTTGAATGTTGTTGCCAAGATAAGTGCAGTTTTCTGCAGCAGATTCCAAGTACCTATACCTTAAATGTAAGGTAATATTTTTTTAGGAAATTGTACAATTTCAAAAAACCATCCTTTTTTGTTGCTTTCTTCCGTTTCATCATGACGACAGGTATGTTTTCCACATTTTATCAGAACTATAATTATATCAATTAGTTTCTTCATATAATCTAATTTTTTTGTCGCTACTTATCTCTGGCTTTCAGTTCAGCCTCTTTTTTCTTTTGAATATAAAGATTAACGGACTTATTCACGTTATAACCTAAAGTTTCTATTTTAAATTCATGTCAACTTGTATTTTGTATTTTGATGCATTTTAAAATAGTTCTATAGCTTTATTCTATGACGAAAATGTACTAGAAATAAAAGCAGTCTTTATCAATCGTAAAAACTGGTGTTTTGTATAAAACTTAGAGGTCGCTGGTTAAATGAATTCAGAAATAATAATGGAGAAAAATGCGATATTTTGACTATAAATAAAAGTAGCGAAAATGACAAATATTTAATCGTAAATAAATTACAAGAATTAACTAGCTTTAACTCATTACTGTTAACTGTACAAAGAACATAGACTTACCCTTTGGTATACTCGTATATTCAATCGTAGCCAGTGGAGTAGATTGGTAGCGTTGACCGTCGCAACGCCATCCGAGGCGCAAAAAGAAAGGACGTCCCGTGCTTACTGTACGCTGTCTCGGTAAGAAGTGTTTCTTGAGATGATCAGAAAGAACCCTCTGACCTCTAGGTGGTTTATGGGACAAGTGCATCCCATAAATCAACCCTATTGCAGGGCGCTTCTGAATAGCCACAATCCAAATCAATGGTCACAGTAATATGATACTTTACACGTTTTGTGTGTATTGGCGACAGACACAAAAATAACAAAAGAGAAAAGTCAAATTCTCTGAACTTAAAACAGAATAAATAAGCTAGCCAGTTTAACAATGCGATTTTACTGAATAACAGGAAACAATATATTTTAAAGCAAAGTCGATATAATATACGATTAAACTAGATCATATTATGGTAAAGTAAAAGAAAGTAAAAAATGTAAAAATATGAAAATAAATACTACATACTTTCCCAAACAACTGGTAACACTAGACTTTTAATCAGTCTCATTTTGTTTACAGTTTGTGTGATTTTTATGTTTTATTCAAATTGTTGGTAATTTTGCTTAGAGCTTTTTGCAACTGGTGATCGGTGCTTTATTTCTTCAATACAACCAATATTGTTAGTGATTAAATGCACATATACAAAAAATGATCTACAACTGCGATATTGTTTATTATTCTTAAATGATTTTGATTTTCTCCTATATGATAATATAGGTAAAGGATTAATTTACCTCATTTTTTCATTTAGTTTATCATGTAGTTTTAATCATTTATTTTGTCAATAGTAGTAATAAAATTTATAAAAGCTATTGAAGTGTTTCTATTATCTATTTTACGGTGAACCCCCTATGAAGTACCAAATTTACTTATCAATATACAGTGCATGTCTAAGAGGGAGTTAGCTCCAGTCTCGTGTAAGTAATATTACAGTAGATATTGCCAGCAAAACTGCTTTATTTTATAAAATCGGCTCTGAAATATTTGCAGATATTCGACTGTATCGCACTCGTCATTGTCAACGCTTTGAGCTGTCGTGGTTAACTAGAACGCTGGAGCTCAAAGGATGAGTAAATAAGAAAGATGTCACGTCAAAAATTAATAAATGTACTAGATTAAAAAGTATTTCTTAAGCAGCAATACATGTCACTCTCGTGTAAATAATAATAGTTATATACGAGATATTCTCAATAAGAGGCACAATATAAACGTATACATTTTTGAAAATTAGAAGAACACCATATTTAATTTTATTGACATGCACTATATGACTATACGACTTAACATGCACTTAAGAAATTTTTTACTGTTTAAATATTGGATAAAAGTTTAATAATTTTTTCATGGGAATAACAAAAAAAAACATATTTTCTTTTGGTACATGAATTACAGGAGCATTAATTTAAAATTTATTTTTTCAGACTGGATTGGAAGGTTGGACTAACTTGTTTATTGATCTACATGGGATTCATAGTGCTGGCATGTCTGGTGGAACTGAACGTCTTCTTCGTGGTCAATGTTCCCACCTGCGATCAGTGATATTTAATATTTATTTTTATTTTTAATGTTATGTATATTTTATTAATAATATTACTGCTGTTTTTTTTAATAAAACTATTAAATTTGTATAGTTTTTGTCAATCCTTATGTAACGTGTAATCCATGTTATTTTGCTTCTTGCTCTAGCTTATCTCTGAAAGAAAATTGTATCTTATAAGACACAATAATGAATAATAAAATATTTTAGAATATTTTGTTATGTATAGTGGAACATTTTAAAACAAATTTTCTATAACTCTAGAGGTGGCGTCTTATAAAAATATTTAATTTACGATTAAATATAATAAGGAAAATTTATTGCGATGAAAAATATCCTATCATATAAGTTGTTCCAAGCAATATGTGTACTTTCACAAAATAAACTTCATAATTCCATTGTAATCGGTTCAAATCCTATTTATTGAAGTTATACTTCTATACGCGCGCTCCACGTTGGAAATTTGTATGGGAGTGAATCTGTAAAATCATTACATATGTAAGATAATGAGTAAGAGAGAGACAGAAGATATATTTTCTCTCTTTCTCTCTCGAATATAAAAATTTTCCTTTTGTATATATAATTTAATATTATATATATATTATATAAAGATATTGTTGTGATCTGCTTTATGATGTTTTATTATTAATTAACAATAATTTAATTAATCCAATTATTTAATTAATTAATTCACTAATTTATGCAGAGTCATACAAATCAATTACTATTAAAAATTCTCAGGGTGCCTTTTTAATTTTACTTTAATCAGTTTACTTTATATATCTCTTTTAGTGGGTTCAGTATCTCCCAGTTGCTCATAATCGGGATAGAACAGGAAACGGAACTAACATTAAAACAACATAAATATGCACACAAATTATTATTTATTTTCAATAAGCAATACGATGAATATTAATAAATAGCTTTTGTGGGCAATTATCTTTCCCAACAAACTCCTATACTCTTAATTTTATTTTAATTACAAACTATCTATTGATCTGTTTTATAATAATATCTACTAAAAAAAAATGACCATATAAAAATATAATTTATTCACAAAAAAAATAACTCTTTGAAACTTAGAATCTTAGTTCGTATGCTTATATTTGATTTTATCTTTAGAATATCTTAAAATTTTCTTTCATTCAAATTATTTGACTGACCTTTATTTTTTTTTACACCAATGATGTCTCCTCTCGATCAAACCACAGTTCCTTCCTTGATTGATTATGTCCGGCTACCATCAAATCTTTCCCGTTCTCAGCATCGATCCAAACCGCATACCAGCAAACTACTCCTCCGAAAACACAAGCCCAAGCCTCTTTTGACAGGTACTCTTTATTCACAAATTCTCCTTTCTTTCTCAAATATATGTCGTGGACTATGCAGACTCAAAAGAGGTATTAATCTTCCCGATTTTGATCTGCTCTCAGCTTCCACCTTTTTCACTAACAAACGAAAACACTGGTACTCAGATTTACTACACGAAAACACGTCTTCTCTTCTGGTCTGCCGCTAACATAATAATCTTTTCAATCTTCCCAGACAACCTTCTCAACTCTCTCATTCCCCATCATTCCTTTTTAACCAATCATAAGCATTCATCTTTCCCACTAATTTTCGATTTAGAAAATTTTCAACATAATATTTAAAACAAATAAACTACTTTCACTCAAATTACTTTTCAGAAACCATTAACAATTTTGCCTTTTTCAACAGAAATAAGTTTCCAAATTCTTGTTATCTCATATCTAAATCTAATTCTTATTTACTTTCGAAAACGCCCACCGCAAAATACAATTACAAGTTTATTCTTAAATCTATAATGATACGGGTTCCATTGTCCTTTCACTATTTACTCAGTCTTTCAGGGAAAAACTCGTCCGGGTACCGTCACGGAACAATGTCTTCTCTTATTCTAACTATTACAAATAAGTACAGGGTTGTATTTTAACTTATATGCCCTCGGTATATTAAAATAATAAAAAAACTCATTATTCTATTTCTGATCGATAAACTGATCCATAACAATATATATACATATAATATATATATATATATATATATATATATATATATATATATATATATATAATATATATATATATATATATATATATATATATATATATATAATAAAATATTTATTAATATGATTATTTATGTGATATGTTTTGTATTATTTATTAAATGTTCATAATTATATTAGTCTTTTGTATTTCAAAATAATAATCTCAATAAATCACTGTGTGACCCAGAAGTGTCAATTTTGAAATAGGTTTGTGTCATATCCTCGGTAGTATAGTAGTCAGTATCCCCGCTTGTCACGCGGGAGACCGTAAAAAGTTATGTATATTATTGTCATTTTTAAATACTTATGAATATTGCATCTTAATTTGTATTGTATTATTATATTGAATTATGTTGCACTGTATTGTAGTGTATTTCTTTAAGTATATTATTGTTATTTTTTAATACTTATGAATATTGCATTTTAATTTGTATTGTATTATTATATTAATAACAAAATAAACAATGAATTTTACTGCAGAGTATGTGTAAAAAAATTTTTGCATTCAACTCCTTTCATACATATATGAAAATAAAAATATACATTTTCATCAAAATATTGATTCAATCCTTCATTTACTATACTCCTATTACAGGTCAAAAGTTGTTTATTAATGTTAGTAAGTTGTTATTAATTCTGTTTCTCTTTCTGCTATGTCTTACCTATAGCATTACATATGTAATGATTGTGCAGATTGACTCCCAAATAAATTTGTAACGGCGAATGCGTGTATAGAAGTGTAACTTCCACCGGCAGTCCCACTGGACTGCCACACCCGTTTTTTTATTATTGGTAGTCAAATATTTTCGCCAAATAGGTGAAACTACTATTAATTTCAATGGTTCAAAAGTTCTCAGGGCTAATCCTGCTTTAATTTAAATTTATTTTACATTCAGAATAATACAAATAGCAACTGGAAACAAAAGACAAAATATATATACAAAAAATCAAATTTATTTAAACTATCAATCACTCAAATCAAAAATATATAAGTTCAAAAATACAAAAGTTTTTATGTAGCTTTGCTAATGCAACAATTAAAATTTTATATAATTTATTTACTCTTTATCTGATCAGATATTGCAATAAACCCCTATTATGAAAATATTTATATGTACTATGATAACAGTAATAACAGTTGAGATTGTTTTTATATAATTTATATCAAATTATAGCAATGATTATCTACCTCTATGATTGACTAAGCTTATATGAAAATCTCTTTTTACATCTGAATCAAAATATTCAAAACTCCCTTTCTTCAAAATCAAATGACTTACAAATTATCCCCAATGATGCTCTGCTTTCAAATTTGGTATGATGCACTGGTCTCAATACTCTTACTCACAACAGAAAAAACTTTTTATCATTACAACAAAATTTTTAATTTAAATACCGTATTTTTTCTTGGTTACTTCCTTTCTTACTGCCATCAACTGTCTACCTCAAATTTTGCTATTCCACACCAGTAAAACAAACTTTCCTGAACATCCTTATTTCCAAGTGAAATTAAACAACCATTTTAGAAACAAATTTAATTTCTTTGTTAATCTTATCTAAATAATCGATTATCATACTCTCCGTTCAAAATTCAAAGTATTGTATCGTACATCAATTTCTTCGATTTAACCACCCAATAAGTCCCGTACACACTTAATGTATATGTTAAGAGCAATGTCCGAAACTGGACAATCCTAGCACTGTACAGAAAATCTTGTCCACTTCTAGCATTGTACCCCTTTATTGTACAATCTCCGACATATGTATAATCGGCGGACTTTGTATAAAAGAATTGCTGTACAATGTTCGAATTTCAATAAGTAGCCATGCGTCAAAGTTTGAGATAATATATCAGATATCGATTCATATCGATTTTTACGATTATTCCCCATTTGTTATTAACGACAAACAAACATCAATTGAGGTAATAAATCTATAATTAATCAGCGTTTTTGACTTTTGGATTCGTAGAATTAAATTATTGTAAATTATCATAAATATCTCTTGAAAATCTAAGATGTTTTACAAACATCTTCCCTATATTATAGTGATGTATCTATCTCTTAAAGCTTTGAAATGTTTCACTAACAATATTTCTATTGTAGTTCTTCTTTAATTCGATTTTTCAATTTTTGATTTGGTGTGTCGCTTGTCAATAATAATCGATTCGAACCGATGAGCGTTTCGATAAATATTTTGATTATTTCGGATATTGTACAGTTTGGGGGTACAATGCTAGAAGTGGACAATAATTTGTGTACAATGTTACGATTGGCCAATTTCGGGCTTTGCTCGTAACATATACACAAAATAAAACGCATTTCACTCTACTAAGCGTCCTTCAAAATTTATATGAATGATTAAATACTTTTCTTTACAGCAATAATATTAACTGATTTCAAACTATACTAAACAATTTCGTTTTTTTTTCTAAATGTCAAACTGTCTTGTTCATTTAAATCATTTGTAATAATATATATATATATATATATATATATATATATATATATATATATATATATATATATATATATATATATATATAAATAAGTTCAAATTATCGGGTATAGTGGTCTATAATAAAAATCTTTCTTTTTTCTAAATTACTCAATATTTCGCTATTTATTTAAAAGCTTCCTCAGAAGTAAACTAAAAACAATTTGAACATTACAAAAAACGGCGTACAAATACATTTTAAAACACTTACAGAATTTAAAAGATTTCGCAAATAAAAACTGACATTGAAGTATTTGAAATATTGAATGTCAAGATTAAATTGTCTTAAGCACGTTCGTTACAGCTATACGATAAAAAATTAAAATTATTTCAAATGTAAAAATAAAAATAACAATAAAAGAAAAATTAGAAGAATAGTTAAACCTTAATAATTCATCAAATAAATATTATTCTTCTAACTTTTCTTTTATTGTTATTTTTATTTTTACATTTGAAATAATTTTAATTTTTTATCGTATAGCTGTAACGAACGTGCTTAAGACAATTTAATCTTGACATTCAATATTTCAAATACTTCAATATCAGTTTTTATTTGCGAAATCTTTTAATTTCTGTAAGTGTTTTAAAATGTATTTGTACGTAGTTTTTTGTAATGTTCAAATTGTTTTTAGTTTACTCCTGAGAAAGCTTTTAAATAAATAGCGAAATATTGAGTAATTTAGAAAAAAGAAAGATTTTTATTATAGACCACTATACCCGATAATTTGAACTTATTTATAAATTATTTTTTGGTCGAAATAATCACTTCTAATATATATATATATATATATATATATATATATATATATATATATATATATATATATATATATATATATATATATATAAATAGTAAACTCTTAAATATTGGGGAAATCTGCAAGAAATACTCTAATGTGTATCAATTGTTTCGCCGAACGTTTTCGCCAAAGAGAATTAATTTGGCTTCTTCAGGGCTGAAAGAGAATAAATTATAATAAACTTAATGTAGCTTGTAGATCAGCCCTAACAATTAATAATCTTTATTCTAAGATAAAAGATAAGACTCCCATAGATAGGCTTAGTAATATTGTCTACAACATTCCATGTCTCTCTTGCAACAATTCCTACATCGGTCAAACATCTCAATTATTGAAATCACGTATTACACTACACAAAAGTGATTCTCGACTTCACCCTGACCGTTGTGCATTAGCCAAACATGTCCATTCCACTGGTCATCTCATGGACTATACCAACACCACAATTCTCCACCGTGAGAACAATAAATCTAAAAGAGAGTTCATTGAAATGTCTTATATTTTTCTTAACGATTTCTCCATTAATGTTAAGAGTGACATCAAGAATCTAAGCGATATATACCACCTGTTACTTAAATCAGATACCAAGAACAATACTATATCACAGATTACTAACTTGACTGATATATCCATTAACAACTAACATACCTTTATAATTAATTTTCATTAACAAAAAATATATAACATTCCCTTGCTTTTCTTAGATACGTCTCAATAAGATTCAATAATACATGAACAATATAATATAATTAAATAAAGAAAATCAAAATAATATTTCCCTTTACTGGGATTTAAATTCATTCGTTTTTTACCAATGAACCTTAACGACATTAAGATTCATACCAACGATAATGAAGTTGTCAGCGCTTGCGTTCTGGCTTAAACAGAACCTCACTTTTAACTATCTAAAAATCAAAAATTTAGTTATTGCCGACATTTCAAAGAATTACCTCCTTTTAAATGTAGTTGCATTGGGTTTTTCGATTAACCTTGGGTAAGCCTTTACGTGTCAAGTTCGAAGCTACCATACATTTCAATTCTTATAAAAAAACTTTTTTTGCACATAGTAACAAAAAAACACCACTATGTTACTAGCAAAGTTTTTTAATATTCTAACTCTACAATTCTAAGTTACGGTAAGATCAATAATGTTTTAATAGATAATATATGGTAGCTAATTATAATTTATTCTCTTTCAGCCCTGAAGAAGCCAAATTAATTCTCTTTGGCGAAAACGTTCGGCGAAACAATTGATACACATTAGAGTATTTCTTGCAGATTTCCCCAATATTTAAGAGTTTACTATATATATATATATATATATATATATATATATATATATATATATATATATATATATATATATATATATATATATATATATATATATTCAATAATGTTTTGTATTTAGAGAACGATTTCCGAAGTGAAAAGTGAATGGTCAATAAACTATTTTAAACTTAAATTATTGCCCTAGAAAAGGCAGTTCGAGACACACGAATTAGAGACGGAGGTACTATTTACAAAAAATTGATATACACATTAGCCTACTACGCTGATGAAATTGACCTATAGAGCATAGCAAGGGAGATGTTAAGCAATATTTTCTAGCTTTGGAAACGGCGGCGAAATAGGTTGGTCTAGTCATCAACGAAAACAAGGATCCTACAGCAAATGAGGAAAGAGAAAAAGTCTTTGGAAATCAAAATAAGCCTAATAAACCAAACAAATGGAACATATTATGGTTTCCAAAAACAATTTCACTCAAGAAACATTTAAAGAACTGAAATTATTATATACAAAACACAGAAGAGTAAAAGACTTTTGGGAGTATTCGAACGTAAAATACTACTCAAAATATTTGGAGCTATAAACGATCAAGGGCAGTGGAGAAAAAATATAAATTCGAATTATACCAACTCTTTAATAAACCGCGCGTCGCAACGTTCATTAAAATAAAGCAACTTAGGTAGGCTTGAATATTACGAATACCAAACACGATGGCTAAATAGCTAACCACAAGAACACCTGTAGGAAGAAGCATTGGCCGACCGCGAATTAGGTGGTTAAATAGAGTTGTAATCAACTTAGGGGTATTAAAAATCAGAAGTTGGCAATAGGTCGCCAGAAACCAAAGAGAATGACGACGATTTTTAGAGCACGTCAGGATCCACAAAGGATTGTCGAGCCAAAGATCATGATGCGGATTATGAAGCCACACCCTGAGGAAACTGACGAGCCACGATGGAAACATCGCCGACCAAAAATACAACTGATATGATTACAGGTAAAAAAAACTCCAGGATAGAAAGGTACATGTAAAAAGAGATTTCAATATAATTTACTTTTCCTTTGGTTATAAAAACACCAAAATATCGACTTTTACTTGAAAAAAAAAATGAAGACCAATAATACCAAAAATTATTGGCCCCTATACAGCCCCTGGACGGAGAAAGACTAAATACACTGAGTGCATAAAAATGGAGGACTGACTATCTAAGGCTACCTCGTCGAACAAAATAATTAAATAGAACTTTTAAATTAAATGATTATAATATACTGATGCGAGAAACTTAGTACTATTTTCAAAATTATAAATATAAATATATAAATTTCGATTTTTTTGGATATTTATACATTGTCACAACAATGCGCCAAAAAGATCAAGATAGTACCTACATACTTTTCATTAATGACAATTTATATAAACTTTTTTTATAAATAATTAAACCTATGCTCAGGTTCCAAGTAATTACAGATTAAGTATGGATAATATAACAGCAAATAACGGTTTAAACAAATAGTCTTGTAGTCTTCTAAAAGTTTCTATGGAGTTGAATAATTGAATCCATACTATTAAATAATAATTGTTTAGGTATTCAACTTAACTGACGTAACTTCTGCTAAAAAATTATAAACATATAAATTGAGATCACATGTAAAATTCATCTTTATTTGCTGCAGTATAATCCATTTGTCCCTAGATTGGATATATCACATGTAAACAGTCTAAGTGTTCTTTGATAATGTTAATATTATCTTATCATTTGTTAAGTATTGTTCTTTATGAGACATAAATTACCTGTCAATAATCTTATAAACTTCACAGCATTCTCGTTATTTATAACATAATAAATATATCCTAGAAGAAAAACATGCATAGACTTTTAGAAGTGATTTTATATGATTTTTTTCAGTAATAGGGTAATACTCCAGTCGTCAGTCAATTGCCAGTCAAAACTGCCAGACAAAACTGCCACTGAACCTATAAGAAGCAAACGAACAAGCTGAATTTTGCGAGGTATTTCAATTTTAAGATTCCAAAAAATATAATATTAAATAAGTTTACCACTATTACCCCTCGGCTTCCCCCTAAAACTCCTTTTTGTGAGGCGGTAAAACGAAAAAAATTATTCTTCGAAGAATATGTACGCCGTACAATATAATGTTTTAAATAAAAAAATTAGCAGAGATAACTATAAATAAAAATGTTTATTCGAACTTTTTGTGTATACTAAACTGTTCTCTGGGAAACAACACTTGCGAAGCGAAATGAAATTTTGAATGTCATTTACGCGACCGAAATCAATTTTAAATAAAACTTTTATCCACTTGATAGTAAAAATTCAATATCTTTTGACCAGAGTGTCCCATCGACAAAAATTACTTGGATCACCTGTCAACGTTCGGTAGAATTTCTTTATGTTTTTCACTATTTTCTGAAAAAAATCCTTTTTATATTTTAGACAAGCTAAAAATCAAAATTACCCTTATATATGTTTTATCTCACTCTTCCAAATGCTTCCAGAACCAAGTAGAATTCTCCTGGCGGCGTTGAAACACCTGTAACTCAAATCGTCGCCTAGCATGTTCGATCAGAAGCATAGCAAGGACATGGCTTAAGAATATGTTTTCTATTTGATAAGGATTTTTTTTTTTATTTTCAATCAGTCTGAACTGAGAGCAGAACAATATTCATATATATATATATATATATATATATATATATATATATATATATATATATATATATACTCAGGGATCCTACAGTATTCAGTGCCTTCCCTCGCTTAACCGTTTCCATCTCTCTCTGTTGTCCCATTCTCCATCATTTAGGCCTCTCTTACTCATGGCGTCGTCTACTTCGTTCCTCCAGGATTTGAGGGTCGTCCTCTTTTCCTCAATATTCAACACTTCATTATTAAGTAGAAAATTTACTAACTTATTCCATCAGCTATGTTTTTTTATCGAAGCCATCTATTGTAAACCGGCATTAAAATAAATTCAAACAAAACCAAAATTTTAGGTTTTAGTTGTAATCCACATCCAGATGCGGAGCTTCAATTAAATGGAATCCAAGTTGAAAAAGTTCACAAAATTACGTATTTGGAAACTGTCATAATGGACTAGCTAGATCTAGATATAGAAATAAAATAGAAAAAAAAAATAAAGAATAGCAATTACTAAAACTACTTTTATGAAAATAAAGACATTTCTTCATGCAATAATCATCTCAGTTTAGAACTAAGACAAAGAATGGTTAAAATGCTATATTTGGTCTGTACTCTTATATGAAGCAGAAGTGTGGACACTAAAAGTATTAAGTATGAACAGAATTCAGCATTGGAAATATGGATTCATAGACGGATGATAAAGATACCTTGGGCAGCAAGAAAAACTAATGACGAAGTACAAAGGAGGGTCAACAAAGATATGTATATAATTGCTAAAGACTGTTAAACACCGGAAAATGTCTTATTTGGGAAAAATCGATATAGAATATTACAACTGATTAATAAACGTAAAATAGAAGGGTGTAAAGATGTAGGAAGAAACCAGGTTTCTTGGTTAAAAAAAAATTCGTGAATGGACTGAGATATCTCAAATACGGGACAATTATCCCATGTGGCAGAAGATCGAGAAGCTTTCGCAATGGTGATTACTAACATCAGATAACTCTGATATGGCACGTGAAGAAGAATCAGGATGGTGACTGCGTGCCAAGGCTATGAATATTTTTGTAACATTGCTATATGACCTGCTATACTTCTTCCTTGCTTTTTTAGCAACTTTTTGTTGCAGGATATAATGTTATTGTCTCGAGGACTTTCCTTGCCCTCGGATTTTGGCAGTGTCCAAGATAGTCCAAAAGACTCAAAAAATGAGTGAGTTTTCTGAATCCATAAATAAAAATAAAAAACAAACGAGAATATGATAAAAATGGAGAGGCAACGGGAATATAAGCGACCATGGTCGCGAACTCTGTATCTGTCTCAAGTTATTTCCTAATCCTACTCTTACAGGCAAACTTTCAGTACAATAAGGTAGCTTTCGCAGGATTTACTGTTGTTAAGAGAGGATTTGATATCGCCTTATACAAGAGGTTTGAGTATATGAGGGTCAAATTTATTGCTCGTGGAGCTTTAAAGTAATGACTAATCTCTTTTTTAGCAGAAGAAGTTTACTGTAAAGGTTATCCCAGTTTTGTTTACATTTTTCATTATTATTTTAAATAAAATCAAATGTTTGAGAAGTCATTCCGTTATACTTAATAAAATGTCCAGAATCTTTCCCATCGCATTAAACAAATGGTTATAGTTTAGTAGGTTACCAAAGAATTCAGTCCAATAAAATTTTAGATTATCTGAAAGACGTGAGTAAACGTAAAAGTCTGCACTTCCCATTTAGTAGACAATGTATTATAATTAAGCTCCGAAATTCGGCATCGATCGAACTGGCTATAGAAATGAAGAGTATCACTTTCACGTTGTATGTACCCTTAATTACGTATGGTACATTCTTAGGCAATTGATGAAGATATGGCTATTTATTATTTTTTTATTAGTAGTAGAGAGAAGATATTGAATGAGGCGGCTTAATAACTTTGAGTTTTCAATAACTTCATTGTCTCTGTATGATAATCAAGAGTATAAATTAAAGTATGTGTTTTTTATTTAGGAAAATTATCTATTTGCTGAAGGAGAAATGTATAATTTTCTTCATAAACTTAATATGTAACTGTGCTTTGGATGAGTAGCTACAATTCTCAGTAGAGTCATTGTCGATAACAATGTTAAGCCTAAATTTTATCCTATCAAATCTTCATTGAAAATTGTGGGGCTTACATGAGAAACTAGCAATCTTTTTAAGGGGGTAATTAATTGCCGATCAACTAGACGCGTGCTGTTAATTATGATCACTACATTATTATTAAGAAGATCGTAGACAAACTTCTTATCTCCTAAATATAGGTAAACTCAATTGTTAGATATACGTGAACGTAAGTAAAAACTGTGGATTAATATATTTGGTAATGGAGTGGAGTTTTGATCTAACGCTGCTGAGTACGTTTTCAAATGAGCTATCGCGTGACCTTGGTTTGTATTTAAAAAAATCGTCGATTACGTCATTACGCCAACACTGATGACGTAATGTTCAACACATATATATCTTCTTCTTCAAGTGCCATCTCCGCGGCGGAGGTCGGCAATCATCATAGCTATTCGGACTTTTGAGACGGCTGCTCTGAAAAGTTCATTTGATGTACATCCGTACCACTCTCTCAGGTTGCGCAGCCATGACATTCTACGCCTCCCTATGCTTCTCTTTTCTTGGATCTTTCCCTGCATAATCAGTTGGAGCAAGGTGAATTTCTCTCCACGTGTAATATGTCCGAGATATTCTAATTTTCTTGTTTTTATTGTATTTAAAATTTCCATTTCTTTGTTCATATGTCACAGAACCTCTTTGTTTGTGACGTGTTCTGTCCATGATATTTTCAGAATTCTTCTGTACACCCACAGCTCGAATGATCGTTTTTTTATTGATGTCGCATTCAAGGTCTAAGATTTCATTCCATAAAATAAAGTCGAAAAAACATAGCACCTCGCCAACCTAATTCTTAGTTCCAGTTTTAAATCCCTGGTACATAGCACTCTTCTCATTTTGTTGATATTTGCTCTAGCCTTTTCCATTCTTATTTTTATTTATATCATCATATATATTAACATATATATCAGTTGATGGTAATTCAAAAATTAAAATTGACGTATTTTAACATTTTTTTTAAACTCGTCTGTTTCTCAAATAATGAATTTATTTCATACATTTGCATCATACTGTATACATTAGATTAACCACGTACTGAACGGCTCTCCGATGTAGTTATATCGGAAAATGTAAAGAAAGTGTATGAAATTTATTTTTGCTGATTGTAAAGTGATGTGCGTAATTAAATAAAAATTAGTAAAGAACACACTAGTCATACTTTGAACGAACTTTTAAAAATGAAAAAATGACTGCCGATGGGTGCTGCGTTTGCTAACCATTGACCTAAAACATGATCGTGTGGCCATTTCGCAGCAGTGCTTGGACTTTATGAAGTGCAATCCGTCAGACTTTGGGCAAATATTGGTAAACGTTGATGAAATCTGGCCACACTACTATATATCAGATAACATAATGAACGTACGGCACTGAAAGGAAGCCGGCAAAAATGATACGGAAAGATTGCGGATACTGTATTTTGAAATTGCAACGGCAATATTTTTATTGACTTTCTGGATAAAGGTAAAACTATCAATATCCAATATTATTAAACAAAGTAAACTAGAAACTCAGCAAGGAACGCCACCATATACAGAAGAAAAAATATTGTTTCTCTAAGACAGGTTGCAATCCAGCGGCTGACAAGAGCCTTATAATATTGGCAACAATTTATAAGTTGGCTTCGACTTGCTTTATCATCCGACTTATTTTCTCGGTGTGTTCCCTTTGATTATAACCGCATATGTAGAAAAAAATTGTTTCTCCAAGACCGGCTCCATTCCACTTTTACAAGAGCCTTACAATAATATCAACAAATTATAAGTTGGACGTTGACTTACTTTGTCATCCGTTGGTAAATACAAAATTCAGCTCTAACTTATTAATAATTAACAAAACAGACGCCTATAGAGGGCCGAACAGAACTTCCAGAATCGTATTATACGGATGACATAAAGAAGTTCGCATGAATCGCTGTATTCAGCCAAAAATAAGACTTTATCAAATAAAATAAAGGAGTTTTTTGAAAAAATATGTTTCCATCTTGTAGATATGACATTCTGATACAGACGCATGCATCATGTACACCTAAATCAAGCGCCACTACTTTGTAAGGTGTTTGTTCTTTTCGAGACTCACTTTGAACTAAGGTAATCTTCTGTTTTCTTAACTACTAAACTAGTTAGGTCAGTAATGTAAAATATTTTCGAGTTTAAAATTTGCACATGCTGTGGATGGACATACGTTGGCAATGTGTACGATCTACTAAAGTTAGATAAAATAAGAACAACAAAGTATTAAAAAAAAAACTTCGGTACGTTAGTTAGAACTCAGGAGGTTACCAATAACACATGGTATAAACAAATTATGATGATAGCATAACATTCACTTATTATTTTAAATGTAAGATAATTACCTGTAATTTGTTTAAGCAGTATTTTATCTTTTCAAAAAATCTAAATCTAGTAAACAGTTATGAAATATAAGCAAGTACAACAATAAATGTTTTAAAATTACTTAAGTATTTTTTTTGTTTCCAATTAGACGTCTTTAAATCTGTAAATTGTTGTTTCTGATCTTTAAATGACAAAGCTGTCTGGAAAGATCAAAAGATGCGATGTGATATTAACCTAATTAAAGAAATTCTGTTTTTCCGTAAACAAGTATTAGCATTTTATGATCTCCAATAATGTGGTGTAAAAATTTGTAATTGTTATCATGAGACGGTTTATTTCGGTTATGATAATAATAAGGTGTTTTACAAAGGATTGTAAAATACAATTTAGAAAAACCCAAAAAGGAAAGTCAAAACAAATATTTCTAGGTATTAATCGAGAAAATTGTATAATTTTATAAAAGCAAAACATGTAGAATATATTACAGACTAAAAATAAAGACTGAAAAGTTTAAGAAGTTAACAATTTTAAGACCAATTCCGACCAAAATCCTGTTGTAAAAAGGCGCGCAAGATAAAAACTAATAAAGAAACAAACCTTAAAACAAACTAGACATCCAATTATTGAAAAAGGATACAGTACAATCATCATCATCATCAATTAGCCTATATTTGTCCACTGCTGAACGTATGCTTCCCGTACGTAAATTACAGAAAAGGTCATCGAGTACAATAAACCAGCATATCTATGTTTTATAGACCTAACAGAGGCTTTCGATCGCATCCAAGTCGAAGACGTCTTAGACCTACTGTATAAACGAAACATACCAATCAATATTATACAAACCATCGAAAACATCTACTTCCATAATCGAATACATAATCATCATCAATTAGCCTATATTGGTCCACTGCTGAACGTAAGCCTCCCGTAAAATTTTCCACCTATTTCTATCTTGAGCTTCAACTTCATGGGTATTTTTTTAACTGCATCTGTGACTCCTGTTCTTCTTCTTATTTCTAGGTTTGGTACTTTACTCTGATAGTAATACCTAATATTGATCTTTCCATAGCGCGTTGTGTAACTCATATTTTATCTATTGTTCTTTTTGTCAGAGTCAGTGTTTCTGCACCATATGTAAGAACCAGTAAAACGCACTGGTTAGAAACCTTTCTTTTTAAACAAATTGGGATAACAGACTTGAAAATGTTATTCAATCAACCAAAGGCCAATGTGAGACCTATCCTTCTTTGTATTTCAGTTGTCTGATTATCTCGATGCCTAGATATTTGTAAGCTATTACTTGATCGATGCTATGGCTCTCAATGTGGATTTTACCGATGACCAAGGTTGGTCATAAATTTTGTCTTTGAGGTGTTGATTTTAAGACCAATTGTTTTTGACACATTATAGAGCGTGTGCAGCATTTTTGTAGCTTAATCAACTCTATCAGATATTAATACGATGTCATCGGCAAATCTTAGGTGGTTCAGATCATCCCCATTTATATTAATTCCCATGTTATCCTCTCGTTCCATTTGCTTTAACATATATTCAAGAACAGCTGTAAACAATTTATGGGAGATAATATGACCCTGTCTAATTCCACGTTATATTTGAAACTTCGTGGTATCTTCATGAAGGCGGAAACAAGCTGTACCAGTTTCGTAAATAGTTACTTTTAATCAATGCGATGTATTGGTAGTCAATGCGGCTGTCAGCCAATGCTCGAAGCATTTTATGATGAAATAGAGACGATATAGCAGTATATAAAGAATTCAACGAATATTTAAGAAATATTGACCAATATAGAATCACTGAGTCTGATTATTTAAACATACTGTGAAAAACTATTAAACAGCAGATAAACAACGTCATATAAAAACACCTAAAAGCAACACCCAGAAAGAACCAACAGGAATGGATAACAGAAGAGATTTCACAATTGATGGACAAATGAATAAAATTAAAAGAAAAATATGACAAGGACAAAAAATACTAAATACTAAATAGAATACTTAAAAAAAATACCAGGGGCAAAATAGAAATGGCTGGAAACAAAATACTTCGAAGTAGAAGAACTGTAACAAAGGTACGATCTCTTTAATTTACATAGAAAGATAAAAGACTTCGCATCTGCTAACAAGGCACAACCTCACATACCATGCTGAACACGGATGACAAACTAATTGTGTCGATCGAAGGAAAACTAAAAAAATGGGAAAACTATATGAAAATAATTTTTAACGACATATGAAAAGAACGAAGAAGATTAAAAAATAATAACTAAGGATCAGAAAGTGTGTAAACCAAAATTATAAATGCCGTCAAAATAATTAAGAGGCCAGGTCCAAGATGTACCCAGAAACGTTAAAATTAATCAACGAAAACAAACATCGAAATATTTTAAATTTTCTATCTATCTATCTATACAGCCCTTGCTGTCTAATTTTGGACATAGACCTCCTCTTCCTTCTTCCACGTCTCTCTATTGTAGGCAGTTTGTATCCACTTGTGACCTTCCTCTTTTTCGTTTGTAACTATAATTATAGTCTCCAGTGTATAATCATCTTATTCCACCTGTCGTCTTTCTGTCTTATGGTATGTCCAGCGAACTTCTACTTAAGTTTTGCTATCTGCGTTAATACATTGGTCACTTTTGTTTTGTTGCGGATCCAAGTATTTCTTTTCTTGTCTGATGTTCAGCATTTGCCTCTCCATGGCTCTTTGGGTCTTTGCTATTTTTTCCATTTTTTCCTTTGTAAACGTCCAAGTTTGAGAACCGTAGGTGAGAACAGGAAGTATACATTGGTTGAAGATATTTTTTTACTTGTTATATAGTTGCTTGTGCAATTGTAATTATTAATTCTTCTGGTTGGTTGGTCATAATTTTCGTTTTATTATAATTCATTTGTAGACCTATTTTTGTTGATTCGCTATTTAATTATCCATCATATTTTGTAATTCTTCCCTTTTATCTGTTATTAATACAATGTCGTCTGCATATCTCAAGTGATTCAAGTATTGGTCATTTATGTTAATACCCATTTTTCCCATTATAATTTCCCCATAACATCTTCCAAAGCTTGATTGAATAGTTTGGGTGATATAGTGTCACCCTGTCTGACTTCTCGCCGTATCTTAATGGGCTCCGTTTGTTCAACTATTTTAATAGATGTTGTTGCTTGATCATATATATTGGAAATTAAGTCCGTGTATCTATAGTCTATTCTTCCATTGTTTAAAGACTTCTTTACTGCCCAATGTTCCACCTTATCGAATGCTGTTTCAAAGTCTACAAATGCCATATACATTGGGATTTGATATTCGTTGGCCTTTTCAATTAATACTTTTATCGTAAGCAGATGATCGCTTGTACTGAATCCTTTTCTAAAACCGGCTTGCTCTCTTGACTAGTAATTATCTAACTTAGTTGTTAATCTGTTTGTTAGTAGTTTAGTTAACAGTTTGTACATTACATTCAGTAGCGTTATGGGCCTATAGTTTTTCAGATCTTTTCTATCGCCTTTTTTAAACAGTAATAGTGTTATTGCCTCATTCCATGAGGTGGGTATTTGTTTTTTGTTCAATATTTTATTCATTAGTACATAAAGGACTTCCACTGTAGTTTTCCCGCATTTTTTAACATCTCCACAGTTATTTCATCTTTCCCAGGAGATTAGTTATTCTTCATTTCTTTGAGTGCCTTTTTTATTTCATTTCTACTGATTTCTGGTTGTAGGTCAGAGTTAACGTTCTTTATTTTCAGTTGTAACTGATTACGGATTCCTTGGGTTGATTTTTGTTCTGTTTTATAGAGATTTGTATAATATTCGTGCGTTATCTGTAAAATTTCTTTTATATTGTTGGTCTCCACTCCTTCTTTGTTCTTTATGCTATTAATTTGTATGTTTCTCAGGTTCTGCTTTAAGCACTTCATGTTTCTATTTTTTTTTTCAATTGTTTTCTTCTTGTACTATCTTTTCTTCCTGTACTATCCGTTTACACTCCTTGATATTTTTTCTAATAGTTTTGTTTATTTCTTTGTATTCCATTTTATTTTTGTTTTCTTGTTCAAGTAATGTTCTTCTTGTATTCATAAGAATCTTTGTTTCCTGGGATATAAAACTTTCTTTTTTTGTTATTGTCTGTGCTATTTCTTTACCCACTTTCATTAGAGTTTCAGTAAATATCGTGTTTATTTCATCGATATGTTTGTGTTCTATATCTTCCTTGGTCGGCAATATTTCCTTTATTCTTTCTTCGTACATCTGTTTTTCTTGTTTTAGTTTTCCATGTCTAATTTCTGATTATTTTCCATTTTCTTTCTTGTTTCAAATCTACTATCAATGATCAGCTTGGCTCTTTCATTGGATTTTTCATTTTATTTAATCGAATTCATGATACAGAATAATAGCCAAAAACTGGCTAAAATCAATATTCATTATTTCACCGAAAAAACCAAACTCTCTACACTTAGTTAAGCACTGTCAAGTTTATTACTTCTGACCCAAACTTTCTATGAGCAACAAAAAGATGGACTAATATGCTTTATAGACTTTAAAAAAGCATTTGATAGAATTAAACATGACCTAGTATTAGAAGCAAGAAGTCGCTTTAAATGGGAAGGCCATAAAGCTCTTGAAAAACTTATACTGGAAAAAACACTAAAATTAATATAGAAGGTTACACATCGGCAGAGCTAGAAATAAGAAGAGAAATTAGACAGGGATATGCTTTATCACCTCTGCTGTTTCCTTCCGAACCCATTGGTACGTAAATTCTCAACTAACTTTGCGGTTTTTAACTTATTGCTTGTCAAATTTAACGTGATACTTGGCCGATTTGAAATTAGGCTCCACACACGATGCGCATTCGACCACAACACATTTCGTCCTTATTATTTCTTGGCACTTCGAAGTGCAAGGTACTTGTATAGTCTGCGACAAAGTTTTTTTTATTGTACTTATGTTTAAAGTTACTGTGTGTTGAAGAAATATCGTATTACAATAGATTTGACTTTTTAAATAATTATTGTTAAGTACTTTAAATTATAAACATGGATTTTCATTGAAAATAAGAAGGCAAAGTCTTGTCTGGACAAACGAGGGAGGTAATAGCCAATGTAATTATTTTTATGCAGAGAGAAGCGATGCAAAATCCGCATGTTAAAGATTTTAAAAAAGTTCAAGAGCGTGTTTCCTTAGTAACGGGAGTAAGTATAGCCACTATAAAACGGATCTCTCGTGAAATGAAAAATATAGAAGAAGGTGCTTCTACATCAACTTCGACTCCTAACAAAAGAATGAGATCTGCCCCAAAATCCAACTTGGACGATTTTGACAAAGGTTTACTTCGGCGTATAATAATAAATTATTATATCACGGAAAAACGAGTTCCTACATTGCGACATATAACAAAAAAAATTAATGAAGACAATATTTATACAGGGTCGCATGAAACTTTGAGAAATGTGATGAGAGGTATTAGATTTCGATGGAAGAAAGCGAAGAATAACAGGAAAATCCTAATGGAAAAACCCGATATACAAGTGCTCCGGAGGAAGTTTCTCAGAAATATTAAACAATATAGGGAAGAAAATCGGCCCATAATTTACATGGATGAAACTTATATTCATTCCTCTCATACCCATGACAGATACACAATACCACCGAAGGTTTGCACAAGCCAGTGTCCAAAGGGCAAAGGCTGATTATTGTTCACGCCGGCGGCCAAATGGGGTTCATAAAAAACGCATGTTTGACATTTAAATCTGGTACGAAGTCTGGAGATTATCATAGCGAAATGAACTATAATAATTATAACATTGGGACATGTGGATCCCACTATTCCATTGGAACACACATATCTCTGTAGGAGCTGGGTTGTACGCTTGTGTGTGTGTGTGTGTTTTTATTTAAAATAAAAATTATTCTTATGCTATTTTCTTGTGGCATAATAATGTAATTTACTATTTTTATTGGGAATAAGCCACAATTTTAGTTCAAAATAAGTTTATTTTGAACAATTCTTCTAATAATTTTATTTTATCTGACTTATTTATATTGACAACTCAGTCTCTATATATTTCTCCTTACAAAAATAAAATATTCGGGAAAGTTAATAAAGTTATACAGTTTAGTACCTAAATACCAGATGTTGACAGCCATCCCAACAGGGCTGGTATTATTCTATTGTAAAGAAATAAACAACAGATTAAAATATTTATAACTTACTAAAATGCTAAAATGCCAAAGATCCGAAGAATAAAATTATATGACTATAATATAAAATATTACGACAACTCTAGTATAAAAATTGAGTAATAAATGTTTCGTCGGTATGTTCCAGGTGTAAGATTAACTACTCTTCTTTTATTCTTATACAGTTTACTGTAATGCAAATGTAAAGCTTTCATCTCTGCCAATATTCCTCTTATAAAATTACAGAACGAGACATTTATGGAAGTGTTCGAAAAAACTGCCGCTTCAACATGACTGAATGGTCAATATTAATGAGTCAAATAAAATATAATTATTAGAAGAATTTTTTACCAAGTAACAAAAACAAAATAATTTGTATTTTGAGAAAAATTTCCGAAGGAAAAATTTAAACGTCAAAATAACATACAATATAGACATATCATAGAAGTTCCATTAATAAATAAGGTCACTTTCTGTAAACTTGTAGTATGGAGTGTACCAAGGAGGCGAAGATACCGAGCGCATTATGTATCTCTTTCCCTCCGAATGCGTTCTCACTTAATTTTCTACGCAGGTGGACAAATTTGTCAAGTATCACCTTAAATTTGACAAGCAATACCTGTGTTAATTCTATAAATTCTTTAGATTAAAATCTTATACTTGACTTATTCTTGTTCTATGCAATTAACTGGGACAGCTGTAGCGTTAATAAGACATTTTGTTGGTAAAAGAATCTCTACTTTAATTGTCGAAAAGGTAAAAATTCTTTTGCATATTCGCCTTCTTTTTGTCTACTAGCGGTACCTATAAACCAGGGGAACTAAGGATTTTCCCGTGACATTCGTTGATACAGGTATCTAACAACTGCTTTTGATAAATTTGGTAATAACACTATGTAATAAACAAAATATGCAAAAGATTAACCCTATTTTTGTACTCATAAACAATATACGTTGGGCCAAATTTATTTAGAACCCATTTTGACCTTAAATAACTTACTTTAGTTTTGTTCCGATTTTGATCAAAATTTAAATCTATATTGATAGCGCATATTTAACTTAAAATTTACAAAACAAATTAAAAAAAAAATAAACACTGACGGAAAAATCTAAGGGGAGTCTAATTAAGGGTTGTTTTTATAAAGGCTTACTTTCGAGGTTCTTGCAAGCAAAAGTCACCCTGTTAATATTTTTCTTTTCCTCGGTCATCCCAATGATCTTCTTCCATTAGGCGATTTGTCTCTTGCTATTTGTTCTATTCTATTTTCTGTCATTCTTTCGATGTGTTAATTCCATTCCATTTTTATTTTTATTTTCCACACGTTTATTTCCTCTGTACCACATCTTGCTCGTATTTCCTCACTTCTTACTTTGTCTCTTAGAGTTTGGTTAGTTATTTTTCGTAAGACTTTCATTTCTGTTGTTTCCAGTAGTCTTTGTGTTTTTGCCGTATCTGCTCTTGTTTTCGCTGTGTACGTCATTATCGGTCTTATTGTTGATTTATATATTCTGATTTTCGTTTCCGTTGTGAGGTACTTGTTTCTCCACTTTGTGTTGTTGAGACATATTGCTGCTCTGTTTGCCATGTTCACTTGTTTTTGTACTTCTTCCACTTTTCCGTAGCTTGACAGTTTTATTCCCAAGTATTCAGTTTCCATCAGTTGTTCTATTATTTTGTTATTTACGACTAGTTTACATCGTCTCGGTTCCGCTGATATCACTATCGTTTTAGTTTTCTCTGTTGAGATCTCCATGTTGTATATGAGCGCCGTATCTTCGAATTCTTAATTAATCTTTGTAGGTCATCTTCATTTTCGGCTGTTACTCCGCCTGCATTGCCCACTATTTGGATCGAGTAGCTTGGTGGGTGATGTTGCCGGTCCCAAGCCCGGCTAAAGGAGGAAGGTTGTAGGGTTAGGTTAGCAGCCTGCCATATATTAAACTAAAAAAAAAGCTCAAAGAACCGGTGATGAGCCTCGGACTAGGACAGAAAATATGGTAACGACAAAGGCGAGAAAAAGGACGACGAACTGGAAAACGAAAAATATAATGAAAGTGGCGACGTGGAACATAAAAAGCCTGTTAATATTTAAATTCAAAAATTAGTATTACTATTAATAAATATCCGGAAAGACTACCTTAAGATCGTATTAAAAATTTTTAAGCGTTTAGAACAAAATAAATGACATTCTGAAAGGGTGTACAGATTCATGATGGATATTTCTCTCATGGTTTTTTACTACAGCTTGCAGTCTTTGACTCCACTGTTTATTTGATCGGTTATTACTTTCTTGGTCGAATTGGTTCCAACACAAAACTATCCGATGTTTTACGTTGCAAGCAATAACTGGCAGTAGACATTAATGTGTTGCAAGAGTTGTTGTAAGCGAATATAATTGAAAACTAACAAAATAAACAATTAAAAGTGTATGTAAATAAACCCAACACAAGGACCTATGTAATTGAACAATTAAAGCAGCTAGCGATAAGGACTTAGTCACGTTCTACTAAACGTTACCGTTGCCAACCTGTAGCAGAAGTCGATGAAAAAGAAAATATTAACATTGATTATTTATTAAAGGAAATGCAATTAAATCCGCTGATTAAATTAAATTATTAAATCAACAAAGTACTTGGAAAAATCCAATGAGGAACCTATCTTTCGAAGTATCGATCTGGGCGAGGTTCCTAAACAAGGAAATAAAAAGAATATCAAGAGAAATATATATATATATATATATATATATATATATATATATATATATATATATATATATATATATATATATATATATATATGTATATATATTATATACAAGAAATGCTAGTGACTGTCGATGTAAACAAACAACACAGTTTATTAGGGTTACAGTCAGAAAATTGGCAGGTATGGTAATGAAACACTCTTTTGACTTTTTGTCTACCTTGCGGAATGTATTTATTCCTTTTTCAAGACACTGTAATAAGAAAAATATGTAAATATTTATCAAATATCACAATTCTCCAGTACAACTTACTAGTCGTTGAGATTATTTATAAAAGCATTGACATTAAAAACACACATATAAATATATATATATATATATATATATATATATATATATATATATATATATATATATATATATATATATATATATATATATATATCTATATATATACATGTATAGTATACATATATAGTATATTTGAATTCACTCTTGTTTTAACATGTTATATTTTTAAAAAATCTACTTTGACAATGCTAAACTACTAAATTTTGAGATAATAAATACATTTATTTATGTATGTTTGTATAACATACATAAATTTGAGAAGTCAAATCAAGAGACGAACAATCAATTATAGACTATACTATAGTGCAAAAAACAGAGAAGAACTGGATAAGAGACGTAAGGGTAAAAAGAAGTTATGAAATTGGTAGTGACCACTATCTACTAGAAACCACATTCAAAAGCAAAAGAAAAGAAATAAAAAGAAATGAGAACATAAACAGAAAACACAAAGAAATAATAAAAATTTATAAACTAAGGGAAGAAACAACGAGAATAAGATACTCAGAAGGACTAGAGAAAGAGATGGATAATGAACATGAAATAACCGAAACAATAGAAGAAGAATGGGGAAAATTTAAAAATGCGATGATAAAAACAGCTAAATCAATATGTGGAACCACAAGAAATAACAACAGAGGAAAACGAACATCTTGGTGGAACGATGAAGTGAAAAGAGAAATAAAAGAAAAGAAGAAATTATGGAAAGAATACATCCAAGACAAAACACAACAAAAATATGAAAATTATAAGAGACAAAGAACAAAAGTTAAAGAGATAGTTAAGAAAGAGAAAAAGAAAAGTTGGGAAAAATTCGGGGAAAAAATGGAAGAAAACAGCACAGAAAACGTAAAATTATTTTACAGAACACTGAAAAACCTAAGAAGCAACAAAGAAACGAAACTGAAACAAATAATGAACAAGGAAGGAACAATAATAAACGACGATAAGACAATAATGGAAAGATGGAGGGAACATTTTCAGCTGATACTGAATGGAAATCAAGCGAATACAATGGAGAAGGAAAGCCACAACAGGAGAGTATCCATGAGAAACACGGAAAATACAGAAACTATAGAAAAAGAAGAACTGGAAGAAGCAATAAGAAAGATAAAGATTGGAAAAGCGCCAGGAAGCGATGAATTAGCACCAGAAATGATGAAATATATAGGAGTAAAAGCAAAAGAAAAATTGTTATACATATATAACCTAATATGGAAGAGAAAAGTAATACCCAGAGAATGGACAAATGCAGTAATTATACCTATATACAAGAAAGGAAACACAAAAGACTGTAGGAACTATAGAGGTATATCACTACTATGTGTAGCAGCAAAAGTATACGAAACCATAATAGAAAGAAAAATTAGAAAAGAAATAGAACATAAATTAGAGGATGTACAAAGTGGATTCAGAAAAGGACACAACACACAAGACCATATATTCACCATGCAACAAGTGATAGAAAAAGCCTTAAAGAAAAATAAAGAAATACATCTGAGCTTTATAGACATGGAAAAAGCATTCGACTCAGTCAAAAGAAAAGATATATGGGAAAGCCTAAAGAAGAAACAAGTAAGTGAAGAACTGATAGAAGCAACAAAGAGTATATACATGAAAACAACAAATACAGTAAGAATGTTAAATATACAGTCAGAACCATTTGAAACAACCCAAGGAGTTAGACAAGGGGGAAGTCTCAGCCCAGTACTATTCATAAATGTAATAGATGAGATAGTGAAAGAATGTAAGAAAACATTCAAGAAATACTGCATCGGTTGGAACAGAATGCAAATGATAAATGCTGAGATGTGTATATTTGCAGACGACATAGTATTAATTGCGGAAACTGCAGAAAAACTGAAATACAACTTAGAGAAATGGAACCTAGAAGCAAGCAAATACAACTTAAACGTAAACAAAGAGAAGACTCAAATAATGAAAATATCAAGGAAACAAGGGACGGAAGATCAAATAGAAGTAATGATAGACCAACAAAAAATAATACAGACAAATTCATACAAATACTTAGGAACAGTAATCAACAACAAAGAAGACATCGAGGATGATCTTAACAACAGAATGGAAAACACAGGAAAACTATTCCAAGCACTAAATAGAGGATTCCTTAATAACTAAGAAATATCAACAAAGACCAAGATGACAATATACAAAACAATATATAGACCTACAGTGGGAGCAAAAAATTGGATATTAAACAAAAGACATCAGAGCAAAATTCAGGCAGCAGAGATGAAATACCTCAGAAGAACGATAGGAGTAAAAAGAACTGATAGAATCAGAAATGCAGAAATAAGAGAAAGACTCAAAATCAAACCGATACTCGAGTCAATCAAAGAGAAAAAATTGGCATGGTTCGGACATCTAACCCGGATAGACAATAATAGACAAGTTAAAAGAGTGTGGGACGCCAAACCAATAGGGAAGAACAGAAGAGGGAGACCCATTAAAGAATGGAACAGTGACATCTCGCAGATACTACAGAGTAAGGGTAAGACTTGACAGGAAGCAACACAGATGGCATCCAATAGGAAGGAATGGAGAAAGTTCGTTAAGAGCTAGGACACCTCAGAAGACTGTCAAATAGTGTAATGTAATGAATTGTATTTTAAACGGCCCAACACCGAAAGGTACAAATGGGTCTACTGATTAAGTAAGTAAGTTGTATAACATATTTTAGAATAAACGTTTTGTGACTCACCACAGTAAATTAAAGTTTGTACATAGCCATTCATTTTGATCAGATAGAAGTAATAAAAATTACCTTAAAGGTGTTAATTAATTAAAAAAATATTTTATCTCTCATTTTCCACAATTAGATCAAAACACGCAACCGAAAATTTCATTAATAAAACAATTGAATACGGATAACTTGCTAATAGCAGTCAATTATCTAGACATTTAAAATTCCTTCTGATAATGCGTTCATTATAACCTTCACTGTATTAAAAACACTATACAAAGCAAAATATTAAAATAAAAATTTTACTTTTGCTGTAAGTTACAGCAGGTTAGTTTGAATTTGACGGTGGTGCGTGTAGACAATGTTATATAGCCGAAATGTATTAATTATTGGTTTTTAATGGTTTTGGTTTTAAAGTGCGGAAAATAACTAACTAAATCAATGGTAAATAGTTTTTTATTTAATATATTAATATAGCGTCAGCTTCAAATATACTGAAACACTTGATCTTTAGAGATATGAGTTAATACGTGAGAAACTAAAGAAATTTTACTCATTTTACCGACTAAAATATGTATACAGAGTGGATCAAAAGTCAGGAAGCGCCTAATTATCTCTTCAATGGATAGTCCGAAGTATACAAAAAGAGGGATACCCCTATTCTGCAATATGAAGATTTGAAATTTAATATTTGCAACGTTGCCAGATTTGTAATTTTTATAATAGCATTACTCACTTTGGTTTTTTAAGTACAACACCCTATAGATTGTATTTTGTAGTCAGGAATATCTCAAAAAGATATAAAAAAGCCTAGAAACGCCTAATCGTCTCAATAATTTTTTTTATTCAAAATGTATGTTATTCATGTTCAAACTAAATTTGAACATGACAATGAAAAATTTACTACATTGACTAATTAATGTCTACCTTATCTTTTCCTCCGTTGTAGTCTATAATTGCTGTGGGTCATGTCGATTCCATGTCTGATCGTCAAGAAGAGGACATCACGTTTATCGTGCCATTTGTCTATTATAATGCCATCACGATGTTCCTTTCCAATTATCTCTCCCTTTTTACCCAAAGTATATCTTCTGGAATATATTTTCTATTTTTACGTGTCCCTAATAAGTGACTATTAGCATCTAATAATTGTTTTGCTAAAAACACAGACGAGTAGTAATTATCGGTTATTACAACTCTTTCTTTTTGTAGCTGGCCTTTTGCTATATTTAGTACAATATTATCCAATAAATCCTGCCCTTTATTAGCCATTTTGCTGGTATACGTAATGATTTTTACAGTATAACTTGCAGGAGTACATAATTTAAACAGTTTCAGGTCATAGCGGTGACGCTTTGAAGGTATATATTGTTTGAAAAGTAGTTTTCCTCGAAAGGGAACCATACTTTCATCAACAACTAATATTGAGCCAGGATTACATTATTGGGCCAAACCATTACAAATAATTTTCAAATTTTATGGCAACGATTGTTTGGTAAAGCAGCCGTGTAAACAGCAAAATGTAAGAATTTCAAAAGAAGCTGAAATCTGTTTCTGGTCATTACAAAAGAAATAAAAGTAAAATTATACAATGCTGACTTACTCCAATATTCAGCAATTTTGGGAAGCTTGACAATTCTCAAATACATAACACAACCCAAAATGCTATAACGTTGTGCATTGTTTACTTGTGAAGCATTTCTGTTAGTCTCCTTTACAATAAATTGTAAAACTTCATCATCGATCAGTTTCCTGTATACATGAAAATGAGTTACTTCGGTTATATTTTGAGAATAAATATCATAGACATATTATTCATTACCAGAAAACTATATATGGAGACGTAAATGAGTACAGTACACTTCGTCCCATTTTGTTTATTGTTATTGTTATGCATTTTCATCCAATAAGCTCGACTTATTGTTACATTCATCTTCGTTATCAGATTCTTTTTCATCAGTCGCGTTGTATTCTAAACCGGATAACAAAAATTCAGAATTCAGAATTCTCCTCCTCTACCAATTGGAGCAACTCCGCCTCTCTTAATTTTTTATTTTTATTTGGCATACGCTGCGTTTTACTTGTACTTGATAAATTATCCATCATCTAAAACACAAATTCCAATTAGAAACAGTAACTTTACAAGCACTATTTTTTATTCATTAAAAAAACGGGCGTGGCAGTCCAGTGGGACTGCCGGTAGAAGTACTTCTATACACGCGTTCGCCGTTAAAAATTTATATAGGAGTCAATCTGCACAATCATTACATATAATGCTATAGGTAAGAGAGAGCAGAAAGAGAAAAAGAATTAGTTATATAGGTATATGGTGCATCGTTTGCTGTATATAAACATTTGACCTGTAATAGGAGTATAGTAAATGAAGGATTGTATCACTATTTTAATGAAAATATATATTTTTATTTTTATATATGTATAAAAGGAGTTGAATACAAAAAAAAATTCACATACTCTGCAGTAAAATTCATTGTTTATTTTGTTTTTGATTAATATAAAAATTACAATACAATAAATACACTGCAACATAATTCAATATATTAATACAATATAAATTAAAATGTAATATTCATAAGTATTTAAAACTGCCAATATACATTTATAACTTACTTTACGAAGATAAAAATAAAAAACCAAGAACTCGGATTATGTTGTAAATTTTCATTTTATTTTAAAATTTATGTTTTTTGAGTATATTACATATATTTAATAAGATTAACGTGAGGTTTTTAAATATTTCAAAAATAAAAAAGGAAATTCATAATTGGGATTCGAACTCACAACCACCAGCGCGCGTATGAACCAAGCAAGTAAAGGATTTGCCAATTAGATATGACACTGATTTTAAAATTGACAGTTCTCGGTAAAACAGTGATTATTTTGAAAGTACAAAAGCCTAAAATAATTATTTTTTTTTATTAACATTTAAGATTTTTACAATCTGTTTTTCAGTGAAAACAATAAGTAAAATTTTTTGTCTTTTCATGACAGAGAGATGTAAGGTCCAGTGACCAAATCATCACGACACAAATTGGCTTTTTACCGGTAGGATGCGCACATACACTGAATTATAAACACTAAAATAATTATAAACGTTTAATTTTAAATAATACAAAACATATCACATAAATAATAATATTAATACATATTATATTATATTATATATACAATATTATATAATATATAACATTAAATATATATACAAAAGGAACATTTTTATTCTCGAGAGAGGAAGAGAGAGAAAATATATCTGATGTCTCTCTCTTACTCATTATCTTACATATGTAATGGTTTCACAGATTCACTCTCATGCAAATTTCCAACGCCGACCGTGCGTATAGAAGTATAACTTCAAAAATGTAAGCAAAAACATTTGAGGTTATGTAAAATAAATACTGTAATATTTTGTTTATGCGTACAAAAAATAAGGTATAAGAATAAACTAGATATACTTAATTTATATAATCTCAAATTCCGTAGAAAAACTTGATAATGAATGTCATTAATCATTTCTACAACCTAATTCTTAACTCTCGTTCAAGCTATTTACGACATTATCCCGCCTAACAAAAGAACACACAAGCTATGGGTTCCTAGTGTGCCACAGTAAAACTATTTGATCATCCTCACAGTGCCGACCATTATAATAATTATGAAAGTTAAATACGCACAAGTAACACCGGTGATACGATTCCGAATGGCACATTTGTAATCAGTTAGGACCGCCGGTGATCCTTGTGGAGCCAATGTGCTAGAAATCAATATGGATTCATCGATAATTCTTTACCTTAGCTCTGCAACACTTACTGGTTTAGTTATTTAAAATTTACTTTAAAAGTATTTTTAATAAAAATAATCTTTGGGATTTAAATCTGGTAAGCCAGGAGGACATTTAATACCACTTAATCAACCAATTTATTGTGGGGGAAATATCTGATCTAAGTAACGCCGAACAGTTATATTTAAATGAGCTGGAGCTTCGTCTTGCTAAAACCATACTATAGTCGACCCTACTGTAGTCTGTGAGTGGTTTTTACGTATCCAGTGTGAATTTACCTTACTCCAGTACCTTAAATTTTGGCGATTTACATTTGTACACAGTGTAAATATTGCTTTGTCGGAAAATCGTATCTTGTTAATGAAGTTCTCTTCAGTTACAATTTTATTTATCATTACCTCACTAAAGTCTAATCTAAGGACGTAACCATCTTCATTTAATTCTTGTAAGAACTGAATTTTGTAGGGTTTAAATGAAGTACTAGGTAATACATGCAAGAATGAACAATGACCTACATCATGTATTTGTGCAGCTCTGCGTGGGGATGTATGTGAATCTTTAACGGAACTTTGCATTAAATCTAAAGTTAACAGTTTTTGGTCTAACTGTTCAAATGCCATCTTTTATTTGTCCAGTTTCCTCGAAGCGCTTTACAATTTTTTGTATATATCGGAATGGTTTGAGAAAGTATCGTTGAACAAGTTCGCTCCTTCAGTATATCTTTTTCTATTTCTATAGCCCCCCATGAAAACAGTCAATCGCTTCTTTACATTACAAACAATCTTTATAGCAAAGCTTTTAAAAATACAGAACAATTGTCAGCTGTAATTATTAGTACACTTTATTTCACAAAATTTCTCAGTAAACGTCAAGATATTGTTAGTTTTATGCACTAATGCGACAGCATTCTACATTTGGCGAATTACTGCAAAACTATTTGGCACTGAGAAGTTCTATTTATTTAAGATCTTCGTAACTAGATAAAATACCAAGTATTACATATAATAGAACTCGTACTGAAGTGAGCATTCGAATAATAATACAATATACAAAGCGTTGTATTTAAAAAATCAAAGTGATTAATGATCTCAAAAAAATATTAAATCTATTAACATGGCCAAGCATTAAATTTGAAATCTTTATATTGCAGAATAGGCGTATCACGGTTTTTGTACAATTTGGACTATCTATTTAAGAAATAATTAGGCTTTTCCAGCCTTTGGGTCCACTCGTATATACACAAAAGAAAGGAATAATGGATAAGCAGCAAAAGTAACAGTTCACTGCTAGGTACAACGTCTTCTTCTTCTACCTACTTTATGGCCTGGCCATCTTTTCCTCGGTCGTCCCAATGATCTTCTTCCATTTGGCGATTTGTCTCTTGCTATTCGTACTATTCTATTTTATGTCATTCTTTCGATGTGTTGATTCTATTCCACTTTTCGTCTTCTGATCCACGCGTTTATTTGCTCTATACCACATCTCGCTCGTATTTCCTCACTTCTTACTCTGTCTCTTAGAGTTTGGTTTGTTATTTTTCGTAAGACTTTCATTTCCGTTGTTTCCAGTAGTTTTTGTGTTTTCGCCGTATCTGCTCTTGTTTCCGCTGTGTACATCATTATCGGTCTTATTGTTGATTTATATATCCTGGTTTTCATTTTCGTTGTGAGGTATTTGTTTCTCCAGATTGTGTTGTTGAGACATCCTGCTGCTCTGTTTGCCATGTTCACTTGTTTTCGTACTTCTTCTTTCACTTTTCCGTAGCTTGACAGTTTTATTCCCAAGTATTCAGTTTTCATCACTTGTTCTATTATTTTGTTATTTACGACTAGTTTACATCGTCTCGGTTCCGCTGATAGCACTATCGTTTTAGTTTTCTCTGTTGAGATTTCCATGTTGTATATGAGCGCCGTATCTTCGAATTATTTATTTAATCTTTGTAGGTCATCTTCATTTTCGGCTGTTATTATGGCGTCGTCGGCGTAGCATATTATCCTTTTTTCCTTTTCTCCCATTCTATATCCTCTTCTTTTTTAACTTTCTTTATGATTTCATCCATTATCAGATTAAATATTAAGGGGCTCAGCAAATCTTCTTGTCTAATGCCAGTTTCATATTTGATAGGTTGCGATAGTTTTCCTTTACATCTTACCATAGCTATATTATCTTTATATATATTCTCAATGGTTTTTACTAAATCTAGTGATACTCCTTTTTCATACAATAAATGTATCGCCTCTTGAATTCTCACTCTATCAAATGCTTTCTTCAAATATATTAGACACATATATGCTGGTTTGTTGTATTCCAGCTACTTTTCTTTTATTTGTCTTATTACAAAAACTGCATCCGTGCATGATCTTCTTGTCCGAAATCCTTGCTGTTCCTCTTGCAGGAATATTCGTTCGTACAACGTTCGTAGGTACAACGTCAACTTTATTAAGTTTGTTTCGGTAAAAGAAATATTTACAGTGCTTTAACTTGGCGACATTTGTCCATGATACAACAAGTAAAAGTTGACAATGACTTAATGTGACAGTTTTGTTTTGTATTTATTTATAACTGGACTCTACCTTTATTTTTATTTAGATAAATTTCTATATCAGCCACAATAGAAAACCATAATTTTTAGATTTCTACATTAGAATCTACATTATTTCGATGTTGATTTCTTTTTACATTGAACTCTGTATCTAAAAACAATAAATGTGAGTAAATCTCACTTACCTAAGTGGCTGATATCAGATTTCTTGTTTATGGTTTTCTCTATTTAAGAGATAAAAGCCATCTCAAGAAAAAATATTTTGAAATAAATTGGCTTTTGTGTAATTCATTATGCGATCGTTTTGCTTAACATGCATAGCTAAATTACAACTATCTAGATATATCTCATCTAGAATCACTCTTGTCTGCAAATGAGCGAAAATTTCTGCAGATGAGCGGTCGAACCACTCCTCAGGTCTTTCAGCCACGAGTTCTGGCGTCTTCCTACTGATCTTTTGCCCAGTACTTTTCCTTCCTGTGTCGTTCAATTACGAGCAACATCGCCTACAACAAATATCATGACGTTGGACATATATATGAGGGACATCATATGATTTTCATTCAGGGTGTCGACCATATAACGTCCAAAATGGAAATCAACATATTAAAGGACTGAAACTGTACCATCGGTGCTTAAATTTTAGTGGTTTTAACTTTCCCCTATAAGTTTCCAAAGTAAATACACCACAAGTATTTTTTTTTGCCTTAGGTTCAAGACCTATTTAGCCAGACAATTGGTTTAATACGTAAAAACAATATCCTACACTTCCTTTAAATTCATGACAATTTCCTAACCGTTCGTTCGTTCACTCGATTTGCTAACCTTTCCATTGAAAACACTATTGGGTGACTATACAAAAAGGATTGAACAGGAACACACGCTTCACGCTAAGGTGCCCTTCATAGCCACTTTTTTTACACAAACAATACAGGCAACGGTTAAAGGTAAATGAAATAAAAGAAAAGACAATGGGAAATACAACAACTAAAGTTATAACCTACCATTTCGGATTCACACAACACTGAAAAAGACAGTTTAAATTTTCCGTTTAGTGTTTGAAAAATTCCCATAAAATTGATCTAATAGTTGATACACCACAAGTAAATAGCACCACTATAAGCACAAGTAGTTGTGCTTATTTATTTACTTGTGGTGTATTTACTTCGAATTGTCATATTGTTTGCTAAATTTTACATATATTCTTGAAAAAGAATATGAAAATTTAAGGAGACTCCATAAATTAAAAAACAAACAGATAAACAGTGCTTATTTGAATATTTACGTTCTTTAAATATAAAACACATATTTTAAAAGTACTTAGACTTTAGCCTTTTACGTCAGTAAATTTACCGAGATCTCTCACTACACTTAAGCTTATAAAGATGGATTATAGTTATAATAGTTATTAGGTATTATAGATTTCAGGAAGATAAAAATATGAAGCTTCGCCAAAAAGTAAACAGTTTTCAACAATGGTCACTTTACTGTTTATATTGTTAATTATGTTGTTTCTTATTCTGCATATTTCTTTAAATTTCTTATGGATCATTCGTTCATCATATTTTTCTGTAAAAACCTTTTTTTCTCACAGACACCTTTAGATTATTTTTTGGTGCCCTAATTAATTCTGTTTTTAACAGTATCAGTATTTTATTTTAATATATTTCTTAATATCCTGGTTCTTGTCTTCCTTTATCCATTAACTCAAAAATCTCTTTCGAATAATTTTTCGTTTTTTTTTGTGGCGTTCTACTTCTTTCACGTGCCTTGTTCTGCCTTTCAAACGTTTGCCATTACTATAGCAAAACATATTTTATTCTGTGCCGTATGTAAATGCTGTTCAGCAGTTTTTATGCTTATCCATTCTCAAATGTTTCGGATTCATGTTTGTTGTTTTCTTCCAGTTCTCCGGCCTTTGGTTTGACTCATAAATATCAGTTTTTGTAAATAATATTTTTCTCGCTGAGTACGTGTCTTTTTTTATACGCTATTTTTTTGCACTTTGTTGTGTTAAATAATTTTTTCTTGGTACGAGCCCTTTCTAGAACATTTGTGTTATAAACTTGCGTGCATAGAAATTGATCCACTTTAAACTTTTAACTTGCACTATATCTTTTTCTGAAACAAATTACTCGGATCAAAAAAAGGATATAATTAGACTTCGGCAAATATGCAAATAAAAATGTAGAAAATATGCGCATAAATATGCACGTGTTTACCCGAAAATATGCAAATATTTTACAAAATATGCATACAAATAAATAAAAAAATCGTAAAATAGTAACAATTTTATTTAAAAAAAATTCCTACTATTCATTAAGATTTACATTTATTTTAAGTAACTACATCATTTTTAAGTATGAATAAACTTATTTAGAATTATGGTAACAATAAATGACCAAGTGGTGTTCAAAATTTTCTAACAAAAACTTGTGACTTCTGTCTGAGTACATATATTTATATATGGAAAAACTTCGTTCAACATCAACTGATGTAACGGGAGCATTTTTCAAACTTACCAAAACATTTGGTTCTAAATTAATTGTTTCCGAAATATTTCCAGCTAGAACACTGACTACTTCAGAAAGAATATGGTAACCTTTATTTTTTTCCATAGTAGCTTCAAATTTTTTTAAAATATCTTTTCCAATATTACCTCTAACGTTCCGACAACATGACGCAAATTCTTTTATTAATGCTGTACTTTCGAACAATGACAGTTTTGGTGATTCTAACTGAGTAATTGTTTTTTGAACAAAACTAAAATTTGATTTTATAAATCAAAGTTCTTGTTGAAGCAAGTTACTCTGAAAAGTTTGTTTAGAATCCAAAAGAGATTGGGAACTTTCATCTGTTAACGTATCAATTATGTTCTTTATTTTAACAAAATGATCTGCATAAAAATTAGCTGCTTCTAACCATGTTCCCCATCGCGTTAAAATAGGTTGTGGTGGAAGAGGAATGTTAGGTAGCATTTCCTTATAAAGTTGAATTCTTATAGGAGATTTAAGAAATACTTTTTTGACACTGGATATCATGGTATTTACAAGAGGAAACTTTTTTCGTATTGCCTCTGCAACTCTGTTTAATCCATGCGCTACACAAGTAACATGTATTAAATCTGGGAAAAATATTTTTAAATTTTGTCCTGCTTTCACCATATAAGGAGCAGCATCCGATAAAATAAGCAGTAATTTATTAGAAGGAATAGTTGTCGGAAGAAAAAAAGTTGCTAATGTTTCTTGTATAAAACGCGAAATTGTTAAAGCATTTGTTTTCTCAAGTTGCTGGCATGAAATAAGATGAGATTTTGGTAAGGTATCTTCTTTAAGAACACCAATCAATAAATGAGCAATATACTTTCCTGAGGAATCATTGGTTTCGTCTACAGATATGTAAAAATAATTATCTGCAATTTCTTCCTTAATATTAATTAACACCGACGAGTATAGCCCGTTCACATTATTTCTTCTTAGAGACCGATCACTTGGAACATTAAGTTTGCAATATTTTTTTAGAAACGAACTAAAATTTACATTTGCTAATTTTGAAAGCGGTATGTTTGCAGACACTAATGCGCGACACATGTCTTCATTAAAAGTTTCTTGCTCATCTAATTTTTTTGAAGTAGATTGGAAACATTTAGCCATTGAAGTTTGATGTTTTCCTCCTATTTTTCCTTTTTTTGCAATGTGTGAAGCAGTTCTCACATGTTGGTCTATCTGAAATTTCTTCTCACATGCTATCTATAAATAAAAATAAAAACCTTTATTTTAACCCAACCTTTAAAATATAAAAATATACAAGGTGTTTTTGGTTAATCAAATAACTGGTTTGAAAAAAAAAACACTCGCTAAGTGTTTTAAATGCAGTATTAATCCACAAATTAATTTTTGTTACTAACCATTAGTACATCATATAACTTATTTTAAAATTCAACAAAAGTTTTTTTTTGTTAATTCAATTACAATAAAAATAATTGTGTTTTAGAATAGCTGACTTCATAAAAAAAAGTAAAGGTGAAAAATTTTTCTAAATACACACCATTGTATTGTACCATGGACAATTTTTTCTCACTAAAGGAAGCTATTTTTCATTTAAAAACAACCTACGAGTACTAAATTTCAAGTAAATACGTTTATTGGTTTTAAAGTTATTGTTGTTATTAACTAAAAGAATTTAATTTTTTTTAATTTTAACACCCTGTATCTCGAAAAGTAAATAAGTTTGACCCCTCATTAACTATATCGTTTTGTTCAATTTTTCGAGAAGTATCTACAGTCAAACGTTGTAAGTGTCATTTGGAAACACCTTGTATGTATGAAATATTAGATATTTAATAGAAAATATTAGATACTTACAATTTTGCCACATACTGAACAGTAGATTTTTCCCATATCCATAGACAGCTCTTTATAAGGTTTAATCCAAGTTGAAGCACTGGTTGTTTTAGGCATTATAAAATCACAATCTTCCTTTTTGTTACGCACAACGAGTGTTTACCGCTTTGAATATCAAAACAAAAATGATTTACAAATCTGAGCATCAAATTAGAAATGTTTAGGTACCTAATTCAATAAAATGCAAATGAGCGAACCCCTAGCGATTATCCAATAACTGAATGCCTCAGTGACCAAGACTTTCTAAGAATGTTGAGGGCTACTTAAATTGATCTTCTTTTAAATTGAAAATGTTTTGTACCTGTAGAGATTACATACTTAGATCATTTCTTGATTAAAATGACTACAAAATTTTATACAAGAATTGAAATAAATTGGTATGTTTAAAAATTTTCAAATACAGTATAAAAATCTGAACTTTTATGCACTTTATGCAAACTTTTATACAAATATGCCAAAATATGAAATATTTGCATAAAATATGCACAATATGCAAAATATGCAATATGCATATTTGCCGAAGTCTAGATATAATGTTAGAAAGATCATTTAATACTCTTTAATATGAGTATAAATTTGTCATGAATTACTTATCATTTATATACGTAGCCACCGATAAACATTAAAAAGTGTTTATTTGATGTTTATAGTGATAATAAGAAATTTGTCAAAATTTGTTATCATTGTCTTTGCAACACGGAATTGCATGTTGTTCTTCTTCATCTTCCTTCTTGTATCTAGGCTTTAAAGCCTGTTTATTCTTTAATATTAGCCTCCTAAATTGTTTAAATTGACGCACCATCTTTTTCTTGGTCTGCCAATACTTCTTCGTCCATTTGGTGACTTATCTCGTGCTATTCGTACTATATTTTGCCAATCTTCTAATGTGTTCGTTTCACTCCTGTTTTCATTTTGTCATTCATCCATTTATGTCTTCTATATTGCATGCTCTTCTTATTTTTTCGCTTCTCTCCCTATCCAACAGACTTTTCCCTGATATTTTTCGGAGTATTTTCATCTCAGTTGTTTGTAGTAGTCGTCTCGTTTTAGATGTGTCAGGTCTTGTCTCCGCCATGTATGTTAATAGGGGTCTAATTGCTGCTTTAAGCCGGCCACTCAAGATACTGCGGTGTCGTTCGACAAAATTGTCGATGATGTCAATTCTGTAGTACTGCATCATAGAAACCAGTTTCTCTGTGGTAAAATTCTAACGACTTTGTTGGATGCACGGTCACAGACGATCAAAATGTTTGTCAATTAGTTAAATTCGATAAAATTTAACGACGTCGCAGTATCGTGAATGGCCGGCTTTATAGATTCTTGTTTTTGTGTCTTGTCTTAGGTATTTGTTCTTCCAGATTGTGTCATTAAGAGATCCCGCCGCTTTACTTACTTTTAAGCTTTGTTGTCGTACTTCTTCTTCAACATCTCCGTAACTAGTATTCTATTCCCAAACATATAAACCTTACTTCCTGCTTTATTATTTTTTCACCAATTTCGATTTTACATCGTAGTGGGTAGTTAGATGTTGTCATACATTTGGTTTTTTCTGCTGATATTTATCATATTGTATTTCTTGGCTGTTGTATTTAAGATATGTGTTAATCTTTGAAGCTCGTCTTCTGTCTTGGCGATTAATGCGCCGTCGTCTGCATAACATAATATTTGGATTTCTTTGTTCCTAATTCTGTAACCATGCCTTTACGTACTTCTTGTATTCTTTCATCCATTATTATTTTAAAGAGAAGTGGGCTTAACTAGTCACCCTGTCTGACTTCGCTTTGTACTGATATACCCTGTATTAGTTTTCCATTTATCTTTGCCTGTCCGATTATGTAAGTAGATGTTTTCGATGGTTTGTATAACATTTATGGGTATGGTTCTTTTATACAGTAGGTGTAAGACGCCTTCGACTTGGATGCGATCGAAAGCCTTTGTCAGGTCTATAAAACATAGATATGCTGGTTTATTCTACTCTCTGTGATTTGTCTTAGTACAAATACGGTGTCTACGCAGGATTTTCCGGATCTGAATCCTTATTGTTTATCTAATAAAGTTGTTAGTTTATTGATTTTTTTGGTTAGGACTTTTGTGGTAAGCCTAAGTGCGGTTTTCAGTAGATTTATACCTCTATAATTGATGGGGTCTTCTTATGCTCCTTTCTTGAACATTGGTATCATTATGCTGTTTCTCCATGCGTCTGGTATCTTGCAGTGCAATATTAGTTTTTGTATAAGGTTTATCATCTCTAGGGTTATACTTTCTCCTCCGTATTTTAGAAGCTCGCTGGTTATATCGTCTGGTCCTGGTGACATTCTATTTTTAAGTGAGTTTATGGCTATCTCTACTTCCTGAAAACTGACTTCTATTTCTTGGTCTTGTCTAAATTCAGGCACGTTATTGTGTTGAATATCATTTTCCTTTTCTTTAAACAGTTCCGTCAGGTATCTTTCCCATTCGTTTGCTGGTATGTTATTGTATTCCTTCACTTCTGCAAATTTTTTCCGTTGGTTTCTTATGAATCTCTATATTTGTTTTTGTGTACAGTAGAAGTCGCTTTTTATCCTTTTTGTAAACTGTTACCAGTGTTCATTTTTTGTTTTTTTTGTCAACTGCTTTGTTTCATTTTGTATTCTTCTATAGGTGTCTCGGGATTCTGGAGTATTTGATGTTTTGTACTTTGTGTAGGCCTCTCGTTTTTTTATATTTCTCTTTTATTTCTTTTCTGAACCATGCAAAATCATTGTTGTTTTCTTTTTCAGTATGACTTTGCGTTTTCCTGAAGCTTCTGTTGCTGCTTCTTCAATGTTGTTTTTAATTTTCTCCCAGCTCGCGTTTATATCTTCGATGTCGTCTATTTGTTTTAGCTGTATCTTCTGTGCTAGCCTCCTTTGGTACATATCTCTTGTAGGGTCATTTCACAGTGATTCTACATTGAATTTTTATTCGGTAGTGCCTGTAGAAAATGTTTTGGTGTTATTTTCATTCTTATTTTTGCTAGTACTAGTTTACTCCCTGCGTTTACTGAGTTTAAAGTTCGGGTATCTAGAATCTATTTTGGGTGGATTTTTCTATTATTTACTATAAAATCAATCATGGATTTGTGCCCCCTGAAGTTTTTAGATGTATATTTATACTGGACCTTATGGTCGAAAAATGTATTGATATTCAGTTCGTTAAAAGCACAGAGATTAGCCATGAATTCTCCATTTGCGTTGACATGGTTTTCAGTAAATCTTTGTTTTACTCCTGGAACTATTTCGTTTCCGATATATATATATATATATATATATATATATATATATATATATATATATATATATATATATATATATAGAGAGAGAGAGAGAGAGAAAAGAAATTTAATCTTTGCAGACAAGTTATTATATTAACAGATCAATAATGTTTTAATAGATAATATATGGTAGCTAATTATAATTTATTCTCTTTCAGCCCTGAAGAAGCCAAATTAATTCTCTTTGGCGAAAACGTTCGGCGAAACAATTGATACCCATTAGAGTCTTTCTTGCAGATTTCCCCAATATTTAACAGTTATATATATATATATATATATATATATATATATATATATATATATAAATATATATATATAACATTTAATTTTTCATTATCCATTGTGATGTTCATATGTATTATTTTTTTTTGAAATGTACCGGCAGTTATTTATGTTATCTTTAAATTTTTTATGGACAAATATACCTACACCTGCTCTTGCTCGTTCTTCTTTCTTCACTCCACTGCAGAAAAGTATGCTAGATAATATTGGTTATAGTCTCTTTGGCCTTTACTTTTCTTCTTGGTTTCTTGGACTGCACAAATATCTATGGTTTTATTTATCAGTTCTTCTAATATCTCTTGGTCTTTGTTATTGAAAGAAGTAATGTTCCATGTTGCTAATCTGATCATGGGCTTATTCTTTCTTCCCGTTTTCCTTTTCTTTGCTGTGGTTCATCATCTTAGGTTCCGTCTGGTTCTGAGGCTTTATATCAGTTCTTTGAGCCTTGTTTTCTTTTACAATGCTAACCTGGCCCATCAACTCTCCTCTTTTATCCGGGCTTAAGACCGGCTGTGGGCTTCTGAGCTACTCAATCCACCCAGTCCTCGAGTTCATAACCCCCAGGCAGAGTTCATATTGTTCTTTTTCATAATTAATTTATTAGTGTTTAAATGTAGTTAAGATACTACACTAGAGATAGCCGTCCAAGTTATGGCAATAATAAAAAATAGACTTATCCAGCGAGTTGTTGCTGTACAACTGGATATGACCCGAGCAGCAGTTCAAAGAGTGTTTCAACGTTATGAGGTGACTGAATCCTTTCGTAGGCGACCTGGAACAGGTAAAAAGCGATTTATAACTGCTCGTGATGATTGCTTTATTATGTCAAAAATATTAAGAAATTGTTACCTTAGTGCCATCTAATTTCAACAACAGCTCTGTGAAATAAGGGGAATGGTTATTAGTCAGTGGGCAGTAAGACGAAGACTGAAGGAAAATAAGCACGCCTTCGTTTTGCACGGGATCATTTAAACTGAACATTAAAATAATGGGGATCAGTTCTGTTCTTAGATAATACCAGAATATGCCTCTATAGTAGCGATTAAAAAAGGAAATTGTATTGAAGATAAGGAGAGAGATTTACAGATTATTGCATTAAAGAGCGTATTCTTGATGGCGGTAGTTCCTGCATGATTTGGGGTGGAATTTCTACAGAAGCACAAACCGTTCTTTTTTTCTATTGTAGAGGTAACCTTTTTTACAAGCGAAGAGGTTTACCGAGTTTAAGTTATGCATGGAGTACCCTTCGTTGATTACATTGGAGATGAATTTATTTTTATTCAGCAGAATATAAGGTTGCTTACCCCAAGAATCATGCACGGTTACAATACCACAGTCGGTTTTCGGGTCATCGAATGGCCAGGGTGGAGTTAAGATCTCAATCCCATAGATCATATTATATGAGATAAGCTGAAACAAAGAATTACAGTTACACTCTTCATATCCCAAATTCAATCTCAGAGCTTATTGTCGCAGCAAAAGAAGAGTGGCTTGACATTCCACAAGAAACAATAGCGAACTTGATTAGATATATGCCAAATCCTATGAGAGAAGTTATTAATGTAAGAAGTCATACATATTATTAAAACATGTGTTGATAAATGTGTAATTGTCTAATACCCTATTTGTGTTAGAAACAACAAAAAGTTAATTTGCTTGACGTATTTATTTCACAATGTTAAACATATAAGAAGTCGAAATAAATTTTCATAAATGTATTCCCATATTAAAGCTTATTAAATTATCTTTCAAACGGTATATCCCTTTTTTTAATACGTTTAATAGTTTCTGAAAAAAAAAAAAAATAGTTTGTCAAACGTTTAAAGTGGGCTGATTTTCTATCGATGCAAGTTTATTAATGTTTGACCTTTTTTATATAGTTTCCTATTAGTAACATCATGACTATCTTTCTGAAAATTTTTCAGGTAACACTTAAACTAGGCTACTTAGAAGTTGCAATAAGAAGATAATCGTCAGAATAAGCTCTTTTTATGCCCATTTAATTTTTTTTTCTGTGATATAGTCGTCAGATATTTTTGTTATTATTATAACATAGTCTATTCGGTTTTTATTGTAGGTCTCAGCATTTTCTTGGAGTGATTTTTATGTATACTATCTGCCGATTTTATCAATGTATTATTATTGAGTAAATTTTATTCTTGGCTAAACTGCAATAGCAATACTCTCGACCATTCCTTTAACTTATTTCGCTTCTATGGTCCTAGCTCCCTTCGCAGATATTCTTAGTACTCTTTGACGATCGAAGGTCAGCTGCAGACTAGAGACAACGTCTTCGTTATAGTTATCATAGTCATTGACTGAATATGTTAGGAATATCCTTTGAGACCTTCAATATAGTGTTTGTTGACTATTTTTATATTCCTGTGTCTGAATCATTTAGTTAATCTGCCTTAAGAGCACAATTATTATTCCCCTTAGATTTAGCTAGTTTACATAAAGCTGATTGTAAAGCGAAAGATTGCTTAAATCAGCAATCTTTCAGTAAAATTTTTGTCATATTTAATTACCTCACTTACTTTAGTCTGCATTTGTGGTACTTGTAGCTATAAGTGAGGATTGAATGTCTTACGAAGAACCAATTGTTTAAAAAAAATCACCTTCATTCCATGACTCTTGTTGGGACCATTTCAAAAACAAAAGATAGTACCACCTCTACAACTCATTCCATACAGAAGTAATAACACCTTCTCCGTTTACATAAACTCTTCTTCTTTCTTTAGGTGCCGTCTTCTTAGCGAAGGTTGGCGATAACCTTTGCAAAGTCTTGCCTATTTTGGGTTTTCCTTATTAAACTTTAAAAGTCTAATCCTGTCCAATCTTTGATGTTGCGCAGCCAGGTCATTTGTCGTCTACCCGGGCCGCGTCTGCCTTCTATTTTTTCTTCTATAATAAGCTGAAGGAAGTTATACCTGTCGTGTCTAAATATGTGTCCAAGATAAGACGTCACCATAAACTAAAGTTACATTTTCTGTATAAAATCCCCAAAGAAAAAAGAAAGCTAAAACTATTAAGTACTAAAAAAAATCATGCTTGACTAAAACACATGAACTAAAATCTAATGAAATATTGCAGTTACTGGAACCAACTAGGAGAATATTCGAAGAAGCATAGTATAAATTCAGTTTTGACCAAATCCTAAGGTTTCATTGAAAATATTAAAGAACACAAAGAACCGTTCATCTTAGTTAAAACATACACGGAGAATGTTAATGAATTTTTAATACTGTTAACCGAAGTATGAAAAACGGAAGTACGAGAATAATACGTAAGATTAAAAAGCAACTAAAATGGACCCAGTAGCAATAAAGATATTATTTCTAGAAGAACAATCCAACACCTGTCAGGCAGTATTATAATGCTTCTGCACAAACCCAACAAAGACAAATTAAACATAGACTCGTACCGTCATATATCACCCACTAATGTATCATGCAAAGTTTTAGAAAAAAAATATAAACAAAAGAAAAACATTTAATTCCTCAGCAAAGTAGATTCCGTCAAAATAGATCATGCATAGACAATTTACTAGATTTACAGTCAGAGATACATGAAGGTTTTGCAACCAATCAAGAGATCACCAAGGCATACAACACGGTTAGGAGGTTTAATATTATACCAAAATGCCACAAATGGGAAATGAGAGGTAATATGTTAAGATTCATAGAAAACTTTCTTCAGTCAAGAACTTTCTCCGTTCGCGTGGATAATTTCATTTCAACAACTAACTCTCTTTTTCGTGGCTATCAACGAAATACTGGATCACTGCTTCCCTTGCGTCCACTAGCAAATCTCCCCATTAAAAACAAGATGGATGCTTTTCTCAAGTAAGCACCGGTACCAAGAACACCTTTAAAACTGTATGGCGAGGCGCTCACTTTCTAAGACAAAAATAATTTTCTCGAAAGGGTATTTGAACAAAAACTAACGCAGATACAACATATTTCAGACATAAAAAAGTTTTGCTAAAATGGATTAAATGTAATGAAAACATTATCAAATAAAAAACCACTCTGTTAAATATTTATAAGTCACTCGTTAGATCAATAATAATTATAGAGCTATTGTATTTATTTAGCTCTGCTAAAAGAACATGCTATCCAGAAAATTAAAATTATTTAAAACACAACACTTGGCATTGTTGCAGATGCAATGAGAACCACACCAGTTAAGAATCTCTAATGCCTTACAGCAGAACCACCTCTTACCCTACAAAGAAAGTATTTATGCCTCTCATATGCATCTTCAGTTACAAGTAACAATTATCACCCATTGTTTCGAAATACATTTACGTACCGTTACCTAAAAACTTAAAAAAACTGAGTTCGAGATATCTCGATCGTTATAAATACTGATTTTCAGTACTTCGTCTTTAATTTTTTCAATCCAGTTTCCAAAACATTAATGCTTTTTAACAGTAAACTATTATATTTACACTATTATCATAAAGGATTATTAAATCAACTTTTGGATCGTGTGATTTGCAGTTATCTTTTTTTTTATCAAAGCTATCATCACTTATCAAGGGATTAATCTTTGAAGGACCGTTTGTAGATCTTGAAGATTATTTTTTATTGATGACATCATTTATAAATCGCATGTTACTCGTACGTTAATTGTATTTGTATTGTTTTGAGACCATGAATTTTAACTGATATTTTTTGTCTGGATTTCCTTGATTTATGGGTATCTCTATACAAGGTTCGGCATTGACGCGACGAAGTCAAATTTCTTATTTGTCATATAAAAAAAATTAATTTTGTTCTGAAGCTATTTTCTTATGGCATTATAAAGTAATTACTATTTAAATGGTAATAAGCCACAATTAAAGGTTAAAATACGTTTATTGACGTTTCAATTTCCACTTCGGAAATCGTTGCACAACGAATTAGCACAAAAGAAGAATTAGCTTGAGAAAGTTAAACGAACAGTTGGAGCTACTAAGATAGAAACAGAAAAATTATTCAAGGAGAAGACTTATGGTACACCCAACACGAGAAAGCGAACTATGTGTAGTATGTTTGGAGTCTGGATCAAATGAATTATGGTGGAGATGTCGTCTCTGTGGTGTCTGGGCTCATGCAGACTGCACGGAAGCGGATACTGCTACTCTATAAATTTGCTCAAACTGTAAATGTAACTAAAAAAATATGTATTTTATACTTAAACCTAAGTAAACTTAACAATAGAACTTGTCCATCTGTGATCAATATTTCCCACCCTTGATCGATATTACCCATCTCGATTGTCGATATTACCCGATTGATCAATTTTACCGGAATTTTTTGAGTTTCAAAAATATCTATTTTTAAATTATTAGTAATTAATTTATAATATTTTTGAAGTAGTAATTGGTTATCTGAATAAACCAAATGTAAAAAGTTTCAAATTCGTAAAAGCTATAGCAAACAGTCTAATAACAGTTTCGTCTTAGGTAGTCGATATTTCCCCACCTTCCCCTAATACATTTAATTTGCATTTGTACTTATTTGTATTTTATACACTTTGTAACCTTTAAATTGTCTTAAATTTTAAACTTCTGATGGGTGTGTCTTAAAATATTTTCTAGACAGTTTTTTATAGCCCTAACTGCGTCTTCGAATACAGTATTTTCAGCCATCCCTATAACTGTGTCTGGGTTCGAATATACATACTTCCCTATGAACACGTGCTGTGCTTGTCCTAAACTACTGCATTCATATATGTATAATACCCATAATCTCTCAAGATTAAACTAGTTTTGAGTTGTTGTTTTTGAGTAAACGAAACCAACACTTTCACCTAGTTGTAATAATTAATATTTGCTTATAGGGGACTAAAAGGGAAGACTGAACAATTACTGGGTTTAAAGATAAGGTAAGCAAATAAATTGAAACGTTAGCGAACGGCTACTTGTGTTTTGGTTGGAGAACTGAGTCGTGGATAAGGATATCTTTATTTGGGGGGACTTAGAGAACTAACATCTTCATAGTAGTATTGCTGGAGGACATTTTGTAGTCAAAAGAATACTGGCCAGAGTTCAACAGATTTTACTGGATCAATTGACACCGAGATGTAGAATATCGGTGCAAGTAATTTAATGTATGTAACGGTTCTATGTCCCATAGCAACACTTCCGATGAAAGTGGCCTGATTTTGCTTACAGTACCTAGCAGAAACATTTATACCACTCGTCTTATCAAGACTTAAGAGTTACATTCTAATCATACAAGTGATTAATCCTTGTTTGTAATAATAGAATAATAAAAAAATAATAGAAAAATACGAAACAAAGCAGTTGGTAAGAAGAACAAAAAATGAACACTTTACAAAAAGGTTGGAAAGGGACTTCTACGGTACACAAAAACAAATATGGAAATTCGTACAAAACCAATGGAAAATAATGACAGAACTAAATAAATACACTAATATACCAGCAAACGAATATGAAAGATACCTGACGGAACTGTTTAAAGGAAAGAAAATAATAATCAAAACAATAAAGTACCTAAATTAAGACACGAAATAGAAATCGGTTTCCAGGAAGTAGGGACGGCTACAAATTGACTCAAAAATAGAAAGTCACCAGGGCCAGACGAAATAACCAACGAGCTTCTAAAACACATATGAGAAAGAATAACCCTAGAGATGACAAAACTTATACAAAAACTAATATTGCACTGCAAGATACCAGATGCATGGAGAAACAGCATCATGATACCAATGTTCAAGAAAGGAGATAAAGATAACCCCAACAATTATAGAGGTATAAATATACTGAACACTACACTATAGCTTACCACAAAAGTCCTAACCAGCAAAATCAATGAACTAACAACTTTATCAGATGAACAACAAGTATTCAAATCCGAAAGATCCTGCTTAGACGCCGTATTTCTACTAAGAAAAATCACAGAAAAGGCCATCGAGTACAATAAACTAGCATCTCTATGTTTTATAGACCGGACGAAGGATTTTGATCGCATCCAAGTCGAAGATGTCTTAAATCTACTGAATAAAAGTAACATACCAACCAATGTTTTAAAAGCCATCGAAAACATCTACTTCCATAATCGAATACAGGCAAAAATGAATGGAAAACCAACGCAGTGTATACCAGTACAAAGCGAAGTCAGACAGGGTGACTTGTTAAGCCCACTTCTTTTTGGAACAACAATGGACGAAATAATGCAAGCAGTACATAAAGGTCATGGTTACAGAATGGGGAACAAAGAAATCCAAATATTATGTTATGCAGACAACGCCCCATTAATTGCCGAGACATAAGACGAGCTCCAAAGAATAATATATATCTTCAATACAATAGTCAAGAAATACAATATGATAATATCAGCAGAAAAAACCAAATGTATAACAACATCTAAATACCCACTACGATGTAAAATCGAAATTAATGGGAAAATAATAAAGCAGGAAGCAACGTTTAGATATCTGGGAATCAATATAACTAGTTACAGAGATGTTAAGGAAGAAGTATTACAAGAAAGTTTAGAAGCAGGTAAAGCGGCGGGATTTTTTCATGACACAATCTGGAAGAACAAACATTTAGGACAAGACACAAAAACAAGAATCTATAAAGCAGCAATTAGACCAATATTAACATACATGGCGGAGAAAAGAGCTGACACATCCAAAACGAGACAACTACTAGAAACAACACAGATCAAAATACTTGGAAATATCATGGAAAAATCTGTTGGATAGGGAGAGAAGCGAAAACATAAGAAGAGCATGCAATATAGAAGACATAAATGGATGGGTGACAAAACGGAAACAGGAGGGGAACGAACACATTAGTAGAATGGCAGAGGATAGGATAGTACGAATATGACGAGATAAGTCACCAAATGGACGAAGAAGTATTGACAGACCAACAAAAAACTGGTGATGAAGATGTTTGTAATACCACATAAATGAAAAATTTTACAGCTTTTAGCAGAACAATAGAAATAAGTAAAGCACATGTTTTTACTGCTTTACAGCAGAGCAAGAGACATGTAGAGATATGTTTTTCAAAGCTTAAGCTGATGCAAGTAGGAACTATTCTTTTCTTTTTTTAGTTACTTGTGGTTGCTTATTGGTCCTGATCATAACTAATCTTGGTTAATAATTTAATTAACCCAAATGTAAAAAAATCGATACCATTTAGCTCCTACAAATCTATATTAAAATTAAACCAGATATTTAATTCTTATTAGGAAATATATGATAAAATACTGCGAAGTAGAATCGGAAATTAAATAATTTAAATAAAACTGCATATTAATACGAACTTAAATAAGGAATTAAGATAAGAATAAGATATAAACACGAGATATTAAAACATTACAACATTAGAGAAGATACGATTAAGATGATTTATTAAACAAATTGAAGTTCTCACCAATTGACATAAACCAGTTTTAAATTTGTGTTAATTAAAAATTAATTAAATATTATATTTATATGGGGTTAACTTACAATTGATTGCAACAAAAATTACATTCTTATACATTTTGACGTTTAAAAATGTAATTTTCATTACAATCAATTATAACTTGACCTATAAATATACGCTTATAAATAAAGTCTAACGAATTCATGTAGAAGATGAACTTCCACGATTCTAATTTGCTAGGTGGATTACGAATAATAATTACTTGTTGTATAGCCTATTTACTGACGAAGTTCAATGTACGAGCGATGGAATAAATAAGTCGCGCAACCCACTTGCTTGTGCAGACCAAATTCTCATGCAAATATCGTTCGTAATATAGATTTTTTCTGAATGTTTGAATAGGAGTACTTAATAGACAGACAACTAATAGGCTTTCATTTCTTAAATACATTATTGGCAAATGCTGTGTACTTAGATTTCTCACAAACTATTTTGCCGAATCTAGTACTTAATGTATCTAATTTATGTACGATGGGGAATCACTACATTGCTCAGTTTCTCTTAGCCAACATCTTCTGAATCTTATAGAAATAGGTGGCTAGGACGCGAGAGAGCACCTAGGTCACCTGATTTTAACCCTATCGACTATTTCATATGCAGTAGGTTTAAAAGAAACGGTATATCGGAAAAATATAAATACACGATAAGAATTAATTATCAAAATGATTGATTTTTGTAACGTTATTAGACATGATCCCTTATCCTGATCCCCGTTTTATGTTCATACAAAGACGTATATAGAAAACAGGATTTCATTTCAAATATTTGATATAAATATTCTTCTTACTGTGTTATCTTCTTTAGAAGGTTGACGATCCAAGTGGCAATTGTAGCTGCACAAACTGCTGCATGAAAGATTTCTGTGGATGAGCAGTCAAACCATCTCCTCAGGTCTTTCAGCCACGAGTTCTGATGTCTTCCAACAAGAAAGCGGCGTAATATAAATCTGCTTGCATAATATAAATCTCAAAAATTTTATTTTTTTTTGTTTCTTTAGTTCTTTTAAGTAATTGTATACATTTTTTGTCTATTCTTAATTTTTTTTTAAATGTATATTCGTTTATTGTTAACGTTCTGTGTATTTTCTTTTTTGTAATTTAAAAAAGATTCATTGTATTTTTTTTTAATTCTGATATTTCAATAGAACGACTCTAACGATAAATCACTAAACCAATATTATATAGGGAGATGTTTTAGTTTTATTTAAAATAACTTATACCTTTTGAAATTCTGGAAATTAGCTACTGGGGTTGTATTATTTAAAATGTACAGTACGTGTTGTGGTAGTATTAATACTTATAAATTTAACTAGTGATTTTGCCCATCACCATGCGGCGGAGGATCCAATCAATTGCATCTACAATCACTACGCTTCATTTTTTCTGTCTTTCTCCTATTTAAGGCTAGAACGGCAACAGAATAATATTTTAATCTGTTATAACAAATAAGTCACTTTTGGAGTGTTGCTGAACTTTTTGCGTAAAGTCGTCTTATGAAATCAACGAGAAAGCTCGAGGTTTGTATTATATTTTTTACCTATTACCAAATTCTCAGCCAACTTTTTAAGATCAACAAAATTTTCAAAACAATTAAAAATTCAATTTATAAAACAAATTTCTTCCGTGAAAGGTTCTGTCTTTTTACCTCCAGATAAATATTGTCCTATCTGACAGATAGTTATCTGAAGGATAGACATATTTATAAAATAAAATGTAGCCGTGTTTGTACATCTCTTTTGATTATACAATTTGTGGTAACATTAAAATATTATACAAGGTTAGCTCAAACATTTTCAACTTCAAAAAGTTCAGTAATGTCTTCATTTAGCAATTCATCTGCAAAATTGTCTTAACTCGGCGCCAGTGTGGTGGGGTATGACATACCCCAGTGAGTTTAAAATTAGCGCCAATATTTTTATCGGTAAATTAGCGCGACAGGCATTTCAGTACCTTTCGTGAGAACCTTGAAGGAGGTCTCGCAGTTGTTGATTAACTTTAGAAGTGAACGCAAGCATAGCAGTTTTGATCCAAACGTCATTGGGGTATCATATACCCCACCACACAGGTAAGTTAATATATTTATGGTACTATTCTTTGAGTTGGGCATTCACATTTTTATATAATTTCCGTTGAAATTATTTATTTTTATTTAAAATGTGAAATTTTATACATTAATTATTTATGTTTTTGTTCTAGAATATGGCTTTATGGGACGATTCTCAAGACGATGATGTAGTAATTGGATCTGCAAGCGAGAACGAATCCGACAATGAAGACAACAGTAGCCACAACTCTGACAGCGAGGAAGATGCTATTCATTTAGAACAGTCGGTGGCTGATATAGAAATCGAAAATGAACTTTTCGGGCGAGGACAGAAGAGTTAAAAGAAACATTACGTAGGTAAGGACGTCACTAAATGGTCTTCAACATGCTTTCCTATAAATACAAGAACACGCTCAGTAAATATCATTACGCATTTACCTGGTGTAAAACGAAATGCAAAAATTGCGAAAACTCCCGTGGAATGTTTCAATTTACTTTTTACACCTAGTATGAAGGACGATGTCGTAACTTGAGTATGCAGTTCGCGAAACCAATGCATTTGAAATAAGAGCATTGTTTGGAATATTGTACTTGGCTGGGGTGTTCAAGTCTGCTCGGCTTAATTTAGAAGATCTTTGGTCTACCGATGGAACCGGAATAAGCTTATTCAGAGTGACGATGTTTTTACAACGATTTATTTTTTATAGTCTTGTCTACGTTTTGACAATATAAAAAATTGAGAAGAAAGAAAAAACTCGATAAAATAACATGACTAATAAAAATTTGTGCAAAATAGCCAAGACGTCTATACGCCAAGCAAATACTTTACTATTGATGAAAAGCTGGAGGCATTTAGAGGCGGCTGTGGTTTTCGCCAGTATATGTTGAGAAAGTCTACATGATACGTATTAAAGATATTCGCTCTCGTTAATGAAAAAACATTTGATGTTTTGAATTTAGAACTATACGTGGGATTGCAGCCAGAGGGACCCTTTCATTGAGCAATAAACCTAGCGACGTAGTTCTCCGACTTGTAACACCGATATCTGGAACCAAACGAAATGTAACCTTCGATAATTGGTTCACAAGTTATGAGCTGATGCTGAAGCTTTCAAAAGATCATCAACTGACGTCTACTGGAACTGTAAGAAAAAACAAAAGGCAAATACCTGAAAGTTTTATAACATGTAGGAACAGGCCAGTATACTCCTCAAAATTCGGATTTCAAGACAGTATAACGTTAGTTTCATATGTACCAAAAAAAGGAAAAGTGGTTCTTCTGATGTCAACTTTACACCACACTCCTGATATTGACGATAATACTGGCGAAAGTAAGAAACCAGAAATAATTTCTTTTTATAACGCTACAAAATGTGGGGTAGATATGGTAGATGAATTGTCGGCTTCATACGATGTTTCACGTAATAGCAAAAGGTGGCCCATTACAATTTTTTATACCATACTCAACTGTGCAGGTATAAATGCTAGAGTAATTTATTAACAAAATACTGGCGATGTACTGGAAATTTACAAGTCCATCCTGAAGGAACTGTAACAAATGATGAAGTGCAATCAGTTAAACGAATGAAAGTAGCCAAAAGATGTAATGCTTGTCAGAGAAAAAATGACAGAAAGACCTTTTATAATTGTGCGATTTGTAAAAAGCTATATGTTTAGAGCATTCAGTAGTGCATTGTGATTTTTGCTATGTAGCTAAAAACAATTAAAATGTATTCTGTATGTTATGGTTTTTTCAAACATTTATTTATTTTTACTAGTTCTCTGATCTTTTTTTTTATAATCGAGAAAAATGAGTGTGACGTTTTTTCATGCTGTGAAATGAGACTTTTTTTTGCAATATTCAAGTATTTAGTTTGCAATTTGTTTCTAAACACTAGTTCCTTTTCCTTTTAAATTTGTTATATGTTGAAATATAAATAATCACAATATAAATTTTCTAAAAACGTGTTATTTTTATCTAATTTTTTTTTTTTAATTTGGGGTATCTGATACCCCACCACACAGGTTTTCTACCACACTGGCGCCGGCTTAATTTGATCTCTCGCTAGGTTATACTCGTAGAATGTTGCTGTAGATTAGAACAGTTGAATCTTTTCAACATTACAGCCATTTCCACTGGATGAAATAGTACGTAAACGTTCTCTTCCGTAAAAAAAGATATGTTGCATATCTGGTTCTAATACGAAATTCATTATAAAACTTGGATTGTTTAGCAGACTCTTTAAAAATGACTTCTATTTATAATCAGAATCTTCTTGTAAGAACCCATTTCTATTATCCTCATTTAAATTTTTTATCAAGAATACAGAAATATTTATTCCTACCTAGAAAAATATATCCAAGAAGTATCATGAAATTGTCAGAATATAAAATCAATAGTTCATATATTATATAGAAGATTTCAAATGATGAGTGAGTTGCCTATGTAAGTCAATTATACTAGTATATGGGAAATGAGTCAATACTCGCAAATAATATTTGGATAGAGTGAACCAAAACTCGAAATTGAAAGTTTTTAGTACGAAAGTTTAAAGTTGTACAGGTGTAAAATATACACAATATAATATAATCTTGTTGACTGCATTTCGATGCGCATCGCCCCGCCTCGAATTTTACCATTGGCTCTTGACCTGGAAATCCCTATTTATCGCTCGAACAGCGCATATAAATATTGGCGATTTCCAGGTCAGCCAAGTCAGTCCCTCACGGGCTCTCCGAGAGCTTAGTGCTCTCGGGGCTCTGCTTACTGCATTTATTTTCCATACTCTGTGGCTGAGAATTGTTTCAACTTAACTTGGTGTTTTTATTTCGACGAAGAAATTGTCATGTAAAAAATATCTTGCCTTTTTCAAGGCAAGACACCGAAGATAAATATTTTCCAAGTCCATAACCCGAAAATGGACTTAAGTAGAGAAGCTCTCGACAGTATATTCGAAGCCCTCTACAGAACACCCGGAGACAACAGAAGGTGGTTAGACCCTTAATTGTTCCCCCGAGGTGACATTATCAGTGTTGGCAGTACATAGTTCACATTGGCAAACTTTTTAGCATTTAGTTCTCTTTGGCATGAGAAGTATAAATAAATCGTTCTTTTTGTTTGTAATCAGGTTTATTAACACATACATAACACAATTGAACTAACAATACATAAGAATAAAATAAAAAAATAATAGTAGCAATATTTAGATCATTGTTCGTCTCATTTTCCTTTTCATTGTTATTGTCGTTCTCTTCTTCCATGTCATCTTCCAGTAGTTCACTTTGTTGAAGTTTATTGTAAAATTGGTGATGGCATGGTGGTACGAATTACAAAAGTGATCTGATATCAGTAAATTTTGCTTGACTTAATTTTCGTCCTTCAGGGTAAATAATGCTTAAGTTTAAAGAAGCTAGGTTTACAGGTCGGTTTTTCAATCTCTTATTTAGATTTACTGAATAAAATTGTCTTTCTTTGTAATGTTTTTATTTAAATTCCATAACTCCTAAATGGTCTTGAGTAAATTTCATTTGTTTTATTTTTGATCATTCTCCTTTTTGTTCATCTGAGTCGTTTATGCGATTTACCAGATTTTGTTTTAATGCATCCATACACTTGTAATCCTCTTTTTTCATGCATACTACTTTAAATTTGTTTTTTTTTTTAAATCTTAAGCTTGAAATATTGCTATGCCATTGTGTAGGCACATAAATTTCCGGATGAGATTTTAACTTTTTTTCTATATTACTAAAATCTCTATCGTTTTGTAGATATGAATGTCCTGGCTCAGCAAACTTATGAACTACTTCCTTTATGTTTAAATTAGGGCACTGCACTATGTACATCCATAACGTTGTACCAAGCAATCAATATGTCCATATGATCATGGGTATTTATGAATTTTAAAATACATGATTATGATTATATTTTAATCTGTTATCCCAGATTCCTGGGAACCTCGTGAGGCAGTGCTCTCATCCCAAACATGCATTGTCCAGACATAATTGTCAAAATTATGCTGCCAAAATGCTACAAGATTGTAACATTAAAGCTGCTTCTTATAGTAAACAACTCCTGTTGTTAGTTTAGGAAGAAGCATTACTTTCTGAAGATCAGAATTAATTACTGTAGCTTTCCTTTTTTTACTAATCGTTACGTCTTCATTTAGTTCTGAGCGAGCTAACTGTACTTTTATGTGTCTGGTTTAGTATCTTAGCCTTTAACATTGGTTCAATTTTGATTTCCTCAGCTGCCTTTATTTTAATGCTCAACCTGTCGTATGTTTGTCACGTATCTTTTCGTGGAGGTTTAAAACTAAGATTAAAATCACGTCTGAACACTTTTTCATAAAGCAATTGGTTTGGAATTTTGTCGACAATTTTCTCTCTTAAACTATCAATATAGAGTCTGTACATCCTTTTAAATTTTAATGAAAGCAATTATTACTTTTAGCAAAAAAAATGTCTAATTTGGAAAAATTAAAATGTTAATTGTTACCTTAATTTCACTTATTTCACAAAAAAAAAATTACTACATCTCTGGGATTGAAACTAAACGGACAAATTCTCTACAGGAACAAAGGAAACTATTTCCATACTTCAGGAACGACGATCTAAGACGTAAATGGGGCTGGATCAAGCAGGCAAATGACAACAAATCTGGTGGGACATCCTATACAATCATTTTCCAAAATTTCTTCAGTTCCGGTGTACTGCACAAATCTTATGGTGATTACTCTGTTCTAAACTACCATTATGCAAAGAGTATTATCACCTTAACAGTCTTAAAACATTACACAAAAAAAAATGAATCGACTCCCGATTTAAAATTGCCCAAACATCTATCCTCTCTAAGATCTCCTGCTTGACTCCTAAATGCCTTAAATTTTACAAAATTCAACGCCAAATAATTTCCCTTCACGTCTCCTGAACCAGTTGTGCCTACAAACTTAAAACAAACATAATACCCTCGACAATCGTTTGTAACAACCTTGAAATATTTCCAGTTTTACTATGTCTTAGGAAAACCGCATACCTGACTTGCAATATTATATTAGGGGACTCGAATGTAAACAAATGACAAAAACAACTGAATACCAAAACTTGATATTTAGAATCTCAACTTAAAATGCCATAATATGTTGATCGTTTTAAAATTCATTTGCAAACTAAAAAACGAAAATATTCCAACGACAGGGGCGTCTTTAGAAATTTTTAACATATAAATATTTCGTAGTTAAAAAAAAATTAAAACGCTACAACAGTAATGACTTACTATGGTAGGGAAACTTTGTATGTGATTTTTCGTTGAATCCATTGTGGATGGTGAAGTTTTGTTATGAGGCACTTTTTTCCCTCTAAGATCACTTAAATTTTTTTTTTAAGAAAAGCGCGACGTACTCTACTTCTATTGATTTGTAATATTTCCATAAACATTTTTTTGCATACTTTAATATCTTCGTTTTCAGAAGGGATATAAAATATAGATTTCCTTTTTTTTTAATATCAGTGTTTTTACGACGTCTTACTATCGTTCTACATTTTACACCTCCACTTATTATGCTTGTTTGAGTTTTCCAAGACTGTGACCCGTTATAAAACAAATTAAAAAAAACTTTTCTTTTTGCTGTGCTGTAAGCTTATTGACAGAAGATATATTTATAAAAACATATATTTTCATTAAATTATTGATTCAATCCTTCATTTACTATACTCCTATTACAGATCAAATGTTTATACACAGCAAACGATGCACCATATACCTATATACCTAATTCTTTTTCTCTTTCTGCACTATCTTACCTATACCATTACATATGTAATGATTGTGCAGATTGACTCCCATATAAATTTGTAACGGCGAACGCGTGTATAGAAGTATAAGTTCTACCGGCAGTCCCACTGAACTGCCACACCCGTTTTTTTTTTAGTACAAATAAAAATAACATACTGGGGCGTGATGATGGGGCAAATATTGTAAGCCTTGAAACCGGTAGCTCAAAATTTACCTTTATTTAACTTTAATAAATAAAAACTAGTTAAGATTGTAAGTATTAACTTATTTCCGATATACTGGTACAGAAGGTTTATTGAAAGTTTTGAAAATTTCCTACTACACTCTGGATATTTTGTATACTTACACTAAGTCTTTTTTATATATAATTTAATGTATTTTATAATTATTAAAAGAATCTAGATACCTAGATACTATGTGTATATTTTTCATTTGGAAATCCGATACTACTATTATTGTATCAATGGCACTAATATCTCTTGAAAAAGGTTAATTAATCTATTTTTTAAGTATCAAGATTATGAAAATATTTATTCTCTAAACTAAGTAAATGAAAATATGTATACACCTACTTTTAAAAACATTTATTAACTGTTTACAATATTTTCTCAGAATATAATTCACTGTCGGTTTACTTAATCTTAACGTTTTAAAAAAGTCTTTATCATTACAAAAATTAAAATGTTCAATTCTGCATCAAATATTATATATTTGTATCAATGACTCACTTGACTTCAATCAACCATGGGAGCTTATCGTCTATGCTTCGCCCAGCTCAGTCTCTCAAGTGTGAATCCGTCTTAAACTATGAATTAGACCATGAAAATTTAGCTGGTAATAAATAAAACAATAATCTAACTAATCATATTTATTCAAAATAAAAAATAATATTTAAGTAGCAAAAACAACCCTGCATAATGCTTTACATTAAATAAATTTGGAAGTCATACTTATGGCATCGATGGGCTGCTTGTTTCTAATTATATGTTGCCTGCAGATTATGTGGGCAGGTCCTGTTGCCGGCTCCAAAGCGTGTAAATAAGTTTAAAGACAGTTGTTTAGGCCCACATTACTCCATAAAGTATTTTCAATAAAATGTTCTAGGAATATCCCATAAACTAGAATATTAAACCGCCTATTTTAGAGAAACATCAAAGGGGGTTAACTTCCTTGCCAATTATTTTAACAAATTTACAATTAAACAAATAGCAGATCGCAAGGATAAAATGAAATAGAATTACTATTATCAATTAATTTTGTTAGATTCCTACGTACATAAAATTGAAAACGTGGTTTCGAAAGAAGTGAGGTTCTGAATATTGAAAATGCAGGCAAAATTATAGAATATAGATTAGAATGAAAGTACTCACCCCAAGAGATTTCAGCAGACGATAAAATGAACCCTATAACAATTTTTACCTTCTTTTTAAATTTCAGAATCAGACAAAAAATATTGTTTTGAAGCTATTTTCTTGTGGCATGCTAAAGTAATTACTATTTAAATGGAAATAAGTCACAATTAAAGGTTAAAGTAAGTTTATTCACGTTTCAATTTACACTTCGGAAATCGTTCTCAAAATACAAACATTAGTATATAGACAAAAAATAATATTCCCACCAGGTTAGAAAAGCTAATTGACAGAATGTAAGTGGGAGACTGCAGTAAAGTTTAGCACAGATGCCATAGGACGTATGCCTATGATGGAATTAGCTCTTCTATCAACATAGAACAGAATATTTAGTCTACCGGACAGAAAGAGAGAGAGAGGGCGCCAACTACTTTTTTATAGAAAAAATAGTAAAAAAGGAACTGAAGGTAAAGGAATTAATAAATTAATAAAGAAATTAAAATAAAATATTTATATAAATATAAATTAATAAAGATGTGACGTTTATAACGTTACATATTTTCGCACTAAGGTTATAAACATTAAACATCATTATTGATTATACTCTTCGATTTCATTAAATCTTTTAATATTCGTGTCTCTAACCTACACTAAACAACAATATTTAGGTTGTATTTTTGATTTCGCGATAACCTACAACATAAAAACGAACTATAATAAACACAACTTATTTTCCAGATAACTTTTTATTTAGTACTTTATTTGGCAAAATAAATATTTTATATTTTACATGTCAGATAAGTTTAATTTATTTTATCTGTTTAGATTTTTTCCTATGTGACGCTAGAATTTTAAATCTAAACTAAGATAAAACTTAAAACTATTTTGTATTAAATCATACTCAAAAAATATTAATAATATCATTTATTAAATATATTAATATGTAATTAACATTTTTTTGTATTAATAATTAAACGTATCGTTTCAAAAACAAAATATGATTGACTCATAGGTTGAAATGTCATTCGTTCAGGTTTTTTTGTTTTGCGTTGGGGAGGGCGATGCCCAACATTGGGAGACCGAAATCTGAAAGGAGCAGGGTCTTACACGGTGTTGTACAGTCGATCGTTTTTACGCGGCACCAGTTTGGAGCGGGGCGGTAGAGATAACGGTCTATAGGAGGCTTATGACACGAGTGGACAGAACAAGTCTGTTGCGAGTGGCATGCGCCTACAAGACTGTGTCAGCGGTAGCCTTGTCGACCATCATTGGATGTGTCCAGTGATAGTCGACAGATGGTCGGAGTGATGGTAAGGCCCAAATCTTGCTATGGCCGAGAAAATACAGGTAAGGGAAATGTCAATTAAAAGATGGCAAGACGAATGGCATAACACGGAGGATGTGGCACAGTGGACGAAAATGCTGATCCCGAACATAAGAGATTGGGTGGACCATGGCCACAGGCGACTGGATTATTTCCTGACGCAGGTGCTCACAGGACACGGGTGTTTTAGGGCTTACCTTTTTAGGTTCGGAAAGGCTGACACAGATGATTGCGTATACTGCGGACACTCGGACACTGTGACGCATACGATGTTAGAGTGCAACAGACCGATAATAGAAAGGAACAGAAAGGAAAGAGAGACAGGTGTGAATTTTGTTACAGTGAGAGAAATGATTGAAATTAAAGCAGGTTGGACTAGTATACACAACTATATCCGTGCAGTTATCAAGAAAAAAGAAGAGGAACAAAGATAGCTGAACCAACGGTAAAGGCAAGAAGGAAAGATGCTGGAAGTTGAAGTTAGAAAAGTAGAAGAGTGGATCAGACTGTATAAGTTAGACTGTATGAGTCAGACTGTGGGGAAGCCGGCCTTACAGCGGCCATTCCGGTTTCGGATCGCTGGATCACAGAGGACGGTCTGGTTTGGCAGGTAGGCGTTCGGCGTAGACTCGGCGACGAGAGGGCATTTTAAAGTACCTCTGGAACTATCGCCGGGAATACGAAAAACGAATCCTGCACTAAGGTTAGCCAGGCGGCGTCCTGGACTGAGATGTCTTTTCATATTTTTTTCAAAAAAAAAAAAATATTTCTTTGTTCAGATGTTGTTAGGATTTTAAATCTAAACTAACATAAAGTTTTAAATTATTCTGTACTAAATTCTTCTTCTTCTTCTTCCTACTTTATAAATAGGCAAAATGCCTGTTTTACTTTGGTTTTTAGCCTTAATTGACGTTGTCTGACCATCTTTTCCTCGGTCGTCTCAATGATCTTATTCCATTTGGCGATTTGTCTCTTGCTATTCGTACTATTTTATTTTCTGTCATTCTTTCGATGTGTTGATTCCATTCCACTTTTCTTCTTTTAGTCCACGCGTTTATTTCCTCTATACCACATCTCGCTCGTATTTCCTTACTTCTTACTCTATCTCTTAGAGTTTGGTTTGATTTTTTTTTCGTAAGACTTTCATTTCTGTTGTTTCCAGTAGTCTTTGTGTTTTCGCCGTATCTGCTCTTGTTTCTGCTGTGTACGTCATTATCGGTCTTATTCTTGATGTATATATCCTGGTTTTAGTTTCCGTTGTAAGGTATTTGTTTCTCCAGATTGTGTTGTTGAGACATCCTGCTGCTCTGTTTGCTATGTTCACTTAATTTTGTACTTCTTCTTCCACTTTTCCGTAGCTTAACAGTTTTATTCCCAAGTATTCAGTTTCCATCACTTGTTCTATTATTTTGTTATTTACGACTAGTTTACATCTTCTCGGTGCCGCTGATATCACTATCGCTTTAGTTTTCTCTGTTGAGATCTCCATGTTGTATATGAGCGCCGTATCTTCGAATTCTTTAACTAATCTTTGTAGGTCATTTTCATTTTCGGCTGTTATTATGGCGTCGTCGGCGTAGCATATTATCCTTATTTCCTTTTCTCCCATTCTGTATCCTCTTCTTTTTGTAACTTTCTTTAGGATTTCATCCATTATCAGATTAAATATTAATGGGCTCAGCGAATCTCCTTGTCTAATGCCAGTTTCATATTTGATAGGTTGCGATAGTTTTCCTTTACATCTAACCATAGCTGTGTTATCTTTATATATATTCTCAATACTTTTTACTAAATCCAGTGATATTCCCTTTATCATATAATTAATGTATCGCGTCCCGAATTCTCACTCTATCAAACGCTTTCTTCAAATCTATCAGACACATATATGCTGGTTTGTTGTATTCCAGCGACTTTTCTTTTATTTGTCTTATTACAAAAACTGCATCCGTGCATGATCTTCCTGTCCGAAATCCTTGCTGTTCCTCTTGCAAAGATATTCGTTCGATTATTTTTGTCGCTATGTATGTCTTGTTGTCAATTTGAGTGTTGTATTTAATAGATTAATTGCTCGATAATTATTGGGGTCTTTCTTATCTCCTTTTTTGATGAACATCACCATGATCGCTCTCCTCCATTCATCTGGTATTCTGTTCGTGGTGATTATTTTATTAATAAGAAGTTGCAGTTGTTGTACAAGATGATCACCTCCATATTTAAAGAGTTCATTTGGTATTTGATCTTTTTCTGCTGACTTTCTGTTTTTTAATTTGTTTATTTCTTCTTTCACATCGTTTTGGGAGATTTCGGTCTTTTCCTCAGTTATTATATTTGGTGTTTCTGGTAAAGGTTCTTCGTTTTGTTTTTTAAACATTTCTGTCAGGAAGGCCACCCATGTATCCTCTTGTATGTGTTCTATTTCAACTAGTTCTTTCATTTCGCTTTTTTGTTGTCTTATGAAGCGCCATACTTGTTTCTGTTGTCTATAGAAATCCATCTCTAGTCCTTTTGTGAATCTTTCCCAGTAGTCTGTTTTTGTTTTTCTTACCATTTGATGAGTTTCAGTTCATATTCTTTTATATTCTTCATATGCTTTCTTTTTTTTTTTGGTGACATTTTTGTTTATCCTCTAGTGTAAACCATGGTGTTTTTATTGATCACTTTTTGTTTATTATTTTCGTTCCAAGTGCTTCTCGGGCAGCATCCAGAATATTTTTCTTAAGTATATTATCTTATCTTAATCTTAACAAATTAGAAGCGTTTGAGTTATGGTGTTACCGTCGCATGCTCAGAATCCCGTCGACAGCACACATATCTAACGAACGCGTGCTAGAGACCGTGCACAAAGAGCGAGCATTGATCAACATCATCAAAATGAGAAAGGTCCAATACTTCGGTGATATAATGAGAGGACCTAAATATCGCTTACTCCGGTTAATCATTCAGGGCAAAATCGAAGGAAAACGTTGGGTCGGAAGAAAACAACTGTCCTGGCTGCGTAACATTAGACAATGGACAGGTCGAACGGTCGAGGAACTGTTTCATCTAGCTGCCGACCGAGAATCATTTGATTAGCTGGTCAATATGACGATAGCCAACGCTTGAATACAAGCACGGCACACAAAGAAGAAGAAGATATTCTATCTTACTAAATTTTACTTTAAAAATATTAAAATTAATTGTTAATTATATTAATATTTAATTAATATAGTATTAATAATTAAACGTATCGTTTCAAGAACAAAATATATATATATATAATTGAAATGTCAAATAATGGTAGTTCAAATTTATTTCCTAGATGACGCCGTTAGTTTACTGGAAAAACGGTGTGACATTTATATAGATAGATATTTGTTTAAAATGGTTTATTTTTACAAGAAAAATTAATTTGTTTTATTCAAACTAATGATTCACTTTGTCAAACTTTTAATTCATACCTATTCAATTTTTTCCAATGAAAAAATAAGTAACCGTGTGGGAAAAAATAGGCATGTCATTTTAATTTGTAAAATTGTTGATTAGAGTTTTCAAAAACCGTATACATGTTGAAATTTCTTCTATGAAGAAAACGTGCCTACTAATTATGTAAAACCGGATCTGATTTTTTACTAGTTTATATAAACTAGTTGCGTTTGATCAAAATATGAGACCCATCGAACTTATTTTGATAAGTTCTAACCAATAGAAATTTCAGAGAAAATTCACAACGCGCCCTGTATATTTTTAACCAATGGGAGTTTTTGATGGTTATTTGTTATTCCCATAGGGACCTCGATACGTGAGTATGTACGGTTCCTCTTAACTCACCCTGTATATGTGACATGAATTGCAACTAATTTATCACAATTTATTTTATTCATTCACTGAATTATCTCAAAATTCAAGAAATCTAGATGTTTCCTACTCTCAATTGATGTACGGATTTTTGTATAAGTTCTGTATTAATGCACAAGTGTTCATTTTAATATACTTATAAATTTAGTAATTATTAATGTCAACAGGTCAGTGTATTATGTATTTCATTAAAATGGTTTTTTAATCACTGATTTCATTGGTTATTTAAGAAAAGATAAGTGTTTTGCATTAAAACAGTAATTTTTATCTTACCGTAGGATACCGTACTTAATGTAAAGGGTATTACTAGTGACGTCAATTGTCAAAATAAACGACTCAAGTTCAAGTAATTTTATAAATAATAACTAAACGATCACTGTCAAGTACTTTTGTTTAATTAACACAAAAGTACAGCATCATCGGTTAGCACCGAGTGTTTGTTAACATTATCATTGATTACGTATATTTTTTAGAATATTCAATTATCTCAATTGAATGATGGAAACGATTACAGACTGATTTTCGGAAAAAACTGATCACAAGTTAAAAGCTGATGAATTTAAATGTGACTTATAAGAATATGTGTTTAATTTAATTGTGAAGATATGAATATGTACGTTCTAAATATGAAAATAAGGAGGTAAAGGATAAATTTTACGATGCATTAACCCCCATTGTAAAGAGTATTTGAACTGGAAAGGAAGTAATTCTACTAGGTGTCTTAAATGATAGAAGCAGAAGAGTAAATAAAGACCGTAAATGGTTGATAAATTTTTGCCATCACATAAATTAAAGATAACGAATGGATACTCTATAAGCGCAAGGATATCTATAAATTCACGTGAACCAAACAAACGAGAAATTTAAAATCGATAATCGATATCTGTATATGCTAGGTAAACTTTATGATAAATGTAGATTTCATCAAGGAACATAGTGTGGATTTGATTACTATTGACTTAAAGTGACAACACTATTTATATTTGAAGGACACCAACGAGAAAATAAAGACGAAAGTGTAATAACACTGTAACACGTCTCGTCGAGGAGGTAAAATCTACAAGGTTTTGAAAATGAGTCTACCCAGTTTCTGAATCAAACTAGTCTGAATTTGATACAATGTTTATTACTTTTTACCAATTAATACGTACAAAGAAATTATAAAAGCTCTTGAAAAAGTTGCAATCAAATCTTTTGGAGTAGTGGATATAATAAAAAATAGAAATGAATGGTGAAATACAGACATAGAAGATCTTGCAGTAAAAAAGGAAGATATGTATAATAAATGGCTAGAAACATGGAACATTTACGATAGGCAATAGTACAACTTAATGAAGTTAAAGAAGTGATAAAGAAAGCCAAGAATAGAATTATTGAGGTCACTGGTATAATATTTAATTTAAAATAACAAAAATACCTGGTGTAACTCATTTAATGTTATCTGTACAAAGAACAGCACTTACCGTTTGAATATGGTATATTACTTGTAGCTAGTGTAGAAAAATAACTGCGCTAGTGGCTTGATGAATAGAAAATCGTCATGTTAACGTGCCGTGACGCGATAGGATGGTCGGAGTCTTCCATAAACTTAAGACGTTTACAGTCTAATGTCTTGTTTCGATCTGTGTTTGTCAGTGTGTGTAGGGATAAAAATCTGTACCTAAAAATTCTCAGGCGTGGCCGTACTTTAGCACAGCTACAGAAAGCGTACACTAATAAATCAGTATTTTACAATGGTACAATTGCATATATATATTATATAATTCGGCAGAAATTTGTTATTCTAAAGCGTTTTCTTTCCTTTCGAGGCAATTAACAATAAGTGCATTTTTTGATCTTAAAAACAGATTACCATGTGTTAGCCAGTTTGACAATTAGTATTTACTGAATAGAAGAAAAATAATATACTCTTTTCTTTTAAAGTAAATAAGTATTAAAATATACTAGCGGACCAACTCGATATCGAGTTTTTTAAATGAAATTTTTATTTTGCGAGAAAAATACACAATATATACAATGACCGGAAGTAAAAATATTTTTATCAATAACTCAAAAACTATAAATGATAATGATTTGACTAATAAAAACGAAACCGGAAGTCGACCTTAAAACCGGAATGCAATTTTTAGTTCATTAAATGTCGACATGGATATCATTTAGCAGTTAATTTTGCATGCTGATCACGAATCCGGTGTCAGATTTGCTCTATCTTGACGTTTTATGCGCGTTTCGGGTCACTTCCGGTGTCGGATCGCAACCGGAAGTACATATTTAGATTCGTCTCGACGAGACCTTTCGATCCATATATACATTGTGGGGTCTAAAACTTAAAGTAAATTTTAACTTCCGGTCATCTCAAAACCGGAAGTGAATTTTTGTACCAAAAGTATATCTTGACAATCTCATACGTAATACTAATAATACTCCGAAAAAATATTTTAATTATCTAATATGGTTTTTGAGTAAAGTGGTGGACAAGAAAAGGGCTTAGCGTTTTAGTATATAAGATAATTAAATAAGATCATATTATAATGCGCTAATAAAAATATTAAAGCCAAATATGTAAATAAATATTAACTAGTTTTCCAAACACCTGCTATATAATAACCTAAATGACACAATAACATAAAGAAGTTTTTAAATAACGCAAGAAGTAAGGAAGCCTGTAAAATAATAAGAAGTAGTAAAATAGATAGTTAAGAACGCAGTAGGCTAGATTTACTTTCTCCAGAAATTTGGGTTAAATATTATGACATAATGCTGAAAGTAAATTGAGTAGAATTTCAAGATTTTGTCGACGGAAAATTAAATATTTCCTAATGCGAATGCATTAAAATATCGTCAAAAAAAAAATTAAAAGACATATCAACGACGATATAAAAAATGAGGAGACTCCAGAACCCATAGATCCCATGGAGGGTTTTTCACTTGGAATCTTGCTTATACTGCAGATGATATCGTTAATCTTCTCCCTAATAAGGTATACACCTTCCCAGAACTGCTGCTTTTTCGGTTCTTTGGATTATAAAGTCAGACTTTATCATTCTTAAAACGTCCCTTTTCGGCCTAAGTATCGAGTCGTTTCTTTACTTCATCGATAGCAATCTAAAGATGAAAACAAATCAACTCGTATATATCGTCGTTTATTCTTTGTAATTCGTTCACATTCTCCAGGTCGATACCCACACACTAGATTACACAAGTCATATGTCGTGTCCAAAAAGGACGTTTGCCAGTGTTGGGTCCGTTGATTTATGCACAGTAGGCTATACTGAAGAACGAAATGTACCAGTCTTACTGGCGATTGGACACCGTTTGTGCAAAAACACTTGCCAACTGTCTTATTCATTCGCTCTACTATTTCATTCGATTGCAGGTGATAGACCGTGGTTCTTGTTTTCTTCATGTCTAGTCTATTGTAGATTTTCTGGATAAGATCGCTTTCGAAGTTCTTTTCTTGGTCACTGTGGATCTCCAGAGGCATCCCAAATCAACTGATGTACTCTATGATCAACACATCTGCAATAGTGGCGGCCTTTTGATTCAAAGTTGCGTATATCTGGACTCACTTTAATCCATCACGTAAACATGTACTTGCAACCATTTACACTGTCTGTAAATAGCCCAGTAAAACTCAAAGCTATTTTTTCAAATGGACTTCCAATATTTTATTGTCTCATATGAGCCTTTTTTTTCGGTAGGGTATGTTACTCGTGACATATTTCTGATGTCAGTTGTATACATCATCAGAACTATTCATCCAATAAAACCGTTTTGGAATTCTCTACACCTAAATGCCCAAATGGTGAACTGTCGTGTAACTGATAAAATACTTGGGCTATTCTGCTCTTTGGAATTACCGAGTGTGTTCTTTTCTCGAAACCATCATAATTTTTCAGTACTCGTTCAAACATTCCATGATAAAAAGATTGAGTCGAGGCACAAAAAGTCACTTTTAGTTCGAATAGAACATACTATTTTGTTTGAAACGTAGCAAATAATTGTTATGTTACTATGCCGATTTCTACTGCTAGCTTGTCACTTAGATAAATAAGAAAAATTACCGATTTTTGCGCTACTGGTTAAGTTTTATTAACACTGGTGCTTATTGTCGCTCGAAAGTACGGGTATTATGTCCGATTTTGAAGATCCCACAGCATCACATATTCCTCCAGATATTTTGTATACCGCAAAGACTCTAACTGAAGAATTGTAGCCTACCAAGTGCACTGCGGTTTACGAAGCTTTTGAGCTTTTAACTTTTTCACTTTTGTGTCTAGGCGTAATTGTGCTACACTTTTGTCTAGGCGTAAAATTTTTATATTGTCAATCACGACACAAAAGTTAATACTTTTGTGAGGTTTAAAAAAACATTATTTACCTCCATTTAAGGAATTTTCTCAACTTATATCCTAACATATCAATGATGTTAAGTAATGTAAAACAAAAATAAAAAAATGGCTGTTAAACGAAAAAAGTGTTCCTTAACCATCGCAGAGAAATTGAAAATCATTAATTATGTAAACGGATTTTTGCGGATTTCACCGCATTTCATTTTAATTGTTTTATAACAAAACTATATAAACAATTTAGAAATAAAAAATACAGTGGTTTCAGTAAATGTGTTTTTATTTATTCGTGAAAATCGTTCGCTATAACGTTCTTTAGGGTGTACCTAAGTAAAGTTGAGATTAGTAAAATTTTTTTACCCTTGTATAAACGAATTGGAGACCAACCTAACTTAACCAACCATCGGCCTTCATCGATTAACCTTCATCGGCCTTGCCGGGGTCTATTTTGACCACAATCCACAATTTTTGGCTGTTACTTTATAGATCTTAATTTTTAATCGACAGTCTTTCATCTGCCTGTAGTTTATAATATATTGTATTGATAAAAAGTTATGCCTACAAGAACATTTAACCGTTAGATTAAATTTAAACTTCAATTTTATAGGCTTGGGGTCTCCTAATACCCCGGCCAGCCTTTTATGTCATATAAAATAAATTCTAATAAAGTTGTAATAATGTGGGAATCCCATAGATTTTACTAATTAGTACCGACTATGAGTGTACTAACGTTTTATGTAAGGATTTTACATGTTTAAATGGGGAATTCCCGAGCTGCGATAAAATTTAACGAAAAGTAATATAAATATATTGAGTTCCAGTGTCAGTTGGCTTCTTCTCGTATTTGTGAATAGTGCATAAAATTCTGAACATAAGTTACATTTCATTTATATCTAGCCGAAATCAACTGAGTGAAGATGAACTTTTACGTTTACTTGAAAGTTATGATTCAGAGCTTGATATAAATGAGGATACAGCAAGTGATTTAGAAGATGAAGACAATGTTACAGAAGTAGAAGAAGGAAATGACCTTATTATTGATCAAAGCATAGAGCAAAATAAACCAATAGTTACTGACTTCGAAGGGTTTATGTATCTAAAGATGGAACTGAGTGATCAAGGTTGCCAACAAACACAAATGTGAAACGCGCAAAAGCCAATATTCGTAGACATGCTCTAGGACTTACAAATTACAGTGATGATATATCAAGTATCAAAAACGCTTTTCTACTGTTTTTTTCAGACGAAATTCTAAACTCAATTGTCATGGAAACTAATCGGAATGCTCAAGCGTATTACGATAAATGGAATAGTGAAAACCCAAATAAAACTAAAGTGTATGTTTGCGTTGATTTTGTAGAGATTCAAGCCTATATTTGAGTATTGCTTATACTTGGTAGGGATGGCGGTTTTTGACAAAACACCGGTTTTCGGTTATACCGGTTTTTTTGCTTACGGTTTAACCTGGCGGTTATAACCGGCCAAAAAAACCGGTTTTTCCAAAAACCGGTTTTCGGTTTTTTTTAATAAAATAGGTTACAAAGTTACGTTTATAATGCACTTTAGTTTGCGATACTACATTCGACTCGATATCAATATAATCAAAATTAGTACTATCAAAAGAACATGAATATAAATTTAAATAAAACACAATGTTTAATAAAACCATTTCATTCTACTAATTATTGATATATTTATTTATTATTTTATTAATATTATATATTTATTGATTATTATTAAATATAATATAGCGTAAGATTAATATATACATATTACAATAATATACAATAAAAGTATAAAGTAGATTGAAGTAATATTTTAAGTAAAAAAGTATAGGTTAGAAGTTTACAAATAGGTTATATTATATGATATGAATTTAGCATTATGTTGGCCAGTATTTTTCATGAAGCCTATTGAGAAAAACTCGTTCATATATATGTTGGTCGGTTAAGCGGCTTCTCTCATTTGGCACAATATCATTCAATGATGACACCAGTCTCTCTGATGCCACCGAACTTCCAACCAACGACTTGTATTTTTTAGCTATAAAAGCCAAGCCTGGCATACAGGTTCTGTTCTGCTCCTAGAATGAAAACCGATTACTTAATCTCGGCAGCAAAGGCTGCTGCAGATATAGAGTCAATCAGAACTGGAACCACTTTTCACCAACTCCAGATCGTGTGAAGACCAAAGAGGGTTTGATTTTAAATTCACTTTAGCTTCTTCCTTCTGAAAGGAGCAGGAAGGAGAAAGTTTTCCGATTTCGGTAATATACGTCCTAACTTCCGAGCCTAAATTAGATGTGACTGTCTCCGCCATAGACGGAAGCAGATATAGTTTTTTGAACCTCGGGTCCGTGATTGTAGCATGGCAAAGCAGGGGGTTTCGTAAAAGCTTAGTGCCCCTCTCTTGAAGGCTAGTAATAAGCGTTTGGCATAACTTTTGGGCTCTACTAAGGTTTGGCTTGAGGTTTTTTAAAGATCTTTCGATAATAGACACAAGGGGGAAAACATGGCTAGCGGTAATGTACTGGGAACCTGAGATCTCCTTTGTGGCCTCATCGAAATGCGATAAAATTTCAGTAGTCAATTGTAGAGAACAGTAAACCAAAATTATTATACTACTGCTCAACAGAGAGCGCTAAAATAATTCAGGTTCTATTGTCATTGAATTTATTATGAGAGTAGAATATAATATGCAATTATTGTATTTAATTAATGATGCAAATTTAATTAACCAATTAAAAATATAATCTTCTAAAATACCCACCAATTCTCCTCTCCTCCCAAACCCAAAAAATTCCCCACCCCAACCATTTCAACTTATAAACAATTTCCCAGACTCTTTCAAATGGGATTTAAAAAAAATAATATCAACATAAATATTTTACTTAAAAATAAATTGGATAATGCAATTCATCTTTTATTTTTACTACCATAAAAAAAAATTTATCATGTATTACTTTTAACACGTTTGAACATTTGTATAACAGATACATTTTAACTCATTTAATACTTCCTGTATGGGTGTATCATTTTTAAAACGTAGGGAAATCCTTGGAAATTCGTATTCGTAATCGGTAATTCGATATTCATAGTCAGAACATTATTTTTGGTAATCAGAAAAAGCCATTCTCCCACTTTCAATGTCAAGAGTCAAGTGTGAAAAATAGGTGATGTACCAGATCGCTTCTTATGTAAATATTACGACTATAAATACCTTTTCAACGAAATATTATAATAAAACTTAAATTGTTTCTGGCTGATGTGAGTTTGCACTTTCAGTTTGTTTCTGTATTTATAAAATAAAATAAAATTTGAATTTTGGTTTTCATGGAATAATTACTTGTGAATAATAATTATGATTGGTATTCAAAATAATACCTAACCTAATCCTTCTTCTTCTTAAAGTGCCTATCCGTTCCGGATGTTGGCGATCATCACGGCTATCTTTACTTTATTTATTGCAGCGCGGAACAGTTCAGTGGTAGTCGTGTTATACCACTTTCTTAAATTTTGAACCCAGGAAATGCGTCTTCTTCCCGGTCCTCTCTTACCATTTACTTTCCCTTGGAGAATCAGCTGGAGAAGGCCGTAACGTTCTTGATTTCTCATTACATGTCCTAGATATTCCAACTTTTTAGTTTTGACGGTCATGAGAATTTCACATTCTTTCCCCATTCTACGCAGGACCTCCACATTAGTAACTCTGTCAACCCAAGATATACGTAAGATGCGCCTATAACACCACATTTCGAAAGCTTCGAGCCGATTCATAGATGCAACAGTCAGTGTCCATGCTTCCATTCCGTAGAGCAGAACTGTGAATATGTAGCAGTTCAATAGACGGCATTTTGTTTTTAATGATATGTCTCGACTGTTGAAAATGGTTCTCATTCTAACGAATGCTTCTGAACCTAATCCTAATCACGGTAAAAACCTAATAACCAGTTTTTACTTTAAAAATAAAAAACCGGTTATAACCGGGACAAAAAAACAACCGACAAAACCGGTTACTGCGAAGTAAAAAAAACGGTTTTCGGTTAAAACCGGTAGGTTTTTCCCATCCCTAATACTTGGAGCTTTTCATGGATCAAAAGAGGTGATCGATATGCTTTGGTGTGACGATATTGCTTACTGCTGTCCTATATTACCAGTTGCTATGTCTAGAGATAGGTTCAAACAAATAACTTCATTTATACGTTTTGATAATTTTAAAACCAGACAAGAACGAAATCAGTAGATAAACTGGCTCCAATAAAAGACGTATGTGATATTTTTATTTCTAATTGTAAGAAATCACTTAATCCAGAAGACCATCTGTGTGTAGATGAGCAGCTAGTGTCTTTTAGAGGTAAAGCACCATTCCGAGTTTATATGAACAGCAAACCTAACAAGTACGGATTAAAGATATGGGCCCTTGTGGACTGCACTACTTCTTTTATTGTTAATATGCAAATTTATTTGGGTAAGTTTTTGACTTGCCAATAAGAAAACAAGCAAATTTTTAAATCATATAATTTTTAGGAAAACAAGGTCCTAAGGCGGAAAAAGCTCAAGGCCAAAGAGTTGTCCTAGACTTAATAGACCATTTGGAAGAAGGGTTTGGAATAATAACTGACAATGTTTTTTATGAGGTTACAACTTGCGGATAAGTTATAGGAGAAGAATATAACTCTATATGAAATACTTTGAAAAAATAAAACGTTTATTTCAAGGGAGCTTCTACCAGCATCATATAAAACAGATTATTCAAGTATGTTTGCTTCTAGAAAATATCGAACGTTAGTCCCATGTTAAAAAACCAAGAACTGCAGTCATCTTACTTTCAAATGAGCATGTTGACGACAAAGTGGCTGCTGAAGAATACTCCTATAAACCTGAAATTATTTTACATTACAACTAAACGAAAAAGGCCGTCGATACAACTGATAAGTTAGCTAAATAATACAATAGTACAAAGAAAAACAAACCGTTAGCCGATGGCTATATTCTCTCATTTTATTGATGTTGTAGGTATTAATTCCTATTTGATTGTGGATACTAAAATATACTGATTGGAAAAAGCACAATATGAGTAAGCGTAAAATGTATATTTTGGCACTGGGGAAGAAACTTATAAAGGAATATGTTTTCAGACGTGATAACATTAAATACATCGAAAAGAATAGAAAGCGTCATTACAAAAGATATCAGAGGATGGTGCCATGTGTGTTGTAAAGTCAAAGACAGAAAAACTGGTAAAATGTAACAATTTTGTATGTCTTAAACACGCAAAATCAGAGATAGTTTGTGTACATTGTACAAATAGGATGTAGTTGTTATTTATTCTGTTAGCGTCAGCATTAGAATGTATTTTGTAGTAAGGTTTATACTTTAGTCTAATAAATGTTCAATATTATAAAAATAATGTGTTACTGGTACAGTTTCTTTACGTATAAGCATATTATATATATACAACCATTTAAGAATGGGGTCCGTTCAGACCCCGGCCCGTCTTTTGTGTAATATTTTGAGGCTTTGTCGTCTCCGGTGTAATTAATAAACGTATGAAATAATGATAACATCTTGGTGCAAGTTTCCATGTTTATTAATTTTTCTAACTATTGCGCAATATGTTGCAAAATTGCGTAGTTAGCCGGTACGCTCTTATTGTGGCATTGTCTTGAAAAAGACAATGCCTTTATGGTGTATTTACTTGGTGGAAATAAAACACAGGTTTTCTAAGAAGAAAAAAACTCAGCTTCAGAGTCTTAGAAAATTTGCAGAGCCCTTCGAGCAAAGTGCTCTAGGGAGCTACCCTAGACGGGTAAAACCACACTATACACTGACTTGAGATCCGAAAAATGTCCTATATTTAAAGATAAATTAACTTGTATATGAAACCTTTTCATTTCTCAACCAATTAAATTTAATTATAAGTTTCAGAAGGAAGGGCGATGCACATCGAGGTGCGTGATTGGTGGCACCTGATGACATCCCCCCTGCTTTGGAGACTCTGAGGCTGATAAAAAAAGCTGATTTTATTAAAAAACTTAAGAAAACAATCTTTTTTACAATTCACATATAGAAAAGAAAAAAATGCATAAAATATATTAAAAATGGATATGTCCATATTGTCAAATTTACTTACAGTTCTCTAACACACACTACACTCGCGTAGCACGCACTTGCACTGCACAAAACACTCACAGGCGGTGGTCGGTATTGTTGACAGCATCTGCAGGTCCACCCTCGGTGATGTGCTCGTTCTACGGCGGCTTCGTCCTCTCTAGCTATACGTTTCCCATCTGCATGTCGCCGGGCTGTCGTAGGCGAGTTTTCCTGAGCCACCGTGGTGACTCTGGACCACATAATGGTAGGGCAGGCAGTGACTGGCTACTCCGGGACATCCATCGCATCCGGTACTTAGCATCAAGTAGACTGGCTCGTCGGAGATATGGCACATCGACGGTTTCAGGGCTGCAGAAGGTGGATATCGGCATGTTAGTTCAACACCCGATGCTTTTCCCCGCTGTTTTCTTGAGTGGTTTTGATGCAGGCGTCGTGTTGGAACTTTTGCGATTTTCGATCGCTGGAGCATGAGAACTCTGACATCTCGGAGTCGTGGTAGAGTTCGTTAAATGGTTGGGCGCCATGTCGTCTCTGGTGTAATTAATAAACGTATGAAATAATGATAACATCTTGGTGCAAGTTTCCATGTTTATTAATTTTTCTAACTATTGCGCAATATGTTGCAATATTGCGTAGTTAGCCGGTACGCTCTTATTGTGGCATTGTCTTGAAAAAGACAATGCCTTTATGGTGTATTTACTTGGTGGAAATAAAACTCAGGTTTTCTAAGAAGAAAAAAACTCATCTTCAGAGTCTTAGAAAATTTGCAGAGCCCTTCGAGCAAAGTGCTCTAGGGAGCTACCCTAGACGGGTAAAACCACACTATACACTGACTTGAGATCCGAAAAATGTCCCATATTTAAAGATAAATTAACTTTTATATGAAACCTTTTCATTTCTCAACCAATTAAATTTAATTATAAGTTCCAGAAGGAAGGGCGATGCACATCGAGGTGCGTGATTGGTGGCACCTGATGACACCCTGTCTGATGAAGGTTGAGAGTGAGATTTTGTTTATAATTCTACTTCATAGGAAACGAATAAGAGTTTAGTTTGGTTAGAAATTTAACAGAAAGTTTTCTATAAAAATATCTATGGTTTCGTTTTATAGGGTTTTTTTGGCTTAATTTTACAAATTAGTGCTAGATTTTATACATAATTAAATTATTCAGTTTTTGCTAAATTATTAAGAGTAACCATTGAACGAAGATTTAAACATACATGCGTAATAACTTGCTAGTGATGATAACCAATCACACAAGTTACTTTTTCGTACTTTTTCGTACCCCCATGGGTGGTTTATAATCAATGGTACTACTAATTGCTTATATTTTAATAAAAGGAAAAAGTTTATCTTCTCTGGCTCAGCATATAGTCAAACCTAAAAGCCGAATATGCCGTAACATTTCGATTTATAATTTTTTATTCACGTAAGTTATAAAATAATTTAATATTGTTCTGTGGAGTATGGTGTATATTTGTAGATAATGGGCTCTCCACTTGGCCTTATGGAATAGAAGCATTGAAAAAATTCCTAATGCAGATCAACAATAAAGGGGAATTTATTGAATTAACCATAGAAAAAACAACAATTCACTTCCCTTCCTGGATGTGCTAATCAGAAAAGAAGATAAATGATATGCAACCAAAGTTTACAGAAAACCAACCCACACTAAAAGATATTTAAATTACCACTCAAATCACAACGTTTTAACAAAAAATGACTACCCATTGTCATTTATAAAAAAAGATTTCCACAAGATAGGGGAAGAAAAACAACTAAATACCACAAGCAATCTAGAAACTCCCAAAAGAAGGGACTCAAGAATGACAACAATACCACATTTTAAAGGGCCTATCAGAAAAACTTAAAAGATAAGTAATAAATATAACATTACAACAACATTTAAAACAACCAATAGACTTAGATCGATCCTGTTCAAAATCGTACTTAATAACAAACAAAAAAGATCAAAGAACTGTATTTATAAAATACCTTGTAAATGCAAAAATTTCTATGTGGGAGAAACCGCAAGACCATTTAATGTCAGGATAGATGAGCATAAAAAACATACAATAAAAACAGGAACATCTACAAATCACAGATATGCAATACATGCATGGGACAATAAACACAGAGTATAATGGAAAGATGCATCCATAATCATGAAAGAAACAAACATGAAAAAGAGGAAAAAAAAGAAGCAGCCCTAATCCCACTCAATAAAAAAAAGTGTAGCAAACACATCAGCAGAATGTAGCAGTCTTCAATCATACAAAATACATATGCAACACACAACACACATACACCATACACGAACACTCTCTCATACACAAACACTTAAAGCACACATTTATAATACAGCGCAGAATAATCAGAATTTGAAGTTTCATGGGGCACAAATCTACCCTCATTATCTTTTCATCCACAGCATGGCTGTGGATAAAACGCAGTACCGCAGCAAGTGTGTTAATTGTCAATTGTTCAATTTTGTGAAATGACATAACCCCGTTAACAACTTTGGCGGTTATTCATTCTTTCTAATCTTTTTTAAGTACGATTCCCAGAGAGGAAATCAAGACTTCAAAAAATGTTTTGTAGTTAAAAATGTAATTATTATTATAATCAACTGTGACTCAGTCTCATCAAATAACTACATCCTTATCTCAAAATTCAGTGAACTTATAATTCAATAATCAAAAAGTAATAAATATAATTCTTATATTTAATTACTTGTTAATTTGACATATTAATTCCAATATCTTTTTCTCTGAGATATTTCTACGATGAACTATAAAAACCAAAAATATTTTGATGTATTGAAATAACATGCTAATTTTACCACTAAGGGAAATACTGTTAATCGGAAAATCTCGTATTTTAAATCTTTAGTAACATTCCGCCAGTAAACATCTTAAATAATTCCACCAAATATAAAACAATCTGTAAATAAGGTAGAAAAACTGACTCCACAAGTTCATTCAAATAACATATTTCCAACTCTAAATAATTGCATGTGAAATCAAACAGGGTCATATTGTATCATATGATTTTTTAAAATACACACATTAAAATAAACTAGGGGACACCTAATACAAAAACAAATTTATGTTTTTAACATTTTTTGTTGTTTTGTCAATTATTGTACAAACTTTGACGGCAATTCTGATAAGAATGGCCACTAAATAGCTAAAATTTAACAAAACTTTAATATGCGTTTTTTGTCCATATGATAAAAAGTAATATTTCTTTATGGGTACTTGATTTTCGAAGTTTAGGTAGATTTAAATTTAGTTTTTCAATTGCCAGTAATGGAGAGAAATCATTTAAATCTCGAAACGCACTGGCATGCTGTCAGGATGCTTCAGGCTGAGAGAAGTCAAAGAGACGTTGTTGAGGTCCTCCACACGAACACAAGTGTCATTAATCGTTTGTGGTTAAGGTGTCAAAAAACTGGTAATGTTGCTGAATGCTATATAGGCCGTAAAAATATAACAGCTAACAAGTAATACAGTCCCCAGATTAAAGACCATTTTATTGGTTTGCGTGCTTTGTGAGATCGCACAGTAACTGCATCACAAGTACAAATGAGGCTGCAGAGACCCATCAGGTATTTGTAAGTAGCCAAACCATTAGAAATCGACTGCATAAAAAAGGTTAAATGCTCGAAGACCTGTGAGAGTAACTCTATATTATCCAGAGGAAATCGCACTCATCGACTTCAGTGGACACAAGAAAATTGAGTTGGACTTAAGTGAGCCTTTACTTTTTTAACAGATGAGTCCCGATTTGGATTTGCACCAGATGCAAGACGGAAAAGAATTTTGAGACGATCTGGCAATGCTGAACAATTGGCCACCATGCAAGAGGTTCGTAGACAGCAAGGCGGCAGTATAATGGTATGGGGTGGCACCATATGGCTCTTGGTTAAAGAACCAATCTCGTTTGCCTGAAATGGTTTCTAAATGCAACAGACTTCTTCTTCTTCTTCTTAGTCGTTAACCTGATGCAGGTATCGTGATATCATGAAGCTATTAGCTAAATTTCCCAATGTTCCTCCACGTTTTTCTATCTTCTGTCATTCTAGCACATTCTGACAATGGAGCGCCAATGGTAGCAACAATATGGTCCGTGTATCGTGTGGGAGATCTACCTCTATTTCTTTTGCTTTCTACTTTTCCCTGGATGGTAAGTTTTTCAAGACCATTTCTTCAAAGCACATGTCCAAAATAGCTTATTATTTGTTCTGATATTTGTGTTCTTAGTCTTTTCTTTATGTTTAGCTGGTCCAGTATGGATTCATTTGTTCTTCGGGCCACCCATGGTATTCTCAGCATTCGTCTCCAACAGTACATCTCAAATTCATCTATGTTCTTTTTGTCTTTCTTAGTAAGGGTCCAGCATTCCAATGCTTAAGTACAAACTGGAAAAACTCGACTTCTTACTAGTCTCATTTTTGTATCGGTAGTTATTTCATGGCTTTTTCAAATTTTTGTTAATTTTGCCATAGCGCTTTTTGCGATTGCTGACCGCCGCTTTATTTCTTCAGTAAAGCCTCCTTTGTTGGTTAATAATGAGCCCAGATACACAAATGCACAACAGACTACCGCTATATTATTCTCGAACCAATTGTTGTACTCATTGCATACATTGGTATCCGCATACTGTCCGTGTGAACATTCCTTGAAGATAATGAAATTTAGGTTTTACCATGACCTACATAATCCCCAGATTTAAACCCAAATAACCATGTAAGATGAACCATATTGAACAAATACATTTTACAATAAACTATTGCGTTCAATAAAAGACAGCAACTGTTTGAGGTCCTTTCAATTGAGTGGAAGAGAATATCTCAGGAAGACATTGACCATTTGATCATGAGTTTGTCATAAAGATGTAGAACAGTACACAACAACCGTGGAGGTCATAGACTATACTATCTTAACCAAACGAGTACTTCGTTGGAAGTTGAGAGATAACAAATTGGTTTTTAATTTTTTTGCTGGTACAATTTTTTGACTTGAAGTTCTCTTTTAACTTTCTAATGAGCTATTGCAATAATTCTAAGAAAAAATGTTTATTTTATATTCCAGACACTTGTCACTTTGCTCTCAACACATGAGCAGCCATGCAGGGTCCAGCCCATCCTAGGGTACCTATTTTTATAAAAGATATTATATCACTACCGTTTACTATTTCTTTCTTTTTCTCGTACAGCTCGAAATTATATCGGTTTCTCCAAATACCAACCTCACAGATTGCGCCCATTATTCTTCTCATTCTTGTGTAGGCTATTATGTAGAAGCTCACACCATACAATCAACAAGGTATTAGTTTACAAATAAATCCTTAAACAATTATGATCCTATAGGTTACGGATATGGGGCTGCACTAATGAGAATAACTATGCTTTACTTCATAGAGTTCAAAACCGAATACTAATACCAATAGTCACAGTTCCGGGCTATATATACGCAACAAAAACTTATATCTAAAGCTTAGTGTAGTAACAATTAAAGGAAAAAAAGGCCAAGGGTCACGAAAACCGACTCCATAACCATACAAAACAGGAAAGTCTTGGAACTGTTAGATTATCAAGACGTAGTTTGTAAGCTCAAACGTACCAAACCTATGGAAATTTTTTAATGTTATATTCTCATTATAAGAAAATTATCAAACACACTTTTAAATCCAGCGCACTTAAACGTAAACCATGTTTATAGCTTTTTAATAGTTGATCATGATTTATTGATTTTATAATCTTGAGTGTTAAATGTGATATAATTGACGTATGTCAACTGTATTATACGTACAACAGTTGTGTTTACACTTTGTTTTATTTTTTAAGATTTTATAAATCAAAATAACTACTAATTGAGCCACTTATGTGAGAATTATTATTTATATTCTATAAATAAATGCAATTAATGAAAGCGAAAATATTGTCAGATTTTTATTCCAATATTATAGCACAAAGGCACTGAAAAAAATACTAGCAAAATTCATATGAAACGGATACAAAAAATGCAGTCTATTATACAGATTACAAATGAGAATGATGTACATATTTTGGTATTTATTATATACTGACGGTGCTAGGTGTAAATATTCTGAAACGAAAACTACGATAAAACGAGAAACGTCTATATTAAAATCCAGAGAAGTGAAAAAAGACAAGAGGTAATTAAAATTTAAAAATTAGAAAATGGTGGAAAACAATAAATAACGAAGGAAGGCGATAAACCAAGCAAACACAAAAGCAGTAAAGGACAGAATACCAAATAAAAACATAAAAGATCGCTGTAACATACATCATTTTATAGAATAGACTATACAGAGACGACCTAAGTGGAAATAAAATGTTACATGAGTGAATGGAAAGACTAAAACGAGCCGAACAAAAAAAACTTTGCACATCTTAATAAAAACTAAAGGCATACATAATAAGGAAACGAATCTTTGATTAGGACAGATTAGTTATTAATCACCTGAAGTGATCCATAAAACCAAAGATGATAATTCCTAAAGAAAGAGTTAATTCTAGAGTTCTAGAGTTCATTTGACAAAACGAAACTAAATATTGTTACCCAAAAGCTTAAAAGAGAAATTAAAACAACAAAACAAATCTATTAATAACGATTAATATCATCTCTCGAGAGCTATTGGTTTTAAAAAACCAAGCTTGCAAAATCTTTTTCAAGTATTATCTTCGTTGCGAAGTTATAATGGCTATTTTTCCTTTAGAAACAGTCACTATAAAGAGGACTTGAACTACATCCAAGCCACTCCCTCACATTTCTGAACCAAAATACTCGTTTTCACTCGATACTTCTTTTGCCCACTATTTTTCCTTATATATATATATATATATATATATATATATATATATATATATATATATATATATATATATAATATATATATATATATATATATATATATATATATATATAATATATATATATATATATATATATATATATATAATATTTATATATATATATATATTATATATATATATATATATATAATATATATATATATATATATATATATAATATATATATATATATATATATATATTTGTTTTTAGTACAATCCTGAGCCTTCGATAGTAAAACTTAAGCACAAACCTGAACCCCGTTTACGATCCTGAACCTGTATATTGGTTCAGGATTGGTTTCCTTATATAACTGACATATGATTTAAAATTTACAAATTAAATCATTTTTTTTTAATTAGTGGTGCCATCAGCGGACAAAACTGCCTAACTTTCAATTCAATATGTCATTCCGAATCCAAGAGAAACCTGTTTGTATTGTGGTTCAGGATTGCATTTTTTAGTTCAGCCATTTGCCACTTTGGCGCTGGAAACAATTTCTTGAATATACATGATTTTTATATACATTATTACAATTAGTACCATCCTGATCCATACTATGTGGCAACATTGCTTTGTCATTATTTTGTTTAGAGAATTGGGGAATTCTATTTTTAGCCAAGGCCAGAGAGATTTCTTTTCAATAGATGGTATAAGATATTATTATTTTATTTAGTTGCAACAGTCGTTTGTTTCGGTTCAGGAAGGTGTGTTTAAAAATGAATAATTATAAAGGACGTTGTAAACTGATGGTTGATATATATTTAGGGAAAGGTTAATTATACCAAAGGTATTAAACTAAATTGTCATTTTGAGCACTTTGGCTTAAAAATCTAGATGAATTGTGCTTATTTATATAAGTTAATATTAACAGAGGTACAGGGTGTTCAAGTAAAATAGTTATTCTTGATTTTAATTCATATTTACAAAAAGACTGTGTCAAGAGTTTATTAAAAATTATTATAGGCGATTTTCTTATTGAAAGAAGCTGATTTGCAATTTGGGATGATCATATTATCCGGTTTTTAGGATTTGTTCTAAATAATGTTTAAAAAAAAGTAAGTTTTTATTTTTTAACCAAAAACGTAATTAATAGAGGGGAATTCTGTGATACATCATTTTAGACGGCTTATGAAATGTTTTTAGTAGTCTGTGATATCTCAAAATATTGAATTCCTGTTTAAATTCATTTTATATAGGACATCCCAAGTAAGAGAAACCACGTCATCTTCTTTTTGCTAACTGTTATGCAAGATGTTTTAAAAGTACTTCGATAAACCTCTAGGGGAATTATCTTAGAAAGAAAAGTATATCTAACTAATGGACATTGATGTCTTTCTGTTTATATTTTTAGATTAGTATTTTATCACTGTCAGTATCTCAGACGAATTTGACTAAATTAGCACTATTACATGTTATTTAGATTAATAAGTTTAAAACCTTTGTCTCTATTAGTTAACAATAGCGCAAAGGGGACCTGTTTATGAGGAGAACTTTTCATGTATCAATCATACCCCTGAAATTTTTCAAAATAGTTTTGAAACATCCTGTGCAAAATGAACCAGAAAAGCAAAGAATGAGAAAGGATTTAAAGATTAAATGTATAATTTTTAGACAAAAACGTAGAAAAAATACACTTTGATTATTGCTCGAAAAATTCGGAGAGTAGCTTATATCCAATTTCTCAGATACACGTAAATAAAGATTCAAAAGTTTAAAGTTCAAAAGAGAATAATGGAAACGGGAAAGACGAAAAAGAGCAACGTTTAACGAAAGTAAATTGGCCAAGTTTAAATAATATTTTATATACTTACTTAATAATAATGGGTCTGAAATGCTTTTTTCTAATCTATTAAGCTCGAAGAATAAAATATATTTTTTAAAATAAATTCCCTGTATTTACAGAGAAATTCTAATCCTTTTGTGTCAAAATGTTACACTTCTTCGACATTCAAAACATTAATCATGTGCTAAATTACCAATATTAAAATATCTCGAAAAGAGTTAATATTTGGAAGTTCAAAGAAATATAACTATCTTATTTAAAAATGAATGGGTGTCAAAATAGGTTAGTTGTAAATTATTGAGTGACAAAAAATTTTAAGCTGATTTCTTCTAATTAATATGATGAAAGTGGGGATATCTCGAGAACATACAAATCTAATAACATAGGGACCCAGATCAAGCAATAAATATGGATTTTTTATCCGACGAATGTGATTCCTATGCGGAAAATAATAATGCTGTGTTTCTAAAGAAAAAAAAAATTAATAACTCGTCTAACACATCCAAAAGCGAATTTATAGAGGATGACGACGATTCCATAAATATCCTAATTATATGCCATCAGAAGACGGCCGAGCTAAAAAAATGGGTAGCTATTTTTTTGTTTAATTGTTCTTAAATTTGGTTAAACTTTGACTCTTTCTTGCAGTTCTCAAATTTAAAAATGCCACAAAAAAGAGCCATCCACAAATCTGTAACAGCAAACAGTGTGAGAACGATTCGTTAATACTTGAAGAAGTGATTGATAGAGCGGAGCACGGGAATGTTTTCCATTTTGCTAGACATATTTCTAAATCGCACTTAGAAGAAATTGACGTAGTTAACATATTATGTCATAAGGTTAATTTAAAAGAGAGATGATTGGCTTTATGAAACTTAAGGAAAAAGATAAGAAAAAATTTTTATTTAAGCATACCAAAATTTGTCCGTCTAATTATGATGAGAAAAATAATAGAAGACAAACGTCCCAAAGCGACGGACAAACTACTTTGCTTCTACACCATTTTCTTAAACGTAATGATTTATTAAAATCAAAAATTTTCTTCAGAATGCGTGCAGACGACATAAAAGGCCGTCAGAGTAAAGGCAAAATTGATTTGGTAAGACAAAATATGCGAAGACTCGCAAAACTCTTAGACTACTAGACTACAGAATCCTGATATTAAGAAACTTATAGATATTCTTCGCCCAAAGCATGTTCAACTAATAATTTCTGGAGTTAATAAAATAAAAAAATATAACCCAGAAACAAATAATTATGAGTCACCAACGTTGGCCATAAATTTTGGGACACTTATGAGAAAATGTTGCGACTTAGCATATATTATTCTTGTTCAGATAGAAAACCCAAGCGATGAGAGAAAAGAACTTAAAATATTAAAAAGTCTTTTAGAATCCCAATGGTGTAATGAAGTTTCTGCTCAACATGTACCAATTTAAATCAAAATAAATGGAACAAGGAAGAACTTTTGCTGCTTACTAACGACCTCAAGAAACTTAATATTTTTTTGCAAACATCTGCAGAAGAATTATTTCACAAATTGAAATCAGGTGAATATGCCAAAAAATGTCAGTTGGAGAGACCTGCGAGTATAACAGCAACAAAACTTCGAAAGCATTTGGCCACCATTATTCAATTTCTTCAATTTTCCAATAATGATATGGAGCAATTAAGCAAATTCATTACAAATGACACACATTACAAATGCATTGCAATTATTATCGTTTGTCAAAGTATATCAAACGGCTAAAATTTCTAAACTGAAAAATACAAAGTTAAAATATTAGACGAAACTAACATTAACTTAGCTCCTCTCTCTGATGCGGAAGAGGAAGAAATGGAAAATATCTTGGATACTCATGATAATCTAAACGTCGATTGCGAGATTCTATCTACTTCAGCTAACTGAGATAATAACAAAGAACCTCAAAAAAAGATTGGCAATTTAAAAAAGAAAATATTTATTGATAGAAGAAGATCATGGACAAAACAATAAAAAAGAATTATCGCAGAATACTTTTCCGACATTAAAAAAAGAAAGCCTTCCATTGAGGTAAAAGTGCAACACCTTATTAAAGAATATCCCGAGGTAATTAAAGAAAGAAAATGGACATGCATCAAAGCTGTAGTTTATAATATATATACAGGAAAACTTAAACATTAAACACCCATTTTCTAATATTTTTTAGTTGGTTTTTAATTTTTTTTGACTGTTTTGAAAGACTTTCTTGTTTTAGTTTTGATCTGATCTCTATCACATTATTCTTATGTTTGTAGGCAAGTTAAATTCCTATTACCTAAGCTATAATAAATAGTAGAGTCAAATTAATGTACCAATGTAGCTACTTTTGATAATAAATTAATGCATTACTTTCCTGATTTATTTTTTTTTTAATATAAATCGCCGTTAACCAAAGCTCATATTTTTGACATTTATGAACTGGAACGTATGGTTTATTTATGGTAGTGATATGACGCCTTCGCTGTTAAAATAATCGGTAGACAGGACGTATTGTTTACATATTTTAGGATTTAGGATATGTACAATTAAGGGAGAGTAAAAATATACTGCTTCTGACTCTCAAACAAACACATACAAAAATTTTCCTAAGAAATCCCATTTTACTTAAAACTGGCAACATCTCTTAGGCTCAGGTTTATGCATATACACGTATGTTTAGGTTCAGAATTGACTGAAATAACAAGGGGATCAGGATTATGTCATTAATAAGTAAAATCCCCATTTATATATCTTTTAAAATATTAAAAATTTCTTTTGTATATATACATTTTTGAAATCGTTGCTAGAATTAATGAAGATAAGCGTGCCATAGGCAGCTCTAAACACTCTAGATATAGGAGGTTCAGGATTGTATGGTTTTTCAGATGGTTCAGGTATGGTATAAAGATGTATATATATATATATATGTATATATATATATATATGTATATATGTATATATGTATATATGTATATATATATATATATACATATATACATATATACATATATATATATTTGTTTTTAGTACAATCCTGAGCCTTCGATAGTAAAACTTAAGCACAAACCTGAACCCCGTTTACGATCCTGAACCTGTATATTGGTTCAGGATTGGTTTCCTTTTATAACTGACATATGATTAAAAAATTTACAAATTAAATCATTTTTTTAAATTAGTGGTGCCATCAGCGGACAAAACTGCCTAACTTTCAATTCAATATGTCATTTGGAATCCAAGAGAAACCTGTTTGTATTGTGGTTCAGGATTGCATTTTTTAGTTCAGCCATTTGCCACTTTGGCGCTGGAAACAATTTCTTGAATATACATGATTTTTATATACATTATCACAATTAGTACCTTCCTGATCCATACTATGTGGCAACATTGCTTTGTCGTTATTTTGTTTAGAGAATTGGGGAATTCTATTTTTAGCCAAGGCCAGAGAGATTTCTTTTCAATAGGTGGTATAAGATATTATTATTTAGTTGCAAGTTGCAACAGTCGTTTGTTTTGGTTCAGGAAGGTGTGTTTAAAAATGAATAATAATTATAAAGGACGTTGTAAACTGATGGTTGATATGTATTTAGGGAAAGGTTAATTATACAAAAGGTATTAAACTAAATTGTCATTTTGAGCACTTTGGCTTAAAAATCTAGCTGAATTGTCCTTATTTATATAAGTTAATATTAACGGAGGTACAAGGTATCCAAGTAAAATAGTTATTCTTGATTTTAATTCATATTTACAAAAAGACTGTGTCAAAGTTTATTAAAAATTATTATAGGCGATTTTCTTATCGAAAGAAGCTGATTTGCAATTTGGGATTATCATGTTATCCGGTTTTTAGGATTTGTTCTAAATAATGTTTTGAAAAAAAGTAAATTTTTATTTTTTTAACAAAAAACGTAATTAATAGAGGGGAGTTCCGTGATACATCATTTTAGACGGCTTTTGAAATGTTTTCAGTAGTCTGAGATATCTCAAAATATTGAGTTCCTGTTTAAATTCATTTTATATAGGGCATCGCAAGTAAGAGAAATCACGTCATCTTCTTTTTGCTAACTGTTATGCAAGATGTTTTAGAAGTACTTCGATAAACCTCTAGAGGAATTATATTAGAAGGAAAAGTATCTCTAACTAATGGACCTTGATGTCTTCCTGTTTATATTTTAAAATTAGTATTTTATGACTGTCAGTATCTCAGACGAATTTGACTAAATTAGCACTATTACATGTTATTTAGGTTAACTAGTTTAAAACCTTTGTCTCTATTAGTTAACAATAGCGCAAAGGGGAACTGTTTATGAGAACTTTTCATCTATCAATCATACCCCTGAAATTTTTCAAAATAGTTTTGAAACATCCTGTGCAAAATGAACCAAAAAAGCAAAAAATGAGAAAGGGTTTAAAGATTAAATGTATAATTTTTAGACAAAAACGTAGAAAAAATACACTTTGATTCTTGCTCGAAAAATTCGAAGAGCAGCTTGTATCCAATTTCTCAGATACACGTAACAAAAGATTCAAAAGTTTAAAGTTCAAAAGAGAAAAATGGAAAGGGGAAAGACGAATAAAAGCAACGTATGGGTAATGTAAGATCTGTAAGTGATCATGTTGTGGATGATATGCGTTTAACGAAAGTAAATTGGCCAAGTTTAAATAATATTTTACATACTTAATAATAATGGGTCTGAAATGCTTTTTTCTAATCTATTAAGCTCGAAGAATAAAATATATTTTTTTAAATAAATTTCCTGTATTTACAGAGAAATTCTAATCTTTTTGTATCAAAAAGTGACACTTCGACATTCAAAATATTAATCATGTGCCAAATTACCAATATTAAAATATCTCGAAAAGAGTTAATATTTGGAAGATCAAAGAAATATAACTATTTTATTCAAAAATGAATGGGTGTCAAAATAGGTTAGTTGTATATTATTGAGTGACAAAAAATTTTAAGCTGATTTCTTCTATTCAATATGATGAAAGTGGGGATATCTCGAGAACATACAAATCTAATAACATAGGGACCCAGATCAAGCAATAAATATGGATTTTTTATCCGACGAGTATGATTCCTATGCGGAAAATAATAATGCTGTGTTTCTACAGAAAAAAAATTAATAACTCGTCTAACACATCCAAAAGCAAATTTATAGAGGATGACGACGATTCCATAAATATCCTAATTATATGCCATCAGAAGACGGCCGAGCTAAAAAAATGGGTAGCTATGTTTTTGTTTAAATGTTTTAAATTTGGTTAAACTTTCACTCTTTCTTGCAGTTCTCAAATTTAAAAATGCCACAAAAAAGAGCCGTCCACAAATCTGTGACAGCAAACAGTGTGAGAACGATTCGTTAATACTTGAAGAAGTGATTGATGGGAATGATGTTTCCTCAATTTTATTTAAAGAACCGATTGCAAGAGAGAAACGCGAGAAGGACGAATCCCTAATAATACGGAAACTCTTAAATTTTGATAATAAACAAAAAAGTGAACATCAAATGGAGAAGGAGACTAAAAAAGAGCAAAACACAAGCAGCAGTACTGTAGCTCAAAGGATATCATCTCTTGCTCTAGAAGAGAAAGTAAGGACTCAATTAAATAACCATATAAGCAGTATATGGCATTCAAAACAATTTGATACTTTACATTCCCCTAAACTCCAATAATTCTTAAACTAACAATCTGTGAGAAAGCATATAACGTACGGAAAGAGACAGAATTGATTTTAATTTATTAGACATGACATACTGTGGTAAGGTTGTTTTGTCGTTTACGTCTCGTCAGACGGGTTTTTTTGTGGCCAATAAAACAAACCAAACTCAGCTACATGTATAAAAAAAGCCCATCTGATTAGTTGTAAAGGACGAGACAACTGAGTCACAAGATGTCGTGTCTTAAGTTAAAATCAATTATGTTTCTTTTTTTTTAATGTTACTTTACTTAAATCTTTTCTTTTTCTTTTAACGTGTTTGATTCATTCTACTTCTTTTTTCAGCCACTTGTTAAAAAAACGTTGAGAAAAATTACAAAGATCGAAGGGATTTTTGCTTCTATTGCGAAAAGGATGTTTCCCATTTTGCTAGACATATTTCTAAATGGCACTTAGAAGAAATTGACGTAGTTAACATATTATGCCATAAGGTTTATTTAAAAGGGAGATAATTGGCTTTATGAAACTTGAAACTATGATGAGAAAAATAATAGAAGACAAACGTCCCAAAGCGACGGACAAACTACTTTGCTTCTACACCATTTTCTTAAACGTAATGATTTATTAAAATCAAAAATTTTCTTCAGAATGCATGCAGACGACATAAATCTTATTGCTAAAAAAGATCTCTCAATTTGCCAGTACACATATTTGTACATTAAAGGTCGTCAGAGTAAAGGCAAAATTGATTTGGTAAGACAAAATATGCTAAGACTCGCAAAACTCTTAGACTTTACAAGACTACAGAATCCTGATATTAAGAAACTTATAGATATTCTTCGCCCAAAGCATTTTCAACTAATAATTTCTGGAGTTAATAAAATAGCAAAATATAACCCACAAACAGATAATTATGAGTCACCAACGTTGGCCATAAATTTTGGGACACTTATGAGAAAATGTTGCGACTTAGCATATATTATTCTTGTTCAGATTGAAAACACAAGCGATGAGAGAAAAGAACTTAAAATATTAAAAACTCTTTTAGAATCCCAATGGTGTAATGAAGTTTCTGCTCAAACATGTACCAATTTAAATCAAAATTAATGGAACAAGGAAGAACTTTTGCTGCTTACTAACGACCTCAAGAAACTTAATATGTTTTTGCAAACATCTGCAGAAGAATTATTTCACAAATTGAAATCAGGTGAATACGCCAAAAAATGTCAGTTGGAGAGACCTGCGAGTATAACAGCAACAAAACTTCGAAAGCATTTGGCCACCATTATTCAACTTCTTCAATTTTTCAATAATGATATGGAGCAATTAAGCAAATTTATTACAAATGACACACATTACAAATGCATTGCAATTATTATCGTTTGTCAAAGTATATCAAACGGCTAAAATTTCTAAACTTTTACTTTTAATGATGGAAGGCGGAGCTGAAAAATACAAAGGTAAAACATTAGACGAAACTAATATTAACTTAGCTCCTCTCTCTGATGAGGAAGAGGCAGAAATGGAAAATATCTTGGATACTCTAATCTAAACGTCGATTGTGAGATTCCATCTACTTCAGCTAACTTAGATAATAATAAAGAACCTCAAAAAAATGGGCAATTTAAAAAAGAAAATATTTATTGATAGAAGAAGATCATGGACAAAACAATAAAAAAGAATTATCGCAGAATACTTTTCCGACGTTAAAAAAAGAAAGCTTTCCATTGAGGTAAAAGTGCAACACCTTATTAAAGAATATCCCGAGGTAATTAAAGAAAGAAAATGGACATGCATCAAAGCTGTAGTTTATAATATGTATACAGGAAAACTTAAACATTAAACACCTATTTTCTAATATTTTTTAGTTGGTTTTTAATTTTTTTTCACTGTTTTGAAAGACTTTCTTGTTTTAGTTTTGATCTGATCTGTATCACATTATTCTTATGTTTGTAGGCAAATTTAATTCCTATTACCTAAGCTATAATAAATAGTAGAGTCAAGTTAATATACCAATGTACCTAATTTTGATAATAAATGAATGCAATACTTTCCTGATTTATTCTTTTTTTTTTAATATAAATCGTCGTTAACATAAGCTCATATTTTTGACATTTATGAACTGGAACGTATGGTTTATTTATGGTAGTAATATGACGCCTTCGCTGTTAAAATAATCGGTAGACAGGACGTATTGTTTACATATTTTAGGATTTAGGATATGTACAATTAAGGGAAAGTAAAAATATACTGCTTCTGACTCTCAAGCAAACACATACGAAAATTTCCCTAAGAAATCCCATTTTACTTAAAGCTGGCAACATCTCTTAGGCTCAGGTTTGTGTATATACACGTATGTTTAGGTTCAGAATTGACTGAAATAACAAGGGGATCAGGATTATGTCATTAATAAGTAAAATCCCCATTTATATATCTTTTAAAATATTAAAAATTTCTTTTGTATATATACATTTTTGAAATCCTTGCTAGAATTAATGAAGATAAGCGTGCCATAGGCAGCACTAAATACTCTAGATATAGGAGGTTCAGGATTGTATGGTTTTTCAGATGGTTCAGGTATGGTATAAAGATGTATATATATATATATATATACATATATATATATTTATATATATATATATATATATATATCTATATATATTATATATATATATATATATATATATATATTATATATATATATATATATAATATATATATATATATATATATATATATAATATATATATATATATATATATATGTATATATATATATTTATATGTATATATGTATATATATATATATATATATATAATATTAGTATATATAATATTTATATACATGTATATATATATATTATATACTTATATATTCATTCCATTGGAATCCCCTTTGTTACGTATATCAGTGTATTTTCCATTTATTTATAGACCTTCTAGGGATTCCCAATGATAGTAATCGAATTAAGATATGAATTAATTTCTAATTAAATGCTAATTGGTGGAAGCAGTACTTTTTATTGTTTTTATTTTTGGCAGGACAAATATGTCTTGTATGAGGGTCATCGTGAATTATAAATATAAAAATGTAATGAGATAATTACTTAATTACTTACTATAATTTTTTATTACTCGAGCTTTCGAATGTGTTTATATATTTTTTTTTAAGAGCAGATACATTTAGGACTAAAAACTTTAGGATTAAAAAACAACGGAATGGAAATAAACTTAGAGAAAACCGAATACCTAACAACAGAAAACAAGGATATGAGAAACCTAGAGATAGACGAGGGAAGTCAAATAAATGGAACAGATAAATTCAAGTATTTAGGAACCATAATATCGAACCAGGGAACAACAGAAGAAGATATAAACAACAGACTGAGACAAACAAGAAACTGTATAAGACAACTAAACTCAGTGTTGTGGGATAAGAACATTACGATCAAGACAAAAAAGAGAATATATAATACCCTGACAAGAAGTATCCTGACATATGGGTCCGAAAACTGGACAATAAACAAGAGAAATAGAGGTAGAATAACAGCAGTAGAAATGGAGTTCCTGAGGAGAAGCTGTAGACTTACAAAAAGAGACAGAATTGAAAACGCAGAGATTAAGCGGAGAATGGGAGTGAAATCAGACATAATCGACTATATAGAGGAGAAGAGACTATCCTGGTACGGCAACGTCAGAAGAGCGGACAGAGGACGCTGGATAAACAAAATCACAGAATGGAGCCCGATTGGAAGAAGAAAGAGAGGAAGACCCCGAAGGTCATTCAGAGATGAAATCGACGAGGCTATGGAGAAAAGAACCCTGCGAGATGGAGACTGGAATGACAGGGAAAATTGGAGAAAACGGTTGAGTGAAGGAAGACAGTAAAAACTGTGGAAATCCTTAGTAGTAGTAGTATACCTTCATTACCATTATGTTCTTATATGTTAAACAAAAACTATTATACTAAGAGGAAAATTGCTGAGACGAAAATTAATGTTATCTCGATTGCATTTAACTAGTTAAAATTCTAAATTGCAAATGTTATTAAATATTCGACCATAATGGTGGAGTTATATAAGGCATATTCACAACAGATTGACAAAAAATCCAGGTTTGGGACCAAAAAAAGGGGAAATAATGAAAACAGGGAGCCACCCTGTTGACAATCTGTGAATAAGTGGAGATAGTACTTCGGAAGTGGCCTTACAGCGGCCATTTCGCTTCTGGAGCGCTGTTTTAAAATACCTCGAGAACTATCGCAGGACTACGAATGACGAATCCTGCACTAAGGTCGTACAGGCGGCGTCCTGCAATGAGATGTCTTCTGAAGATTTTAAACCCTCCTTATACAGAAACAAAAAAAAGACTCAATATCCAATACATTTCTTCTTTTTATCTTCTTTTTTTCGGCTAGTTTTAGTCTTTCCATGAACTCGTGTGACATTTTATTTCGACTTCGGTCATTGCTGTCTTATCCATTCTATAAAATGATGTATGTATATCTATTATCTTTTTATTTCCTATTTTGTCCTTTATCTTCTTCTTTCGTTATTTCTTGTTTTCCACCTTTTTCTAATTTTTAAATTTTAATTACTTCGTGTCTTCTTTCACTTCTCTGGATTTTAATTTAGACGTTTCTTCTTAATTCTTATTTTCTTTTCAATATATTTTACTAGCACCGTCAGTATCTATTAAACACCAAGGGATGTACACCATGTTTACTAGTAATCTGACAATATTTTCGCTTTCATTAATTGCATTTATTTATAGAATATAAATAATAATTCTCACATAAGTGGCTCAATTAGTAGTTATTTAAATTTATAAAATCTTAAAAAATAAAATAATGCGTAAACATAGTTGTTGTAAGTATAATACAGTTGGCATACGTCAATTGTATCATATTTAGCACTCAAGATTATAAAACAATAAATCATGATCAACTATTAAAAAACTATAAAAATGGCTTACGTTTAAGTACGTTAGATTTAAAAGTATGTTTGATAATTTTCTTACAATGAGAATATAACAATATTGGAAAATTCTTATAGGATTGGTACGTTTCAGCTTAGAAACTAGGTCTTGATAATCTAACAGTTCCAAGATTTCCCTGTTTGTATGATTATAGAGTCGGTTTTCGTGACCCTTGACCATTATTTTTTCTTAAATTGTTACTACACCTAGTTTAAGATTTAGGTTTGTGTTGCGGATATATAGCACGGAACGTTGACTATTTGTATTTGTATTATTGTATTCCGTTTTGGACTCTATGAAGGCAAGCATAGTTATTCTTACTAGTACAGCCGCATATCTGTAAACTACAGGATCATAATGGTTTGAGGATTTATTTGTAAACTAATTAATACCTTGTTGTTGATAGTAAGGTGTGATCTTCTACCTAATATCCTGATTTTTTAACAGTCTTTCTTACCGAAACTTATAACAATTTAATATTAAAGCATTTTCCACTAAAAAAAGTACGACAAATGGCTGAAAAAACACCTGTGCAATGGTTTAATAATGAATTAAGGTCTTACAGATCCAATCTTTCTCTTGTTAAACACATTGCAGATGCCACTAAGGAACCCGATTTGTTTAAAGTATATAAACAACAAAAAGTTTAATAAAATCGGCAATTAAAAATTGCAAAAAAGTCAGCTTACTGTAATTTTATTACTAATTCCAATAATAAACCTAGAGACTGCTGGAAAATAGTAAATTTCGAAAGAAACTACACAAGATCCAGTTCGGTACAACCTGATCTACCTCCAGACGAAATGAATCAATTTTTTACTACAATTGCAGAGAATATAATTACATCTCTTCCCAATATTAACGTCGATGTCCTCGTCAAATATAGAAATTATCCTTCTCCGAGCAAGTCCTTTTTTTTTCGTCCCGTTCTGGAAGAAGAGGTCTCTCAAATAATAAAGTCTCTTAGTAATTCTAATTGTAGGGACGTTCACGAAATTAATAGCAAAATTTTAAAAGAAACTTACCAAATAGTTTTAACACCTTTCACTCATCTTATTAATTTAATTCTATCAACTGGAGTATTTTCAGAAATACTAAAATACTCAAAAGTACTACCAATCTACAAAAAAGGTGATTCCTCAAAAACTGACAATTACAGACCCATAAGCATTGTTTCTACTTTTGGGAAAGTGATTAAAAAAGTTATCAAACAACAATTCTATTCCTATTTTGAGTCAAATAATTACTTTAGCAACTCACAATATGGATTCAGAAGTGCTCGTTCTACTACGAACGCGGTATTTAATGTTGTGAGCGAGGTGATTGAGGGGCTTGAACGCGGCAATCGCATAGCAATTTCTCTTTGCGACTTGTCGAAGGCATTTGATTGCGTTTCACACGACATTTTGCTTCACAAACTAAATTACTATGGAATCAGAGGTATCCCTCTTAAGCTTATAACTTCTTATCTGTGTGGCAGATACCAGTCAGTAGTGTCTAAATGTCATCTCTCCGATTTTCTATCCGTTAAACATGGAGTCCCACAAGGTTCGGTCTTAGGACCTCTTTTGTTTATTATTTATGTCAACGATCTGCCTAAATTTATATCTCCGTACAAAACCATACAATTCGCAGATGATACGACATACGTTATATCAGGAAAAAATAATGATGATTTAAAAATGTCTCATGAGGAAGTTTCTACAAAATCTAGTTCATGGTTTGCTGCAAACAAACTAAAACTCAACTCTGATAAAACGCAAAATTTAGTTATATCTGCAAGTAATTTACACAATGATCTGGTTAACAAAGAGACTGTTAAACTATTGGGAATAACCATAGATAATCGACTTAACTGGTCGGCTCATATCTCACAAATTAAGAAAAAACTATCAAGTTCATTATTTATTATTCGCCAACTAGCAAGGGTTGTCAACTTTGAAACATTAAAAATGACATATTTTTCCTCATTCCACTCTCATCTAAACTATGGTGTAATTATATGGGGCAATTCAACAAATGCACTTCAAATTTTTAGAATGCAAAAGAAAGCTGTCAGGATTTTAGCAGGGGTTAGTTATCTAGAACACTGCCGACCTTTCTTTATCAAATAATTATGCCGCTACCTAGTCTGTTGATATTTCAAGTTTTAACTGAAATTCACAGAAAACGTGCTCATTTAATAAAGCAGTCTGATGTCCATGTTCACAATACGCCAAACTGTCACTACCTACGAACCAATCGCTGTAGATTAAGTGTTTCAGAAAAAAATAGTCTTAATTATCACTATTACAATATTTTACCAAAAAGTATAAAACAGCTAAGCTGTAATAGTTTCGATAAAGTTATAAAAAAATATCTTCTGAAACATTGTTTTTACTGCTCGGAAGAATATATGACTCATTGCATAACATCGACTGAACTGCTTACCGTAACTTTGCAATAAATGTTTTTTCTATTTATTATATGTGTTCTTGTTTGTATATATTATTTAAGTTACGTTTTATATTCGTTTCTTTATTACTATGTATGTTCTTTTTGACTTGCTACAAACAATATTTGTATACGTTATGTAGTTAAATAAATACTCTACTCTACTACTCTACTAGACAACTTCTTGTATTTCAATTTCAATTCTTCAGTTTTCTGTGCGATATGTTCCTAATACTTTAATTGGCTATACAAATGTAGCCTAGGAATTTAACTGTTGTCTTGTACAGGACTATTTTATTGTTTAGTGTAACTGGGTGATTATTTTTTTTTTGTAAATAAAATCGATATGGGCAGGTGTCCTTTCATTAATATATAAATTAATCATTTATTTTTCCAAGTGTATATTTTGTGCACTGCATTTTGCAGTGTCTAGTTGTTTCTTTGAATGTTTCACCGACTGATAGTATTGCAGTGTTATCTGCAAATATGGCCAGTTAAATATTTTTTTAACAGGTATGCCACAGGAAAAGTTACAAATTAATTACTAAATCGTTTGTTAATTATCTGCTAGAATTGATGTCTTGAAGAGGATCATTTTTTTGCTCATATATCTGCACTATTAGTGGACTCTCGTAAATATGTGAAGGATTTTTAATTATTTTAAAACAGTGTTGGTAATTATTGGGATCATTATAACAGTATTTTTACAGATGACTGTCTCTTTCTTTTTCTACTAAAATTAGATAATTTATTGTGCCCAATTAGATAATTACCTTCACTGTATGTACCTACTACTGTTTAGAATATTAATTTTGTCAAGCTTCAGAGCATTGTTCTAAATTAGTAAGCCACGTTTTTTTTTATCCGACTTGACATTTTCCTTTAATTTGTTCTTCATTACAAGTTGTAAGAACTCTTCAATTGTCCTTTATTATAAAGAAAGAAATTTAGCAAGTTCTTCTTTAATACCTTGTTAGATAATTTCTTTTTAATTCTTATGGTTTTTGTCCTTAGTGGTTTTTATAGTCATTAAGAAAAAGCTATTTATTATCAGTTTACTTCGTACAATACAAATTTTTTCACATATTTTATCATATTTTATCACATTCCCATAATTTTTTAACATTTTGATTACATTTACGATACCACCTGTTTATGATATTTTTCGACTTACGATTCCTTACGATTTAAGTGTTTCTTGAGATTGAGCTGGTCTTAGCATCTGAGATCTGTTGATTAAGGTGGACCATGTTCTTTTTTTTTTCGTGTTTTATGAGAGGATTATTGAGATGGTTAACCCGCCGGTTAACTTGAGAAAAACCTGGGAGATCTGATCTCGACTCACTAGGTATATATGCAAAAATTCACCTTCTAGAAGTTACAGCCCAAAAGTTTTTTTATATTTTGGGATACATAAGTTCACAAAATATGCGATTAAGTTTAACTAAATGTCAATTCGCTTGCTCTAAAAGATATATTTTTTATAATTTATTTTTCAGTGTTTAAAATTTGAATATTTGATAAAATATTAACTTCACTTTTACTTAACTAGACTGAGCAGCTTCCAGGCTGGTAGTCGCTCCAGCCTCTGACTGGAGCGACTATCTGTACCTGACTGATACTGACTGAGACGGCCGTCGCGTTAAGAGTTGTTTTGTATAAGCTGACGTTACGCGTGGGCGATAGTTACCCAGCGATCTGCACTTTTAACAAAAGGTATTCATTTTTCTTTGGTTCTTTGTTAACATACAATGTACGCAACCACAGTCTTCTCTCTGCAATATTGTGTTTAACAACCGTTTGTTGTTCGATAACATCTGTGTTTTTGTATGCGGAATCTTGGCTAAATATACAAGGAGAATCAAAACTAGCAAAAAGTCTGTTATTAGTTTACCAATGTTTATATACAGTTGCGAAACTGCAATAGTTACGTCAAATTAGGTCAAAAAAAAATTTAAATATCAAAAGCAGCTTCATATGACAAGCGCTTAAGGAGCGCTGAAGACTCGCTAAATTTTTATATAGTGTTCATCAGATATGCGCTTGTCAGACGTTGAATGTGTATAACCGCGGCCGCTCTGGTTTAGTTTGAGTTCTACATTTGTCGAAGATGGATGTAAAAGCAATTATTTTTCATGCAGGCTGACTAAAAGTCAGGCAAAATTCGACACATAATTTTGTATCCTAAGCTAAAGAAATTCTATATATATATATATATATATATATATATATATATATATATATATATATATATATATATTAAGATAAAAACTTCTTTACTTTATCACTTTAGCTCAATTACTCTCATCATTTTAGCTCAATTTATCAGGTATCATCCACACATCAGGGTAGTTTACAGGGATCTTTTAACTTTTCAGTTATTAGTGAAGAAGATGTGAAGGTTAGTATAAAAAAATTAAAGCCAAAAAAGGCCACTGGTAGTGATAATATCCCTGCCTATATCTTTAAAGGATGTTCTGATATATTTCAAAAGCCATTATCACATCTATTTAATCTATCTCTTAAAACTAACACCTTTCCAGACAAACTCAAAGAGACTACCATTACTCCAGTTTTTAAATCAGGTAATAGAAACAATATAGAAGACTATCGTCTTATAAGTATCCGTAATTCCCTGGCTAAAATATTTGAATCTATTCTCTATATGAATATACTGAAAATTTTTGAAAATGAATTTGCTCCAGAACAACATGGCTTCTTGCCTGGGTTATCCACAACTAGTAATCTGTGCATTCTGTCTAATTTTGCTAGTGAGGCAATAAATAATAAACTCTAATTAGATTTAATAATGACTGACTGCTCAAAGGCCTTTGATATGGTTGACCATGGCATTCTTTTATCGAGATTGAATGAGTTTGGTTTTTCGCATGATGCTTGTACATTTATAAAATCGTATGTCGATTCGAGGTTTCAACGAGTCAAAATTGGTAGGTGTTTATCAGATAAATTTCAGGCTTCATCTGGTGTCCCCCAAGGGAGCAACTTAGGGCCTTTGTTTTTCTTAATTTTTGCCAACCCACTACCACAATCTCTTAAATTTTCTTCTAGTTTAATCTATGCCTATGATTTTAAGCTTTTTAAGACTATACATACTTCAAATGATTGTCAGTTACTACAGGAGGACCTGACCTCAGTTGTGGAATGGTTTAGGGACAACAATATGATCTTGAATATTAAGAAGTGTAGAGTCATATCTTTTACTCGCAAAATCGACTACATTCAAAATAATTATAGAATTGACAATTGTGTAGTATCTAGGAAAACCAAATGTAAAGATCTGGGAATATACTTACAGGCTAACATGAAATTTAATGAACACTATATAAATATTGTTAATAAGGTTTGTAGGCCTTATATTGGGATTTGTAATAAGAAATTCCAAACACTTTAGTATAAACACAACCATTAGACTATATAACGCTTTAGTCAGACCAAACTTGGAATATGCATCAGTGGTATGGACTCCTGAAGCCAAAGTTCATATTAATCATATAGAAAAGGTACAAAAAAGATTTCTAAGGTATTTATACCTTAAGAAATACAATGTGTATACTTACCTTACGCCATCAAAAGAGTTGCTTCAAATATTTGGCTTGCAGTCGTTAGAGCAAAGAAGAAACATGCATTGTGTTGTGTTTATTCATAATATCATTAACAATGTTAAATATAAGACATGTGGTTTGATCAACTTCATTAGGTTTCATGTGCCAAAGATCAACCTAAGGGTAAATAGTAATGACCTATTTTCTTGTAGTCCATATAACTCTTGTGCAATAATAAACTATATGCAATATCAATTTAATGAGTTAATAAAGATCTGTGATATAGACCTCTTTACCTGTAGTGTAAGGGGTATTAAAAAATATTATGAACAGATAAGTAATGGACTGAATTTTAAAATTTTATTAACTTGTGTCTTTTTTTTTAATGTGTTTTTACTTTCTGTGTTTTTATTTTGTACTTGTGTGTATATTGTAGTTTTTGTGTGTATATTTTTATACCAAGTAATGAGCACTCTTACATGTAATTACTACCTAGGTGGTGTTTGTAAGTTTTAATAAATAAATAAATAAATAAAATAAAATCACCTTCTTCCCAGAATATGAGAACGAGTTATTCACGTCTCTTTTCCTATCTGAATAAACGGTACTTTTCATGTCCCATATTATAGGAAGTTTTTTAATTTCATCTATAAATAATTCGGAACTAAAAACAAATTTCCATTTGGGACGATTTCTGGACGAATTGAACAAACTCTAAATACTAGATAAATGATCTCAAAACGGCGCCAAGAGGCGCGTTATCAAAACGTGCGTTAAGCGCTTCTCATGTGAACTTAAAATAAGTAAAATAAATATTTATGTTTTGGTTAACTTGATAAGTTAAATGCCAGGTATTTGTTTCTTTAATTCCGGGTCTGGTAAGTTTTTACTAATATCATGACACGTTTTATAAATTTTTTAACTATTTTTGTAAAATACCACATATACGTTTGTAAAGGCGCATCCACATTATGCCATACCTTGCCGATCGGTATTGCCGATCGGCAAAACCGATTGGTGTCGCTGGTGTCCACACAATATTTGTAGTGTGTACGTAGCAGTTGTACAGTGTTGCGTGTCAATAATGAGTTCAGAAGAGGATGATATGATTCTTGCGGTTGCAGCTGTTGTAATAATTGCCTCTACTTCATATAAACGTCCCAAGAGGTTTTAGGTTCGCCCAAGCCTCAGAAGTCGTAATAGGTACAGTGCCACGGATCTTATGAAAGATTTGATTTCTGACGACGCAGATGAATTAAATTTGGAATATAGATGTGACGCAGGATTCAGAAATTTTTTTCGAATGACCAAAACAGATTACCAAACATTGTTAGATTTGATTGGACCTGTTATTTCAAAAAAAGATACGTCATTTAGAGCAGCAATTCCTGCCTCTGAACGACTTGCAGTTAAGCTACGTTTTTTTGCCAGTGGAGATTCCTACCATTCTCTCATGTATACCTTCAAAATATCTAAGCAAACTATTTCAAAATGTGTTGCAGAGGTATGCAAAGCGCTCATAGATGCTCTTCAAGATTACGTAAAGGTAAGAAAAAATAACTATTCATCGTAGTTTGTTATATATTTGAAAATATAAGAAATTACAACTGCAATAAGAGAGTGTGAATGTCCTCATCTTGATTAATAGTAGAAGTTGATGTCGAACTCCGACCACTTAATGTATTGGGGTAATGTCCTGGAGATGGTATTGAATTATGGGCAACATTGAATGATTGCAGTGGATATGCTTGTGGAGTAGATGGATGAGAATGATTTATGAAATGAGGATTATCGTATTTGCCCATTTCTGCTTCAAATAGAACAGTATTAATTATATTCTGAACGGAAAATCTAGCAAATGGCGACACAATTTTTCGAAGCTTCATTGCAACTTGTTCACCAAACAATGAAAATTCATCCTTTTCAGCCCTTTTAGTAGTAATAGATCGCATAAGATTCACTGCCTCGTTTACAATTGGTAAATTAGTAGCCATACTTTTTCGACCACTGGACTTCACAATGTAAATTGAGTTTGATTTAGATTGAGATTGAGCTGTTGTTCCAACATCATTTTCGGAATCATCAATGCTCTGTTCCAATACTTGTAGCGACTCTTCTCCATCGTCTGTTTTTACTTCTTGTGAATCTTCTTCCTTTCGTTTTCGTTTACCCTGAAACAAAATATTAATTTCTAAATTAATCCACTTTTTTGCTTTGCAATTTATAGTTCGTTCGTCTGTTTATGGTATGTAACTTTTATTTTCAGATGACTAAAACTAACGAAAGTTGGTACTTTATAGCCAAGCAGTTCAACGACAAATGGAATTTTCCAAATTGTGTCGGAGCTATGGACGGCAAACATATATCAATACAAGCTCCTATAAATTCAGGAACCGATTTTTTCAACTACAAGAGCTTCTTTAGCATTGTCTTGTTCGCTGTTGTAGACGCAAATTATAATTTTATATATGCAAACGTGGGATGTCAGGGACGAATATCGGACGGGGGCGTATTCAACGATTTATATTTCAAAGAGTGCCTTGAAGAAAATACCCTAAACCTTCCACCTGCTTGTTCATTACTAGGACGAAGCACTGATGTTCCATTTGTTTTTGTGGCGGATGACGCATTCCCACTATCAACAAACATAATGAAGCCATTCGCAGGACATCAGGAAAAAGGTTCAAAAAATAGAATATTCAACTATCGATTGAGCCGCGCAAGAAGAGTGTCAGAAAATGCTTTTGGCATTTTAAGTGCTGTTTTCCGAGTGCTTCGTAGGCCCATGTTGTTGGAACCAGAGACTGCAACGAACGTAGTTTTGGCCTTAATTCACCTACACAATTTCTTGCGAAAAACACTTTAAGAAATCTTTACACTCCACCTGGAATGATTGATGTAGAATGTTCGGATACTGGAGCAATTAATCCTGGGCTTTGGAAACAAAATGCTTCCTCTAATGAATTGCTCAGTTTTGGCAGAAGGGCAAGAAGGAGTGGAGCTGCGGCACAAAATGTGAGAAACGAATTGGCCGAATTCTTCATTTCTCAAGAAGGAGCATTGCCTTTTTAATATGATAAATGAAATACGATATACCAATATGATTATATCAATATTTTCAAATTTATGTATAAATATGAACTCAATTATTAAGAATGAATAAAGTATCTACTACAGTGTAAATATGATATACATACCTCTGAATCTTGCGTTACAATAGGTTTATTCTTATCCTTCAGAAATTCCATTAACTTATACGCAAACCATTTACTTTTGTAAGTTTCTTCGGTTCCATTACCACTTTTTTCTGAATCTTTCTCTTTTTTACTTCCCGTGCAAAGTGACTTAAGAGATATCTAATCTTTTTTTCGATTTCCTCTTTCTCCACTCCAAAAGATACGCTTATTTCCAACAATGCATCGCGACGTTTGTTCCGGTCTTTATAATCTGCCAATCGGCTGTTCCACAGAACGGGGCGCTCATGATACATTTCAAGTAGGTTTTGTGTATTTTCTTCATTTCACTCCATTTCCCGAATAACAATAAAGCACGCAATTATTGTGAATCGACAGGCCACGAGATGTCTTCGTGATCAATTGCACTGATCCCTCATTGAATGCCGACGAGGATTGCCTACATACAAACGTACACACTACACTGATCGGTACGGTTCTCTTTCATCGAGACCGCCATCAATCGGGTTTCTAATCGGTTCGGCTTTCGGCCCCGAACCCAAGCCGCAATTGCGTCCGTACTACATGCGGCTTTGCCGATCGGCAAGGCATGGCATAATGTGGATGCGCCTTTAAATAAATACTAGTTCGGTAGGTTTTTTACTAATATTCTAATTTTTTTTATCGTGACCAGCTAATTATATGTTTGCCTAATCTTTTGGTGGAATGAATTGCATAAAACTATTTCATTATTAGGCCAATACTATTATTGAAAAGAAGAGTCAACCTTCTCGGAAAGTCAAGTAACACAATTTTCCAGTTTGATTGAATCCCCTCTTTCTACAGGTAGTACCTATATGATATTATGTAAAAAATGTTATTGGTACCAGAGATAGTGTTTGTGAATGAAATCTTGTGGTTGGTGTAAAGTAACTTCTTGGTAAGTCGAGTTAGTGAGTTAGCTAATATTTATCTAAGTTTACTACTAGATGTATTACTAAGTTTTTGTTCTTTTATTTGATCCTGTAATAAAATATTTACTATACTATATTTGCTATCTTATAGACCTGTGGTCTGTATATAAAACTTTTAATCCGAAATGTATTTTTCCGTTCTTGTGTTTGATTTGTTTAAGAATAATAGTTCACTCAATTATATATTATTTATTCAACGAACACACTCTAAGAGATTTTTATTATAATTTCAATCTGATCAAAAAGATCATTTAGCAATTTTGTTTTAACCTAACTTATATACACACAACCAAACTTAGATTGAATCAGCTGTTATTTTAAGTCAAACAATATTGATTTTAAAAGAATTGTTACACCAATACATAAAATGAATGAAAAAAATAGATTCTTAAAATAATTAATTAAATCTATTTGTTTAAATTCAATAGCTTAAAAAATTTCAATGAGGAACTAATTCAATGTGGAACGTCAGTGTTACCATTCCTAGCCCTAATTTGAGCATCGATTCGAATGGGCATGTTCCTAATTAAATTATCAATATTTTTCATTGCAAGTTTTTCCATTCTCCAACTACTCCACTTATACTAGCTGTGCGGTGTTTTGTAAATTATTCCAGCGAGCTCCAATTCTTCTTTTAAGCATGTTCCACCAATGCTCTATAAGGTTAAGGTTGTGTGAGTGAGTAGGCCACTCAAAAACAGTAATATCTTCTATTTAAGGAAGTCTGTAGGTACTCTGCTGGTAACTGTAGGTGTAATATCGTACATGCTAATTAAATTTTATTCCCTTGTTCATCTACAGAGCCTAATTACAGGTTCTAAAACCAAATCAATTTACCTGCGAGATGCTAAAGTTAGGTGGATGAAAATTAAAGGATATTTTTTACCCATCCTAATGACGATCCAGAACATTTCCTTCTTTATATCTGTTAAAGATCTGACAGTTTCCGTTCTTGCTTGTCTTCCTTAACTTCTAAGTACAAGAATTCATTGGTCATTTGATTTTATACAAATTATTATTACCTTGCAGTCTAAAACAACTAAAGTTTTGACACAAGAATGTAATTTATCATCCACCCTATTTAAGATTTATCTAGACAAAACCCTACAAAAATGTGTGAGGATATTCGTAAACATAGGAAAAAAGATAGAAAAACAGAGGAAGCTTTTTACCCTCTTTTTTGCTGGTGACCAAATAGTGACAGCAGAAAATTAACACGATCTTAGCTATATAATAAAAAAAACTAAAAGAAAAAATGAAGCGACCAAAAATCAATATGAAAACATGTGAATAAGACTATGTGAAATGGGCAATGACGAAACATCCGATTGAGATGTAAAAAATGCAAAAATTAAGGGTTTAGGAAAACTGCAATCACTTGGGAGTTATTTTCAATAAAAAAGGGAATAGTAAAGATAAAATCAGACCTACAATAAATAAGAATAGAGCGATGACATGAGCGTTGAGCTCTTTTTTCAAGAATATGTAAAATTTCAGATGTAATGATTAGATTTCAGATGTATAAAGAGCAAAAACGTAAACAAACAATTAACAGATATGGAAATAAACTGAAGATAAGACAAAACTCGAAATGAATATAAATTTACCAAACAAATTAAATGAGAAAACCAAAAATTAATGTGTAAAGGAATATAAACGGCAAAATAACCAGCACCACTAAAGAAATTAAAGAAACTTGAAAACATATTTTGAAAAACTACTGAACAAAGACTCTCACAATGATGATGTAGAATGTACAGAACATGAGCTTTTGAAAGATGCAGCAAATGAACAGAATGAAAGATCAAAACGGTCAATAATAGAAAAGGTTAAAAGAGCAATCAAACCTCAGAAAAATAACAAGTCGCCTGGATTTGATACGATACCCGCAGAACTGTTTAAGTTGGGGGTAAGAACATAATGAAAAGGATATATTGAGGTTATACACAGAATATGGCGACCAAAGAAAATGCCAAAAGAGTGCAATAAGAATTTAATCCCCGACCCAATCTACAAACGAATTTTCTTTGTCCAAACTATAGGGGAATCTCTTTGCTATGTTGCAGGTATAAAATATTTAGCAGTATACTACCATAGACTACCATAGACATGCTGCCAGTCCAACTGGCAGCATATGCAGATGACATCAATATTATGAGCAGCAACAAAGCAACAGGTGAGAATTCGAAACCTAAATCATATACTTAACAAATAAGTCTGCCAATAAAAAAAAAAAAAACTAAAATCGTAGTATAAAGTCGATCGGAGAGAGAAAAATGATCCTACTTGACTGTATTGACTACTTTATCCATTTATGAGTCAACATCACAAAGGACAACATTGACGATCAAGAGTTTAGCAGAGGAATCACGCTAGCCAATATGGCCTACTTTGTTATGAGCCCGATATTTAAATCACGAGACGTATATCAAAAAACTTAGATACGAATCTACAAGACCTAGTGATCTATGGATGTGAAACTGAGAACAACAAGTTAAGAATAATATAAAATTATGATATATATATATATATATATATATATATATATATATATATATATATATATATATATATATATATATATAATAGATATATAAAGAACCAACTTTATCTTAGTATATCCTTTTACAGCGTCTTCAATGAGCTGGACATGCATTTAGGATAACAGAAAACAGACGTACAAAAAACTGTTAAATGCAAGAATACAGTGGAAGAGATCTATTGGAACACCGAGAAAGCGATGGGAGGATGACGTGGATGAAAACGCCAGATCTCCTTGGTAGTCGATCGTGGAGGAGAATGATTAGAATCCGTAACCGATAGAGAGTTTTGATGAGGAAGGTCATGGATCAAATCGGATTTTAGAGCTATAGGATCGGGAATTTAATGACTAAATTTGTAATATGATGGTCCGAAAGGTTTTTTACCGAAACAAAAGTTTTGGTAGAAAGATTAGTAGAAAAAAATAAAATAAATCTGGAGTTATTAGGTAACAAAAAATGTTGTATTTTATTAACTAGTTCTATTGTGTTTTGAAGCTTTAGTAATAGAAGTATTAATAGTATTACAAGCAATAGCATACGATTAAAAAAAGCAAAAATAAGCAGAATTTACGAAAACGCCTAAAATGTACAAAAAAACACCTAGAATAGGCAAAATTTACAAAAAGCAGGTTGCATATGATCCGATGTTTACCCATTTAAAAATGTTGATACGAATCATATACATATCTTCTCAAGAAATATCTAAAGTTTATTGCTTGCTATACTGTGAGAAAATGAGTTCTGGAGAAAGTGATATACCTTAGAGTACTACAAGAAATATAAGACAAAATAACATATAACAAGGATATAAGATCCTTCATAAATAGGAATTGGCTAAGGTAGATATCTATCAAGAGCGAATAAAAATTATTCTCCTAGGCGAATCTTATCTCTACCCGTTAGTAAACTTACTTGTTACTTACTTTGCTAAGAGGCTGCTTCTATTATGAATATTCTTTATAGAAAAAAATACACTGGATTGCAAAATTAACCGTACACTCAGATTTTTGTATATTTTTTAGTTTTACGACAAAAATTTATTTAGTTTTTTTAATTTTATTTTACGCTTTATTAGCGATAACGTTTTTTCTTATATAAACCACTTTTATATGATTTTTGCGAACAACAATCGTTCTACAAAAACATTTTTTGTATTATTGTGAAACTATGTTTTAAATTGAACAGCATTATTTTAAGTTTATTTTTGTGAAGTTTAGTATTGCAAGTTTGGCTTTTTTTTTTGTTTTTTCCTTTTCAATAATTGCAATAAAAAATAAAGACAGCAGAAAAAGTACCACAAGCTGTTGCTTTATAGGATGATGGGCGGGGCATTGACATCGGAGGCAACGTTTACACTTCGTTCGCGAACATCTTGCGAAAATTGAGGTGTTAAAGAATGGTGTGCGGTGTTCTTCACAGATTAATTAAGATTTAATAGATCATCACATGGGCGGCCTAGGATTTGGAGAAGAACTTATGAACGTTATCACCATGTTGTTTGACTCCCAGAGTTCAATTTGGTGAAAATGGTATAACGGTGTCGGCAGTTATTTCCCTAGAGAGTCATACGGAAATTGTTATAATTCTAGGGGGCAATTTAATCGCTGAAAGGTATACTGAACAATGTTTGTAAGATCATGTAGTGCCATTTGCTTCATCTGTTAGGGAAAACTTTCGTCTGATGCAAGATAATGCTCGTCCACACATTGCAGGAATAACACGGGATTACTTTGTAGCGATATACTTTGCCTACAACATTGGGTATCACTTATAGGGGGTTAAAAGTGGGGACTGAGCAATTACTAGGCTGGAGATAGGATAGGATAGGATAGCAAACAAACCGAAACATCTGCGAACGGTCACTCATGGTTTGATTAAAGGACTGGGTCGTAAGTAAGAGAATAAAAGAGGGACTGGATGGGGTAACTACAAAGAAAGAAATTTAAAAAAACTTACATAGATTTCCTGGGCAACAAAACACAAGAAGGTTCCCAGACTATTTGAATTTGGACGCCGCTTAAAAGAATCATTTTGCTGAATAGAAAGAAAGGCTTTTCTTTACTAAACAATATTAAACGGTGGAAATCTTTTAAAAGGAGACAATTTTACAACTCTTAGTTTAGAAATAAACACTACATATTTATTATTACTTCACATCAACAGTTATTACAAATAATATTATCAAAATTTATCAACAAAACTTACAATGGTGCTATTCGTAACGATTTACAACAAACTCAAGACGTTGGGAACACTTATAGGAATGTAAATTATTATTAGAAATGAATATTATCTAAATATTTTAACGAAGCTAACATTGAGGTTAACCTTAAATAAAATAATTCAATTTTATGGTTACGTACCAATTGTAAAAAAAAGGATAATACTGACTCTCATATGTCGAAATGAAATATCAAACCTTTTTGAAATATTAATTAAATTTTAAAATTAATTGCATTTAACTAATATGACAATTAGCTAATCCATAAAACTGATAATTTCATTTATTTATAATTTGATTTTGTTATAAAAGCAAAATTTTTTTAGTAATAAAAATGTCTATTTTTACTTTTAACAAAAAGTACCTTATATCACTCTGGCTGGTATATTTTTTCTTTAATTTTTGGTGATCAAAATTGAACCAAAACACTTTAAACAGCAAACACCTGTTTCCACTAAAGCTGAAATTGGTTACCATGGAACATCTTCTTCTTCAAGTGCCATCTCCGCGGCGGAGGTCGGCAATCATCATAGCTATTCGGACTTTTGAGACGGCTGCTCTGAAAAGTTCATTTGATGTACATCCGTACCACTCTCTAAGGTTGCGCAGCCATGACATTCTACGCCTCCCTATTCTTGTCTTTCCTTGGATCTTTCCCTGCATAATTAGTTGGAGCAAGGTGTATTTCTCCCCACCATGGAACATAAAAATGGACAAATCTTATGGACAAATCTTTGGAAGTTGGAACTGATTCAGGCTTCGGATTATCCTGGATGATAACAAACTGCAATCTTTAAAACTCGGCCACTCAATTTCTTCTTAAAACCATGTGGGCCTCTCAAATGATTGGAAACGCCGTCTTACAAATCTCTCTGATAAAGCACAGTACAAACAAAGGGTGATTAACTCAACAAAAACTGCCAGATCGCATTTTGAGTACAAATTCACCTCTCAAGTTAAAAAAAATTGCCGGCTTTAAAGACTACACCCGAAAGCTATGTCTTCCAAATCTCCTTCTCCTTAACAACACTTCACTGCTTACTAACCGATTTCCGATAATAAAAAATGAATAACGAAAAACCAGTACGAATTTAAAAAAGAAAAATTCGGACTAATAAATGACCTGACTCGTTTCGTGGTCTATTGGAGAGTGACATTTTATCATTCTTAAAAATCGTTCGCCTACCCGCATAACTTTATCACCAATCTAAGTGGATATTTATTTGAAGTGCAATATTAATCGAAATCAACATCAAAGAAATACCATCTGTGTTATATAAACAAACTAAAAATGATTAATCTTAGCTACGCAAAAAGATTGAAAATATTTTTAGGTGTTTTAACATTCGAGAGGAAAATAGAAATGCTACAAATTGGGTAAAATTAAGATTCCTTTATTACCACGGCTCCGAAGGAGTTCAGACTTAAATCTAATAGAGCATGCATGGGATATTCTGGGGCGACGTATTCGTCGTAACCATGTTTAGTTTCAAATCATTAATGACTTGGAGCGAGCAGTTTGTGACGAATGGGGGCAAATTCCTCATAAAAAACTTGCTGCCTTAACCCATTAAGGGCCGAGACAATCAACAAAGAGAAATTTGACAATTGATTTATTAGATTGGATTAAAAACACATACATTAAGACTAATTTACAACCAAAAAGAATTTTTTTTTCTCATGAAAGGAAAAACAGGTGGGTGCGTATACGCACCTTTGGCCGAATACGCATACAATTTTTAAAAAAGGAACATATTGTATCTTAACTGTAAATTAAATTTTAAGATGAAAATTTTCGAAACATTCGGGGTGTAGATCCACTGTACACTTTTTACATAAATAAATAGTATTACTTTTGCACATCCGACATTTTCTTCTTGCACTATTATCGTCTCTTTCTATAATGCGGCCAATATTGTCGAAGAATCTAGTTTCATCTGGTAAAGCAAATTTAGATGGACGTCCATATACTGAGTTTGACAATGATGTAGCGGTTTCTTCACTATTCTCTGCATGTCCACTATATTTTAGTAAGTTAAGAACCAATCTCGAACGAAACTCCAGCTGGGAAATTTTAGAATCATTCGCAATTTTAAAAATTTTCCAACTATTGATCACCATACTGTCAATCATGTTAGTAAACAACGGCCACCACCACTTTTTTCCTCTTATTTTAATACGGTAATTCACAATGTCATTATCATGCAGATCCACTCCACCCATGTATTGGTTATATTGGTGAATTAGGCTGAGGGATAAGAATTGCTTTGTGTTCTTTACGGTTATAACGTTTAGTTTGCATAAGGGGTAAAACGTCACATGTATTTGTCATTACAGTCACTACTGAATTATCGTTCCATCTTGTCACCAAAACTTCTAAATTGGAATCGAATGCACATGTATATGAACCTCTTTCCTTTTTTTTTCATAATTTTGTTTTCTTCTAGAGGACACTTAGCAGTGCGATTTTCCCTTACTGTTCCTGTTGCAAAGAATCCTTTTTCTTTCAATAGTCCAAAAAGAGCATATAGTATGACGTAAAGAAGTTGTCGAAAAAAACCTTATGTTGCTGTGGGTTTTTAACTATCGAAAGTAAATTCAAAACAACTGCCGTTCCTAAGCTAAAACTATTATCTGTTTTCTCAGTTTTTCCGCCATCTGGAATAAATTTGAACAAATAACCAGTATCAGAACATAAACACCATAGTCTAAAACCAAATCTAACAGGTTTTCCACGGATGAACTTTTTGCACGAATGTCGCCCGAAATATGGAACCATTTCCTCGTCAATGGAAAGATTTTTTGCAAAAACTCCAAATTGTGCAAACTTTCGGTTAATTATTTCAAAAATTGGTGACAATATATATAAAAAAGCAAATATAACGTTTACAGCACACAGCAATTTTATAAATAGTGAATGAAGTGTATTGACTATTGACGAGATCGTAATTTCAGATTGTTTAGTCTACGAAAAAAATATAATATGGTTTCGGCCAAAGGTGCGTATACGAATCCATCGTATAAACATGCAATTATAGACCTTATGTTTAAAGTATGAATGAATAAGTTTTTAGAATAATAAAAATTTCAACATATTTTTATAATTATAGAATACAAAATATGCATTAAGTTTATAATTAGTATCGGAAAAATTTTTTGTATGAAGATGTGCATAAATCATTAAATTATGCAAAATTATAATAATCTTAAAATATTTAAAAAGTAATATTTTTGTTAAAAGAAAAATGATACTATATACCTCAATCTATTGAGATGTTACTTCAATAAAAAGAAAACATTAAAAAAATTATTTTCGGGCCAAAAAAAAATTAACAATAAAGGTTGCGTTTACGCACCTTTGGCCGTAAATGGGTTAATCCGAAGTATGCTTGATCGAATATACAATACTAGTTTATCATTAAAAAATGTTTAAAAAAAACAAAAATAAATTTTTTTTGCAGATTTTAAACTTTTTTTAATTTTCCATTGTTTTTTCTATGTTAAATTCTTGATTTGTAATAAATTTCCCTTTTAAATTTTTCCCCTAATATTAAATACTCAATTTTTAACTTTTTCAATCTTTAATTTTTTAAACGCCATGTTTTCGAAAAAATCTGGGAGTCCGGTTAATTTTGCGCTCCAGTATATTTTAATTTACAAGTTTCTACTATTTTTTATAATAACAATAATAAGCTAGCTTATATGATAAAATCATTTTTGGCGTCAGGCAAAACTCTTATATATTCAGAATTCGTTGCAAATATTTTTTTAGTTTATTTCATATAGATACATCCTTAACAATACATCGCAAGATAAAACCAACAATATTAACAATTGAATAACGCACTTATAATATTGTCTATACTTCTATACGCCAATCTTATCATTTCACTCATAAATAAATTTATAGCGATAATAATCAATTGGCACTCTTTAGATAAAACCCTACTTTTTGTTATAGATAGACATCGTAACGATAAGTGTTATAGTCAATACGAACAATGCTGTTTTTATAGTTAATTTTTGTAAACAGCAGAGGCAACATGTCAAGTGTCAAATTCCTCTGCTTGGTGCTCCTGGCAGTTGCGTGTTCATCGTGTTGTGCAGGTAGGTAAAAAATATTATTATTTTTTGATTTGAGTACCAAAACTATTAGCAAGTTTTCTGTAATGATAGTTATTGACTCACTATCATACTTGTTTTATATATTAAACTTTTTCAACTATTATTATTAATATTTTTGGGAGATCACTGGAAAATATTAACTATCCCTCTATATATTAATTAACACAATTAAGCAGTGTTTAACTGTTTTCATATCAGCAATAATTTACTAATTAAGAAAATTTCCGATTTCTGTAATCGCACAAATTTATGAAACGGTTTTGATTACATAGCTAATTTTTTTAATTTTACAGATTTTTTACATGTTCTATAATTTTTTATAGCAATAAATATATTAGTTCATTTTTAAAAATAATATTTGCATTACAATGTAAATGTTCGTAAGGTATTTTAATTATTATTATGCGATTTTACTATTTTCTTCCTCTTATTTTCTACCTGAACATTACAAACGATTTATTACTATACTTTCAGTTTCACTAGTTTTTACATTTTTCTTGGGTTTTAACTGAGGAATCATTTGTTATTATTTTTTTTTTGTTCATTACATTTTTAATTAAGAATGTATCTCCTGTGATAGTTCTATTTAAGTATCGGTTTTTTTCCTCCTTAAGTAGGCTGATCTATTTTAGTAGTACTTTGCTTGAACCTCTCGTATTGCGAATATAACGAATGTTCCTAAAGTTTTCGAAAAAAATAAATATTTATTTTCTAATTGTAAATCAAGTTTATTTTAATAACTTAATACAGGAAATTAGGTCTACATATTTAAGGATTATAATCTATTTTTATAGAACAGAAAGAAGTCTGTGATCTTCGATGGTACGTAAATTTGGTCTTGCAAATGCAAGTCGATCTCACGAAATTTTTGCCAATTTCTTCGCCTTAGCTATTTTTCTGTTTGAGCTTCCTAGCCATTATTATACACCATTTGAGTCAAAATAGCCCAAAACTCTTATATAGGTCTCGCCTGAGGCACATTTTGAGGCACAATGAACCCGAGGTCATAACATCCATAAAGTTCGAACGTCTGCGCTGGATGGGCCATGTTGAATGGATGTTGGAGACTGAAACACCGAAACATATAATAAGGAAAACACCAGTAGGAAGAAGGTCAAAGCAAAGACCCAAACTTAGTTACATGGAACAAGATCTGAAAACACTCAAGATTACCAACTGGAAAAACAAAGCAAGGAACAGAACAGAATGGCGGAAAATCTTAGAACAAGCCAGAACCGAGAAAAGGTTGTTGAGCTACCTACTGATAATAATGATGATGAGGCACATTTGGAGGGTTGTCGCGCTTGGGAACCAAATTTATATTTTGAGCAGTTAACCAATCTGTCGTTCTCCTAACGTAATGGCATGAAGCTGAAATATTAATTCACCATTGGGGTGATGAGTATTTATAAATTAAACAACCTTTGTGACACCTATCAACGTAATTGTCAGCATTGAGAGCTTCACCAAGAACACGCCCAACAAACGGCTGTGAAACACCAGCTTATGAGAAGGCACACCATACCAAATATTATCGGCAAATTTCACTTTTCCCTTATAAAAAAACTTCGTCCGTTGCATCTTGTACATTGCATGTATAAAATCCGTTGTTTATTATTACAACTTGAAAATCGACTAGCTCGTTGTACATAGTTTTTGTTTGTCATGTTCATTTTTAGGCCAACTTCATTGCTAGCTGCATTTAGGTCGCTTATAAGTTCTAGTAGTGCTGAAAGATAATTAGCAATCAGAACAATGTTGTCTACAAATCTGGAATAATTGAGATATTCTTCAATGAATAGGCGTTGGCTCTGTCAGTTCATTTTGCTGAATATATTTTCTAGACTTGCAGTGAAGAGCTTAGGTGATATTGCGTCTCTAGTAGTGATAAGAAGAATGTAAGACACTGGACAGGCATGGACACACATTCAATACTAAGAACAGCTCAAGATAGAGAGCAATTTGCTGTAGTTATAGCCAACCTTCAGTAATGGAGAAGGCACCTTAAGAAGAAGTGGTGATAAATTCTGGACCGTTTTCATACATTTTTACCTTAGCTTTTGTTTGTCTCTATGTCATTGCTAAAGTCTCTATGTACGGTTTGTCAAGGCCTTGGTTGGAAAAAGCTTCTATTAGTACATTGGAATATATAGTATACAACTTGCTCTCTTAGCTGTGTAGCATCTAATGCATTTGTTAATCTGTTGTTAATGATCTTTGTAAAATATCTTGTATATGATTGATAGTAGACTTGATAGGCTGTAGTTCATGATATATTCTATGTTATCTTTCTTATAAATGAAAATTATTTTGTATTTTGTAGCTGCATTTTCTAAGCAAAAATATTGACAGTCGTGATATGAAAATTATATCTAATTTATATTGGAATCAAACTGCCATGATCCCATCAGATCATCATCAGTGAGAAACATATAAATAAGTATAACCTTGACTGTTAAATTGAAAATGCGGTTACTACTTACGTCTATAAAGCTTTTGGAACTAGTCACATAATAAGGTCAGATGACCGTTAAATTACATAATTTTAATGATCAACATTATAATTAATAAGACACTTGGTCGATGATAAAATATAACATTTTTTTACATATCTTAAAATATAAATTTGATAACACAAATAACAATCGTTTACTTTAATTTTATATATTATGTTGAGCAACCCCTCTAATCAATAAAATCTAAAAATAATTTTTTTAAATATAGCACTCTACATACTTCAAAAACATTTATTCAATATTTTTCTATAGAAACACTAACATACATATTTGTATACACAGTGTATCCAGTGCGAGAAGACATAACCTTCAACATAACATCCCGTTTTGTTCCTACCTCTTTCAACAAACTTAATTTACATATGGTTTAATGCAGTTAGGTACTGCACTTTTTCTAAAAATATACAGAAACTCTATAGGGGTTCCATTGAGTTGATCAACCACGTACATATTTACAAATTTATTTTGAACAGAATTTGAATCCAATTTTCCTACAATATTTTTAATCAACATTTTTGGTACTCGTGCATATGTTCCTCCCCCCCTTTTGTCATAACAACAAATTTATTTAAAGAAGTACAATGTCACAATATAGCACTTTCCTTTTAAAACGCTATATATTCTCCATACATATATGAATTTAAACTTCTACAGTTACTCACACATAGGCAACCATCGATACTCATTGCATTTAATCAGAATCTCCAGTCTTTCGGCCATGTCTACAAAACCCTCATATTATCAACAGTATATACTCCAAATTCAACATACCACTATTAATTTTTTATGAAATCCTTATTTTAATAAGTCAGTTTATTTGATGACGTCATCTCGAGAAGGCATATATTTATCTTTATAATATAACTTTTTAATTATTCATGACACAGTTATTCATTTTCTTCCACAACAAATAAAAAAATTTTCTTATATCATTTAAAGCAATAATTTTAATTGGATTTTAAAATAATTATGACTTTCTGCTGTCGACAGTTAGTTGTTACCTCTCAGGGCATATAAGGTTCCTTTTTTCGAGATGGGAAATTTTACGTTCTCTTAAAAAATGTAATCCTTTGTTTGTTTGTCATTCAAATTATGTAATTTAAGGGTTATCTGACCTCATTATGTGGCTAGTTCCAACTACTTTATAGACGTAAGTATAAACCAGATTTTTAATTTAACTGTCAAAATTTTTAATTTTTAAGTGGTTATGCTTATTTGAAGGTTTTTCACTGATGATGATCTGATAGGATCGAAAACCTTCTAAAAATTTATAAATCCGTTTTGCATAATTTTCAAAAATTTTAATAATAAAATCTTATACCATTTTACAAAAAGAAGTTTTTACTTTACTGTAAGTTTTTTAAACTTTTTTACTGTAAGTTTTTTACAAGTCCATAGTGTTGATTGTCGCCCGATGCTTCATTTATGCTGACGTAGTTTCCATTCCCATATCCCTTTTTGTCAATTTTTTTTATATTGATATCTTGGTTATGTACCAAAGCCAATATTTTATTTTTAATAATAATATGAGACACCAATTGTAAATTCCTATATTTTGAAAATAATTTTACAGTTATACAGGCTGGTATAATAAACAAACGATAAAAATTTAAATACAATTTCAATAACCTACAGAGGTAAAGGATCTTAATTATGTATTAATGCACTTGATTGGACAACTCTCTTTTGGATGCGCTGCACTTGCTTCTGATTAATTGGCCAATATTTTCCTGGGGTATCTCGTTTCATGTTTCAATACACTCCTCCCCAAGTGCTCCCAAAGTTAAAGGAGAATGCTCTAAACTAAGGAGGCGCCGACACATCATGTCATACACGTGTTCAATTGTAGATAAATCTAAAGATTTCGGCAGACAGGGCAGAATATTCAACTCTGCTCAGAGAAGTCCACGGTAACTCTTGCAATCTGCAGCCTTGCGTTATTCTGCTAAAAAAATGGAGGTGCTGGAGCATCTAAAGACAGGGCATGAGATGAGGTTTTTAAATTTCTGCTAGATATCTATGAGCTGTCATAATTCCTCTGACGAAGATAAGAAGTAACCTTGAACCATAAGCAATGGTACCCATACGATAACCCCAACTATGCGATGCACATGCCGTTCGACAAAAAGCTGTAGAGTTTTTCTTTAACCACGTCATCTTTTGACCCTGACTCGATTATCATGAATCCCTAAAAAGAATCTAGACTTATTACTAAAGACAACTCTATTCCATTACTTGTTAAAAACCAATCGTTCTTGGTACCATTTAAGACGGTTACGCCGATGTTTAGGAGTAAGAAGTAGTATCCAGGGCCGTAATGAAAAAATGACAAAACTGGAAATTGAAAGATAAATTGTTTGCATTACAATTATCTTCCATATTCTTTAAAACATTAACTTGCAATATACCTGATAATGGAGAAGCGGTTTCTTAGAGCCATCAACCTCCGGCGTCAAGCTTGGTGGTCTGTTGTTCTTTGACGCTGCCCTGTGATACTCGATCTTCCTATTCGACATTCTTGACGCCATGCCCTATAACAGCTTATTACAGTATCTAAACTTCTTTAAACCCTATTTGCAATTTCGCAATTTCGCAGTTGATGAACATTTGTGCGTCTAAGCATTTTATAGGATTTAAATCACTAAATTTTGATCGGTACTAAATTTAAAAGTTTAAGGTTTTCGTGATTAGCAAATTTAGAAAAAGAAATGTAGAAAAAAATTACACCTTAAGATACGGTTGAAATTCTAATTAAAATTGTTTTTTTTTAGCCTGTATATCAAATTCTATTAAAATACAAGAATTTATAATTGGCGTTCGAATTTCTATGTCACTTAGTTATCATCATTATTAACCTGCACGCGTCCACTGCTAAACATAGGTTTTCCTTAGCCTTTTCCATCTTTCTTTGTCTTGTACGGCTTTCATCCAGTTACTTCTAACACGCTATCTCTTTTCGATCGTTTGTCTGATAATCTGGTGACGTGTCCTGCCTAATTTCATTTTAGCGACGCGATTTTTTCGTTGGCTTTATTTATTTCTTTGCTGGGTATTCGGTCTCTCAAAGAGACGCCCAAGATCTGGCGCTCCATAGCCCTCTAAGCCACGCGAATCTTATTCACTACCTTTTTTGTGAGTATTATTTTATATATTTATTTCAATGGTAGAACTATTTACAATAAAATACAACAAAAAGTCAAAAGTAAAGATCATGTACTTCTTCTTCTTCACGTGCCATCTCCTCTAAGAAGGTTTGCAACCATCATGGCAATTCGCACTTTCGACACCGCTGTTCTAAAGAGGTCAGCAGAACTGCAGTTAAACCAAGCTCTCAAATTATTCAACCAGGAGATGCATCTTCTTCCGCGACTACTTCTACCCTGTATTCTTCCTTGCATTATTAATTGCAACAAGTTATAACGCTCGCCCCTCATGACATGTCCCAGATATTGCAGTCTGAAAGATCATGTACAATAAACATCAAAACAATAACAAAGAAACAATTAAGTATACGTATCAAGTTAACGTATTAATATTTCTGCTCCATAAATGAGTACAGGTAACACACACTAGTCAAAGATTTTCCTTTTGAGGCATATGGGTAGGTCTGATTTAAATACATAGTCTAATTTATCAAACGCTGCCAAGCGTGATAAAATGTTTCCAACATTATTATTGTATCATCCATAAGATCAGCTATAAGGACCATGTCATCTGCGAATCTCAAATGACTAAACTTCTCTCCATTTATGTTGATACCATATTCAGATCAGCCTTCTTACAAGTATGTTCTAAAAGCATCGTAAATAGCTTTGGGGAGACGGTGCGTCCTTACCGTACTCCTCGTTGTATACACTTATATGTTCATATTATTATTTAAAAGTTTGTTAGTTGACTGTGTACAGTTGTTGTTGGTTTTTGGTACATATTTTATATTAGTTTTGTATACCTATAAACAAAACGGTAATATTTAAGCCCCTGTAGTATATTGCTTCATTGGACCAGTGTCAGAAGCTTTATGAAATTAATTAAATACCTACTAGAAAAAGAGACCTGTTGTATTACACTGTTTTCTTAATCAGAAAACAGTGTAATACTGCATTCTTGTCCTTTATACGTTATTATTTTTACCGCTATTTGATCGTGACCAGGAGCTATATTATAATTAATTTTCTTTAAAGCATTGTTTATGATTTTTGATTTATCATCAAAATGTGAGTTTTGGTTTAAAATTCCTGGTTTTTTAGTGTCTGAAGCTTGTGTATTGTTGCCAATTTCTTTGTATTTCTAGAGGCATGTAGAGAATTCTTTAACTATCGTTAATAGTTCGTCTTTTTTTTGTAGTTTTGTCCTCTGCGCATTTTTGTTTGGCTTGTTGATTCCAGTTTTTTTGTTGTGTATGTTTTTTTTTTAATTTATGATTAGTTTCTTGTGTCTCGCTTTAATGATATGAAATGTCAATTAAACTTCTTTTGAATAATTGTACTTTTGAAGATGACAAAAAAATGTTTTTCTTTTTTCCGTTGTTCGTGATTTTTTAAGATTACGTCAAAATTTTTTTTCCAAAAATTACTGCCCTCTGGTAAAGAGGTAATCTCTAGAACGCCAAATCTGAAATATAAAATTCGAGAAAGGTTTTAAAACAGAAGTGCCCTTACGTGATAATTTACCAGAATCTTTCACAATAAAAAAACAAAATGGAGGAAATTTAAAAAAAATGTTTAAGAGTTTACCGTTTTTTTTTTGGTTAAATTTGTTGAAACAAAATCCTTTAAGTTTTATTAAAATCAAACTACTAGATCCAGAAATTAAAGATTTTGAGAAAAACTACGTTTTTAAAACTAGCAGGAGTTAATCTATAGATCTAGTCGGTCGAGTTTAATATACCGTGATGCATTTTGTTTGTTTTGTTTTTCTCTATGATAGGTTATATTGTCAAATTGACAATTTGACAAAAAAAATATTAATATATTTTTTATGACTGATAAAAGTCGAAAAAAAGGTCAATTGTTTCAAATGTCCGTCATTTTGTTTTTTTTTAATTTTCAATTTTTCTGGTAAACTATCACGTAAGAGCACTTCTTTTTTAGAAGCTCGCTCAAATTTTATGTTTCAGATTTGCCATTCCTGAGATTAACTATTCGCCATGGAGCAGTAATTTTTGGACAAAAATTTTTTGGCGCCATCTATAAAATACAGGAAAAATTATTTAGATGTTTAACAAATTATCGAGTAAATTTATTATCTTAAAAGCTTATACTTATACTTAACGGAAATTGTGATAAAATTTCTTGAACGCACATAGCTGCACCTGTGTAAAGTGAAGTATGGTTTATGATCTATGGAGTGCGGTTGACAACAATACACATCCGGAACTTAACTGTTCCTCTTCTTGTCATTGTAATTCAAATTTCTTTCTGATTACGTCCAATACCTGATCGCATTGTATAAGTACTAAACACTTTGCTATCTCACTTAAAAAAATATTTTTAGGATTTATACTGTTCTTAAACTGACAGATTTGATTAATTGCTTATTATTTAATAAGTTAAGAAAATGTGAGATATAAGTATACCGGTAATGGATTTTAAATAATAGTCTTTAATTGTATTTAAATTATTAATTTGTCAGCATATTTTTAGTATCTCTGTTGGAATTTATCGTGTTCAGCTTGAAAGGTTAAACTGGACCAACTGATCCAATCAAAACTATCCCAGTGGAAAATCAAAGCAAAGCACTTAAACTAGGTCTTTATAAAACCACTTAGAACTTTTTAAATACAACTCCTTTTCTTCCTTTATTACTTTCTTTTCATTTTGTCCAATGCTAGATTTTAACTTGTTTTCTAATAGTCCACATTTTTTACAGGTGTCAGCGCTTGTTGTACTAAAACTATAGTTTAAATTTTGCTTAAAATATTTGAACTAATAGTCGTAGGACATAAAAATGTCGTTTTGGAAACGTTAAAATCATGTTGATTTATATTTTTTAAATATAGAAAATGCATTTAAATCTGCTTATATTTAAATCTTCTGATAAATACCACCTCTTGAATTTTTCTTGGTCATAGTCGGAATCTTGGTGTGGAAATGATCTGATGTGAACTTGTTTAACCCTGGAATATCACACCTATTTTTTTTGACATACACCTCACATATGGGTATCAGATACCCATTGATTTTTTGTGAAGAAATAAATAAAAAAGTAAATATTTTATGATTTCCAGGGACTATCTAGTCACTATTGAATACACATGAATCATTAAATCAATCATTTTATTTTCTCTCTCTTAATTGTAGTAATACAAAAGAAAAAAATATTAAAAATGTTTAAAAATATTTAACAAACATTTTCTAAAAAACCAGAAACCTAATTCAAAATATTTTACCTTAATATAACAACAAAATGGTCTTTCTAACTAAAATCTAACACCTTTTGATTAAAGAAATCATAGTCATTCTTAGCCAGGTATTTCAATTTCACTCATTTTGGTGACTGCATTCACAACAAAGTTTCGCTCTATGCTCCATGCAGTATGCTTTATGGCAAGCCGAGCATGCATGCTTCGTTTTTCTATCTTTTCCTTTGCAGAGATAACACCTAGTTTGCTTCACTTAACTTGTGGGATGTTGTGTTGGAAGGTCTTCAACTTGGAGAATGCCACAAATTGATTGCCTGAGTGATTTCGGTAAAGAAGGTGTTTGAAGTCTCTCTCACATTAGTGGTTCAATTAAAGCCATTCCCAAAGACTTCAGAAAAGATTTTCTATTATTAGATGCAGTTTCTTTCGAATGGGTATTTGCGAGAGAAAATAGCACCATTGCATTTATGCCACTTGCATCAAGCATGTTAAAAAAAATTCTTAGTGGCCATCGTCTGCATTTTCGTGATGTAGTATAAGAATGGCATAATTGGTCGAACGTATCTGTACCTCCTTTTGATTCATTATAGGTGTGTATAAGGTTTGGTTTTCCTGTATCAGCATTTAATGAATTATCAGGATGTAATGTTGACAGCAAGAGAACAACTTTTTTGGGCTTTGGAGTGTATGAGATGATAGTTTTATTTTCGTCGAATGCAAATAATGATGTACCTACTTCTTTTTTACTGAGAAAAGACGGTGGAATTTCTCGTTTATTTTGTCTTAGTGTACCCAAGATAGTTAGTTTGAATTGTCTCATCATTTGATCAGCAAGAGGTATTGAAGTAAACCAATTATCTACTGTTACATTTCTGTTGGTTCCATGTATTGGTTCCGACAATTTCCGAACGTAAAAAGCTGGTACTGACTCCTTATCCTGTGTTTGGACTTTTCCAATATATGGAATAGCGTTAACCATATAAAATGTTTTAGAGTCATTCATCATCATTATCTTTATTCCATATTTGTCGGGCTTACTACTCATATAGATTTTAAATGGGCATTTCCCCCTGAATCCTACGAGCTGTTCATCGATAGTACAATGCTGTGTAGTATGATGTACAGTTGCTTATAAAGATTTCCCATAATTCGCGTGTGGGTGCAAATTTATCCGCTGCTTTTCTTGTTGCTCTTGTATTTTTATCATCAAACCTTAGGCATACAGCTAGAAATGCAAACCTCTGCTGCGACATCGTAGCACGAAATATTCCATTTCCAAATTGTAGGGACCAAAGTTCATCAACACTAGAGTTAGAAATACGTTATGCACCAGATATGAACAATAACCCAATGAAGGCTTTAACTTCTATTTTATTTGTCAATTTGGTGTAACTTTGCGCTGTGATACTTTCACGTTTGCGAATGATTTCTTCATTTGTAAAAAGAACGATAATATCTAACATTTCTTCATTAAATAGTAAGTTCCAGGCTTCTTCATGAGACTGAAGTATCCTGGCATTTCCTTTGCCGCCCGGTAAACGTATAACAAGATTTGCGGCTGTTGTACGACCACGCCTTGAGGGCTGTTCTGTAGACCAACGATGCCCGTTTTTTCCAAGTAAACTTGCAACATTTCTCACTGGTTCCTGATCTGTTTCACTATCACTTTGTTCACTTTCATCAGTGTCGGTATTGGAGTTTTGTTCTTCGACATAATCCTCCTCAGATTCAGAATCGGTACCAAAGATATTTTCACCATCATCCTCGTTGTTTTCATTAGCAAATAAATGTTCAGCTTCCCTTTCCAGTTCAGCTTGGGTCAACGGACGACGTTTTTCCCAGTTTTCTTTCCAGCCACATGAAGCCATTTCACTAAAAAATAATTATAAGAAAAATTAATAAATTATCGGCAACCTCACACATGGGTGCTACATACCCTAGCGCTTATTTAATAAATTCTCGTGATCGGAAATGTCGCTCAAATGAGACAGCAACTACAAACTTATTTTCTAGTATTGTATTTAGCCTTGTAGAATACTTTTTTGCAAGTCCTTTGGGGCTGTTATATTTATAGCTAAGTGCTTACAAGTACGTTTCGGATGCCCTTTTCCGATTCCATGCAGCTTGCATATAGCCATTTTACAAACTTTTTGCTCGGAATTGGGTAGTTTTATCTGAAACAAAAAAAAATTTACGTCACTCTTACTATTTTTTCGTATTTTACGTAACCTATCTTATATTTAAATGTAAATCTGCGCAACTTTGGACTTTTCTGCTGCGGTCGTAACATTTTTAGCTAAAATTGTCACTAAACTGCCTAAATATGAGTTTTGTCTTTCCTTCTCGCCTGTTTGGTTAAATGAAACTAGTAAATTCTTGCGGTTCCTTGTTGTTATGGTTAAAAAGTCTTTCTTATAGAAGAAACTATTTGACCGCTAAATCCTATATACTCCTCACCTCGTGCACGTTTACGTTTGGCTATGTTTCGTTTTCATCTTTCAACTTGTTAATACGTTAGATGCTTGTCCCGACAATATACGTAACAAAAAGAGATCGATTCAGCGAACCTACTAACAGGATAGCAACTCAATCACTAAGTATGTCTATTGATAAAGAGAATAAACAGGCTTGGACAAGTCAGTGTTGTCGTCGGCACGAAGCTACATAAGTTGGCCCAAGAACGGGGTAAGTCAATTCGACTTATCTTTCCTTTTTGCATCAAAGACCAAGGGGCGATAAGTTAAAGGTTAACTAAAGTGTCATTATTACTTGCTTGATTTATTCCATTTTTGCAACAAACGATACTTTAAAATTGGAATCAAATGGAATACATAACTCGATTTCGATAAAATAATGACTTATTCCCTTTTTGAACCAAGGTGCTCAATTGTTGAAAATTGCATTCATTCATTGACCTCAATGCAATAACTCTAATATACAACAAATAAAGAAACACGTTTTACAACATTTTGTAGTTGAGTTTTTTCCATATTGTAAATTGGTGATGAATACTTTTTTTTTTACTTAATATTACAAAAAATATTTGTCCGAAACAAAAGAATCACCAAACTTCACCTTAACATCAAAAAACAAATGCCATTTAGCACGGTGACAATACTACTACCGACTATAGAAATAAATTATTTTATGGCCTCCTTAAATTACGTTTTTATGTGATGAATGATTACTTTATGTATCATATTTTGTGTTGATTGCTTTAAAATATTGTTTTCCTTGCCAATAATATGTGAAATTTTAATATCGTGTATTGCGTAAGCCATTTCAAAAATGTGAGTTTATTTGTTTTTTGATTTATATTATAAAAAGACGTTCCAAACAGAGTAATCTAACAATAATACTGTAACCAAAAAAATAATAAGTTACCTTAAATTAATATCTTTTTTTTGGTTTTGATTTTTGACCTAGTACCAACTTTTTCAGATATTTGATTTTTTGAATTTATTAACCGACTATTCGACAGTATTTTATTAAGTTGTGTATGACTAAGCGCTTTTTACACTATTACAAATATTATTGTACATATTAATAAATTAATAAAACCGCAACAAATACAATCTGTATATTAATTAAAACATGAATATAAAAATTAGGTTGGTCATAACGAATAAAAATCATGTCATTTGAATATTCATATACACACATTTTTGTTTATTATACAAATTATTTAAATATAAGCTAGACATAACAAATTATCGCAGATTTTTACGTACTTACGCTTAGACTGAGACTTTATTAGACTTTCGTAGTTAATCAGTCTATAAATTATCCTGAAAGGCAAAGCTTAAAATATATTAAAATACATTACTGCTCCTAAAACAGCGTCTTAAGGTACCTACTTTAATCTTTGACGTATGTATTTTATCTATATAAACTATTTTGTTGTATATTAAAGTATTCGCGTAAATATTGCTGAAAGTGTATCCGTAAATTAAATTGAAAGAAAAATGTTGATTTACCGAGCTTGTAGGAAAGTAATAAGTCAGTCAAGAAAGTTTGGTGAAATCTCTTCAGAAATCTATAAACTGGAGTTGGATACTTAACCAATGAACTCTTCAAAATTTTATCAAGCAAGTTGGGAAGAAGAGCAAATGTTTCAAAAAGAAATATCTACTTGACATTGAGAATGATATAGAGATAAATATTTTTGCATATGAATACAATATTATTTATATACAGGGTGGTTCTTAAGTAATTGTACAAAAAACAGTAGATTCTACACTTAAAAATATTATGATTTAAGCGAACTTGCTTTAATAAAATGTTGATATTAAAAAAATCATCATCATCATAAGTGACTCGACAATCCGTTGTGGATCTTGGCCTACTCACAAAGAAGTCGCCACTCTTGTCGATTCCTGGCAACTTCCCTCCATCTTCTAACCCTTAGAATCTGTAGGTCTTCTTCCATATTCCTCTTCGTGTATTCGTGATCTGACATCCTAGCAATGTGTCCAGCCCATCTAAGTCTCTGCACTTTAACGAATTTCATAATGTCTGGATCGGTATATAACTGATATAGTTCACAGTTGTATCTTTGACGCCATATCCCATTTTCATTTACGGCCCCAAAAATATTTTTAAGAATTTTTTTCTCAAAAATACCAAGAAGTCTTTTATCATTTTGAGATAAGGTCCACGTTTCAGCCCCATATATCAAAACCGGTCTTATTAAGGTCCTGTATATATTAAGTTTTACTGCACGTTTTATATTTTTATTTTTTAAATGTTTCTGGAGACCGTGAACAGTTCTGTTTGTTATTGCTATGCGTCTTTTTATTTCGTCGCTTGTCGTGTTTGTTTCCTTTACTAGCGATCCAAGATATGTAAATTCTTTGACTAGCTCAAAGGTATGGTTATTAATTTGAATTCTCTGTTGTATATTTCGAGGGTTTTGCAGCAAGGCTTGCTGCGTCCGCTAGCCTTGTAAAACACTGCACCATGTTTTTCATACTTCTGCCAACTATAACTATATCATTAGCAAATGCGAAAATTTGCTTCGATCTATTAAACATAGTTCCATTCATTCTAATATTTAATTGTCTGATTGCCTTTTCCAAGGCAATATTAAAGAGCAGACACGCCAACGCGTCCCCCTGTCTTAGACCATTATTAATGTCAAAGAACGTAGAATTTGCTCCTTCAATTCTAACGCATAAGCTTACGTTTTGCATTGTTCGTTGGGTCAACTTAACTATCTTAGGTGGGATGCCAAAGTCTATCATTGCAATATATAATGCAGTTCTTTTCACACTGTCATAGGCTGCTTTGAAATCAATGAAGAGATGGTGTGTTTTTATGTTATATTCTAGTGACTTTTCTAGAATCTGCCTATGTGCTTGAATTTAATCTGTAGTTGACTTTCCAGCAGTAAATCCGCATTGATATTGACCAACAATATCCTTTGTAAAATGTTTGTCTTTCAAATAATACATTGCCGAAGATTTTATACGCAGATACTAACATACTCATGCCTCTATATTTTTTACACTCCAGTTGATCACCCTTTTTATGCAACGGACATATTATTCCCTTCAGCCACTCTTCTGGTCACATTCATTCTGCCATATAAGTACTATTAGTTTATGGATTGCTGCAAAAAGCTGATCACCACCTTTTTTATACATTTCCGAACAGATGTCAGTGATTCCTAGGGCTTTATTATCTTTGAGTTTTAGGATCGCATTTGACACTTCTTTTCTTGTTGGGTTTTCACTGTGTAGTTGACGCTGTATATTTTGTTGATTTTCTATGTTGTACTCTCCTTCAATATCGTTTATATTTAGATGTTTGCTGAAACGTTGTGCCCATTTGTTAAGAACTGAGTTTTTGTCAGGTAGAATTTCACCATTAGTGTCTTTACAAATTTTTAATCGTGGTTTACATTTTCGACGGCTATAAAAAAATAGTATTTAAGGATTTATAGTATTTCTTTGTTTCATTTTTATCGAATAAACTTTGTATCTCACTGAGAGTGTTCTGTTCGTATTTTCTCTTCTTACGTCGATGAATACGTTTTTCCTCTCTTCTAAGACATCTATACTCTTTTTCTTTTCTCCGTGTACAGCCTGCGTCACTGATTTTTTGATATGCTGCGTTCTTTCTATTTGTGCCCATTTCGCGCTCATGATCAAACCAATAATTTCTTTTTTCTGACTTGGTTTTGCCAAATATTTCAACGGATTTCTTTGACACAATATCTCGTATATTTGTCCATAGTTGGTTAATGTCTTCTTCTTCTAAGTTTTTTGTCCTTATTTGATCTTCTATTTGCCGTCTGTATACATTTGCAATGTCGGGATCTTTTAGTTTATTAATGTCGATTTTTGCTCTCCTTCTCCCCATCTTTTTTTTAAATTGGATATTCTCTCTTTAAATGGTATTTTAACTAGATAGTGATCACTATCTATGTTTGCTCCTTTAAAAGACCTAACATCTAATAAGTTAGAGCAGTGTCTTGCATCGATGATTATATGATCTATTTGGTTAATCGTTTCATTATCAGGTGATTTCCAAGTTACCTTATGTATATCTTTATGGGGAAATCTTGTCACAGCTATTACCATGTTCTTAGACATCACAAAGTTTATGATTCTTAGACCGTTTTCATTAGAGTCCACGTGTAGGATCTCTTTTCCGATGGTGGGCGAAAATATATTCTCTCGTCCGACTTTGGCATTCAAGTCTCCTGCTATTATTTTGATGTCATTTTTTGGGCAGTCATCGTACTCTAGGTCTAGTGCCTCATAGAACATGTCTTTTTCATTATCCCTTTTTTCTTTTGTTGGAGCATAGATGCTTATAATGCTAATATTAGCGAACTTCCCTTTAAGTCTTATTCGACATATCCTATGATCAATAGCAAATTCATGTCGGGTAGGATGTCTGCTGTAGTAAATATTGCAGTAATTGTTTTCCAGGATGCCTGAGCTAATCCACCTCTTTTCCTGTAAAGCAATGATATCTGCTTTGGCATTATTCATTTCTTGTATAAGCAGAGCCGTGGCTCCAGGCTGATGAAGGCTTTTTACGTTTCACGTGCAAATTTTTAAATCATTATCCTTATTTCGTTTACAAGTTCGTCGTAGGTTAGACAGTCCGGTTTCTTTCTTTGTAGCTCTCATAACAAAAGGTTATTTACAGGGTTGGGCATAACTCAACGCCAAACCCCCTTTTCGGAGGGCCATTTGATCCGCTTTCATCAGTTCCCGACCCAACTTTCCACCCGGGTTGGATAGCGGTTTTTCAGTTGGGTTGCTCGGTTTACAGGGGACACCAGCATAAAGGTGAAAGTTGGATTTGAGTAGAAGAGGCTAATTGGAGTAAACTGGATTCAACTCCATGTTTTCGCATTCTACCTCTTTATCCCTCTTTATTAAGAAAAAGACATGGTGTTAAAGTTAAAATTAAAAATTTCATTTTTCTCCATAACTTGTTTTCATGCATATAAATTTATTACTTGGCGCATTTGAGAATAAAAAATTATAAATTAATGCCTAGTTTGATGTAGCTGATAAAGGGCGCTACATAGGCCACATAGCATACATTTGCGCCTAACTTTTTTGTTCTTTAAGTTAGCGCTATGTGCATCAAAAAATATTAAAGATACATTATTTCAACAAAAAAGGGATATATTTGGTAATAACTTCAACAGTTTTTACAGTTACAGTTTAACAGTTTTTGAGATAATTGCATTTTACAAATCAGGTGCATAACTCTGATTTAACGCAAATACTCCAGGCAATCATCATCATCAACTAGCCTCTAACGTCCACTGCTGAACATAGGCCTCTCTCATGCTTTTCCACTTAGTCCGATTTGCGCCATCTAAATCCAATTTGTAGTCACTCTTTTGACGTGACAACGTCTTAAATTGGGTTGTGGCTCGGAGTCACTCATGAAAAAGTGTAACGCCCGCTCACGTCTGTTACGATGAGTCACCGAACGAGAGAGAGGCCCGCCGGACCGGCGAATGCCTTGCGTCTCTCTCCCACTCAAACATGATCGGTCCGCTGGTGCGATGCTATTTCTCCTATCATCGTCCTATCCTCAACAAAATCACTCAAATAGAAATTAGTTAAGTTTAAGTTTACATGTACAATGTTTTAGTAAACAAAATATATTTCTATAGTTAAAATGTGTGCAATTCTTATTTTCATTCAATTCCTTGTTCCTATTGTGCAATTTAATAATATTCATATCAATAAATATTCTACCGAGAAAAAGACGTTGTCACGTAAAATCTTCGCCCGTAAAACCGACTTTACAGGCAACCGATTTTTTATGTCATCGCTCGATCTCGTTGGGGGTCGACCTTTATTTCTGTTAGCTTGTATTCGGGGTCTCCATTCCAAAATTATTTTTGTCCACCGGTCATCAACTGATCTTGCTACATGACCTGCCCAGTTCCACTTTAGTGTTATTATCCTTTCAATAACGTCTGCTACTCCTGATGTTCTGCGTATAGTAGCATTGTGTATTCTATCACGTAGAGAAATCCCTAACATTATTCTCTCCATTGCCCTTTTCTCCAGGCAATGAAGAAAAAATGAACAAAAACTTAATACTTCTAACTTTTGGTATGAATACCTTTGACTAAGATAATATTTTTCTAAATATTAAAGAAAAAATAGTATATGCTAATAATTGTTTACACACATCAGTAGGAGAATTTTATTAAAGTTTATTGTATTTGACATCAAACATTTTACGCTTGATAAAAATTAAGGTCATAATAGGCTACATTTTATTTACAAGCCAAATTAAAAAATAGTTAAACTAAATAACATTATAAGCTTTTTGTGAAAGTAAGTATTCGATATGACAAGTTTACTATTTTTTTCAATGCATTTATCAATACGTATCATAAAATATCGTCTCATATTAAATAGCATCATTGGTTCAAAATAAACTGCTGCAATATTTATTTCTTCCCAAAGTTGATTGCGAGTACTTATAGGATTCTTGTAGGTACATTGTTTTATTGTGCTACGTGGTGGCCATGGAAAATGAATCATGACCAATCCAGCGTTCAGGAAAGTTTGTATTTAAGTATGTTCTCACTGCCCTCGTATAATGTGGGTGTGCACCATTAGGGAACCACCTATTTTGCTTTTAATTTAATAGAAATTCTTACAACAAAATAATTTTGTAAAAAATGTAAATAGTTTTCACCATACCAAGTAACTCGCATGGCTCTAAAAATTAATTAATTCAATGTAATCACCAATACATAAAAATGAAAGAAACAATAAATTCTTGAAAGACTAAATTGAAACTATTTGTTCTGTTACTATGATTAAATGTTAAAATTGTTTTTATCTATTTATGTTTTTTAAGTAGTAAGTATTAGCACACCTAGATCTATCAATTCGCGTGGACATGCTCCTAATCAAATTATCAACATTTTGTTGTCGTATTTTATTGGATTCTTCAAGAGCAGCTTGTCCGAGCTTTGTGGTTTTTGGGGACAAACTCGGTGAGCTTTAGTTCGTCTTTTAAACATATTTTACAAATTCTTTATATGGTTAAAGTCAGGTTAACAAGCAAGCCACTCTACAACAGTGATATCTTTTGTCTCAAAGATGTCTATCGGCACTATGCTGGTATGTGGAGGTGCAACATCATGCAAATAAATTAAATTTGCTCCAATTGCCCTTCTTCAGAGCATAACTACAAGTTTTAGAACCAAATCAATACACCTACTAGCTGTTAAAGTTGGTTGGATGGATATTAAAGGAATTTTTTTTGCCCATTATAATGCCTTCCCAGTAATGACACTTCCTCCTGTATATCTGTGAACAACTCCGACAGTTTTCGTTCTTGCTTGTCTTTCCCGCTCTCTAAGTAAACGAATTCGGTGATCATCTGATTTAATACGGTACCTACCTGGTTTCGATTGAAAATAGCACATTTTGCCAATTTCCAATGTTACAGTTTTCGTGTTAAAGACACCAATTTAGACTAGCAATATTATTCTGTCTAATTGACTCAGTAACTCATAACTGTCTTCTGCTGTATAGTCCATGGACCGGAAGTATTTGTCTTGTCATTTTAACTTAAAAACTTACACCTGCAACTTCCAAAAGCTGTATTTGGAACTGAGAGTGAGAAATTGTTGGGTTCTTTCTCAAGTGCTTGAATAATGAAATGATCGTGGTGACCCTTTTTTTTTGTTGATTTTATTTTGCGTTATTCTTAAGCGTTCCTAATTTCTGATACCTTGCATAGGTTTCTGCCACAACGCCCTGTGTTACGCCTACCACTGCAGCTATGTCTCTCTGTGACTTTACTTTTCAAAAGAAATAAATATTTGTACATTACACTACAACATATGCAGAACTTAGTAATATGGCATTATTTATTAAATATAAATGACTTGAATGTTGCGCTTATACGTCCCGTAAATTCAAAGAGCTTTTAACGCAGCAGTGAATAAGCATTCGATAAAAGTGAAAATTGAACATAACTTATGGTATGGTCGGTGACGATATTATTTCAAAACTCTATATCACAATATCGAAAAAGATTAAGCTAAAGAATAACGACTTCAAACAGAAGATGTATTAAGCTATTTAAATACTAATATAATATATGGATTTATAGTATAAGTGTTTTCTAACATAAAGAGTTAAAGACAGACTTTTAATATTAAAAAAAAGTTATAAGAATAATTAAGTCCAGTGGTCAAAAATTTACTCTCTAAAAACGAGACGAACAAGTTAAATTTTGCTTAGAATGTTAATTTTGGAACCCCAAAAAATATGCAAAAAATGTTGGTACCCCTACTTCCGAGCTATCTCTTAACCCCCTTTTTTCCCAAGGCTGAAAACAAAAAACGTCGCCCTACCAAGAATCTGTAAGCCGTAGAAAAAATATTCATTAGTGCTTTTTCTGTTCAATGAACCGTTTTCTTAGAAACAACGCTTGAATTAACCGGCGAGTTAGAATGTCAATTGCGCGTCCAAAATAATTTTTTTAAACAAAAGTTGTATCAACTCGATGGTAAAATTTCGATATCTTTTAATCAAAGTGTCCCATTGAGAAAAGTAAAAATAAGTTTTAAAGGTGCAGTGCAGTTGTGTATGCAATTTTCGTGTTTTGCCGCAAATGAAGTTAGTTCCTATAAAGCTGTTAAATAAATAAACGTTGCGCGATTTTTGCCATTTGTTACTTTTCTCATAAGATCAATAAAATTTATGACTTTGTTTGACCAGTCACTACAGAATTTTCATGGTTAAAGATTAATCTTTAAAACCTGTTGTAAAACATGAAATTTCGATACTGAGTTTTGGAAACAAATATGAGACATTTAAATTATGCCTAAAAAACGCTGATTCTTTCACATTACAAATGATCTCACGTTACGGGAAATGCTTCCTTGAAGACGGTATTGGGTGGAATTTGTAAATGAAGTTATGTAGTTTTGAAAAGAATACTTGTGCAATCAGAAGGAAGCAGTTTAAAAAGCTTTAGATTTAAGATTGTGGAGCATGTTATCAACGTTTCAACTTGAAAAAATTACCAAATATTTAGTTTTCTGAAAAATCTTATGAATTTTTTAATAGCATACAATAATTATTAATTAATGAGAAAGTATGTATTAAAAATATTTAGTAACATCGAGAGTCGAGATTGTGTGAATGTACTAATCTACTGAGGCATAACACAGTAATAATCATATCCTGTGTTATCTGTGAAATTTTTTAAAAAAGTACGTCTTATAATGATATCCTGTTGTGAAAATGGCCCGTTCCTTCTGTTATGGACATTCTACACACTATCTCTTGGGTTTAGATGCAAATTTCTTAGTGACCACTTATCTATCTTAATACAGAAAACCCGGTAGTGCTGATGGGTTAGTCTAAAGATATGCAATCAAAGGTTATCTTGCATGGGAAGGAAAGTTCCTCCAAGAAATGACGCAAAAGATATCACTTGTTATTCGACACACTTTATCATATTATGTAGTCTGCATTAAGTCAGCTTTAAGTATATGTCTGAACGGTTATAGAAGCCGTTCTTTTATTACCGATCCTTAAAAAGGAACATAAATTGAAGACGATTAAATATCTGAAACGGAAAACAAAGGTAAATATAACGTATCATATATTTATCTATATTCGAATGGACATTCGATTCGGGAGTTCCCGCTGTGTACGGATCACATCATTAGTGCAGGATCATAGAAAAGCACAGTGCCATGACCCCTGCAAGTTTTCTAACCATAGATGTAGCAGGAATTGCACGCACTTGCTCACGTTAAAACGTTTCTAGTAAAAACACTTTTCATAAAAAATTGTTGTCTCATAAATTTTTTGATCTGTTTATATAAATGTTTAAAAACCACAATTTGTTACATTTTATCTATAAAACTATACATTTATATCTTTCTATGAGTAATCTGGCTTATTGTTTTGTAAAAACAAAATATTTGTTTTTACAAAATAAAGGCCGGATTAAAAAATTTTACCTTAGCCAACATTTTATTGTTTACTAAAAAAATTATATCTCGTCACAGCAAAACTACTAAATAAAGATATGAATTTCTGTTCAAACAAATAATACTGAATTTTGTGTGTTTAGATTGCTTAATTTGTTTACCTGTCTTTTAGAGTATCATTTTTATCAGTTATTGGTAATTTGTTTAATAAAAATACACTGAAAAAATTCATGGATCTGCTCTTTTTGATTATAAGTAGAAAAATGTACGTTTTTATATAATTAAAATTCTAGACCTAGTTTTTTATACACTGTTATGTGAAGTACACGCAATTTATGTCATTTTTTTATGGAAATTTTTCATTACTATTTTAAAATGTTTCCTTATACATTTCTGTATCTGTATTGAGTCATAAAAACATCAATTCATTTTGGATAAATACAGACCGCGGTCAAATTATGGAACAAATTCATTATTTTGAAGGCAATTAACTTTTTATAAAAATCCTGAAATAGCTCGATTTTTAATTTTACCAGGTTGACTGCGTTCCCAAAATATGTAAACCACGGAACGGTGTATTACCGGTCCTCCGGGACCGGCAGCTTGACGCGAACACGATGCGTTACCGACCGTTGGGGACCAGTAATGACGTAATCAGTTTTTGTTTTTTTACAGTTCTATGATATAAATTATACGAGTTTTAAGATCAAATAATAAAAGTAAAAACATTTAAAAACTTAGTAGCGCCATCCGTTTCTTGATTAGGTTTCCTGTTAAGAATGTTTTAAAATGTCAAGATAACCTACTATTTTTACAGAGTTAGATTAAAAGATTAAATGACATAAGACTTCTTAATATTTTATTGGTATAAATTATATTTGAAAACAAAAGAATGTGTAAACTCTTAGTTATTAAACAAAAAACAATAAAGTTTCAGAAAAATAAATTATTTTTTATGAATGCTATTAAGCAAAATATGCACATCCCTGGTTGTATAGGACATTCATTGCAATAAATCGCTACTTTTGTCACCATGTTACTTGCCTGTTTGCTTGAATGTGTTTCTCTTAATTTATAATAGCATCCTTGGCCTTGTCTTCTCCTTTTCTTTCCAGGTCTTGACGGTTCAACAAAAGTATGTAGAACTCTTTTGGGAGTAGTGATGTCTTCGTGTGCAACTGAAATAACTAGTAACTCCCGTGCCAATTTTCTTTTAAATTCCATTATACAAACAACCAAACTTATACGGAATCACCATATATTTCAAACTTCAAACTTTATTTCTTTTAAAAACATGGAAGATTCTATAACTAAAAGTCAATTATTGTACTTAATGATGTCAAAAATCAAACAAACTTGTATCAAAATTGGCTAATAATATCATTATAACTGCTAGTGAATCAAAATCATTGAAAATTTACAATTCAGTAGCTCCACGATTCTATGCATTGCCAAAAATACATAAATTCTCTCTTTCAATGAAACCAATAACCTCTTCAATAGATTCTCCCAACAGTAAATTAGAAAATTTAATAACAATAATTTTGTAACGATGATTTTGTCTACCACATAGGGTATTACTATAGGGAGGTTGAAAATTGGGGACAAAAATTACGGGACTAGAGATAGGGCAAGCAAAATTAACCGAAACTTTATCAAACGGCCACTCGAAGTTTATTTGGAGAACTGGGTCGTGGATAAGTGAATGACAAGGAGACTGGGGACATGGATTTACTACAAAAAGTAAAGCAAAAGGGTACTTACATAAATCTCCTGGAACAAAACACAATACAAGAAGGTTTTTAAGCTATTTAAAATGGACGCCGCTTTGAATAATCTTCCTGCTGGATGAAAGAAAAGGTTCTTCCTTCCTAAAAACACAAAAAAGGGTTAGAGAGTTAGTTAAGAGAAATTAACAAAATAGTTTAGGAAAAAAATTAATATTTTTTGCTGTCTCACCACAAACAGTTAGAAATATTAAGTAGTACAAAAATACTGTATTAATAGTTACAAAAATAAATACAAAATAACAGAGAAAGACACTTACTATGTTTTAGCCGTTTACAAACTCTAGAAGTTGGATATACTACAAAACTTACAATTGTTACTGGGCGATAATTTGTAGTAGAAATAAATTATTACAAATGAAAAATATCTTTTTAAATGGGCCCATACATAGAGGTTAACCTTTAAAAAAAAACAACACAAAAACAAAATCTGTTATGATTAGGTATGTTTAAAACAAATAAAGCTTGCTGTCAGATGGTCATATTAAATTTTAAAATTGAGAACAATTATTATGACAGCTAAGTCACACTCTAAAATCTGCAATTTTAATTATTACAATTTCTTAAATTGTTATGAGCAATTATTATTGGAAAATGTTTATTTTTCCTTTAAAAATTAACACAAAAGAGTTACCTGGATTTCACTAAAATTTCTGGGGTAAGAAATTGGACTTTCTAACACACGAACAAATTTATCTCCAAACTGCGGAAATATTCTGAAACAGCTTTTTAGGGCAAACAAATTGAGGCTGGAAGTTGTTCACTGAGACGCAAATTTTAGACTCGGTTTCTTAAAAACTGAAATAGGTACAACTGGACACAATGGCTACATGTGGTTATACTTCAAAGTTGTTGTAGACGACACAAATCTCTTAGATACTAAGGAACATTGAAACAGTGATGACTCTTTAAAAACTAAAACATTACATTGAGTATAATTCACCATTTTCAACAAATTTGCCTGATTCTTGACGCCTTCACCCACAGCGTGTTCTCTTTTTAAAGATTCGCTCATAACTGCACTAATAACTGCTCATCAAACTACATATTTTCCATAACATTACAAATCGAAAAGATATTACAAATTTGACGAAAAATTTGGACTAACCTAAAACCAACTTCCCCTGACAGCGGCCTCAACGAGAATGGTGTAATTCTCTTTAAAATATATTCGCCCAACTTGGTATAAACAAAACATATCTTCTTCTTCCTTTGCCCTATCCGTTTCGGACGTTGGCTATTAACAAGGCTATTTTGACTTTGTTTACGGCACCTCTGAACAGTTCGGTCGATCTTAGTCCGAACCATTGTCGCAGGTTATAAGTGTCGTCTTCTTCCCGGTTCCCTCCTACTGCCGATTCTTCCTTGTACTATTAACTGTAGCAGCCGGTACTTAGTATGCCTCATGACATGTTCGAAGTACTCAAGCTTCCGTTTCTTTACGGTGAAGATTATTTCTTTGCTTTTGCCCATTCTCTGCATTACTTTCACGTTAGTGATGTGGTCTGTCCAGGATATCCGAAGAATACGTCGATATATCCACAGCTCAAAGGATTCTAGTTTCTTCAGGGTGGCTTCCGTTGTGGTCCATGCCTCTGCTCCATAGAACAAGACCGGGAAGACATAACACTTGACCAGTCTTAATTTTAGTTCCATTGAGATTTTGCTTGTGAACCACTTTTTCATATTGTTGAACGCGTTTCGAGCTTTTTCAATTCGTGATCTTATTTCTGTTGACTGGTCTCATTTTGTGTTGACTGTGGTTCCAAGGTATGTGTATGTCTCCACTTGTTCTATTTTTCGGTTGTTTAATGTCAATTGCATCGGAGGTTGTTGTGTTCTGCTGATGAGCATGCATTTAGTTTTGGTTGTATTGAGTTCTAAACCATATTCTTGACTTGCTATGTGTATGCTTTGCATGAGTCTTTAAAGCTCGTTGCAGTCATTTGCGATAATAACTGTGTCGTCAGCACATAACAAACAAACAAAATATATAATTGGGAATATTTATTTAACGCGCAATATTAGGCGGATTAACGATCAAAGAATACCGAGGAAATATGCATCTGTGATATATAAATAAACTCCAAAATATGTCTATTATCGACCTCGGCGACGCAAAAAAATTGAAAATTATTTTTCGGTGTTTTAACTTGTACGATAGGAAACAGAAATACATGGAAAATATTCTTCAATGTTTTAACGTATACGGGGTAATTTCAATACGTATCAAAGAATTTAAAAATGCTACAATTTTAACAAATTCATACAATTTCAATAACACCTTAGTAATTAAAGATTCTTTTATTATAGATATAAGTAATAGAAAACGTTTTGTAGATGATTTGATCCTATCACTACCCAATGACAAAATAACCAAGGTCTTAAATATCTTGTATCTTAAATACCTATGTAGCCAATTACAATTCACTGCAGAAAGAGAACAAAATAACAGTCTCCATTTTCTAGGTATGATTGTCAATCCCAAACATGACAATAGTCTTAAAACAGAATGTTATCAACAACCGACCTCTAGCAATAGATTCATAAATTACTATTCGGAACATCCTAGAAGAATGAAAATAAACTTAATTTTGAGACTAAAAAGTAGAGTAACTGAAATATCTCATCCAACATATACAGAACGTCGTTTGAAGATACTAAAAAACATACTAGTGGGAAACCCTTATTCCGTAGGTCCACTTAATAAATTAATTTTTAGTACTGCAAACTCTCCAGCCTCCATCATATTGATCGGAAATACTAACAATAAAAAACAAACCACAGTGACAACGGCAAGACAAGAAATAAACAATATCTTAACACTCTTAACACCTTAGTACCAACAACACCAAAAACTTTTGGATCTTTATCTTTTATTTCATTCTTAACACCGAAACTTCTCAAATTATTTAAAGGAATAGAAAACATAAAAATTGCAACTAGAAATGCTTCTGCATTAGCCGGCCACGCTAATTCACGCTTTTATAAGCTTTAATTCTAGAGAGGCAGAAAAATTAACATAAGTAGTTATTTTTAGAAATGACACATATACAGAAAAATAAAAAATGTATAAATAAAAACTCAGATATTGACAAATTAGGTAACATTTATTGTTACATATTAACATCTCAGCAAACAATTGGCATAACATTATAATCTCATTTTTTATCGACATCCCAACATTAGAAAATGTTGTTCTGAAGCTATTTTCTTGTGGCATTTTAAAGTAATTACTATTTTAATGGGAGTAAGCCACAATTGAAGGTTAAAGTAAGTTTATTGATGTTTCAATTTCCACTTTCATCGTTCTCAAAATACAAATATCAATAAATTCTTGACATATACTTAAGATAAATTGACTGGACTAATTTAATTTTCATCTACAATCAAATTAATAATAAAAACTATTGTTACTGGTTTTGCTTTCCACATAAAAACCTGTATACTATACACATACAGTCCATGTAATTTACAAACCGTTGCACGTCATTATCTACGTCAGAGATCGAAGTTGCCAAACAATATAGGCAACCATTTGGCAACATAGTTGCCAAAGTATAAAAAAATCCTGAATCCATTTTAAATCAAATAGGTCACATAATTATTATTATACTCTTTACAACGACTATTTAAATTCTTACGTGACATTTTTGAAATAAAACACACTAATTTTGTTCTAAAAAGAACAGATTTTATTAAATAGGTAAAAATATAAAACAAGAGGTATTCACTTTAAAATTTAAAATAATCAAGTACAAAGAGTGTCACCACCGCAACTGTCAAATAAGTGTTACCAATTTATGCCAAAATTTTACCTTCGTTCGTTTACAGTTACAGTGTGTTCCGAACAAATGTTCTTCATAAAAACGCTTTATAATGCATTTATACAAATTAAATGAAACATATTGTTGTCTATTTTTTTAGGTTAACATTAATAGAAATCTTTAAATATTGTTTCTACGCGTTTATAATAATAAATGTCTAGTGGCTGTAATGCCAGTGTACTCGGCAAAGTGATTCTAAAAAAGAACACACCTACCGCCCAAACATTTCGTGTTGGTATCACGTGACGTCACGGGCTATGACGCCGATGACGTGCAACGGTTTGTAAATTAGATGGACTGTATGTATGTTAACCAACCAAACATGATAATAGTATAATTTTAAGGAACACAATTTTTTAACAATTTTAATATGTGTGATTGTGTGTTTTGTAAAGTCAAACTTATTTATATAATCTAATGACTAGTAAGTATAAAAAAAACTAATATATGTAACTACATATTTATTATATTTATTTATTGTCAACAGATCTTGAAAAAGAATTAAAAATAAATTCAAAACTTGACAGTAAGTCAAAGAGTTCTCTTTCTTTTGTGGGCCAAATGACTACATCCTAAAGAATCACCACTTGAGATTTAAATCTATACTTTCCCTATTATAAACATACACGTACACTGTCATAAACTGACAGCGGCTAAAAGACTATTCAAAAGATTTCTTTATTTAGATAAAACTTTCATATTAAGACGGCTGCTTGTATATAATTTATTTGACGATAAATAATTTTGAATATAATACGTCTTTATTATCACAATTACACCTAAAAATAGAAAAAAAATCTCATAAAAATTTGGCAAACATCAATAATAATTAAGTCAATGAAAGATTTAATATCAGATTACCGTAATCGGAAGATAAGTGTATATCTTTTGTTATGAAACTGAATATAATCAATCAGTTTGTCAATAAGGCCTTCAATAAGCGAGTAATAGCAATGGGAGTATAGACATATTATGTAAATCATAACAGTGTAATCAAGAAGCATCGAAAATAGATAATAAAGTATATAAATAAGGCATAACGTGAACAAGTGTATCTGCGGGAAGTTAAATGGTTTGGGTTTGTTCTTAAGTCACTTTGTGAAGGAAAATATCCTAAAGTCTATTTGTTGCAACTGACAGCTGATTACACATGCAAATCTTCAAATAGAGCTTGGGGGTTACAGTCAAATCCATAAGCCCAGTGGCGCACCTAGGGATGGTTTTGGGGGTTATTCCCTGGGGCCCTATTCCGACACTGTTACTCACACATTTTAAGGACTCAAAATGGAGGTAACATCATAAAAAAAACGGTGACCAATCAAAACCCCCCCAGAGTCAGATTCTAGGTGTGCTACTGCATAAGCCATTGCCGTACTATTACACATTAGGTACTACTGTGTCAATTATCGAAGCACTGGCGAGTACTGGAAGATATCTTTCCGCATTAATATTATGTCTCTTTAATTTAAATATACAAAACCGCAATTATGTCTTTATACTTTGCCATCTATATCCAGACTTAAAAGTTAGACGGCCACATGCTCGTTTGACAATTCCTTTTCTAATATTAATATTTCCATAGTTCGGTTGTCAGTATTAGGACCTCGTGCATTTTAGTTCAGAAACTTATATGGTTCGCTTCGCGCATGACGTAGTCAATAATGCTTCGTCACGCAACATTTGAATGTAGTTGTATAGGAAATACTTTTAATAATTTTTATGTCAGAATCCGACATAAATCAAACATCAACATAATCAATGTCATAATGAATTTGTACAAAATTAAATAAAATTAAAATATTGTACTTAGATAACTATATCATTTTAATAAGTTAAGTTTTAATGTTTTGTAAATTTGAAAATTTAATGGATTAACCTCACGTTGTAAGTTTTTATGCTAGTTTTATACAATGCTATTTAATTCTAATTTCATTGTATTTACTGATACCATATTTTAGCATATCCTGAAGAAGCAAATTTATTTTGCGAAAGCTTTATAAAGAACAAAGAGTTTCACTTTCCTGCCCTATTAATGACTGCAACCCCAAAATAAAACTTTATTTTACATAACGTGTCTAACATTGTCATTTCTACTATTATGCATCGTACCATGGTGTTACTTCTTCCATTGATTTTGGCGGAATGCAGCAAGTAGTGAATATGCGCCGCATATAAATAGAAATACTGGATTTAATTTTAAAGCAAACAATAAAATTGTGAAATAAATGTTTATAAGTATTAACAAGAGAAAACTAAACCACTTTACTAACAAAAAAATAGGATAATAGTTGTAACTAATGCAGAGGAGGCAGGCACATGTTTTCATATAGGACAATAGACGCAACTACGTAGAGCTAGCAGACAAATGTTTTCATATTTATGGAGTCAACAATTTATCAAATTGAGTGGTGATAAAAATCGAAATTCTAAAATTTTTTTACAGAATGTCCATGTGTTTTCAAAACCTTTTGATAATTTATAAAAGATCACATATTGTACATAATACATTATATAAAAGATCATATAAGAAAAATTTCAGTATGTTACCAAGCTTATCACCTTATAAACATTTAAAACAAAAATACCAACTAAATGTATACTCATTTTTAAAAATAAATAAGTGAATAGTGCATTTATTATTAATTCTATAAAAATTATTAAAATTCATTAAAATTAAAAAGACTATTCGTATTTATCTTATTTATTTAAAATATTTCAATTATGAGATAAATTCCCTGATTAAATGATTGATTAAAATTATCATATACATAATTTTTTTTTGGTCTTTTACAATCTACTTCAAGATAACTTTTTAAAATATGTGATACTATTTCTAACCAGTAGTTATAGTATGAGATCCCACTGCAAGGTCACTATTTTCATAACGTAATTTATCAAACTTACATTTTTACATACATTAAAGAATAGAAGAACACAATGATGCAAGTCAAAAGTGCCCGCAAATAGTCAATTAATGGTAATTAATTTTTGAACAAACATTTCGTTCATTTATTTTTTAAATAAAATACGCTGCTCGTGAGGTATATGCATGTTTTTTATATCAAATTAAGTTGTCGCAAATTGGGGTTGTCAGCCATCGCGCAACGCCACTGATTTGACATGGCTAGTAATCGTTTTAATAATATTATGACAGTGACGGCTAGGAAATGGTTTTATTAATATACATATTAACACTTGTCAAACCAGCATCGTGGAGCGGTAACTATATTTTACTTTATCTTTGATCCCTCGCGTTGTTAACAGCTAGCAACCCTAATTTTCGACCATTTTTCTGAGGCAAACCTATATTATCATATTAAAAAAATACCTTTATTTTAAAATAAAAAATGTATGTAGGTACGTCATGAGCAGCGTATTTTATTTAAAAACTAAATAAACGAAATAAAATGTTTATTCAAAAATTAATTACCATTTATTGAATTAAAAATATTTGCGGCTACTTTTTGACTGGCAACCTGTTATCAATATATTCTCCTATTCTTAAATATATGTAAAAATGTGAGTTTGATGAACTACGTTATGAACGAAATGATCTTGAAGTGGGATCTTAGACTATTATTTGTAATAATGCAGTCAATGATTTGAGCACCATTGTCTAGCGTCATTCTAAGAATTTTCGGTTGAAAGATTTCGATGTATTAATACTTTTTGATAATTCAAAGGATGTCGACACTTGATTTTAATGCAAATTTTCCAGAGTATATTTTTTAAGTTGAGTTATATATATATATATATATATATATATATATATATATATATATATATATATATATATATATATATATATATATATATATATATATATATATATATTCAGGGATTCTACAGTATGCACTGCCTTGCCTCGCTCAACCGTTGTCCCATTCTCCATCGTTTAGGCCTCTCTTACTCATGGCGTCGTTTACTTTGTTCCTCCAGGATTTTCGGGGTCGTCCTCTTTTCCTCCTTCCTGTGGGGCTCCATTCAGTTATACTCTTTACCCATCTGCAGTCGCTAGTTCTTCTTACACGTCCATACCACTTTAGTTTTTTTTTTGTTCTATATATGTTAGTATGTCTGTTTCTATTGATGTTCTTTGCTTTATTTCGTCATTACTTCTCCTATCCATTCTTGTTACTCTGCAGCAACTTCGCAGGCATTCCATCTCTGTTGCTGCTATCTTACAGCTGTTTTTCTTGTTTATGATCCAATTTTCAGCCCCATATGTCATAATACTTGGCACTAATATTTTATAAATCTGTGTTTTAGTCTTCATATTTAAGTGTCTATCCCACCATACTGAGTTAAGTTGTTGGATTGCTTGTTTGTCTTAATTTTTGTGTAATTTCTTCCTCTGTTGTTGCCTTTTTCGTGATTATAAACCCCAAGTATTTGAATTTATCCTTTCCTTTGATTGTTACGTTGTCATCAATCTGATCTTCTATGTCTTCTTCACTTGTAGATGGGTACTCAGTTTTCGCGAGGTTAATATCTAGACCAGCCTTGGTATATTCTTCTTGTAGTTTCTTCATCACGTAGCTGAGGTCGTTTTGGTCTTGTGCAATCACTACTTGATCGTCTGCAGAGCTTAACGGATATAGGTATTCGTTCCTTACCGGTACTCCCATGCCTTCGCATTTTCTTTTTCATGAATGAAGGCTTTCTCAAACTATATTTTCATAAGGGTTGGAGATGTGGAACAACCCTGCAGGAGCCCTTTTGTTGCGGTGAAGTCTCCTATGATTCTTGTATCAATTTTAATTGACACTTTATTTTCTTTATACAGTGCTTTTGTAGTTTCTATGAGTTCCGTCTGTATTTCTAATTTGTACATTGCCTCCCATAGTTCTGACCTTGGTACAATCATACGCCTTTCTCAGGTCCACAAATGCCAAATGTATATTTTTATTTTTTGCTTTTTTCTTTTCCAACAGTTGTTCCAGTGTGTATATGTAGTCTGTGCATGATCTTCCTGCCGTGAAGCCTGCCTGATCCTCCCCGATTTTGCCTTTTATCGCTTGCTCTATCTTTTTTCGCAAGATCTTCCCATATAATCTTTCTATTGATGATATTACGCTTATTCCTCTGTAGATTTCGCATCGTTTTCTATCTCCTTTCTTAAATATAGATGTCATATATGCCTCAGTCCATTCCTTTGGGAGCTGTTCTCCATTTATGGCTTTCTGAAATACTGTCTTAATTTTGATTGCTTTTATGGTCGTTGATTTCAATAAATTTCGATTTAACTTTTTCTTTTCATTTTTGTTTTAATCCTCACGGTACTTTCCATGACTCCAAAGTTCTTGTACCTCCTATGTATGTTTTAATATTTAAGCAGATTCTTTCTTATTCTTCATTCTTTTGTTGTGTTATTTGTTTCTTCACTTCTCTATCTTTTTCCCTAGATTCTTTATAAACTTCCTCATTGTTTGTAGTCAGCCATTTTCTGTATAGTTGTTTTTTTTCTTTAATTATTCTTTTTGTTGGTTCATTTATTTTATAATAGTGTTGTTTAACGGTTCTTCTGTAGAGGGGGTCTTGTAGTAGTTTATGGTCCGTTCCACATTCTGCTCCTCTTTTGACTCGCACATCTTTGATCTTTATTGTAGTATCTTGTTCGATTATTATGTAGTCTATTATCGATTTCAGCTGTCGTGTTTCTTACGTCCAAGAAAGTAAATATACATGGATGCTTTTTATATTAAAATACTTTATTTGATTTAATAGATTTCATTTTTTCGATTATCATTTCTCTTTGGTTTAGTTGTTGAGCTGATTCTGCTTCCCATAACTTCTCCATGTGTTTTTTTTATCATACTAACATTAATCCATTTGTCACATCTGACTTATGTAAATATCTCTCATGAGAAATGGTCAACATCCCTTATTCCAATTTCCCTGTCTGCTTAGCTCTTCACGCTTTAAGCCTGCACATACCAGTTTACCATAAAAAATTATTAAATTACTTCTAGCAGTAACGCTACCTTTAAATTCTAGATTCTAAATGTTTTGTGTCTTAATTAAATTTAGACAATTTTCTTTAACAAACTGCTTGCAGATTTTTACCGTGTGAATTTCCTTTTTTCTAAGTACAGTCAGATTTATTGTCTTTACAAATAATAGGTAATCCATTACTAATGAGAATAAAAAAGAACTTAGTACTGAACCCTGCATTATTCATTAATCTTAAAAAGTTTCTTTGTTGTCGGGATGTAAGGTTAGAACTACGCCTGAGAATGCTTCGATGTTACGTGTTCTCTACTCTTCTTTACGGCTTGGAAGCGTGGGCACTAAAACAAGTACATCTGAATGAGTTGATCGCCTTTGAATTTTGGTGTTACAGAAGAATCCTACGAATATCATGGATTCAAAGAATGTCAAACGTGGAAGTAACTAGAAGGATAGGAAATGAGGCGGAAATAATATTAACTATCAAAAGACGAAAACTTGAGTACTTAGGACATGTGATGAGAGGGCAAAAATACGCATTATTATAACTTATCGTGCAAGGCAAAATCCGAGGAAAGCGAACTGTGGGAAGACGAAGAATATCCTGGCTTAAGAACTTAAGGGAATTGTTTGAATGTAGTAGTGTAAAACTTTTTAGAGCGGTAGTCAACATAGCCATGACGATTTTCACCCTTCGATAGAACATGGAACTTAAAGAAGAAGACTGAGCCCTAAATCAATGAGTTTTACCCAGTTATCTCAGGATTTATTTACCACTATTTACTCAGCAAAAGCTCCTTTTCTATTTATTAGTATTTAGGGTATTATATAGAATAAAGTTAGCTGCTTAGACACAATATACCAGATTATAGAATGATGTTAGACCGTAGATAGTCAGTTTATATATATATATATATATATATATATATATATATATATATATATATATATATATATATATATATATATATATATATATGTATATAAAATAATGGAAACGAGGTGCAATCCCTTTCACACTGTAACTCTTGAAGATTTCAGTCCGATAAAAGTAACAAAGAAACAAAGCAAGATGTTACTACACCACATATTAACGAAAACGTTTCGTTTTGTACTTTTGTACTTACAAAATAGTATCAGTCCAAATATGAGCAGTAATACAATATCGATGGTAATTACAACTACCAGTGTCACAAAGAGTTAGTCAAAAATTTTTTTTAAAAATTCACATAGTGTAATCGTATTAGTACAATTACAATCACTTACTTAATACGTAAAAAAAATTATAAAACCTTTTTTTTAATAAAATAAAAGGCAGATATTCAGCAAAGTTTTTTTATTAAATCTGGCCAAGTACTTTAGCTCCTAGAACATCTTCAGGGGCATTTCGTCAAAGTTCCCCTGAAGATGCACCATCATCACCATTAGCCCGTATGCGTCCACTGCTGGACATAGGTCTGCGTCAGCTTTTTTCATCTGTATCTGTCTTATGCGGCTTGCATCCAGTTATTGCTAATACGCTTCAAGTCGTCAGTCCATCTAGTTTATGAACTGTCCCTGAAGATGCTCTAGGAGCGAAAGTACTTGGGCAAGATTTAATAGAAAACTATGCTCGATATCTGCCTTTTATTTGATTAAAGTTCATTTATTCGAGCATTCAACCATATATCAAATTATAAAAATAGCCTTATGTGATAAATGAAACTTGGAAAACAGCGGCCTGGCAATTATTCGTTTCCCTCGTCTCCTTCTTGTACTTCAATCTAGCTTATATTTTGGTTTTTTTCAACTTTCTTGGCCGAATTAGAGGCAAAAGTTTGAACAATTTGCAATCTAAAATCTTTAGATGCAATGTTTTTACCCGTTACCGTTTTATTTAAAAGATGAGCGTTAACAATAAAGGTTCCCAAAAGTAACTCCAAAGCTACTTTGTACCATCTGATGGTCCTTCTTAGCACACTATAATAGCTGCCATTTGTTTGTATTTATTGTACAAAACAATAACTTCGAGCTTTATGACAGGTTCTTCTCTCCTATTATTTTAAGTTCACACATTTTCAATGCATATTGACGTTTCATCTTTTTAGGTTTTAGAATAGGCTTTGGAAAATTTTTCCGTTTTTTCTTAGTGTTCCAGTCAAATGAGATTCGTCTCCAACAAAGTTTAAGCTAATTGTGGGTTGGTATAAAAATTATCTACTACTAAAGTTCTTCTACATCTAACATAATCTTTAAGCAGTTTATAAACAACTGTCTTTCTTGCTCTATCGTCACTATTTTTCTGTTTAATTTATATTCAGTACTTACTTGGATGGGAGACAGAGTAAAGAAAAAACTGGAACTAACATGTAATGAAAATGAAGGATGTAGACGAATGTAATTTTTAAGGCAGTAGAAATATCTATTAAGTGCGAAAGATACACGCTAATAACGCTGAGATTTACTATAATATTCGGCGCTATTATTATTTTTCAATTTGTGAATATAATAGAAGGATATGAGATTATGACATACTAGGATGGGAGAGAGAAGTGAAGAAAAACATAAAACCAACATGTAATGAGAATGGAGAATGCAAGCAATTGTAATTCCTAAAGTAGCGAAATCGTGTATTAAGTGCTACAGCTATACCTTAAAAACGCTGAAATTTACTATAAGAATCTGCGCCGTCAATTATATTCAATGTGTAAATGCTTTGATATAAATTAAAGATAATATTATATTGCAATTTTTCACGTATCACTTAGCTTGCGGTATGATAAAAAGATTTTAAAATTTATTGATTCAAAATCATGTTTAGGAAGTCATGTAAACGATTAAGTAGATAAAAAGATTGACAGTTCATTGATTTTTATCGTGCTAAGTAGTTGTTGAGTTAACAATTTATAAAATTAGTTTAAACATTTTTTATAGATATAAAGCTATTTTCTTGTGGCATTTTAAAGTAATTACTATTTAAATGGGAATAAGCCACAATTAAAGGTTAAAGTACGTTTATTGACGTTTCAATTTCCACTTCGGAAATCGTTCTCAAAATACAAACATTAGTAAATTAAACAAATTTTGTTTTTTTGTTACTTAGTGAAAAATTCTTCTAATAATTTAATTTTATCTGACTCATCTATATTGAAAATTCAGACATACATTATACATTTTAAAGTAGACGACTTTAAAATGATATTGCCAATATTGTTGAGTTGCGTTCCTGGGAAGACTTTACTTATAAGATAGTTCATTCGATTACATGAAATCAACTTTAACTTGAGAATATCCGTTAGAAAAGATCATAACATGTAATTCGTCTTTAAAAAGACAAATATATGCCATGATGACAGTACCATTCTCCTGTTAGTGATTCCATAGTAAATTATGAGGGAAAAACCAGGAAAAAACCTCATAATACTATCTCGATATGGTAAGTATTTGATCGTGCATTTAGTTTACCTTCAATAAACACCAAATTCCGATTTTATATGTTTGTTATTTAAAAAACATAAATGATGTACCCTCCATATGTTACTGACTTACCAATACTGGTATTTTCCTTTTAATAACTTCCACTTTTAATATGGGTAACCAGATCTTACTACATTCTGCCGAGGAATTCGCGACACAATTGGTCTCATTTAGCATAATTAGAGCCGCTTCTTTGATTTTTCTCTGTTTACCATCCGTTTCTTTTAGGACTATATTTGAATCATTCCATTGAACCATATGTTTATTATCCCATGCGTGTTTACATATTTGAGATCTATTAAATTCTCTATTTTTAATATAGGATTGATGTTCATGTATTCTAACATTTAATGGCCTTGATGTTTCACCTAAATAAAACTGTTCGCATTCACAAGGTATTTTATAAATGCAATTCCTTGTCCTTTCTTGTTCATTGTTTGGTTTGGTTTTGGACAAAATAGATCTCAACGTGTTTATTGTTTTGAATGTTTTTGAAATGTTGAATTTATTTCCTATCCTTTTAAGATTTTCCGATAATCCTTTTATGTATGGTATTGTTATTTTCCTAGTATTATTCCTTGTATATGCTGTAGGATCTCGTTCTAAGTTGTTTTATTCTATTCGATCGATTGTTGAAAATTCCTTATTTATAAACGATAAAGGATAATCGTTTTTTAATAAAACAGATGTTAATAAATGTTTTTCCTCCAAGAACGAATTTTCGTTAGAACAAGTAATTTTGGCCCTCTCTAATTTCCCTTTTTAATATTAATATTGTTATTTGATTTGAAATTTAAATATCTGTTAGTGTGTGTTGGTTTTCTATACACCTGAGTTTCGTATCCAGTATCGTTCTTAGAGATTAAAACATCCAGGAAAGGTAATGTGTTATTATTCCTTTTCCATGGTAAATGTTATTGTCCCTTCTTTATCGTTTATATCATTTAGGAATGTGTCCAACAACTTTGATCCATGAGGCCATATTGAGAATACATCATTTACATATCTCCACCATACTGAGGGTTTTAAATTTTGTTTAGAAATAATATTTGTTTCAAAATCTTCCATAAATATATCGGCTAATAATGGAGATAAACTAGAGCCCATTGCTAGACCAAAATTTTGTTTATAGAATTCACTATTTAGTTGAAGATATGTATTATGAGTACATAATGTTATTAACTTCATTATAGCTAATATATTTAGTCTTGTTCTAGTTGCCAATGTATCATCACTCTCTAATTTTGTCTTGACTATACTTAAAGTCTTATCCAATAAATTAAATAAACTATTTATGTCAAAACTTACTAAAGTATTATTTGAATTAAATTCAATATTTAATAATTTATTTAAAACATGTTGTGTATTTTTTATAAATGAGACATTTTTATTTGCCATTTGTTTTAAAATATTTAATAAAAATTTTGATAGTTCACTACAAGGAGAATTCATGGTACTACAAATGGGTCTAAGTGGTATATTCGTTTTATGAACTTTCGGTACTTCATAAAAATGAGGGGTCTTACTGTAATGAGGTGTAATTAATCTTCTCTGATAACTGGTTAAACAATCTGTAAACTTGAATAAAGTTCTATATATTCTGTTTTCCAAAGGCTTTGTTGGATCCTTTCTTAATTTTGTATAAGGTCCGTTTATTATGAGATCTTTAATTTTGTTTTCATATTGAGTTCTATCCATTATCACAGTTGCATTCTCCTTGTCTGCTGGTAGGATGATTATGGAGTCGTAATTTTTTTAAGTTCTTATAGACTTTAGTTCCTCTTTGCTTATGTTTTGTAAAATTAACAAAATTATTAACAAAAATTATAATTATAATTAAGCGGCTCTAATTATGCTAAATAAGACCAATTGTGTCGCGAATTCCTCGGCAGAATGTAGTAGGATCTGGTTACCCATATTGAAAGAGGAAGTTATTAAAAGGAAAATACCAGTATTGGTAAGTCAGTAACATATAGAGGATACATCATTTATGTTTTTTAAATAACAAACATATAAAATCGGAATTTGGTGTTTATTGAAAACAAAATAAACTAAATGTACGATCAAATACTTACCATATCGAGATAATATTATGAGGTTTTTTCCTGGTTTTTCCCTCATAATTTCTATGGAATCACTAACAGGAGAATTGTACTGTCATCATGGCATGTATTTGTCTTTTTAAAGACGAATTACATGTTATGATCTTTTCTGACGGATATTCTCAAGTTAAAGTTGATTTCATGTAATCGAATGAACTATCTTACAAGTAAAGTCGTCCCATGAACGCAACTTAACAATATTGGCAATATCATTTTAAAGTCCTCTATTTTAAAATGTATAATGTATGTCTGAATTGTCAATATAAATGAGTCAGATAAAATTAAATTATTAGAAGAAATTTTCACCAAGTAACAAAAAAACAAAATTTGTTTGATTTACTAATGTTTGTATTTTGAGAACGATTTCCGAAGTGGAAATTGAAACGTCAATAAACATACTTTAACCTTTAATTGTGGCTTATTCCCATTTAAATAGTATTTATTTTTTATAGAATTGGTCAGATATACATTTTTTTTTATTTTCAATATAAAATTAAAATTGATACGGTGCACACATAATCAAAATTGAAAATCAAATTGATCAAAGTAATTGGTCTACGTAGAAAATAGCAATAGGACATAAATATAACAGTTTGGAAGTAAACCGTAATAAAACAAATGTTGCAGTTATTGATCTATACATAGGAGAAAAAAGTAAAGACTAGGTAACGAAAGGAAACTCAAATGAGAAGAAAAATAAAATCAAAATCTACTTTTATGAGACAAAAACTTATTTAGAAAATAAAATAACATACCGATTTACTATCGCCATTTTTATGGATTGGGCAGATGATACTCTGATTCCACTCTTTTGGCATTTTCTCTTGTATTTTCTCCATATTCTGTGGATCATATCATAATATCCTTTTCGTTATTTTCCTTTCTCCTAACTTGAACAGTTCTGTGGGTATTCCATAACATACACGGGCCTTCTTATTTTTCTTCAGTTTGATTGTCCTTTTAACCTCTTCTACCTTTGGTGGTTTTATTATCTCATTCCCTTTATTTTTTACGTTTTTTAATAGCTCACTTTCTATATGTTCTACATCGTCATTGTAAGAGTTTTCGGTCAGCAGTTTTTCAAAATATGGTTTCCAAGTTTCTTTAATTTCTTTATTCTTGCTGGTTATCTCACGATTTCTTATCCTATACAGATTAGTTTTTGGTTTATATCCTTATTGAATTTGTTTAATAAACTTATAGGAATTGCTTGTTTTGACTTAAAGTTTATATGTGTACCCCGGAGGTAAAGGACACTATGTCCATTTTTATCGAAATTTAGATTATTGCACTTTTGAATATAACTTTTCTGGCTCTACACATGGGTAAACCATACTATGTCCAGAGACAATTTTACGGCAAGTTACCGACTTATTAATAAACACCAAGTCCACTTCCAGTCAGAGGTAAACAACACCATGTGGACTTGGTGTTGTTTACCTCTACTATATGTGTGCACCGTCATTAACCATCCGGACATAGTGTTATGTACCATTGTACACTTCCCGTCATATAAAAATGATACACTTTTTTTCCCAATGTAAACCAGTGTTCAGGCCAGAGATATATAAGAGAGCCTCTCTTACATATCTCTGGTGCAGACTGAGACAATGGTTCGTGAAACAATTCATTGTTGCCATCACAGATAACGGAATTGCACTAAATCTAAATAAAAAAAATAACGTTCAAAAATGTGTTTAGATAAATATTATTTTTATTATTAACAACAAAAAACGGTATCTAATATATTTAATAACCAGAGAGACGGTTGAGATAATGGCCAAAATGTTTGAAGAATTTTTTAATAATGGAGATATTACAAAATACTATTATTTCAGCAGTTTCCAATTATAATACATATATTTAAATTCCACACTTGTTCACTGTAAAAGTTATTCATTTTATATTAATTTCAAATTCAATTTTGAATTTTTTCAGTGTATTTTATTTATTCTAGTATGTCACAACTCAATACAGTTTTGTGCTACACTTTACCAGAAACGAATGACAGCTCTCGATTTGAAATTAAACATAATAATTTAAAGTCTAAATTTGTCTAAATTTTTTATTTTTTAACATTATTTTTGAATTAAAATATTTTAAAGTTAAAATAACAGAATGAGTATAAATGTCACAAAATTACAATTTAACAAAGTCTAAAATATTTGAAAATTATTAAACAAGCTAAGGGATATAATATTATAAAACGGGGACCAAAATAACAATAAAAATCTAAGATTGTGTATCTTTAAGAATGTTAGTAATACCAACATATGTATATAAAAAAAGGAAAATAAGAATGTACAATACAGTAATTATACCAACGCTAACATGCAATTATAAAACCTGAGTATTAAGGATATTTATTAGGAAATAGGAGAAAATAATGTTATCAATTTCTAGAAGCTATATAGTTAATGACGAAATGGACCTCAATACTAGGAAATAATCTTTTTATCTAATAGTTAAATTTTTTTAGTTAGACACACTAGCTGACGTCATCAAATAAATTAGTTTAAATTCATTAGTTATTCATTTTTATCGATTGTGTTGTGTAAAAAATATATTCAAATCAAACTTAATAGATCGTAAAAACATTATTGTACATTCATATAATTAACAGTAATAAATATAAATATTGATTTAATTTATTTGTATATTTTTTAAAATATCTTAATTTATTTTATCGTTTTCAGAACCATCTCATTCACTATCAACGCCAATCTTCAAATTTGAGAATAAATTTGTCGATTCTTCGTCTGTTACTCACACCCGCCAAAAAAGACGAATATTTTTCATACCGTTCGCCAAACCGTTAAAAGGGTAAGTGAAAATTAGTTTAGTAATATTAAATATATTTCGACAAATAAAACCTTCGAGTTTGTAATTAATCGTAAAAAATATTTTCCGTTACATTTAATAGTAAATATTAGGTTGGGAAATAGACAAAAGTTGTATCAAATATTGCATAGCTTTAACATCTCCTAAAAATACATTCGATTAGTAAAAGCAACAATGGACTCATCAACAGCAACTGTCAAAATACAAAACTAGCTCACTGAGAACTTCTAAATAGTCAAAGGTTTAAAGCAAGGAGACGGGCTGGCACCGACACTATTCAACCTGACTTTCGAATATATTATAAGACAGCTGAATATAGGAAGTGGTGATATCCTAGCTAATAAATCAATACAGATTGCCGCCAATACCGATGCCATTAGCATTATGTCTCGCACAATGGAAGAGACCGCAGAAATATATTCACAATTATAAACAGAATCAGCATAGACCAAACTACAAACAAATATTCAAGACAAAAAAGCTAACCCAGGCAAGAGCTAGGAAAACAGAATTAGAGAAAGCAACTGAAAAACGTTTTACATATCTAGAAGTTGAATTAAACAACAATGGAACAGAAAAACCAAAAATTTAAAGAAGAATAGTAAAGGGAAACAAAGCTTACACGGTCTAGAAAACTATTATCAGACCGAAAGTATGTTATGGATGCAGTTATGAAGACATAGGTGATGACAGAAGAAACAACACGAAAGCTGAAAGTCTTCGAAAGAAAAGTTATAAGGAAGATATTTGAATCTATTAACAAAATCTGAGTATAAAGATTCAGGTACAACCATAAACTCTACCTAACAGTTCAAAGAGGCACCGATTATTAGTTTCGAGCTCATATGTAGGGAAGGGTGTTCTACCTTGTGCCATTTTTAGTTTTTATTTTTTCTAAATCCTAGAATTATATGTTTGCAAAGTTTATCCAATGCATAAGTTACTTTGGCTATTTGTCTACACGCTTTATTTTGTTTTTGACACATTTTAAGCTTAGTAGTTAGGTAAAAAATATATTTTAGCAGGCCCTTGCATGTTGACCCAAGGTACAAACTGGTAATGTACCTTGGACCAGCATATATTGTATATTGGGTCAGTTATTAAAAAGATAAGATATTAGAACAAATCTTGAAATTTTTTATTGAAAATCTCAAAATAATCAGAACATTATGATTTACTAATAATTAATTAGGTAAATAAAAACTTATTTTACATTATATCCGCTAAATTTAACATTTAAACTGCAGGTGCGTCTCGTGACGTGCAGTTCGGCGCTTATTTTGTGCGGCTATGGAAGTTTACGTACAATATCATTGCCCAAAAAATCATAAGTCTTGGTTGAGTCATTTATAAACTTATTGAAATCTATTCTACGTAAATATTTAAGTTCATTATTAATTTCACTGTTCAGTATTTCGGCAACAAAATAAACAAAAGATTTCTTCCCTGCCACTTTTACTAAAACAAAGTCCCCTTTTTTAATCTCGCCATTTTCATATGTCATATATTTTTTGGTCATTTAATAATTCTTCTTCTCTAGTTAGCAAGTCCTCAAATGTACCTCCATCTCTTGAACTTGATTCACTATCATACTTAGCAACTCTCTTTGGTACATTTTGTGTATCTTTTGTTGCTGTTTGCTTTGTAACTGCCTGGACTTTCTCAAATGATACCTTCTCTTAAGTCTTTCCCTTTTTGAGCGCAGCTATTCCATCTTTTTCTGGAGTGGATAGGGTCGCAACATTTCAGGTGTTATAGAACTTCCTAAAGTTCCTGCTTGACGAATATTTGAGGTAGAAGGAGTAGAGACTTAAATTTCATTAACTGTAGTTTTAGTTTGTTCCCTGTCTTGTTCAACATTGACTTGCTCGCGACTGTCGCGACTAAGTTGGTTTAAAAGACGATCAGTTACATACGAAGACAGAAACTCATTATATTCAAAAATATTTTCATTGACGGGATAGAGACCGCTCACCTCAAATCCCTTCTGGATATTAGATGTAGTAAATGGTTTTAGAAATGTCTTACCTACAAGTTCAGCTATATTGTAAATCGTAATAGGTTGTCCAGGGTGCATAATCATCCACTCGCTACAGGCGAGATTATAGTAGGTTTTCGTTCCAAAAACTGTTCGATCGAGCGGTTGCATTTTGTGGCTGGTGTGGGAATGACACGTTATCGGTAGAATGCCATTCTTCTTACAGAAATTAATGAAACTTACATTCACGTGCCTATCGTAATTATCCAAAAGTAATATAACGACTGGATTTTTAACTAATGGTTTCACATAATTTTTAAAGTGTTGTAGGTATTCCAAAAACAATATTTCATTTGACCAGCCGGACGAGGATTTGCACCTCCTATAGTTCCAACCGGACAACCTTTTAGCATATGAGACGTAAAATTAACTCTCGGAAATATCATCATTGGCGGAATATGATTTCCGATTGCATTTGTTGAGGCTGTCAAAGTTACATTTTGAATTCGCTCTCCACTTGTCATTTGACCTAATTGTTTTATTCCCTTAGGTCCTACAATTTTTGGTGGTACATAGACAGTCGTTAACCCTGTCTCGTTACAATTCCAAATTTTTTCTGGGGTAAAATCTCCACGAGACAAGCCTTCTTTGTAGTTCTTAAAAAACGAAGATATATTTGTTTTATTGAAGGATGTTGATCTGGCCAAACTTGTAGGTTCGGGTTTACGAAGTGATAAATCTTCATGTCTTCTAAGAAACTGACTCAGCCATTCCTTACCAGCTATCTTTTTTTGGTACCAAAAAGGCGGATGAGACTTGTTATTTGCAATTGCATACTGGTATGCTAAAGTACGAACTTCCATTTTCGTCAAACCATAGTAGAGGCGTGCAGCAGTGAGAAGATATATTTTTGACTCAGCTTACTCTTCTTTATTAAAAACTTGTTTTACATTATTGGCAGCAACATAAGAAAATTCTGAAGCCCCTGACTGCCTAAGGAATTTACGTGCCTGATCAGCGTGGTTTTTGATAATATGTTATAGCACGTTGCTGCTTCCCTAATTGATAATTCTCCACTTATGCATTTATTTGCGGCTGCAGTTAAATCCTGGGAATTTAAATGTGATCTTTTGATACCCACTTTACTTCGCGGCATTTTAATATGACTATCTGAAACAATAATAAAAAGTCTTTTTGGTAACAGACACACCGATTAATTCAAATAAAAGTCAAAATAATGTTAATTCGCAATAAGATTGCACCTTGGTCCGGTACAAGGTACATGACCTACCGGTGACCCAAGGTACACAACGTAACAATTTCAGCTGTTTTTTGTTTTCTAATTTTAGATTATGCGTTTAGGACAAAAAATACATTTATGATTATCAAGCGTAAATTTATATTGTCCATTACAGATAATAAGAATATATATATTAACATTTGAAGCTGATTTTAACAGATAACAAATAGGTAAATAATTTACTTACGATCAAGCAAAACACAAAACGCTCTGCAAGTCACCACGCTACAATTTTTTGATAAGTGTATTTAGATGCCACCTACCGCTTATATTATTAAATCACTAATTCAACCAAATCGAAGAGAAATCTCCAGTGGGTAAGAAAGTCAACTGACCCGAGGTACAAAACGGTCCGAGGTACAACACTCTCTCCTACATATCTTATTTTATTCTCACGTATTATAATTTTATATAGGTATATGTTTGGGAGTAAACGACTAAATCAACTAAAAAAAAATCGACGATATGTGCAGTTAAAAGGTGTTTTATAACAAATAGTCGAATTTGTTGTATTTATTAAATTCATTATTTTTGTTCCTTTAGAAGAAATCTTCTTTTCCCATTTCACATTTTATTTTCACATTATAGTTAATTTAATATATTTGTTGAGTTAATAATTATCTTTTTCTTTTAGGAATGGTACAGACAATGCAACCAGCTCATGCAAAACCGACGATAGTGATGATTTCCCATACTTCATGACCGAAAAAAGTATTCTACATGGTGGTATAGTATTGGTTATTTTAATTGGTATTTATGGATTTTCTTTGTTAGCTGTGGTGTGCAACAACTATTTCTTGCCCTGTGTGGAAACCATTTGTGAAAGACTAAACCTTACACCAGTAAGTTCAAATTTCTGTTAACTAATAGGTAGGTAGGTTAAGTTTATTTTACAATTTTCATTGTTACAATTTGCTAGAACATACACAAACAATTCAAACAGGAAAAAAAGTTTTTTGTTAACTTATATACAGCTGTTACAGAACATCACGAATATTTCACAATATATGGCGATTTTAACATCAAAATAGGAGACCAAACCGATTCAGATGAAATGTGCTAAGAAATTTTGTCACAGGGGGTAGAAATAAAAGGGGCAAAATAATGTTAAATTTCCTGTTGCAAAACCATTTATGTTCAATTAATGGAAAATAGATTTAGAGGAGCCCCGATGGTAAGACTAAAAACGAATAAGTTATTTCTTCGAATAACTTTCTTCCAATTCTTGGCGTGAATTTACCTCGGTAGCATAGACTTTTTTCTTAATATATGACCAAACTACGTAGTCGAAAGGGTTAAAATCGCATGACCGAGTAGGCCAATGAATCGGAGCTTCTGCACCTCTACCAATCCATCGATTCGGAACATGATTACTCAACCAATTACGACACCTTCTATCAAAGTATGGTGGAGCTCCATAGTACATAAAAAATAAAGATATTCGCTCGTTTAGCGTTAAATCTTCTAATATCTCGAATAAGAAATTGTTTAAAAAATCAAGATACATATCACCATTTAAATTTCCAGGTAGAATATGATAACCTATTAATTTGTTACCTAAAGTTGCTGCCCAAACATGAACTTTAAATGAGTGTTGGTAATGTGATACCCTTTTGACTCGTGGATTCTCATCACACCAGTTGTGTGAATTATGGGAGTTAAACATACCTTGTCGCGTAAAGGTGGCCTCGTCCGTAAAAAGAATGCATTTTAAAAAATTTGGATTGTGGGCTGTCTTTTGTTGCAATATTTCACAAAAATCCACTCTAACCGGTAGATCGTCTGGCAAGAGCTCTTGGACTTGTCTGTAATGATAAGGATGTAATTGCTGTTCTTTCAGTATCCGCCAAGTACTTGAAGAAGAAGTATTTGTTTGTCTTGCTATATTCCTTACGCTAACTGTTGGATCTTGATCAAGTAAATTTAAAATATTATTTTCTTTATTAATTGTTCTTGTTGTTCTTGGTCTACCAGAATTTATTTTATTTGGTCTCACATTCTCAGTTTCTCGACAACGTCTTTCTACGGCTCTAAATGTTTTTTTACATGGTAAGTTTCTTCTAGGAAACTTTTCTGCATAACGTGTCACAGCTGCATTAGAGCATCCTAAACATTCGCCTAAGGTTGTTAACATGTCAGTGTATTCAACATTTGAGTATATTTTGATTTGATTTTACAAAATACAAGGTTTTAAAACTCTAATTATTGTTGATTTATCGTCATAACCATCAATAAATGTCAGATTTCCATGGCACACTTGGAGAAAATAGAGGTATACCTATTAGAACTTTATCATTACTACCAGCATCAATTATTATTTCATAATTTTCAAATCAAATATTCTGAAAACGGTACACAGTATTGAGTTTTACCAAGAGTACCTTTTTCGTGTAAAATTGAATGATGTTTAAGTTTACTTGAAATTTTGATTAATAATTATACTCTTAAAAAAGTTATATTGACTAATATATAGTACGATCCGTGTAACTAGCGGCCTCTATGAGAATCAGATATAAAAACAAATTCATGGGATGTATCAGCTTCCAAAACATATTCGTTTAAAATTTCATTACAATGTTGTCAGTAGTTTCGGCAAAATCGTAAAAAATGCTTCAACGCCCTGAATCTTGAAAACGGATGGCGTTACAAAAATTTTTACTAAGCAAACCCCAATTATTTTTTAGTTTTTTACCTACCCTAGTGACGGGGTTACCTTTTTTTAAACACCCTGTATATATATATATATATATATATATATATATATATATATATATATATATATATATATATATATATTATATATAATTTTTCTTCTTATGGTGCGCCTATCCGTTACGGATGTTGGACACTAACATGGCTATTCTGACTTTGTTGAATGCTGCCCTGAAAAGTCCGGTAGTGATTAAGTTAAACCATTTTCACAGGTTATGCAGCCAGGATATCCTTCTTCGTCCTGGACGTCTTTTCTCATGCACTTTACGTTGAAGTATGGTCCGAAGTAGGTTGTATCTTTGTTCATTGCGCATTATATGGCCCAGGTATTCTAGTTTGCGACGTTTTATGGTTATGACTAGTTCGCGCTCTTTACACATTCTATGTAGTACTTCTTCGTTGGTAACTCTGTCTATCCAGGAAATCCTCAACATGCGTCTATAGCACTAAATCTCAAATGCTTCGAGTCTCTTTAGTGATGCTTCAGTTAAGGTCCATGACTCCACGCCATATAAAAGAACGGAGAATACGTAGCATTTTAGTAAACATACTTTTATTTCCAATTTTATATCGTGGCTGTTAAAGATTTTTTTTTATTTTGACGAAAGCTGATCTTGCCTTCTCGATCCTTATCTTAATTTCCGTCGATATATATATATATATATATATATATATATATATATATATATATATATATATATATATATATATATATATATATATATATATTGTTATGATTGTTTATTTTGACTTTAATCTTAGTTTATTGAGCCAATAAAAACATATAACTTATTTGTTATCAAAAGTAAAATAAACTCCTTATATTACCTGTGTTCGATGGATTCAAAGATTTTCTAGTTGTCTTTTAGCGGGATAGAGAAGAAAAGGATAAGAATAAAAAAAATATTATATTACAAAAGTTTACGTTTCTTTATTTTATATGAAAGAATAAACAATTATCAAATTCTGTCGTTATCTTATCAATCAGCATACAAGAAAATAACTCAAATTTTTATAATAATAAGATTTTAAATCTACATACATTTATATTACGTGAAAACCAATTTTACTTAAATTTTTCTTTACTTGAAAAAAAAAGAAACAACAAAACTTTAAACTTTTGATTAGCCTACCAAAACCTTAGTTCTTAAATTTGAATGCTCATGACCATGATGTCAAAACGATCCTTCACAGATATAAAATTCAATTGTACAAACACTTACAGCTTATTTTCTTGTTGAGTTGTATGTTGGAACATACCCAGAAAAGTCCAGTCTCCTCAACGATGTGATCTCTCCTCTTTGGCACCTCGGCTCTTTCTTAACGTCTCTTCAAACCTCCTGCAGACTACACAAAAACACCTGATTCACTTTCCCAAACTCAGCTACTTATTTATGACACAAGGACCTCCTTTTGTCAACTTGATGCCGTAAGAATACTTTCACATATACTTTACAAAATGCCCACGGTAGATACAAGGACCTCTTTTAATCTACTTGTTATCCTCCTTCTGCAAACTATTCACTTCTTTTCACAACGCCGGTATCCAACTCACGAATCACACCCTATCTTGAGACAAACGACTGTTTCCTTTCGATGACCAAATTATAACTAACTCCTCCGGTCTCATGATCGGCTCACAAATTCCCATTTAAAAACGACCGTCCAATCAAAAGCTCAAATTGTGTTTACCATGATTTTGGAAAAGCCTAATTTCGGTTTCAGAGAAAAACTAAATAGCTTACTTTAAAATTGGTTTTGTCAATACATAATTTATACATATTTCAAAAGATTAGAATATGGTCATTTAATACTCGACTATACAAACAATAAAAAGATTAACTTACAGGTAAAATGTCTTCTAATTCTAAACAAAGGTTTTTTGATAATTTTGTTTGAAACGGAAAAAGGTCGTTTGCCAAACAAATTTCTATTCTTATCTACACTAAATCTTATCTTAAATTACTATATACATTGTTTATAATGATATCTTAAAATTTTATTCCGATGGATCTTTTTATTTATTTTTCTTTGGTTGGGAAAGAAAAAGTATGACAATATATATATCCAAATAACAGGAAACAATTACACTTACCTATATTTTCTTTAATCTATTAATATTCCTGTCATGAAAAACTTACTGTGAGATTCTTTTTCTATTTTTTTAAGTGATTTGCATGAAAATTAAGTTATGACTAAAATAAAGTACGCTTATATTTTTTGTGACGCAAAAAGCAACAAACTTACCCCCACTAAAACCACTCTGGTTAAAACTGTTCGTTGTTCATTTAAAATGTACTTTATTTATATACAAATATCACATTTTGGAAATTTAACTGGTTTAGAAGGTTTATTTTGGAAAAATGCGAGTTTCAAGTGGAGACCCTGTTTTCGAAATTGCTCGAAAAATTTTCTTTTTTTCAAAATAACTTAAGAACTAAAAAAGTCTTTTTTTGATTAACTTTCCGGCCTCAAGTTGGGGTGGTGACCACCCCTAGAGGAAAAGCACATATTGCCTTTAAGTAAGGTATATTTTGATTTGTGAGCTATTTTTCAACTACTGTTAAAATTTTAAGCAAATCGATGGACTTAAATACATTCAGAGGTTTTTCATTATTTTTCGGTCATATTCTGGACTATAGACCACAGGTATACAAATTATATTTGAAATATATACAAAAATGCAACAATTTTAAACTTCCATTGGATAACTCAAATGACAAAAACTAGCAGAGGGGTGTAGCAGGGAGATAATTTGTTGCCAAAATTATTTATTAGTCATGGAGTACTACTATCGCCACTATCTCAAGAGAAATCCACTATCCCGTAATACATTCTCGTAGATGGTTAATGTCAAAAATTCAGTCGAATTGGACTTAAAGTTTTGTTTTGTCCGCTTGTGAAAGCGGGCGTGCCGGCAGATTTTAGAACAATGAAAAAAAAGCAATATTTGTCGGTGATTCGATTCTGCTTTTTTGAAGTAAAATCGCGCAGCGAAATCAAAAGGCGCTTGGATGCTGTGTACGGCAACTCTTCTACTTTGATAGCAACTGTAAAAAATTTGTTTAACAAGTTACAATGTGATCGCACGTCAGTTTTTGATAAGCCACGCCTCGGTACCCCGAAAATGGCTACCACAAAGGATAACGTGACAAACATCCACGATCTAGTATGGAAAGATCGCCGAGTGAAGGTGCACGGCATAGCTGAGAAAGTAGGCATCTCAGAAGTTTGCGTATGTCATATCCTGTATGAAATTTTGGATATAGGGAAGCTGTGGGTGCGATGGCTGCCTCGTTTGCTCAATCCGGACAATAATCGCAACCGTGAGATGAATTTAAATCAGTATTTGACGCTATTTAAGCGTAATTCGAAGGAGTTTCGATTGTTGGTAACCGTCAATAAAACATGGATCCACTGGTATACACCAGAGACCAAGAAACAGTCGAAACAGTGGACGTTTCCCGGCAAACATTTTCCAAAGAAGGTAAAGAATGTTCTATCGGTCGGAAAGGTGATCTCTACCATTTTCTGGGATTCATAATAGGTGCTCTACATCAACTACATAGAGAAGTGCAAAACGGTCACAGGACTCTACTACACCGAATTATTGGTCCGATTTTATGTCGAATTGCAGAAACAACGACCTCATTTGGCAAAGAAAAAAGTGCGCTTCTACTATGACAACGCACCAACTTATACCTTCTTCATCGTCACGGCGAAATTGGTCGAATTGGGCTACGAACTGTTACTCCATCCACCATATTCTCCAGATTTGGTCCCGTGTGACTTCTTTTTGTTTGCAAACTTGAAAAAGGCTTTCGCCGGGCAGCAATTTAAGTCGAAAAAGAAGGTCATCGCCGCCACAGAAGCCTACTTTGTAGACCTCGAGAAAACGTATTTTTCAGACGGGTTAGATAAATCGCTACATTAAGTGTATAGAGCTAAAAAGAGACTATGTTAAAAAATAAACCGCTACCTTACCAAATTTTTCGGTTTTCTTTTGTGGGCACAGTATTTATCGGACCGCCCTAGTAAGCATTTAAACGATTAGAGTAGGGTAAAAGGATATTAACATCGATGGACAAAAATTAAATCTTCTCCAATATACCGATAACACTGTTTTCATAACAGACAACTTAAGAGATGTGGCTTTTTATCTAAGCATTACAGCTATGGTTCTATTTTTAATTGTTTTAATTTTTTTGGCGGGTACCTGATCTTCCCCTTACAGTTTCTAATATTTCTGCCGAAAATAGATTAAACGAAACATCTGACAGTAAACCATCTTCTTTTATCAAATTATTTTATTAAATTCCTAAAGAAATTTTATAAAAATAGAAAAAGAGATTCGGAAAAAACTTACATTTATGTAATTTACAAATTCATTACTCAACCTTCCTTGTAAATAACTGAACAACTAAAAGTCTCTTGCTTCCTGGTGAATCGATTTACTTAACAATTTATCAAGATTTTTCCAGTTTTTAACTTTCTTGTTAAGTTAATATTTACTCGAGTATGACAAAGTGTTTCTACCGAAACCCAAAATTGTTCTTTAATATTAAAACATGATGGCGAATGAGGAAAGTGAAAAGTAATGATTTAACGTGTCGTTTATTTTGCAACCCTCGCTTCGTCCAGAAATAAGCGATTAAATTTTGATGTTTTTTTTTTTCAAATTACCAGTTTAATTTTTTAGTTTTAAAACTACTTTCTTTGATTAGGTGATGATTTTAAAATCAACCAAAAGGTTTTTTTTCATAAAATATAATTGTTTTGAAAAAAAAAACATTAATTCTTATGGCTTGATATTGCTTGCTCATCTAATTGCATATTCAATCGCATTGACTGCATTCAAAATAACTCAAGAAAGTATACACGAGATTAAAAAAGAATTTTTAAAATTCAGAAGAAACACATAAAGTTGAAGACCACTGGAATCAGATCAACACTGTAATGCAAAAAACAACCAAAAAGTATAAAACATAAGTATAAAAAAAGAATACAACAAAATCAATAAAGAAATCAGAAATAAAATCCGAGATGTAAAACAAAAATGAAACTGCAGCAAAAAATAACTAGATCATATTGGTCAACTGCAAGTAGTCTACTTAATAAACAAGGAAATATTAGAGTCAACGAACAAGATCAAATAGAGAGTCGGAAAGAATATATTGAGGAATTATTTGATGACGAAAGGACAGAAACTCAAATGAAAAATATACCGATTGGTCCAAACATAACCTTTGATGAAATGAATCGATCTACGAAACTATCAAATACTTAGAAAGTAACCAGGCCAAATGAAATTCCCAGCGAAATAATAAAACTACTCGACGATAAAGATAAATATTATCTTCTAAACCTCCTCAAAAAAATATTCGAAACAGAGCATATACCAACAGAGTGGTTACTATCAACATTTGTAATGATACCGAACAAAATAAACGCTATGCAATGTAGCGATCATCGCACCATCAGTGTGATGAAGTATGTACTGAAAATTTTCTTAAAAATACTTCACTCGGGAATTTACAACAAAATAGAAATACAACTAAGCGAAACACAGCTTGGTTTTAGAAACTAACTTGGAACTTGAGAAGCATTATTCTCTGCATCAAGCATTATCCTTTAACCAGAGCACTCACGGTAAACTAATACGTGTCTTGAAACAGGTGGGAATTGATGACCAAGACCTCCGTTTTATCAAAAATTTCTTTTGGAATTAATGTGCAGTCATACGATTTAATCAGGACATGATAGAAGCAGCGAAGATACGACGTAGAGTGAGGCAAGGGTGTATTTTATTGCCTCTAGTTTTTAATATCTATTTCGATTTTATCTTCAAAGAAGCCTTATATAAAACGATAAATAATTCTAAAACAAAATTTCGTAAATTTTGGTTGTCAGCACAACTGAAAAACAATCAATAAACATTCGAATGAATGGAGTAAAGTTAGAAAGAGTCAACAATCTTACCTATATGGACGGCAACGTTAACGATAACTCAGATATAAACAAAGAAATAAGAATACGCATTGAAAAGCCAGACTTGCCTTGTATATATTAAAGAAAATTCTTATTAATAGAAAAATTTTAATAAACCTTGTAATCAGATTAATACTCTGCTGGACCCTTATATAAACACTAATGAAAAAATTAGAGGCATTTGAGACGTAAATATACTGACAATTATTATATAAAAATTGGGTTAATCGAGTAAGAAATAAAATAGTTTTACACCGAACGAAAAAGAGCACAGAAATGAAAAAAACAATAAAAATTCGAAAGTTACAATATTTCGTCTATGTAATGAGGCATGACATCAAGAAATGAAAATATCCAGGAAAATATTGAAGGTAAGAGCGGAATAGGTCGCAAACAAATGTCATAGCTACGGAACATAAAGAACTGGACAGGCATAAATAACACTGGCGATCTTTTGCATGCCGCAAAAGACAGACGTCTGGCCTTAAGATAATTCGCCAACGCACTATAGGTGCACGGGACTATAAGAAGAAAAATGAGGCATGCAGGGGTATAATCTTCTCATAAGAAGCGGCTCAGGCCGAAGAAGAACATGCGGGCTCCGACATCTCCGAGAGTGGTATTAAGATACATCCCTTAATCTGTTTCAGGATGCCGTAAATCATATGATCGCTAACGTTTAATAATCGGATAGGTTACAGAAAAATGAAGAATGCATTTTGTGTAGTAAACATATTAATCTCAGATTCAGAACACTAATCTTAAAATTTTATTTTAAGCCTGTCTATACTTTAAAAGGTACGAGTTATCGGTTTTATCTAGGAATAGTATGCGTGTACAAATGGACAGAGGTAGAAATATAGATTTGCATCGAAAAATTAAGAAAGATAAAGAAATAATCAACACCTATAAAAAATAACTTATATTTCTATATAAAACATATTGTTAGTGGACCTAAACTTTCGCTGCTTCAAGCATAATAAAAGGTATAATAAAAGGCAAAAGCAGTAAAGGAAGAAGAATAATTTCTTGGTTAAAGGATTTCAGAGATCAACTGGATTGGTAAAACTAAAAACTAGAATAGCTACAAATAAAATCATAAACAGATCTAAAAAGAAGAGTCACAAATAAAGAGTATGTTTATAATTTGTGATTTAATTCAACTATTGAATTTAATAAATATGATAAACTACAAAGAAACTTTTTAAAAACAATCATTTTCTTGTTTAAATTTAATAAATTGTTTTTTTTTTGCATAGGATGTGGCTGCAGCGACATTTATGTCCATCGCTACCTCTACTCCGGAATTCTTTACGAATATAATAGGTACATTTGTAACAGAATCTGATTTGGGTATTGGTACTATTGTTGGTTCTTCCTTATTCAACGCTCTTGGGGTGCCTGCCGTTGGAGGTTTAAATAGCCCATTCGTAAGTACTACTTTTACTTTCTTTATTTTTTATATACATATCAGTGATTGATGACTTATATTCATAAGATCCGTTATGCTTTGTTGCGCGCAAAGTTTAAATAATTTATTTCGTCATGGAAGAAGTTGAGTTCGGAATAGCAGTTCCAGTTGTTATTTCATGGTCGACCATGTGTTGTGGAAAGTCCTTGAAAAACGATGAGGCTTAGGAGGTTTCTCCCATGTCGGTAAAATATGTTCTACCAGAATGTGGACAAGAAAAAAATCAATACAGCCAAAAAACTAAAACAAAAAACCTTGTGTTACCGACTACATTCATTTTAAATTTCCTTGTCATAGAAAAACCAATCTTTTGAAAGAACAGAGCTGATGTCAAAGATAATTAAATGAATACAATTGTTATTAAAATAAATTAGTCAAAATGATTTAAATAAATGTTCAACACGCATATACGAACGATTTATAAAGATAAATAAAACATGCTATGTAGGTTATGTACAAAAAAACTATAAGACAGATACAGTACGTTAAGTTTTGGATTAGATGTTGGAAATACATAAAGCACTAAAATCGGCAACATTGCCTAACATATACTTCTAGACAGAAAACGAGAAAATCATTTAGTAACACATAACAACGCAAGGTGTATGCAACCCCGTCCGTCGATTTTTGTTTTGCTTACGTAAAACCGGTTCATTTGTTATAACATAAATTCGAGGAAAATATATTGACCATTATAAGGCGATGCATTTGTATCGGTTTTTAATAATGTGAACATTTTTTTGTCTTTGAATTAAAAATAAAAGCGCATTTCTTTAAAAACAAAAAATATACTCTTATTGAAAATAAAAAATAATTTCTAATAAAATAAGAAATATTTCTTTATGTCCTACAGAAATGAATTATTCATTCTACGCCTGCATTGCCCACTGGGTGGATCAAGTAGCTTGGTGGGTGATGTTGACGGTCTCAAGCCCGAATAAAGGAGGAGGGTTGTAGGGTTAGGTTAGCAGCCTGCCATATATAACAATAAAAAAAAGCTCAAAGAACTGATGACGAGCCTCGGACTAGGACAGAAAATATGGTAACGATAAAGGCGAGAAAAAGGACGACGAACTGGAAAACGAAAAATATAATGAGAGTGGGGACGTGGAACATAAAAAGCCTAAATAACCGAGATCAGAAAATAGAACAAGAGTTGAGAGAATATGAAATAGATATCTCCGTCCTACAGGAAACAAAGAGGAAAGGTAAAGGACAGACGTGGCTTGGAGAATATTTACCAATATATAGTGGGGTTCTGAAATAAGAAAGAGCAAAGGAAGGTGAAGCAATAATAATCAAAACAAAATATAACGATCAAATGAAAGATTGGCAGTACATATCTCAGAGAATACTTTTAGTAAAACTTAGGGCGAACAGCAAAATTATTAACATAATAGTGATATATGCACCAGAAGACTGCAAACCTGACAGCGATAAAGAAGAATTCTATGATGAGCTACAAACATTAGTGGAAAGAGAAGTGAAGCAAAATTAATTACTTATATTCTTGGGAGATTTCAATGCCAGAATAGAAGACAAAGTAATACCAGGAATAACACAAAGGTTTAATTAAAGAGTTATCAATGAAAACGGAAAAAGAATGGTGGAATTCTGCACATCAAATGAACTAAATATAACCAACACATTTTTTGATCATAAAATTTAACACAAATACACATTTGAAAATACAAGAGGACATAGATCAATGATAGATTATGTTGTCACAAACAGAAATATTTACCATAAACAGATAGTGGATGTGAGAAGTTTGACGTCACCCAATGTGGGAAGCGATCACTATTTGGTACTTGGTAAAATTAGATTCAATTAAAGATGGAAAGAGAAGCTTAAACAAACCAATGCAGAGGAAATAATAAAAATAGAAAATTTAAGAGATGACTCCATAAAATCATTATATTAAAAAAGGCTAGAACAGAAAATACAAATGAAGAATATCGAAAATGAAAGTAATGTAGAGATTAGCTGGAGAAAACTTAAGAAAAATATTCTAGTTTACACTAGAGGTTAAACAAAAATGTCACCAAAAAAAGAAAGCTTTCCTAAAATACAAGTCAGAAAAACGAATGAATCATATGAAGAATATAAAAAAATAAGAACTGAAACTCATCAATTGGTAAAAAAAAAAGGTTACTGGGAAAGATTCACAAAAGGACTAGAGATGGATTTCTATGGACAACAGAAACAAGTTTGGCGCTTCATAAGACAACAAAGAAGCGAAATGAAAGAACTAGTTGAAATAGAACACATACAAGAGGATACATGGGAGGACTTCCTGACAGAAATGTTTAAAAAATAAAACGAAGAACCTTTATCAGAAACGTAAAATATAATATAATAACTGAGGAAAAGACCGAAATCTCGCAAAACGATGTGAAAGAAGGAATAAACAAATTAAAAACAGAAAGTCGCCAGGAGAAGGTCAAATACCAAACGAACTCTTAAAATATAAAGGTGATCAGCTCGTACAACAACTGCAACTTTTTATTAATAAAATAATCACCACGAACAGAATACCAGATGAATGGAGGAGAGCGATCATGGTGATGTTCTTCAAAGGAGATAAGAAAGACCCCAAAATTTATCGAGATATAAATCTATTAAATACAGCACTCAAATCGACAACAAGAATAATATCGACAAAAATAAACGAACGAATATCTCTGCAAGAGGAACGGCAAGGATTTCGGACAGGAAGATCATGCACGGATGCAGTTTTTGTAATAAGAGAAATAAAAGAAAAGAAGCTGGAATACAACAAACCAGCATATATGTGTCTGATAGATTTGAAGAAAGCGTTTGATAGAGTGAGAATTCGGGACGCGATACATTTATTATATGAAAAGGGAATATCACTGTATTTAGTAAAAACCATTGAGAATATATATAAAGATAACATTGCTATGGTAAGATGTAAGGGAAAACTATCGCAACCTATTAAATAAGAAACTGGCATTAGACAAGGAGATTCGCTGAGCCCATTAATATTTAATTTGATAATTGATGAAATCATACAGAAAGTTTAAAAAAGAAGAGGATATAGAATCGGAGAAAAGGAAATAAGGATAATATGCTACGCCGACAACGCCTTAATAACAGCCGAAAATAAAGATGACCTACAAAGATTAATTAAAGAATTCGAAGATACGGCGCTCATATACAACATGGAGATCTCAACAGAGAAAACTAAAACGATAGTGATATCAGTGTAACCGAGACGATGTAAACTAGTAAATAACAAAATAATTGAACAAGTGATGGAAACTGAATACATGGGAATAAAACTGTCAAGCTACGGAAAAGTGGAAGAAGAAGTACAAAAACAAGTAAACATGGCAAACACAGCACCAGGATGTCTCAACAACACAATCTAAAGAAACAAATACCTCACAACGGAAACGAAAACCAGGATATATAAATCAACAATAAGACCGATAATGACGTACACAGCGGAAACAAGAGCAGATACGGCGAAAACACAAAAACTACTAGTGGAATGGAATCAACACATCGAAAGAATGACAGAAAATAGAATAGTACGAATAGCACGAGACAAATCGCCAGATGGAAGAAGATCATTGGGACGACCGAGGAAAAGATGGTCAGACAACTTCAATTGAGGCTAAAAACCGAAGTAAAACAGGCATTAAGCTTATTTATAAAGTAGGAAGAAGAAGAAGAAGAAATTATTCAAATATTTGACCTTCTACGGCTAAAAAATATTTTAATTTGTCATAAAAACTTCTGCGGACAGATGTAAGAGTTTCTGCTGTAATAGAATGGTAGACTTCTCTTATTCGGTTTCTTAATTCATCCAAATTTTGGGCTCTTGCCCTAGGATGATCGTAGATGATGCTTTTTAAATGTCCCCAAAAAAGATGTCCATGGGTATAAGATCTAAAGATTGGGCAGGTTACTTAATATCGCGTGTTCCACTGATAACTTGATTCGGGAAAGTATTGTTTAAGTACTTCCTAATTATTCGAGCGTTGTGAACTGAACCCAACTGTCTTGATAGAACCAAACATTCTCCAGATATACATCAGGAAGATTGAGAATAGCGGGAAAAACATTATTCTCTAACAAATCGAGGTATACTCTACTATTCAAGTTGCCCTCAATAAAAAATGGACCTATTATGTGGTCTCCTAAAATGCCAGTCCAAACTTTTTGAGGACGTTGAGTTTAGTAGAAAACACTTCCGTGTTGGTTTCCCGCGCTTAATACCTCGTAATGAAAGGATTGTGTTTTCCTACTAACGAAATATAAGATTCATCAGTAAATAAAATGTTTTTAATAAAATTGGGTTCGTTATTAGAGTTTCACAAATCTCCAGTCTTCGAAAGTAATCGTCTAGATAAAGCTGCTGCTGCTAAGATCTAACTCTATAGCAACGCTTGTACTTAAACGTGTTGAATCTACCTCGATTGTTGCACAAATTTGTGTGAAATTTTTGAGGCAATAACAACTCTTAAAATTTTTAATAATATTATGAACTGACTGTACCTAAGGAATTGGTCTCGCTTAAAAAAAAACAGTAAATAAATCTACACGTTGTTGTCCAGAATTACCAGCATGAAACCCTTATATTATATAAACCTTTTCTGTAGAAGTATAAACAGACATGTTGTTTACAAAAAATACTATATTATTGGCAAATTATTGGCGACGAGGCAACCGAGGCTCGTGGAAAGTCGACGGCGCGCATTGTTGCCATTTATAGTGTGTATATCTAATTTAAAATTTAACGTACGCTATAAAATATTACCAAAAAAACACTGGTAGATGAGAGATATTAAAAAAGCATATTTTCTACTTTTACACCAAACTAAAACTAATATGACAGAAGTTAGGAGTTGCCAACTGACAAATATATTGTGTGGCTTATAATCGGAGCATAGATATTTTATATATGTCTAGGTCATAGAATAGAACTTAGTAGGTACGAGATCTTAAAGTCAATGAATAAAATTAAAAAATAAATATTAAATAGGATATTTAGTTAATTGTAGAGTTGAGCGCCAACTATTTTTAGATTAAAAATGATAAAAAAAGTGATAAAAATTTAATAAGTAAATAAAATCAACAAAAATTAAAATAAAATAATTTTTTAAAGAAAAATAACAAACACGTAATAAATAACGTAATAAATAACGTTACAATATGGACAAGATATTTTATAAATTGATATTGATAACTCCGTCACTAAGTGCTTTAATTAAATAAATAAAGAAAGTGTATTATTACATGTTATTTTTGATAACTTTTTACTCCCACTTAGTGAAAAGCAAGTTTATTTGTAAGACAAACTTACATACTACTTTGTAATACGCTAGCAGAAAAAATATATTTAGCATACACTATTAATTAGTAGCCACTAAAATTAAAGAAGTTAAGTAGACAGCTTATTATCTTATCATGCTTAGTGCATTTATAACTTTTAAAGTGCTCACATGAACCTACAAATTAAACCGTTTACAAATACAATGACTCAAAACTAAATATAATATTGTTTTTTTCCTTTTACTGTTTAGGCATTTAGCTTCAAGGTTTCTAAAATAAAAGAAATTTAAATTTAGTTTTTGATCACTATATCTTACATAGTTTTAATCAATATTTTTGCTTTATTTGCAGCCTCTTCAACTAGATTGGTTTCCTTTAACCAGGGACTGCATTATCTACCTGATCTCTGTAACAGTCCTCATTGTTATATCATGGGATGGAAAAATCTTCTGGTTCGAAACATTAATACCCCTTACAGTTTACGTAACCTACTTCGTTATCATGTTCAACAACAAACGTATAGCTAAATTCGTCAAGAACAAGATCCAAAGAAATACAGTTGAGATTAGTCCAGAAACACCACCGGTCAGAGAAAGCGCCAACGGTGATATAAGAAAACTTAGTGAAATTGCTGAAAAGAAGTTAAGTAATAAGAAACACAGTCGCGATGAAAATGACGCTCCAAAACACTCAATCATGTCAGCGTATGGTACGTATTTGGAAGGTGCCGATAATCCCGCGTTTGAAACAGAGCATCAGAAGGTTCTTGAAGCAATTCAGGAGGAAGAGAAAAAAGGTAAGTCATTAAATTTTATGTTTAAGCGTTTAAGAGTAATGCTTAACCATTTTTTAAATTAAGTGCTTTTCGTTTAAACTCTAAACTCTAAATGTGCGCTTATCCTATAATCCTTTTAATTTAATCAAGGCTAATTCATCAAATAAGATTTTAGAAATTTAATATTATTAGATTCATTAGAATTTTTCTGTTTTACAACACACATTTTATTTTTTTATTTCTTCAGCCCTTTTTAATTTTTCTTTGTCATTTTCATATTTTTTATATAAGTGTATGTAAAATCAATACTTCTTAAAATCATTTTACCATTCAATGTTGCCTTTATACAATATAACTACCATATGACTACTTTTCTTGATCCTAACCTTATCATAACAGTATTATGATATTCTTCTTCTTCAAGTGCCGTCTCCATCAATGGAGGTTAGCGGTTATGGTGGCAAACGTTTGTCTATCTTCAGCTGTTCTTAAGAGTTCCTCAAATCCAAGTCCTGTCCAGTTTCTGATATTACGTAACCAGGACAATTTTTTTCCTCCAATTCCTCGCTTTCCTTCTATTTTGCCTTTTATTATCAACTGAGGGATGTAGTATTTCTCGTTGCGCAACAAATGCCCTAAATAACTGGTTTTTCTTCTTTTGACTGTTCTCAATAGTTCTTTTTCTAAATTGAGTCTCGCTAGTACTTCTTCATTTGTTTTTCGTGCTGTCCAAGGAATTTTTTAAATTCTACGGTACACCCACTTTTCAAATGCCTCGATTCTATTCAGGCTCTTTATTTTTAAAGTCCATGTTTCGACTCCGTAGAGAAGAACAGACCAGATAAAACATTTTACAAGTTTTAATCTCAATTTAATATTTATATGTGTATCGCAGAATAGAACGCGCATCTTAAAGAAACTATCCCTAGCTTGAGCAATTCTCGCTTTAATTTCTTGTTCTGGGTCCAGCTTGCAATTAATCCAACAGCCAAGGTATTTGTATTGGTTTACCTGTTCTAAAATATTCCCATTTATTTTTATAGGTAAGGGGATATTCTGTTTTCTTTAGATCACCATTACTTTTGTTTTTTTTTCGTTGATCTTCATTCCAAACTCTCGACAAGCATCCTTAAGGTGGTCTATAACCCTCTGTAAGTTTGTGTCTGTATCAGCCAAGTATTATGATATTAGTAACTCTATTACCAGAGAGGAAAATGCCACTTAACCTCTAAAAATTATAAGAACAAGCTGAATTTTGCTGAGAATGTTAATTTGGGGACCCCAAAACAGTTGAAATAAAGTTTGCTATTTCTACCCCCGAGTTTCTTCATAAAACCCGCCTCGATGGGAGAAAACGGAAAGCATTGAGTTCCCAAGAATTTATAGGTCGTAGAAAGAAACTGTTTCAAACAAATGTATCTAAGGTAATGTTCTAGGTAAGATAAATGTAGCTAAGAAAAATATTTGTTGGCACTTTTTGTGTTTCTCTCATAAACAACGCTTGAAGGGACCGGTGATTTTAAATGTCAGGCTCGCAAAATCAATTTTTTTAAATAAAATTTGTATCTAACTCTACGGCAAAGACTCGATATTCGGTTTTGATTAGAGTGTCTTATAGACAAAAATTAAAATGTGTTTTTAAGGTAAGGAGCGCAGCTTTCATAAGCAGTTTATAAATTTTGTCCCAAATGAAATTAGTTTCTATAAAGTTTTCAAATAAATAAGCATTGGGCGATTTTGATATTGTAACCCGCCGGCAGTATTTGACTACAATCTGTGCAATCCTGCAATATGATCTAAATCGAAAGTTATATATGTTTTTGTGAAAATTGAAAATCGTTATGTTTCGCTTTTTACTTAAAATAATAAATTTACAAATGCTTCTTTTTAATTGCAAAAGAAGCATTTAAAATTACATAACCTCAGCTACAAATTCAACCAATGTCGTCTTTGTGGAAGAATTTTATGTGAAGTTTGAATTGTGAGTTTGTAATATAAAAGTTTAAATTTGACGTTTTTTAGGCATATTTTAAAATGCTTCATATTTGTTGCCATAACTAAAACTCTCATTTCATCAGATAGGTCTATCTTTTGAAGACTACACTCGAGCTAGCGAGCAGTGAAAGTTATACGGTTAATAAAAGTGAAACTTTTCATTGATCTCATGAAAAGCGTAAAAAATGGCAAAAATTGTAATTTTTTACGTTTATTTATTTAACAGCTTTATTAAAAGTGACCATATTTGCGGCAAAATAAAAAAATTGCATACAAAAGCTGCGCACTTCACCTTTAAAACGTGTTTTGATTTTTGTCGATAAGACTCTAATAAAAAAATATCGAATTTTCACCGTCGAGCTGTAACAAATTGAATTTAAAAAATTGATTTCGCGCGCAAAATTGATATTCAAAATAGCCGGTCGCGTCAAGTGTTATTTCTGAGAGAACGATTAATTATTCACAAAAAGGGCTAACAAAAATTTTGGTTCAGAATTATCCAGGTACATTTTTGTTTTTTTTTTTATAGCGTAGAGATTCTTGGGAAATCGATGTTTTTCGTTTTCGCCCATACGAGGGTTCGTTCATTTAAATAACTCCAAAATCACAACAACATTCAAAACAACTAACGCACTGAGATCTATCTTGTCTCAAAATCAAACCCAACAACAAATAAAAAGATCAAAAAACTGCATTTACAAAATACCCTGTGAATGCAGTAATTTGTATGTAGGAAAAACCGCAAGACCAATAGGTGTCAGGATAAATGAGCATGAAATATACATCAAGAGCAGCAGATATATGCCTCAGTAACTAATCCTCGTGTAATGAGCACAGAGTACAATGTAAAGATGCATCAATAATCATAAAAAAAGAGTTATCCTACTGAATAAAGAAAAATGTGTATCAAACCCATCAACAGATTACTGCAGCCTTTGGTCGCCAATACTGAAAGAAGAAGTTAACAAGAGGAGCATGCCAACAATAGTTAATTAAAGGAAGTTGCAAACACATCGTATATAATTATGCAATACATAATCTGGACTAATACACACACACACACACACACACACACACACACACACACACACACACACACACACACACACACACACACAAACAAGTAATACAAAAAACACACAAAATAGTCATCATTTCAAATTCCGAGGGTAAAAACACCACCCTCGGAATATCTAAAATTCTCAGAATTCCTTTAACCAAAGAAAGGCTATGGTTTACAAGATGGCCAAGTAACTCAATCATCAATTTTTTAAAATATAACCTATTAAACTTGTTAGTTATACATTTTCACAAAATTTTTATCATAATCATTTTTAAACAATTTACGGTGGACTTGAAATCAAAACGTAAAACCTTAGTTAAAAATGTCAGTCATTAAAAATGACGATCAATTGTGACTTAACCCCATGTAAACATAATATGTAACGCAGAAATGCCACAAGAAAAAATCAGTTTCAAAACATTTGATAATTTTGAACGTGCCTTTTGCTTTGTTTAATTTTTTATCTCTATTGTTTTTAGAGGCCAAGAAATCAATATTTAGGATACCAACAGGAAACATTTTTAAACAGTTTTTGTTCTACTACACTTGGCCTATCAAACTGATTCTGCAGTATACAGTTCCCAATCCTCAAACACATCCCAACTGGTATCCTGTTACCTTTTTGATGTGTATTGTGTGGATAGGAGTCAATTCCTATATTGTATCGTGGATGATTAGTATTATTGGTAAGTGATTTAGTTTAATAAATTTTCATAGGTTGGTCATAATTATCTTAGTTTACTTTTCTTTTGTACTTTGAATTGCATAGGAAATAAGTGAATTCTTACAATCTTAAGTAAATGTTATTGTAGTTTGATTATAGGCTACCAGATTCGAGGCTTGCAATAAATGCCCAATCATCAGACCACAGTACATAGGTCTTTAATTTAACAAGAACTAAAAGATATTGGACTCAAAAAGGCGCCTCTAGGATGTTTAAATCTGTAGCTCACCACCACTCTCAAGGTTTTGTAGTGTGCTACAAAATTATACTACTAAAAGATAGTAGAAGAGCCTGCTTGTGTCTGATATTTTTTATTTTTTATTAAAAGAAAGACCTATGTAGTGGGGTCTGATGATGGGGCATATATTGTAAGCCTCGAAATCGGTAACCTATAATTCAACTACAATAAAAACTATTAAATATTGTGAGAATTGACTCATCTTCTATACATTAGTATTATGGACTCACATTGGCAACTTTTTCATCAGTTTTTAACTGTTTACCTTAAATGATTTATCTTACTTTTATGAGTAAATAAACATCTATAAAAGTAACTGACATCTGTGTTGTATTTTAGGAATCATTACGAAATTACCTGATGCACTTTTGGGTATGACTTTGATGGCAATTGGTGGATGTTTACCAGAAACAGTTTCAATGACGATTATTGCTCGAAGAGGTGAGTTATATATAAGTATTATATACTCTTAATCGGAAAAAATGACTATAAAGTTCAGTATATCTAGATAAAAAAAAAAAAAGAAAAAGAAAAGGACTCACACACAATTGAGTTTATTATACCCTGGACGACCAGTTTCGGGCTATACAATTTTAGCTTGTCATTAGTTTTCCGATACAAGGTTACTTAAGGACTAAAAAGAGAGAGAGGAAAAATGCTATAGTTGTTATAGGTTATTAAGTATACATTTTGACAACACTACGCATATAATGAGCCAAATTTAATATATTAAGTAAAATATAATTGCAGTATAACCAAATTACTATGCTCAGCAAGTTGAATTAATTCTTACATAATTTATACTTAAAAATTTATAAGAACTGTAGCATTTTTTCTCTTTTTTTTGTTGGTCCTCCTCCTCCTAAGTGTCTTCTCTGTTAAAGTTGGCAAATATGGCAAATTTCTCTCCATTCTGGGCTTGATGAATTAATTCATTTCCTTAAGTCTATAATGACTATAAGGAAGGCTGTTTTAAAACTTTCTACTGCCCAGTAGTTCTTGACATGTCTGTACCATATGCATAAAATTCAGGAGCATTTTGTTAGAGAAAAAATATATTGCTTGGATATGTACTCTTGATGCTGATGAGCGTTTACTATACAACAAGATTTATTCACGTCTAAGAGCAGAACTTAGTTGAAAATTTGATTCTGAATCACAGTTATACACAATCACTAGTGACATTTTGGTATAAAGAACTATTATTTTTTCAGCATCATTATCATAAAATTTTCACTCTTAACAAATTTATTGCCGTTTACTTTGACCTATTCCAATTTATTTACCACGGTGAGTCCGTACACAATACGCTATGTATTCAACGGAACATATATTAATAAAGTCACTGTTTAAAAAACCGTGAAGAAATATATTATTTGCTATTTTTGGTGTGTTAAACGAAGAGTAACTCCCTACCACCTACTTACCGAAACAGGTGATCTGAACGTATTCAATTTCATCGATTTGGTGTATGGAACGAAATCACACACTGTAGTGTATATATCTACACTTTTAGAACTACTAGTCCGCCAAAAGCTGCTCTTATCGCTAAGTCATGTTACATCTTTATAGCTGCAACAATAAATAAAATGTGTAACGTTAAGTCTTCTGATATCTTCTGTACACTATTTACAAAAATCAGAATGGTGTATATCAGTAGGTCAAATGTTAATTTTCGGCGCCACTATCGTTATCTGGAAAAAATTTTCTGCGTCCACTTATTTTTCAGACTGGTCGATGTAAATCTCCGATAACACAACATATTGAGGAAATGTGCCGGTACATATTATACATACGATATACATATTAACGTAAAGAGAGAAAGACGAAAACTATTAACAACAAACCCTTTATCGACGGCAGACATCCTAGCCAGTAATAAAGACAAATATCAAGAGGAATTAGCACGGAAACTAGTAGCAAATACCTTTGAGCACAAGAATATAGATGAACTAGCTGAGAAAATAACTAAAGACATACAAACAGTCCCTAAGAAACTTTCTTGCAGAATAAGAAAACAAAAAGAAGCTAAACTAAAACTCGAGACTCCAGAACAGATAGAGAAAAGAAGAAGAACGAACAGAGATAACCCGGACTATAAAGCGCTCAACAGAAGCGTTAAGAAAAATATTCGAAAAGACCTCAGAGCTTATAGAATAAACCAGATTCTTGAAACCATAGAGAACAATAAGAACATGAAAGTACTAAAAACATGTAAATCCGCTGGCAGGAATAAAATCATAAAGATAAAAGACGACCGTGGAACATTGTGCTCGCATAAGGAAGAGATCGTTAGAGAAATCCGAAAATTTTACGAGAAGCTGTATACTTCTACTATTCCGAACCCCGGTATACCAACAAAACATATCTTAAATGTGGGCTCAGAGGATCTCCCTAAAATAATAACATCAGAAATTAGAGCCGCCCTAAAACAAATGAAAAATGGGAAAACACCAGGAGAAGATAAAATTACTTCAGAGATGCTAAAAATGGGAGGCACTGCATTAGAAGAGGCAATGAGAGCATTACTGAATAAATGCCTATTGGAAGGACAAATACCAAAAGCATGGAAAATGCGGAAGTCATTCTACTCCATAAAAAAGGAGACGCCGCAAATATAGAAAACTACCGACCAATAGGCTTGTTGTCACACCTTTACAAATTACTAACCCGAATAATAACAAATAGATTGACAGCTAAGCTAGATGCATACCAACCGGTGGAGCAAGCAGGCTTTCGTAAGGGTTTTAGCACTATCGATCACTTGCAAACAATCCGGACAGTTATTGAAAAAACAATAGAGTACAACATACCACTACATCTGGCATTTGTAGATTATCACAAAGCATTCGACAGTATCGAGAAATGGGCTTTCTTAACAGCATTGGACGACGCCAGAGTAGGTTCAAGATATGCTGCCCTCCTTAAGAATATATACGATGATGCTACTTTTCACGTAAAAATAGATGATGATCTGGAAACTATGAAAATAGACCTTGGCAAAGGCGTGAGACAGGGTGACACCATCTCACCCAAGTTATTTACTTTAGCATTAGAAAATGTCTTCAAAAAACTAAATTGTGTCGAAAAGGGAGTAAAAATAGATGGAGTATATCTTAACCATTTGCGTTTCGCAGACGACATAGTACTAATAAGCACAGATATCCATGAACTAAAATCAATGCTACAAGATTTAAATCACAAATCGAATCAAATAGGATTAAAAATGAATCTCGACAAAACAAAGATATTAAGCAACAGCCTAGAAAACATCACGATAGATAACATCAATGTAGAAAAGGTAGAACAATATATATATCTAGGACATGCAATTAAAAACGAGAAGGAAAATCAAACCCTAGAAATTAAAAGAAGGACACAATTATCATGGGCTGCTTTTGGGAAGTTGAGTTTCATTTTAAAAGACAGAAAAATCCCAATACACTTAAAACAAAAAACCTATGACACTTGTATACTACCAGTTGCAACTTATGGATTGGAAACTATGGCAATAACAAGAAAAATGGCAGAACAATTAAGAGTAACTCAACGGGCCATGGAGAGGGCCATGTTAAATATAAGCCTCAGAGACAAAATTCCTAACACCGAAATACGTCGAAGAACTAAAGTAACCGACATCATGGAAAAAATAGCGACATTGGGATGGCAATGGGCAGCACATGCAGCAAGACAAGACACCAACAGATGGTCTCATAAAGTGACATTCTGGAGACCTCGAGAAACAAAAAGAAGCGTGGGAAGACCCAAAAAGAGATGGATAGACGATATAACAGCTGTAGCTGGAAAGCAATGGATGAGAATTGCAAAAGATTGGGAAGCGTGGAAACAATTGAAGGAGGCCTATGTCCAACAATGGATGAATGAAGGCTGAAGAAGAAGAAGAAGTGCCGGTACATCTTGGCAGTATCTCCAAGAAATAAGGATAAGAACCATACCATAAAAATAATTTACGGGAACGGTCTTCGGCCTCAAATATGGAGGGAATTCGTGGACAAGTTTAACCTTCCTTTAGTCAGCAAATTTTTTGGAGTAACCGAACGAAATGCTAATGCAGTAAACATGGACAATTCGTTAGAAGCCTTAGGCCTCGTTTTAAGAATAATCTTGTCGGTATATCTGATTTCCATCATAAAAATAGACCAAAAAACCGGAGAGCCAATTAGAAACACCAAAGGACTGTGCATGCCTTGTAAACCCAATAAACCAGGAGTCTTCATTGGCAAAATCATACCTAATAATCACTCGAGGGCGTTCTTGGTTCTTATGTGGACGAAAAAGCTTCCAAATAGAAGGTCGATCATGATGTTTTTCATCACGGAGATAGCGCTTTTCTGTTCGGAGATATACTCGTAGCGGACGAATTTGGGAATTTTTTTTCAGGGATAGCTTTGCGGACACTTTAAGATGAAAGGGGAAAAACGTTTTGATATCAAAAGTAAAAGCAGTGATTAGTTTTAGTAGATTACAAAGACGTTGTAGTTTTTGGAGTTAAAATGAGGGAAAAGGAGGACGTGCCGGTATGGCGGCCATTTTGGACCTGCCAATTCGTCCCTTTTACGTGTATGCTTTTATCATTCATTTTGCTGGATAAAATTTATAGGTACTCGAAGAGTTGTACCTCTTAGAAAACGTATTCAGTTAATGCACGTTTTTTTTCGGTACGCCGTCAATTTTTTTTTAAATCAAAGGTTATAGGTAACCCCCCTTTTATTCAGTACAAATATATATGAAATGCACTAAGTGCCAGTCTTCTGATAATAAAGACTAGGAGATATAGTACAAAGAGGTCTTTATACTAATTGTCAACATCTTTGGTTGTAGCAAAACGTGCAGATTAAGACAATCATTAGAAGTTTTCTTTCTTGTTTAAGTATAAAGGTTTTTATCTGAGGTTTTAAAGGTGGTCTGAAACTGTGAGTCTGTTGAATTTACCTCCACTCAATGTAGAATAGACTGGGTGAGAAAATTTTCATTTTTAACTCGCAACCTCCCAGTGGCTAATAAGGTCCTGTGGATATATAATGTATTGCAAAAGTTGATATTTGGTGCTATATATATATATATATATATATATATATATATATATATATATATATATATATATATATATATATATATATATATATATATATATATATATATGTATATATATATAGGTTATAGGTTTTGAAAATTATATCTAACAATAGAAATTCCATAGCGATCGGTCAATGGAAGTGATAAACGTTATTGATCTCATGAGAATTGGAAAAAAGACAAAAATCGTGCAACGTTCATTTATTTGACAGCTTTATAAAACTAGGTTTATTTGGGGCAAAACGTAAAAATTGCATACGAACCGTGCACTCTTCACTTTAAAGCACATTTTGATTTATGTCGATGGGGCACTCTCATTAAAAGCTAGCGAATTTTTTTTACAGTCGAGTTAATACAAATTTTATTTAAAAAATTGATTTCGTGTGCGCCACCGACATTCAAAATCGCCGGTCACTTCAAGAATCGTTTCTGAGGAAATAGTTTATTCTACACAAAAAGTTGTAATCAACATTTTTGTTCAACATCTTCACAAAAGGTGCACAAAATTGACATCCTCAGTAAAACTCAGCTGGTTCGTCTCGTTTTTCGAGATCAAATCTGTGACGATTATATTATGTACCACACAACCAAAAGAATAAGCCGATAATTAAACTTAAAAATCTTATTTTAATTTTATGATCAATTTTTGGCCTTCCACTGAAGATATTGTTAAACATAAACTTTATTGAATGCGCTAGACAAATCCTAATTTATTTTAAATATAAAATCATACTCGAAGCAATATATCGTTATTTCCTAAAATTAATATTAATTTTTTAGAAATAATCTGTTTTTTACAATAATTGTTGTATTAATTCAGCATTGTCATTGCCTCAAAGTCAATTTTGTTGCATGGGAATATGTATGAATGGAAATAACAAAATACGGATATAAAACCTCAAACAACGTTATTTAAGTAAATATTTCATAACAATACTTATTATTTTTATTGTTTTATTGGCAGAAAAACCAGAATAAGTAATGCCTATAAAATATAAAATAAAAACACTGAAATTAATACTACCGCAGAGATAAACCGCAGAATTTGCACGGCCAACAGATGCTATTTTGGGCTTAATCACCTTCTTAAATCCTCAATTATATCGTGGAATACAAAGGTAGAACTGTACAAAACAATAATATGCAAAGTTCTAATATATGGTTCAGAGACCTAGACTCTAACAAAAAGTAGTGGATGACAGTGAAGCGGTGAATAATAATGGAGTGTGGAAAGACGATAGAGCTTCGAACTTTATAGAATGTACCATAAAATAGGTACCGTAAAATAAAGTAAGATAGGACGTCTGAGGTTCTGAGGTGGATAGAGTATGTAACGCAGATGGAATAAAATAAACCAGCTAAAAAAACGCTCTTCAATAGATTCATTAGTCAGAGAAGAAGGGGAAGACCTGAACAAGGTTCTTTAAAAAAATCAATGAAGAAATAAGAAATATGGGAATACGTGCTTGGTAGAGGAAGGCGATGGATAGGAACGACTTAAAAAATAGTTGAAAAAAATATTCTATGACATATAATAATATTAATATGTACCGTATCTAAATTTTTGGAATAAGACTATAGGAAAAAGTCTTATACAGTCGAACGCGCTTATTGGAATAGTCTTCGTGACAAGAAAGAATATTCCTATAACTGAGATATTCTAATAATACATATGTTGGTGGCGAGTAGAAATAAGCAAACTTTTATTAAAAAATCAAATTAAATTTCCTGTGTATGCATAAGAAAACCAAAATGTAACTCAACCTTACATAATAAACAGACATATTTTAGAAGAGATCAACAAGTTCAAGTATCTGGGAGGTTGGATGGATAGGAGTCTAAATTCGGTTCTAAAAATAAGATTGAAAATAAAAACAGACCAGAAAATGTTTCGAAAAATCAAAAAACTTCTACGTGATTCTCGAATAAAACAAAATTCGACTACATTTATCAAAATGCTACATCTGGTCCACATTTCTCTTTGCAGTTAAAACGTAGACCGTTAACATATTAAGGATAAGTAAATTGAAGAACTTTAAAATGTGGATCTACTGGAGAATGAATGAAAGAAATGAGAACTTTTTAACACAGTAAAAGTTAGAAGTTGCACAGATTTGTATACTTAGGCTCCCTGATATCCATCAATGGCAATTGTTCCTAAAAAATCAAGCATAGACTAGCAATATCCCAAACCGAAACAGCTAAATCGATTAAAATATGGAAAGACCCAACAATAACAAAAAATACTAAGGCTCAGGTTGATCAATGCCCATATTTTTTTCATTGCTACATACGCAGTTCAAAGATGGACACTCATCAAATTGATAGGAATAAGATCGAAGCCTTCGAAGTGTGGGACTATAAAAGAATTCTACGTGTGTCCTGGATCGAAAATAGAACCAAACTGTCAATTCTGTAAAAGCTTCATATAAAAGACAGGCTATTAAAAAAAATAAAACGAGCATACCTGATTTACTTCGGCAACACAGCTAGAAGAACAGGGACTATAGAACTATTTTTAGTTAAAGGAAAGATAGAAGGCTGAAAACCAAGAAAAAGACCTCCAACATGATGGGCAGACCAAATAAAAATTCTAGTCGGAAAATCCCTATATAAAGCCGTCTATATGACATAGGATCGCAGCCAATGAATAGGAGGAGAAGTTAGAAAAATATCATACCTAGATCCATACTGAGAAAATTATAAGTATCAATATGCTTAACTTTCACAAAGTGAAAAAAAAGATCAACAGAAAGAGGAGATTAGAAAGCAAAAGACTATCGTGTCTAAGAAACATTTGAAAATAGATAGGGTTAAATTTGCAGATACTTGCAGACACAGATATAACAGATAATAAGAACAGCTGAAGACACAGAAGAGTTTGCAATTGCATTAGCTAACCTCCATTGAGGAGAGAGCACTTTAAAAAGCAGTGCATGCCTACAATACTAACAAGTATGAAATTTATTTAATATGTAGATATATACATAAGATTTTCTTATTAAAACAACGTAATAGAATTACTTACTTTTTCTTGAAAAATAATCGGTGATCTAGCCTGATTTTTCACAAAACAAAAATTAACATTAAAACTTGCCCAAGTACTTTCGCTTTCTAGGGCATCTTCATGGGCATTTTGTCAATTTTGGCCTATCCAACAATCATGTTATCATTATCACACATTATATGACACACATTATATCACATCATTATTTGCATCTGACAGGTCTGATGATCACCTATATGGAGAAGGAAAAACAGGACCTTCAATCCTTAAATCGGAGATAGAAGATGCCATTGCATTGCACTAAAAAACAATAAGTCAGCAGGTCCGGACAATGTACCCTGCGAAATATTAAAGATCCTATGTAAATCAGACAAACAGTTCCTTGATAATCTAGTTGAACTTTTTAACAACATATATAATAGCGGTAAAATCCCGGAGAACTGGCTGCAGTCAACATTTATTACAATCCCGAAGAAACCAAATGCCCAGATCTGTGATGACTACCGGCTTATAAGCTTGATTAATCATGTCACTAAAGCGTTTACTAAGATCATTCATAGAAGAATATATGATAAATGTGAGTCAAATATTGATGGATCGCAGTTTGGCTTTCGGAAAGCACTTGGAACTAGAGAAACAATTTTCGCTCTCCAGGTGCTTATACAGCGGTGTAGAGACGTTGATAAGGACGTGTATTTAAGCTTTGTGGATTTTTGAAAAGCATTTGACAATGTCAATCATGAACAATTGATAGATATTCTGCGAAAGACAGGTATTGACGACAAGGACATTCGAATTGTGGCAAACCTATACTGGGGTCAAACAGCAAAAGCAAAAATTGGCAACGAACTCACTAAAAGTGTGCAGATCAAAAGAGGTGTCCGTCAGGGTTGTATATTATCCCCACTCCTATTCAATATTTATTCCGAAGAAATATTTAATAAATGTATGGAAAATTCAAATGAGGGCATAAAAATAAACGGCGAGTTAACGAACAATATAAGATATGCCGACGACACGGTGATCCTTGCCAGTACCGAGGCATTCTTCGTATATCCTGGACCGAACATGTCACCAACACAGAGGTAATCCAAAGAATCGGAAAGGAGAAAGAAATCGTGAAAACAATTAAACAAAGAAAGCTTGAATATCTAGGCCACATATTGAGACACGATAAGTACCGTCTACTGCAATTGATTGTCCAGGGAAAAATAGACAGTAAGCGAGGGCCAGGCAGAAGAAGACACTCGTGGCTCCAAAATCTGAGGAAGTGGTTCGGGCTCACATCGGTCGAACTATTCAGAAGCGCCGCAAATAAGATCAAAATTGCCATGTTAATAGCCAACGTTCGCAACGGATAGGGCACTTGAAGAAGAAGAAGAACAATCATGTCATAATGTCATAAATGTCATATATCATAAACATAAAATTGTACATTACACTACACTACACAAGAACAAACAGTTTAAATTTTTTTAAAAATAGGCGAAGCTACATTATGGTTGGCATCAGGAGAGAGAACTGATGCCAACTCTGATGATAGTTGATTCCACTTTATCATTCATATCGCACATAATAATTACTATAACAAAGTCATTTTAAATGCTGGGCTTTTTCAAACTTTGAGCTTTGTAATACGAAGTAGTCGATTTAAAATCTGATTTAAAAACCGTTATTATATGTTGGAAAGTAATAAAATCCTCCATGAACTTAATATATGTCTCTTTGAGGTTCGGGATTTTTCTGAAACGATTCTCTAACATACAAAAACGATGATATTCCAGATAAAAAGTGCTAGACTAGGCGGGATCCGTAGAAATTCAGACCATAATGGACATTTTCCATAGGAAGCTATTTTTTTGCTGGAATCCCTTAAGGATGTGCCCAATATCGATAATCACGATATGCGCCAGTTGCAAACCCTGTGCTAAATTTTTTATTTAACAAAATTTGAAACAAAATTGAAAATTTCTCATTTTTTTGCTCCTATTTTCGTTTATAATTCGGAAAATATTTATCCTAGAGAAAAAATTATAACAAGTTAAAAGTTTCGTTATTCAATTCTACACAATATTTCGTTAGCTAGAAATTAAAAATTTAATGTTTATTGTTGAAAAAATAGCAATAATTGGAAAAAAAAAGTACAAAAAAATGAAGTTAATCCTTTAAATGTTTTCTACTTTTTAAACTTGACTTACAAGCTCCATATTCCGCCTAGAAAAACTTTTTAAATTGTTAAAAACGTGTGCTAAATTTTGTTAAGATCGGTCAGATAGGTTTTGCATAATAATTTTTCAATCCAGCCTGCTGGAAAAAATCGCAAATTTTCAAATTTATAGTAGTCCCTAAATAAGGCTCTCAGATAGTTGCAAATTTTTTTAGATATAAAGGAAGGATCAAACTTTCAAACGCTTTTTGTAAAATTCAAATCGGTTCACTAGGAGAGCCTAAATTTTTTTTTAAAGTTTTAAACATTTTTTAGCCTTATAAACAAATTGAATAACTTTACGAGCTTTAAACATATCGATTTCAAAATTTATACACTTAAAGAACATTAAAAGACGCTTCTTCAAAAATAAAAACGATACATTCGGCTTACTGGTTGCCGAGATATTGAAGGTCAAGGTCAGACCTGAAGATTCTTGTCCTTCCAAAAGAAGAAAAAGACTTTAAAAAAAAATTGAGTCAAAATAAAGTTTATTTATGAAAAAAAATTTTTTTTTCGTTCGCCTTTGTTTTAACAATTTAAATTATTTATTAACAATTTAAAAATACATCATTGTTTACTAAAAGTAACAATTTACTTCAATGTATAAATTGCAACCCCCAAAAAAAATGCATGAAGAAAAAATGCAATTACTTGTTTAACATACAACTGTTTATTGCAAATTTACCAATTTTGCAATTAAAAATGGTATTTGAAAATATGATATTTGAAATCCTTGTTGTCCGAGACATCGATTAAAAAAAAAAGAGCAAAATTGGTTAACAAGAAGCCGAGATAATGCAATTTTTAGCGCGCGCTATGATTTTGAACTCGCCGATTCACATTTCGAGAGAATGTCCCCCACCACCACCTCTCATGCATTCCGAGCGACATTTTACGCGAAAACGGTTTGTATTTGTCTTTTTTATTGATGTTGCCATAAAAAGCACTACGTAAAACTCGCTAATGGTTACACGGCAAATATATGCCAACTTTGACCTTCAATATCTCGGCAACCAGAATGACTGGTCTCAATTGATGCAAAAAACAACAAACAAACAGATATGTATGGACACAACTAAGAAAGGCTTGCCTCCGACGATGAATGGAACAGATGTTGATGATGATTATGATGATAATAATGATGGTCTCACACTGCACGTTAATTCTCCTACAAGAGTTACTAAAACAACATCTACCATAACTGATTATATTGTCTAAGATTTCTCACCCCTTGTATCTTTTTTTTGTGTGAAAAGGTTAAAGAAGCGTCTTTTAATGTTCTTTAAGTGTATAAATTTTGAAATTGATATGCTTAAAGCTCGTAAAGTTATTCAATTTGTTTATAAGCCTAATATATATAAAAAATGTTTAAAACTTTAAAAAAATTTCTAAGCTTTCCTAGTGAACCAATTTGAATTTTATAAAAAGCGTTTGAAAGTTTGAGCCTCCTTTTATGTGTAAAAAAATTTGCAACTATCTGAGGGTCTTATTTAGGGCCTATTATAAATTTGCAAATTTTCGATTTTTTTCCAGCTGGGTTGCAAAATTATTATGCAAAACCTATCCGACCGATCCTAACAAAATTTAGCACACGTTTTAAACATATTAAAAGGTTTTTCTATGCGGAATATGGAGCTTGTATGTCAAGTTTAGAAAGTCGAAAACATTTAAAGGATTAACTTCATTTTTTTGTACTTGTTTTTTCAATTATTGCTATTTTTCCATACATCGGAAAATGCAGTGCTCATGACGTCACCAACGACAATGGAAATAGAATAATAGGATTTGCAGCATCCAAGGGCATGGTCGTTGGAAGTACCTACTTCCCCCATAAGAATATCCATAAAGTAACATGGACGTCGCCTGATGGTACAACCAAAAATCAAATAGATCACATCCTAATAGAAACCAGGCACTTCTCTAATCTAATGGATGTACGTACTTATCGTGGAGCTAATATAGATTCAGACCACTTTTTAGTAGGCGCAAAAATAAGAGCAAGAATCTCAAATGCAAAAAAAAAGAAAAGGGCAAGAAAAGTACTCGCTACAATTTAAAACTCTTGAAAGAACCCCGTGCACTAGAAAGGTATCAAAATTACCTTGAACATGAAAGCACAACAGATGAAAATTTAACAGCTAGCGAGCAATGGGATATATGTAGAAGAACAATTAAGGAAGCGGCAAACAACGTCCTAGGACCAGAAGAATCCACTCCACGCAACAGTTGGTTCGACGATGAATGTGAAGATATCACTAAAAGAAAAAATTATGCATATAATTTTATGCAACAAAGAAGAACACGGGACAAGGAGCAAATGTACAAAGATCTTAGGAAGGAGGAAAAACGCATACATCGAAGGAAAAAGCGGACCTTCGAAAACCAGATTATGCAAGAGCTTCAATCATTAAAGGGGCAAAATGAAACTAGAAAGTTCTATAATATCCTAAATAAGACAAGAAAAGAATTTAAACCACGGCTGACGATGTGTAGAGACAAAAATGGACATATAGTCAGTACCGCTGACGCAGTACAAAGCAGATGGGTTGAGCACTTCAAAGAACTACTTGGTACCGAAGTGTAAAATGATGCGTCACCCCAAAAACCAAGAAATAACACTCACGTAGAACCTCCTTCAATATTTGAAGTGAAAGACGCAATCACACGACTCAAAAATAGCAAGTCCCCAGGAGTGGATTGTATCCCCGCAGAGCTCATCAAACATGAAGGTAACAGCATTATGCACCAAATTCACAACATAATAGTCAAAGTCTGGGAAGAAGAACAAATGCCAGAGGAATGGTGCACTGGAATCATATGTCCACTGCACAAAAAGGGAGATTTGTTGGAATGTAAAAATTATAGGGGTATAACTCTTCTGAATACAATGTACAAAATATTCTCCAACACCCTGTACAGCCGTTTAAGTACGTACGTGGAAGAAATCCTTGGTGAGTATCAAAGCGGTTTTAGGCCAGGTAGGTCAACAATTGACCAGATTTTTGTGCTACGTCAAATCTTAGAAAAAACCAATAAATTTAATATTGACACGTTCCATCTCTTTGTGGACTTTAAATCAGCGTATGATAGCGTCCTAAGAGGTAAATTATACGAAGCCATGAATGAACTTAACATTTCCCATAAATTAATAGGGCTCGTAAAAACAACTATGAGTAAAGTGATCTGCAGAGTGCAAATACAAGGCGATATGTCACAAGCGTTTGAAACATATGCAGGGTTACGGCAGGGAGACGCGCTGGCGTGCCTTCTCTTTAATATAGCGTTAGAAAAGGCTATAAGAGATGCCGAGTTACAAAATAGGGGAACAATCTTTAATAAATCAACGCAGATTATGACTTACGCTGACGATCTGGATTTGATCGCACGTACTACACGAGGACTTAAAGAGATGACTTCCACCTTCTTGACAGCCGCACAAAATATGGGCCTTAAAATAAACGAGGAAAAAACCAAAATGTTAGCATCTATTCCAAATAACAGAGATAGAGCTAGAAACGCCGAAGAAAACTTCAGTATAGACCAATATAATTTTGAGGTAGTGAATAAGTTTACATATTTGGGTTCTCTCGTAACAAACGATAATGACACATCTGAAGAAGTAAAACGGAGGGTACTGCTAGCAAACAAATGTTATTTTGGACTAAGCAAGCAGCTAAAAAACAGAAATTTAAGCCAGAAAACCAAACTAATAATATATAGAACACTCATCCTACCAGTGCTGAGATATGGGTCAGAAACATGGACCATCTCCAAAACAGACGCAAATCTTCTGCTCGTCTTCGAAAGGAAGATACTAAGAAGAATAATGGGCGCATTCTGTGAGAATGGTATTTGGAGAAGGCGATATAATTTCCAATTGTACGAGAAGTATAAAAAAATAGTTAATGGTAGAGATGTAATATCCTTCATAAAAATTGGTAGGCTTAGATGGGCTGGACATGTGTCAAGAGCAAATGAAAATTACCCACCCAGACGAACTCTATTATCGGTCCCAGTGGGAAATAGGAGTAGAGGCAGATCACGACTGAGATGGAGGGACGGTGTGGACGAGGACGCAAGGAAAATCGGCGCGGCAAATTGGCAACGGTTGGCGATGAACAGAAACGACTGGCGAAATAGACTGGGGAAGGTCGAGGCTCAACTAGAGCTGTAGCACCACTGATGATGATGATTGCTATTTTTCAACAATAAACATTAAATTTTCAATTTCTAGCTAACGAAATATTGTGTAGAATTGAATAACGAAACTTTTAACTTGTTATAATTTTTTCTCTAGGATCAATATTTTCTGAATTATAAACGAAAATAGGAGCAAAAAAAGGGAAATTTTTAATTGTTTTCAGATTTTGTTAAATAAAAAATTTAGCACAAGGTTTGCGACTGGCGCATATCGTGATTATCCATATTGGGTACATCCTGAAGGGATTCCAGCAAAAATAGCTTCCTATGGAAAATGTCCAATTGAAAACAGATACCGCCTAGACTATGCCTACTAAATCGACGCCAAGAAAATTAGTTGTCACACAGAATAGATAAATATTTAATGCTTCCCACTAATACATTTTTTATTTTGAAATCCACAATTAAACTAAGTTCCTGTTGCTGACTCTGTACCATGTATCACAAAAAATTTAATTAAAAATTCCTTTATAAAAGGTATTGTATATTTAATATATACCTTTTATAAACGAATTTTTAAAAACATTTTTTTAATTTACTTTTTTGAAAACGATTGTCTGTTTGAAAACGATGTAAGTTTATATTGTTACATCTAGAAAACAAAAATATGAATAAAATATTAAATATGCGGTAACTTTGGCCACCCCATTATATTTCTATTATTAATATTATTTTTTATTTATTTTTTAGGAGAAGGAGCCTTCGGAGTATCTAACTCGCTTGGAGCCAACACAATGAACGTTCTTTACTCACTCGGTCTTCCGTGGTTATTCAAGAACATAATAATGGGTCTATCATCCGAACATCCTATAAAAATCCAATCTGGTTCCATCGAATATACCATCATGTCTCTAATTTTTGCCGTTTGCACTTTGTACATAGTACTCTTATTTAGTAAGTTTAGGTTATCAAAAATTTCAGGCAGCATTTTGGGAGTATTCTATGTGGGTCTTGTAGTTCTGGCTATAGTATCTCAAACGGTACTATTTAAGCAGGAATGCTGATAAAGTTTTGTGATAAGAAAAGCTCAACTGATGTGTAGTACAAAAATATTTTGTAAGAAAACAGTGTCAAGAATGTGGCTTTTAAAATATTTTGTAGAGCTAAATGTGATACATTATGGCTTAAGCATAAGGGTTATAGTCTGACTAACTATCCAAGAGAATAATTATTATTATTATTTATTCTTATTTATTTCGATAAGATTATTACCAAGTCAAAACATTATTTGTTGCCAATTGGCAATTTTGTCTTCTCCTTTACGTGCCGTCTCTTCTTAGACGGTTGGCAATCATCATAACGATTTGAATCTTCGATGCCGCTACTCTAAATAGTTCTGTAGAACTGAAGTTGAACCACGATCCTAGATTATTTAGTCAGAAAATGTGTCCTGTCTCGGCTTCTCCGTCTTTGTATTTTCCCCTGCATGATAACCTGCAGCAGTTGGTGGCGCTCACCTTCTATAATATGGCAACTTTCTAATTTTGTTAGTGTAGAACTTCTTTTTGTTTTCCCATTATTTCTAACATTTCTTCTCTTGTAACTTTATTTGACCGTTTACATACTTCTAAATATTCTTTTATAGCCCACATTTCAAGAGCCACCAATCTAACGAAGATCTGTTTCTTTAGAGTCGATGCACCCACTCTCTTTCGTAACACATAGACCACGTAACTTCTTTAGTATATTCGTTGTTGTCGTTAATTATTGATTACAAATAATTGTATTTTTTGACTTGTTTTATTTGTTCTTCGTGGATTATTAGCCTATCCCGTCGTTGTTGTGATTCAGTGATCATCATAAATTGAGGTTCTTCGTATTTTGATTTATTCTTTCTTCCTCACTGTGTTTCACTACTCGACTTACTAGTTGCTGTAGATCTTTGAGTCATTTCACTATGAGTAACATGTCATCAGAGTATCTTAAATTCTTGATAAGTACCGTTTACTTTTATGCTTATTTTTTGTCTCTTTAGTGCTTCTTAGATCATTTCTTTGGAATACATATTAACTTAGGATAAGTGATAATGTGCATGCTTTCTAACACTAGTCTTTTCAATTTCATCCGATAGCTCTGTCCCATCCTTCATTACGGCTGTTTGATTACAGCAAAGTTCGTGAATAATTCTTTTTTTCTAATAGTTGTATTCTGTTCATTCGTTTTCAAATTCTTATCTTGGACTTGTTATATGAGGCAGTTGTGTCTGATTTAATTTAATGGCTTACTGTAGCCAAAAAGCAGATGTACAGTGGTTGATTCATATCCATGCATCTTCTGACGAACACATTCAAGGCAAACAAGGCTTTTCTTGTTCTAAGAGCATTCCTGAAGCCAAATTATTCTCGTTGATATCTTGTTTCAATCTCCGATAGATTCTGTTATGAGTAATTTGAATGAGTGGGTGGTCAGCGCACTGTTTTGCATTTGGTTTTCAGGTAATGTGATGAAAGTAAACTTTAACTATTTTTTACGAATAGTTCCTGCATTTTATACAGAGATATACAAATTAATAATTACTTCACTATGTTACTCATTAATCAATTTAATTATATCTACTTGTAGGAGATCATCTCAAGAGCTTTATTGTTAATGTTGTTAATCTTCTTTTTCTTCTTTTTATATAGACATGACTGTTTGTTTTCTAATGTACCAACAGTAAGTTGTTGTTCCATCGTTTTCATGGTTTTCCTACTGATCGTCTTCCTATTGGAGAACCGTCTCTTACTACTCTATTTGTTGTCATTCGGCTTATATGATCTTTCAATTCTACTCTTGTATTTCTTACACAGTCCTTGATATTTTCCACCTTGTATCTATGTCGTATATTTATACTTCTAGCTCGGTCTCATATTCTTTTATCAATAATTTTTCTGTGTTTTTATTTTTGCTGTTTCTAACTGTTTACTGTTTATTTCTTTTTGTCCTCTCTGTGCCAGGTGATGTTTCTGCCGCGTATATCATTATTGGTCTGACTGTTTTGTAAATTCTGTCTTTCATTTCCTTCTTAATAATTTTATTTCTCCACAGTGTTTTATTCAGATAACCCGCAACTCTGTTTGCTGTATTCACTTGTTCTTCCACTTCTGTTTCTAGCTTTCTGTAGCTTGATAATGTGATACCTAGATTTTTAAACTCCATCGCATGTTCTATTATCTAACCTTCCAATTCCAATTCACATCTTAATAAATTTGCTGTGATTTCCATGCATTTTGTCTTTTTTGGAGAAATTAGCATGTTAAATTTTCTGGCGGTTGTATTGAATTGATATCTGCGTACCAGATTATTTTAAGTTGTTTTTCTCCCATTTGATATCCTTTTTTAGTTCTTACGTTTTTTATTATTTCATCCATAATCAGAGGACTCAGGAAATCTCCTGATTGCTGTTTGAATTAATGCTGGAATGGTTAAATGCTGTTAATGTTGTTGTTAATTTTATTACAATCATGCCGAGAAACTGTGTCAGCCATGCATTGTTATGGGTCAATGTAAATGTACAAAAGACTGGCCCATAAGTGGATATTAATACTGTTAGATATATTGAAATCAAATATATGCAAAGAATTTTTTTGTTTCTTAGCTGTTTGTAATATAACTACTAAATTAGGTTTCACAATATTTATATTTAATTACATATCTGGTTAAAAAAACTTATAATGACTATAAATATGTAATTAGCCATTTAGTTTTAACTCATTTGGTTTAAGTTTATGTATTTTTTTTTTCAATAATTTATATATATATATATATATATATAAAATTTAAGGTCTCTCAAAAAATATTTATTTTGCCGCCATCATCCATGTTAGCTCTTAAGTTATCTCAATTAATTTAGATTTCTCGTTTTAAGAGTATTTTCAGATATTTCTGTACTTGGTTTATATATTTAAAGGAAGGTTTTATGACAGGAAACGCGGTTAATAAATTAGAGTGATACGATAACAACAGAAGAAAATTTCATATATTTTCTATATATTATGTATAATAATTTGTAAAAGTACCAAGTGCTAGATCTGTTTATTTACAGACTAAACTACATACTACTTATAAATAAGTATAAATTTTTGTATATTTGATGAATTGTTTGAAACAAAAAGTGAGTTATTTGTTCAAATTCCAACCTGAACAAAACTACTGTATAATACTTATTTTCAATACTCCTAATATTTACTAAGGGTAGATATTACATTGTGATGTTTTTAGTATATAAGGAAATAATATTTATTTTGTATATACATGTAAATATGCTGCTGTAAATTAAATGTTATGTTTATTTTAATAATATGGCGTTTTATTTTATATTAGTTTTACCCAAAGTTGAATGAACGTAGAATAAACACTACGTGAGGATAACACTGCGTTGGGCAACCACTAACATGATGGACAACTGCACAAAAATCAACAAAAGTTGGATGAGAGGGGCGTATGATAGATGGGGTTGGAAACAAGAAGAGGATATATAGAGGATGTGCTGATACCATATGGTCTGATTCCTGCTATACCTGCTAATAGTGTAGACGATTTTGAACGAAGATATGTGCAGAAAACTGGAAGCATTTGAGATGTGGCTATATCGAAGAATGCTTAAGATCTCGTGGACTGGCCAAGTCACAAATGAGGAGGTCCGTAGAAGAATGAATAAGAACCGAGAGGTATTGACCACCATCAAATCCCGAAAGTTACAGTTCTTCAGACATATTATGCGAAATGAATCCAGATATGCTCTCCTTCAAGCCATCCTGCAAGGAAAAATATTTGGGAAACGAGGTCAAGAAAGAAGAAGAACATCTTGGTTAAAGAACCTTAGAATCTGGTTCAATACAATATCTGTGCAGCTGTTCCGCGCTCCTGCAGATAAGATAAAGATTGCCATGATGATCACCAACATTCGTAACGGATAAGCACATCAAGAAGAAGAATTAAGTTATACCGCACAGCGAACAATACTATTTTAGTTCATTTGTATAGGAAACCAGTAATCTCGAGTAGATACCTAAATTATTGGTCTTAACTCAATAAAGGTTAATTTGGTAAAACAAATGCAAAATAAGATCGGACGAATTGATGATAAGTCATTCCAGCGCACTAATCTAAAAATACTATATTACTTGTTTTTACAAAAATTCTTACCCTCCGATAATGTTAAAATGGGTAAGAGGGTGTGAGAAGGGTTTGAGAAGCTAAACCAATAAAGAAAATAAAAGAGACATACCAGTGAAAGAGATATTACATAAATAAGGGCAAATTTTGGCAAGAAGCATTACAGTTGATAAAATACAAAAAAGGAGAAAATTTACCAAAAGCTAGAATCACCTCCCTCGACACCTAACGGTAGAAAATTAACGATTATGTGTATGTCTCGGTGTATTATTAACCTTGAACTTACATCTCCGACTCAAAATCCTTAATTGTTATGTGTTTTCTGTTCTTATGTATGGAGCAGAGGCATAAACACTCACTGATGCGTCTTGCAGATGGTTGCAGTCTTTCGAGATGTGCTGCTATCGTCGCATGCTTAGAATATCATATGTACATCATATACTTAACGATGCAGTAATGCAACATTTACAAAAAGAACCTGAAGTCTTGAAATCCGTTAAAGAAAGAAAGTTAGCATACTTCGGACATAATATAGTGAAAAACGAAAATAAATACAGAATCCTACTATTGATATTAGAAGGGAAAATTGAAGGAAATAGGGGACCAGGACGTCGCCGAATATCCTGGCTTTCGAATTTGAGACAGTGGACAGGTATGACCACCACAGACATATTTCGAACAGCTGCTAATAAAATACGATGGGTCATTGTGGTAGCCAACATCCATAGAGGATAGGCACTAGCAGAAGAAGAATTGTGTGTATGTGTGTGTGCGTGTGTGTGTATGCACTACACAATAATGTTTATAGTTTTATAAAATAATAATATATTCTGATAATGTATTCCATTTCATTATATCAATTTCGCACCAAAGTAACACTTCATACACGTGTTTGGCAACTCACCGCTTCTTCTCTTGGTCAAAACATGGCTGCGTGCCGCAAAGGACCAATAGAAAAGTCCTAGGTACGAAATACATATACGGAATGTTTAGATGCACACCGGAGCGGCCAACATGACGGGTATTAGAATTTTTTATCACTAGACGTTCTTGTAATCTTTTTTACTTTAAATATTTATATTGAGTTAATACTTATGTTATATTATGCGTAATGAGAGATACAACTACTTCAATTGATGATACAAGGGAAAATCCAGGGCAAGAGAAGTGTAGGAAGAAGAAGAATCTCATGGTTGCGTAACTTGAGGGGATGGTACGGATGCACATCAATTCTGAGCAGCAGCATCTAAGATCAGAATAGCCATGATGATTGCCAACCTCCGTCGCAGAGATGGCACGTGAAGAAGAAGAAGAATACTAATATTAAGAAAAAAACCTTTATTGAGTTAATAGCTACTAAAAAAGGCATATTAAGTTAATAAAAAAAATTATTTAATTATTTACCACAATTTATGCAGTATAAGTAATTTTGCCTAGATATTTGATTGCCCGTACTTTATTTATACGCCATTCAAGCATTTGTTCTTGTCATATCTAAAAAAAAATTCTAACGGCCATCTTGTTAAAGCTGATTTGGTTGAATACTGGGCTATCTGATCTACAACGTCTACTCCGTATTTTGTCTGGTTGTAGTAGGTAATGGTTTTTAGTTTTTTTTTTATCTGTGTTTATTTCTATATTATTTCCCTATCTCAGAAAGGGTAATGGTACTGAAGTTGGTGACATCTCATGCCACAATGAATTTAATACAAGTTTATGCTCTTACGGCGAATGCCGACGAAGAAGCAGTAGAATTATTTTACTGAGATATCGAACAGGCACTCAGAATAACGAAAACAAGAGAAATCACGATAGTCCTAGGTGATCTCAATGCAAAAATTGGAAAGTGTACAGGAAATTATGGTCTGGAAAATCGAAACAAGAGAGGAGACCGTCTGTTACAATTCTGTCAAGAGCAGTACTTGATTATTACAAACACATTTTTCAAGTTACCAAACAGACGATTGTATATGTATACATGGCGTTTGCCCGCAGATACATCGGAGAAAGTAGTCAGGAACCAGATAGACTACATTATGATCAATGAAAGATACCGTAATGCTGTTAAAGCCGTGAAAGCATATCCTGGATCAGACGTGGACTCAAATCACAATCCACTTATCGTGAAGATTACACTCACCCTTAAAAATGTTAAAAAATATCAAATAATCCCTACAATAGACACAAGAAAACTTAAAGAACCTAAAATAAAAGAATGCCTCCAACATGAACTACATGTAAACTGCAGCAAATTGAACACAAACACCAATGATATTGACGGGTAGTGAGATCGAATAAAACATTGTCTACTGGAACCCTGTAAAGAAGTACTAAAGACTTCCGCAAGAAGAAAAGAAGAATGGATGAATGACGAAGTACTCAATATGATGGAATAAAGGAGACAATTTAAAAACAAAGACAACAATAAATACAGAGAGATAAACCACGAGATCAGGAAGATGATAAAGCATGCAATAGAAAAATACTTTGAAGAGAAATGCAAAGAGATCGAAGACCTTCAAAATAAATATCATCTGTTTAGCCTACACAAGAAAGTTAAAGAACTGGCAGGACTAAGAAAACAAAAACACTGGGAAAACCACTCTTCATTGTTTCCAGAGAGGACACTCTTGAACCAAATTTATAGTTTAGGCGTATTAACCAAAGAGTGGTTAACGTCGATTTTTGTTTGTCTCCCCAAAAAGAAAAACGCACGAGAATGCAGCGATTACGGCACCATTAGCTTGATGTCTCATGTGCTATAGTTACTACTAAAAGTCATTCATAACCGAATATATCACAAACTGAACATAGACGTTAATGATACACAATTTGGTTTTCGCAAAGGCCTAGGAACGCGTGAAGCTCTTTTTTCACTTAATATACTAATACAAAGATGCCTGGACGTCAATAAAGATATATACGTATGTTTTATTGACTATAATAAAGCATTCGATAAAGTACGATATAAACAATTTTAATAATGAATGTCCTGAAATCAAAGAAGACTACAACGACCTCAGTATCATATCAAATTTATACTACAAACAGCGAGCAAAAGTACGTGTTAACGAACAGCTGTCAGAAGAAATTGAAATAAGATGTGGAGTGAGACAGGGATGCGTATTGTCGCCAATTCTTTTTAATGCTTACTCCGAAGAGATTCTAAAAAATGCTCTTGAGTGTGAAACAGCTGGAATAAAGGTAAATGGAGTTCCCATTAACAACATTAGATATGCGGACGACACTGTGATCTTAGCCGAAAATATTAAAGATCTTCAGAGACTGGTGACCAGAACAGCAGAGTATGGAAAAGAGTTTGGTCCAACAATGAATGTCAAGAAGACGAAATTTATGAGAATATATAAAATTCTAAGAAATAACGAGAATCTTCTAATAAACGGAACCAACGTCGAACAAGTGGACAAATATGCATATCTGGGAACAATGATTAACTCCACAAATGATTATACTCAGGAGATCAAAATCAGAATAGAAAAGGCTAGAGCAAATTTTAACAAAATAAGAAGAGTGCTATGTACAAGGAATTTAAAATTGGAACTAAGAGTTATATTGGCGAGGTGCTATGTTTTTCGACTTTATTTTATGGAATGGAATCTTGGACCTTAAATGCGACATCAATGAAAAAACTGGAATCATTCGAGCTGTGGGTGTATAGAAGAATTCTGAAAATATCGTGCACAGAACACATCACAAACAAAGAGGTTCTGAGAAGGATGAATAAAGAAATAGAAGTTTTAAATATAATTAAAACAAGAATATTTTAATATCTCGGACATACTACACGTGGATATTACCGTCTCAAAAGTCCGAATAGCTATGATGATTGCCGATCTCCGCCACGGAGATGGCGATATTGGCGAGGTGCTATGTTTTTCGACTTTATTTTATGGAATGGAATCTTGGACCTTAAATGCGACATCAATGAAAAAACTGGAATCATTCGAGCTGTGGGTGTATAGAAGAATTCTGAAAATATCGTGCACAGAACACATCACAAACAAAGAGGTTCTGAGAAGGATGAATAAAGAAATAGAAGTTTTAAATATAATTAAAACAAGAAAATTTTAATATCTCGGACATATTACACGTGGATATTACCGTCTCAAAAGTCCGAATAGCTATGATGATTGCCGACCTCCTCCGCGGAGATGGCACTTAAAGAAAAAGATTTCAATAATATTTGAGTGTAGAGAACGCAGTACTACAATTACTAGAGTAGTACTTTTTTTTTAATAGCCATATTTGTGTCACAGAGTTAGATGCCATACTTTCTTGAATGACTGAACCGATTTTTATGAAATTTTAGATGTGTATTCTGTACGTCTAAAAATAGGTTGTTATTTATTTTTATACCCCTAAGGGGTAAGGATGGTGTACCATTAATATATTTTTTTATTATTTAAACAAAATTTTCTATTTTTTTAAGATGTGGTATAAAAAAAATACACACAACTCTTAATTTTACCTTAATATTACAAACCCATATTTTTAAATGCCATACTAAAGTCAAAGTTGTAGTTACCATACTTCTTCGAAGCAGCTTAACCAATTGTTATGAAATGTTCTATGTATATTTGGTAAGTCTGATAATCGGTCGTCATCTATTTTTCATACCCGTTAGAGGTAAGAGTAGTTACCTCAAGCATTTTTTTATAAAAAAAATTTTATTTTTATTTTTTTATGATGTGGCAATAAAAGATACATACAACGGTTTCACCCTTTTATTATCAAGACGGCAAGAGATGGTTCTCCAATAGGAAGACGATTAGTAGCAAGACCACGAAAATATCGGAATGGCAATTTACTGGAGGTACACTGAAACACAGATAGAGTCATGTGTACATAAATAGAAGAAGATATTACCAACTCCTATTGTTTAATAGCCATTTTAGTACCGAGTTAGTTGTGATACTTCTCTGAAACGGCGTAACTGATTTTTACGAAATTTTTCATCTATATTAGGTAGGTCTGATACTTGGTCTTAATATATTTTTCATATCACTAAGTGATAAGGGTGGTCCACCAAAAATATTTTTATTTTACTCTTTAAACAAAATCTTTTGTTTTAACTTTTTTATGATGTGGCATTATATAATCCATACACCTTTATTTTCACCGTTCTATTACCAACCCCTATTTTTTATTGGAGAACTTAGTGTAACAGAGTTATTACTGTCACAGAGTTAGTTGCGACACTCCTTCGAGACTGCTTGATTGATTTTTATGAAATTTAATATGTATATTCGGTTGAATATACTACCCTGAATTTTCTTCTTTGAAAGAAAGAAATAAATGCTAAAAACTTCAACCAAAAGCCTCGGAATACAAAGCATGGATATATAAAAGGAAGGATATATAAAATATTAAATCTAGATGTAAAAAGAGAGATGTAAAAAGAGAAGTAGTGAAAGGTAAAAATGAGATGTGGGATCAAAGATGTGCAGAAGTGGATAGGTATATGGGTAAAATAAGAGTTGGGCAAGCGTGGAAGGTGATAAAGTCTCTCCGAAGGGAAGGAAAGGAAAAATCTAACTTACAGTCAATAGATCTAAAACAGTGGAAACACCATTATTGGGTCTTACTGACAGAGGATAGATGTAAATTCCAAGAGATTAAAATGAAAGAAATATTCGAATATACACAAATAATTGAGATAACAACCGGAGAGTTAAGCAATACCCTCAAAAGATCGAAAAACGGTAAAGCAGCAGCAGGTAAGTGTCGTTAAAGAAGGAAACTTTATATCTGAATCATTTCCAATAACAAAGGAGCTTAAACAAGGATGTTGTCTATCTCCGACCTTATTTAAAATATATATTCAATCATCGCTAGAGCAGTAGAGGAAACAAATATCCGTAATGGGAATAGACATAGATGGTGGTAAATGTCTAACAACTTTATTTTTCGCAGATGATCAGGTAGTCGTAGCGAATGATGAGGAAGACATGGACTACATGTTTAGAAAACTAAACAAAAAATATGAAAAATGGGGCCTCAATATGAATATGTCAAAGACAGAATAAATATCTCGGATCTATAATATCTAAAGAAGGCACTACTAAAAGAGACGTCGAAAACAGAACGCGGCAGGGAAAAAAAGCGGTAAATATTCTAAACTCTCTACTATGATCATAGATATTAGACAAGAAACGAAATTGTCAATCTATCGAACCCTGGTAGAGCCTTATGGGGCAGAAGTTTGGCAGATCGCGAAAAAAGATAGAAAAACAAAGAAGTAGTAGAAATGGATTTTCTAAGGAGAGCGTGTGGTGTATCCAAAAAGATCATATCAGGAATGAAAATATTAGAAGGAGGACAAATACTGTATATTCCAGTGTAGACAGAATTGAAACGAGACAACCAGTTTGGTATGGTTACGTGAAGCGAATGAATAAAGACAGATGGCAAAAAAAAGCTTTAAATTAGATACCACAACAAAGAAGAATGCCTTCAGTTGCCTGGAAAAAACATGTACGGCACATAATGAGAGATAGAGCCATCAAAGAACATATAATCAATCAAACGAGTTTTATAAAGCTGTCACCAAAATGCGTTGCTTAGACCCGAAACATAACATTACTCACATCCAGTAATGGATTGGAAACAGCAATTGTAAGTTATTTAAAGACTCCCGTCAGTTCCATTATAGAGCTTATGCAGAGGCCAATTATAAAGCAGATCAACATTCCCAGACAAAATATAGATTCCGGGATACGAGATGCCAAATATTGTACTTGAGGCAGAGCAGTTCGACCAAGATATATCCGAACACACGTGGAAAACTATTGCTAACCAACAGTAAATACCTCATTTAACCACGGGACTAGTCACTATACTTATGGTTATGTCGATTGTCATTATGTGGAAGGTAGTCAGATATATTTGAAACTCTAAGACCGCCAGAAAACAAAGACATCAACGTTCTTACATCCAACCTCATCCAGCGCCTCGAAGACATACGGTATCACAACCAAATTTAAGTAAAACTTTAGAGAAAACCCCTCCTAGATCAGTTTCACTTAATGAGCTTAGATTTGAATAGATAGATAGATAGTTTAGCTGAATCATAAATTCTAAATAATCAAGTTATAGGTAGCACTGCTCGGGTGAGAGAATAATTCCAAAACCGAGTAAATTAGTGTTATGATTATTTTTTTTATTATTAATATTTTATATTTTATGTTTTTAGATATTTTCTATTGGTCGTCTGTTTCTTTTATATAGTGGCCAATATGTTTAATCACAAATTAATTCCCTTAATTTGTAATCTCACATTATTCTTAACTTCTTAACCTTTTATAGTTTCATCCGTTTATAGTATAATTGAGACATTGTAAAACTATATCGAGTAATATTTTAATAATAGTTTATTCACCTGCAAACCTGCACTTAATAAATCGAGGCGTTTATTTTAGAAACAACATAAGTCCAAAATTTACGAAAACACGATTGTGGCGTCATCATGTAAAAGACACTGAACTCTATCACCCCAAAGATTCGTTTCTCCCAAAAACATCACATATCGCCCGATATGTGGCACTCAAATATCGGTATTTCTGTAAAAACGACATATTATGTCCTATTCGTTTCTTTTAAAAACTACATAGGTCCATGTACTAATGTTGTTTTTAAAAGAAACTACGCCTAGAGAACAGCCCACTGGGGTACCGAACGACTTCGGCACGAATTGCCGGCGAGTTCTCATTCTCATCTGTCTGTTGTCCCGGTGTAGACAGGCAGAGACTTATCAAATGTGGTAGCGTTGTTGTCTTATTACGGAACGGTTGTGTTGTTAGTCTCGTGTTAAGTATTTTAAGTTAAGTTAAGTGTTTTAAGTAGTTTCTAGAGTTTTGCACTATAAGGTATGAATATAAGGAATGCAGTAGCAAGTGGCAGTGGAGTACAGAAGGCGCCTGAGCGTAAAGTTAAAAAAACACCGAAGCCTAGTTTAATAAAAATAGCCAAAGTAAAAGGCGAGAAGCATATTAATCATAAAGGAAGACTAGTAGAAAACCGCACTCTTAGAAGAAACTGTAGGTAAATAATAGCTTTAAGGTAAATATTGAATATTTTTCTTACAATATATTTTTTGTTATAGATGTAAACGGCTCAAGTGTGATGAACATATTAGTAGGGAAATAAAAGTGGTTATATATATATATATATATATATATATATATATATATATATATATATATATATATATATATATATATATATATATATATATATAACGAGTTTATTACAGCTGCCGCCGTTTCTCGCAACCTAGCTTGCGATCGTTCCAGTCATCTACTTGTAGACCCCTATGTTCCATTGCACCTTTTACTTCTTGTCTCCACGATCTTCTTGGTCTTCCCTTTTTCCTGCGGTTGGTGAGGATCCAGTGTAACATTCTCTTTGGCCATCGTTGATCATTCATCCTTTCTACACGGCCATACCATTTTAGCCTTTTGCATTCTATAGTTTCCAGGACGTCATGTCTATGCCCATACGCTCTCTGATTTCAGTATTCCTTACTCTATCTCTTCTAGTGAGTTGGCAATATTTTCTCCAATAATTCATTTCCATTGCTTTTATTGTGGATGTGTCATTTTTATTTATTACCCAAAGCTCTGAACCATATGTAGCAATGCTTTCTATGATACTTTTGTATATCCTAATTTTTGTGTTTCGAGTGATGTGGTTATTCCAAAGTATACTATTCAGTTGTCGTATTGCTGAATTTCCTTGACCAATTCCAGTAGCTATTTATTTTGTATTCCGACCATTGTTTGTAATGTTTACACCGAGATATTTATAGCTATCAGTATTTTGAATTTGTTTGCTTCCTAGTTCTAAGTGTTTTTCTTCACCTCCCACTACTACGTACTCTGTTTTTGATGGATTAATTGATAAGCCCCACTTAGTATATTCTTCATCTATTTTTCGAAGCATGTAGTGGATATCATCTTGATCTTCTGCAAGTATTACTTGGTCATCAGCAAAATGCAAGCTGTACAGTGTATGGTCTCCAATTTTAACACCCATAGGTTCACATTTTCTTTTCCAAATATCCAAAATCCCCTCCAAATAAATCTGAAAGAGTGTAGGTGCAATGCAGCAGTCTTGACGAAGTCCTTTGGTCACTTTTATCTTTTTTGTCACTTTTTTTCCAATCTTTATTACACTCGTCATATCATCGTACAACTCCCTTACAACATTAATGTAAATCGGTGGAATATTCTTGTCTTCTAGCACCTGCCATAGCTTGGCTAATGGGACACTGTCATACGCTTTTTGAAGATCAATACATACCATGTGTGTCTCCATATTATGTTCCAAACGCTTTTCTATTGTTTGTTTTAGGCAGAACACATTGTCTATACAAGAACGACCAGTACGAAAGTCACTCTGATCTTCAGCGTCTTCCCAGCAATCTTCAATTTGGCTTTTAATTATCTTCCTGTAGACTCTACAGATTGAGTTAGTTACACTAAGCCCTCGGTAGTTCTTACAATCTTTTCTGTCGCCTTTATTTTTGTATAGATTGCTGATATATGCAGTTTTCCATTCTGGGGATAGCTCTTCTCCTCTCAAGAATAAATTAAAAGTATAAGCCAACAGCTGAAATAGTTTGTCAGGGCCATATTTAATCAGTTCAATGAGTACTCCCCCCGGTCCTGGAACCTTTCCATTTTTTATAGCGTTGGCGTGTTTTTTAATTTCTTCGGGTGTTATTTCAGTTTCTTCGCGGTAGGAAATATCATATTTTTGTTAGCCAATATCTTGGAATTCTGTTCGATCTTCTGTAAAGTGGTTTCATTCCAACAGTTTTATAATATGAACAATAAAAATGAGCAAGACTCTCATTTGTCTAGTCTAATAACTATGAAACCAGTAAATAGACGCCGCCCGAGAAATAAAAATGTGGGTACTGAAAAACCACATGGTGTAGGATATGCATTCAAAATAAGATATAAAGGAAAGGAAATAGAAGTCTGTAAAGAGGCATTTTTGGGCATTCATGATATAATTGTTGGTAGACTTAGACGCATACAAAACCATTTGGTCACACGAGGTATGGCGCCAAGGGATTTAAGAGGAAAAAATAAGAACAGGTCAACTGATTATTCAGATACCGTAATTAACATATTAAGTCTTTTAAACCAAGGCAATCCCATTGCTCACGATGCAAAAACCCACTTCGGTTTTACCTGCCGGAAGGTTTAACCATAAAAGACATGCATTCCATGTTTCGATCTGAATACCTGATTAATATCCCTTATAAAATCTACTGAAAAATATTCACATTCAACTTTAATATAAAGTTTGGCTTCCCACGATCCGAAATATGTGTGATTCGTTCCAACAAAATCTTACTTCCAAAGGAATCAACGATGCAGAAAAAGTCCAAATGACAATGGAAAAGGAGATTCATTTAAGAAAGGCTGATGTATTTTTTACAAGGAAAAGACGATACAAGACACAGGCTATGGCTGGAGAAATCTATTGTATTAGCTTTCATTTCATGCAGAATCTACCTCTTTGAGGCATGCGAAAAAAAGGTGCCAACGATGTGTGTTCATGTTGTTATATTTTATTAACAATAATAACTTTACGACCAGGAATCTTGTACTAATAAGTGACGGATGTCCTGGGCAAAACAAGAATTATGTTATGTTGCACTTTTTATTTATTCTTGTCCATGTACTTAATCTTGTTGACACAATTAAGTACCTGTTTCCGATTCGGGGCCATTCCTATCTTCCAAACGACCAGGACTTTGCACTGATCGAAAAGAAACGCTATTTGAAAAGAGTAGAGACACCTGAGGAGTGGGACAAAGTGATATTGTCAGCACGAAGTAAACCCTCCAAATTTTCCTTAGTCAAAATGTACCACTCAAAGTTTTTTGACATAAAGCTAGCCACCGATCAATATTTTCTGAAAACAGCTAAACCGACAATTTCTCTACAACTAGTGCGCATGTTCGAAATTACTGCAGAGACTGTTGTAGTGAAGTTGAAGGATACCTACAATGGTCCATGGATATCCTCTATTGTCAGAAGTATAGTAGTAACAAGTAGTTTAATAATACTCACACCAAGTTATTTGCAAGCTGTGCCAATTTTATCTGCTAAACTGAAAATTTTAAGGGATCTTTTACCGTATTTAGCAAATGCAAAAAATCGAACCTTTTATGAAGGCATTTTTACACGACAAAATCTGCAGAGCAATGATGCCTTAGAAGTCGATGAAGATGACAACAGTAGTGGTTGTGATGAATCCTAACTATTTTTTGTAACTTAAACTTCAAGAAAAACTTAAGTTTATAACATTACTTTTATTTTATTTTTTCTTTACAAGTTTTTCAAAATATGGTAATAAACTCGAAAGAGCGTTATTTTCATTTTCTACAAAATTAAAATTTTGGACTTTTGGACATTTTTGGAAATGTTGTTTTTAAAATAAACGCCTCAATTGTCGAATAATATATTTTTCTAATTGAACTTCCTAAGTGTTGCAATAATGGCCTAGATTAAATGGTAGTGTAAGCTCATAGTTCAAAATTTATTACTATGATTGGAAGCATTAACCTCTGTGCTGAGGTATACATTATTTGTGAAATTATAAATTGGAGAGTTCAAAAAAACAGTTCAAAATTTATTACTATGATTGGAAGCATTAACCTCTGTGCTGAGGTATACATTATTTGTGAAATTATAAATTGGAGAGTTGAGCTCATTTGAGCGCAGTCTATTATAGATAGTTACCTAACGAACAACTAGAGTGTAATTATCATTAGTTGTCAATAAAACTATAATTTTTACTCCACGACTTCAACATTTTATCGTATTACCATCGTCGATCGATAAGAATTAGACAAAGGGGCATTACAAAACAATTCAATCCTTATAACTTAAATTGAATATGTCCAGATAAAAAATTTTAATATTATCAGGAAACAGGAATTGAAATAGCACCATGTCAAAAAAATTAGGTAATAAATTTATCAAGCACAGTTTTTATTTGTTAAACCTATAAAATTATCTTTAAAAACAGATAATAAATGATTAATTTTTTATAATTTATAGTACATTACCACAATGAAGAATTAATAGCGATAGGAATGTGATAATTCGTGGATCTCTAAAAAGTTAAGTAAGGTAGTTTGGGGCCTATAAGGCGCGGCCTATGTGTGCATTGTTGCTTTACATTAGCTTATAAATCCTGACTTCCTTTCTAGGTTAACTGGTTAGTGTGCCTTTGTGAGTATTCTTCAAGTACTAAGCTAGAAATTTATGCTTTATGCCTCCTATTTCATAATCAAATCGTAATGTAATTTAAGAAGCATCGATAACGTATCATTATTTAAGTCAACAACCGCACTTCTAAGGACCCTCTAGTACCACCCACCGCCACTGATCCAGCGTCACGATCCGGCGCTCGCCTCTTTGAAGCTAGCACAGTTGGCCGCTACTCCTTGATCTAACGACATCCCAAGTCCCGACTACCGCCGGGAGAGCGTCTTCCTCCGCAAAGTTCGGCTTTCTCCAAACTTTTGTGAATGGTCGCTGTTTACTCACTTAAATTTTGTGTGTTTGCGGTTCGAAAAACTTTTTATGGCGAAAAACTTCCAGGCTCTTAGCTCTAATTATTAACTTTAAAAAAGTTTCGATATTCAAAATATTATTAGTGCCAGAGATATTTTATATCGAAGTTATTTTTTGCAAGAAAAAATTGGTTATATCAAGGCAGAGTAAGTAAATAAAAGAATGTTTTTGGACGTTTTATGAAGTTTCTCAAGTTTATTTTACCCCAAAAGTTTTTTATTAATTATAAAATTACAAATACGATGAGTTACTTATATATACATTTTTATTTAAAGTACATAATTACCATTAAAAAACTTATCATTAGTATTTATTCATACATACTCAAAGTTGAAGTCTTTTTTATTAAAAAATATCATTTTATACATGTTTGGCATATTAAAATTTTTGAAATACCTACTATGTAAAGTTTAGCAAGAAAGTTAGAACATTTTAAAGAAAAACGCATGTGCACGTCATTTCGTGTTTTTAAATTGACATTAGGGCATTAAATTTTACACCATCACATTTTTGTTTTAAAGCCTTTAATAATAAAAATTTTAGTAACAACATAACCTTTGCGATATCCTTGCAAAAAAATAGGCAGTTATAAAATCATTAATTAAATAACCAGTACAAAAATGTCAAAAATGAACGTTATTATATTCATTCATTCTCAATCTATTCGTTTATATTTCTGTACAAGATCCTCTAATTCATACTTACATACAGACCCAGATAATTTATACTGGGTATTATAAAAAGGTATGGCATAAATTAAATCACGCATTCCGGGGACAAAAATAAATTGATTGAATCCAACTTACCTTAGTACACAAAAAAAGTTACAGCCTTTTGAAGTTACAAAATAAAAATGTTTTTTTCTTCATTATCTCCTAAACTACTTGACATTTTGTAATAAAAATGGACACGTTACTTTCTTGTTCTGAAAGCATTTTTCATAAAAAAGAAACAACAAAATTTAAGGGCACAGAAAAATTTTAAGGAGAGTGTGCAGCCCTAAATCCCCCCAAACTTTCGAGTACGTTCAAATCAAATGAAGTTTGTGGCGTCAGTAGTTTAACACATCATTTTAAAAATTTTTTTGCCTCTTATTTTAATACACTTTTTTCTTCATAAACCCCCAAAAGCAAAAGTCCATGGGGTTAATATCTGGACTTCTGGGTGGCCAAGAAACAGGTGCGTCACGACCCCTTCCAATCCACCGACCAAGATGCTGCCTGCAAAGGTATTTTCGGACTTCATTACTGTAATGCGGTGGAGCGCCATCAGCGGTGGACCGTAGAAACCACATATTTTGCCTTATTGTAATATTCACTTCTTCCAAATAGTCTTAAATCGTAATCGTAAATCGTTTGCCAAGAACTGCAAATAATTATCACTATTTAAATTGTTGGGAAGAAATACTGGGCCCATTAGATGGTTATCCACAATTCCTGCCCAAACATTAACTTTGAAAGTCCTTTGGTGATGAGTCGTTTTTTTTTTTGGCGTGAGGATTTTCGTCGGCCCAAATGTGCTTGTTATGATGGTTTGTTATTCCACTTCTACTGCAGGTAGCAAAATCCAATTCTTTTAGGATAATCTTCAACCAATAACCCTTGAACCGTTGTTAAGTGATAGGGTTTAAGCAGCTGATCCTTTAAACGCCTCCAAACACTTACGCGAGGAACATCTAGTTGAGCAGCTATTACCCCTGTACTTATTGCAGGGACTTTGTTAATGATTTCTAAAATGTCTTCATTAGTTGCATCCATTATTGGACGACCACTATTGCCAGCAACTTGGGTTGGAATGTACCCGTTTCCTGTAAACGACGATCAATGATCAGGAATAATCGTCTATCGGGTGTATTTCGATTGGGGTATTTTACTGCATAACGCCTTCCGGCTGCTGCACTATTTCCTCGACATTCACCTACAATATTCCCGGTAGTTTATTGAAATCATAATTAGTTCTGATCCAACTTACCCAAAGTTGAATGCATATCTGCCATTTCCTGAAATGTGTAGGCCATTGTAATATCAAAATTTTTAATATTAATCTTATTCACACAATAAATGATAGTTTCAAATTATTGACTATTATTGATGGAACTGTTTGTAATTATTGTATGCGTAGAAACTAATTGTAATTTTATGGCCAACTAGGAAAAAACTAGTTTTTCGAAAAATTCATAAGAAGCAAAAAAGTTTTAAAAATAATGTGTTAAACTAATGATGCCACAAAATTCATTTGATTTGAACGTACTCAAAAGTTTGGGGGGATTTAGGGCTGCACACCCCCCTTAAAATTTTTCTGTGAGCTTAGATTTTGTTGTTTCTTTTGTATGAAAAATGCTTTCAGCATTAAAAATGTAAAGTAGTTTAGGAGATAATTTTAAGATAAGGCAAAAAAAACAATTTTTATTTTGTAACTTCAAAGGGCTGTAACTTTTTTTGTGTACACTTTTGTACTAAGGTAAGTTGGATTCAATCAATTTATTTTTGTCCTCGGAATGCGTGATTTAATTTATGACATACCTTTTTAAAACACCCTGTATAGTTGAATAATTTAAGAGCAATATGAAATGGCGTTTATTTTAAATGTTATAAGCCCTTATTCGTTGTCCAGCTTTGTTTGTCTACTAAAAATGTCTTGATGAGCCACTAGACGAGAAGTAAGTAACCTCGTATGTTTCTTTATCGTAATTTCTTCTATTCATCATCCAGCCTTAAAAGTCCACTGATGAACATAGGTCCCATCTTCGTGTTTTCAACCCCGTCTATGTAGCGCCATTCTCATCTAGTTTCTATTTTTTCTTCTTAAATCGTCAGTTCATCGTGTAGGTGGTCGAATGCCGCTTCCCTTGTCTTCCCTTGGTCTCCATTTCAATAACCTCTTTGTGCATCACACATCCGTCATTTTTTTTAATAATTGTTTTTCACTTATTTTCTTCAACTAATTATCTGTTATTTTGTACGGGGGATAAGATTGTGTATTTATTTGATTAGAGAATCTATTGCAACTGGCTGAATGACTTATATGTATGCCAATAAAAAAATTGATTATGGCATATTTATACCCATTACCTACGTCTTTAGTATTATATCTATGAAAATATATAATTACTTTGTTCCAAATTATTGTAGACGTAACGGTATAATATAAAGGGTGTTAGTAAATAAATGCGACCAACTTAAGAGCGTGATTCTGCATGAACAAAGGAAATTTTGTTATACAAAACGTATTTTCGCAAAATCTTTGTTTCCAAGATACAGGGTGTTGATTTTTTTTACAAACCAACGATTTATTTATTGTTATAAAACTGTTTGAGATCTGCAAACCAAATTTGGTGTGTTTTAAGAGGTAGTCAATACCCAGTTTTTGACATACAATTAAGAATTTTACATTTCTCATTAGCGCGCATAAGGGTAATGGTCTAAATTTAAAAAAAAAGATACTCCACTGAGATATTTTAAATAAAAAATCATTTTAAAATTTCTGGTTTAATGTGTAACAAAAATCTTTCTTGCCTATTTTTCATATAAGGCATCGTGTCGCTTTTATATAAAAAATAAAACATTTTGACGAGTATTTTTCATTTCTTTAATACGTTAACACTATAGTGGTATGAAAAACGTGATATATCCGACTTTTTGCTAAAAGCAGATTATTGGCTTGATATGCTATTTAATTAAATTAGCAGATTTTTATATGTCTACGGTGAAGGTAACACCTTTAAAACTGAGAATGAAATACATGCTATGTCCGATCTGGTACTTTTTAGATATGACAGAACTTGATATGTTACATATCGAGTCCTGCCGAATCCCATATCTTAGGTCGAGAATCTCTGACTATGGTGATATGCCACCTATTAGGTTTTGCCATTCCAACCATTCGTGTACTAAGCTTGGGAAATCAACTTTGTATCGGTATGGCAATAGTTTATATGTCAATCTACCATAATTTTTCAGTAGAGCATTTTGAGAGTTTGAAGGGCCCCCTAAATTCTTGAAATTTTAAAAATGAATGGCAAGTGCGTTATTTAACTTACTAAATTACATGTGCAACGAAATGTATTAACTGGTATTAGCTGATTGTTTGGTGAATTCATTTTTTAATGGTTTTCTTTAAAATAGTAGACATATCATGGTTTGCCAAATCAAAAACGGAAAGTAAATGGGCATATCAATCAATGTATAAAAATGGAAAATTAGTTTAATTTACAATAACGTATGGTCCTAAAGGGAAAAATTTCACCTGGTCTGATTGAGAAGCAAAATGCATTTAACAAAGAAGGCCATGGAATTGAAATGTCATCAGTTATTGAAATTTAATAAACAAAGCAAATATTTTGGTTTGTGTTCTAAAAAATGTCTTATAAAATTGATATTCATCGAGGTGTTTATAATATGGTTGGGCGAATGTCGAAACGAGATATTGTTAATATTTATCGAGATCAAAACATAAGCAAATCGACAATTTATCGCACAATCAGAGAATGTGAAGAAGGGATACCATGTGTTAACTTGCGTAAAAATGGCCGACCGCGGATTTGAACCATATAGGAGAGGCAAGACTGATTGAAGCAGCTAAGAACAAAATTGGGTCTCACAGGGAAAACTGGCCAGAAGATTTCATGTTGGAAAGACTACAATATACCGGACCCTATTAAGTAACAATATTATCTACCGGAAAAGAAGGAAAGCTCCAAAATACACAGAGGATCAATTAGAGAGAATTCCGAGATGTGGCCGCGCGTTAAGGCGAGTGCATTTCGTCAACAAGTCGAAACTTTACTTTACCTTAGTACCGAAAGCAGACAATCCCTCCAACCTATCTCAGGATCATCCAATTGAAGGGTTCTGGGCATATTAAGTCGGAAAGTTTATAATAACGGATGGGAAGCACAAAATCAGGAACAGTTAAGACGCCGCATATATACAAAAATTAGAGAAATTGACGCCGAGGTCGTCCAAAGGATGATGCAACGTGTTGGGGGAATTATTAGGCAAATCGAAAATAATGGTCCCTTGTCTGTCATTTGAATTTTGATTTATAATAAGGATAGTTAAGTTAAATTGTTTAATAATTTAATAATAATATAAGATTATTGTGGTCAGAGTTATATGCTTTTGAAATTTTTCCCAAAACTTTAGGACCATACGTTAAAACCTAGAAAATCGAAAGTTTTTTTTTTTAAATAACAAACACTTATTACAATTTTTTAATTTTTTTATTAAGAACTGTCATTGTCATCACAATTTTGAATTTCTAGCGTAGACTGACTACTACGGGAATTGTAGAACCCATGGAAAAATATATCGTTTTTCTTCAGGGGGTTAATTGGCAAGGGCAGCCGGATATGTTCCTCTTTTTAATCTACGCAAGTCCATGATCCGAAAATGCTCGCTGACGTTCAGAGTTTTTTTTTATTTTATTTTATTTCTCCGCATCAACCACTGGGGTTTTTAGCGGTAGGTTTATGATACAAAGAGAGAAAATAAAGTATATTTTTAAAGTCATGACATACAACAATATGGTACGATATGTACATGTATGTAAATGTAACAAAAATTAAATTATAATTTATTATAGATTTTACAGTGGTTTAAAAAAGACATAGCTTCATTGAATTTTGTAACCAGCGCTTTTTTCAGGCTGTTGGGTATCGTGAATATTGCCTTGGCTGAGGTGTACTCTGCACATTCTAGTATTAAATGGTTGACTGTGAAAGGTGTTTGGCATCTTTGGCACATTGGTAATGGTTCTTTGGAGATTATGTAGCCGTGCGTAAGTCGTGTATGCCCAAGCCGGAGTCTGCTGATAATTACCTGGTCTTTTGGTTTTGGTGGTATAGGAAGATTTTTTGAAGATACGTCTGGTTTTATGCTTTTAAGATTTGTGTTTGTTTAATCCCATATTTCTTGTCAGATTTTATTTAAATGAGTCTTGATTGAAGTTTTAGTATCTGATATTGGTATAACTGTTGTAGTCGGAATGTTCACATTGTTTACTACTTCAAACGCTGTTTTGTTTGCTAGCTCATTACCAGTTATTCCGACATGTGATGGAACAAACATAAATGATATGGTTTTCCCAGAAAATTTGAGCTGTTGCAACGCGTCTTGAATTAGGAATATATTGATGTGTGTAGGATAAACATGTTTAATGGCCTGCAAAGAACTTAATGAATCTGATAATATTAGCATTTGTTTTTCATTTGTGGTTTTACAATGATTTAGTGCGTCAACTATTGCTTGGAGGTCTACGGTATAAATACTACAGCCGTCAGTTAATCTAGTGGCAGAAATTACGTTTTCTGGTACAGTAGCAGCTGCTACGCCGTTGCAATCTTTGGAAGCATCAGTGAAGAACAATTTTTAAGTGGAATATTTGAGTAAATTTGCAGGATACTGAAGCCTAACCTCAGCAGAAATGTGTGAATGCTTATAATGATTAAGTAAGGAGAGGTCTACTATTGGTAAAGAAACTGTACAGGGAGGTGTCTGGTATATTTTTATGGGTGCCAAGATGATTTGATTGATATGATACGTTATGGTATCACCGTATGATATTAAAAACGTAGGTTTTTACCTTCTTTAAAAAGTACGCTATTGGCAGTAACTTTCGTTCAATCAGACCTGGAAAAAGTGCCAGAGATCAGCAAGTTGTATATATAATACAATTAAAATATAGCCCCAATGAAGAGGTATGCTACATCATTGAATACTCAGATAACTGAAAGTTACTACCACACAGAAGGTACCTAAGTCAAGACCGAAGATATTTCATAAACCAACAGGTTTATGAACACTCGCTCTTCAAGACACCTTCTGAAATTTCAGAAGACAAGTTCAAACACCTGCAAGACCTCAAATCAGTTATTAAAAAAATATCATTATTACTTTTATAGTACTCTTCCCAAAATCAACAAAAAATAATATTTTCGGGGGTGTTCGTAAAAATATCACACACTGATACTACAAATCGAAGTTCATTACTTTAAAATAAAGTTAATACACACCACTTTACTGTTGATATAACGTATTTCTCCTCAAAAATACCAAATTTAACGAGTATAGTACTATAACATGCCTTACACAATATTTGAAATACCGCTATGTACCGCTTATAATTTCTCCAATGTGCGCGTTTGTATTATTTTTTTTATTAGGTTAATGTTTTGCACTGGTATAAGGAATCTATTGCACCTGAAAAAAATTAAATACTAATGTAACACAGTGTATAATTTCGTTATTTTACCATTTTTTGTGTCTCCTGTAAAATTAGGATATTTTTACATTGGAGACATAATATTTCATTCTTAACGACTATTTGGAAAACGGAATACAAAACTCTCCCTAGCTCTACCGAAAATGGCAAAACTGACTACGAATAATATACAGATTTTGGGGTATCACGAGAGAAAAAATTTTAAAAGTCTTCGAAAAGGACTATCAATTATTAATCAGACTAAAAATTATGTCTAATGTTTATTTCATAACTGTTTAACTTAGTCTAATATATTTATTTTCATGGAATAAAAGTTTTAAGTCCCATTAATAAAACGTTCTTTACCTGCCAAACAAATCTACGGAAATATTAATGGAACTATTATACTTTTACCATTCACTAACTACCCACCTTTGCTAGGTAAATACCTTGATAAATGGATTTTTTCTATTAATTAAATACATCGGCTACCCCTGTAATAACTCACCCTAATGCCTGATTCATTCTGAAGTCAGCATTTCACCAGATCAAACAGAAATGTAATATTTCATGGAACATGTGGACATTTTTTACATACAATGAAAATGACCCAGTTTATAACATTTGACCGAGAGTTGGGAAAAAGGGAAACTTTTTGTTGTTTCTCCATGTTTTTGGAGTATATTGGGTATGCTTAAGGGATGTTGTTTTGAATAATACAGGCTTAAAATGATATTTAAACCCAGTAATTTAATTTTTGAATTTTTAAAGTCCTTGAAATTTCATCTTAATTTTACTAAAAAACTTCTTTCACTTTTGGTAACTTAATATTATAACATTCTGCAGGGATCTTCAGCGTAAGTTGTTTCGCTTTATAAAATTATTGCCAATTTTCTATCTTTTCTTTACGTGTCGTTTTTTCTTAAATTAATAATTACTGAATTTCTCTATAATTTATGCTGTCAATATTTTTATAGGTGCCAAGATTCTATTAGAATCGGTATTTTTAAGAAAATATTATTATTTATTTTAGAGTTTATAGCTATTACGAATTTACTTAAATAGAACTTTTATTATTGTCATTACATGTAAATAAGGTTCTGTAAATCACTATTCTAAACTGTGTTTGTTATTAAGTGAGAGTAATAGATCACTGACAAGTAAATGGTCATTTTTTAGCCGTTTATATACCTACTGCTGAAACTTAGTCTCAAGATATATTTCCATAGTATTTTATCTTCTTAAGGTACCGTTAATTCTGTTTTACTGCATTTAAACCATTCCCTTAAGTTCTTAAGCCAGGATATATTTCCTCAGATTTTGCCTTGCCTAATAATTGTAATAATGCGTATTTTTACCCTCTCAACACATGTCCTAAGTACTCAAGTTTTCTTATTTTGATAATAATTATTATTTCCGTTTCATTTCCTATTCTTTAAGTTACTTCGACGTTTAATATTTGTAAGTCGATAATACTCGTACGATTCTTCTGTAACAACAAAATTCAAAAACGGCCAACTTATTCAGAGGCACTCGTTTTATTGTATATGCTTCAAAGTCATTAACAGGTTAACTGCCACAGCAATAATTATGGCCGCTTATAGTACTAGTAACACACACAATGGCGGTTATACTGTCCGCCGTGCAAGGCATAACAAAAGTGTCTGTAAAGGATATAGTATGACCGCCGATTTCGTTAAAAATGCATAGGCAACATGACCTCCTGGCCTGTATGGATGCTTCTTCTTATGGTGCCAAAACCAATTAGTGAATGTTGGGGCGACAATTCTGGCATACTCCTCTCGGTCTTGTGTGGCTCTAAAGAGTGCATGGGTATCGAAGTTTGTCCGATCTTTTATGTATTTAAGCCATTATTATTTCTTTCTTCCGATGCCCCGTTTTTCTTCGATCATCCGTTCCATAATAAATTTTAAAAAATGGTACTTAGAATTTCGAAATACATGACCCAGATAAGCAGTTTTTCTTCTTTTTATTATTGGCAGCAATTCTCGTTCTCTGCCCATTCGATTTAATACTTCGACATTTGTTGTGTGATCTGTCCAGGGAATTTTAAGTAGTCTTCTAAATACCCACAATTCAAAGGCCTCCAATCGGTTTATCACATTGGCCTTTATGGTCCAGGTTTCTACACCATATAGTAGTATGGAGTAAATGTAACATTTAACAAAAGCGATATCGAAGCGTTATGTTAAGGCTGCTGTTGCTTAGCAAGATTCTCATATGAGTAAATGCTGTTCGAGCTTGCTCAATCCTGCTACGTATCTCTATGTCTGGATCTAGATCTTCAGCTATCCAACTACCGAGATATCTGAACTTGGGGACCTTTTGGATGTTCTTGTTTGTTTTGGATTGTTTACTTTTATATTTAATTGTATATTTCGTGTTCTGCTAACCACCATTACCTTCGTCTTGTCTATATTAATCTTCAAGCCCAGTCGTTCTCCTTCAGTGATTATTCTATCTGTTAGTCGTGGTAGCGCTTCTTGGCTGCCAGCTATTATGATTGTATCATCAGCATAACGAAGATTACTAATAGTCTGTCCGTTGATTTTCATTCCATCTTCTGTGTCCCTTAAGGCTCTATCGAAAATCGTTTCAGAGTAAAGATTAAAAAGAAGGGGTGACAGAACACAACCCTGTCGTACAACTTTTTCGATTGAGAAATATAATGTAGATTCTAGTCCTTCTCTTACAGATGCCATGATTCATATAAAGGTTCTTTATGATTTTAAGGTCATTCTCATCTATCGAACGTTCCTGGAGCAATCTTACTAATTCTGAATCATTAACACAATCGAATGCTTTCTGGTAATTTATAAAGCATCGGACGACATATTTTTGCTGATCTCTGTATTTCTGAAGTAGGACAGTTAAGCTATAAAATGCTTCTCTTGTGCCAAATCCTTGGCTGAAACCGATCTGTGTGGGGCTAATGTCTCTTTTACACCTATTGTATATTCTTGTGTGAATTATCTTTAAGAAGAGTTGTAGGACCTGGCTCAACAACCTGATCATTCGGAATTGGTTGCAACTAATAGCGTTTGGCTTTTTTGGGATTGGTATAAAAGTTGATTGAAGCCAATCCTGTGGTATTTGACCGAACCCATAAATGTCATTAAAAAGATCTACCAAGACGTCTATATTGTCTTCACTAAACATTGTTAGAACCTCTATGTATATGTCGTCTGAGCTTGGTGCTTTCCCTCATTTGCTCTGTATGATTGCCCTTACAACTTCTGACTTCAATATTTGGGGGGGGGGGGTTCACTTTTATATTTACTTTCAGAGTTTCTTCTCGTGTTTTCTGAGTATAGTTGCTTTGTGTAGTTTCTCCAATGTTATACAATTCCATTTGTTTTCTATACTAGCCGGTTGTTAAGATCTTGCCGTGATATTCACTATTGCCTCATTGAATTTTTCTGCGACTTTTAAGTTTAATGTTAGGTTGTTTTAAGGTGTTTATATCAATTTTCTTTATGGATTTTCTTTTAATTTTCTTAAGCTTAATTTTCAATTTCCCTACTACTGGATTATGATCAGATCCGATATCTATTCCAGGGTACGTTTTTACTCCTTGTAATTCATTTCTGTATCTTTGATTAACCAATAAAAGATCAATTTGATTTTGTATAGTATATTTTGTATAGTATAGTATGTAAAGATCAATTTGATTTGGTCTAGTATATTTTGTATAGTATAGTATGTTAAGATCAATTTAATCAATTTGATTTTGTATATTGTGGAGACTGCCAGGTGTAAAGTCTCCGAGGTGGCAGTTTGTACCAGGTATTCGCAATGACTAATTTTTCTTCTTGACAGAACTGGATTTGCATATTACCTCTCTCGTTTCGATCTCCTAAGTCAAAGTTACTTACGACATCTTCAACACGTCCTCCCCTACCTTCGCATTGAAATCCCCCATGATTATAAGTGTCTGGTTCTTCTTCATCAGTTTCATTTACTCTTTAATCTGTTTGTACAATTGTTTTACTTCATTTTCAGGCTTGTTCAAGGTTGGTGCATAGATTTGTATATTGTTGTGGTCAACAGGATTGGCTTGGACAGTAGTGCTGCCCTATCTGAGTATGCCATAAAGTTCCTTACTGATTTGTTTGAGGCTGTGTTAACTAGAAATCCAACTCCGTTATAATGATGGGGTAGGTTATTTCCTGAGTAATATAGTGTCGCTTTTTCTTTAGTACATTTACCACTGTTAGGCCATCTGATTTCGCTAAGTCCTATAATGTCTAGGTCACATCGTTCCATTTCTTGTATTATGTTGTCTAGTTTAATGGCGATGTAAAGGCTTTTAACGCTCCAAGTACAAGTTTTAGCTTTGGGGTTTTTCCCACTTTTGGGTGGTCTCTAGCATTGTTTTTCTTCGCGGAGGTTCTTAGCACCCCTTGGCCACTTAAGGCCTGCCACGGACTAGGCCGTTGCTTGCAATGTCTTTTTCATCCTTGTCTTTCTTGGGATATCCTTGGAAACCTTTAATACTGTGGTTTCCGATTGCCTTCCGTATTCTAATGCCGTTGACATCCATTGTTCATCCATCTTTTAGAGACAGTTTCCCTATATGGATATGTGAGTAAATATATTTACTTACATATGCGCTATATATTACGTGTATATCATACCACAACAAAAATTCTACATTGTAAGTAAAAAATCAATAATTTTAGATACAAATAAGTCCCACTTTTAAGTAAGTCAGACACAATTAGTTCTCTGAATTTAGTAATCGTCATTTTTGAATTTAGTAATTGTCAATGAAACAGTATCTTGAATACTATATTCGCTATGTGCAAGTTCCGACGAGCGACATCTAGTGGCATAAATCAGCGAAGGTGTTAGCACTCTAAAGAAATAGCTGCTGCATAAATTGGGTTGAGCCTTCATGTCTCAGTAAAATCGAATTGTTGCTGATTACTAACATAATTTGTCTATTCTGTTGAAACTAAGCTACCAAATGACTGATCAATCACAAAATCGCCTCTATCAAATATTGGATCATTTCCATTCTCATTATTTTCTGGTAGTAACCCGTCGCCGGACATATTAGTGACATCTCTAAGCGGCTCGGTTATCATTGGATTGATATTTACCCCATTTACAATACCCGATCGACCTACTTGAGCTTTACAAGTGTCATTGGTATTGGTTTTGTTTATATCAAACCGCATTTTCTGTTTCTTTGGACTAATATTTTTATTGATATATTTTTATCATCGTCTGAATTTGATTATAGGGATTTTATTTACTGTTATATACTCAGTATTATTCTCCAGGTCCAGAAGCGTGATCGCTTCAGATTACAAGTTAAAGAATAATGGAGAAATAATGCGCATTTTCTTACTCCTTGTTCCTCCGAAACCTAATCGCCATTCGGGGTCGGAAGAAACAAGAGTTAGCCAAGAGAGGCTGATAGGAAAGATTAAAGATATTTCACTCAAGACAAGGTGAAAAAGAGTAAAATTTAAAGGCCCTTACCATCCGCCACGTGCGTTTCATAAGCGTATGAGTATTTATTCACTTTGTGTTCCCGCTCATACCTCGGGGTGTTGTCTACAGACTGTATGGCTCGTCCAGCATGCCATAGCATGAAGAATAGGGTGCACGCCATTTTTCCAAAGTTGACACCCCACTCCATGGCCTGACTATTGCAGCCATGGGCAGCCTTCGGCAAGCTGAACCATATTTTCAAATCGTCTGATATACCAATATGCCTTAAAAGAAAAACCTTTAATTAGTGTGTTTTGCCAGTGTTAACTTACGGTGGTCACAACGTTGACCATGACAAGGAGAACAGTTCAAAAGATCCGTGTGTGTCAAAGGCCGATGGAGCGTGCTATATTGGGCGTTTCACTACGAGACAAGATCCCAAATCGCCAGCTACGACAAAGAACAGGAGTGGCTGATGCAGTAGAGAGAGTAGCAACACTGAAATGGAACTGGGCAGGTCACGTGGCTCGAATGACAAACAATAGATGGACAAAGCAGGTACTGGAATGGAGACCAAGAGATGATGCCTACCGAAGCAGAGGTCGTCCACCAACACGTTGGACTGACGATCTAAAACGTTGTCATAGGAATTGGATGCAAGAGGCACAAGATCGAAATAGATGGAAAATTATGAGGGAGATCTATGTCCAGGAGTGGATAAGCGAAGATTGAATGATGATGATGACTTACACCTCTATTAAATATGTATTTTCCCCTATTTTCGTATTGCCTTCTAAACAAAAACCGATTCTTGATATTTTAAATTATTATGTGTATCAATCTTTTAACTTTTTTAACTATTTTATTTGTAACACTTCATTCTCAGTGCTAAAACTCGGCATCTGCTGTCTATATTAATGAAAGATATATAGTATCGTATAAAGGACGCATGCCTAACTGTATAATAATAATTATTTAAATTTCTTAATATTGACATTAAGACACGGGCCAGATAACAAATATTAATAATCCCCAAAATATGTATCGACCAACTGTAAACATTAATAAAAAATATATGGCGAGTTTTTCATTATCCATACAAACAACAAAAAATTATCTTTTTTATTATATCACAGTTAATACCGAAAAGAAAATAATTTCGTTTGTTTATTATATGAAGTGACAAAACTGTTGCCGACATCAAAGGAATAATACGGTAGTCATTTTATGAAAAAATATAGTCCGGTGAAAGCAACAAATTAAAAAAAAATTATTTTTGGTTTTCCTGTATAAAATATAAAATCTTTGTTTTGTAGTACTAATTTTTTCATTGGAAGTTGGCGATTACCGTGACCAATCTCTCTATATAAAATCGGCTTCTTAATATGCACGAAATATCAATTAGAGTGTATGAAGAAAACATGAAATTCAGCGTTCTGCTTGTACTTGATAAAATTATAAAGAGTCCAGTTGATTTTAATTAAGTTCTTATTGTTTTGAAGCCAGGACATATTGGATCTTTCAACCCTTACTTTCAATATTGTCCTTCATTATCAACTGTTCAAAATAGAATTGTAACCTCGGAAACCCTTTTTGAATGGTGCTAGCAAGGTTGCCAATGGAGACACTGCGGACGGCTGCCAGATGGTTGGTGGAGAGTGAGTGGGTTCGAAACTAGCTTTTGGAACCGGGAATGGGTTCAACAGACGAAATAAGTAAGGATAGGACAGGATAAGATATATTAGAAAAGATACAGAAATAAATAAAAAGATAGATGGGTAAAATTACCAAAGATAATATAAGATAGAAAAAGAGCGCCACTTAATTTTTGGGGTTCAAGGGAAAAATTAAGAAACCCTAGAAACGAAAAGAGATAAGGAAAGATATTTAGGTTCTGAGCCTAAATTCAAGGAAAGATATCAACAGTTAATTATTAAATAAATGTTGTCAACACACTACATAAACAAATAATAAATATATTAGGTGGACTCCGTTCACCTACTTACCTACGAAACTTAATCAGCCTGGTCTTACTTCTGGTCGATGGTATAATAATAATTTATTGTACTAAGCAAATATTCAGAGGTATTATTTTATCAGGAAACTTATTAGGAGTCGAGAAATAAAATTCATTAATAAAACAAAACAATATATTCAACAACCCAATTATATAGGCGGCTGTATGTAAACAAGTCAAAAAATGCACCATCAATTAATGAGTGGCTGTATACATATAGAAATAAACAGTAATAGGATTAAGAAATACCTCTACAGATACAGTATAATAAAATCATGCACAACTTTAAATAAATATTTCAAAACCAAAATTAGCCAAATCAATACAGTCGTGTTCGATTCTTTATAAAATAAGTTATAAAAATATAAAATTACCTTTGCTAAACAGTATTTTATCTTATATACTAAAACGCTAAGCCCTTTTCTTGTCCACCACTTTACTCAAAAACCATATTAGATAATTAAAATATTTTTTCGGAATATTATTATTATTACGTATGAGATTGTCAAGATATACTTTTGGTACAAAAATTCACTTCCGGTTTTGGGATGACCGGAAGTTAAAATTTACGTTAAGTTTTAGACCCCACAATGTATATATGGATCGAAAGGTCTCGTCGAGACGAATCTAAATATGTACTTCCCGTTGCGACCGACACCGGAAGTGACCCGAAACGCGCAGAAAACGTCAAGATAGAGCAAATCTGACACCGGATTCGTGATCAGCATGCAAAATTAACTGCTAAATGATATCCATGTCGACATTTGATGAACTAAAAATTGCATTCCGGTTTTGAAGTCGACTTCTGGTTTCGTTTTTATTAGTCAAATTTCATTTAAAAAACTCGATGTCGAGTTGGTCCGCTAGTGGTATTTTATAACTACATGGATCAAATGAATTAAAACTGTAGAGGTGAAATCGTATAAAACGTTTTGAATTTACAATTAAGTATTAAAAAAAAATCAGTCATCGAAATAAAAAATATCCTATTTCCTAAGTTTATTAACAGATAGACTTTCACAAAATGTTATTGCAATCACTGCAGTGACACGAGACTTTTATGTATAAAGATATCAGCTTGTCATTGTTATTACCAGTTTACTGTACTATAAGTTGTTAATTTTATCCCAACACGATAAAAATCACGCATGGACTATTTAACATCACACCGAAATTAATTAAACGGTTATTTACACGAATTTTCAGATTAAGCTCCACGTTAACAGTACATGCCAGATTTATTTTTGTTTTACATTCAGTTATTTTGTTTTTTTTTTCAGTCATAACATATTTGCTGAAAATACCACAAATAATTAAAGAGGTGAAAAATATTTATTTCATCTAAAGTATTTGCTGATAAAAGCCTTTACAAAAGTCAGCAGCTTTAACGTTATGTTTCAGTGATTTAAAAATCAACTTTCTTTCTCATCGATTGTAAAAAAATAAAACAACATAAAAGAAAAAAGATACTAGCATAATGTAAAACAACTTGATTTTTCTTTTGACATGTTGATATACTGATTCAAAATAATTGTTCAAACACCTAGTGAACTAATGGAAAATCTGAAAAATTTTGACCCAGGTTGCTTTTATATTTCTCGGCAAATTTGAAAATTTTGTGGGAGTACAAGTTAGTAAACAAATCGTATTAGTTTTGATTACATTAATATGATAAACCAGTTTCTGTAATTTACCAACCAATAATAAAGTATGACTTAGTTACAATTATTCCATTTTCATTACCTTTTTAATTACTGCTTAGGTCTGTATTATTTTTGAACACGTGTCTCGTGGTTAAATCAAAAATGGAACCTAATATTCAGAGTCTCTTAAACAAACCACATGTGTTACAATTACAGACAAATACTAACAAAACCTAGTCGACGGACAGCAACTTCTACACAATTTTCCTCAAAGCAGAAAGCGTTTGTGTCCAGCGCTTTAGATAATACGCGACTGCAAGATTACTTAATACCTTTGAGCAACCTAATTGGTACCAAAAATATTATATATTTTTCTCTCGACTATCTAATAATTGAATTTGCATGTACTTAGCAAACAAAAAAAAATGTGTACAAATGAATGCAAAATTATGGAGAAATAAAAATCTAGAACAATATAGTACAAGCTAGAAGACTAATTTCAGCAACGGAACACATTGTTTTCCCAAACGTATGTCCCACAATACCACACAGCCTGTTAGTTGAATATTTATAGAAAATTAGACTTAAAATATTATCGTGTACTCAATGTCAGAATCACTAGAACTATTTTGTATCTATTTCTAATTCCAACTCGCGTTCTGATAAATACTTGCTCATTTTGAATTAATTGCGTTGACTACTTTCTAACACAACATATAAACAAAGAAGCGAAGTCCAAGATGCTTTAGACAACTGCAATTCTAACGGAGATGAGTACAATTCCTTTGAAAGGGGAGGCAACTCTAAATAAAATCTTGCCAACAACAAATTATATAGAAACCTTTAGTAACAAGGTTTACCAACGGTGGACATTTTGTGCCCAGCCACATTTAACTCAAGATATTACTTTTATTTTTAAAAATATCAGTACAACCAAATTAACATTCGATAAAGGGCCGTCTAGGCCTAGTAGTAAAAGCCTAGACTTAATAAGAGCACTATTCAATAAGATATATTACACAGGTAAAATACTATCAAACTGGCCAAAATCAATATTCGTAACATTATTAAAAAAATCCAAAGCCTCACACTGTGGTGACTATCGAATATTAAGCATGATGTCTCATTCCTTAAAACTTTTCTCAGAATTATTCATTTACGAATTTACAAGAAGTGTGAATTTCAGATAAGTGACACTCAATTCGGATTTCGAAATGGATTGGAAACACGAGAAGCCTTTTTGCTTTAAATGTGTTAACAAAACGATGCAGAGACATAAATATAAATATATATGCATGTTTTATTGATTATCGAAAAGCATTTGACTGAGTTAACCATCAAGAGATGATCGAAATTCTGAGAACAACTGGAACTGACGAACAAGACTTGCGAAATATCTTAGAACTATATTGGCACCAAACGGCAAAAACTGAAATAGAGCACACAACGTCCGAAGATATACGAATCCGACGAGACGTGCGACAAGGTTGCGGTCTTATCACCATTATTATTTAATCTGTATTCGGAATCTACATTCAAAAAAGCATTAGACGAGGTTTAAGGTTGAATCAAGATTAACATAATCAGCATAGATAACATCAACTACACTGATGATACCGTTCTAATAGCAAACAAGAACTTTAAAATATAATTAATTTGGTAGGTCGTCATAGTGAAATGTTCAGTTTACATCTAAATATTGCCAAAACTAAAGTTCTAGTATTTTCAAAGATACCAAAAAACATACATTTGTACGTTAATGAACAAATAATAGAACAGGTAACCTCCATAAAATATTTGGGAGCAAATATCAACAGCCAGTGTAATCCAAAAAATAAATCCTGCCACGAATCAAACAAGCGAGGAAAACAATCATGAACATGAAAACATTTTTTATAAGATCTGACCTTAGTCTAAAGCTCAGAATTCGAATGATCAGATGTTACTTTTTTTCTGTTTTGCTGTATGGCTGTGAAAGTTGGACGATGGACTCTGAACCAGAAAAAAGAATAGATGCCTTTATGCCTTTAAAATGTATATATACAGACGACTGCTGAGATATGCATGGATACAAAAAGTTACCAATGGTGAGGTACTTCGGCGCATGAGTAAACAAAACGAATTACTCAGGATAATTAAAGAGAGAAAATACAATACAAATAGAGGAATTAGTATAATATCGTCGGTAGGTAGACTTTACGGGAAAATTATTAAAGAAAAACTAGAAACTGAAATAATAGGAAAAATTGGAGAAGACCAAGCAGGGTTCACAGTAGGAAAATCATGCCTAGATCATACGTACACATTAGAAAAACTGATAGAGAAGAAAATGGCAAAAGGTAGACCGGTCCATCTGGCCTTTGTTGATCTAAAGAAAGCATATGACTCAATACCTAGAGTCAAATTATGGGAAGCAATGAATGATCTCGGAATCCGACATACACTAATAAAAGCAGTTAAAGCACTATACAAAGAAAACAAAGTAGCTATTAAATGTGGAAATAAAGCCTACAATCCATTTAAGACGACAAAAGGACTTCTACAAGGCTGTGCTACGTCCCCTACTCTGTTTAAAATATTCTTGGAAAAGACACTCAAACCATGGAGGAGAAAGTGCGAAGGAATGGGCATACCAGTAAGAGACGAATACCTATACACCTTAAGTTTTGCCGACAATCAAGTAGTCATCGCACAAGATGAAGAAGATCTCAGCTTTAGGCTCAGAAAACTAGAAGAAAAATATAAAAACAACGGAATGGAAATAAACTTAGAGAAAAAACCGAATACCTAACAACAGAAAACAAGGATATGAGAAACCTAGAGATAGACGAGGGAAGACAAATAAATGGAACAGATAAATTCAAGTATTTAGGAACCATAATATCGAACCAGGGAACAACAGTAGAAGATATAAACAACAGACTGAGACAAACAAGAAACTGTATAAGACAACTAAACTCAGTGTTGTGGGATAAGAACATTACGATAAAGACAAAAAAGAGAATATATAATACCCTGACAAGAAGTATCCTGACATATGGGTCCGAAAACTGGACAATAAACAAGAGAAATAGAGGTAGAATAAGAGCAGTAAAAATGGAGTTCCTGAGGAGAAGCTGTAGACTTACAAAAAGAGACAGAATTGAAAACGCAGAGATTAAGCGGAGAATGGGAGTGCAATCAGACATAATCGACTATATAGAGAAGAAGAGACTATCCTGGTACGGCCACGTCAGAAGAGCGGACAGAGGACGCTGCATAAATAAAATCACAGAATGGAGCCCGATTGGAAGAAGAAAGAGAGGAAGACCCCGAAGGTCATTCAGAGATGAAATCGACGAGGCTATGGAGAAAAGAACCCTGCGAGATGGAGACTGGAATGACAGGGAAAATTGGAGAAAACGGTTGAGTGAAGGAAGACAGTGAAAACTGTGGAAATCCTTAGTAGTAGTAAAATACAATACTTGGGTCATGTGTTGAGAGGTGAGAGATATTAATTACTCCAAATCATATTGGAAGATAAAGTGCAGAGCAAAAGATCAGTCGGAAGACGCCAGAACTCGTGGCTGAAAGACTTGAGGAGATGATTTGACCGCCCATCTACAGAAATATTTCGTGCAGCAGTTTCCAAAGCAGTTTCCAAAGAAAGGTCCGTCTTTTTAACAATAAATAATTTTTGAAAATTTTGTAAATACGTAATAATGTACTAAATATGTAACGCATTAGGTGGATATTTTTTACCCACCCTTGGGCGTTAAAGGGTTAAACTTTGCCAAACTAGTCCAAGAATTTTTATTATTAATTTTCCTGGTCTTTTTTAATTTTATGCCCTGTTTTGGGCCAGCTGACACATTATATTATAATAAGCTTTGGAACAACGGACTATATGAAAAAACAGCCATGCCAAAATGCTCTGGTCAAATTTGACGCTCCCTCCCGAACTATAGTAACTTAGAGCTCATTTACATACTTAATCTTACAAATAGGATGACCGTAATTTTTTTGATTGTGTGATTTTTCAATAACTTGCTTAATTATTTATTTTTCGTGAAATATTGCTGGCGGCATCAAACAGCCCTGTCTGACACCTCTGTTGTCTTCATTGTAGTAAAGATTATTTATTTTTTTTTGTAAATACTTCTTTCTCTGATTATAATAATTAGTAGTTTATGTTTTGCTACAATAAACGCTTACAGTTTATTATTATCCAAAAAACAGACATAATAATGTTATGTGTGTTTGTTATAATCGTTTTGTTTGCCTGACAGAAAGGCAAGTTTTACCGTGTCTTTTCTAACATTAAAATTAAAAGAATCTATTATTAGTGTGATGTTTCTTGTTTTGATAAGACTCAATTTATGCATCGAAAGCTGTTCACTAGCAAATGGGTGTACCGGAATTACTCGATTGTCAAAGCTTCGTTAATGATCTAACAGGGAGTAAAACGTGCAGGTGTGGTGGCCATTTGAGTATAAGAGGCCATTATAATCGATTCCCCAACTTTCGAACCAAAGTTTAAGTTAATTATTATTGTATTAACAAAGTTACATGACGCAATTTTAGAAATACTCAAATAAATGATTATCAAATTAAAATTAAACAAGTTTTTCTAGTAATCGGTTAAATATTCTGAATGATCTTATTTGTCCAAGATTTTGTTGGTTTCTCTGGTTAACTATTTCTAATTGAGTTGATAAAAATTTTGAATTTATAAAGAGAGAAATTTTAAAATATTAGGATTGCGGTTCATATAGTTCATTTCACATATTTTATCTTCCGGTTAAGATTGTACAGATATATTTAGATTTATATCTCTGTCAGATTCAGACAAGTTAGAATTTTAAACTTCAATGTGTGATTTTTAATTCAGAACCTAGGTAACTGTATCTAGTTTTACCAGTAAGTAAAAAATATTCAATACAAAAGTCTTAATTTAAACTTCTAGTAACACAAGGCACGTTTTTCAAGGATATCTGTTTAAACTAAATAGCAGTATTGTATGTTGCCTAATATTGATAAGAGAATCGTTCTCAAAACATCTCGCACGATGCTTTGTAGAGTAACTGGATAAGTAGGAAATAAAAACTTACTCACCACTTAGATATTTGGGACCTACGTTACTCTAAAATTAAAGCTTCCAGGAAACTGGAAGGGTGTGTAGTCTTGAAGAAGTTCGAAAAATCCGACTGATTAGTAACTACACTGGTGCGCGGACTCAAGGATCCTAAAGGGATCAGCCAAAGCTCGAATATGGCGCACACTACCAATCGGATACACCCTGTACAATCAGCAATCAGTATTCGCCAAATCAGAGTACGTGCTCTAACAAGTGCCCGTATTTCTGATCTAACGAATATGTATTCCCAGCTCTACCAACGAGGAGGTTTGTACTAGGATGATTTTATGTGGTAAGGATGAAATACGACGTTCACCCAAACGCAAATATAACTGAAGAGCCGCTTGAGAAGATTTGGAAGACTCTTCCGCACACTAATTCAGCCAATTACGTCTGGCGAACGACGGGCCAAGCAAAACCACAATTGCAGAGCCTAATCGTTCTCAAAACATTTTAAGTTCCTAGTTAATTTCTGAATACATATTGGGTTTTGCCTGATATCTCAATACATCATAGCCAAAGCGGACAAAGTTTAATGTTTCTATGAAGACAGTGACAAAATATAATAATTATTAGGAATTATATTACAAAAGAAATATGAACAAATTTCTTGCAGCTTGTGTTGTGTATATTAAAACGCGTCTGTTGGTTTATAAGTTAAACAAATCTGATAGATAACTCAAGGCCAACACACAAAATAAGGTACACTTACAACCACACAGTACATCATAATCAAACAATTTTTTACCGGATTATCAAACGAATTCACTTAGTTGTTTACCTATCTGAGAGCAGCTATATTTGGTTATAATTAATGTAGAAAATAAAGGGCCTGATACCGCTGATAATGTTAAAAAGTTTGTCAATGTAATCAGGTATAAAAATGATTGCTGATATTGTCGCTTCGGTTCACTTTGCCCGCTTGAGTTATATTTGTAAGTTTGTACCATTATTATAAAATACATAAAAACAATAGTCGGAGCAATTTAACTAAATATACTTAAAGATTTATTAAGGGAAAAGATTAGAACGACCGCAATAAGACGAAGAAAAAAGTCAGGGGCTTGTATAAGATATAATAAAAATAAAATGCGGATGGGCCGGCCAAATATCCACATTAGATGGTAGCAAATAACCATGGAGAATCTTAGAGTGGGGACCAATAAATACAAAAATAAGCAAAGATGGTCATCAAACGTACAGGTAGACTAAAAAGGTATAGGTTATTCAGAATCTTTATTGGAACCAAAAAGCACGAGTAAGGCTAAACAAGTTAACCAAAATAAGGAATTTGATATTTTAAGAGGGGTACGACAGAGGTATTATGTATGTGTGTTTGTCTACTAACTATGGTGCTTAACCTCTATGCGGAGAATGTTATTGCAGAGGCATATTAAGGCTCTGAGTGTGGGAGTGTGATATAAAGGTCAACGGGTACCTGATAAATAACATTCGTTACTCTGACGACACCGGACCGGAATAAACACAAATAACGAATATATGCAGTTGCTGTTGAGTAAAATTAATAATGTAGGCAACAAAAAGGCTTTAAAATAAATTCAGAAAAAACTAAATGCATGGACATGCAGGAAAAAATATATGTGTATCCCGAGGAGATTATGGGCAAGATCATACGGATCTATGTTACTTTTTGACTTTTGAGATATTATACGTGTGATATATTTTTACGGGTGATGTTTGTTTCTATTTTTTTAAGTTAGAATAATTTTATGCATATCTAATTTTAGAAATCTGGTGTAAAATTATGGCGCTTTGAATTTTTATTGTAGTTTGATTGTAGTATATCTACTTTCACTTCACGGTATTTTCATCTTTTGTGTAGATCCCTGGTTTGTATTTGGTGAAGGTAACATTTAATATATATCATTATCTTTTTCCATTAGATTACTTGATTAATCTTTTAGTACTTTTTGTATGCAGTAGTTAATTTATCTCTTTTATGGGATTTTTCAAAAAAATTTATCAGCCTCACCTGAAACTAAACTTTATAAGGAATTAAAATGAAACAAAATACACATAGTACTGTAATTTATATTAAAAAGTATAAAAAATAATATTACAACTTAAAAAAAAAACGAAAAGTATAATCATTCATCTTCTTCAGGTATATTATTGGTCGTTGTGGGTCAGTTCAACAATTATTCATTATAATAATCCTGGATATGTTCTACATTCGGTATGAAACTTTGTAGTTTTTGTATATCAATAATCTTCTTATAATTAATCGCAATCTTTAAACTGGGATATGCCAATGCTTCAGGCAATACAGTGTATTTTTAATTATTGCTACTGAATGTGTGATTGTCTAATCCGTTAATAAAAGGGTATGCTAAAACCAAGTTTGAGTTCTCGTAGGAGTGGTGAAAATGCATGCATGCTTATTTTTAATTGAACCTTCTGATTCGTGAAATACTTTTGCCACCGGATTCTCCGGATAACATGGTTTTTTTGTAATACTCTGGCCACCGACTGTTGTAATTAATTACATCTTCAGCATTTACCAATACTACATTAAAGCGGTTATTTTTACATAAAGTCTTTATCAGCTCTCCATATTCTTCCATGGTGTATATATGGTCTACTTTTTAAATTGCTGCTTTAATCACCGCAAAATCCCTATCACATGGTAGGAAGGAATGACCTCTAATAGTAAAATAATGATCAATGGTGTTTAATTTTTCGAGCAAAATCAAAGCGGAAAAAGACCTGAACAAAGTATGGTTTTTATTTTGCGCTCCACAAGCGTCAGAGAAAACAAGAAGATATTTCGCTAACGGCATGTTCTCCATAAAATACTTCATTAGAAATGGGAAAATTTTATTCGGCCCCTTCGTACCGTTACCCTAATGATACAGTAAAAACGTTGCTTTTCCTGTTTTATTATTGTTAATACAAAAAACGTTCACTGTTACCTGGCAAAGAAACAAAACCTCTTGCACCGGAATTTGTGGCAGTTAAAGGTTCTGCATAAAATTTATAGAAATAAATTGCCCCAACTTTCTCGTTGGACGCAATTTTTTTAACAAATTTCATTTGAGTTGAAAATTTCTTAGGTCGACGTAGATGAATCATTTTCTCGGTGGCTGCAACTCTCTTTGTATTCTCGTTTAAATGCGTACTAATTATTTTCATTGCAAGCTCCTCACACACATAAAATGTGTCTACCTAAGGTCTTTCAAATGATAATTCAAAATCTTCTTTAAAAACTTTTCTGTAGTATGAATACTTAACAGTAGCATATTCCGGAAATTTTTCTGTAAATATTTTGTACATAAAAGTGATATCTAGTTTTTAATTTAAATAACACTTTTCCTCGCTAGTATAGTGAGCTAACTTTGTGGGATATGATTTAGTATGTTCATGAATAGCATCTATAATAATACCAGAAATTGCATTGCCTGGGGTACTTTTTCCCGTTTGTCGAATAGTGATTATCCTGCACTTAAAATAAGTACAAGCTGCTGCACTCGGTCAATTGTTACTCTGTGAAGAAAACAGGAGGCCAATTTACAAACGGTCATTTTTCTATTAGGAGTTGATATGAAGTATACTTAGCTACTACTTCTATTAGGTTTTGAAGACTCACCAAGTTCTTTTCTTCTACGTCGTTGCTTAACTACAGTGGCGAAAATTAGGTTTTGTAAGTAACAGTCTTGCTCATTTTTCTGAACTGCAGGAACATTCTTCCCCTTCCAATTGATGTATTCGTTTCCTTGGACTCTAGCTTGTTTTATTATTTCATTTCTATATTCGTAGGGTTTTTTATTATTTTCTTTTCTGATGAGGTAAATTAATATCGTTATGATCACTTTCGCTTTCACTCATTTTAAAATATTAAAAAAAAATGGGTGTGGCAGTCCAGTGGGTCTGGCGGTAGAAGTTATACTTCAAAACACGCGTTCGCCATTACAAATTTATATGGGAGTAAATCTGCACAATCATTACATATGTAATGCTATAGGTAAGAGAGAGCAGAAAGAGAAACATAATTAGGTATATAGGTATATGGTGCATTGTTTGCTGTATATACACAATATTTGAACTGTAATAGCAGTATAGTAAATGATGGATTGAATCAATATTTTGATGAAAATGTATATTTTTATTTTCATATATGTATGAAAGGAGTTGAACACAAAAAAAAAGTTATCATACTCTACAGTAAAATTCATTCTTTATTTTGTTAAATAATTAATATAAAAAACAATACAATATACTTCAACATAATTCAATATGATAATACAATGCAAATTAAAATGCAATATTCATAACTTACTTACGCATATGTTTAATATACCATGATGATATTATTAATAAAAAAATAATAATAATATTAATAAATATTAAATATATTTACAAAAGGAACATTTTTATTCTCGAGAGAGAAAGAGAGAGAAAATGTGTCTTCTGTCTCTTTCTTACCTATATCTTACATGTGTAATGATTTTGCCGATTCACTCCCGTACAAATTTCCAATGTCAAACGCGCATATAGAAGTATAACTTCAAAAAATATTTGTGGAAGATAAAAATAAAAAACCAACAACACGGATTATGTTGTAAATTTTCATTTTATTTTAAAATTTCGTATTTTTGCGTGTATTACATATATATTTAATAAGATTAACATGGGGTTTTTAAATATTTCAAAAATAAAAAGAAAATATTGGAATTTGAACTCACATATACGAGCGTATGAACAAAACACGCAAAAAATTTGCCAATTAGACATAACAGTAATGTATTTTAAAATTGACAGTTCTCGGTCATACATTCTCGAGAGAGTAAGAAATAGAAAATATATCTTCTGTCTCTCTCTTACCTATATCTTACATATGTAATGATTTTGCCGATTCACTCCCGTACAAATTTCCAACGTCGAACGCGCGTGTATAGAAGTATAACTTCAATAAGATAAAACATTTATTTTAAATAAGTACTTCACAATAATATTACTACTGTATTCGTATTCACTACACATTTATTTTATCTACGTGCATTTACAACACAAGATTGAACTTGACTAAAAATTCTTGGTACCATTGCGCCAAATTATATGCAGCGACATGCGCGCTGCATAGAAGAAACGCCTTTAGACTTATGGTGTTTCTCTAATACATCGCCAAATAATACTGCTGTAGATATGTTATGAATGCACTGAGTGAAGGCATTTTTTTACAAAAACGGTATTTACTTAATTTATCCATAGAACCTATTTATTTTATAAATCAAAGAATGGAAAAAGGAAAGTATTTTTGAAGGGAACTCTTCTAGCTATGTGGCAGAAGTAACTTTGGTTTGCTCGGTTTACTTTTTTAATGGCCTGTATTTTATATACAGCTTTTCCAAAATTAAGAGGTTGGTTCTATGTTTTGTCCAGGACACGCGTAGAATTCTTTTGTATTAAAAATAAGGGCATTGACTAATATTAGCTTAGTATTCCTTGTTCTTTGTATATGTAAATAATATTTCTATTGAGGTCCGGGCCCTGACATTTGATTTCTGAGGAGCAATTGCCATTTTTGAATATCAGGAAGCGTAAGTGTACAAATATTACGTATATCACTTCGATATTTCTCACATGTATGTGACAAGAGGCACTTTTATATATTAGTTGTTATATTGTTACAACCACAAACTAAAAACATAATAAACAAAAGAGCTTGACAAAATAGGTCTTATACATCATACAATCCTTTCCAAATTGTTGTAATATTACAAGAATATATTCCGGGAAAAAATACTATTTTAGAATTAAAATAGTAACTAATTTCTTAAATTCCTGTCGTAACCTATTTTCGATTTTAGTGATTTATATCCTATACTTAAATAGTGATTTATTTTTGTATAAAACTTAAGCATGTTTAATACACAGCAAGGTATCAGGTTTATTAATAACTGTAATAAATTTTAGTTTATCACGACGTAATTTTTCGTCTAAAAACGCATTTGAATACTTTTTGGTAATTACTTGTTGATGGTTCCAGATATTTTTGTCTATCTATTAAAAATATATACCAGGTGTTGCATCGTGAGATCAAATATGAAATATGGTATATTAATCATTTCTTTGGACGTATATAGTTCGTTTCACCCTGTTTGGCCCGTTTGATGTTGAATTAAATGAATCATGTTAATCAAAGTACCAATAGCGGAGAGAAATATATTTTCTAAATATAATTTCTTTCTTTCTATCTGAGTAGTTGTCACAACCAATTATATTATTGCATCAAAACTATAAAGGATCTTTATACTAGATAAAATACATTTATTGGATTTAAAATTTGTAAAAGCATTTATAATTTAGAACTTTTAAAGGTAAATAATTAATAATTCGCAGAGGATACAATTTAATTTAAGTTGTATTAAAAAATAAAGATCAGTTGTGTTATTGAGTCAGTCAGTATATACTTTAATACTTTCTAATTCCTGTCTTGACGTTAACTAATTTAAAATTTGTTTTTTATATTTTCAATATGTTTAGTAAACAATTGCACTAACTCTGTAATATACATATATGTTAAATTGAATGGATGTGTTAAATTTTTATGTTCTATTAGAGGGCAGTTTAAAATTCTATGTATACAGAAAAAAATTGAAACACATATTTTCAAATTAAACATCATATTTTAAGGGGCAAAAAAATTTATAGAACTTTTTGGCTTTTATTTTAAGTACGTCCCAGACTTTTATTTATAAAAAGACCGACGCGATTTTTTGGCGATATTCGCTTAGATTTCCCGTCTTTTCCTCTATTTTTCGTTTCCCTCAAGTTTCTTTGTAAACAATAATCCCATTTTTGATCTAATAATTACAATATAAAGCAAGTTTTTGTAGAAGAAAGTTCCGTTTATTTTTATACAGCTTGGCTATTGTTCAAGGTTTCGTAAAGCTCAGATTATCAGAGAAAACATGATTCATTTTAATTAAAAATATGAGATTCATTGTTTTGTTAAATTTTTTTAGGAATGAAAATAAATGCAGAATAATAAACTTTGTATTCGTTTAGATATATTTCTAATTTTTAATTTAAAAGAAATTAATTAAACTGCTATCATAGCTGTAATAAATTATCATGTTCGAGCAATAATATCATTATTTCCATGGGTATGATACATATATAGATTACATCTTAACACATCCGTAGCGATTATAAATTAAATGTTGCGGTTTTTCCAGGATTCGTATTGCTCTTTTTACGTTGTCTCTCCAACTAGTGCCATCGCGTGCCTTAATCTGTGGACCAATAAGCACGTCGATGCACATCGCCCTGTCTTTTATCTTCTATTCAATTTACAATTGACCAATTGACTTTGGAAAAGCACATATGGATACGAAAGAAAAATGTATAAAAAGGGTGCATTTTCCAAGCCTTCCATACCCTGGAATCCCCCTTCAAGAGGCTATGCTCTACACTCGTCCTTAGACTCTTTTGCTTGGACCTTTCTACTACCAAACAGTGTTTTATTGTAAGAAATAACCTAACCCACCAATTTGGGATAGAAACGCAGATGAAACTCGATTGTGCTGGTCGAAGGCCTCTGCAGATCACCTAGGGAGCACATATAAATTAATTCTTGCCAAGACCCAAACCTCCCTATGGTGACATGGCGCCCAACCAACAGCGAGCCTTGTGACTCAAGTTACGCTGAGGATCTTCCAGAAAGAAAATGGTTTCACGAGCTCAATACCAACCCACGCTGGCAATTAATCTAGGCAGTAGACTGTAGATGATATTTTGCAATTTCTGGCGTTGTCCAGTGTCAAATTTTTCTGTGAACGAGAAGTTCTCGTAGCCACGAAGCCCAGAAGCAACTGACTCCCCGGAGCAGCCCAGGAGTTACGTCTTACCCTATCGTATGTGGTTGAATATCCACGTAGGCACAAGCGTACCCCCCAGCGATGATAAAACGACTATAGATTCAATCTGGCAAAAAGGAGGACGAATTCGCCAAGCAAAAACACTTCAACCATGGATTGTACCGGCAGACGAAGATGACAACAACTACTACCAGGAAGCTGTACTGTGATGTAATGACGTTTAAAAATATTCTTTAGGACAATCGTGAACATATAAATATTTTGAACATACAAAAATTTTCTGCAGCCTGCAAAATAAGCTTTCGATATGTTTTATTAAATAGAAAGTTCGACTTTTCACAAATGGTACTGCAAGCTATTTTAGGGACGACTTTTTTCTCTTTTGGAACGAGTTGTTTACCTTTGGAACGAATTTTAGTATCTAAGTAGGTGGCCTTAACATAATAACTTGTATTTTTATTATGTCAGCGCTTGCCATATACGATTCGAAAGTATTTTAAATAATGGAAATAAGTAAGTAATAAGTATAAGTAATGTATCTATTCAGATTCTTTTTAACATAATAAAACCCTGCAGAAAAAATATTGTACGTAATACAATCCACAAGTGATTTTGGAGGATTCGCAGGATTCTAGCAAACTTCCTACTGATTCCGTCAAATATCACTTTCGGAATTTGTGACGTATCATTTCATTAAATTTTATATAAATCAATATCCTTTTGGTAATTTTTTGAAAAACGATTAACTACCGGAAATTGAATTTTTCTAATTCGTGATCCACTAAACCACTTTCTAAGAGTTCAACTAATATTCGAAAGAAACATAAACAACATACACGCTTTTTTAATTAATTTTAGACATACACCTCTCATAACTGTTTATTTATATCTATTCAAAATATTTCCTATATAAAACAGGCAGCAGCAGCCTTAGCGAGGTTATTAACTAGGTTTATATATTATATATCTTTACACTTTTCATATTTAGCAGGTTGCTGAAATAAACAGCAGTAAAAGTGATGATGTACAATAGTTGAAATACTACTAAAAACATAATTTTTTCACAACGGAAACTTGGAAAGTAAGAAAATTTTTTAGCCGAAAATAATAGCAATTACTATTTAAATGGGATTAAGCCACAATTAAAGGTTAAAGTAGGTTTATTGACGTTTCAATTTCCACTTCTAAAAACGTTTTCAAAATAAAAACATTAGTAAATTAAACAAATTTTGTTTTTTGTTACGTAAAGAAAATAATTCTTCTAATAATTTAATTTTATCTGACTCATTTATATTGACAATTCAGACATACATTATACATTTTAAAGTAGACGACTTTAAAATGATATTACCAATATTGTTGAGTTGCGTTCCTAGGTCGACTTTACTTGTAAGATAGTTCATTCGATTACATGAAATCAACTTTAACTTGAGAATATCCGTCAGAAAAAATTATAGCATATAATTCGTCTTTAAAAAGACAAACACATGCCATGATGACAGTAAAAATCTTCTGTTAGTGATTCCATAGTAAATTATGAGGGAGAAACCAGGAAAAAAACCTCATAATACTATCCCAACATGGTAAGTATTTGGTCGTGCATTTAGTTTACTTTCAATAAACACCAAATTTTAATTTTATATGTTTGTTTTTTAAAAAACATAAATGATGTATCCTCTATATGTTACCTACTTACTAATACTGGTATTTTTCTTTTAACTTCCTCTTTTAATATGGGTAACCAGATCCTACTACGTTCTGCCGAGGAATTTGCGACACAATTGGTCTCATTTAGCATAATTAGAGCTACTTCTTTGATTTTTATCTTTTTACCATCCGTTTCTTTTAGGACTATATTTGAATTATTGCATTGAACCCTGTGTTCATTATCCCATGCGTGTTTACATATTTGAGATCTATCAAATTCTCTATTTTTAATACAAGATTGATGTTCATTTATTCTAATATTTAATGGCCTTGACGTTTCACCTAAATAAAACTGATCGTATTCACAAGGTATTAAATAAATGCAATTCTAAAACAAAGTTTATGATCATTAGCAAACAACAAACAACAACATAAACTGGCCCAAATATTAGTAACGTATGTCCCTAAAGTTTTCGGAAAATTTCAGATTGAAAAGTATTATTGGTAGGAAGCATTGCATTATGGTCCATCCCAAATCCTTCCTTTCTTTCAGTGCGTCATAGTTGATCAAATTCTCTCTAACGCATTAAGTTAGAAGTGACAGAAAAACAAACGTGAGTCTGTGATTATTACACATAGAACTTAGAAAATTATGTATCTTTTACCGGTATTTGTATCTTAAAGCGAATTCTGCTTACGGATGTATAATTGGTTGGAGTTTAGAATACGCTAAATAAATATCCAATTAATGATGCGCATAAATATAATTTGACGCAGATGGTCTCGATTGTGACAGTACTTTCACAATGCCAAAACTGATAAAGTAATAATTGTCATTCCAGACATTTTACAGTGAAAATTTAATTTTGTATTTATTGTCATAAAAATATTTAAATATGCCGAGATATACCGAAAATGAACAAAGACTAATATTAAAATTATTAAATTATTTTCAATTAGAAAAAGAGGCTGAGACAACTTTATTACCAGTTTCTGCCATTAGGGAAGTAAGTTTTAAATTATTCTAAAAAATATTAATAGTAGTTTAAATACTATACCTTTTAGAGTGTTGCCAAGGCGTTGGGAGTTTCGTTACCAACAGTAAGACGATTGCAAATGAAGGCATTCAAACAGATGCTAGCTATTCTGTTGCAATAAGTGCTTCAGTATATGATAATATAGGACCTTCATTAACCAATAAATATCAACATGTTATTAGAACTCGTGTATACAGAATGTTTAGTGAAGGTTTGTATCAAAATATAGTTTGCCATAACCTACTGAAATATCACAAGCGTCTTTACATTTTTTCTTGTTCATTTTAGGGCCATCAAGAAAAACTGAAGGAAATAGATGAAATTACCATTTCTACTAGTTCACTGAGTAGGGTTTTAAAAGATATGAAATTCAGATGGTTAAACTGCAAAATATCGAATCGAACATATCTAATAGAACAATCACATGTGGCATATAAAAGATTACAATTTTTAGACAAATACAAAAAAATCAACATTGTCAACAAGGTGTACGATATATTGCACTCCATGCGGGTTGTAAAAATAGATTCATTGATAATTGTAGTCTAATTTTCAAAAGTGGAACAAAAACTGAAGATTATCATGATTCGATGAATGCAGAAAATTTTGAAAAATCGTTTGAATATCAACTTTTGCCAAATTTAGAAGAACCGTAGTTAGAAATTATGGACAATGCACCTTACTACTCCAGTTTAGTGGAAAAAATACCAAATTCAAGTTGGACTAAACACTCTTTAGTAGAATGCTTAAAAGGGAGACATATACATGTTGCAATAACCATGATGAAACTTGAATTATTGGAGATGGTAAAAAAGCATTTATTCTACAGACTAGATGTACTGGCACTTCAACATGATTATAGAGTATTAAGATTGCCTCCATATCATTGCTAGTTTAACCCAATTGAGAATGTTTGGTCAGATTTTGAAATATATTATGATGCAAAAATAAGTTCTGCAGGTACTGTAAATGCAAGAACTGTATTTAATTATTTGAAAAGAAGCATCAGAACAGGTAATTCAAGCGTAATAAAATTCGTAAATAATAATTGGATACTAATTATGGTTAAATTTAAGGTAACACCAAAAAAATGGAAGAGGTATGTAGGACAAGCAGAAGATATTATAAATGAATACTGAGAGACACCCAAAAAAATTGATGCCAGCCACATATCTCCTAAAATTATTGATTTTAACGAATCAGATACTGAATTAGATTGTGAATTCAGGAATGATGTTGAGGAATCATCTTAAACTATTACCGTTATGGATATTTATATGTATTAAAGCGGTTCTTTTTAGAACCCCGACATTTTCTTGAAATGTAAGATATAAGTGATGCCAGCCACATATCTGTAATCATTGATTTTAATGAATCAGATTCTAAATCGGATTGTGGATTGTTTAAAATATAATATTCACTTTTGTTATTTATAAAAAAAGAAGGTGAACTTAAATTCGGTATCTTGTTTTTTAACTAAACTCTATTAACACTATTTCATCTGCATACCGGAACTGGTAGATTAACTCAAAAATCAACTGCTTCACTATTTAAAATATTTCCACCATTTAATGATAAATCTTTACAAAATTAAACTATTGGCTGTCACAGAAACTTATCGGAAAATTACTTATCCGAATATAACTGATTTCAATCGATGCTATTTTATCACAGGAATGTTTGCTTTGACGCCTTGCAATTGCCAGTAATTTTTTTTATCTCGCAGTCAACTCTTAACGGATTCTAGGAGGAAGCGTTATTTTAAATAAACAAACATTCCAATTCCATAGTGTTTGTAATAAATAATAATAATCCATAAATAAATCTTAGCTAATTAAACACTTTCCTTGGAATGTATAGAATAGGAATTATGACAAACTGCCGTTTCAATATAAAGCGCAATAAAAATTTTTATACATGACGGGACCTCTCATATGTACCTAAACTAAAAAAAAAATTGAATTGTTAAAGTTTTTGCTCCACATTTAAAAAAAAAATAACCTTTTCACATTTAGTCTATTACGATCCTGCAACTGTCAGATCTAACTAAAATGTCATGCAATAATTCTCGACATTTTTAAAATCCTATATGACGTCAAAATTAGTGACTCACTGAAAGAAGGGTTTGGGACAGACTGTAAGTTTCTATTGGAAAAAAAAGTTAGTATAGAACTTAAACGATACAAACAATGTCAGTTTTGACAAATACGGTTCGTTAAGATGTCGTACAAACTTAATATTCGTCAAAAGTATTTATCGTTTAGTATTAGTTGGACATGTACCAAAACGCGATATTGTAAGAATTTTTAGTGCTTAAAATATTTCTGTGTCAAGGAATTACCAGGCAATTAAAGAGTGCAAAAATGGTATACCGTGCTTTAGTTTGCCCAAAAGTGGAAGACCAAGAGTTTTAACTATTGCTCGGAAACAGGGATTAATTCAGAGTATAAAGATAAAGATAGATAAAAATAATTTAAAACGATGTAAACGAAAAAAAGCTCCTAGGTACACACCATCCAAGTTAGAACAAATTCCTAGATATTGCCGTGCATTCAGACGTATTCATTTTCCTTGTAAAATTCTCATTACTTCTGATAAAATGTATTTTACTTTTAAAATTTTGGTATGATGTGCCATCTCAGAAACTATTTCACAGCCGTTTGTTGGGCGTGTTCGCAGTGAAGCTTTCAATACTGACAATTACGTTGACAGGTGTCTAACAAAACATGTTCAATTTATAAATACAGTGGTGTTAAAAAGTCCTGAATCACCTTACCAAATACATGAAATTAGAAGTATAAGGCATTTCATCATCATCATATAACGGGGGTCCTACGGCGATTGCCGCTTCCCGCATTTCAGCCTCCATCTTTTCCTATCTCTCCAAGCCTCTCCCTCTTCTAAGCCTCTAGATTGCATTGTTTTTGTAATTTCTCTTCTCCAGGAATTTGGTGGTCTTCCCCTTTTCCTTCTTTCTGGCGGAACATACATTAAGGCTTTCTTTGGCCACCGCTCCTCCTCCATTCTCATCACGTGACCATACCATTGTAATTGCCTTCCTTGTATTCTATCTGAAAGAGTATCTCTAATTCCTCTACGGTTTCGTATTTCCTCATTCCTGATTCTTTCCATTCTCGATACTCGACATGACCTTCTAAGATAATCCATTTCCACAACGTCTACTTTATCTCGTTCATTCTTTGTCATCGTCCAACATTCAGCACCATATGTGGTAATTGGTTCTACAATTACTCTGTATACGCGAAGTTTGGTATGCATCTTTATTTTATTAGACCACAGTAATGAATTCAGTATTCGGATGCATTTGTTCCCTTGGGTTATTCGGTTTTGTACATCTATCTTAACTCTGCCATCTGCTGATATGATGCTTCCTAGATATTTATACTGGTTGCGTTTATAACTGCGTTTTCAAGCCTCAGATCTGTGGTATTTCCTCAAATTTTTAAATATTCTGTTTTGCTTATGTTTACAGTAAGCCCCCATTTGGCATATTCCTCAAATAATTTTCGATTCATATAATTTATATCTTCCTCATCGGTTGCAACCACCACCTGATCATCTGCAAATAACAATGTATACAGAGTTTCTTGTCCCACTTCGATGCCCATAAATCTACATTTATTTCTCCAATTCCTCAATGCTTCTTGGACGTATATTTTAAAGAGTGTCGGTGACAAACAGCATCCTTGCTTTAGGCCTTTAGTGACTTTAAATTCATTTGAGGTTCTGGTTCCAATTTTTACACAACTAACTGCATTTTCGTACAATTTATATATCGCTCGGATATACGTCGAATCCAATCCGGACCTTTCGAGGACCTCAAACATTTTCTTTAACGGGACACTATCATATGCTTTCTCAAGGTCTATAAATACCAAATGGGTCTCTCTACTTCTTTCGACATGCTTTTCAATTATTTGTCGTAGGATAAATATATTATCAAGGCATTTACCTTAAATATGTTTTAACCATTTACTATCTACATCAAACAAGCACTTAAACACAATATTATAAAATGGAAACACAGCAAAAATTTTGATTAATAAATAAAAATGTAGTTCGGAAAATTTTTTATTCAATATTAAAAAATTAGGCTATTTATATCAAGACGATATTATACAACACAGTGAAGTAATTTAAACTAATTTTAATATTTAATTGGCCAGCTCTTGTTTTTAATAACTAGTTCACATCTTTTGAGCACGGAATTTATTAATTTTTGTAGTTCCTCCATGGAAATACAGTGATGCCAAGCGTGGATTAGAGATTCGATTAATTTTTTTTTATTTGTGGGTTTGCTTTTGGAAATTATGTTTGATATCCTTTGCCACAAATTCTCGATAGGATTAAGGTCCAGAGATTGCGCTGGCCGGTCCATCCTATCAATTTTATTATTCTTCATTCAAGCTTTCACCAATTTTGCTCTATAACAAGGAGCATTATCATCCTGAAAAATAAATTTTTCTTCGCCAAACAGGTCTTTTCCACTACGCATCATCATATTCTGTAGTACCTCATTGTATTTGGTAGCATTCATCATCCCAGAGACAACGTGTAGGCGACCAACTCCTCGAGCGGACATGCAACCCCATATCATAACGGGGGTTGGATGTTTAATTGTGGGAAGAACACATTTTGGAGAAAATTCTTTACCAGGAAATCTTCTGACGTAGGCATTTCCAGCATTATTATTAATAATGAAAGTGGATTCATCACTAAACAGTACATTCTGCCATTGGTCTGCTGTCCAGATTCGATGTTCCTTAGCCCATTCCAAACGGTGCAATCTTTGCTTTTCTGAAAGCAGTGGTTTCTTCCGTGCCTTACATCCTCTAAGTCCAAAACTAAGCAGTATTTTTCTCACAGTGGAAGTGCACACGCTTACACCTGTAGATTCAGACCACAGCTTCGTCAATTGGGTGGAATTAAGGCCTCTGTCTGCCAGACTTCTCGTTCCTCTTAACGCAGCGTCATCCCGAACAGAAGTTTTCTTTGGTCGGCCACTACGCGGTCTGTCGTCGATTTTTCCTTGTTCAGCATACTTCTTAATGCCTCTTATTACTGTAGATTAATTATACTCTTGACTTATACTATTATACTATTAACTTTACTCTTGATACTATTTCGCGACTAGATTTGTCGTTTTTTTGGGAAAAATAATTTCAAAACGCTTTTCGTCCGATAATTTAGTTTGTTTGGCCTGGGATGACATTTTGACCTTTTTATCAAAAATCAAAGAGCGAATAAATATGTTAGGGTAGTTACATTGCCCATATAGTCAAAATATGTGGCAAATTTGTCATTAAGATTTAATTTAATACTACTTTAACGACTTAGTAAACACCTCATAATTTTCTCGGATAATTGGAAATCCCTTCAATCAGATTATTTTAATCTTTCCTGTAGAATTTTGAGCTGGTAAGTAAAAAAACATTAGTTAGTATACCGATAATGCTAATTACAAGCACAAACTTAAAATGAATTAGCGAAAATATACAAAAAACATGTGTTAAACTTCAAAAACTATAAGGCGCTTAGGTGACGCAGGATTTTAACACCGCTTTACTTATTACACCAATGATAAAATTATATTTGGCCCGACCTAGCATCATGCTAAATTATAACAAATACAGATGAAGACATTCCAATGAGGATCGGACAAGATGAAATAAAACAAGTTCAGGATTATATATATATATATATATATATATATATATATATATATATATATATATATATATATATATATCTGGGTCAAACTATAAAACTTAAAAAAGACAACCAAACAGCAGACATAAAAAGATGAGTTAGACTGGCATGAGCGGCATTTGGCAAACTAAGCTAAATTCTTAAAAACAAAAGATATCCACAGCATCTTAAGACCAATGTATGCAATCAAATCGTACTCCCTGTTCTCACTTATGGTTCCCAAACATGGACATTTACAAAAGCAAACATGGACAAAATCATAAAAACCCAAAGAGCAATGGAAAGACAAATGTTGCCCATAAGACTAATGAATAAAACGTAAAACGAGTGGATAAGAGAGAAAACAAAAGTGAAGGATGTTAGACAAGAAGTTGCAAAATTGAAATGGAGATTTGCCGGACACAATATAAGACAAAAAGAAGACCGATGGAAAAAAATGCTTATAGGTTGGAGACCGTGGGACTATAAACGAAGCAGAGGAAGTCCCCAAATCAGATGGGCAGATGATATCAAGAAGCACGTGGGCTCTAGGTGGATGACTGTAGCGACAGACAGAAAAGAATGGAAAAGGATTGGGGAGGCCTATGTCCAAAGATGGACCGAAGAAGGCTAATTAAATAGATAGATATCATTATTCAATTGCGCCAGGAGAACGACAAATTGGATTGCTTAAAATATAAATGTTGTTCACAAGCGTGACAATCGTCCTAATGTGCCTCTGGCGAAGCCTTAAGAAGAGTTTTCGGCTGTTTTGAGTCGAATTATGTATAATAATGGCTGGGAAGCCCAAAATGAAGATCGGCTAATGAGAAAAAATTCGCACAAATTTCGTGAGATCGACTTAGAAACAGTCCAAAGGCTTATTGCACATGCAAGACCAAAATTACGTGCTATCGAAGATCAAGGACCTGTTTCTATTGTATAAAAATACATTGTAAACCTTAAATATCTAGACTTAATTTTCTGTTATTAGTCATAAAATAAACCTAATTTACAATTAAAAAATACATATTTATTTTTTTCGAAAACTTTAGGGACATGCGTTAGACAGTAAAAATTTGAAAAGAGTTGATAAGTTTAAATACCTTGAATTAAGTGTACAGGGTGTCCCAAATTGGTATGTTTTGCAGGGTACACCGTAAACTAGAAGACATAGAAAAAATATCAAGACACATACGCTAAATAAGCTCAGCTCAGCAAATTAACAATAAATTATATTAGGAATTACTCTGATAAGGTTAAATAATAATTGCAAACGTCACTACAACGCTCGACGCATAAACAATAATAATGAAAAAAAAAAAAACAGTGTAGAGTTTTCGGAGTGACAAAAAGGTTGCTGTGTGAGAAAGGCAGTAGACCGGCATTATCCACATCCCTACTCCATGCTATTTACTGGGTGAAAACTGACACTGGTTGCCACCTGGCAAGAATAACTATGATCTAGTAATAGTTATCAACCAGGGTTAAAATAATTAAATTTCTAATGTGGCTATTAAAACATAGAGGTTTGTGATAAAAGGATAAAAATTAAAAGGTGTATTGTTTAATTCCCCATTATGAAAAAACTAAAAATAAAAAAATTGTGCAAAAAATAATAATAATATATATATATATATATATATATATATATATATATATATATATATATATATTGATAAAAGGAATTAAAAATAATGTATGTTTTATTATTTTGTTGTATTTTACTTAGCTAATACAATAGTTGAAATAAATTCTATCCTAATTTTAATTAATAATGAAATCCTGTTTGTCTGTACAATTTGCACGTGTTTTATATTTATCACAACAAGATCGATTACAATAATACATCTGGTGGCCATATATGGGCCATTGAGAAGGTATCCTGCATATTTGTTCACATTGTAGATAAGCATAATCTATGAAATTTCCTTCGGATTCAATGGTAAGCATTACCTGGAAACAAAAATTGTCAATAAAATATTATATACAGGGTGGCGCACCGAAAACGAAACAGATGCATTTACTGGCAGATGATTCCTTTTAAAAAAAAACGCTTGGACCCGTCGATTTTGTTATCGAGGGGGAAACAAAATTGGCATAAAATCACATTAACATTTGCAGCCCCCTAAGCGGGGGTGGCACCATCCCTAAAATCTTAAATGGAAAGGGGGGTCGAATGATCCATCATTTAAAAGGTCTTTCAACTCCCTTTACAATGATGTAAAATTCATGTACTTCAATTCAGTAGTTTTGGAGATTTATTGATTTAAAGTTTAAATACATCATCGTAAGAGGAGATCAATACATAGCAGCAAAGTTGTTAAAAAATAAAGAATGAACTGACCTGTCAGCCGAGTAAATGTTGAAAATGACCACTACTTTCCATGCAATAATAAAGATTTTGCTGAAAACGTTGCCGGACATTTTGCAATATTTGAGGAGTAATTTGATGGCACTCTGATTCACAATTCTTTGTCGTAAATTTTCTAAGGATGTTGGCTGAGTAGCATAGATTTTGCTTTTTAAGTAACCCCACAAAAAGAAATCCAAAGGTGATAAATCTGGCGATCTTGGGGGCCATTCAACGGCACCTCTTCTACCAATCCATTGACCTGGAAAGGTCTGATCTAAATAATGCCGAACTCTTAATGCGTAATGTGGTGGGGTACCATCCTGTTGGAACATCAACATATTCTCAACGTATCGACCATCATTCTGATTTTCAATTATATCTGTTAGCGCAGGATCTATGGCATTTTGCAGCAATTCCAAATACATTTCACCAGTCAAATTCCCAGGTAAGAAAAAAGGACCAACCAAATGATCGCCAAAAATGCCAGCCCAAACATTTAATTTTTGTGGCTGCTGTGTGTGTACCTCATGGTAAATTCTGGGATTAGAGTCCGACCAATATCGACAATTATGACGATTTACTTCGCCATTTAAAAAAAAGGAACATTCGTCGGAAAAGCAAATGTTAAATAAAAATTGTTCATCGTTTGTAATTCGTTCACTCATAACTTCACAAAATTCTAATCGCTTATCAAAATCGTCTTCATTAAGTTCTTGTACAAGGTGAATTTTATACGGATGAAAATTATGGGCCTTTAGAATCCGTTGGATAGTACGTCGACTAACACCACACGAAGTTTGCAATTTGCGGGTACTTAATGTAGGATCTACAATAACTTGCCCTAAAACCCCCACTTCTGTTGCTTCGTTCCTTATAGGATTTTCAATATTACGTTTTTTATATTGGCGACTGATCCAGTTTCCCGAATTTTAGCTACAAGTTCTAGAACATATTTTCGGTGCACATTATTGTTCTCATGTCGCTCATTAAAAATTTGTGCTGTTCTATTAGCACACTGATTATTTCCGAAAAATATTTCAATAATTTCAACCCTTTCTGCCGTGGAATATACCATGGTTAATTTATGTATAAAGCAATAAATGATATTTTAACAACAAAGATTGGTCAAATCAATTGCAAACTAATGTACTATTTCCTATTTAACATAAGTACGTGGCATTCTCTACTTATCTTTCTTCAAGAAACAACTTTTTTTGTCACAAAGGACACTTCAATTGCTATTTTTATTATTAATAAACCATGGACGTAGTAAATAAAAGCATTTACTTATCAAGAAAATGCTTTTACTCAAATTTCGTCTGAAAGAAGTACAAACTAATTTGATGTACCTATTAAAGTCTACTTTAAACTTTAAATCAATAAATCTCCAAAACTACTGAATTGAATACATGAATTTTACATCATTATAAAGGGAGTTAAAAGACCTTTCAAATAATGGATCATTCGACCCCCCTTTTCATTTAAGATTTTAGGGATGATGCCACCCCCGCTTAAGGGGCTGCAAATGTTAAAGTGATTTTATGCCAATTTTGTGTCCCCCTCGAAAACAAAATCGACGGGTCCGAGCGTTTTTTCAAAAAAGGAATCATCTGCCAGTAAATGCCTCTGTTTCGTTTTCGGTGCGCCACACTGTATATATATATATATATATATATATATATATATATATATATATATATATATATATATATATATATATATATATATATACTGAAAATGCGATTTGTAATCGCCGATCGGTTAGACTACAAACATATTTGAGTATGCAGCGAAGACACGACATTCAAGTACTCTTTTTAGTTGATCAAGCTTTCGCAAATTTTGCAATTTGCATCATCAGGGAGCTACAATAAGCAAAATTAGTACAAATTACAGTATAAAAAATTATTTTGTATCTTACACTAATAAATTGAGATAAGTTGTCAAGGTGTTAAAAAAAGGAAATATACAACTCATCTGGCTCCTACAAATAATAGTGAAAACTATCCAAAAAATTGTTTGTTATAAAAAACGTTTATACAGCGTATAGACTTATTGCCTCTTCGTCGTAGCTGTGTAGGTAGATCCTACTTTTGTGGAAGAATAATACCAGACTCTATGAATAGTTTTCCCAATCCAGATAATTGCGAGCAAATTCTAATCGCCTTTACTTCTGGGCTGCAGTTAGCTTGGGACACACAGCTGCCCTTTTTGTTGTCAGGTTGGCTGACTTCAGTCTTCTTTCAACTGTCCAAATGCTGCTAACCACACTTCTCTAAGCTCTTCTTTGAGATTAGCACCAGTCAAACGTCGAGTTCTCAGGGATTTTGATACAAGAAATCGATCATCTCTATCCGTTGTTATTCGTTTACAGCCTTCGCCTTGTTAACGGACATAATCACTAGCACCAGTACCGACGATACACTGCGGACATACCTGATTGGCTTAAATTTAGTCGATTTGTGATGGCCCTCCGACTCAGGTTTTCTTACAATAATGCTACTGCTTAAGCTGCTTTGACGGATGTGGTATCCATTTATAATGTACTTAGGAACTTTGGATAAGTGACTAATGTATTAATAGACACTCTCCACTTTGCTAACATGCAGCTTACCAAAGAAATAGAAACTTAAACCACGGCAATGAACTAATCAACAGCCTTTTCATTGCCCTCTCAAGGTTTAGAAGACTGAATAGACTGGGCAGAAGATCTCATTAGATGAATCAAGGTAAATGGGCACATGTCAGCAACACCCACAAGCCATCATCATTAACAAATTTATTGAATACTTACAATATAACGTTAGATTGAAATAAACAGTTTAATATTAAAAAAAACTCTAAAAAATATATATCCAAAATAGTAAGAACGCCTAAATTTTAACTTACCACTATGGTAATAGCTAGGAATAATAGTTTCATTGCAAATTATTGATGCAGATACAGATATTATTAAACAATCAATTTATTTTATTTTTGTTGTAATTTATATATGACGTATACGTATTAATAAATATTTTACAGCTGGCATACAATTTTTATCAAATATAATTTCTTTCGAAAACAATAGAAAATAAAATAGAACTAATAATTAGTTTTTTATCACAAATTCAGGAAATTGCACTTGGTATAGTGCAGTTGACAAAATCACTTGAAAAGTGAACAAGCAATCAGCGGGCCAAAATTATTTAAGAAGAGATATTTATTATACAGGGTGTTTCAAAAAAGGTAACCCCGTCTCTAGGGTAGGTAAAAAACTGAAAAATAATTGGGGTTTGCTTAGTAAAAAATTTTTGTAAGGCCATCCGTTTTCAAGATATAGGGCGTTGAAGAAAAAAAATTTACGCATTTTTTACGATTTTGCCGAAACTACTGGCAACATTGTAATGAAATTTTATACAAATATGTTTTGGAAGCTGATACATCCCATGAATTTGTTTTTATATCTGATTCTCATAGAGGGCGCTAGTTACACGGATCGTACTAAGTATTAGTCAATATAACTTTAAGTATAATTATTAATCAAAATTTTAAGTAAACTTAAACATCATTCAATTTTACACGAAAAAGGTACTCTTGGTAAAACTCGATACTGTGTACCGTTTTCGGAATATTTTGATTTGAAAATTATGAAGTAATAATTGATGCTGGTATAAAATAGTTAGTAATTAAACAAAACTCACAAGAAGAAAATTAAATTATTGACTAAGAACATAAAATAAAATTCAATTACAGTAAGTGTTCAAAATGCCCTCCGTTTTCGCGAATACACAAGTCTATTCTTTTTTCTAAAGATTCCATTAACCTTCTAAACGGTAGGGGATCAGCTATGAGGTCATTAAATTGACGTTGAATTCTTTCTTCCAATTCTTGGCGTGAATTTACCTCTGTAGCATAGATTTTTCCTTAATATACGACCAAACTGCGTAGTCCAAAGGGTTAAAATCGCATGACCGAGGAGACCAACGAACCGGAGCTTCTGCACCTCTACCAATCCATCGATTCGGAAAATGATTACTCAACCAATTACGACACCTTCTATCAAAGTGTGGTGCAGCTCCATCGTGCATAAAAAATAAAGATCTTTGCTCGTTTAGGGTTAAATCTTCTAATATCTCGACATTAACTTTAAATAAGTGTTGGTAATGTGATACCCTTTTGACTCGTGGATTCTCATCACACCAGTAGTGTCCATTATGGGAGTTAAACATACCTTGTCGCGTAAAGGTGGCCTCGTCCGTAAAAAGAATGCATTTTAAAAAATTTGGATTGTGGGCTGTCCTTTGTTGCAATGTTTCACAAAAATCCACTCTAACCGGTAGATCATCTGGCAAGAGCTCTTGGACTTGTCTGTAATGATAAGGATGTAATTGCTGTTCTTTCAGTATCCGCCAGGTACTTGAAGAAGAAGTATTTGTTTGTCTTGCTATATTCCTTACGCTAACTGTTGGATCTTGATCAAGTAAATTTAAAATATTATTTTCTTTGTTAATTGTTCTTGTTGTTCTTGGTCTACCAGAATTTATTTTATTTGGTCTCACATTCCCAGTTTCTCTCCATTTTTTTACTTGGTAAGTTTCTTCTAGGAAACTTTTCTGCATAACGTGTTATAGCTGCACTAAAACATCCTAAACATTCGCCTAAGGTTAATAACATGTCAGTGTACTCAACATTTGAGTACATTTTGATTTGATTTTACAAATAACAAGGTTTCAAAACTCTAATTATTGTTAATTTATCGTCAACAATCAATAAATGTCAGATTTTCATGGCACACTTGGAGAAAATAGAGGTATACCTATTAGAACTTTATCATTACTACCAGCATCAATTATTACTTCATAATTTTCAAATCAAAATATTCCGAAAACGGTACACAGTATCGAGTATTACCAAGAGTACCTTTTTCGTGTAAAATTGAATGATGTTTAAGTTTACTTGAAATTTTGATTAATAATTATACTCTTAAAAAAGTTATATTGACTAACACTTAGTACGATCTGTGTAACTAGCGCCCTCTATGAGAATCAGATATAAAAACAAACTCATGGGATGTATCAGCTTCCAAAACATATTCGTATAAAATTTCATTTTAATGTTGCCAGTAGTTTTGGCAAAATCGTAAAAAATGCGTAACATTTTTTTTTCTTTAACGCCCTGTATCTTGAAAACGGATGGCGTTACAAAATTTTTTTACTAAGCAAACCCCAATTATTTTTCAGTTTTTTACCTACCGTAGAGACCGTGTTACCTTTTTTTTAAAACGCCCTGTATAGAGATTATAGAACAAATAGTCTTAGACTTAAAATAAAAGATAAGAATTATTACCGTTACTGAGTGTTTTATTTTAAGTGTCTTTAACATGACGTTATTTATAAACATTTTATTTGCAGGATAGTTCCAACCACTTAAAATAGATATATAGTATGTCATTTCAGATGAAAAAGTATAAAAAAATGGGGTGTCTCATATAAAAAACATAAGTTTATATTATATTTCCTTAGTGACACTATAAACAAATAAAAACTAAAAAAGAGTAAGCCAACTAAATCGGTCATATCTTAATACGAAAAATTTGTTTAAGGTATTAAATACGTGCACCTGTTTCGCGCTGAGCTACTCATTTGGTACTATCAAGTGGTCAAGAACGCATATAGAGGGTCTTCAGCGGAGTGTAAGAACACTTCTCACAAAGGTGCAAAAACACCATCCACGCAGACCAGTAGAGAGACCAACATTACCGCGGTATTAAGAAGGAAGAAGACTTATGGACATAGGTGGGCAACCAGATAAATAAGTTGCTAATTTAACAACTTATTTTCAGGTACAGGCTGGGACATCTTCGTTATATCGAACAATTTGTACAGTAGATGATACAACGCCACTTATACTGAGGTAGCTAAAAATACGCATAAACCACCTGACTAAGCAAGAAAAAATGCGTTATGACTCAGTAGAAGAGGTTAACTAGGTGAAAAACTGGGACTTCTCCAAACCGATCATCTTCCTTATTATCAATACGTCAGAATGCTTGAAAATGATAACTATAAGCTATACTGGGACCGCACTGTGCTCACAGACCAACCAGTCTCACATAGCAGACCGGATCTCATACTAGTTAATAAACTTACTGGGCAAACAACACTTATTAATGTGGCGATACCCAACACCAATGATTTACGTGTTAAATACAACGGAAAGATCGCCAAGTACAGAGATCTCAAAATATAAATCGAAAGACAATGGAGAATGGAAAGTACCCAGACAGTACCTATTATTCTATCTACTACTCTGTTATTCCCAAAAACCTCCTAGAGAACATAAAACAGCTGGGTCTAAATTAACTTCTCTATAAAACCATGTAGAAAGCTGTACTCCTCGCGATGTCCAGATATGTATGAAAATTTTTGGGAGATCACCAGAGCTCAATCCTTTTGATACCGTTGGTATCTAAGATGAGTGAATTTTCCCCTTAGAGGCAGTGTGAGCCGTACGGTTAAATCTGGATAATACGACTTTATTTTAGAGAATACAAGTTTAGAATCAATTACAGTAAGGTTGAAAATATTCAACCATTCTAATTTACAGCAACATTCTACTAGTATAACCTAGAGAGAGATCAAAATTAAGACAATTTTGAAAATGAACACCCAAATGAAGACGTTAATGAACTTTTTGAAGTTGAAGATGTTTGAGCTAACCTTATATAATATTTTAGTGTTATGGAAAAACCTGAGAAGAATCATTAAACATGTATTACTTTTTTATTCGTCATTAATTTTTTTTTACATAATTGAATGTATTCCTGCCACTACAAATTTTATAATCAAAAGAAATATTAAAACATTGATTTATTTTATGAAGATGAAAAGTCCGGCCCTTTCATGCATGAAGATTATTATTTTAAAAATTTAATTTTTAATTCTTTTGAAAATTTTGTTAATCCTAAAAATTGGCTGCGAATTTGGATATCGGAAAAAATATGATACAAAATTCTAGTTTTCCCAACAAATAAATTGCCAAAATAGAATTACGCTGGTTTCATTCGTAGTTCGATTTCATAAGACGACTTTACTCATAAAGTTCAGCGGTTCTCCAAAAGTGACTTACTTGCTATGAAAGTTGTACAATAGATTAAAATATTAGTCGTCCTAGCCTTAAATAGGAGGAAGACAGAAAAAATTGTTATTGTAGAAGCAATTGCTTGGATCCACCATCGCATGGTGACGAGCAAAATGACTGGTTATATAATACTTTCTGAGAAGAGAAAGATTTTTAAACTAATTTTTCACATATTCTTAAAATCTAAGCTTCTTGTCTAAAATAACGCCTAAATAATTATTTTCTCTACAAAATTTAGTTTATAATTATTAATTGAAATGTTTAAATTTTTTTTAAGAAACTCTGTTTTACTTTGATTACCAAATATCATACACACCTTTTGTTTGGAGTTAGCTTTAAATTATAATCCAAAGAGAGTTCATTAATAGTCTGAAGATCCTGATTAAGGCACTCCAAAAATTCTTTGTAGTTCTCTAATTCAAAATAGACTTAAATTTAAAAAAAAGTAGTCTGCAAACCACAACAAATAATGCCGATAATCAAAAAAGAGTTAAAGAAATTAAACAAATGACAGGAGTCAAAAACACGGACAAAATTGCAGACATCTTGTCGAAAAGAAGCTTGTGCATACAAATTTCGAAAGAATAAATGTTATAAAGTAAACATTCTCTACGTATCACTTAAATTCATCAGCAGCTTAAAATTGTTTTTAACAGTGTGGGTAGCAAAATTATGTACCAATATAAATACAATCTAATATCTCTAAAGTATAAAATACTGCAGGTCCTGCAGCGTTCGGAATGGATATTTACTGCTCGCTACTAATATAATTTCTACTATTCAAGTGCAATTAGAGCAGATTGCTTGTTTACGACTCTATTCATTTTCCTGCAATTTGGCTGGGATTGTTGTTTAAAGTTCTAGACTAATAATATTAACGAGATTTACAAAAAACTGAACTGTCTGTAGTTTTCGTACCTATTACGTTAGTTCAACGACATGACATTTCCACTCTCGTGTTTATTAATGAAGTTGAAGTATTATTCAATTCGTTACATATGTTTCGATAAATGTTTCAACATAATTGAAAAACTATTTTAAAATAATGGCTCGATAAAATTATTGTTTGATATTTTTAAATCAGTTAAAACCTGTGTCAAAAGTTGTATATGTGTATGAAAATATTACAATGAATTGTGTATTTATTATCTTTGTGAAAAAATATTAGTTTATATTGTATATACAACGATTACCCTGCTGAAGGCTACGGTTTTATATGTATTGGAGAAGTTATACTACGCTTGATATTTTGATGCTGGAGTGTTTCTGATCTAAGAAATTTGCTTTCTGCTATAGGTTTTTTTGAGATTCTATTTCTTTTCTGTAAATAAACTGCAACGGTTAATATCAATTTGCTCAATACATAATTTAAATATAACATAATACCTAATTTTAACCCGGCTATATAAGCATAGAAAATAATGGGGAGGTTTATTTTTTTATTTAGCGTATGACTATATGCAACATTAGCATAATATCTTCTTCTTCTTGTAGTGTCTATCCGTTTCGGATATTGGCGACCATCATGGCGATCTGTATTTTGCAAACTGCTTCTCTCAAAAGATTTGTGGTTGTTGTGTTGAACCACGTACGTAGATTTTTCAGCCAGAAAATCCTTTGCCTTCCTGATCCTCGTTTTCCTTCTACTTTTCCTTGTAGAATTAATTGCAGCAACCCATATCTTCTGGTCGCTGGTTCTCATGATGCGACCAAGGTATTCGATTTTGACTGTTTTTATTGTGGTTAACAGCTCTTTTCCTTTTTGCATTCTTATTAAAACGTCCTGATTTGCAACGTGATCAGTATAGGATGTCTTTAGGATTCGACAATAAAGCCACATTTCGACGGCCTCAATTTTCTTGCAGGTAGCGTCTGTGGGAGTCCTCGATTCAACTCCGTACAACAGTATGAGAAAGATATAACATCGTAGTAACCTTATTTTTACAGGTACTAATAAATCATGCCATTTGAATAGCTTAGCCATTTTTTAAAATGCAAATCTTGCTATCTCTATCCTACATTTTATTTTTAGCGAGTAGCCCCAATTTTCCTTGACGTTTGTACCAATTTAGGTGTATTTTTTTACTCTTTCTATTGGTTGACCATTCACACTGATTCTTTTAATTTGCTGTTCCTTCGTAGAGATCATTATACATTTTGTTGTCTTAATGTTCAGTGAAAGTCCTTATCTCTGAGCCACTTCTTTAATTCTATTCATTAACTCCTGAAAAACTTCCTGGTGTTATCCACGTATCTGATGTTATTGATACATTCTTCGTTAATTCGAATTCTAGCTTCAACAACCTGTACTGCTTTTTGAAAGATTTCCTCAAAGTATATGTTCAACAGCACGTGTGATAGTATATATCCCAGTCGGGCCCCACGATTGATTTTGATATCATCGGTTTCTCCTGCTTCTGTACGGATAGACGATGTCTGATTCCAGTAAAAACTGCTAATAATTCTTAGATCACAGGTGTTTATTCTAACCTTTGTTAATATCTCCATTAGATTGTAGTATTTTACTGTATCGAACGCGTTATGGGGATCAATGAAGCACGCATTGAAATAGCACTTGCATGCTAAAGTAAGCCTCTCTCGTACCGTACGGCTGATTTTTTCTTCGCATAGTCTATATATCCTTTAATGTATGCTTTTTAGGAATAACTTTAAAGTGTGGCTTATTAAGCTGTCCGTAAATCATTGCAGGATAGTGATTTTGTTTTCTTTGATAGAGCAATAAACATTGACTTCAGCCATGATCTCGGTGTTACTCCGTTTAAATATATGTCATTAAATATTGTTGTTAGTCGTTGAGTACCGTCGGTATTAAGCATAATATGAAAGGTTCTAAATCCCTTATAAAACTGTGGGAACGCTTCCAGAAAGTCGTAACTATTTCGTGCATGTGCTCGTTAGGGACATTCATTAAATATGTTCTGTTTAGGAGCGCCCCTGTTACACTTGATGATGTCGCTCTTCCTTATTTATGGAGCAAATTTACAAACATACCATGGAGAGTATGCACTCGATTTAATGGGAACCGTTATTTGCGATTAAATTCCATGTTACTGAGCAGTTTCATAATTTGGTATTTGTCTGTTGGTTCTAATCGAGACTCGACTGTTTTATAGAGTCGTACCTGCCATACTTTGGTTTTAAAATTATTCAGCTGTGCAAATGAGTGGTTCTATTGATGTTCGTCTAGTACAGCGCAGATGTGACTATTGTTCCTGATTTGTTAATTCTGATATTGGCTTTAGTCTTCCTAAATTGACGAGGTATAATTATCCTTCTTTCTGTGGAGATAAGGGAAGGTAATCTCTTTCCAAACATTTACAGTTTTTTCATAACAAAAGGCAGGTTTTCTTTAAACTATATACTATATATACCTCAGAGGTCTTGCGGCAATCTACAGCTATCCTCGTCAACCTTGGATTAAGCCACAAGCCATAAATAATCCAAATTCCTCTCCAATACATCTTAAATAAAATTCATCTAGTTATTGCCTACGTCCACAAAAGTTCTCCTTAAAAGGCATCAAGGATAATTTGTCTGAAAACAAATTTCTATGTATATACCAAAATAGTTTAAATTATTGCCCGCTGTAATAATACGTCTTTCGCGAAAATGTTTACAAACTCAGAAAATAAATTCGCAGATGCTCTCTTGAATGGTATCAAAACTGAAGACGAACGACTGAATTGCGAGATCCCTGTGTACATCAAACAATTTAGTTCCCATCAGTCTAAAATACTGTTAAATATGCTGCAAAAGTGGATATCTAGCGTATAGCAATTTTTCTAAACTGAAGCGCACTATTCAGCGACAGAGAATACTAAAGCAATATATGAGTCCGCTAGATGCAAAACTCTGTATTTGCAAAAATTGTAAAAATTGAGTTTTAGCTGACAGTTATTTGTCACATGTTATAGCTATCTATCTATCTAATGACAACGTAACAATCAAAGAAAAGGATAAATTCAAATACCTGGGGTTCATAATCACGAAAAAGGCAACAACAGAGGAAGAAATTACACAAAGATTAGGACAAACAAGAACAGCAATCCGACAACTTAACTCAGTATGGTGGGATAGACACCTAAATATGAAGACAAAAACGCAGATTTATAAAACATTAGTGCGAAGTATTATGACATATGGGGCCGAAAATTGGATCATAAACAAGAAAAACAGCAGTAAGATAATAGCAACAGAGATGGAATGCCTGCGAAGATGCTGCAGAGTAACAAGAATGGATAGGAGAAGTAATGACGAAATAAAGCAAAGAACATCAATAGAAACAGACATACTAACATATATAGAACAAAAAAGACTAAAGTGGTATGGACATGTAAGAAGAGCTAGCGACAGCAGATGGATAAAAAGAATAACCGAATGGAGCCTCATAGGAAGGAGGAAAAGAGGACGACCCCGAAAATCCTGGAGGAACGAAGTAGACGACGCCATGAGTAAGAGAGGAGTAAACGATGGAGAATGGAACAACAGAGAGAGATGGAAACGGTTGAGCGAGGGAAGGCAGTGTATACTGTAGAATCCCTAAATATATATATATATATATATATATATATATATATATATATATATATATATATATATATAGCTATCTGCTGATGTAGAAATTCAGCAGCAAAGTAAGGTATTTACTAAGAAAAAGGCATTAGAAATCTTGAATCAGACGCAAAACTCTGTATTTGTCAGCCTATGCCAGTTGCATAACTGTGTAATTGCAATTGGCCAATCGCTTACATTATTTGAGTCACATGACACGTCTCATGTGCACATGTCAATTATTCCATCATTCGCCATTACCGGTTTCACTGTTTGTTATTTGAGTACTAAAAACACCAAGTTTATTGCAAATAATTAACATTATGGATCCTCATGTGCATATTAGACCTTGTGAAAAAGGAATAGGGAGAAAACGAGTTGTACAAACAGAAAAATGGAAACGAAATGTAATGAAACTTAAGAGGTAAGAGGTGTCTACAATTAACTAGATAGGTTTAGGACTTATTGTCAATATTTTTAGGCATAAACCTAAGGATTTACCCGGTTTTCCCACCTGTAACCATACAAAGAAAGTGTATTGTTGTATAGATTTAAAGATGCGAGACATTCAGCGTTTCCATAATAATCTGTATTTAACAACTGACAAAATAAAACAAGATATTTTTTTGGTGAAATTTTGTGAAGGTCAAAAGCCCAAGAGATCAGATACAAACCTACATGGAATTTCAATTAAATATTTTGTTCCTACAGTAGAGGGTGGACTTTTAAGAGTATGCAAGACAGCATTTCTTGGAATAACTCATTTAAGTTCTGAAAGAATAGAGCGTGTTGTAAGAACGTTTGTTATCTGGGGTGAAATACCAAAAGAGAGAAGAGGGGGAGATACAACAAAAGGTAGATTTGATCCAATAAAATTATCTATCCAAACATTTATGGGGCGTTTGAACGGTGCAGAGAGTCATTATAATAGAGGACGATCGACTAGATTGTATTTACCATGTGATCTGAATTTTACAAAGCTTTACAGAATGTATTGTCAACGTCATCCACATCATTCCGTAAAGTTATCATATTTCCGAACATACGTTAATGAACACTACAACATATCATTCGGCACTCCCTTAGTAGATGCTTGTTCTGCGTGTTTCACTCAGAGCGAAGGAAATTTTGAGAAAAGAAAATTCAGAAGAAGAAAAGTTAAAGGTTATAACAGAGCAGAGAATTCATACGTTAAGAGCTAAAGCCTTTTATTCTTTGTTAAAAAATGAATCAAATCATAACATACAAATATTTTCTTTTGATTGTCAAAAAAATCTTTCTTTGCCAAAGCTTCCCGACCAGGCGGCTTATTTCTCACAGCAAATAAATTTTTATAATTTCACCATCATGGCTGGAAATTCGAAATCCCATCTTTCTTCTGCAAATGTGACGTCATATGTGTGGCTGGAGTTTGAACATCCAAAAGAATCAAATGCTGTTGCCTCTGCTGTACATGATACTCTCATAAAATTCAACTTTAAAAATCAAATCGAAAAAGTTCACCTATTTGCAGATGGATGTGGTGGACAGAACAAAAATAGCACGATGATGTCTATGATAATCTACTGGTTGGTTTATGAAGCACCTGGTCACATCAAGGAAGTGGAGTTTACGTTTCCTGTTGTTGGTCATTCCTTTTTACCACCAGATAGGATTTTCGGTATGATAGAAAGGGAGATAAAAAAGAAGAACGTTGTAATAAACAGAAAAGAATATGAAGACATAATTGGAAAACACTCAAAGGTGCTGAGACTTGGTAAAGACTGGCAGATATCAGACTGGAGAAAGACGAGTGACGTTGTTGTTAAAAAACCTTCCCAGTGGCATTTTAAATGTAATGCAACGAAACGATTTATATTTTCTAAGGACAAAGATTATATGGCTACGGTAAGGGGGGAAATATTTTATCGTTCTGACATAGGGTTCAGCAAGTCTATAATATGAAAAGGGAAAAAGATTTCTTTATTGAAACCAAAGTTACAACAGATTAGATGTTCATTGAAAGGAGATAAATCGTCCATAGGCACTCTCCTTAGAAACCATTTTGGTAAAAATTGGAGAGACCAGCCGGATCTCAAATTTTATAAAATTATAGATACTGGCGTACAAGCAAATAATAACGAGAGTGCTGCAGAAAATGATCATATTGATGATGAGGACCCAGAGGAACTTAGAGTTTAGGAATTAATATAAATACATATATACATATTATAATTTGTAATACCTTTTGTACTTTGGATAAAAATAAACTTCACTAAAAGTTTACTTCCACATGCTATCTTCCTTATTCCTAACACACTAGGTTTAGAAAACAGACTAATATAACAACCACTAATATCGTTAATGGTTGACTATTATCATGTATTTGCAAATGTTAGTTGCATAAATCTGTATTTACATAGTTCACTTGCAAAACTCGGTATTTTCAAATTTTTCTTCCTTTTCTAGCAAACCCAATAACTTTTCTAAGAAAAAAAATCATTAGATTTTACCTAATAAAGCATTTATCTATTACAAAAAAGTGCCATTTATTATGTCTAAGGTTTTTTGCAAAATTTATCAGTTTTTTGCAAATAACTCAGTTTGACTTATACAGTAAATACAAAGTTTTGCATCTAGCGGACTCATATGAAGTGTGTAATGTTGTTGCTTTGACACCCCAGCTAGTACCGCTTAGTTCTCGGATTACATTATTGCGAGTTCTGATTTTGGCAGCGATATTTTCTAAGCGTTTTCAATTGCGTCTCAGGAACGCAACTCAAAAATGTTGACATTATCATTTTAAACTCACCTACTTTAAAATGTATAAATATAAATTGCCTTAGTTTGAAATCTTTTTTGTCCGTCTATGAATATTTCTTGCAATATTCTTCTTCTTAGGGTGCCCTCTCCCTATAGAGGTTGGCACTCATAATGGCTATTTTTATTTTTGAACTTGCTGCTTTAAACAAATTAATATCCGTCACATAGATTCTTCAACCAAGACTTCTGCCTTTGGCCAACAGATTTTCTCCCTTGAATCTTTCCCTGTATTATGAGTCTCAAAATTTCATATGTTGGTCCCCTCATTACGTGGCCTAGGTATTCCAGTTTTCTGGTTTGTATAGTGGTGATTAGTTCTGTTTCTTTACCAACCCTCTCCAGTACTTCTTTATTGATACTTGCATCAGTCCATGATATTTTTAATACTCGGTATAACTACTAACTTTTTCAATGTTAGTTTAAGCATATACTTTTCCATTTTTCCTGTATATCAGTATAACAGTTTTAGTCTTCCAAAGATACAAAATACAACAAACAGTTGATATCAAAAATCATTCCGAAAAAAATCGTACAGTCTCAAATTTAAAATGAAGGTCAAAAGTAAAATCGCATGTAATATGAATACAAAATCCTTTCAATTTTGTATGTATAATTATTGTTGCCTGAAATTTTAAACTTGTTAACTGTTATATCGAATCAATTCAATAATTTATAAATGGAATGTAAAAGGGAATCTATTATTAGACGACCCTTAAACCTCTCAGCTCCAAATGAATCTTGAAATATAGATGTAATTTATCCCATGTTATATTATGAAGTAACGATTTAAAAAAAAAAGTTGTCGTAGATATCGAGTCCCAATTGATTAAACTGGTACTAAATATTTTAACTATAAAGGAGGGTAGAGATAGAAGATACAACATTTCTTGTAAGCGAATTTTTAAAATATGAACTACATAGCAATTTTTGAAGCTGTTGCACTAGATATACCCATTACAGACAGTACTAATAATTGCATTTTCCCAGAAGGAAAAAATATTAATGTTCGAAACCACTTTTAGTCCGGTGTAACAGCTTCTTCCCTTAAAATATGTGTTGATTAATATTTTTTCTATATACATTAGAACATTAATGTTGGTTGGTTTTACTTTCTAATGATCTTTTATTCACCAATGTTAATGTGATGACAAATGTTACTACTCGTATATCTTACTGATATTGCTTACATCTTTGTTACGTATTAAGTTTTATTAAAGGTTTGATCTGTTCAAATAAAGACATAACTGTATCTTTTGTCAAATGAAACCTTTTAAAGAAATACATATCATCATATTATTCTAAACAATTCATTCTTTCCCTGTAAACTTTTGAGTGGCGTAGATTATAAAAACCCTTAACCCGAAACATATTACTTTTATTGCTAATGCGAAACATATGGTCTATTGGACCAGTATAGGTAAAAATTGAAATAAGTCAAAAACAAATGTAGGATTTGAAGAGAAAAGCAAAATATTAAATGGTTTATTAGGCGTAATTAAGTAAACAAACATATATATTTCTAGATAAAACAAAAAAATATACTACAGCTACCTACTAATTTTGAAGACAGGTAACGCAAACCTTTCTACTACACTCCAAACAAATAGCATTTGAGCAAAGCACACATTTATAATTTGTCTTCCTCATTTTTGATGATGGACAAATGCTACACAATTTTCTTTTGGGAAGCTTATCATCTAATACATTGTCGCCGATATTCTCGACAGGCACTTCGGGATTTATTCCCAAAAAAATCTCTATCTGCGTTTTAAGGTCTCGGGGAAGATATGTTTCAAGTATTTGCCTTAGATGAGGCTGAATTAGTTCAAAGGCCAAATCTTTTACAAATTTAAAACGTGGAAGTAACTTATTATCTTTGTAACAAAGATAAAGGATGTAACTGTTGAATAACTTATAAGTGTATAAAATACTGCTAAGAGCCAACGCCTTGTCCGGCGGTTTGCACTATAATTGGCACACTTCATGTCTAAGACATCAACTCCCGATTTTGTACTGTTATAGTATCGAATTATTTCTGGTTTTCCTAGTTCATTGTCTTTGCTGAGATGCATAGAGGATAATAAAAGAACAGCTCTATTTTTTTTTCGGTACATATGATATCCAGGTTATGTCATCGGAGAAACCATAGAGTGTTGTACCAATTTCCATACTGTTATTAGCCTTGAATTCCAAAGGAACTTCTCGCTTATTTTTTTTTACTGTACCCACATACGTGAGGTGGCGTTTTTGCAATCACTGTGACTCTAACTCTATTGAAAAAAAATAGTTGTCAGCAGTAATATTTCGGTTAGAGCCCTCTATTAGTTTGAATAACCGAGTAACACATTGAGCAGGCTTGGAAAGCTTCAGTTCTTCTTCTGAAAGTCCAACACCATCCAAATATTTCCCTCAGTATATATATATATATATATATATATATATATATATATATATATATATCCATTATAGAAATACGTTCTCTTAGCATCTGTCATGCACATTACTTTTATGCCGTATTTCGCAGGTTTACTGTTCCACTCACAAAACCACAGTTCCCTCTAAATGAAAGTAGCATCTCATCCACAGTTACACAATCTGACAACGTGTATAGCCTCTGGCAATTAGTCACAAAGTTATTAAAAATATTTGAAATAACCGCTGTTTTTTATCAGTTTTCAATCGCTATTTGGGATCCATGCTATTGTGAAATCTAACACACGACAAAAGTATTTCAAATCTTTTCAAAGACACCGTCATTCTGAATATTGGCCGACCCAAAACATCTTTAGAAAATAGTTAAAGCATATCTTCATAAGAAGATTTTATAATTGAAGATAGCATAAAAAGCCCAAGCAAAGCCTTTAACTCAACTATATTTGTGCTACTGTGCTTTGATGTATTAGTCGAATCAGATAACTTTTCTCTCATTATAATAATTTTTTGGTTTGTCCATGTTATAGTTTGTTTCAACATTTCATCAGTAATCAACAATTTCCAAATATCTAATTTAGAAGGGGTATTTCCCAGAGACGCTGTTAGGTCTCGTAATTCTCTGATAATGTTATGTGTTCGTGTCCTTGTATTTCTCGGAGGCTCCGTTCCTTGCCACTGAAAACCATTTTTTCATTTGAATATGTTCACATCCCCTTCTACTTGTAAAAAGTCGGTTCTGGATTGTAAATCATTCGACGGTTCATCTAATTCCAAAAGTTCGTGATCTGAATTCGATTCTTCGCTGCTAGAGGGTTCACTTTGCCGAATTACATAGTCGGGATCTTCATCCGAATCATCTATACCATCTCTCATGTCCTCGTCACTCCCTTGCTCTGATAAATATAAATCTTAATCGTCGGCAAGTAGTAATCTTTGTATATTCTTTTCAAAATCTGGGTCAGCCAGATTGACTTTTTTATTACGGCCAGTTTCGCTAGGTCCTGCTCTATCCATTATTACTACAAAATTAAAATTTTTTAGAGTAATTATGTTTATTATACAAAAAATATGAAATACCTTATTGTTTATCAGTGCACAATCCATAACAAGTGGCCTCCTAGACCTATCATAAAAACACTGCAATTTGAAACACCTGGCTTACTAGACCTACACATTTTGAAAACTACTGTTACTAAGATGTAAACACTAAAGCGATTGCTACGATACTGCAAAACTATGCTTGTTCTACACTAATAAGGTATTTAAAAGAACAGTGCATGCGGCCTACACTGTTGCCACTATTAGCAGACTGTCCTTTCGCTGTGGTCCGTTAGACCAATGTTTCGGGTTAAGGGTTAAAACAAAGAAGATTGTCAGAATTTGGAGGCTATAATATTAACAGATTACTACCATGTAAGTTGTTAAAGTTGGGTCGTAGTAGGTATTATGTAACTGAAATTTACACTTTAAGTGTAGTTTTAATGTATTTAATGTGCACTTTAAATTGATTATGATATTGGACGTTATTAAACAAAACTTTTTATTTTGTAAATAATTTATTGGGATGACATTTATGATAAATTTTGAGGCTCGAGAATCGTTACAAATTGAATTTTATTATCGATCATTTATTTTTCTGTCTGTTTTACTATCTTGTAATGACAGATATACATTTAATTTTTTACTTTTCATTTAATGTTTGTATTTTGTTAATTATTTCCCTTTAAATTTCTTAATTTAAACCTGCTTAGATTAAATTATATGATTACTAGAAACAAATTGATCGAGAGTAATGAATCCGTATGAAGACCCGTTATTTTATGACGCTACTCGTGATGACCCAATTCTGTGGCGATAGTTCCGTGACGCTGGTCTTATTATTTTACTATACAGAAAAAAAAAATTAAATACAACGCCAGTATAGAAGCTTCGCTTCAATAAATCGAAAAAAAAAAGAATAATTAGGCTTTTTTCAAATAATACAACTATTTTTTATTTACATCTACAATTTCGCAGACTAAATTTAACAAAAACTATACCAATGTCCTCCTTGTAACAATTGTTCTCTGAAATTAAATATAAACACCATTCGCTTAAACAAATACACCACATGTTATAAGTATGTACATTGTCTAATTTTACGATTCTGTTGCTTAAGTTCGAAAAATAATTCATCTGAAAGCAGCATCATTCGTACAGTTTTTCTTAAACAGAAAATATCCCACCACATTTAACTTCTAAACACGTTTATTAATAAGAAATACTCATTATAAACGGCACAAAGTATATGACGTGTTTATCGCGAGTTTCAAGATTAAACAAACAAACGCAGCATCTTTTTCATCAAGTAACTGTTTTCATTGTGAGCAATAATTGTTTAGTGGTATACGAGGCAAAAATTTTGAACAAGATGTGAATAAGGTAAGTTAATAAAAAAATCTTCGATTGCAATAAATTGAAATGAAAAAAGTTACTATGATAAATGATATTAGAATAAATTCAACTGAATAAAATATTATTTTTGGTATAATAATTTTTAAGTTTTTGAGCGCATATTACTGTCATCAATCTTTATGTTTGATTTTGTTTTATTTTTTTTTAACAATTTAAAAAAGTCAAAAACTTAGTTTTTTGCCTTTAGTTTATTATACATCCTATAGAAAAATTTTTAACTAAAAGTTGTAGATTAAAAAAAGGTCTATATTTTGAGTTTCCAAAATAATATACATAACTGAACGAGATAATAATAAAAAACAATTATTTTTGTAGTAACTTATAAATGTTTTTAACTGTTTTTTGCATAAACACATCTAATATAACTAATTAAACTGCCTGCTATTATGGCTGTTAAAAATTATTAAAGTTTTCCAAATTTTAAACATATCCCCAAATAGTTTATGTTATTCAATTTGTTTATCCCGGAGAACCATTATTTAAACAACTGTGCTTGCCCAAACAATCACTCTAGAGGTGTTTTCTAAATCACAATCTATTTTTAAGGCTTCATTTACAAGGTTTATTAAAAAAAAACATTTTATTAAATTTGTTATTAAAAAAGAGAATTTGGAAAAAGGACTAACTTTTTAGCTTCTAAACATTTATAATAACTTTGATATTTTTTTATGTCACACAGTTGTAAGTAGGCTCGATGAAAAGCTGGTGAAAAAGTGCACATTCCAAAAAAAAACAGAACCTTCTATGACCATTTACCAAGAAACAAACAGCGGACAGTTCGCATCTCCACTATTCAGTGGAGGAGTTTTACAAGTGCCATCATTTTAACGGGTTATAACATTTTAATTCTCTGTTGTGTATGCCATCTATCAGTTGGATCATAAAATTTAGATCTTCTTTTACAATTTGTTCAGCTCTTCTACAAGTTTCAGCTCTCAATATTAATAAACAATAGAAATATGATTTTAAGGAGAAAAAAAAAGCTATCTAGTTTTCGTATTGGTCACAAAAGGTTCTAATTTTTTTGTATACCTAGGGTGTTTTTTACCAGCTTTTCAATGAGACTACATACAAGTGTATGACATAAAAAAATTATAAATGTTTATAAACTAAGAATATTCCCTTTTTCAAACTGTTTTTTAATAACAAATCTAATAAAATCTTGAGATTTTTTTTAGTACACCTTAAAAACAAAACCTTAGAGAATCGGTTGCGATTTACAAAATACCTTTAGAGTGACTGTTTGGACAAGTATAGTTGTTTAAATAATCGCTCTTCGAAAAAAAAACATATTGAATAACTTAAGCTATTTGGACAATTTGCTTAAAATTTATTTAAAATTTAGCACACTTTATTAACTCATCAAACGCCACAATCTTCAGTATAATACATTTCATTATGCAAGATACAAAGTACAGTAGGGCCTCGCTAATCCTGACTCCTTCTTTTTCGGTGATCGCAGTAATCCGGCCGGGCAATCATGTTCGCTCACGAGTGTAGGTGCGGGGGCTGCCGTGAGCCAACCACCAAACTGTCGGTCGTCAGACTCGTCAGTCTTTTTTATCACCTTTCGTGTTGGTACAGTGTCAATTTAGCGCACTCACTAACAACATGGCGCTGCCACGTAAACATTTATAATTAACAATAAAAGATAAATTGCGGGTTATAGAAATGTTAGGTAAGGCGATAGCTACCCTATCATTACTAGGGGATTTGGTATGGGCAGGTCAACTGTGGACGACATAAAGAAAAACAAAGATAAAATCTTAAAGTTTGTAAGCCTAATAGAACGTAGTCCTGTGTATGAAAAATACTGAAGAAATCGGAAAATCCCGTTATAGAAGATGCTTTTTTTACGTGGATTTTGCAACAAAGACGATTACATGTTCCTTTAAGTGGTGATTTAATTTGTGAGAAAGCTCATGTATTTTGTCGTTAGATTACAAACTCCCATATCGAATTATTCCATATATCGAATAATTAACGGAAGATTTATTAACAACATAAGATATGCAGATGATACCGTAATTATGGCAAGCTCTACTGAACAACTTCAATTACTGATAAACAAAACAAACAGTTTCTGTGAAAAATATGGACTAAAAATGAATATTAAAAAAAGACCAAATACATGATAATAACAAAGAAAACAAATATACCAACAAAATACATTTGGGAAATGTACCGATAGAAAGGGTTGATAAATACAAATACTTAGGAACCTGGATTTCAGACAATAATGATCAACCAACCGAAATAAAAGCAAGGATAAAAATAGCAAGAAGTGCGTTTGTAAAAATGAAAACAATTCTCTGCAACAAAGACCTTAGATTAGAACTGAGAGTAAGAATACTGAGATGCTACGTGTTTTCGATACTGCAATATGGGCTTGAAAGCTGAACATTAAAGCAAGAACACATAAATAAGTAACAGTCCTTTGAAATGTGGTGTTACAGGAGGATGCTTAGAATAGCATGGACACAGAAGAAAACTAACACGGAAGTATTGCAAGAAATGACCAAAGAATGCGAAATAATAAACACAATAAAAATAAGAAAGTTACAATATCTGGGACACGTAATGAGGGGACAGCGATATGAACTGCTAAGGCTGATAATACAGGGAAAGATAAGAGGAGGAAGGAATATAGGAAGAAGGAGAGTGTCATGGTTAAAGAATTTAAAGGACTGGTTTAAATGCAGTTCTATAGAACTCTTCACAGCAGCAGTAGATAGAACAAAGATAGTAATGATCCAACCTCCGATCGGGAGACGGTACTTAAAGAAGAAGATATCGAGTTTAATGCAAGTCGGGGATGGTTAGACTAATTTAACAAACGCCACGGAATAAGACGTTTAAAAATGAACGGTAAAAAACTATCCAATAATGAATCAGCTATTAGACTTTTCCAATTAGAGTTACAGAAAGTTATGAGAGAAAAAAAATTAACAGCGGAACAAGTGTACAATGCTGACGAATCTGGTTTGTTCTGGCGATTATTGCACGATCATACTTTAGTCTTTGCCAATGAGAAGTCGGCTTCCGGAAGAAAAATGATGAAGATGAAAATGACATTCATATCTTGTGCAAATGCGGCTGGAACCCATAAACTTCAATTGCTTGTTATCGGAAAATAAAAAACCCAAAAAATCAACACGTCTTCCTGTTTATTGTCGTGCACAAAAGAAAATTCTTTGGTTCTAAATAACTTGTTTTTTTTTAATGGTTTAAAACGAAATTTGTCCCCGCGGTCAGTCGCCATCTTTATCTTTTAATTTGACTCCTCGGGCACTTTTATTGTTAGATAATTGTCCTGGGCATCCATCAGCAGATAAACTTATTTCTGAAGACGGCAACATTTTTGCAATGTTCCTGCCAGCTAACATCACGGCCTGCATATAATCAATGGATCAGAACGTTACACAAAATGTAAAGTTAAATTACTGCAAATCACTTTTGGTTAACTGTCTTGCAATATGTTCTGACAACCTCATCGACACGTTTCTTTTGGCTAATTACTGGGCTAATGTTAAGGCATCTTTAATTAACAAATTGTTTAAGAATTTGCTCACTGAATTAACCTATTAAAAGGTTGCCCCTTTTAATAGGTTAAGGGAACCCAATGATCCTCAAATAAATAAGGCACGCGCTCACTAAGGAGCTGCTGGGGTCGCCGAAAGTGAGATACAAATATACACGATTATAAGATATGAAGTGTTTACTGATCGTGGACATCGTGCGAACGGCTATGCTTGAGGACGATGAGCAAAATGAGATCAGTGGCGTTAAAGTTCTCGCCTGAGAAAAAGTTGATAGTTCAGAGGCAGTAGGAGCTTTCAACACAGTTTTAAAAAGGCTGAAGAAAACGAATTTAAGAGCCAAGAAGTTGTGTTTCTCCGTGGGCTTAGAAATCGAACTTTTGAGATAAAGTGTGCAAATTATAAACAGAAGAACATTACAGACTTTCTCAAGAAAAATTTTCTAATGTTTTATTTAAACTCACTGTTTTCCTTACATGGTTGCAATTTTTGAATATTTGCATATTTTTTCTTTCTACTGTAATTTAAAAATCTATTAAAGAAGCTAAGGTTAAACATAAATGTTTTATTACCATTTAATGTGGCATACTATAATCCGGATGCCTCGATAATCCGCAAAGGGTCTTGTTTCTGCCTCTTCGGATTAACTAGGACCTACTGTAATTAACATTTATAAATTACTGTAAAAATATGGGTTTTTTAAAATTATCTCGGCTAACTCTTCATGTATTTTAATTTTGAAACTCTCGGTAGTAAAGAACTTTTTATGATCTATAAATTTGATTCGAACCATTTTTCTTTAAAATTTATAAGAAACGTTTTTTATGCAAAAACTATTTTTTGTTAACTTTTTACGATTGTTTAGTAAAAAAAAACAAAGCAAAATTAGCAGTATGTGTTCACATAATTTTCATCAGCTACCCCTCATATACCGGTGTAAGATTTTTTTGTAGTTTACTTTCCTGCGAAATACCAGTCTAATTAAAAAACTAAAAAAATTGCGTAATAATCTTAAAAAGATATTTTAAAGGTCCTTAAATATATATGAATGGTAGCTGATTAGAAATCCGAGAAGACGTACAGCTGTTGTTTTGTTTTTTTACCTTAAAAAGTGAAAAAAATATCTTTGCCTATAAATAAAACGTTTCATATACATAAGTAAACTGGTTTAAATAAAAGTTGTAAACCATAATTTAAGATCATCCAAATTAAAATAAGTTAACAATTGACCGAGATAATTATTGAAAACCAATGTTTTTGCAGTAATTTGTAAATGTTAATAACCTTATTTTTTGCAATAATGACGTACAACATAGCTACTTAAAATTGTGGAGGGAGAATTGTGCAAATAAGCAAAATTCAAGAAAAATTAGCATAGATTTGACTTTCAAATGGAAAATTAATTTTGAAGTAAATGTATTATAATTATATACTATATTATATTATATAGTATATATGTAATATGGTTGTATTCTATTATAACCATATTACATAAATATTTATGTTACCTATTATTTCGTAACCTTTTCCACTAGTAATAATAAGAGAAAAATAAAAAGTAAATATTACTTTTAAGTTATTTAAAAAAATACTTGGTTAAATTTTCAATTTACAAATTAATAATTAAATTCTTATAATATATGCAAAAAGGTTCCTCACTTAAAAAAATCAAGTTTCATTAATATGAACCAGAGATATTACGACTTTTATAAATTGAATTTATAAATTCAGTTTTTAAAATACTAAAATCGAGAAATAAAACAGGGCCAACTCGAGTTCGAATGGACGTAGGACATTGTATTTTATTTTTTTTTAATTTGTGTAAAAATGTCAAGATTTTGAATAAAAAAAATTAAGTTTCTAATTAAATGGGAATTTCGTTTATATCATTCCTAAATGATATAAACGATAAAGAAGAGACAATAACATTTACCATGGAAAAGGAATATAATAACACATTACCTTTTCTGGATATTTTAATCTCTAAGAACGATACTTGTAAGTAGTTTCAATTGTGTATTTGGAAATTTTTAAGGAAAATTGAGATAATCATATCGGATCCTGCTGCCGAATTCTTTAAAGTTGAAATGCCAAATTAGAGTTCTGACAAAGGAAATGAAAGATTTATGCACTCTATATGACTGGAATTGTCCGCGGAAATGTTTCCACGAACAAAGGAAATGTTTCGTGTTCTAAGGATATATTGTTACCTTTCGTTTTGTTACTAAAAAATTCAGAAATTTTCACTGAAATTTCCTGGTCATCTGTAATAACTTTATTTTCCTGGATAAGTGCAGGAATTTTATATCATGTGTTTTCTCCTTTCATTTGTCTGATTTTATTCCATACTTGAGAGGGATCTGTGTTAGAGTTAATTGAGGTAACATATTTTTCCATGAATCCTTCTAGTTTTCCTTGAGCGTACCTTTCGATATGGCTTTTATTTTTTTAAAATGTAAAAGATCTGTTTCATTGCGTGTTCATCGCTATTTATTAAGGCTCTTTTACATTATCTTACTGCAGATTTGCAGTCATTATTCCACCAAGAAACAACTCTTTTTCTTGTGAAATTTGTGTGTATGTGCCAATGCATTGTTCAGCTGAAGAGATCTAAGCATATCATGCTTAGATCAATAGATGATATGCTGCCAGATTGGACTTGAAAATATGTGCTGCTGCCTCTATTTAGAACATTTAGTTTTAAAAAATGCAGAATGCTTTATGATTTTGCGTATCATCCTTGCGCAGGGACCATGCTAATGTTCTATGTATTGTTCGAATTTTGGTACATGTCGTACACTCGCCGAAGCGAGTACCAGATTCATTTAGAACTAATAGTTTACGCTTAATAACGTAGATAAAAGCTTTCTGGAGAAACAATTTTAGTTTTGCAATCACTGTTAAGTGAAACTTCTTAAAATTTTTTCAGCTGAATACTGAAAAAATCGACTTTTAAAGCTAATTTTGGAATAATTAAGCAACACATTAATAAAAATAACTTTATACACTCTCATTTTAAAAGATTTTTTATGATTTTGTAGTAAAATGATGTCATTTTTTTATACAATTTACCAGTCTTCATCTTTAGTATTTAAAATCAAATAGAGATCTTACCTAGAAGCTTCTTACTATAGAAGAAGATCTTACTATAGAAGCCTTTGCAATGGTGATCGCCAACGTCGGATAATTCTGATATGGCACGCGAAGAAGAAGAAAAAGCGATCTTACATTATTTTTATATTGTTTATAAGTCAAAAAAGACGTTTAATCAGTTGCATATTTTAGTTATTAAATATTGTTATTACCAAATATATAAACAGCAGTTATTAGATAGTTATATAAAAGAGTGACTCAAATTTTTTTATTATATTTTTTTATTCTTGTGTTTCTGTTTCTGTTTTGTCATCACTGTTCCCTGATGTACAGCTTTAATATTGATTTTAATTTTAAATTGTTTCTTTATTTTTTTTTGCCTACTTTAATTATTATCTCAATTAATGTACAGCTATGTTTGAAAATGTATAAAATAAACTAACATAAACTTAATATTAAGTTATTTACGTGTTAAAATTAAATCAATATGAAACAAAAACCATAAAATAGAATAGAAAGTAGTTTTGTATATAATATAACCTCAACGCTGCTTTTAAAGATTTTAAATAGCGCTTGATTGATGAGTTATATTTTTCGATGTCCCAGATACCAATTTATTTAGTAAGGGAATTGATTAAGATTGATGGCCAGAAAAACATCTATTCAAATTGATCTGTTGAATGCATTTATATTCACTTGCACAATGCATTTTTCACAATACGTCAATGTCGGAAAATTAGACAGGGAAAGGATACAAAATATGCGCAAATAAGATTTATTGTTTACAATTTTTTCCAAAGCAAAGGTGTTTAGAAAAAATTGAAATTAGAAGAACATTTAAAAATTTATTAATTAATATTGTTATTATTCGCCTACAATTCGCTGGAATAATTTTTATTCCACATATTAACTTTTTAAAGCATCTCATAACTTTTTAGAACATCTCGTAAAATTTAGCTATAATATTTAAAGGCCTTTAAATTATACCAGGAGTACGTTAGAGAAGTTTTCCAAGATAAAACAGATGAAATGCAGAAAATACAAGAATTAAATCCTTTAGAGAGACAGAAGATCACGATAGATGAAATCAAATTATGCTATCAAAAACTCTAAAGACAATCAGGCAGCTGGAATAGATGAAATACCAGTAGAACTGTTAAAACTAGTGAAAGAAGATAACTTGGAAGTATTGGCAGATTTATTCAACATGATGTACGATACGGGACTAATATCACAAGAGTGGCTTAAGTCAGCATTTATAACCATCTCTAAAAAACAAGCAGCAAAAGAGTGCTTTGATTATCGAACACTGAGCCTCATGACTATACTTTAAAAGTACTGCTGAAAGTAATACATAAGAGAATATACGAAAGACTAGAGGCGGATAATAGCGAGACGCAGTTCGGGTTCCGAAATGGAATAGGTAGTCGGGAAGGACTATTTGCCATCAACATATTGATTCAGCAATGTCGGGATGTAAACGTGGAACTACACTTGTGCTTTGTTGATTACAAAAAAGCTTTCGATCAAGTAAGACATGAAAAACTAATATCAATACTTATGAACTGTAGAGGAATTAGTCAGGGATGTGTTGTATCGTCACTTTGGTTTAACTTATATTCTGAAGAAATTTTCCAAAACACGCTCAATAATATCAAACAAAGATATGCAGACGACACTGTGGTCATAGCAACGAGTATAGAAGATCTACAATATCTTATCGAAAGCTTAGGTATGAATAGTGCTGAGATGGGAATTACTATAAACGCTAAAGAAACGAAGTACATGCTAATTACAAAAAGACCACAAAATATAAATCACCTATTGACAATCAATGGTAACGTGATAGAACAAGTAGAAAAATATCAGTACCTACTGATAGATATTGCAGAAATAAACAGGCGAATAGAGATTGTCAGATCAGCATTTATACGAATGAAGCCACTCCTAACGTGCAAAAATCTAAATTTGGAGATCAGGCCACGTACCATTCGCTGTTATATATTTTCAATATTATTATATGGAGCTAAGACTTGGACATTAAAAATGCAATTAAAAAAGAATTGAGGCTTTGGAACTCTGGTTATACTGCAGAGTATTAAAAATATCATGGACTGATAGAATTACACATAAGAAGTACTGGAGAGGGTTGGTAAAGAAACAGAACTAATCACCACTATACAAACCAGAAAACTGGAATACCTAGGCCACGTGATGAGGGGACCAAAATATGAAATTTTGAGACTCATAATACAGGGAAATATTCAAGGAAGAAGATCTGTTGGCTAAAGGCAGAACTCATGGTTGAAGAATCTACGTGATTGGTATCAATGCAGATCGATTGATTTGTTTAAAGCACCAAGTTCAAAAATAAAAATAGCCATTATGATTGCCAACTTCCGTAGGAAGACGACACTCTGAGAAAAAGAAGAGGAAATTATACCAAATAAGAAATTATTGTTATACTTTTTCGTTTTCTTTTTCTTCATTTTCTTAATTTAGGACTGTCTGCTCATTCTTAGAAGTATGTCTGGGGACACTGATGTACAGCTTTCGTACTATAGTTTTGGAGGTTTTCTAGGTAGTCTCAATGTATTGGATTTAACAGACCATGCAATGTTTCCAAACCCTATGGTTCAACAGTAGACGCGACATTTTCCTCTTATAAACTCATTCCTTCTTGGGCCTCTAAGGGTGCCCTTGGTTGCAACTATTTTTGCTTTGGTCTTGATCACATGGGTTATTACTAGTTATCTCCTCCTTAACGTGCCTTATTAAGTCCACTTGACGTTGGCGATTAACATAGCAACACTACCTCTGTCTTGAGCTATTTTAAACAGTTGTTTGACCCTGCGTATCCCGATCCATTCTATGACATGCATTAACCATGAGGCTTGTTGTATATCGATTTCCTTGCATCTTTCGATTTTATTTTTCTTTTTCTTTCTTGGATCTATAACTCTAACCCGCAAGTCTCAGCCGCATTTACTATTTTCCTCCACTCTTGACAGTCTTGTGCAGCAATCTCTCATTAATGTATTTTCATCTTACTTAGATCACTCTATTGTTATTGTATTTTTTCATCTTTTTTTGAACAATCATCCGATCTTTTGCAATTGGGCCTTTCCCAAAAGGTTTTATTTACTAGTCTTTCATTATTCAATTTTAGAACAAGCCTGCCCATCTTATTCGATTTGCCTTCATATATTGTTCTATGTTTTGTTCGCCATAGAGTGCTTAAAGTTTCTGGTTATGTTTTGATTCTAGCAGTTACATATTTTTCATGACTATTTGTGACTGTTATCACTGTTCCTAAGTATTTGAATTCTTTGACAACTTTGAAGTTGTATTTACTTATCAAAATGTTTTGTTCTAATTCCTATAGATAAAGTCACGTTGAGATCGCAGTGTACGGATATAGGATAACAGCGTTGCCAATTCTACTGCCATTGTAAGTTTTGCTACTTTTGTAAAATAAGCAGGGCCAAACTCACGGTAAACTAAGATATGTTTAGGTAAGCTAAAGTTGTTAATAGAAAATTCGTGAATGAAATAAATGGTAATAATTCCTAAAATGCTTTTATACATAATACCGCAGTTAATAGGGAAAAAAATATGAAAAATATTCTACAGGTATTTTAATGTTCTAAACGGTAGATAAGGGATAACTGATGATAATTCCTTGAAGAATTACAGCCAATTTTGCTTTGTTTATTTTTTAAAGAAAGATGAAGTTTGGAAAAAATCATTTTTTTGTCTATTTTGTTCCTCGTGCATTTTAGGGAAAAATGTTTCAAATAAATGTTGCAGATCTTAAACAGTTTTTTAATTTTTTAGTTTGTAAATTAAAATACATAAACAAATGACTGAGATAATTGCAAAAAAACCCTAATTGAGGCCCCTAGAACACAAGGGTGTAAGTGCAGTTGCTTATCACTTAGCAACTGATATCTAACAACAGGCACGTACTTTTGGCTTCAAACTTTCTACATTAACAACAATAACACCATCAAAAATTACATGTCATTGAAAACATGCTGAAAACTGAAAAAGTGCTACCTAGGTTTTTAAATTTATATCGAACTTTGAACAAAGATTTTTCAAAACTTTGTTTTTGGCACTTACACCCCTTGTGTTCTAGGGGCCTCAATTGTACACTAATTTATTAAATGTTCATAACTTTATTTTTTGCATAATGACGTCTAATATAACTACTTGAAATTATGTCGATTAATGAGTTATTTAAGTGTGCTACATTTCAACCAGATCAACTAAATATTTTATTACCTTTACTGAGAAAAGAATACCCCCGAAAAGCAATTTTCAATCATCTTCATTTTCATAATCTAGTTCATCTTCAGAGTCATCGTTTAATAAAATTCTAATAGGTTCAATGTCATCTTGAATGTTGTCTACTGTCCAAAAATTATTCTCCAATTTTATAACATGGTTGACGTAATTTTTCCAATGTCCATTGTTCTGTACTTTATCATAACCTTCATAAATCAATGTTTTAACGTCGTTTTGTTTGAAACTTGAATTCTTAGAGGACACGTACCGTTTCACTTCACTCCCCACCATTTCTATTGGGTTCAGTTCACAGTGATAAGGCGGAAGTCTTAAGATATGTACATCTACGCGGCATTGTTCGTCACTGTGATTCCTGTATTTTTCACCAATACAATCAATTTTGTATTTGTCATAAATATTTTTAAATACATTAGCAGTTTCCAGAAGTTCATTTTTTAAGTAATCTTCTTCAAAATAAATGTCCTTTTCATAGAGCCACTCCTTAATTTGACGTTTCACCCAATATTGTTTGGGAAAATGTAATTTCCTAGAGTGATAAGATGCATTGTCCAAGATAATGACATTCTTTTTATTTTTTGGGAGATTCGGTATTAACATCTCTTCAAACCATTTTTCAAATAGATCTCCGTCCATCTCTTCATGGTAATCTTCAGCACCTTTTTTGGCAAGAAAAGTGATGTCAGCACCTTCAACAAATCCGTCTTTGTTTCCTGCATGGACTAAAACAAATCTTGGTCCTTTTCCGGTCGGAGTTTTTAAACCTGTGGTAAGTCCATTTACGAAAGCCTGTCGGCTATTTTTTATTGTTGTATCTTGCCATACTTGCCCATTGGTTATTCCAGTATTAACCCATGATTCGTCCATATAAATGATATTGGCTCCTTCGTTCCTCAGTTTCTTTTTTTCCCGGAGATAGTGACGCCTCCAAGCGACTATTTCTTGTTTTTCTATTAATATTGAATTTCTACCTTGTTTGCCATATATAAAACCCATGTCGTGCAATACTCTTCTCAACGTACTCTTGGAAAAATTCGGAAGATGCTCCATTTGCTAAATTTTTTCTAGTACTACGTCAAGGGTTGGAGGAATATTGTCCATAAAAAAACCGTGCACTACTTGTCTTATTCTAGACCGAGTTGCTTCATCATATCTATTCTCACGACTATTCAAATAACCGGTTCTTTTTTTTCTTATAGGAGTTACGAGTGGACCATTTTTACTTTCACTTCTATATCGGAATATCGTTCGCTCAGAGACTCCAGTCATAGCAGAAACTTCCAGCACTATTGTTGATACACTTTTATCATTATTACTGTTTGATAAATAGTTAAAAACATTTAACACTATTTTTTTGCATTCACTATTTAACAAACTACCGTTTTTGAATTTTATTACACTCGCGGCCATTTTGACACTGACACAACACAAACGTCTGATATCAACTGAAAATTCTTTTAATGACTCTCAAGTATTTACCTGAATTTATAATTGCTGGCATTAGACAATAATTTTGAATTTATAAATAGGTATATTTTTTTAATTCTAAACTATTTTTTAATGTCTGTAACTGTAAATGCAGGTAGAGAAAGTGTGTCATTAAAGGGACATTAAGATCAAAAACGGATTATACAAATAATTATTTCATTTCCACGAATTGTAAACAATTTTGAACAGAAGATATAATTCCGAAAAGACCAGATTTCCGAAATATAACTTTCTATTTTTAAAATACCAACAGAAAAATTATATAATTAAAAAAATGTAGTATTTTTCCGTTTCACATTCATAAATATTTCCGAAATTATAATTCTTTTATAGGAGCCGGCCCATAACGTACGATTGTAGGTACGATTAAAAACTGACAACAATGTAGTTATTTCTGGCATATAGAAAGTACAGGCCTATCTCTGGAACGCTGCCATCTGAATGTGAATTTATATATAGTCTTAGATTTTTGGTAACTACCATGTATTTGATCTTATCTTCGTTGACCATAAGGCCTATTTCTCTGGCCCCGCTTTCAAAAAGTGTAAAAACTTCTTTCACATCTCTGGTGAATTGTGCAATTATGTCGACATTAGCAAAAGCTAATAGTACTTTCGCTCCCTGGGTAGCAAAGCTATTTGTTATTTGTGCTTTTCGACAGTTCAAGCTTCACGAAAATCATCTGATGTACTGCTACCAATTCTGATACATACACATGAATTCTCCATACACATCTGGGCTAATCCTACCAGCTTTCTGGGTACTCCTATATCTAATTTTACCTTTCACGGTATATCCGTGTTTCAGAGTCATACGTTTGTTTAAAATATACAAAAAATTGATGTAGAAGTTTGTTGTAATACTTACTCTTTTCGCAGATTTGACGCAAGATAAAGTTCTGTTTTATTACTGACCTTTTTGGTCGGAAGTCATAGTGGTAATCTGCCCGGTTAATTTATCTTGCCCTGTAATTTTTTAATTTCGGCTGTGCTGTGCTTTAAAACTGCCTAGACTCACCGGTTCTGTGTTTGCTCTTAAGTTGCTGTATACAATTTTCTAGGTATTGGTTTTGTTTTTCTTTTTTTGTTCGTTTCTGTTTTAGTTCTATAGTAAGCTTCTTTATTCTAATTTGTTGATCTTGTTAGTAGCCCCATCCTATTGTTGGTTTTTGACTTTAACTTTGTTCACATTCCTGGTCGGACCACTTTTTTCTCGTTTTTTCTGTTTTTCCCTATGCATTATGTTGCTGTCCTTTCTATTATTTCTCTTTTATTTTTTAATGCCGATTTAATGTCACCTCTGCCTTTGATATCTTTTTAGCGACCTGTTTTGTATAGGCAGACCTATTTTGTATTTGCAGTTGGTAGTCTTGTTCTTTTTTATCTAATTTGAGATTTTGTATATCCTTGTGAGTTAAGCTTTGCCCATTTTGTGCTTATTCTCATGTTTGTTCCTACCAGAAGTGTATTGAATAACTTTCTGCTTCTCTCTATGTGCTGCTCTATATCCTAGCTATGTGCGCTAATGATATTACTAGAGTGCCTTCCATCAATGGAATATCTGTTTACGAGTAGTTTCGTCATCTGAGACCCACGTTACTTAATAAATGTTTTTTCTTTGGAACTATGTGGCAAACCACTCTCTCAAATTACGCAACCATCATATTCTTCTACGGGCTGGATTCCGTTTTCCTTCTATTTTTGCTTGCATTATATTTTAAAGTAATGCGTATTTATGTCCTCTCATCAGGTGACCCAAATATTCGAGTTAACTGCAGCAAATCCTGGTAATTGTGAATTATAATCATTAGTGGTGTCGTGAAATCTGTGGGTGACAATAACTGATTTTAGACGCTCTTCCTTGCCCAGTTTGGCTTTAAAGCTAAAGTTTGTAGAATTTATCTTTGTGTTTGCCCACTTTAATTTTAGTTTAAAAGAGCATATGCGTTTGTTTATTAGCTATGGAATTTAATATTATAACCGGTTTTTGGTTTTCCATTTATTATGGAACCATACCCATATGTATGTATTTTCTCTTCTCCCAACCAAAAAATTAGAGAGGTTTCCATGTGCAAGCTACCCGAGCCTGTCCACTTAATTTCCTAAACAGATGTCACATCCATCTTATATTTTTGTAGCTTTTTTATGGCGTTTGTCGCGATTCCTGGTCTGTATCGACTTACTACGTTCCAAGTACCTAATTCGATTCCTTATTTCGATTCTTAGGTTCGCTCCCTGTTTCTTCAAAAAAACTGTCTCTTCAATGTCCATGTAGAATTTTCGAGATATTATAGGACCATAACAGTCCGTAGAGTCACATAACAATATTTCAGATAAAAATAAAACATTTAAAAATCAAATTTTTTTGAAAATAAAAAACTGAAGTCTTCAAGGTGTTAATCAACAAACAACTAGTACTAATCTACTTCATGTTTAGTGAAACATTTGTAGGAGATAAATAAACACAGTGCCTACCTATGTGTTTTATGTTCATACGGAGTATTACAATTAGAACTTTATATAGGAAACTCTGACACTCGAATAATATGACAATATTTTCTACAAATCTTTTGGTTAATTTAGCTATTTTTATTCAGTGTAATAAAAACTTCATTTTCTGGGATTACGAATAGACGGAATGTTACATAATAAAAGGTATATAAAAATTTTACGCAGATTCTGCGAAATAATTTCATAAAAATGATTGCCTTTTAATGTAATAATCCATGCAATCGACAACCTCAATTAAACCTAATATTCCTTATTAACCTCAGTCTCTTTTGCTAGATTGGACAGCACTCATATTTCATTGTACTAATATCAATCATTTGTTCTAGATATTGGCATGTTCCAATAAGCTCTCGTGGCGTAAGTGTTCTCCCGAGGTATTTTACTCACATTATTGATGTCTACCCGTTTCATTTTCACACTTCCCATTTCTTCATCTATTATAGTATAAAACGTTGGCAAATAAAATTAATCGTTACATGTGTCATCAGAAAAACCATTTTTTTTATTTTTAATATATATTAACTTCATTGAAGACTTTTTAAAAATTTAAATAATAAAACACCATATTATTATATTATTAATAAATCGAAAAAAAAGCATAATATCAAGAAGCTGTAAATGCTAGTTTTAAATAATATCAGCAAGTTAGCCATCTATTCATTAATCCGACCTAATGGTCATTTTAGTTTACACAATCTAAAGAGGTAGTTCTCATCTGCACCCCAGCACTAATAAGACAGTGTTTTAAGAATATTCAATCTTTTGTAGCAGATAGTTTTTAACTCAATAATATGTTGCTTTTAAGGGAGACATGAATAAGATGGCATACCTAAGATTTTATAGTGGGTAACTATGGGAAGAGAAGAACTTCTAGGGGTGTAGTACTGTCGTCAGACATTTGACTTTTAAAAATCATACGAATAAGCTGAATTTCGCTGAGATTTTAAATTTTGGGATCTCAAAAAAGTTGCAAACAAGTTTGCCATTCCTACTCATGAGCTTCTCCCCAAAACCCTCCGTAGGGGGGAAGAAAAACATTGATTTACTAAGAATCTGTATGCTGTAGAAAAAAATGTTACAAACAAAAATTGTAGCTTGTGTAAAATGAACCGTTATCTCGATTTTAAATGTCAGTTACTCACGCGAAATGAATTTTTTACATAAAATGTGTATCACCTCGATGGTAAAAATTTGATATCTGCTCATTAAACTGTTCTATCGATAATAATTAAAATGGGTTTTAACGAAGTAAAGTGCAGCTCTTGTATATATTATTTGACATTTTTTACAATTTCCATGAGGTCAATAAAATTTATCAGTTCCTTTAATCGGACACTGTAGACTTTTCATTTTTAGAGCTCATCTTTAAAACTCATAACATAAAATTTTAATTTTAAGTTTTGTCAACAAATATGAGACATATGAAAATGCTAAAATATGCTGAATTTAAACTTTCACATTTCGAATAATATCACGTCACCGGAAATTCTTTCACGAAGAAGGTATTAAATGGAGTTTGTAGCTCAAGTTATGTAGTTTTGAAAAACGTACTTGTGCAACCAAAAAGAAGCAGTTTTAAACATACTCAAAATGTCTCATATTTGCTGCCAAAACTTAAAATTAAAATTTTATGTCAAAGGTTTTGAAGATTGGGCTCTAACAAAGTTATTTTATTTAACAGCAGTCAGCAAAGAACTGCTTACAAAATCTGCACACTTCACCTTAAAAACGCATTTTGTTTTTTGTCAATGGGACATTTTGATCAAAAGATATCGAATTTTTACCATCGAGTAACTTTTAAAATCGCTGGTCTTTTTAAACGTTGTTCCCGAGAGAACTGCTCATTTTACAAAAAATGTGCTCAAAAACACTTTTGTTTAAAAAACCTTTTTTTTCTATATATTGTTCTGAAGCTATTTTCTTGTGGCATGTTAAAGTAATTACTATTTAAATGTGAATAAGCCACACTTAAAGGTTAAAGTAAGTTTATTCACGTTTCAATTTCCACTTCGGAAATCGTTCTCAAAATACAAACATTAGTAAATTAAACAAATTTTGTTTTTTTGTTACTTGGTGAAAATTTCTCATAATAATTTAATTTTATCTGACTCATTTATATTGACAATTCAGACATACATTTTACATTTTAAAGTAGAGGACTTTAAAATGATATTTCCAATATTGTTGAGTTGAGTTCCTGGGACGACTTTACTTGAAATTAACTTTAACTTGAGAATATAAAATTAACAGCAAACACATTGAGATCTATTCTGTCTAAAACTAAACCTAACAATGAACAAGAAAGGAAAAATAATTGCATTTATAAAATACCTTGTAAATGCGATCAGTTTTATTTAGGTGAAACATCAAGGCCATTAAATGTTAGAATAAGTGAACATCAATCCTATATCAAAAATAGATAATTTGATAGATCTCAAATATGTAGACACGCATGGGATAATAAACATAGGGTTCAATGAAATGATTCAAATATAGTCCTAAAAGAAACGCCTGGTAAAAAGAGAAAAATCAAGGAAGAGGCTCTAATTATGCTAAATAAGACCAATTGTGTTGCAAATTCCTCGGCAGAACGTAGTAGGATCTGGTTACCCATATTAAAAGAAGAAGTTATTAAAAGGAAAATACCAGTACTAGTAAGCGGTAACATATCGAGGATACATCATTTATGTTTTTTAAATAACAAGCATATAAAATCAGAATTTGGTTTTTATTGAAAGTAAACTAAAGGCACGCCAAATACTTACCATGTCGGAATCACTAACAGGAGATTTTTACTGTCGTCACGGCCTATGTTTGTCTTTGTAAAGATGAATTTCATTCTATGATTTTTTCTGACGGATATTCTCAAGTTAAAGTTGATTTCATGTAATCGAATGAACTATCTTACAAGTAAAGTCGTCCCAGGAACGCAACTTAACAATATTGGCAATATCATTTTAAAGTCCTCTACTTTAAAATTTATAATTTATGTCTGTATTGTCAATATAAATGAGTCAGATAAAATTAAATTATTAGAAGAAATTTTCACGAAGTAACAAAAAAACAAGATTTGTTTTTGTATTTTGAGAACGATTTCCGAAGTGGAAATTGAAACGTCAATAAACTTACTTTAACCTTTAATTCTGGCTTATTCCCATTTAAATAGTAATTTTTTTCTAGGGCATAGAGTCTTGGTAAATCAAGGGGGGTTTCCTTTTTTTCCCTACCAATAGGGGGTTTGGGGAAAAGCCCGGGATTATTAGTAGCAATTTTTTGCATCTATTTTGTAGTTCAAAAATTGACATTTTAGCAAAATTCATCTTCTGCGTATGGTTTTTAGAAGTTCAGTGCCATTTTCGTCTCTAACGACTGTAGTAGTGGCATATATCAGAGGTTGTCTGCTTAATTTCATGCTTTTGTATTTAGTGAGAGAGAATTTTAGGCCCCTAGAGTAAGTTGTGTATATATGTTTATAACCGTTTGTAAAAATTTGAGCTAGTGGATGCTGAAAGACCATGACACTATAATATTAAATCACTGCGTAAACTACATTTTTGTAAAAGGTGTTTTTATAGGTATAATTTAAAAAAAAATAGTTATTTTCATCACTGCTCTCTTATAACATAGCTCCGAAGATGGCTTTGTAAGATGAAAGCGCTCAACTAGGAATTAAAATCTTTTACACACTTCAAAAATACTTCCACTTTTTCAACTTTTGATTTGTCATTAGTGTGTACAAAAACTTATTTTGATGATTAAAGCTTGGTGACTAATTGTGTGATAAGGAATTGTGTGACAATTTTTATATTTCTAGACTTCACAATTAGCCTAGTACTCTTTTCCTTAATCGATATACCGACAATGTTTGTCTTATGCAAATTAAATTGAAAAGTTTAAAGATATAAAAAAGTTTTTCATCCACTCGAAGAAGTGACGAGATAATCTAGCGGATCTAGCTATATGACTACAAGCACATTAGTTCCAATTACAGCTTGTTACTACAAGCATTATTAAAAAAGGAATTGAAAATAATATTTAACCATTGAAAAATTTACGATTTTAACTGCAACAATACTGAAGTACTGGATCCAAAGTTTAAAACCATACACTTTCAGGATTCGCTTCCGAATTTAATAATAAGATATGAAAGGAAACTTGTCGATGGATCAATGTATATATTGCATAAATAGATATGCTTCTTCCAATATCCATCGTATATCGATACCTTTATTCTATGTATCATATGAATCATATGGTGAGGAGGCCGTAGCTCAGCGGCCAACATACTGTTTGATTTTTGGCACCAACAACGAGTGTTGTTATTAATATTTAACATTAGACATAAATCTATATTTTTTTGCCATCCCTAACAAAGTGTTACATCCAGATTCGATGCAAAACTTTTTTAAAGTTTTATGCCAGAACTTTGTTGATCTCTTTATAATTAGTAATAACTTTGATTAAAGCATTGATTCTTTAAAGAATCAATTCTTCTAAAAGAACTCTAAAATTGCTTTCTTTTGCTCTAAATTTGTTCAATTTTCTCAATTTGGCTCTGACTAGTGTTTTTATTTATGAAGCAGATAAATGTAATGTAATGACTCCTGGAAGTTTTCTTTTTAGATTTGGTTCTTCCTCTTTGTAGAAAAATGAGATTCTGCTTAATTTGTTTTTCCGCTGTAATATTTAGATTTAATTCTAGACAGATTTCTATCGCTGTTTGATGTATATTCCAATCGAAGTTTCATAATGGAATACTTTTTTTTTCATATTCCTTGAACATTGGTAAGATTTTATTATTAGTTTAATGAAAAATTTGATGTTTTCGAAATGTTTTAAATTCGATGATTTTATACACTCCCTTTTTTATCACTTAATACTATTTTTTTTTACAAAATTGGCTATTTCTATGCTTTTTCTGTAAATTTTAATACCTCATACTTCTGATCTTTACTTCATTACTATTTACTGTACTAATGCAGCATCTAGTTCGTGCAAATTTTCGCCTAAATAAATTAAACATTCTTGTTTGTTAAAGGAATATTTCAAAGTCAAGTGAAGCTTTTTAAAGTTTCAAAAAGCTTCGTCAGGTCTTGCTATTGCAATGTTAATTGGCTCACGGGTGGTGTCTGTAATAAACAACATTCCGGGAAGGAAATCCTACAATTTACAAAGTCTAGCACAACAGTTTAAAAAAAAAATGAAAAGCTTTTCCACGACATGTACATTGTTAGGGATCAGAATAGTGCGGCTTGATTAATATTTTGTAAAAGGTGTAGGGTTTTGTTTAATTTTATTTTAAACCTAACAAATTTTAACCACACATTATATATTCAATAGTTAATTATTGAGTTGTTACGCTTAGGTATCTAGTAAAGTGTTGTAAAGTATTATTTACTTTGGTATCAGGCGTATCAAAGACCTATGTACTTATTTAATATAGAGAATTTATAAATAAAATAACATGATTTTAAATAGAACATAGTAACACTTACTCAAACAATAAATAAATTTAAGGAAGCTAACAGATATTTATATTATTGCATTTATTTAAATAGGATGGAGGGTAACTAAATAGTGCAAAAAAATTAAGTAAAAAAGTAACCTGTTAAAAATTTTGACAGGTATCAGACAAGGCTTTTGGATTTTATGCACCTTGATGAGTAACAGTTTACTGCAATGGTGCAATGGGTTGAATGAACATTTAAGAACTTTTGTCTACCTGTAAAAGTAAAGCAAGTAAAGCCTTTTTATAGAGTTTGAGGTAATTATTTGATAAAAAAAAACGGATGTGACAGTCCAGTGGGACTGCCGGTAGAAGTTATACTTCTATACACGCGTTCGCCGTTAAAAATTTATATAGGAGTCAATCTGCACAATCATTACATATGTAATGCTATAGGTAAGAGAGAGCAGAAAGAGAAAAAGAATTAGTTATATAGGTATATGGTGCATCGTTTGCTGTATATAAACATTTGACCTGCAATAGGAGTATAGTAAATGAAGGATTGTATCAATATTTTAATGAAAATATATATTTTTGTATTGTTTATTTTATTATTAATATAAAAATTACAATACAATAAATACACTGCAACATAATTCATTATAATAATACAATATAAATTAAAATGTAATATTCATAAGTATTTAAAACTGCCATTATACATAACTTACTTTACAAAGATAAAAATAAAAAACCAAGAACTCGAATTATGTTGTAAATTTTCATTATATTTTAAAATTTATGTTTTTTGTGTATATTACATATATTTAATAAGATTAACGTGAGGTTTTTAAATATTTCAAAAATAAAAAAGGAAATTCATAATTGGAATTCGAACTCACAACCACCAGCGTATGAATCAAACCCGTAAAGGATTTGCCAATTAGGCATGACATTAACGGATTTCAAAATTGACATTTCTGGGTATAACAGAGTGAATATTTTGAAATACAAAAGCCTAAAATAATTATAAACGTTTAATTTTAAATAATACAAAACATATCACATAAATAATAATATTAATACATATTATATTATATATAATATTATATATATATATATATATATATATAACTATATATTATATATATATATATATATATATATATATATATATATATATATAATATTAAATACAAAAGGAACATTTTTATTCCCGAGAGAGGAAGAGAGAGAAAATATATCTTCTGTCTCTCTCTTACTCATTATCTTACATATGTAATGGTTTCACAGATTCACTCTCATGCAAATTTCCAACGCCGACCGTGCGTATAGAAGTATAACTTCAAAAAACGTTTAACTTCTATCACTCGTACCTCAAAAAATTACGCCATCACTCGCGTGTTAGGATTTATCTAACATATGAGTATAGGTCAAATACACGCGACATTAGCACTTCTTGGTTAAGTTTGTTGGCAATTAACTCATAAAATCGATATACTTAATTTTTTTTAAAACAAATCTTCAAAAAACTACCAAACTATAAAAATATACACATTACCCTAAAACAAAACAAATAAGAGGATTTATCGCAAAAAATGTACGCATTACGCATAAAATGAGATTTCTTCCTCTTCCAGGAAACGGTAATAAGTAAAATTTGTTAAACCAGTGTGCTCTTTACATATCGGCAACTTACAGTTAGTACGATAATGTTGGGTAAACCTATTCTTCCTTACTGAGCAGAAATAACATCTTGGGTTTATAGTTGGAGTAGCTTCTTAATTAACTTATTGGTTTATTCCGCGAATATTTCGGATTCTAAGTCTTAAACGGCCAGCGATTACTAAATCTAGCCACCGAGTATTCTGCCTTCATTTTATAAATAACATCCACTGCGCCTTTTGGGTGGTTGTAATAATTTTTGGCTTTGTGGTATATTCTTTGGTTTGTTTATTAATGAGACTATCGCTGTGTAGTGTTTGAAGCAGTGAGTATTTATCGTTGTCAAGCAGTGATCGTTCAATAACGAGTTGGCTAAGGGTACAAAGGAAAAGTAATTATCCGTTGTTACATTTTTAGGCTGTATAAGGTTTTTTCTACACTAGCTGCATCATTGGGTAGTTGATATGTCTCTTCAAGCTGCTTGTCGGTATTAATTCGAGATTTTGTGTTAAGAATGTTCTAGCGTCCACCAAGGCATAAATCTTGATTCTGTATTTCGCTGGATTATTGGCTACATACTGCCTGCATTTACAATATTCTAACGCTCTTAACATTTCATCCATATTTACGTATAATCCAGGTCTGTATGCTCATAAACAGTTAGTGACAAACATTGCGAGTGCAAATAATGGAAGGTTAAAGCTTTAAAATGGCGATTTTTAAATGTTAATTTACCTATTTGTAGCTTAGAAAACTGCAAAAAACAAAAAAATTAAATAAGAGTTAAGACTATTGGAAAAATAAACCTATATCCTTGATAAACATTGCAAAACTTACTTTTAAAATTTTAAATAACTTTTTTGTTATTCCCCGGGAAAAAATATTATCCTACGATTATTCTGAAAGAAAGTCCCTTTGTTTAAATCAGCGTTATGGAATAATAAAAAATGAACTCGAACTATAAAATATCTCCGGTTGTTGTTGATGAATTTAGACGTTTCTTTTTATAATTTGTATGTACTCTTTGCGTATATGATAAATATGCCTTTTGCAACTAAATTAAGTGTTAAATTAACTTTGAAAATTGTTCAAACAATTTTTGGAAGAAAACTTTTACGATATTTTTAGGACCATTTTAGAGGGCAATACCTAGGAATAGATTATTTACAGTTTAATTTACAATAAACATGGCAAAGCTGTAATTTGGTAAATATTTCTAGTTGTATGTAAATATTATCGTATATTATAAATAATTTTAATTTATCAATTATTTACAAGGATTATTTTAATTTACAATTATTGTAAGTTTAAGTTTAAGTGATATATTCCTGTTTTACAATAAAATTGTTTTAACGATATTATTAAATTTATTAATAAAGGCACATTCATAATGTATAAAAAGAGTCATCATAATCATCAATTAGCCTATATTTGTCCACTGCTGAAGGTAGGCCTCTCGTAAAATTTTCCACCTATTTCTATCTTGAGCTTCTTGCCCCCAGTTTGTGGTGATGCGGTTGATATCATGCGTCCATCTAGTCGGTGGTCGTCCTCTGCTTCGATATGCCTCTTGCCTTGGTCGCCATTCCAGAATCTTTCTGTTCCATCTATTATCCGTTAATCTGGGGCCCAAGCCCATTTAGCCATGGCTATTTTTTCAACTGCATCTGTGACTTCTGTTCTTCTTCTTATTTCTAGGTTTGGTACTTTATCTCTGATGGTAATACCTAATTATGATCTTTTTATAGCGCCTTGTCTAGCACGTTAAAAAGAGTACATACAGAGAAAATCTAAAATAGATTAACAAGAACCGGAAATATAGTTTATTGCACCAATTTTAAAGCAGCCCTTGTCTAGCGCGTTAAAAAGAGTACATACAGAGAAATGTCAAAATAGATTAAAAAGAACCGGAAATATAGTGTATTGCGTCATTTATAAAGCAGCCCTTTAATACTCCAAGCTGAATGAATTGGGGCTTCACGTTTTGAAGCTTTGTAGTCAAGCCAAAAGCATGCTTTTTCAAACTTTTTACAATAAAATTTTAGTCCTAGATATTTCAAATGCCGTTGATTAGGTTTTATGTTTGTTTTACAATTTTTCAAACAGTCTATAAAATAAAATAAAAATACTAACTTCATTCCTAATTAACAAAGAATAACTTTTTCTTTAATTTGTGAAAAAATGTCAACTTTTATAATATCAGAAATAGTCTTTCTGTTGGTAATATTTATTTGTAGTATTTATTTATTACTTACTTACTTCAAAGTAAGGTGACATTTTTATAATACTAAGTGATATATTAATCAAGAATTTTGTATTTGGTAAAGTAATACATTATCAAACTGCAAAAAAATCTATTTTCGTTGATAAAAATATGTTTTTATTATAACACTCGTATATTTCATAGTAGAAAAACCTAATTAATTTCTTCCTAATTCCGGATAATAAATAAAAGTAGATTATGATTAAGATAAAGCTGTCTTGATATTATTTTTAGAAGTTAATATATTATGATTCCAACAACAGAAACACCAAGGAAGTAGTGTGGCTGTTTTTTAAGGAAATATTTTTTTATTTTCCATATTTTGTTCCATGAATATCTAGAATTGTTAGTGTCATTTAAATGTACATAGTAAATAATAATATTAACGTTAAATTTACTTCATTAAATCGTTAGTTTGTAAAAAAAATTTAACACCTCTTATCTCGAAAATAAAGATTTACTGACATACGTTTTTATAGCCAATTGTCATTTTTTATGCAAAATCACTCTTTAAAGTTTGTTGCAAATATTTAATAATACCCTGTATATTACACACTTTTTGGTTTACCTGTCAATATAGTGTGCTCATCGAATACACCTGATTTTTTCAGAGAAAGAATAAAATCGTATAAAAATTTTAAAGTTACAGCCACAAGTTTTTTTTCAAATTTTAGTTACAATTTCAAAAATATAGCGGTTAATAAAGTGCAAAGATGATGCGTGTCAGGTGATAGTTACCATACTTAGCATGCTGTGACCCATCAATATAATAATTTCTAGCCTTACAGACATACCGTTACTCGAAGGGTTCACTACCTTACTATTAAAATTATTTGCGTTAAAGTTGTAGACTGGTAAATTGATAAATGTATAATGGAATGTACATGGCAATGATATATTTCCCTCTGTGTCTCACTTTTTCAGTTTCCAAACTATCCCGAATGCATTTTCTTTTAAAAGTCAGCGCACATTACATAAAAGGACTAATCCACTTTAATCATTAACCTCCTTTTTTGCTTATTTTGGAAAACACTCAACGGTTTCGCAGCTCCATACCGTATTGTATAACACACCCAGCTACAGGATTAAAAAAGGTTTGCACAAATATAGTGGTTGGTGGATAATACAATGATTGATGATACATACAATAATTATACCTTAATTAACTTTAAATACATTTTTACGTTTTTCAAAATTTACCAAACTAGTTGGGTCAAATCAAGAAATTTTTTCATGCTAACATAATTATCGTTTTTCTTTTTATAAAGTATAAGTATGAGTAACTGCGCATTAGCTGTGATTTTATCACGTAAAAAATTTTATGTAAAGCTATTTTTCTTCTTTGTTTGGCTTATCAAGTAGCCTTGACGTATCAAGACTCTCTCTTCCTCTCTCTTTCTCTTTCTCTCTCTTTCTTAAGCTATTCTAAACAGTTGTTCTGCTCTTCTTATTTCAGTCCTTTCTCTGATATTTTTAACCAAGAGACATTTGATCTACCGACTCCTCTTTATCTTTTAATTTTGAACACTATAATTAGTTGATAAATACTATAGCGGTTTAATGTAATTTGAGTGTATATTATTTTTATATATTTGAGGCTATCAATCAACTCGCAGAGATGGCAGAAGAAGCATCGGAAGAAGACGAATTTCATGGCTCAAGAACCTGAGAGAATGGTTTGGATGCAGCTCAAAACAACTTTTTAGAGCTACTGCCTCAAAAATTAAAATAGCTATGATGATTGCCAACCTCCGTAGCGGAGATGGTACCTGAAGAAGAAGAATCAACTCGCGAGCCGCCTCTGCTTTTTTAAGAACTCTGTCACTTTTTGTATAGTTGTCTAATATATTTTAAGTGTTCGTCTATATCTTAAAGCCTTTAAGCGATTAATAGTTGATCTATGTTTCGACATCATGAAGAAAACCTGACCATACATAACCTTGCATCATGCGCTTCTAAGTTTCGAGTTTCATTACAGAAATGTATGAGATCAATTCTCAATTCTCAATTCTCAATCTCAATTCTACAATTTATTCTCCTATCTGAATCTAATTCATAATATAGCAACCAAGATACTTCAAAGAAGATACTTTTTGGTTTGACTGCCTATTCACCTATAACTGGCTAGCGACCAAATACCATAGATATGTTTTGTTTTATAACCGTTAATGTTTAGTCGTATATTCTCTCCTATTGTCTAGTGAGTATGTATAAATGTGTGAATACATAGGAATGTTTTGAACATGGATATGGCGTGTCCTAGTGGCTGATAGGGAACGATCTATCAGCCCCTTAGTCAGTTGGCTAATCACAGACAGCTATACAACAACTGGCTAATCATATGTCAGATCTCTTCTTCGACTACTGCGCTACCCAGTCCTTAAGTATAATACTATCGTACCCAGAAGCATCTTGCTTTTTAATTTTTTCTCGAAGTATTCCTCGATCCAGTCGTTCTTAGTGTTTTTAAATTAGAGGCACGCAATTGGTTCCATTTTGTTCAATCCAAGCTAGATGACACTTATGATTACATACATTGTCGAATTTATGGTGGAAATATGGTTGAGATGCCTGCTTTTTTGTCTCAAAGTTTGTCTTAAACCTGCAACGACGTGATTAATCCCAATTTGGTTAAATGTCTCACAGTGTGACTGGCGTACACTCTTTTAGATAGAAGAAAAGGGCTTTAGCCTCTTTTAGATGCGATAACGTCGCCGTTTAAAAATTGAATTATTACTAACACAGTAACTTTATATATTAAAATCACTTTAGTAAAGTAAGTGCAAGTTAACGGAAATGGAAGGGTGAGAGTTGGGTATAAAAAATTACAGTGCCTGAATGTTGTGAAACCTTGTTTAAGCATTTTGCCTCTTCAATGATGGAAGTATTTAGTTGAGAGTGTCATCAATTGGTGTTCTCGTCACTTTCCTAGTACTAGCTTCTCTTCTTCTTTAGTTCGAGTACCAATCCTGCCCCCACCATACAAGCTACATTGTAGTTTGAATTCTTCCATTTCTATTGTACTTGTAGTTTGAATGCGACTCTTAAAGAGTGTACGGGTGTGCTCATTTTTTATATATTTATTGGATTGTTCGTGTGTTTCAATATAATTGTTATTTGTGTAAACGTGTAGTAATGATATTTTTGATGTATTTTGTGTAAGTATGGATTTGAGTAAGTGTCTTTAGGGTGCAAGGTAAAATATGTTTGTGTATGTGGTGTATTTTGGGTGAGTATAGTTTTATGTATGTAGCTGTGCGAAGGTTCGATTTATGGTATTATTGTAAAAGGATGTAGATATGGCATACCCATGTAATAAGTTGGACATTTGGTTAAGGTATCTAAAAGTGTCATTCCTCATTTCAGGGAAGACATTAAATAGGATCATTGAATTTGAAACGGATGAGGGATTTCATGTCCAAGGATAGGTCGTAATATGAAACTTGTTTGAGTGTGTTTACAGGTTGTGTGTTTGTAGGTGTGGCTTGTCTGTTAGGGAATTTAAGTGAAAATTCCGGGTGCTTTCCGTGACAGTTGGGATATTTGGGGCTATTTTTTTCCGAAGCATTCGCTGCTGAGATATCCGCTTTTGTAGCATTTCGAACAGTATTTTAATCGCATTGCAACGGAATTGTTAAATCTTGAGACCTCACAATTCAATCCTTTACCCTCAATCTTGATACCGCTTAAGAAGGTATCAGCGAACCTGTTTTCCGAGTTTGTAAAAACTCTGACGAAGGAAGAGGGATGGTTAGTAGAACGGGCATAATACAAACTATCTTTGTGTATGGGGAATTGTTTTCTGATAATTTTTTCTCGATGTCTTTATTGTATAGTTTTTGTCGACGCCGGCAATGACTAGATGGAAGTTTTGTTGATGTGGAACGGGATAAGAATTGTTAGGAGCTTCTGACTTGTCTTTTTTGTGCAAGGTTTAGGAAGATCCCTATATCTCCAGTGATTTAACGGAGTTTTGTGAAGTCGAAGTGGCGAGTAGTTGGTCAAAAACTGCCTTTTGGTCATGGAAGACTTTAAGTGAGTCAGCAAATGTTGGCTCTAATAAGTCGATGAAATGGTCTTTGTAGACAAATGTTTTGGGAAATGTCCTCTATTCTATAGTGTTAAATGTTGTGGGTAGTAGGTTGTGTGTTATGTATGATGAGTTATGTATTTTGTGTAAGTATTTTGGAGGGGGTGTTTGTTTTGCGATGGTTGTTTGTGTATATATAGGTGAGCAGCTAGGGGTGTTTTGGTTTGTTGAAAAATTATGATGTGGTGTGGATGTTCTGTGGTTAAATGTGAAAGGATTAGTAGTGTGTTGTTCTGTGTATATGGTCATGAATGAATTCTGTTGTGTGAGAGGTGTTTTCTGTGGTGTTATTGTTTTGTTTATGTTTACATATTATTTTGGTTTCCGGTTTTTATGTTGATGTGACTGTGTTCTGTGTAGGATTTTATATCTTCTTTCCATTTACGAATGTTAAAAATAGGACCTGTTGTGGTGTACAGGATATCTTATTATTCAATAGGTTCGACTTATAGGTAATAAAGGATATTTCCAAGAAGGTTGTGAGATTTGAGGAATTAGTGAAGTGTATGGAATAGTAAGTATATGGAATTGTAATATGCAAGTGTGGTGAATTTGGTTTTGTGTGTTTTTGTGTATGATTTTGCGATTTGGTGTGTTTGTGTACCTTTTCCTGTGTTTTAAGTAAGCACTTGCGCGATTCGATTGGATCCTGGGTCGAGAATCTCCTGAAGAGAGGTCGAGAAGCACCAAGTGTCGATATTCTCCTTACTTATATTTTTAAATACTTAAGTTTTGGTATTTCTAAATGTACCTCTACTTAAGTGTCTTCACAATTGTGCATCTTAAGTCTGTTCTAGTGGTTCATGCGATCAGATTCACGAAGCGTTACATGAACCGTTATGTGAATCGTTACATGAACCGTATTGAATCACCGTAGTTTTCTCTGTTTTACATGTTTTCTGAAACTGGAGCTGTTCGCCTTCTTCGGCTGCTGCTAATGCTTGTAGTGTGAATTCGATCTATGCAGGGGCGAAACTGAAAAATTACAATATAGCTGATAATTAAATTCTATAAGAACACTGTTTGACAAGTTATTATACAAAACAATGTGGTAAGTGCCAAAATCATTATTTAGAAATAATCGATTTTTTTTCTTCCACAACGAATGTATTAGAAATAACTTTCGCAAAATTAAACATAGGTTTATTCAAGTAAATTATGTTTTTGTGCATTAAATAATTTTGCGAACTTTTTGTAAAATAATTGTAAAAAAATAAAACAGCTATAAAATCTTAGAATGTACTAAGTGCCATCACAAAAATATAAAATATTGGGGTAAGTAATAATGAAAAACACAAAACATGTAGGTTCTAAGAAGTATTGGGGTTAAATAGGTCTTCATAGAATTTTCTATTTTCTTTCTTCAAATAGGGAACCGTTGCAAACAAGTTTTGTTTTTTTTTTTTTTTTCTTCAGAAATTCTATTCTGGGAGGTCAGGTTAGGAAGAGTCATTTCTGCAATAGTTTTAATTGTAATATTTCTCTTTAAAACCTTTGTTGATTTTCAAGTTTCCAATTCATTCAGAGTTTCTTGTATTCCGGATTTTGTCGGTTAATGTGGATCTATTGAGCTTTTGAAATTTGAAGCTTGGATGTACTGATTGAACTTTCATAAGCAACTTTAAAATCGAAGAAGTTCTTACGGTTCATTAATGTAACAAGAAATGGTGTTTTCTTTACAGCTATTGTCATCATTCCTACCAAATCCATAGGTACCTCTCACTTCTCTTGCTTTTTTCGCTTTTCAATTTGGGCGAAATATCTGTCGCAACTCATAAATGAATGACCCGATACTAGATACTTGTGATTTATCTCATCGAAATACTCCTTGGAAACTAAATAAATCCATAAAAACAATAACATTTTATTTTTGTTTTGTCCGGCACAGTTGTCGCTCCAAATTGTTACTTTTCATTTCTGTGTTTGTATATTGGTGAATGCTTTCAACACACACCACGCAATTTCATTCCCTCCACGTCCTGTTATACCCTCATGCCACAAAAATATGAAGCCAGTGTTATTGTCCCCTAGGTGAACACAAAGGTTGTAGTTGGAAAGGTGTCGCATATAATACATTTGACTATGAGTTAGAGTTGGAAATGATAAGACCTGCTGTAGATCCATAGAAACTGTCATGTTGTCACTCGTGGGTTGCTGACAATTCTGATGGTTTTTTCAAATTGCTTCTACATTGCTTTAGCTTTTCGGTGGTGAAGTTCTTACTTAAATTAAGCATCTTTCTGCGTGGGATCTTTTGTTTGCATGTGCAGTAAATCACAGGTAGCACAGGTATCCGTTGGTTCCGTCCTAGGCTCACGAAAGCTTACATTGGGAAAATTATTTTTGAAAATTTGAAAGTATAGACAATAGCTCCCTGTTGTATCAGAATAAGCTTCCTTAAACGCCAAGTAAAGTCTATTTATATTAAGATCGGAGCTCAGATAGTTTCTCGCTTTTTAAACGGTTGTAATGTCCCACGTCTCTGTGAAATTTGTTTATGTGCTCGATATCCAACGCTCTATCTTCCGGCATGAACTTTCTAAACTGTATTTTATTACCTCTCATTTCCTTATAAACTGCATCTCCTTTTTTTTAGCTTAGCTAATGTTTCAATTTGTCTTGGAGTTATTCCAAACACCGCGCAAAATGTTTTCCTACACACCTGTTAAATGTTGCCTTCTCCGTTGGGCAATGTGAAGAAAAGCGTAAGCTGTCTCTTACCCTCTTCTGGTCTCTTATAATTTCCATACCTTCTCCTCTTGATAGCACACACATGGATAAAAATCATCAAATCATTTTTCAGACAAAAAGCCTCAATTTTTATTCATACCGTATCTTTTTACACTTGAAGTTGTATTGGCACAATATCTAAAACAAAATTTCAGAATAACTACTGCCCAAAAATAAAAAGAATATTCTACTAACCTTAATTTCAGAATAACTACTGCCCAAAAATAAAAACAACATTCGAATAACCTTATTTTCAGGAGGCTGCTTGGCAGGAACTTTTTTATTATTTTTCTTTGTATAGTATTCTTCTCCAGCATTTCTTTTTGTTCGCCTTTCCTTTTGCGTATTGCCCTTTCTAGAAGTAGCACCAGCATTCATTCTTATATGATTTTACTAATATTTTACTACATTTACTAATACAACATCAAAACAGTACTAAAACTGTCATATTTATTGGCACTTACCACATTTTTTACGGCGACGTTGTGGCGATTGACAAACACGCACTCTGTTGAGAATTTTTTAAGTACGTAATAATAACCCGGCGACTTAGCGCATTATATAGGTTGCTGGATATGGTACTTGGAACATTTTAAAGGTATAAAATAAAAATGAGATGTTTTGGCACTTACCACATTATTTATTTCATGTCTTCATATCAATATAACGGGAAACTGTTTTATTAATATATTATTAATAGAACACTATGATTTTAATAATATATTAATACAGATTATGGTTCACGATTTGAACAAGTCCACAACCCGACCCGACATAAGGATATAAACAAAGAAAAGAGTAATATATCTGCTAATAAGTTTGTTAAAATGTGCTTAAATTGTTTCAACGATTTTATTACCTTTACCCTTAACATTTGTAAACGACACCACTGATTGTACATCGTAATAATAATTCGGACAGGTGCTCCGGTTTACAACAGGGCAATAAAATTATTCAGGTCGCATAAATTATTTGACACCAAATATCGAGTATTTACCAATAAATATTAACAATCGTATTGATAGCTAGCCTCTTATTTACCTTTTAGTGGGTAGCGGTAAATATGTGCGTAATTGATAAAACATACGTAATAGAACTGTAAATTAATAGGTTTTTATTATTCATTGAAAGCAGAGGAAAAATATCTATAATTGACTTATTTCTTGTACAAAAACAGTATCTCAATATTGTACAGGATATATGTGTCAAGTTTGAAATCAGCTCTGATCATTATTTAGTAGAAGCAAAACTTATGTAATATAAAAGACAATACTCCTTTAGGAGATTTACGTAACGTAGGAACTATGTATGTATTTAGAAAATACATACATAGTTCCTAGTATAAAAGCGTACAAATTGTTGAAAAGTTGTATACTAGAAGAAATATCATGATAAACTGACAGTGAAGCTAGAGAGCATACTTACATTGGAATAAACATACAAATATTGAAAATATATGGGTCAATGTATCAAGAATGTATCAAGTAGCTAGAGATCTTTGCGGATAAAAAGTTACTGTTTTGTTTAAAACTTAATGAGGTCGCTGGTTAAATGATATTCGATAAATAATAATAACGAAAAAATAAAATAATTTGTTTGTAAATCAATTAGCGAAAAATAGCAAATATAACTGTCAATAAATTAGGAAATTAACTGGTCTTACTCATTATTGATGTTTGTACAAAGAATATAGACTTACCTTTTGAAATATTGGAATCGTAGCCAAAGAAATCTCGTTGGTAGCGCGTCGGGGCGCCGGCCGGCGCGGCTCTATGGCACGAGAGCCACAAACTTCGTGTGTTTCGTTCGCTGTCTTGTTAGGAAGTGTTCAGATTGCAGGTCAGAAAGGAATCTTTTGGCCGTTGGGTCGAAGAGGGTACATCAATAAATCACCCTATTGTATTGTGATTTAGAACGCGATACTTTAAGTTAATTGAGACCGTAATACGAAACAGTACACTTGTGTGCATATTTGTGACACAAAAGGAGTCAAATTCTTCGTACTTAAACATAATAGATGAGACAACCAGATTTTACAATTTTACAGGAAGCAATATATTTACCAAAGTCGTTAGGATACATAGCATTATATTAGATCACATTACAGTACCGTAACAGAAATATTAATAGTAAAAATATGAAAAGAAATAGTATATACTTTCCCAAACATTCTCCCGCGCCAAAAACGAATGTTTTTAAGAACAGCTGAAAATATAAGTATAAAGAATAGACATGAAAAGATCGATATACTAATAAAGAACTAAGTAAGAATAAAATATAAGTTGACAAATAAGCGGCGGTTATATTTTGACCACAAAACATTGTTGGATGTCATCTGACCCTGTGCTCAGATTAACAACGCGTACAACGCCCTCAATTAGAAAAGAATAGCGTCGAATCAGTAGAATTTTTAGACCGACTAAACTAGAAAGACTGTGTCATACACAATACCGTTGGCCCCTTTTCCTATAAGAATTCCGTGGAGTGCGAAAAGACAAGAAGAAGAATAGCGTCGAAATCTCGGCGTAATGATATTTCGACGAGTTCCACGGTAGGAAAATGCCAGTTTTGTGAAAAGTGTAATAATTGTGCCAGTGATAAAACACGACTAACACAATCAGAGAGGTGTTGATTAGAAGGCATTTGATGCCGAGTAAAGTGTGGTATCAGTTCTTGTATGTGTTTAATACGATTGCCAATTTGGGGTAGAAAAATTAGCTCAAGAGAGCGCAATCGTCGCTATCGGAATCGCAATATCGGAAGATCGGACGAACAACCCTTTGACAAAAGTGACTAGATCAGCCAGCAATATGGCTGCCAGGAGTTCCAATCTTGTCGAGACAGAGCGAGCATGAAAATTGGACTAGACTTGTTGACAAAAGTGACTAGATCCGTCAGCAGTATAGCTGCCAAGAGCTCCGATCTCGCGATAGATGTTCCTGTATAGAAATAACACCAGAAATGTAACACATACAAGTACAGAGGTCAGATGTATCTGTTCAGATGTTTCATCATCCCAGGATACATTGAAGTACCACAACGATTTTAGAACACGTTTGACTTGCAAAAAGACATGGAAAATGAATAAAAACAAGAGGATAGCAACAAAAATACGACTGATTTACAAACGAATGGCCCGCTTTGTGAACGGTTTGTCAAAGGGACAAGAAGAATGAGAAAAGAAATCAGTCGTAGGATTCCATTTTAGGCCCAGTACCGTAAAAATGAAAAGTTCCTCTTTGTCAACGAACAACATGTCAAAATGCGTAAGCCAAAGCCTGAAAATAATTAGAGATGGTTGCTGACGTTGTCGATTTGTCTAGCGAAAAACCATCGAGCTTTAAAAGCTAAGCAAATGCTCACTGCAGAAGGTGAATAGTATTAAAGATAATCACTTGTAGCGTGATTCTGACGTAAGTCTGTCGAGATGGCTGCTGGCCCACTGCCTAGCTGAAAACCATCGTATCGTGCTTTAAAAGCTAAGCAAATTCTCACTGCAGAAGGTGAGTAGTATCAAAGAGAATCACTTGTAGCGTGATTCTGACGTAGGTCCGTCGAGATGGCTGCTGGCCCACTGCCTAGCTGAAAACCATCGTATCGTGCTTTAAAAGCTAAGCAAATTCTCACTGCAGAAGGTGAGTAGATCAAAGAGAATCACTTGTACCGTGATTCTGACGTAGGTCCGTCGAGATGGCTGCTGGCCCACTGCCTAGCTGAAAACCATCGTGCATTAAAAACTAAGCGTTACTCTTGCAGAGTTTATAAGCGAAAGAAAACGAAGAAGTACCGTTAGTAACGATACGTAGTAAAAACTCTTGGAGAGGTTTACAAAGTCCGATCTCCAGAGAATCCCTTTTATAGTTCCAAAATTCCTTATTTACTTTAATTTGTCGATACGTTTGCTTTATATCGCAAATAAAACAACAACGAAGATATCAAAAATTAAGTAAAGAACGAGATGCCCTTTTGAGACAAGTATCAAAAGCGTCGATTAGCGACACACCTCAAACGTCATATAGATTGGCGTCGAAGCTAGTACGAATTTTGGATTAAAAGAAGCGAAATAAAAATTTGTTTTTTGAAAACTGTGTGAAAGATATAATCGATTTAAAATCGGATTCAGAAACCGGCATCATATGTTGAGAAGTAACAAAATCTTCCATGAATGCAACATATATCTCTTTGAGATTCGGAAGTTTCCTGAAGCGATTCTCTAGCATACAAAATGAAGATATGCATAAGAATAAAGAATAAGTAGCGAATATAAACAAGAGAAAAAGATAAATAAAGAGGATTGGGTTGTAAAAACGGTGGAATAACAGAAAATCGGCTTGTTAATTTTCGAAAAATTAACAACTGAGAAATATCCTTCACGAGCTTCGTCGTGTTGGGACAAAACTAACAGGTGCCTACTCTTTTCGACTTCCCAAAACCTTTGTAGAAAATATTTATGTTTGTATACATAGAAGTAACGAAAGATGTGAAATAAAATATAGACTAAGTCGTAGAGACCCGCCCTTATAGAACATAATTGAAAATGATTTCTAAGACCACAGGATGATTTGGTTCGTCAAGAATTTTAACCAGAATTTACGAAACGAAAAACCAATTCAACCCCTATGAGTATTTCTATAAGATCTGATTACAAAAATGCGTGATTTGGTAGATCACGGAAATAAAATTGGCTGTGGAGCCTGTATCTAGCAGGATACGAATTATAAGAAAGATGCGAAAACATATTTAATCAGTATCAACTCTGTGGAAAGAAATAGACGAGGACATTAAATGTGGTTGTGTAGCAAAATAGAAATGTTAGTATTTGAAGAAGTGATTGTCTAAAGGAACAAGATGAATTTAAGCGTTGGTTAACAAACGAAGCAAAAGCGAGACCGTGATTCGCAAACCGTGCAATTCGTCGTTTCGAATGAGGTGGAATCAGGCCACGTACACAAGAAGTATGTGGATTAACCAACGAAAAAAGTTCTTGAAGCCGTTTAGTCACAAAAAATACAAACATTTATATGACTGATAAGAACCGGAACACAAGACACATTTAACACCTTGATTAGTTACCTTAGAGTGCTTTGTGGCACTAACGAAACCACAAGTAACGGAGATTTGATTAAAATATTGAAATAAGACAGCGATAATCGAAAGCGAGTAGAAGAAGACAATAAATTCAATCGAAACAAGGTTGTGAGATTTATGAAAATCTACCCTGGCTACGAATAATAATGAAGGCGTGTGGTTTTGATACTTGAATGCGTTTCATAGGCCTCCTTAAATCTAGAGAATGCCGAGTATGGCGCGAAAAGTTGCATTTGTTCATTTTGTTGAGCATTGTAAGATACAAGCACAAAAGAGAGGACAATGCAGACATAAATTAACAAATCAACACGAAGAGAATATCTAGATTTAAAGAAGTGAACGGTTTTAAACAAAATCAATTGCAGACAAGTAAGAATATCGATAAAAGGTAAGTAACGAAAGATAAGTATTACAAAGAAAATCGAAAAAAATGTGTTTAAGTTAACAAACAAGACGTACAGAATGAGTTGGAAAGTATTGTACAAGTAGAACAAAAATAATTCATAAAAATCAACACAAAACAATGTAAAAATGTAAATAAATCACAATAAAACACAATAAATCGTAAATGTAATATATATGTATAATTAATATATGGTATTAATCAAAATATATATGAAAGTATTTTACCTATTGAAATTATGAATTATAAAAATAGAAATAAATTTAAAAATTGCTGTGTAATATGATCCAATTTAATTATGTAAATTAAGTTTAAAAATAATGCCGAAGGACCGATTTAAAGTTAAATTGAAAAGAAAAAAAAAACAATTAAAATGAATTAATTGAAACACAATGAAATTAATTGAATCAAAGTCAAAAAAAATTATTATTTATCATCCGAGCTCGAAGTGACCAAATGTTTTGTAGAAAACTTAATGAGGTCGCTGGTTAAATGATATTCGATAAATAATAATAACGAAAAAATGAAATAATTTGTTTGTAAATCAATTAGCGAAAAATAGCAAATATAACTGTCAATAAATTAGGAAATTAACTGGTCTTACTCATTATTGATGTTTGTACAAAGAATATAGACTTACCTTTTGAAATATTGGAATCGTAGCCAAAGAAATCTCGTTGGTAGCGCGTCGGGGCGCCGGCCGGCGCGGCTCTATGGCACGAGAGCCACAAACTTCGTGTGTTTCGTTCGCTGTCTTGTTAGGAAGTGTTCAGATTGCAGGTCAGAAAGGAATCTTTTGGCCGTTGGGTCGAAGAGGGTACATCAATAAATCACCCTATTGTATTGTGATTTAGAATGCGATACTTTAAGTTAATTGAGACCGTAATACGAAACCGTACACTTGTGTGCATATTTGTGACACAAAAGGAGTCAAATTCTTCGTACTTAAACATAATAGATGAGACAACCAGATTTTACAATTTTACAGGAAGCAATATATTTACCAAAGTCGTTAGGATACATAGCATTATATTAGATCACATTACAGTACCGTAACAGAAATATTAATAGTAAAAATATGAAAAGAAATAGTATATACTTTCCCAAACAGTTACTAATAATAAAAAATACACATCATGGTGGAATAATCAAAACAAAATGGAAGTACAAATATATGTAACAAAAAGAAGAAGCTCTGGAAACCATAACTGGTACAAAAAAATAATGATAACTAGACTTTGGCAAATATGCAAATAAAAAAGTATGAAATATGCGCATAAATATGCAGTATTTTATGCAAAAATATGCAGTATTTTATGCAAAATATGCATATTTATCTAGAAAATATGCATGTAATAAAAAATATTTACAATATTTTTTTATTTACAAAAATACTTACATTATAAATACATAACATATAAAATTATTTTAACATATAAATATTATTTTGAATTGTGGTAACAATAGATTATCAAATTAATGATGTTCAAAATTTTCTATTAAAAACTTATGGCTTCTATCTGAATACATATATTTGTAAATAGAAAAACTTTTTTCGACATCAAGTGATGTAACTGGGGCATTTTTCAAATTTACTATAATAGATAGTTCTAAATTAGGTGGTTCGAAAAATATCCCAGCTAGTACTTGAACCACTTCAGAAAGAACCTGTTAACAACTATTTTTTCCATGGTTACTTTAAAATTTTTGAAAAATTTCCTTTCTAATAGTACCTTTAACGTTTTGACACAATGACTTAAATTCTTTTATTAAAACTGTACTCTCTAACAATGATAATTTGGAGGATTCTAATTGAGTTATAGTTTTCTGGACAAAACTATAATTTGATTTTATGAATGACAGTTGCTCTTTAAGGATATCATTTTGGAAGGTTTGCTTAGCTTCCAATAAAGATTGACAACTATCATCCGTTAAAAGGTTAATTTTTTTTTTTAATCAACAAAATGATAAGCATAGAAATTATGTGGTTCCAACCATGTTCCCCAACGTGTTAAAATGGGTTGCGGTGGCAGTGGAACAGCAGGAAGCTATCTCTGTAACATTGTATTCTCACAGGTGATTTCAGAAATACCTTTTTGACGCTCGCTATAAACTGTTTACTAGTGGAAATGTTTTTCTTACTTCCTCCGCAACTCTGTTTATTCCATGCGCGAAACAAGTGACATGTATTAAGTTTGGATAAAATATTTTTAAATTTTGTCCTGCTTTTACCATATATGGTGCGGCATCAGATAAAATAAGCAATAATTTATCATTAAGCACAGCAGCAGGAAGAAAAAAGTTTGCTAATGTTTCTTGAAGAAACCGTCATATTGTTAGAGCGTTGGTTTTTTCCACTTGCTTACAGGAAATTAAATACGATTTTGGAAAGGTTTCATCGCTAGTACACTAATCAATAAGTGCACAATGTATCTTCCACATATATGTAAAAGTAATTATTACCTATTTCGGCTTTTATGTTGTGGATAACTGAGAAGTATAACAAATTGACATTATTTCTCTTTAGAGTTCGTTCACTGGGAATGTTTTGTTTGCAATATTAAAAAAAAACTAAAGTTTTTATTAGATAATTTTGAAAGCGGTATATTAGAAGATACTAATGCACGACACAAGTATATTAGAAGATACTAATGCACGGCACAAGTCTTCGTTAAAAGTTTCTTGTTCGGTTTGTTTTTTGGAATTTGACTGAATGCACTTTTAAACTGAAAGTTGATATTTTTCACCAGATGTACTTTTAAATTTTTTAGCTAAATGTTTCGCGGTTCTGACATACTGATCTATTTGAATTTTTTTTTCAGATTAAATCTAAAAAAGAATAGAATATAAATATTATATAGCTGTACCCATTTTTAAAATCTAAGATTGTAGAAATAAACTAAAAATGAACCGTTTTTGCATAACAATTGAAATATTTAAGTTAAATCAAATAAAAATCGGTGTAGTAATCTTGAAAATATCAAGAAATGACTGTGCAGAAAGGAAGAACCCCCAAATATTTACAAGAGGCTCTTGGTCTTTTCTGTTTACATTTAAAGAAAAAAAACTGTTAGCATAAATTAAAGCAAACCATGCTATTGTTAGAAAAAAAAATGTTAACGACCTTTCAGTAGACTATTGAATGATTTGAATTTTAAATAGGGGATTAAAAAATGCTTGAAAAAAAAAATACATCGATTTATTGCGAATTAGCCTAGTGTCGGTACTTTTCCTAAACATAATCTCCAATTTGAAAATCTTTGTTTGTACTACCGTGTAATTTTTTTAAATAAAATAAAACATAATACGTATTACTATGTACTTACGGTTTTGACACAACATGAGCAATAAACTCTTTGTAAGGTTTTATCCAAGTTGAAACATTGCTTATTTTCGGCATTTTCAAAGCACAATAATTATTCACAATTAGATATACACAATGATTACGCCTCTAATTTTACAACAAAAGTGAAACCAAATGAAACTGACCCTCAAAAAAACAATTTTTACCTAGAGACATAAACTGGCAAACACAAACCCTTAATTAGAGGACAAAACGTGACAAAACTATAAGCCGCTGTCTTTTATTAGTTACTATACCAAGAATTTGAATACCACGTGATTATAAAACTAAATTAAATATTGACATGTTCATGCTATGTGTAAGTTTGAATATAAAAATATATAGTTAGAACCAAATTTTCAAATTATATGCACTTTATGCTCACTTTTATAAAAATACGCAAAATTTTTTATGCATTGTATGCAAAATATGCAATTTGCATATTTGCCTAAGTCTAATGATAACTATGAAAAGTATAAAAACAACAGAATCTAAAGAGACCATAAAAAACACAAAGATACAAAAGTGGAAAGAGTTTACATATAAAATGGAGAGCGACAGCAGAGAAAATGGTTAGTATATTATAGAACACCGAAAAATTTAAGAAAAGACAAAGAAGATACTACAAAATTTAATAAAGATGAAGCCAGCAAACTATTAGTTACAGAAAAGCATATAATGGAAAGATGGTACAAATATTTTAAAGGGGTGATAAATGCAGACAAATCTCTTGAAGTAAGAAAGCAAACCAATCTAGATACTGCTACAAATATTAAAAAAGGATCAAGAGATGAAATATCATAAAAAGAATTCATAGTCGATAAGCAGATTAACAGCGTAGTAGTCTCTAGAAATTTTTGAAAACTAGTAGTGGCTCGCGGTCAAAAATTGTCCGCGCTCATTAGTAGTACTGCCAATATATACAACTGTATATATTAACTCCAATTTTTAATGACCTGAAAAATTAGGACCAAGATGGCACAAAATTTAAAGTGAAATACACCCAAGATCTTTTAAAAGTATTTACTTATATGTTGTGAATGTGTTTTATTTCGTGTGACACGAAATATACTCAGAATATTGTTGACAAACATTTTCATAAAAATTTTCCTTAACTAATTTTTGTTTTACCAATAAAAGTTGCTGTAAAGGATTCGTGTTTTCCTTGAACATTCCTAAAATACATGTATTTTTTACTGATAATAGGGTATATGTTGTAAATTCCGAAACCAGTCGTCCTCTTTTTACCAGCATTCACAAATTAAATTGGATAGTGAATACTTTCTACTTTGATCCCTTTACTAGTTTCCTTTGATCTGATTTAGTTTTCAGCATTGTATAAGCAGGGTGTAGTATTTAAAGGTTTTCATATTAGTAAATAGTGCAATATTTCATGTTTCATGTAAAATATGGGGACACTATTGGGTTAACCTGAAAATAATATGGCTTTTTAACTTAGAGTGTAGGCGCAAAATTTCGGGTCAATGCTTTTTAAATTGAAAGTTTTAATGCTTTTAATGCTTTTTAATTTTTAATTTTAATGCTTTTTAAATTGAAAGTCCTTGAAAACTTCTATAGTGTGTATTTTAGTAAGATACAGGGGTGAAAAAAAAAAGAGAAAATTAAGTGTGATTTTTAATTTCAAATATATCATTCAAAAGATACTTTTTGTTTATTCTAAGCGACTTTCAGCCCTCGGCAATACTGTAATCTTTCATTCTCTATTTAAATTTTTGAAAAATACTTATTGGTTTTCTCAGGATTCGAAAAAAATTAATACATTTAAAAAGCATTGGCCCGAAATTTTGTGCCTACGCTCTTAAGATTGGAATAAAATTGCTTATTGGTCTACGATTTTTTAACAAAAGATTTAACAACTGCTTCTTTTAAGTAAACCTAAAAACTTCTTCAGTTCTATTTGTCGATTGATCAGTCTAGCTTTTGGTAAATTTTAAATAAGTTTACAGCTAAATTTAAGCAGGATGAAAGTATGGCGGGATTCCCTGTCCCACTAATTAATAAAATATATAAAAGATTTTAATGAGATCAACAATCTGTAGGATTACCTGTTTAAACTGTTCCACATTTCAACTGATTACTTGATTGTAACAGTTCATTTTCATAAGATATGTTCAGACTAGACTCGCAATGCAATGGGTGTGTTTGGCATTAAAATTATTACCTATTATAAATATATCTTTAGGGATATTTAAAAAATATAAAGTCGTCTTTGTAAAGAGTATGTCTTAGTGAACAATATACGGCAATAACGATAAGCCGAACATACTTTTTCTTAGAATTACAGAAGTAGCTTGAAACATTTTTGTTTGATAGTTTTTATCTAAAATAAGACCTCTTATTAAGTGACCACCTGTGTATAACGACCATTCTGAATTCTGTGTCGTTAGAAATGAAAATCCCCATTTTTTTATATCTTTTTATACCGACCATTCTGCTATCATAATTCATACGTTCGATTCCCGAATATACTAGTACCCGTCATGATAAAAATACCCTCAATAAAGGGCAATCAAATTCCACCACTCTTAAGAAATATAAATAGTTTACAAATTCTTTTATTAGGCGAATCTATAAAATTTATTTCTTAAGCTTCTAACATCTGGTTTTAACAGTTAGTTAAATTATTGCAGCTTGAATTATAGCTCTACACGAACCGCCCGAAGGTTGTAATCGTTACTTGTAACTGTTACTTGTAACCACTTGACTACGCCCTCATGAACCGAAGAGGACAACTAGCCGGCTAATTAACTGATATTAGATTGAATCTAACTGCACAAATGTCTTTGATAACCGCTGATTAATCCGACACGAATGGACCATAAAGAAAAACTGTAAGGGTTGATGCACTTTTATTACATATTTTATAAATTACAATAATTAAAAAAGCCGACTATACAAAATATCGACCGACTTTTTTTATATCTCTTTATACCGACCATTCTGCTATCATTATTCATACGTTCGATTCCCGAATATACTAGTACCCGTCAATGATAAAAATACCCTCAATAACGGCAATGAAATTCCACCACTCTTAAGAAATAAAAAATAGGTTACAAATTCTTTTATTAGGCAAATCTATAAAATTTATTTCTTAAGCTTCTAAGTTCTGGTTTTAACATGTAGTTCAATTGCTTTTGAGTTTAACTGAATTCAGTTCAATTGCTAACTTTAACGTGTTAAGTAGTGTTTTTAATCGCTTATTGATTTTTTTCCGCTTGACGCGTAATAGTCGACAGTTTTTTTACCCTGACATTAGTGATATTTTGGAACTATGGAATATGGCAAGAACAAGGAAACGACTCTTTAAAAAATAAAAGTGACATAATTACTAGGAAGTTGGCCAAAAAATGTAAAATAGACAAGACTCAAATTACCATCTTTTTCTTCCAATGGCGCTACAACCCTTTGTGAGTCTTGGCCTGCTTAACAATGTTCTTCCATTCTACCCTGTCGGATACTTTCCTTCGCCACTGCATGGTGTTCATATCGGGCAGTGACAGTAAGATCATACTGTTGGAAGTGCATCTTATGATCTTTTTAGTTCTCTGCAAATTAATGTTTTTTACTTAAGTTTTTTACATGTTTTTGAATGTAAGTTTACATTTAAGTTTGAATTAATTTGTAAACTGTATTTAGCTCCAATTAATTGTTTATACAACGTTATCTTATAATGTCCATTGTCGTAAGCTTCTTTACATATTTAATATCATTGACCGCTACATATCTTTTAGAGATGAACTGATGATGCGTTCTGATTAGAAAGCGAAACGTCTTCAATAAATAGATGAAGTAGCTACCTTGGCTATGACATGGTAAAAAAAGGTATGACAAAAACATCCTTAATATAACATGCTAAGAGTTTATTTTGTATACAAAAATATTTTATTATATTATTATCAAAAAGTTTGGCATATTTTTCTGAGGCTGCAACAAATGAATTTTTTGCATATTTTGCAGTTAACCCTGGATTTTCAAACTTCAATTCTGCGACAAAATATGCATCTACCTGTGGTAGTAACCGGTCTTGTTGGTACCTCTACTGGATTGGAGTAATATAACAACTTTTTTTTAGTTTTTGGTGAACAATACAATAAGAATGTCATTTGTTCACTATAGCAAAACATAGCAGAATATATTTGCCTGTCTCTGAGCTCCAAAAACAATTAAGTAATTTGTTTTTTAAATCTCATGCTTCCATAGTGGTACCAACAATGGTAATCTTCTTGTCTAAAAGGAATTTTGTTGTGTCTATAAATATGAACCAGTTGTCCATTGTCAAATTCCTGTTTGTTCCTTAGAGGTACGAATATCGCAGTATTACTAGACTACAGGAATATCACGTGGTGTTGAGCCCTTGCCTACATAAAGCGTCAAGTACAAAAGCTGTTTTAGCATCACAGCACATCACAAGTTTAATTTCTTATTTGTCGAGATTGGGAGGTATGTACATTTTGATTGTACCAACGGTCGTGAAAATTAACCAATCATTCATCAATTTCATTTATTGTAGTGTACTCTGAAGGCTCATATAGGGTTTTCATTTTATTTATGGATCTTTTAAACACTTTTTAATGCCGCAAGTTTGTCTGTCTCTCTTCTTTGAGCTATGGTGTCATTATCGTCGAATCGGAGACAGTTTACTAAAAATCGAAATGGAACTACTGGCATTGTCGCCCAAAATATTAATATGCTAGTTTCTTTATCAAAACGTTCTTTAGTTAATACTCCATTGATCTTCATTATTCTAGCATAATAAGATAACCCAAACAGAGCCTGCATCTCTACATTGTTGATGTCTTTGCTATAGAAAGCAGGTATATTAGCATTAATTGTTGTATTTTTAGTGTTACTACTGTCAAATTTTTCCCATATTTTAAACTTTAAATTGTTATTTCTTGGTTGGTATATTCGGTGATATATTCAAATTTTCTTTCTTCATCTTGTAGTGCCTATCCGTTTCGGATGTTGGCGACCATCATGGCAATCTGTATTTTGCAAACTGCGGCTCTGAAAATGTTGTTGGTATGAATCACGTACGCTGATTTTTTAGCCAGGAAATTCTTCGCCTTCCTGGTATTAAATTTTCTTTAGTAAAAGATAATTGCCATGCTTCTATTCTTAATTGTATTTACATTGACTTGTTTCTATTGCCAGGTAAATGTAGCACTTTTTGGCCTTATTTTGGTTTGCAAGCTACGTACGTTCTAACGGCATGTCATGTTTCGGATCATTCTACGACTTGTTAGAGACCAATTGTAGAGTATTTTCTGACGGCAGCAACAATTGATGTATAGACTGCATCCGTTTGTTTGTCGTCACATTTAGATATCTCTTCCTGCTCGTAGTCCACGTTAAAATCTGGTATAATAATATCTACCTCGTCAGTCTCATCATGAGAACCTTCGGAATCATAATCATAAATAGTCTAAAAAAAATTTGTGTTCTAAAAAAAATTTTATTGAAAAATAACATAGTGTACTTGATTATAATGAAAATAATTTTAATAGTTTAGCAGAAAATTTAACTTACACTACGGAACAAAAAATATATTAAAAAGTAATTTAGTAGTAGTAATTTATTAAAAGTAAAAGTAAAAAATTTCTTTGTAAAAGATATAATAATAAAAGCCCTATCGAACTACATCACAGTACGTTTTTTGGAATAACTATTCCATCATCAGTGCTATCTGGATGTACCTACAGTTTGAAGCCACTAAATATATGAGTAAAAACATTACATTTACATCTTTAATAATTAAAAGCTATGATGTTTAAGTTACAAAAGGAATACTTAACGATTCACAATGCACAGCGTCTTACCAATATCACACCTAAACTGCCATCACAAAGGATGAAACTACCTAGACGCACATGACCGCAGCTCTCTCTACTGCAGATGGGTGTTACTTTTAAACAGAGTTGTGGTAAAAGTGTACTTCAAGTAGCATTCCGGGGTTAAGGGAGCACACATCTGTTGCTTTAGTTTTCCACGTTCTCTCTTAAACGACCACTACTCACTAGCAGTCAGCTTTTGATTCCCCGAGGGTGGTCGCTGTTGGAAGGTTTTACTATATAACATAGATTCCTTTATGATAATAGCACTAATTTCATTGGCTATATTATTACGATATACTGTTTGGTATGCTTTGTACACTTTAAACTTGATGGAAGTTTCATTTTAAAACTTTGAATCGAAAATGGGACATTACTTTAATTGATATTTATAATAGTCTAAAATTCTTATTTATGCTTCATTAGTGTATGTGAGTTCTATTATAATATTCAAAGACCATTTATCATTAAAATTTTTTCACTGATGGTTTCTTCTACTCCATATATGGTAATGCATTCATATCATCTTCAATATTTGTTGAAGACTTGACTGTAGGTTTGTTGTTTTACTTTTTGTTTAATTCTGTTTTTGTAGTTTTTTCCTTCGAGCCTATTTAAGTTTATCTTTTTTAAACAAGTTTAAACATTTATATTCAGATCTTCCATCATTTTTTAATATATCATGGTTTTTATCCGAATTGGTGCGAAGTTTTGTCTAATGGTGCAATGCAAAAAATACAACCCATTGATTGTGACCCATTTTATTTCTTAATATCGCCATATGCCGCTTCAGCAGGATGTTACATGTTAGATTTTAAACAGACGTATTAGGTTGGTCTATTATCACCTGGTCTGTACAATTTTCACCTAATGTCTTTTTTTACTGGATTTTTTATCAAAAAAGGTTGTCCCGTCGAGTCTGAGTGTGATATTAAGAAGTAGATGAAGACTTGGTTTGGATGTGGTGTGATATTTTGTATTGTGGAAAGAAATTTTGTTTTATGAAGAATTTTTTTCCAACTGTACAATTTCTTTAAACCAATTTAAAAAAATATTCTATACCACAATGAAGGTAATTATTAGGAATTCCTTTTAGGTTTTAAAAAAATTGCAACTAAATTTACAATGTTTTTTATATCAGTTATCGAGTAATAACAAAGTATAATAACAAATGGAGAAAAAAGGAAACACATCTGATTTATATCTGTGATAATATTTAATTTAACAAGATACATATTTGCAACGTCATTCTTTTAATTCAAACAGCTTTTTATAAACATTTTTATTTTTGTAGACGATTCACATTTAAAAAATTAAAAACACCTCCCATGCATTTCTCGCTTTATACAAAATTTATTTTATAAAAATACGTACCTCATAGAAATATTTACAAAAATATTTTATTTCTATTCTTTACAGGAAAATTCCAACACAACGAAAAATTAAATTAGATGTGTCATATTATGCTTTCCTGTCTTACCGTCGTAAACAAAAATTTAGATAACCTGGAATCGTCCGCCTTTGTTAAAGAAAATTAATTTACGAGACGGAGTAAACATTTTCTTAATAAGAGCTTATTTTAGAGATGAGAAAGATATTTTATTTTTCTAAACAATTTTGAAATAGTTCTTTTAACACATTTTCCCTAAACATTGAAGCTTTTAGATTATTGACAATGCAGTAGCTGCTGTGTGGTACTCATTAGGGTGTGTCGTTAGTAACTGTATATACTGCTACCTCGTAGGGGGGCCCTATAGGGAAAAACAAATAACCATTAAAAAGTGTCTGTTCAGATTGCTGAATAATGTACAGGACGAGTTGTGAATTTTGACTAAAATTTGCATTCTTCCTAAATGTTGAACGTTAAATTCGATGTTTCTCATGTTTGGGTTAAAATTACACTTCTTCTTCTTCACGTGCCATCTCCGCGACGGAGGTTGGCAATCATCATGGCTATTCTGATCTTAGATGCTGCTGCTCTGAATAGTTCAATTGATGTGCATCCGTACCATTCCCTCAAGTTACGCAACCATGAGATTCGTCTTCTTCCTACACTTTTCTTGACCTAGATTTTCCCCTGTATAATCAATTAAAGTAGGTTGTATCTCTCATTACGCATAACATCCCCAGGTATTGCAGCTTTCGTGACTTGATGGTTTCCAATACTTCCATTCTTAAAAAAATTACACTGCTGCCACCTAATTAACTGATTTATTTAATATAAAAAAATCACTGATAAATTCGACCGTTACTTGATGGAAATTCATTTTCTATAACAATAAAATACTAAAAACTTTGTTTTCAAAACTTCTTCAAAATTTCTTATAATATTTTATCACTACCGCTGTTTCGGCAGAGTGCCTTTCTCAAGAGATCTATTTTTGGATGTGTTTACAATTTATAGTCTTTAACGAAATAGGTTGAGGAGGAGAGAACTGTTTGTCTCAAGTTAATTATTCAGAATTATGTCTGTGATGTTTAATTTGTTAATTTCTATAGATTCTAATAAAGATAGCTTCAGGTCTTTATTTTGGATGTGAAGAATTTGAAATTTGTCATTAAAAGAATGATTATACTCTAGAAGGTAAAGTGCGTATGTAGAATCTGTTTTTGTATTATTGAAAGCTCTTTTATGTTCTGTTATACATTTTTTAAACGTTCTACCAGTTTGACCGATGTAAGTTTTTAGGCAGTCGCCACATTTAACTTTGTATACACCACTGTGTAAGTGCTTTTTATTTTGGCTCTTGTTGTGTTTAATATATTTGCCCTATTTGCTATATAAGTTGTTGTCTATTCTAAAAGCTCGTGATATTCCTTTCTTTTTTATGTGTTTGGCTATTTTTGCTGTTATTTTGCCTGTATATGTAGTCGAGCAGAAGGTACTGGTTTTTTTTCTGGTGGTGGAAATACTAATTTCAGGGCTTTCTTGTGTAGTCTTTGATTTAAAATTTTAATAATTGTTTGTTCGTTGTACCTATTGTTTACACTGCTATTTACTTACTTAATTTGTGGCGTTACAATTTTTCGTGGGTTTTAGCCGACTCGATAACGTGTCTCCACTATTTTCTGTCTTGAGCAACCTCCATCCAATTTTCCACGCCCATAGTGCTTAGGTCTCCTGCTATATTATCTCGCCACCGGAGACGAGGGCGTCAGCGTGGTCTCCTTCCAGTTGGGACTTCCTCCCACACCAATCTTACTGTTCGTTCATCAGAATGTCTTCTGAGGTGTCCTGCCCATTGGAGTCGTCTGGACTTTATTTCTTTTATGATGTTGGCGTCTGGGTAAAGTTCTTCGAGCTCTTTGTTAGTTCTTATCCTATATTGTGCTGATGCTTCATCCAGCACAGGGCCAAAGATCGTCCTTAGGATTTTTCTTTCCCAAACACATAGTCTTTGTTCGTTTGCCTTTGTTATCGACCATGTTTCGCTTCCATACATCACAACGGGTCGTATGATTGTTTTATAGACCTGTATCGTCGTACGTCTTGTTAGTTGTTTCGATTTTATAAGGTTTTGGAGGGCAAAAAGACATCTGTTGCCGGCCTGGATCCTGTTGTTTATTTCTTGCGATCCGTTATTGTCTTCAGTTATTGTTGTTCCAAGATACTTGAATTCTCTAACGCGCTCAATGTTAAAGTCATCGATGGTGATGTTCTAACCGATTCTGCTTTGGTTATTGCGGCTCATATACATATATTTTGTCTTGTTTTCGTTAATTTGAAGCCCCATCTTCTCTGCATCCTTCTCGAACCTCACGAAAGTCTCCTTCACCCTTAATCGTGTGTTTCTTATTAGATCGATATCGTCTGCAAATGCCAGTAGTAAGTTGGGTCCTTCTCAATAAAATACTGTATTCGGATTTTCGATTCTTGCACTTCTGATTATGTGTTCCACAGCTAAGTTGAAGAGTTGTGGTGAAAGTGCATCTCCCTGTTTTAGTCCATTGTTTATTTCAAAGGTCTCCGAGTATTGTTGTCCAACTCTCACCTTACATCGTAACCGTTCCATACACATCCGTATCAACCTGACTAGTTTTTTTTGGAAAGACAAGTTCCTGTATCTCTGTCCACAGTCTGACCCTGCATACTCCATCAAATGCTTGTTTAAAATCTATGAACATCTAATGAAGCTTACGATCAAGCTCCCAGCATTTTTTCATTATCTGTTTTATTGTGAATATCTGGTCAATGGTAGAGCGGCTCGGTCTAAATCCACATTGATAATCTCCAACGATTCCTTCTGTGTATGTTTTGGTTCTTTCTAGCGGATGTTTGCAAGGATTTTGTAGGTGGTGTTTAGGAGTCTTATTCCTTGGTAGTTAGTACATTGCTTTTTGTTTCCTTTTTTGTGTATTGGTACAATAACCCCTTCTTTCCATTCATCTGACATTGTTTCTTTTCGCCAAATGTCTCGAATTAGCTTGTATATAGAACTGTACAACACTTCTCCTCCATGTTTTAAGCACTCTGCGGGTATACCATCGCTACCTGGTGTCTTATTATTTTTAAGTTTTTTAATTGCCTGTATTACTTCTTCGTATGTCGGGTATTCGTCTTCTATTTCAGCTGCATGTACCTCTATTTTTAATGTATTTCTTCTAGATTGGTTACTGCTATTTACTTATTGATATTTAATTCTGTCTCAAAGTTGTATTTTGACATTAGAATTTATATTAATCTATATAACATGCTATGATAGGCTGCCAGTTTATGTTGTGTAGAATGGGATGATAAATTGTGTATAGTCGTGTCAGTATGAGTAGGTTTATGAAATACGGAGAACTTATGTTTATTTTTAAATATTGATTTTGTTCTATTTCTATTGTAAATTCAATATGACCATGGAGTGAATTAATATACGATAAAAATAGGTCCAGTTGTCTATTAGTTCCTCTAAAAGATACCAGTATATCGTTTACATATCACCACCAATAGAAAAATTGTTTGAATACGGGATGTTTTAAAATCTTTTTCTCTAGATGATCCATAAAAAGTCCTGTACTGTTATTTGTATATATTTGATTATTAAATTCAAAGTGGTCCTCTCTCTCTCTCTCTCTCTCTCTCTCTTCTCCGATTATGCAAGCCTGGATATCCTAAAGATGAAATGTTTGACATACGTAGGTACGTTGAAAAAAAAAATAAAAAGGAAATTACAACGGCGTTCCTTCCAATGGTTTCCAGAAAAATTGACGAATCTCTTTATGAGTTTACTAAAGAACTTACGCTTCTTTCTCATGTGCCAAGGCGAAACAAGGCGGTTATACTTGTTTTATCGATGCACCACAGTGAAAGTATTGACGGTGATTCTGGAAAGCCTAAAATTATTGCATTTTATAATGCAACAAAGGGTGGAGTAGATACTCTGGATGAAAAATGCAACAAAGTAGATCGCCAGTGTCAATATTTTACAGAGTTGTCGACATAGCTTCTAAAATGTATATATTGTGTATTGTTCGGCAAATTCTGAAGAGAAAATAATTCAATTCCAATTTATCAAAATTTTAGCACATAATTTAGTAACACCACCGCTTACCAGAAGACTAGCCAACACACGAATTCCTAGAGAAATTCGAATGAATGTTAGTAGGATACTTCAGGTTCCAGTTCCGGGTGTCGAAACAGTGAACGAGAAGTTGCCAAATAGAAAAACCTGCCTTATCTGTCCAATATGGCTAAAAAAAGAACTGCTTATGAGTGTGTGAAATGCAAGCGGCCCACTTGTTTGGACTGTTTAAAAAAAAATTTGTAATACTTGTTACAGTCTACGGCTAAATATCTTATGCTTTTGTTTATTATATACCTCTTTTTGCCTAAGTTTACCCATTGTATTTTTCTAAGTAAAGCAAGGAAGTAATTTATTTTGTTAATAAGCGTGGTAAATGAACTATTCTTTTGAACGTTTTGTAATGAAATTTATTGTTTTTTGAAAAAAATTTAATAAAACATTTAATTAGTGAATCTTTGTTTTTTTTTTGTTGATGCTATACTCTGGCTTATCTAAATAAATACTTAAATCAGTTGCAACAATTTAAGAGAACGACACTTTAAGAGGTGTATTTAAGCGTTAGTAATTAAAAAATAAAAACATTCCCAATTTTTTAATATTAATTTGATGGCGGTGTCAATTTGCCGGTACGTCACCAGTTGCGTGACAACTCTGGCACGTCACAAGTTTAAGGGTTATTAGAGTGTGAGTACAGAAAGCATAAAAAGGCTCTTGGAAATTTATTTAACAAAGTACCTTTGTTAGTATAAAATATATAATATATTGTAATCTCTAGTACATATTACAAATGTGTATTTATATAGTTCAGCTCAACAGGCCTCAAAGACCTAAGGCTTTAACGGTTTTCTTCAATTTCTTTCTATCTTGTGCTAAGTACCAATCTTGTACCCGCAGCGACTTCAGATCTTCTTTTGCCGACTCCAGCCATTTTCTTCGGAGGCGGCCTCTTTTTCTTTTTGTACCAGCCTCCGTGTTTATTAATTCATTGGGAACTCTTCCTTTCTTCATTCTTGCTATATATCCGAGCCATCCTAATCTTTGAATTTTAGCGAGTCTTGTTATTTTTGGTTGCCCATATATTTGCATTATTTCTTCATTCGTTCTTCTTCGCTAGATGTTAAAATCTTTTAGCCCTCCGTATATCCTTCTAAGAATTTTTCGTTCCCATCTAATTTTACTTCCATATCTTTATTTAGTGTCCAGGTCTCGCTAGCATAGAGTACTGTAGGTCGAATAACTGTTGTATATATTCGTTTTTTTGCTGTTCTGGATATTATCTTCGACCTCAGTATCTTAGTCAGGCTCCCAACACTCTTACTACCTTTGGCCATTCTTTTATGATTTCTTGGTTCTCTAGGAACTATTTGTTAGTGTCACTCCCAAGTAATCGAATTGGCTAACAACTTAAAAGTTATATTCTTTACTTGGGCTTTGTATCTTAAAGGACTGTCCTAGATGATTTTCGTTTCCCCTCATCACCATATATTTTGTTTTTTCTTCGTTTATTTCTAAACCATATTCCCTGGCTATTTTCACTATTCTAGTAAAAATTTCTCTTAATTATGCAGATGCCTGTGATGATATATTGTGCCTCTAGTGTAGATGTTACATTCTCGTAAAATCTTCTCTAAGATCAAATTGAAAAAATCTGTTGATAACGGGTCACCTTGTCGCAGACCTCTATTGGTGATAAAGCTATCCGAAACCCGTCCGTCTAACATGACTTTACTTATAGTATCATTGAGTATACTTTTAGTCAGTCTTACTATTTTTGGTGGAAATTTAAAATATTCTAGTGCTTCATATAATTTATTTCTTTTTATAGTATCATATGCCTGTCTAAAATCAATAAACAGCATGTGTAATGTTAAGTTGAATTCATATGAGCTAGCTAAAATTTGGACCATCACTGGATGTGTTCCGTTGCATGTTTTGGCGGTGGAAAGAAAAGAGCTGTATGAGAGAAGAGGTCCAAACCTTACTGTGGCCGAGAAAAGACAGGAAAGGGAAAGGTCAGTTGAAAGATGGCAAGAAGAATGGAACAACACGGAAGATGTGGCACAGTGGACGAAAATGCTGATCCCAAACATAAGAGATTGGGTGGACTGTGGCCACAGGCGACTGGATTATTTCCTGACGCAGGTGCTCACAGGACACGGGTGTTTTAGGGCCTACCTCTATAGGATCGGAAAGGCTGATACAGATGAATGCCTATACTGTGGATACTCGGACACTGTGACACATACGATGTTAGATTGCAGCAGATGGATAGTGGAAAGGAACAGAATGGAGAGAGAGACAGGTGTGAATTTTGTTACAGTGAGAGAAATGATTGAGAGAATGATTGAAAATAAATTAGTTTGGACTAATATACACAGCTATATCCGTGCAGTAATCAAGAAAAAGGAAGAGGAAGAAAGACTGCTAAACCAACGCTAAAGGTAAGAGTGAATGATGCTGAAAGGTGAAGCTAGAAAAGTGGGTCACACTGTGTGAGTTGGAATGCGTGAGTCAGACTGTGAGGAAGGAGGAAATGCCCATCTGGAAATAATGCCGAACTAGGAGCGATGAGTGTCTTCTACGCGCTACCTGGAACAAGACAGGGAACCTCCTTGCTGATGAATAGAGTGTGGATGTGTATGAATGGAGAATGAATGAATAAAGGTAGTGATTCGGAAGTGATGCCGGCCTTACAGCGGCCATTCCGCTTCCGGATCGCTGGATGACAGAGGAGGGTCTGGTTTAGCAGGTAGGCGTTCGGCGTAGACTCGGCGACGAGAGGGCATTTTAAAGTACCTCGGGAACTATCGCCGGGAGTACGAAGAACGAATCCTGCACTAAAGTTAGTCAGGCGGCGCCCTGGACTAAGATGTCTTTTGAAGATTCCAGACCCCCCCTCTATAAAGACGAAAAAAAAAAAAAAAAAAAAAAAAAGCTAAAATTTGTTTCATTGTAAAAATTTGGTCTATTACCGATCTGTTTGCTCTGAAACCTGCTTGATATTCACCTAGACAATTTTCAACTTTTGTTTTAATTTTATTTCTAATTGATATGGCCATAATTTTATACACTGTATCTTGTAGAGCTATTCCCCTATAATTTTTTCTTTTTTATGCACTGGTCATAAGATTGCTTCTTTTCACTAATTGGGTATTTTTTTTTGATCCACACTTCGCGTATTAACTCGCGATTTCTTTTTGCACCATTTCGCAACCTCCTTTTAGAAACTCAGCAATGATACCATTTTCACCAGGTGCTTTGTTGTTTTTTAAGTTTTTTATGATCTCTATAATTTCTTCCTTGGTAGGTACTTCTTCATTTACATCTGGGTCCCTTACTTCACCATATTGTAGTTGCGTTTGTTCTCTTTCATCTTGGTCGTCCGTACATAATATGTTCTCGAAATAATTGGCCCACCTTCTTAATTTTTCATCTGTTCCACCTAACAGATTCCCCTCTTCATCTTTATAATATCTTGATGTGGTTTTAGACTGGGTTCGGTCTCGTTTTATTTCTTAGTAGAAATTCCTGACTTGTTTATGTAAAAAATCTTCTTCAATACGAACTAGTTTCTGCTCTAAACTTGACCGCTTCTTCCTTCTACAGATCTTCTGTGCTTTCCGTCTTTTTGCAGTATAAGATTTTTTACTCTTTTCATTATTTCTTATTATGCTATTTATTCTAGCTTTATTTCGGTCACTAATGGCTTTCTTACAATCCTCATCATACCAATCCGTTTGTTTACATTGTCTGTTTCCTGATAATACTGAGTCGGCTACTTCTTGAATTTTTTCTTCTAGTTGTACCCATTTGCTTTCTATATCATTTACTGTTGTCTGGCTTTTCAGTTTCTCTTCAATTTGCTGCCTGAATTTTTTCTTAACTTCTCCCTAAAACAAATGTGTAGGTCTACAAATAAACACCACGAATGCTAAAATATATTATATTAAACAAATCACCTCGCCCTGTATAATTTTCCAAACGTACAATGCAATTAAAAAAATTAGTTTATTTTTGACCTATTTTCATATAAACAGATGTTTCATCTCTCGACATTTAATTCTCTTCAAAATACACAATCTTTAATATAAAGCACATATTGGCTCAGGATATTTACAAAACCGAAATTATGTGGCTAATGCAATATTAAATATAATTTGGTCTTTAAACCAGATAATCTAGTATACATAAAACTAGAAATTTAGTATCGCGGTTTTTTTTCTAAAGTTTTTGAAAGATATAAAATATAATTTACTACCTCAGGTACAGCTATTACATATTTCTATGAAGATTTATAATGTAGTTTATCGATTTGAATATACGCACTATTTTTTATATCCAATTAGTAGATATACGAGGACTACGTAGTTTTAAATTAAGAATATAATGATAACCAAATACAGTATCCAGCAAGACCACTTATCTCTAGTTAAACATTGTGTGTCCAATACTTATTTTATCTATCAAAATCAATTCTACAGAATGGGCTCATTACTATCTCCAGTAATTGTCAATATCTTTATTAAAGACTTCGAGACCCGAGCATAATTACGATTCTGATTCATCTCTACCATTTCTCGATGTTATCATTAAGAAAAACCAATTCCAAGGTTTTCATCACGCTGTTTATCGAAAATCCACCCATACCAATCATTACTTGCATGCCAACTCTTATCATTTCCTTCACAAATTAATTCCTAATACGCTTTTCTCCATATCAATACGTCTTTTCGATGCCAGTAGACTCGCTGAGCTCTCTAGTATAAAACAAGCCCTCATCTAAAACGGTTATCGCAAAAAATACATCAATAGGAGTATCAACAGACATTAATCTTCCACTTAATCTCAAACCAGAGACTCAGACCTTTATCATACAAAAGTTTTTCTTCCTTACATCAAAGGCGTCACTAACAAAATGGACAAAATTCTGAAATCAAGAGAAATAAAAACCCCCAACCAGAACTTTCATATCTTCTCCAATCAATCAAAGACATCATTCCAAATAAACAACACGAAGTTTATCGTAGCTAAACAAATCGTAGAATCCAAAATAAGATTTATGAACATTCCATTTCTGTTCGTAACTACGATTTAATTTCAGCTTTAGGTATCTACACCATCTTCATACAGATCACAAAATTAATTTTAAAAACTCCAGAACCATAGCCCCCATCTGGTTCTGGAAATCGAGAATTATTCGTGAAGGCACAGACATTGAAAAAATGTCAAATTATTTTAATAAAAGAGATGACGGCATACGGTTACTTTCGATTTGAAGACCTCCCTGAAGAAAATATTGTCCTCTCCATCATGGAATAATATATAGCTCTTTTAAATTTCACAAAAAATGAAATTCGTGTTTTTTCGTTTTTTTTTTGTATTTTCTGAGAATATATGCCATAGTAATATATATTTTTTATACCATCGGAAAATATAGATTTTAACAAATTAAAAACACATCTGTTTTTAAAGAAACAAATATTTTGACGTGAGAATTTTAGATAAAAAATTAGAATGCTTTTTTAATATTAAATTAAAATAAGGGGAAAAAATAAATATTTTAAACCCAAACGTACAGTATGTTCAGAATATAAAAACAAGTTTCTATCAAATTTGGTGAAAAAAAATTGTTTTTCTGCAGCTGTCCCAAAAATAAAATCTTCTCTATGATTTATTAAATCGAAAGTACAATTTTACACAACTCGTACCAAATGTAGCTACTTTCGGAACTAATTTTTTCACTTTCGGGACGATTTTGGGTAGCTATGTAACGGCTTTGACAATAACATCAACTTGGTATTTTATTATAACAACGTTTGTCATTTAAGATTCGTGTATTTTAACTCAGTTTTTCGTTTTTCAATTTCAAAAAATGGAAATCAGCGGTGAAATTGAGGCTGAAATGATTCCAGATGAGATTAGAGAAACTTCTAAAGCCGGTATTTATGAATTATTGCCGGTGAAGTCAAGAAAGAGGTATGAATTGGTCTATGATTTATTTCAAAATCGGAGCAATGATAAAAATATACCTACATATTATAAATGAAGAAGTCATTCTTGCATACCTATCTAATGGAAAAATCTAATATCTTGAAGCCATCAAGCCTTTGATGGCTTCAAAGGCTTGATGGCTTCAATATAGATATAAGCCGCTTTCCAAAAGTTATTGCTTTCCTTAAAAGAAAATCCATCGGGTACAAACCAAAAAATCGAAAGTATTGAATAAAGAAGAAATAGATAAATTTTTATCAGAAGCTGAAGATAAGATATACTTAATGACAAAGGTTATATGATTTAATCTAATTTCTCTTTTTTATTACTTTTTTTGTAAATTTTAGGTTGCATTAATAATTGGTTTGGCAGGCGCTTCCCGTCGTTAGGAGCTTTGCAAAATGAATTTAGGTGATATAGAAGATAAGGTAACCATGTTAGTGATTAAAATTACTAATTCTAAAACGAACATGGAAAGAACCTTTGTGGTTATTGGAGAAAATAACATTTCTTTATACAGAAAATATTTGTTATCACGTCAAGAAAACACACCGCATCGTAGATTATTTGTATATTACAAAAATAGAAGGTATACGAATAGCCTGTTGGTATTCACACTTTTGAAAAAATCGCTTGCACTATTGCTGAATTTCTTTAATAACCGAATCCCAAAGAATACACCGGCTACTGTCTACGAAGAAGCTCAGCCACTTTACTGGCTGATAGTGGTGATACTATAACCAACTTGAAAAAGACACAAAGGATGGAAATCAACTAATGCAGCAGAGGGACATGACATGTAGAAAATTCTTTAAGAAATAAAATTCACATAGCTTCACAGATTCAAAATGGCCGCAACTATTTTAATATCTCAAAAAATAGTAAAAGTACTCACACGTCTAATACTAATATTGACTTGCTTGTTCTAATGAGGAGTTATTATTTGGGGATGTAAATGGTACATGGGGACATGGGACTGAAGGTGATATCTCTGTTAGTGTGAAAGGCACAGTGTTTTTTCCTTGTATTTTTTAAATAGACGTGGATTTAGCTCTTAAAGGATAGGAAGTAATTGCCTGGGTAGAAGAAGTACTTTTTGGTGAATTTTTACAATTTGAAGCGACGTGCTCTGATTTTTTACAGACAAAACATTCCATTTTGTCCGTGGAAAGGAAGACTTACCTTGATCTTCAACAATATATACCAAAGTGGAAAAATACCCCAACAGTGGCTAAGATCAACTTTTATAACAATCCCTAAAAAACCCAATGCCAAAAAATGTGAAGATTATCGAATATTAAGCCTTATGAGCCATCTCCTGAAAACTTTTTTAAAAATTATACATAAAAGAATATATAAAAAGTGTGAATAACACATGACAAACACACAATTCGGCTTCAGAGAAGCATTGGGTACTCGAGAGGCACTTTTTGCATTACAAGTTCTCTTTCAAAGATGTAGAGACGTGAATTGTGATATATATGTATGTTTTGTTGATTACCAGAAAGCGTTTGATAGAATAAAACATGACGAACTGATGAAAATATTAAATTCAATTGGTCTAGACAGCAAAGATCGCAGTATAATAAACAATATCTATTACGAACAAACTGCAGCTGTTAGAATTGGAGATCAGTTAACAGACGACATAAAGATAAAAAGAGGTGTGCGACAGGGATGTATATTGTCCCCAATATTGTTTAATACATATTCAGAGCACATTATGAACCTAGCGCTAATGGACAGAGACGAGGGAATACTTATAAACTGTAAACTTAAATGAACAGTGGGACCAATCGACGGAAATTAAGATAAGGATCGAGAAGGCAAGATTAGCTTTCGTCAAAATAAAAAAAATATTTAACAGCCACGATATAAAATTGACAATAAAAGTTCGTTTACTAAAATGCTACGTATTCTCCGTTCTTTTGTATGGCGTGGAGTCATAGACCTTAACTGAAGCATGACTGAAGAGACTTGAAGCATTTGAGATGTGGTGCTATAGACGCATGTTGAGGATTTCCTAGATAGATAGAGTTACCAACGAAGAAGTACTACATAGAATGAGTAAAGAGAGTGAACTAGTCATTACCATAAAACGTCGCAAACTACAATACCTGGGCCATATAATGCGCAATGAACAACGATACAACCTACTTCGGACCATACTTCAAGGTAAAGTGCATGGAAAAAGAGGTCCAGGACGAAGAAGAATATCCTGGCTGCATAACCTGCAAAAATGATTTAACTTAACCACTACCGGACTTTTCAGGGCAGCAGTCAACAAAGTCAGAATAGCCATGTTAGTGCCCAACATCTGTAACGGATAGGCACCATAAGAAGAAAGGAAGATACGGTTTTAATTATCTTCGAAGCTAAAAGTTTCGGAGGGGGGAAAACACATAAATGTGTTTTCTAAATGTGTTTTCTAAGAATATGTGAAAACTTCTCTTCAGGAATTCCAGCTTTAAGAAATGATATTAAGTAGGAAGCCGACTTGTATGGTAGGATGAGATATTATAAGTTCATCCACTATGTTTTTATTAGTTAAATATATACAGATTCCATTTTTGAAGATTTTGAAAGCAAAGCAAATGTTCCTAGGTTTGATAATATTACCTGTTGCTTTCACATAATCAAAAAATTTGACGCTGTCTTCGGCATGGTGTATGATTACTTGTTGTTTCCTTGGAAAGAATATGAAATGTTGTTTAGTGTATCTTGGATTTTGCGGATTGTTGAATCTTGTGACATTGTTGTGGAAGGAGCAGTTGGTTTTTTGGATTTCCCGTGCTGTTGTATATATACACATAAACTGCACGACAATTGTTGGTATTAAATTATTTTCTACAACAAACTTTTTAATCACATTCTAATAAATGATTAATTGTCCTTATGGTACAAAAACCACATCAGGTAAGTTTTCAATATATTCGTCGTTATACGCTGGAATGTTAACCCGTCGGCGGCTAGCGCTGTACTCATTTTAATATTTAAGTAATACCAAAGTGTTCATTCAAAATGAAGATTTTAAAAAGTTAAAAAAGAAATAATTAGACTTACTCGCAATCAGTTTAATTTTACTACCTAAGACGACCGGTTTCGCTTTCTAAAATTTGCAAAGCATCATCAGGTCGGTGGTACAAAGTAAATTAAATGCTGAAATTAAAAAACCCATATTAGGGTGCTGTCTTATAAGGATATAGATCAAAAAGTTATAAATGAAAAAAGTTTTAGTAATTATGCCAATATTTTCTTTTTAAAAAAATTTCAATAATTTAACACACATTTCAAAATATATCTCTTCAATAAATATAAATAACTATAATAATTTAAATAATATAAAACATCACATTTTCTTTCAACAAACAATAACATATACCTTACTCCTACATCATCTGTTAACACCCATCCCCTCAAGAAACTTCCTCCTAAGTTGTTAGACAGTTACAACATTGACCGAAGATCACTCATTATCAGTAATAAGGGATAGTTTGAACTATAAATCACCAATCACTATATAGTAATACTTGTGCCGGAATGTAAGTAGTATGTTGTTTATTTCTAATGTATCACAATTCAACAGACTTTTTTTATCTTACCAATTTGTGGGTTGTTACTCTGTCTGCTAATGCAATTTATGAATATTAATTAACACAGACGTGTAACATTGGCATAAATACTAAAACTTTTTTGATCTATATCCTTATAAGACAGCACCCTAATATGGGTTTTTTAATTTCAGCATTTAATTTACTTTGTACCACCGACCTGATGATGCTTTGCAAATTTTAGAAAGCGAAACCGGTCGTCTTAGGTAGTAAAATTAAACTGATTGGGAGTAAGTCTAATTTTTTCTTTTTTACCTTTTTTAAAATGGACTCACATAAGCAACACATTCATGATTTTAAAAAGTGTAAATATTTTAAAAATGGTATTGTTAGAAAAAAGTTCTCTGAGAAGAGTTGTTCTTCTTTTCCCAGAAGTAGATATTGATTAACCTTTTCTGATTTATGTTAGTTGATTCTTAGTTAAAAAAAATAAGTTATCAAAAAATTTGTTTTTCCAATACCAAGCCCACTAACAATAGCCTAAAACTTTCGATAATATATATCCAAGATCTGCAAAGAATTTCAGAATCCCCTAAACGCCGGTGATCGGCTAAACTATGCTCACCGCATTACAAACACATATTGACACCCCAAAATGTCCTACTGTTTTCATTAAGGTCCACAGGGAACCCCTATTTATTGATCAACTACACAAAGTATAAAGTTTCGACAGTTTAAGGGTTTATCTAATATCTGAACCTATAAGCGTTACATTGTGTGCTTTAGACAATTTTAGGGAAAAAATATTGATTTATTTTTCAAACAAAAAAGGTGTTGCCGAAGATATGAATTATTTATGTGTGGATATTGTCGGAATAACTTATTTTTTCAGTAAACGTTAGGTGCACCGGTATATTTTTAAACGTGAAAATATTGATGAGAATACCAAGGTCTACTGACATGTTAGCTTATTATGATAGAATTTGTAAGTAGGAAAATATGCACATATCTCGAAAATTATACAAGGGTTTACCAAAAAATCTACACATGCCATACACTGCAAACATAAAAACAAAAATAAACGTAGACAAAGAATTCTGATATTAGTGTATTTAATTACCGGATAATTAAGACGATATTTATTATCATAATAATTCAATATGATGATAAATTAGATGTGATAAGTAAAGCTCGGATTTATAGGCAACAAAAATTGAAGAAAAAGGCGCCTATATAGGCAAAGATTTTTATTAAAAAAGGCAGGAATATTAACATTTAGGCAAAATAAAGGCAATAAAGGAATATAACTTATTGTTTATTGTACAAAGTGAATTAACGTAATATTAACTTAAGGCAGGTATATTTACACATCATAATCATAACATTAGTATAAATAAACTAGTAACTAAATAACTGTAAATTACTATTTAAACATTGTAACCACTTAAAATTTTATCATTAATAGAAACAACTAAATGTTTTTCAATATTTTCGGTCTTAAAACTATGTCTTCGATCACTTAAAATTAATTTGTACATTGAAAACGAACGTTCCACATCGACAGATGTAATTGGAGCATATTTCAGAGCGGATAATAAATCTGGCATAATTTGAAATTCCTCGGAATATGTCCCATTCAAAACTTTAGCAACATTGGATAAAAACTAAAAACCTTCATTCTTTCATTCATTTAATTTTCGTCTTTAAATTATCTATTCTATTTACTGACTCACATAAATTTATCTCTTGTTTTTCTAATAAGGTAACTGTGGTAACTATTAATTTATAATTGTCATTGATATAAGCGAGTTCCTGTTTCTATTTGGGATTTTTTAATATTTTTTTGCTTCTCGAATGGCTTCGGAAATATCATCATCAAATTCTGACATAACTAATTCTATTTCATTGCAGTGTTCAAAGTAAAAAAAACTGCTTCGAGCCAGGTTCCCCACCTTGTAATTACTGTTTTAGGTGGCAAAGGGACACCAGGAAGTCTTTTTTTATATATTTGCACCCTCAACGGAGCCTTTATAAAAACTTTTTTCATAAAATTTATAAATATATATATATATATATATATATATATATATATATATATATATATATATATATATATAATAATAGTAGTCTCCCGTTTTATACCGCTGTCGCGGCTTTGGGAGTATAGCAGGGTAGTCTGCTATATCTAGGGCCTACGGTATACAAGGAAGGTAACATGGCCAGTGCTACGCTTCAACCGTCTATTATTACCCCTGGTTTTACCCAAGGTACTCATTTTTATTCAGGCTGAGTCGACCTGGGGCCTATAGACATTTTTAAAATGTCTAGATGTTCTTGTCGGCGGTGGGATTCGAACTCCGGACCACCAGCTTGCGAGGCGAGCATCCTACCGCTTGCGCTGCGCAAGCCCCCTTGCGCTACATATATATATATATATATATATATATATATATATATATATATATATATATATATATATATATATATATATGTACATATATATATATATATATATATATATATATATATATAAATATAATAAATATAATAAATATATATAATTTTTCATAAAATTATTTACCAACGGATACAGATTTCTTATTTCTTCAGCAATTCTATTTACTCCGTGGGCTACACAAGTGCAATAAATTAAATTAGGATAAAAAATCTTTAAATTAACAGCAGCTTTTAGAAAGCATTAAAACTATTTTATTCACTGGTATAGCGTTGGGTAAAAAGAGGTTTGTTAAACTATCTTGTATAAATCGACTTATTGTTAAATTGTTTGTTGTTTCCAATTCTTTAACGGCAACTAAATAAGGTTTTCTCGCAAAGTTGTCGTTCAAAATTCCAATTATTAAATTAGCTATATACCTGCCTCATACATCTGACGTTTCATCCACGATAATATACAAAAAATTGCCCTCTAATTTTTGAAATACATTCCACATAACATTTTTCCACAGTATGTTTTCTCAATGTACTCTCGTCCGGTAAGGATTTATTAAGATATTTTTTGAAAAAGCATTTAAAACTAGGGTTATTAACTTTATATAGAGGAATGTTGGATGTAATCATCATCTGGCATAAATCAAATTTAAATGCGTCTTCCTCATTTTTTTTTAACTGCAGAGATATTTGGGCTAACTTAGAGGAATTTAATTTTTCCAAATTACGTTTATGAAGTGGGGTTCCACAATGCTGGTAAATAAAGTACTTTTTTCTACTTGAAATCTGAGAATTTAAAAAAAAATAATTAGAATTCTAAAACCGCTTTAGAATTTAGATATGTTGTGGGACGAGAAAAAAAGAGAAAAAATAAAACTTACCGATTTGCCGCATGGTTTACAAAATGTTCCATCTCCTTCTAGAGAAAATTCCAAATAAGGTGCGATCCATAGCCTTAATTTAGATGTCATCTTTTCACACAAATGTCTAAAACGTTTTAAAACGTGTTCTTTGCTTTTCGATATACGCAACAAAACTAAACTAGGATATAGCAATTTGTGACTAAACTCTTATACAGTAACCAACTGTACAACTGATAATAAACTAATAAAGCTTAGGGATTTCCAAATAGTTAACCCTCAAGTCTCGATCAGGTACATTTTCCTAGAAATCTGTTATATAAACAAACCATTGATATTTTATTATTGACCCAAAATTTTATTATAGAATGGTTTAGAAATAGAATAATCATGGGTAGTACCATGAAATTTTAACAAAGGCACAAATGGGCGGAATTTACGAAAAAAGGCAAAAAGTGCAAAAAACAATTATAATGGGCAAAATAGGCAAAAAAGCCTCTAAACCTCTAAAAATCATACGAACAAGCTGAATTTTGCCGGGAATATTAATTTTGGGACTTCAAAAAATATGCAAAAAAATTTACCACCTTTACTCCCGGGCTTCTCCCTAAACCCCCCTTGCAGGGGGGTAAAAACGCAAAAAAAACGATTTATTAAGAATCTGCACATCGTTGAAAAAACTGTTTCAAATAAAAAACGTAGCTGAGATAATTTTTAATAAAAATGTTTATAAGCATTTTTGTGTAAAATAAACCGTTCTCTTAGACACAACGCTTGAAGCGACCGTCGATTTTGCATGTCAGTTACGGGCGCGAAATCAATGTTCAATAAAATTTGTATCAGCTCGACAATAAAACTATATATAAATAATAATAATTGAGCCCCTTAAAATGTTTCTTTAATAAGTCAAGATTTCCACACAATAATTTACTTAAACATCTAAACAAATTTTACATGTTTTGAAAGTAAAATATCTTAATTTGAAGTGAGAACCGTTTTTTGCCCTTTTCCTAAAAGTTACATCTTTGGACTTACCGCTTTTTGCTTTCAAGGAACTCAAATATGTTGCAGGTAAATTTAAAGTAAGAATATGTTTCAAAAATATTTTCACAAAATTGATAGCTAATATGAAACTGTCTTTAATGTTAAGCAAAAACGTAAAACTGATAGACGAAAAACTATTTCCGCTTAAGATGTAGAGTGCACATGAAATATATCAAAAGGATTTACTGTAAATGACTTCTTATTTGGGGGATTTTAACGCTCTAATAGGCAATTAAGTAATCCACGGAATTAAACAAAAACATAACTAATTTAGAATAAACAACACATTTTTTCACCACAAAGACCAACATAAATATAGATTTAATAACACCCGTAAAGAAAGATCTATGATAGATTATGTTATAACCAACAGAGATATACATCCATCGAAAATAATCGACGTAAGATACCTCAGCTAAGCAGATGTAGGTAGCGACCATAGCCTAGTATTACGCAAAATAAGATTCATCCAGAAATACTTCAAACTCAAGAGTGCGGCGCCAACAAAAATAAAAATCACAGTAGAAGGACTAAATACGGAATCCACGGAATACTTATACAGAAAAAGAATATCAGAGAAGATCGCTGGGCATGAAATATTAGGAAACGACAACATCGAGGAAAGCTGGGCTCAAAAATGACATAATTAATACAGCAACATAATCACTTGAAGAGAGGAAAGTAACGAACACTAACATATTTAAAAAGAAAACACCATAGTTTAAAGGGGAAGTGTAGAAATAATGTAAAGAAAAGAAGAAATCCATTTCATAACACAGAACACAACAAACACAACCGGCATATAACCACTATAAATGAATTAGAAATGAAACAAATACTTTAGTTAGACAAATAAAAAGAGGACACTGACAGAGCTTCTCAAAAAAGATAGAACACGACTTCTACGGAACACAAAAAGAAATATTGAGAATGATCAGAGAACAAAGAAAAGAGATGAACGAACTAATAAAAACGAAACATATTCAGAAAGAAACATTGGTAGATTACTTTCGATCCCTATTTGCTAAAGGTGACGATAATGAACCACCAACACCAGAGGTGACGATAACCCAAGAAATACATATTGAGCAGAAAGAGGTAAAGATAGCATTAAGGTAATTAAAAAATAGAAAATCACCAGGAGATGACAGAATATCGAACGAACTCCTAAAGTACAGAGAACCAGATCTGACCAAACAACTATTAAAACTAATTAAAAGAATTATAAAATAAAACAGAATTTCTCAGGAATGAAGATCAAGCATCCTAATACCTCCCTTGAAAAAGGGAGGCAAATCGGTCACGGAAAATTAAAGAAGAATTAATTTATTAAACACAACACTAAAATTAACAACCAAAGTGACAACAAATAAACTGAATGAAATTATAATACTAGCCGAAGAAAAGCAAGGTTTTAGCTTGGAAAGATCATGCACCGACGCTATATTTATAATGAGGCAAGTGCGAGAGAAATCATTAGAATACAACAAACTGGGATATCTTTGTTCCATGAACCTTAAGAAGGCATTTGACTGGGTTAAATTAAAGGACGTTATTTACTTATAATACGAAAAAGCGGTACCTATGGGAATAATCAAAACAATCTAAAATATCTACCAAAGCAACACAATAACAATAAAAGTAGAAGAAGAACTAACCAACCCTATTAAACCTAGTAACGGGATATGATAGCTAAATTCTCAGAGTTCTCTTTTCTTCAAACTGATTATGAGTGAAATAATAAGAAACGTAAAACCATAAAAATGATACCAGACGACGCAATACTACTCTCTCAAAGTATAGACGATTTACAACGTACGCTGCACCAATTGTATATAACCGCTAGAAAATTTAACATGTTAATTTCCCCAAAAAAGACATAATGCGTGGTTACAGCAGCAAATTTACTAAGATGTTTATTGGAGCTGGAGGGTCAGATATTAGAACAAGTGGTGGAGTTTAAATATCTAGGCATCACATTATCCAACTACGGAAAGCTCGAAACTGAAGTGGAAGATTAAGAAAATAGAGCAAACAGAGCCGCAGACTGCCTAAATAAAACAATAAATGGGAGAACAAAATGTGTTGGAAAATAAATGAAAGGCAGAAACCGTCATCAGACCAATAATAACATACCCGGCTTAAACACGACCTGGCATATACAGGACAAAAAGGATGGTAAAAACCGCAAAGATGAAAATACTTAAAAAAATTGATGGTAAGACACTATGGGACACAGCTAGAAGTACAGATAGATGACGTAGATTCAAGGTGGAGAACATCAAGGACTAGGTAAGAAATGGAAGAGTTGAATGGAACAAATGACAATAAATAGAGCAGTAAAGAAGGCAAGAGACGGTTCCCCTATAGGAAGACGATCAGTAGGTAGACCACGAAAACGATGGAACGACAACTTACTGGAGGCACATTGAAAATCAGACAGAGTCATGTATACATACAAAGAAGAAGAAGAAGAACTTTTTAATAATACTGTAAAAAAAATATAAAAGGATTTTTTTATTTCAATTTAAAATTATTTGTTTCATATTTTCATTAGTTACTGCAGCAATTTACTTTCATACTTCTTATGCTTACAATAGAGTGGATCATTGGCTATCTAGTATCTAGCGATAATCCAAAGCAGTCGCAAATTCGGGAAATATACTTTATAGATTCAATATGAACTTCTTACCGCAAAAGCACTGAAAATCGTAATATAAAAAATTTGGATGCTATAAAACAAAAAAATATGTAAAATATCTTTACGACCAATAAAAAGTTTTATCTGCCTGTCCAAAAATCCCTACGTGTCATTTATCACTTTTTACGTTAGATTATTAATGTTTTACTAATTACGTAATGTTTCCTATCTTATTCCACTGGTAATTAGAATAAGCCTAATGTCACCCTTGAGAACGAAATTAAATGTCAATAATTTCAGCACAGTATTAAAGAACGAGCTATGTATTTACCAAGTAATCGACTTTGATTTCCTTTGACCTGTTATTTATCTTAACAGGTCAAGTGAAAAGTTGTTTTGGAAATTTCCTTGATTACAAGTCTCGAATCAAGATTCAAATTAGAGCTTTTATTTTTTTTTAATAGTTAATCGCAAATATGAAGAGACCTTAATATTAATTGGTTTGTTAATCTTTGACGTTATAAAATATTATGGCTATATAAACAAAATATTTGGTGTGGTATTTTTTATTTACCAATTGATCAATTTTACAAAATTACAAAAGCTCCAGGAGCTTTGACATTTTTTAGTTGTGATATTTTCGCTATTATCACACACCACATATTATGCGTGGTGTACACAACAAAATAGTTTTTTGAGCAGTATAGATATATCAAAATAGTTTTTTGAGCAGTATAGATAGTATATGTACATTAAAATCATATTTATGTATGTTCAGGAGTAGGATTTTTTATTTAGTAAACTAGCACATTAAGAATCAAAATGAAAAAATATCAATTTCATGGTAATGGATTTGTTATAATGCCATTATATGTCAATTGTTTAATTTTTCGTTTTCGTGATGACTAAATTATCACAGATCTAAACAGAACTTGATAAACAAAATTTGATTAAATACTACTAAAAAATCTTTGAAAACCAAGTCAAAGTCTTGAGTTCAGATTTACTGTTTGATACGTGAGACAAAAAACACCGCGTCTCATTATGTCTTCTCCTTAATGAATAACAAAAGAAGTTTTTATTAATTTTGTGATGAAGGTCCAACTTGAATTCAATTAACAAAATTTAACGGAATTGTTGCCAAAGCCAACTGCGACAGACGAATCTAACTTAATTCATTAATTTTGGGAAATGGACGAACGTATAAAATTTGGATTTTCGGGGGATAGAAACTAAATATCCCGTATTATTAAATAATGAGAAAGATGTGGGTGTGGTAGAGTAAACTTGAAGTATATTGTGAGTTAAATATAAGGGCAATTTGCGGCAGTTATGTTTTGATAGGTTTTTAACAACAAAGGGGAACAAATAAAAAATACTTAAAGAACCTTGGCATGTACAACAAAAAAATTAGGAACTGTGCCTATAATATTTTGCTGACAATATGCAAATAAAAAATACATTAGTATATGAAATGCCAATTTAAAGCCAATCAAGGACCTCTAAAATTAACAATTTTATATCATCCATTTGCGATGACAGTGAAATATCTCGAAAAACTCGATTTTACTGTAAACGCCTTTTAAACTTTTGATCACACCTAACTATTTAACTATTGTGTAGAATTGTAGCATTATTAGAGTAAGTTTTAAAGCAATTTATTATTATATGATTCATGCCATAGTAGTGTAAAATTATTAGCAGAATGCCTGAAATAAATATGTTAAAAAAACCAGCGAACTTATCACATGGTTCATGAAATATGTATGATCTCGGATGTGCTAACATGAAATATCACGTTGAAGATGATGAAATTATTTACTTCTCTATGAGGTACGTAATTTTAAATCTTTATTGTTTAAAACAAAATAAATAAATGAGGTTTGTAAATCAAAATCATGTTGATGTACAACAACTACTTATACAGTGTGTCCGTAAAGTATGGAATCAATTCGATATTTCCTAAATGAAAAGTCTTTTGAAAAAAATCTAAAACACGTCGATTTTTAAATTTAATGTTCTACATTTTGGTGATGCACATTACAGTGATGACGGAATAGACTCTTTTGTTAAAAGTAACACCCTGTATTTTAGGACATGTTTAGATCTATAAAAGTAAGCTGTTTTAAAAAAGTATAATACTCGGGTCTAATGGATATAATTTGAAAGATATGCGCTTAGAAAATAAATTATTATCAATTGCAAAAAAGTAGCCACTTCTAGTTTTTGGTAAACTGGAATCATTTTTAGTAATGTTCAATAACAATTAAGTAGTACAATAATTGTATTAATTCGTGAATGTTGCGTATTATTGCTTAGAATTCATTTTAAGTAGAAATGAATTTGAGTGTAAAGCAAAGAATTGAAATACTCATGATGATGGGGTATGGAGACAAATCGCAAACTCAGATAGAAGTGTGTAATTTATTTAATGATAAATATCCAGAAATACCCATCACGCAGTCAACAGTAAGTAAGATTGAAAAGAAATTTCGAGAAACTGGTACGGTTGAAAATGCACGCAAATTAGGTCGTCCTTGTGTAAATTATGTAACAACGTTAGATGTTCTACTTGCTTTTGAAGAAGATGCGCACACTTCTGTTCATAGGGTTAGTAGTGATCTCAATGTTTGCAAAACAAAGGTACACAAAGTACGTAAAAATAAGTAAACTAAGTAAAATGCACAGTTGTAGAGGAATTAAACGAGGATGATCCAGATAAAAGAATACAATTTTGCGAAATAATAATGGATAACGGCCACCGGAAACCCTCTCTTGATTCAAAATATTATTTTTTCTGATAAGGCCACATTCAAATTAAATGGCGAGGTCAACCGTCAGAATTGTAGATACTGGGCAAAAGAAAACTCCAACTGAATGCGGAAACATCATACACAATACCCGCAAAAGGTAAACGTATGGGCTGGCATTGTAAGAAATAAAATCATTAGACCCTACTATTTCGAAGGTAATTTAAACGGGCCAGCATACCTTCAGTTTTTAAGTGGGTATCTCGTAGATGTCCGAAGGTACCTAAACGAAATTTTTCCGAACAGGTGGATTGGAGGACGTGGAAATATTGAATGGCCAGCGAGGTCGCCAGACCTCAATCCTTTGGATTATTTTGTGTGGGGTAATTTAAAGAATATTATTTAGAAAACTAAACCTGCAAATATTGGAGACTTAAAAACAAGAATTCTTAAAGAAATAAACGATATTTCTCAATAAAGCATAAACAAGGTTCTACAAGAATTTGTACAACGTTCGGGTACTGTCAAATACAACAAAGGCTTCAATTCGAACTTTTAGGATTAAGTAAGACACTTTTTTGGAATCAGCTCATTTTTATCGATCTAAAAATGCCCTAAAATACAGGGTGTTACATTTAAAAAAAGAGCCGATGACGTCATCAATGTAATGTGTATTACCTAGTATAATGAAGTTTTATTGTAAAATGTAGAACATTAAATTTAAAAATCGACGTGTTTTAGATTTTTTTAAAAAAGGCTTTTCATTTAGGAAATATCGAATTTGTTGCATACTTTACGAACACACTGTATAAGTATAATAGTTAAGCTTTTCGAATCCCAAAAAACATAACATGTATGATATTGATCTCACCAGAATACCTAATTAATACAAAATGTGTGGTATAGATTAATAAATATTCTGATACTAATTATCTAATTTACGATAAAGAAGACACTCTAAAAATTATAGTTGTATTAAAATCAATAACTACTAATAAACAGTCGTTTGAAGTATGTAACCATCAGTCTTCAAAGTTAAGATACGGTAGTAGTAATAACAAATAAACTTAATAATACAAAAAGTAAAGATATTTGTTTAAAAAATAGAAAATAATAGTATACAAATAAAAAATCGCAAAACTACAAACTTTCGTAAAAACTGTTTTTTAACGTAAAACGTAAAAACTTTGTTTTTTCCTTTCAGCTAAACCAGGTTTTCTATCGAAAGCTTTTTTAAGGCGGAAGGTAAAATCACTCTACTTTTTTATTACACAGCCCTTTTGAACACTTTGGTGGCGTAAGAAGTTTTCTTTCAGAATTTTAAATACTTTTATCTTAGTCATTTTAACGGTATTTTTTTCATCATCTGTTTGTAGTACAAAATTCATTTCATTAGCAACAGTTTTCCAATCACAAATATCATCATAACACATCTCATTCAAATGTTTAGGCTTGGATTTCTCTCGGGCGGCTTTAATTGGACAATGAATCACTCAAGAGTATAGATCGATCCAGATCTCAACTGCCTTTTTCCGTTCGATTTGTGAGTGAATTGTATCACCTTCATTTTGGGTAAGGACCTTAATAAGATATTTATGGGTTATTGTTTTAATATTAGGGTATTTTTGTACAGCATGTCGACACATAGCCATGATAAATTTATTATTTGCTGTCCAGCACAATTGTCTAAATTAAACAAAACGTCAACTGGCTTTTTCTGAAGGTATTTTAAAACGCATGTTGCAATCTTACTAGAGCTCTATGTGCCTGAGATTCGTCCCAGGCATAACTTGCTACAAAACGAGTTTTCAGATCATAAATTGTTAGGTTCAGAACATTTAATTTTGATTTACAATAAAACATAGAAATATCTTCCTTTGTGCATTGAAAAATGGCTTAAAAGTCGTATATCGCAACCAATTAATTCTCATCGTTCTGATCCTTCTCTTTTTCTAATCGGGACAATGTTTTCTGTTTATGGTGTTGTACATAAACTTCTTGTTTTAGTTTTTTTGCTTTGTTTGTATAATTTTTGTATTTTCGCACAATTCACAAGTGTCTTTTTTTTTTGGAATAAAGAAAGAAATATTAAATTCCTGTGTAAATATACGATAGAACATAATATAATTAACAAAATCAACGTTATTTTTACAATGTTGAATGTAGTCTCTATGAATATCTGATATAGTTTTACTTTCATCATATCTTTGCATCTCACATATAGTGAAACTCTATTTTAGGTATATCTTCGATAAAAGCTTTTGCTCCATTTTTAAGTGCATCATCTACGTACGCATGATTGGAGTGAGTCTTTTAGATATGAGACGTTAGTTTCCCTATTCTTTTTTTTTTCAGTGCCGTTTCAATAGGTCGATTGTTAATACCCAAAATATTTACTTAAACAATCTTGGATACTCTGATATTAACGCCATTTAGCGTAAAAAAGCAGGCAATATTTATCTCGTTTTGGACCTACTACACCATTTTCATCGACTCGCGCTAATATAACTATGCACTGGTTTTACTTCTTCCATTGACTGAAGTATAAATAACCATTGTCTTTCAATATTTCCTAGTGTCTCAAAGAGTAACTACGTGTCTTATTATTTGAATCTATGTTCTTATTGAAAATATGATTGGAATTTCGGAAGTCATCGTTGTTTATTTGTGCTACTAACTCTAACATTAATTTTGACGCCATCTAAAAAATATAAAAGTAGTAAAATCTTATATTCAGGAACTTCCAACTTATTAGTTTAAATATATATACAACTTTATCAAAAAGTATTCTGAAACAATAGTACATCATTAAATAAACCAAATCACATGTTGCCAAAGAGCAAATGCTCTATCATCTTCAACATTGCTATTTGAGTTATCACACATGAATTCAATATATTTTACAATAAAAACGTGGTAACATAAACCTCGTAATGCACGAACAAAAGTCATGCACTCCGAAGACACCGTGACAATAATAAACGATAAAGGTATTGAAAAAGTTGAAGAATATATATACTTAGGACAAAAAATAATACTAAATAGGGAAATTCAAACTGAAGAAATAAAAAGAAGAAGAAGAAAGTTAGCTTGGGCAGCATTCGGTAAACTGAACTATATACTCAGAAATCAACAAATTCAATTACATCTTAGATCTAAAGTTTTTGATGCATGCATTATTACGATATTAACTTATGCGGCACAAACATGGACAATCACAAAAAAGAATATGAATATACTTAGAGTCACTCAACACGCGATGGAAAGAGCAATGCTAGGTATATCACTTAAGGACAAGAAAACAAACACATGGATAAGACAGAAAACCAAAGTCACCGATGTGGTGCAAAAATCATTAAAGTTGAAATGGGAATACGCTGGACATGTAGCTAGGAGCGATCTAAACAAATGGCACAGATCAATTTTAACCTGGAGACCATACCAACACAAAAGACCCAAAGGCAGACCTCCTATGAGATGGACAGATGATCTGAAAAGGACTGCCGGGAAAAATTGGCTACAAGTAGCGTACAATAAAAACCATGGAAAGGAAGACTTGAAGAGGCTTATGTTCAGATGTGAACGTGAATGGCTAGACGAAGAAGAAGAAGAAGAACATAAACCTAACAACAAAGACATAACAAATATGGGAATACGTGCTTAGCGGAGGAAGGCGATGTATAGGGACGACTAAAGAGAAATTATTGAGGAGGCTAGGACCCACACAGGATTGTAAAGCCAAAATGATGATGATGATGAACAAAAACTTAATTCATTCTTTTTTATCTAAATTTAACAAGAAGAACATTGTGATAAAATGATATAGCACATCGAAAAAGAACGAATTAGTCGAAATTACACTTAGTTTTCACCAAAAACGTAATAATATTATGTTCAATTATCACGTTGTTTAAAAAAACTTAGAGCACTTCCTACTAACACTTACAGGTAATAACTGAGCTGTTACGTTCATCGCCACATAGATCGCTTAATGAGAAAGCGCTACATTATGATATGTGTGTCACTTTCGCTCATTGTACCGCCAAGTAAAGGTATCACGGTTTTGCTGGTAAATAAATCGCGATACGGAGATTCCAAATTTCTATGTTAGAAAAAAATGGCTGTTACGGATTCTTCATCGGATAATCCCTCTTCAGAACAACTGTCTACATCTTCTTCTTCTATATACTCTTCAGATAAATCACTAGACACAGCGTGATCTGATTCGTTTTCGTTTTCATCCCATAAATGCTCAGCTAAATAAGCAATCTCCTCTGTTGGCAAAGGACGTTTAGACATTTTCTTGGTTTATCTGAAAAAAAAAAAATTCAATATCAATATTATTATTATTATTATTTAATTTCTAATCAAGCGAAATAACATTGTCTAAGATCATAATACTTACATAAATAAAAATAATTACTCCAAAACTAGCGCGCTATCAAATTTATGATGACCGTTCCTCTTGATTCAAATATCTCACAACAACTAAATTCAGTATCCAACCAACCAAATTTACCTGCCACATTGTACCTAACGGATCATTCCAAGAATAGAAAAGTGTTCGGCAGCAACTAAATTTACAATAACAGTGGCGTACACTATTTTGTTAAATTGTCATAAAATTTATGTAGGTGCCTGCGTTGAAAGGTTAATAACAAACCTCTGTTTTTGTTCTTATAAAAAAGTTATATTCGAATATATTGTTAACAACATTACAATGAAGTAATATAAAAATATGCAGCTTAAATTATTGATTCCAACTGATTTTTAAAACTTAATTTCAACTTAGTACCCTATTCCGCCCCGCCTTACCCTATTATAAGAAGAACATAACATGGGTTTAGTATTTCTTCATAATATTAAAAATCTCGAATGGCAGAGAATAGAATACTTAAGAATAACCCTAGATAAGCTGCTAATTATAAGAAGAAACACACATCATGTATGGAAAGATGGAATCATGAAATACTATTATTCCGCTGGGGTAAGTGATGATATCGAAGAAAAACAGACAATTTTTCTATGGTAAAAGAAGGAAAAGAAGAAGAAGCATTTATTCAAATTTTAAAAGTTGTGTATAAATCCTTCCGCTACTTGAGCAGACTTTCAACATTCTTGTCTTCGTGATGTTTTAATATTCAAACTTGTATTTACCGTTGTAGTCGCTGGGGTTCGAAGGAAATTGTGTGTTGGGATCGTTTACAATGTATTTTTTTAGGGTTTATTAACATAATTATCAGAACGAAAACATCGCAAGGGTTTAGTATTTTTTAATAATATCAAAAATCTCGTGATTGTAAACTTCCTTAAATTTCATGTTTTGGTATTAGAAATTATAATTATTTAATATTGCTGATCCTAAATATTTATTTTAAAAATTTTAGTGCTCTAAAGTTACTCTTGTGGTAAGCTTCCTATACAATGACAAGAAAATAAAATCTACGTTTTATTAAACTTGGTAATTTAATTAAATTCTATCCTTTGTGGTTAAATATATCTCATATCGAGCATTTTATAAAACCTGCTTTAAGTTTTGTCCTGTCAAAAACCTTCAATTTCTTACCTACATAGTTATCAAAAATCGTTTTAACAAAGATTTGAATGTTTACGACTACGAATATCGTGTTTCATAATTTATATCGTGTTCCACATTAATTTATCGTTGCGTTTAAGATTTAATAATATATTTTCCAGATATTCTATTTATTTTCGATTTATATTTTTAATAAATTACAAAAGATTTAACTATAATATTTTGCGAAACAGGGTCCAGTTTTGTTATCAAATTGCCAAAAAAACAGTATATAATGATTTTTATATTAATTTTTTGGTTATTATTTGCATAATTCGAAATTTTGTCAATATCTAACTCACTACCAAATTAAAAACTTGTTCCAAAACAACTATGAATTATGTATTTTGTCGAGTATAAAAAATAAGAAAAATAAGAAAGCATAAGAAGAAGAAAAAACAGTTAAGCATGATTATGAAATATGAATTCTGTCACTTATTATAAAATAAAAATACATCAAAAATACATAAAAAGTAAGTGTATCACAATAGCTGTTCTACCTGATAAGGATAATTTTTAATTTTCATGAATAAAAATGCTTTCGGAAAACTCAAATTTTCAGTGTATTTGCACATCGTAGGACCAGACGATATAAGCTAAAATTATAATTGATTATAAGTCTCTTTTTTATAAAAAAAAGTCAAAGGGTGCTTTAAATTTTTCTTTTTATCATTTTAATCAGTTGAATCTTTTTTTAGGAACAACCTTATGCTATGAATATCCCCTTATTTTATTTGAATCCTTTTTCGGGATTCGATACCGACTTTTCCTTTATATTCTTTTTTGCTTTGTCGACTACATATAGATCTCCTTAATAAGATTGATTTCAAAATCAAAATCTCCCAGAACTGGATATGCTCTTTACTCTACCAACGGATCTTATGTGATTTCGCGCACTTTGGGGTGAAAAATTGAGATAAAGTCTAGTCTTTCGTTTTACGGGAAGTAGGTTAAGATAGGTATTTTCACCGTAAAAAAGTACCTACTGTTTAAAAGAATTTTAAATGATTTGAAGTTTATTTTGTATATATATTATACTTAATTTTACTCTCTTAATATTTTTTTGTAATCTCCTGACCGTCTATCATCTAAATTTCTATCTTATTCAGTTTACTCTATCGACAATTTTTAGTAATAATTTTGTTTGCCAATATGAAACTTAAAAAAGATAAAAGTGAAGTAATAACTTAAATCATGAATGTGTTGCTTGTGTGAGTCCATTTTAAAAAGAGGCAAAAGAAATAAATTAGACTTACTCAGGTCAGTGGTACAAAGTAAATTAAATGCTAAAATTATAAAAAGCCCATATTAGGGTGCTGTCTTATAAAGATATAGATCAGAAAAGTTATTGTAATTATGCCAATATTACATGTCTGTGTTTATTAATATGCATAAAATTGCTTTAGCAGACAAAGTAACAACCCATAAATTGGTAAGAAAAAAAAATCTGCTGAATTGTAACAAATTAGAAATAAACTAAATACTACTTAGATTCCAGTACAAGAGTTTTTATATAATGATTGGTGATACATAGTTCAAACTATCCCGTATTGCTGATAATCGGTGATCTTCGGTCAAGGTTGTAACTGTCTGACAATTAAGGAGGAATTTTCTTGAGGGGAGGGATGTTAACAGATGATATAGGAGTAAGGTATATTTCATTCAACAAACAATAACATATACCTTACTCCTATATCATCTGTTAACATCCCTCCCCTCAAGAAACTTCCTCCTTAATTGTCAGACAGTTACAACATTGACCGAAGATCACCCATTATCAGCAATACGGGATAGTTTGAACTATGTATCACCAATCATTATATAAAAACTCTTGTACCAGCATGTAAGTAGTATTTTGTTTATTTCTAGTTTATTACAATTTAACAGATTTTTTTCTCTTACCAATTTGTGGGTTGTTACTTTGTCTGCTAAAGCAATTTTATGCATATTAATAAACACAAACATGTAATATTGGAATAATTACTATAACTTTTCTGATCTATATCTTTATAAGACAGCCCCTAATATGGGCTTTTTATAATTTCAGCATTTAATTTACTTTGTACCAGTGACCTGATAAGGCTTTGCAAATTTTAGAAAGCGAAACCGGTCGTCTTGGGTAGTAAAATTAAATTGATTGTGAGTTAGTCTAATTTATTTCTTTTACCTCTTTTTAATAACTTAAATTATGAACCATGAAAAATAAAACGTTTAGTTTTTTTAAGGAGAAACAGAACTATATGCAAAACTACTTTTATATGCAAAATAAGCAAAGAACATTATTATTATCAAGAAGTATAAAAATGGAGTATACAAATAGAATATTTCCTAACATGGAGAGCAAACAGAATTCCAAACGCACTGATACTCTTTATTAATTAAACAATATTAAGTTTTATATTTGACTTTACGTAGCAATATTTGACCATAGTATTTCAATCTACTAAAAAAAAATATATTTTACATTACCAGCGAATACTTCAAAAGTCTAAGGGGACAGGGGCTTCTCAACAAGTTAATAATTTCCAATATGTGTAACTAGCAACTTACGAATGCACATCAAGAATGATATGAATTAGTAAAGCTCATACAGACAAAGGGGTAAGTTCAAAAAAGTTAACATACCGGAGTGTTGCCACTAATAGTGTGAGTTTACTGCATTAATTAAGTATACAAAGCTTTATTCATATATATGAATAATATTTATCTCAACATAACAATAAATAGTGAGGACACAATTTGCACTACTATGAAGTACTAACGGTTTAAAAGAATAAAGCATAGTAATTAATCTGAAGTTCACTACACCAATCAAATCAAGGAGTATGTATGTAAAATTCAAACAATATATATTTTTTGTTTATTATTTAATTATCTATCTATTATATTTATTTATTTATTTTACAATTTATTTTAAAGAATCGAAGTTGTATGTAATTTCAAAAATTAATAAGGTATTGTATCGAATCAGTAAGTTTATTCAAAGGTACAGTTCAGTTCTATAAAATTAAAGGGTGATAAGATTGACTCAAGTTACTAATGTCAGTATAAGGATGTCAGGATTTTTAAAAATATATACTAATATCAGTTCTCTTGTTGAGTGCATGCAGTTGGTTGCTTAACATCTTATGCAGTTATGCTTATGCTTAATTTTATATATATTATATAACAAATTTTTAAAAACTGTCTTTTTGTATAATTTTCTTCATTACAAAGTATTTTAACCTCTTCAAAATTGACGTTGTGTTTTGATGAAATAGCATGCTATGCTAAAATATCTAGAGACGCGAGAAAAATTCTCTCCGGTTGCCAACAAATTACAAACCACAAAACCTTGTTCATATTCAAACCGAGATCCAAAAGTAGTCCATTCGAACATAAAAGTCAATCAATAAAAGTATATTAGTTTTAGTGTTTTAGTTGTTTGAAAGTGATATGCATTTCGTGTTTCGTTTTCTCTAAAATTTATTTACATGTTTGTAAATAAATTGTGTCATTTAACAGTTTTGAGAAAATTGCGTTGAAAGTATTTTGTGCAGTGGTAAAAAATGAAAAGCAGCTAATATTCCATTTCTTTTATTACAATATTGGATAATTACCAAACGGTTTCCAAAGCGTAAATTGATATTTCGATTCGGACTCGTTTTTTTTTTTGGAAAAATAGCACATTCGTTGTTTTGTTTCCGCGGTATATTTGTATGTTTAAAAACACTTTCACGCAAACACCAAAGTAAAGCTTAATATACAAAAGAGCTTAATTTTGGCAATTATGCTAATAATATTCAAAAATTCGTTAAAAGTTAAAACTAAAATTTTACTAAGTTAACTAAACAGTCCTATGGTAACACCAATAAACTTTTTTATAATAACATATTATAATAAAATAAACTCTTTATATTCTATAAAATAATTGAAACAGTTATTTCAATTTTGAATACGATTCGTGAATTTTAATTTATGTAAATATTGATATTTAAAAATTTTTAAATACTTACGAGATTCGTGAATTTAAATGCACAAAATGAAATTAACTTAATCTAAAAAAATATTACAGTCTCGTAGTCACTGTTTCTTTCCTCTGCATCAGGTTGTGGTAAATTATCACGAATATTATTTCTTGTTTTCAGTCCCTGATAAAAACTGTGGTATGCGCGACGTATTGTAAAATCAAAGCATATCTTCTCTAACTCCTTCCTCTTTGCGTCGCTTATAGTTAGTGTGCTTTCGTAGGCTTTTTTAAACGTAATTGGATTTGGACGTCCTTATTTTTTCATAGACTTTAAACAATCTACCTCAATAAACTCTCCGAAGTAATTAATATTATAATACACTTTTCACTGGTTCTCCTTGACGTAACGCAGATATTTACCTTTCTCAACGGTTTTTTATTAAAACTAAAAGAATCTGACGAAAACGTTTTAAAATCCAAGACTTCATGAACTTACACTAACAATGAAAGGTCGTGGCGTTACACTCTGGCCTATAACCAGGTACATACTTTGATTTTTTTATTTTTCAGTGTACAGAATAGCACTCCATTTTGGTGTGCCCAGTTTTAAAGAATGGATGGTCAATTAATCTTAAAGACTGATAATTGACTCAAAACTTAAGGCACATAGCTGCAAAAATGGTATTTTTTGCTGTTTCCTACATCCATTAGACATTATCCGAATAGCAGTAATTCTGATTTGGGATATTACGTAGTCATAAAGATACGAAACAATTTTATTTGCTCCTCTTTTACCTTGAGTTTCGTCTCATAGATAGCATGTAATGTCCTGATTCGTCAGGTTGAATACCGTAATATTTTAAACAGCAAGCTTTCTTAGATTTGCTCCGCACTCCCCTTTGGCATAGTCAAATTCGACTAAAGATTAAAATTAAAGACTAACATTGCTAAATTCTTTTTTGCTAAAAATTTGCCAAAGTTCCGAGCCTCTCTAGTTGCTTTATTCGTTTTCAAATGACCTTTGTATTCCAACTTCAGTGCTTTTTTCTTGTCCTCGGTTAGTGATTTTTGTGCCAGGCATTGCTTACATTAATCTTTCTTAGGTTTGAAAAAACTTAAACTATATTCATTGAAAATGTGTCTATATTTGTTCAATGTAGTAGGTTTTAGGTTCACAGACATTTTTGTACATTCTGTACATAATTTTTATATTTAAAGATTAGTTAAAATATCTCTTAAAATTCTTTTTGCGGCAATAGTATGACTCTACGGCAGAAAAAGACAAAATTTGGTCATGTATGAATTTTTCAGCATCTTTTTTTAATTTGTTTAAAGGCGGGTGCTTTCCGCGTCTATCCTTTTCGAGAATTCCACTACATGAGCGCTTCTTAATAGAACTTCGCATGAAAGCATCGGTGACATTTAAGGTCTTGGCATATTATCGTGCACGTTGCGTTTCCAGCACATAGCGTTTAGTTTCCGAAAAATTTAATTTAAATGGTTTTAAATATGAACAACGCACACTTTCCGCAACATAGCGTTTCAGACACTTAACGTTTCCGTTCAGTATATTAACAATATTTTACTGATGCCGACGGCTACGTAACGAGTCGTAACCGGTTGGTAAGGATAATGTGAATTAGATGTCCGTCGTTTTCCCCTTGCTGTTTAATTAGGAACTTGTTTTATTTTGATACAGAGTATTTAAAAAAATAATTTTCGAGGCTATTTTGTTATTTATGCATGTGTTTTTATTGCTTTATGACAATTAATCACGAAAGTAATAAACAATTAGGACTTTTGTACGGAAGTGATACCTCTTCTATTTAAAAATACTTTTTGTTTTGATATGTATGGCTTCGTTAAATGTAGTATTTTGTTTTTTACCTGAAGGTGAAATTAAATTTAAAACATATTTAAACTGAATCCTATTCATTCTAAAATATCCATAATATTTTTCATCGCCATCAATTAATTCTCTATATAAAGTCGAGTATTCACATTCGTTCTTCCTTTGTCTTAGCATTGGATGTACTTTAAACCTTCTTTTTAACACAGTTTTTCGTTCTTCGTCGTTAAGTAGAAGAGCAATTGCACATAATTTTTGTGGAGAAAAGGATCATATCTCCACCGAACCAAACTGAAACGTTCTATGTATGAAAATGTGAACGCGCAGCCCAATTGCTGGAGTGGAAACGCTACGTGCCGGAAACGCTACCTGCCGGAAACTATACGTGCATGATAATATGCCGCGACCTTTAAGGTTACCATAAAAAATACAACACTCGGCATAGAATGCAACATCTCAAACTGCAAAATTCTTGATGAACCATAAGTCGTTTCTGCAACTAAATCTTTACATTTTTGCTTTGCTCTTGCTAGACACGGAATTACCAGAATAGGTCGTGGTGGTTTTTGAATTTATCTATGCCCAATTATGATTCCTCCCTAAGCCATTTATCTTTCCGATTATTTTTCTTTTACTGCTCCTCATATCTTCTTTTTTTCTTAGATGTAATATTTTGATCCACTGTAACAATATTATCGTTGGGATTTTCAACGAAATCAGAAACAGCAAAAGTTATCTACAGTAATGGACGAAAGAGCTTCCACATGAGTTTCCTATTCTGCAAATGATCTTGTTCACAGCCACCTAAAGCTTACCACCGTAAGCTTTAGGTGGCTGTGGCTTGTTGAGGGAAAGTCACTTAAAAGCAAATTAAAATTAAAATTTAAACATGTAATTATGTCAGTATATAAAATTATGGGGACTGTGGTTCAAATTCAAACAAAGCTGGTGAAAATACCTAAACAGAAAACGAATGTTTAAACTTGCACAATACGTATACGAACGATGAATACAATGCGAGTATGAAAATTTTAAATAATCACTGTTCTATCTATAGTACATAAGAATGCAAACATTTTAATCACTGTCAAATTTACCTGCAGCATTTTGTAAAGGCTGAATTAATAATTGGGAATCATCTACATCCTCTTATACTCGATCATCAAAAATAGGTGGACGAATTTCAGAATTTAAGACTAGGGAGTTACATTCTTGCTGCCGCCTCGGGAACATCAAGGCAAGATCCTTTTCCGAATCCACCAAAAATTTTAAAGCAAACTATTTTTACAAAAATGCTTAGAATATGATATTCTTTTACCTTCCAAATTGCGACTCAGTTCCATTATTTTCTTTGCTCGGGAAGTCATCTTTCTTGAGTCACATAGCCCCACAATCACGAACACTTTTCCACTGTATAGACTATCTGTATAGACTATCTATTAACCAGTAAAAATCACTATTCAGTCCATTCGCGAATGTGTAGGCAGATGTCTCGACCTATGTAAACTACAGTGGCAAAATCACGAATATGTCACATTTGCTCCTTTCGCATGTTAATTCGTGGTTTTGTCGTTGGGGGGGGGGGGCGATATATTTTATGTGCTTTATGTCGTCTTGAAATTGCCTCCTTCCACTCATCATCCAACCGTTGGTCATCTTTCTATTCTCTTTTTCCGAGCATCGATTAACCGAAGTTAAATTCCGTTTTTTGTAACAATAAAACACTGAAAACTTTGTTTTCGAAAGTTCTACAATATTTATTTTAAATTCTTATCACTTCAGCTGTTTCGGCTGATTGCTTTTCTCAAGTGATATATTTTTGGCATGGGTTTACACTTTATAGTCTCTAATGAAGTATATTGAGGAGGGAAGAACTGTTTGTCTCAAGTTGGTCATTCAGAATTATATCTGTGTTTTTTAATTTGTTGATTTCCATAGATTCTAACAAAGATAGCTTAAGGCCTTTATTTTGAATGTGAAGAATTTTAAATTCGCCATTAAAAGAATGATTATGATCTAGAAGGTGAAGTGCGTGTGTCTTCTTCTTCTTCTTCTTAGCCTTCTGTCGTCCATGTTTGGACATAGGCCTCTCCCAACTCCTTCCATCGGTCTCTATCCTGAGCAACATATTTCCAATTTGTTCCGACTATTCTTTTAATATCATCAACCCATCTCATCTGTGGTCTTCCTCTTGGTCGTTTACTTTCGTAAGGTCTCCAATGTTGTATTGTAGTATTCCAACGTTGGTCTTTTTGTCTAGCAGTGTGGCCCGCGAAGCTCCATTTAAGTTTGGCAATTTTTGTTGCTATGTCCTCGACTTTTGTTTTGGATCTTACCCAGTCGTTCCTCTTTTATTTGACAGTCGTATACCTAACATTGCTCTTTTCATTGTTCTTTCTGTTGTGGCTAGTTTATTCATGTTTGCCTTGGTTAGGGTCCAGGTTTGACATCCATATGTCATGATAGGAAGGATGCATTGGTTGAACACTTTGCTCTTCAAGTATTGGGGTATTTTGCGGTTCTTAAGTATCCGACTAAGTTTTCCAAATCCTGCCCATGCTAGTCTTGCTCTTCTATTAATTTCCGCACTTTGGTTCTCTATGTCAAGTCTCAGGATTTGGCCTAGGTAGATATATTCCTTTATTTGTTCTATCTCACTGCCATTTATAGTTATACGTCTGGGGTCATCTGTGTTTGTCATTATTTTTGTTTTTTTCATATTCATTTTTAGACCGACGTATTGGGAGCTGGCTGCTAGTTCCCCCATCATAATTTGCAGTTCTTCTTCCACCAGAGGTGGTTTAACTTGTTGCCATTAACGTTAATGCCATAGGTTGACCAATTTGTAGTTTTGAAGACGTCTTCTAGGGCTAGGTTGAAAAGCTTTGGCGATATTACGTCTCCTTGTCTCACTTCTCTCTTAATGGGGATGAGATTTGTATTTTCATCTAGTTGTACGATCATAGTTGCATTTTCATAAATATTATGTATTAGTTGCCTATATCTTCAATCTATTCTACAATTATTAATAGCTTGTTCTATGGCCCACATTTCGATACTATCAAACGCGACGAAGGCAAGACCCTTTTCATAGTCGACGAAGGCAAGAAATACGGGTAGTTGGTATTCATATGCCTTCTCTATAAATGTTCTCATTGTCATCAGATGGTCTGATGTACTATATCCTTTGAGGAAGCCAGCCTGTTCAACTGGTTGGTAATTGTCCATTTTGTAGGTTAACCGGTTTTTAATAATTCTCATATGCGTATGTATGCGTATGTAGAATCTGTTTTTCTATTATTGAAAGCCCTTTTATGTTCTGCTATTCGTTTATTAAAATTTCTACCAGTTTGACCGATGTAAGTTTTGGGCAGTTGTCACATTTAAGTTTGTACACACCACTCTGTAAGAGTTTTTTATTTTGGCTCTTGTTTTTTGTAATCCAAATATAGATACAAATAACGAAAAGACACGTGTTTACAATATTAGTAAAAAAAGGAACAAATATACGTAGTCGAACGCACTTTTTGGCGAATATGCTATAGATAAATTACCACGTCACATAAAAATTGATAGAATCAAATATTGATCAGATAAACATTACTTTGAAATGCCATAAAAAAAAAGTCGAAATATGCATATGAGAAGATTGGCAGATAATAAAAGTACATAGTATTATTGTATGACTTGCTTGTTGTGTTATTTAACTTACCTTTTGTTTACCGTAAACTTTTAGTAAGTTGACAGATTTAAAAGAACTTAAGAAATAATGAAATACAAAAGTTCATATATTAATTATTACTGGAATAATTTTTAATTTACTTTGGTTGGATTTCAAACGTATATTCCCATTTATTGTACGCTTTGTAAACTTCTGAATAAGTTTTTGATAATTATAAACTCACAATGCTGCTTCGTTATTTAATTGAGAACATTTACGAATCTTTTTTATTATTAATGAGACATTTAAATTTGTCAAACAGGCTAAACTCTAAAACAGCGTTTAGAACTTTACTTGAATCTTTCGCAATTAGGTGCCCTAATAAAATACCCAATTTACATCGAAGATTTATAGATTAAAGTCCTTAGAAAGGAGTATAATTAATTTATTTGAAAGATTCCAGAATTTCCTTTTTATGTCGTCTTAATAGAGTTGAGCAACAGCTTGAGGTATTCTGGTAAATCTTTTTATGCCGAAGATAAAAGTAATTTGGTGGGTTGGAAATGAATATTTCCTTTGAAATTGATATAAAAAGAAATATAGTTATCCTGTCACGTTTGCAGGTTTTATTATGAAATACACGTGACTAAAAATAACCGAAAAAGATTAAATGAGACATTTTTTGGAATATTAATCAACGAAAAATTTTACTATAGTAAGATAAATGATTCTCACTGGATTGCTATTGTAATGTTTATTTTAATTTATTTTTGGACTTCTAACAGTTACAATCAAAAGCGATGAATTTATTTCGTTTATTTATTTCTTCTTTTTCTTCTTTTTATGTATAGTCAGAATCCAGAAATCTAGGCAGTAAATTCTTGGAAGTAATAGTGATGGTTCATTACTATGGTAGGTCTTATAATGGCGTACGAAAAATATCATAAGAAGTTACGACAAAGCTACTTGTATTAAATAAATATGTACCTATTTATAATTATGTTAATTTTAATATGATTATTATTATTAATTATTAATATAATATACATGGTGTCTGGTAGCGAATGGCCATAACTTAATCTTAGATTCCTGAGATTAAAATAGGCCGATTTAAACTAACTTACTTCAGTACGAAAGTTGATAATAACCAAAATAAAGGAGGTCAAAGTTAAACTTTTATTTTTAAATATTTCGTGATAGGCATGGGATAAAAACACGAAATTTGGTAAGCTGGAAATTTTTTGGGACGAGAAATCAAAATTCGCCACTAAAAATCATGAAGGGCGCCACATACATCTTTCAGTGCTCGTTTAATACGTTAAATTTTTTTTATTTTCCACTCGACATACTTTTAGAATCAAAACTTTTATTCTCTTAATATTTTTACTTAGAAAAGATATACTACATCGCTGTACAACCCATTACTTTTTATTATTGTTTTATAAATTTGAATTAATTACAATAAATAATAATTTTAGTTTAGCAGGTAATAGTTACACCTCCCTAAAACCGCGATAGTCGGCTACTCAGGTATTCAGTTGTTTTGCTATCGAAGTAAACAGTCGTGTGATGACGATGAGTAGAATACTATTTTGCTGACGTCACGTTGCCCAGCAACCGTCGATTCTATTCGTCGTTGCTACGCAACATGACGTCAGCAAAATAGTATTCTACTCATCGTGGCCCCACCGCAGGATATGACTCACATATCGATTAGATTATCTAAGCAGTGAACACTTATTTTACTGTTGTGAGTAATATGGAAAATGAAAGCAGTAAAAGTAAACGACGTCCAAATTTTTCGATGGGAGAAAAACTATTATATTCAATGTGTATTGTGGACTCCGTGAAAGAAATAAAAGTATGTCGGTCAACGATGTAGTTACCCTGTGTAGTGATCTGACTAAAGTTTCTACGAGAAGTGTTTACAGAATTGTAAACAATTTTAAACAAAGTGAAGGAAAATTGAATGATGGACCTGTTGAAACCATTGAAACCAGAGGTAGAAAACGCATTCAGCTTGAAGATCATACCAAATATGCTATTCGGAGGAAATTCCATGCTTTCTTTTTTCGGAACGAAATCCCAACCTTAAAGAAAGTTGAAGTTGAAATAAATTCCGATAATTCAATACCCAAAATATCACGACGTGTTTTATTGCAAACATTAGAACAAATAAACATTAAATATATAAAAAGAAGCAGGAACAGTGTTCTTTTAGAAAAAGATGAAATTGTTTTGTGGCGGAGAAATTACTTAAAAAAATCCGAGAGTATCGTCGTGAAGGACGAAAAATATACTATTTAGATAAAACTTGGCTAAATCAAGGTCATACTGTCTCAAAGGTGTGGCAAGATTTGGAAATAAAAAGTCGTCGACAAGCCTTCATTGAAGAGCTTTCATTAGGATTAAAAACACCAGTGGGTAAAGGACGAAGGCTAATAATAACACATATAGGCAGCGATTCGTGTTTTTTGGACAACGGCTTGTTACTATTCGAATCCAAGAAAACCAACGATTACCATGAGGAAATGGACGCTTAAAGATTCGAAGGTTGGTTTTCAAATATTCTACCAAGCCTTGAAGCAAATTCTGTCGTTGTTATGGACAATGCGTCATACCACAGTCGACGGTTGGAGCCATCACCAACGACTGCCTGGCGAAAAGGTGAAATAATCAACTGGCTCTCTCAAAAAAATATACCATTCAATGACAACATGTTGAAAATACAATTATTAAACCTCGCGAGGATACATATACCCGTTTTCAAGAAATATGCAGTCGATGAAATGGCTCGTGCAAACAACATAATTGTACATCGCCTCCCTCCTTATCATTGTGAGCTGAACCCTATCGAGCTCATATGGGCTCAAATAAAAAACCAAGTGGCAAGGGAAAACTTGAGTTTTAAAATGGAGGAGGTGAAGTGCTTGTTAGCTACTGCCATACAAAATGTCACACCTGAGTCTTGGAAAAATTGTATAAGACACACTATAAAAGAAGAAGATAGAATGTGGGACTAAGACACAAGAGTGGACATTTCGGTTGAACCATTAATTATCAATGTAAATAATAGTGATCGCGATAGCTCTTCATCAGTCGACGAGTCGTCTTCATACGATGATTAATATTTTAACTTCCTGTGGAGGTCAAACCATTTTATTAAGATTACTTTCGTATGTAAGTAAGTTTGTTTTGTTAACCTAGTTTTCAAACTAAAATACATTTTGTACCAATATACTTTGCTCTAAAAAAAAATGAATACTTCTTATATATATTAGGTATATTCGATTCGATTTATTTTATTTAATTATAATATATATGTGTGAGTGTTTATATGTTCACTAAAAGTAAAAGTTCACTTCATGTAATCGGCAAGTTCAGAATTGGATTTTCATAATTATTTAAATTAGTATATTTAAAATATAAGTAATTCCAATGAAAAGAAACCTTTCATTGAAATAACAGCAGGGTAAATCTCTCTACCTGCTTTTTTGATAATTGATTTGTGAAACAAACAAAAAATGTCATTAAAAAAAATTATAGTTTGTCATTAAATGTCATAGAAAGTTTCTTTGTCTCGTATGTTTTGTACAAAATTATGGAATTTGAAAGTGTTTTTTTGTGATAAGAAGTATACACTTCAAAGTTAAATATAAGTCTCATATCATATTATATTAAGATTAATTTTTAAAAGTAACTGCAACAGTGTGAACCATACGCTACTGAATGCTAAGCTAGGAAGTCAATGAGCAATTTATCTCTCTCTATATTATGACAACGTTGATCTACTATTCCTTTCTACCGGTCCTAGAATACGATGTTGTCATGTATGACTTTTACAAAGAATATTATCGTACTTTAGATGTTTTCTATATATAAGTATTGTATATAAATATAATATTATACATAAATATTGATGTTACTAAATACATTTTATTATATACCTTAACAAATACAAAACGATCATTAATATAATAATTTTGCTGCATGTCAATGATTAAATGATAAATTGCTAGAATATCTATCATTACAAACTGGCAACGATGTTGTTGGTTTAACGCATTCACAGTTCGGGGAATTTGCTGCCTACAAATTTGATTCGCAAGTATAGACATGACTCTGTCTATTTTTCAATTTGTCTCCTGCAAATTGTCGTTCCATCATTTTCGTGGTTTTTCTACTGATCGTATTCCTATTGGGTAACCGTCTTATGTCATCTTTACTAGTCTATTTGTTGTCATTCGGCTTATATGACTGTTCCATTCTATTCTTCTATCTCTTACCCAGTCCTTGATGTTCTCCACCTTGCATCTACTTCGTTTATCTGTGCTTCTTGCTTTGTCCCATAGTGTTTTACCATTAATTTTTCCAAGTATTTTTATGTTTGCCGTTTTTAACAACCTTTTTGTCTTTTCTGTGTCAAGTCGAGTTTCTGCTGCGTATGTTATTATTGGTCTGATACCTGTTTTGTAAATTTTGCCTACCATTTCTTTCCCGATATTTTTATTTTTCCATATTGTTTGATACAGGCAACCTGTGGCTCTGTTTGCTCCATTCACTTAATCTTTTACTTCTCTTTCGAGCTTTTTGTAGGTAGATAATGCAATTTGATATAAGGTTGAATGCTCGAATAAATGAACTTTGAAAAATTAAAGGCAAATATCGAGCACAATTGTAATAATCAAATCTTGCCCAAGTACTTTTGCTTTCTACAGCATGATCAGGGGCATCTAAAATAAGCCAAGAAACGTTTTTTTTTTAAATGAAGAAATTTGATTAACTTCGATAAAAAACTCGAAGTTCATGGATGATAAAAGTTTTTTGTGATTAACGTTTTAGACTTACTTCGTCAAATTTGGGCTATCCAGCAAGCGCAGAATGTAATAAACATGAAATTGAAACATAAATTGTACATAACACTACACTAGAACAAGAACAAACAGTTTAAAATTATTTAAAAAGATTCTACGATACATTCTTGTCGGCAACGGGAGAGAGAATGGTATTTAACGGAAATGTTAAGGTGAAATGTGACATATGACAGCGTTGATGGGCAGTCACAATCATGGAAATTTGATCTGCACATATTGAAATTCTGTGTAAGTAAGCTAGCATTGACCAAAGGTCTAACTAACACTACTATAGAAAATCAGCTTATGAAATATGACATATAAAATATTTTAATTAAACTAGATTGCATAATCCAGATCTCACACTTACACCTGTCTGTAATAATAAGGTTGTTAGTTTGAAAGCAAATGAAGTGGACATAAAGTGTGAATGAAAGAAATAGACTGAACAATTTATTAGACAGTGGGTGGTTGACTACAATCAAATGGTCTACCAGGCACTATCAATACTGTAAAAAAGAAGAAATCTGACTATGAAATTGAAATACTAAATATTAAACAAAATTAAAAGCAGTGTATAAATGGGGTATAATTCAAGTAGTTTAGTTAAACCCCCAGTTAATGGGAGAACTATACAACTAATATGTAAAAGCGTTACTAAAGACCAACTGACCAACAGTGGGAGATGTTGAAATATACAACTGTAAAATTGGTATATCTAAATTACTCAGAGGTATGGAGAGTGTAATTAACGCCAATTATAGATCAATTGAACCTGAGCAAGCTAGTTTTGTAAATTGTTGAAGAATACAATAGTAATGTTGATCAAAGTGTGAAATTAATGTATACCCATGTATATACTGAGTATACCCATTAAGAATTTATTATTGCAGAATGTCATAAACATAAAATAAATTCTCAAAGATTGTTGGGTAGGCCAAATTTTGACGAAATGCCCCTAAAGATGCTCTAGGAAGCGAAAGTACTTGGGCAAGATTTAATTAATAAACTGTGCTCGATATCAGCCTTTCATTTGCTCAAAGTTCATTTATTCGAGCATTCAAGCTTATATCACTTTAAATAACTTAAAGACAAGTGAATTTCTTTGAACTTAAAAACAGATTACCATGTGTTAGCCAGTTTAACAACGAGAATTTACTAAATAGCAGAAAAATATACTGTAATCTTTTAAAGTAAGTAAGTAGTTAGAATAAAATCATAAAACAAAATCATATTATAATACAGTAAAAATAATTGTTATATGTAAAATATGTAAATAAATTCTAAATACTTTTCCAAACAACATCAATAGTAAATATACTTGACACTTTGCGACTTATGAATCTGTTGTTTATTTAATCTTTTATAACAACCGAATCAAATTCTTCCTTTAAAAAGAACATTAAAAAGCATCATAGGAGATTGTAATATGTCGGAGCACCTCTTCAAAAACACTTCTCATCTCTAAGATTCCTTATATCGAATTCAGTAAATTTTTAAACCCGAATTGAAAATGGGTAGATCGGAGAGCTACGGGTATTTGTCTGAACCAGCACTTAAATAAATTAGTGGATTTTCTTGATGTTTCTCTTCTCCGCAAAATTATTGAATAAGACGTAAAAAATTAGTTTAAAAATAACGAAAAGGCATTCATTACCAAAGTTTATCCAAGTGTACGAAAGAAAAAATACAGTTTTTTATTCAGAAATTCCTAGAGCCTGCCAAATATTTTTTGGCAACAGTAATGTAATTGTCAGTAAAATGTGTCATGCAAATGTACATGAATATACATTCGTATATAAAAATTGTATGAGTACTACATTTTTGTATATGAAGAAGTATCGGAAAACCGCACAAAAGATTGAGTGACAATCTTTCATAAAGGTATTAATCTGACAATGAACAACAAGAAGAAGAAAAATCTGTTATCATATCATTGTAGCCAATCTCGATTTATTTTTTTAAGGTACTTTTATCAGGAATCTTAAATTTACAATATATCTGCAAAAAATACCTAAAACTGACATTGTAATATATAACAGGCGAGTCTTCAACAGCAGGCACCGTTTCTCGCATTCTAATTTCCAGCGCTTTCTGTCGAAGCAATCTTAAGTTTTTAATCTCTGGCGGTAGTTGCATCTACGACACCTTCTCTCCATGACTGTCTTGGTCTAACTTGTTTTCTTCTAGAGTTCGAAGTCCATTTTTCTATCTATTTTGACCATCTATTTTAGGCATTCTCTGCAGGTATCCATAATAGTTTAGTCTTTTAAATTCAATAGTATCTAATTTGTTTAGGTCAATTTCCATTTCTCTCCTAATGTCTACATTCCTCACCCTATTAAGTCTAGTGTGCCGGAAATCTCGTCTCCAATAGTCCATTTCCATTGCTTTAATTTTTGATTTGTTTTTTTGATTGATTTTCCAAATTTCGTGGTCGTACAACCCAATGTTTTCTATTATTTTTTTATAATTTCTTCGTTAATTTTCTTTTGTTATTTTATTATTCCACAATAGTCCGTGTAGCTGTCTAATGGCTGATCTTGCTTGGCCAATCCTAGAATGCATTTCTTCTTTACTCCCGCTTTTGATGTTATTTGGACTCCCAACTAGTTAAAGGTTTCAGTTGATTTTATAGTTCCAATTTCAATTTGTAGGCTTTCTGACTTTTTTCCTGTAACTAAATACTCGGTTTTTTGTATATTAATTTTAAGGCACTACTTGGTGTACTCCTCCTCCAGTTTTCTAAGCATATAGTCTATATCGTTCTCGTCCCAGCTAGAATAGCTTGGTCGTCGTCGATTGGAATGCTCATATTGCAGCATTTTCTTCTCCACGCTGAAAGAGCCTCATTCAGATACATTTAGAAAAGTGTAGGTGCTATTCAGCAGCCTCCTTTGAGACCCTTACTAATAAAAAATTCTCTAGTTAATTTCTTTCCAGTTTTATTGTTTTCCGTTATATTTTTGTAAAGCTCCTGTACTGCTTTTATATATTTTTGATGTATGTCTTGTTTTTCCATTACTACCAGAGCATTGAAAGTAGTACACTATCGTATACCTTTGTCAAATCTATAAAGACTACATGAGTTAAAAGGTTGGGGGATAATCTTTTTTCATTAACTTGCTTTAGAGAAAATATGCTGTCCATAAAGGATATACCTGCACGAAAGCCATTTTGTTTTTCTACATCTGTCATCTCTTTTTTAATTTTATTTTTTATTTTTCCGTAGAGTCTTGAGAGTTAATTAATAATACTTAGTCCCCTGCTTTTTAAACAGTTTTTTTTATCTTCTTTTTTGTAAATGTTGTTAAAATGTGCTTTTGTCTACTATGGTGGTAATAGAATAAAGTGAAGACATACGCCAGTAATTCCTGCAATACTTGTGGGCTGTGTTTTAATTATTCGTACGGTACACCTTGTGGTCCGCATACTTTTCGATTTTTTAGATTTCGTATTGCATCTTCGACTTCCTGTACTGTTATTTCAACGACTTAATCGTATTCCACTTCATAAGTTGTTGTAATGATGTTCGTAATGCGATTTTGTTTCAGTAAGAAGTTGTGAGTAATGCTTGATCCAAGATCTTTTTTCTATTAAATCTATTCTACGCACTTCTTTTCTGTTTGTTCTTTGGTTTTTTACTGTTTTCCATGCTTCTTTTGACATTTTTGACCCTATATATTTGTTGAGCTCTTCGCATTTACTTTTCCAGGAAACATTTCTTGTTTTAGTTACTAGATTTTTTACTTTTCTGTTTGATCTTGCGTATATTCGTCTATCATCTGGGTCTTTTGTTTGCAGCCATTTCTGATATGATTTTATTTTTAATCTCTTGGTAGTTATTCTGGGCTGAAAAGTAGATCAGGTTCGTTAAGTTTTGGCTTAGCCGTTACTTATATAAAAATGATGTGAGGTCGTTTCGCAGTGCGTCAATATTGTATTTGGTTGGATTCATTTCCAGTGGTTTTGATTGTGCAGGTTGGTTATCATTTTGATGTAACGGTTGCGGTCGATACTGTAAGTATTATAACATTTTGATCTTACCGTATAGTGGTCAGTTCCGCACTCTGTATTCCTGCACTCTTACGTCTTCGACTTGTATGTGTATTTCTTGGTTTGTGATAACATAATCTATAATTGACTTGGTGTTTCTCGTTGGTTGGACCCAGGTATACTTATGTATATTTTTATGATTGTAGAATCCGTTTAGGATTTTTAGAGAGTGCTGTTTGCAGAATTTGATTAAATGTTCCTCATTTTCATTTATTTTTGCATCTCCGTATTTACCTAGAACTTTTTTATTTGTTTTTTTCTGTCCAAGCATTAAAATCTTTCAACAATACAATTTCTTTGCAGCTATTTATATTTTATATGAGTTCTGATAAGGTTTCGTAGAATATTTATTTATCTGTTTTTGAAGCCCTTTCTGATGGCGCATATATTCCAATGAACTCGAGATTGTACTCTTTCCACGTATTAGATACTCTAATAATTCTCTCATTGATTTTTTTCAGCTTTTCAGGTTTTCTTTTAAGTCTTTTTATATCAATATTGTTACCCCTGAAACCGGCTGCGGTGGTTAGGTCACATAGGGAGAATGAATGATATGGAGCCGCCAAAACATATTTATAACCAAAGAAAAGATGGAGTGAGAAGGAGGGGCAGACCCAGAGCACGATTTAAGAATCAGGTGGAGAAAGACTTGAGAATGTTGGGAGTACAAAACTGGAAAGCCAAGGCGAAGAATAGGAGAGAATGGAGATTTATCCTTGAGCAAGCCAAGACCCACCAAGGGTTGTGGAGCCAATGATGATGATGATTGATACCCCTGCTTAGTGACATTGTTTACTTTTGAAATAGGAATTCCCGACGATAACAAGGCACCGCAAAGGTTCTGGTTAAAAAAAATTCTGCTCAGTTTTTTGTATCCAATGGCTATTGGTTACAGCTTCTGCTGTAATGCAGCAAATGCTTAGCCATTGTCAACTCACACTTTTTAAGGTGAGAAGGTGTCTTTGCATACTGATCGATTAAAAATTTTTGATCAGAAGTCTAAATCAACAACAATAGTTTATTTAACGGTTTTTTTTATTGAAACATGCCTTGACAAAGGCTTGGATTTGTCTTAAAATGAAAAAAGTTACTTACAATTTTAGAGCATGCTCGAAAAAAAACATTTCCTTTATCCAGTTTTTATTCAGAATATAGCTCAATCCAAGCACTTTGTTTGGATATCACGATATAAACAAATTAACGAAGTCACGGGTTACGTAATAAAAGTATACTATAAATGCAGTTTTTAAATTTACCTCAATACACACGTTTACACTATTTGACGCAAAAACTATAAATGAAACTAATGTAGATTAATTACTATTTTAGTGGGAATAAGCCACAATTGAAGGTTGAAATAAGTTTATTGATGTTTCAATCTCCACTTAGGAAATCGTTCTCAAAATATAAACATTAATATCAATGTTCGTATTTTGAGAATGATTTCCAAAGTGGAAATTGAAACGTCAATAAACTTATTTTAACCTTTAATTGTGATTTATTTTTATTAAAATAGTAATTCGTTTGTAATGTAAATTTCTAAAATTTATAAAGCTACTTATTCCTAAAAGCTTCACCGATATTTTGGACCCTTCTGTATTTCGGAAAAATCTGTCCCACTAAATGTGTTCATGTATGTTTCATTTTGTTTGTATATTAGGGCTGTTTGTTAGGGCTAAAAACAGAAAATCTTTTATTGCAATATCAGGTATGCCCAAAATGATTCAAAGAAAGAGTTTTTAGTATGCAATTTCTTGTTAAACTATGAACTTTATGCAAAATATACCAGACATGCAAAAAATGCATTTTGATTTAATAATCATATGTTTTAATAATCGAATTTGAACCATAATCTACTATGGTTTCCATTATTAATTTGTGGCTTAATAACGTGCTGCTGATTAGGCTTACTTTTCCAAACTTTAAAACCATTAAAATTATTGATTTATAAAAAATATTTGGTTGTTAATAAATTACTTATATTACCAAAAAATATAACTATTTTTGTCCTATAATGTATAATATAAAATAAGCATAATTTATGACAAATCATAGTGAAACATGTGTTAGAAAAATGAAAAGGATGAAACTGCTGTCAGTTGAATATTTGTTTAAAAAAAAATCATTCACCATTTGATTGGCACAGAAACAGCACTAACTCTATTTTAATCTTTTTTGTCTCGACGACAGACTCAACAGTGTTTATATTGGGATGCGAAGAAAGGACATCAATAATTTGATAATACAAGTGGCCATGAAAAGCCTAATTATATCTAAAAATACACGCTTTTGGGACTTGACGTATGGTGCAATGAATCGGGTAATTGTTAGAAAAAGCGTTTTTGTGATATTGATCTAATGCGGTTTTTTTTAACATAACAGTGTGTAAAAAGATTATTTTGGAAATAAACCATAAATGATAAAAGACATTTTTTAATATTTGCCAGTTTGACTTCGAGATCGAAATCAGTTTTTAACATAAAGTATCTTTACGATGAATAATTAAAATTTATTGTACTATTTTCTTTATTTTTTTTTTTGGAAAATTCCACTCTTACATTAAATGTCTGCTGATCAATATATTAAGTTATAAAATTTTTTAATTTAGTACACGTTTATTTACCATATCATATCGATTGCAACAAAACACAGTAAAATAAATTAATATTATTATAATATTATTTAATATTATTTTTACTAGACAGTACGTGTCTTCGTATTTAATTAAATTTAGGACAGATTTTTTTTATTTAAAATTAATGTCCTCGACTACTAAGGCTACAACCACAAGGACATTACTTCTTCTTCTTTTTCTTCTTCTTCTTCTTCGGCTTTTCCCATTATAAGTTCGCCATTTTTGTCCTCCACAGCACTCTATTGTCCCAGTAATTTTCTCTGATTCCCCTATCTATCATAGCATTTCCTGTGTATGTTTTTCATCTTGTAGCAGGTCCTTCTCTTCGTCTTCTTTCTGGCGGGTCCCAGTCCAATATATTTTTTGACCACCTGTGCCCTGGAATTCTTTGTACATGCCCGTACCACTGCAGGTCTCTGTTTTCCAACTTTTTTGTAGTTGAGCATTATATTTTCATTCTGTTTCATATTTCATCTGTTCTTATTACATCTGATCTGGTAATTTGTAACATCTTCTCGTAAAGTCCAGCTCAACTGTTTTTGTTTCGTATTGATGCTGCCATTGGCTATACTTCCGCTTCATATAGTAGGATAATTTTCATCACTATGCTCTGAAAGTTCCTTTCTTTTCTTTTGATAGTGTTGTTCCATATTACTTCATGAAATACTTATCCGTGATATTTTCATATCTATATCTTTCATACTGATGATGCTGTCGAACTGGCAGCTAAACTGAAATGGAAATGGGCTGGACATAACGAACGTCTTACGGATGGCCGATGGAATAAAAAAATCGGGAACTGGTAGCCATATGAAGCCAAAAGTCCACGAAGAAGACCGCAAAAGCGATTAAGCGACGATAATAAAAGAACTTAAGGGCCAATGGGGAAACGTCATACAAACAACAGAGATGAATGGCGAGAATTAGGAGAGGCCTATATTCGGCAATCCAAATAGAGAAAAGGGCTTAAAAAAATCTTTCATACAAGTACCATCTGGGCTTATCATTGACTCTTTATACTTAAAAGTCTTACAACTCTTAATAGTCTCTTCTTCTAAACTTTTGTATTGGATATACGTATTCGGTGTTACAAATAGGTCATATTCTTCCTTAAATGTTCCTATCATATATTCCATATCCTCCCTGTCTTGTGCAAAAATGACCTGGTAATCTGCAAAAAGTAGAGAATGTAATATTATTCTCTTGTATTACATCCCTGTTTGAAACCTTTGGTTGCGGTGGTTGTTTTTGTTATTTCGTTGCCCAACTTTATTTGCACCTCTGTCTTTTTATATGTCTTTGTGTTGTGTTCACCTATTACTCTCTAACTTTTGCATTTTTCTTATTGTTTTCCATAGTTGCTTCCTAAGTACGCTATCATATACTCTCTTCAAGTCTATAAAGGTCATATGTGTTTTAATACTTTTCTCTGTGTTCTTTTCTATCACCTATCTCATGATGAATATAATATCTAGACACGGACGAATACAAAAGAAAAAATGTTACAATAAATAATATGTTACAAAATACAACTTTACACACACACACACACACACACACACACACACACATACAAATACAACCCAGCTCCGAGAGACATGTGTGTTCCAACAGTAAGACCGACATCAAATGTCCGAATATCAAAACGGTTACACTCCGTAATGGATTGATACACTACCTTTCTGATACCCAAGCTATGCCAATACCCCCTCCTATCGCAGTACATTACGAATGGAGAGATTTTGTACCGAACGTCACTTTGGATACCCTGGTTAATGAGACATCCTCTAGTTTACTTTGTGTGGTAAAGATTTTGGGGGTAGCTAGAAGGGCTTTTCTATTCTCCCTATAAATTATTGAAGTTACATTCAATGTTCATGACTTGGGACTTGTATCCTCAAAAAGTGTGTGCCTCGGACAGGGAGCCACCAACCTAAGTCGGTGTTATTGTGAATTAAATTATATGGTATAATACAACGACCGTATATCTTTAATAAATTCAAGAGTGGAGTTTATTTAAATCTCATTACATAGAATATCTCGTATATTGGGTTTGAGACGATAAAATAGTCTTTTGGCAGAATATTGATAGCATTCGGTAAGAATATGATTAACTGTCAGTTTTGATTAACAGGTTTGATAAGTAGGTAGGTTACTGGATGATATTAGGTAACCATGTTTTAATTTTGTATGTCCGATCCAAAGTTTTTTGCAACGATAAGATCTCGTCTCTACAAACTTGTAGGGCCAGAAATAAAAGGACTATCGAATTAATACTGAATTTGATGTAAGCTGAATAGTTGATGTTTCAGTGTTGTTGCCATAGTGTTTTAAATGCTTACAGCGGGGTCAGATGGTGTTAAAAAAAGTTCTGCGTGGTAGTCTGTAAGTTCAATGCCTGTTATATCAACATGGGATGGTAACCAGATTAAAGTAACTGTTGTATTTTGAGAAAAGATAATTTGGATCGTCTGGATGATATGATAGTTAGTAAATACATTTTAAATAAATTGGATTGAGGCTAGAGAGTTTGTGCATATAGCAACTTGCCTATTTGTTGATTGATTGTATTTGATAGCTTGAAGTATGCTGAAGATTTCGCTGGTCTGAACCTTTGCAAGAGAATGGCTTAACGATTGATATAATAAGGCAGAACAGCCTACTTCTCTGCATTTTTTTAAGAAATAATGTATAGTACTAAGTCGTAGTTCTTTGTAAATATAATTTCTTTAAACATTTGTTTAATGAGTTTACGGGGAATGGTAAATGTATCGTGATTTGTTAAATTGAGGGATGACTAGAGACTAAGGAGAATACGGGTAGATAAAAAGTGAAATTTTTTGCGACAGAGAAATATCATCAAGTAACTCTGCCAAAATAAATGGGATGGGTTTTAATAATAGTAATTTAGAGAGGTTATGCTGTTTATTCACGGATGTTTAGACAGATTTGTGGTTTTAAAAATGTTTTGTATATTTTGACTGCAATTGAGAGTGATTGCAGATATTTCGATATATATATATATATATATATATATATATATATATATATATATATATATATATATATATATATATATATATATATATATATATATATATTCGCCTTGTTTGCGACTAAATTTTACACAATTTTTGTGGATAAGAAATATGAACCTATATAAAATGGCTTATAGGATTCGATTAAAAAAAAAGGAAAGCAATTTAATGTATACAAGTATCGACTACCTCTATAATTATGTGAGAATTTAGCAGTTCGTATGATCAAAACTAAGTTCCAGAGCCAAATATCCACGATCTTTATTTCTCGTATGTAATGTAATCTGCTTATTTCAAAGCTTCTTCTATTATTCCCCACTACATTTCGATGTCACCTTACTTTTCTCTTTAAAGTAGTTTTGCTGTCACGTCTGCCTGGAGGTTGTCAGCGGTGTCTTTGTTCCTTAGTTTGGCGACGTCCTATTTCTTATACGATATTCTCTGTTTTTTGACCTTCGGGATAGTTGTTTTGTGACCAATTAGTATGTGATCGGAATCCGCGTCTGTTCCACTAATTTCGCATGCTTGTCTTTCACTAGGTCGTAGTCAATTTAAGTGCGTGTTCTATCATCTGAAACGATCCATGTTTCTTTGTGGAATTTCTCAAGTTGTTTTCTTGCGCAAAGCCCACCAAGAACTTCCCATTCTCGTTGATTTCGTCATGTTTGCTTCTACCTCACGTAGTTTTTTTTGGTACATCTCTTCATTCACCACTTTGGCATTTAAATCACCTACTAGAACTTGAATACCACGTTTTGAAATTTGATTATAGATAAGTTCAATCATACTGTAGAATTCCTGTTTTACATTCTGATCTTTATTCTCTGATGAAGAATAAACATTTATTAAACTTAATTTTCTAGTTTTACCTCCTAGTCTCAGCCTACAAATCCGTTCAGATATTGGCTTTAACTCCACTATCGCACTTTGTATCCAATCACTAATTATAAAACCCGTTCCCACCATTCGTTTTTTCCCACCACTGCTGATAAAGCTGTTGTTGTCTATCATTGTTACACCAGCTTCAGTCTGTTTTGTTTTTGCATTACCAGGATATACACTTTGGATTGTTTCATCACTGATACTAGATGGTTTAGGGCGCTTGCTTCATAAGTACTTTATATGTTCCAGGAACCTATCCGCATTGTACTTACGACATTAATTTTTCCTTATTTTTCTTGTTCCATTTTTTGATAATCCCTCCATATCCTCGTTCATTTCCATAGTTCCATTATCCTTTGATCTATCACTGCTGATCGCCTCTAGTTTACTGATGGGTCTAGCTCCCCTTTTGTTCGGTTTCATCTCCATACTCTGCTATCTATTGTAACCCTACAAAATCCCCTTTTTACTGTTTTACCTTCTCTTCAGCCCTACATTTTCTTTCTTCAGCTTCTGATTTTCTGCTCTTAACTCTATTAACTCTTTTATATAAACTCTTTGCTCTATTTTAAACGTATAAACAATTTTTATTTTGGTTATTTGTTTTTTATAAAATAATGCCTTACGTAGAAATTATTTTTACACAGATTCTGTTAAGGGAAAAAAAGATTTGGAGAATTTTTGAAGCAACAATTCAAGGTAAAAGGGAACAAATCGACGTCATTATTGACAATACTCAAGGAGATATAAACATGTTACAGAGAAAAACGGATAATGATGAAACAATAAAAAAAAACGAAGAATCAAAGAGGACAGGCCCAGTAGAAAACTGAAAGCCTTAGAGATATGCGATGTCGTTTTTTTAAAAATACAAACAAGGTTTACCTTCTCCGGATATTTAATTGCTTCTAATTTATTTACGTAGAAGAAGAGAAATAGACTCTAGAGACTAAATCGAAATAACAAACTTCAAGTACTATCAGGAGTAAATACTCGTGAGAAGTTGAGTTTTTTATTGTTAATTAATTTACAGAACTGTTTTGATAAATCTTGGACAATTTCTTGGCACCCCAGAAATAGTAGATATCTAAATAATATAAAAATATCCGAGCTTATATTTTTAATTTCTATTTTATAGGTTTTTTGACACTATCGTGAACATTTCACTAAAAATTTAGGGTGCTACCTGAATTCTGGCATTACCTTCTTAAAGTGATACAAGCCGGCACTGCTTTTTAGAACCTTCGAATATCTGTATAAGATTTTTTAAGCTTTTTTTCTTGACTGAATTAATATTTAATTATAGACTAAATTTTTTAATTAGTTGTAATTCGCAATTAGGGATTTTAAAAATACTATAGAAATTTTTTTGTGCTCAACTGACACATAACATGTGTTACACGACTATCCAATACAAACTTTATTTCTGAATAAAGACGTTTTGATTTTGTATGAATTTTGTCTCTTAATATTTGTTGATTTCTGTGATAAGCAATATTCTAACTAAAAATTGCCTTTTCAAACTTGTTTTTGTATCTGTTCTCCTAATTAGTACCAAACATTGATTACAAATTATACACAACACTAATTAGGCAGGTAATTTAGTGAGATATACAAAGGATTACACTCGACACCTCTTGAGCTGTTCCCAGTGTTCTATTCTATATAATTATAATTGAGTTATATTAAGTGTACCAGTTATAATCGATTAAATAAATCACTTCCAACATCCTGACGTAAGCAACTATCCTTAACCTTTTCTTTAAAGCTTTTTGGGTGTGGAATTTAAAGACAAGCAATTAATTAACGTACACCAGTGGCAAATGTACGTTATGTACACAGAAGGCAGGGCTATATTTACCTTTTATAAAGCTCGAAGGCGAACACACCTATCACTATTACGCACCATTAGATTTGATGCAGAAAATATGACAGAAAGCTTTTTTTTTGTTTTCGGAAGGATGTTACTAAAATTATGTTTTATGCTTTTGTAATTATCGCATAATCGGATAAAAGAAATAATTACCCAGTGCATCTAAGGCACATAATAATTTATGTGAGAAATTAAACGAATATAAATAACAAGAATATTACCAAAGCCATTAGCTGTAGCTAAAGAATATAATAAAAATTAATGGATGTCGTTAAAAAACTAGAGTGGGTGTAACTAGGTATTAAACACTATATTAAAATAAATAAATAAAACTTAGGTGCATAAAATATGCTTATGGCGTATTTCTGATAACTGAAACAAAAATAGATCTAAAATGCATGCTTATACAATATAAAACAATAGATGTATAACAACTATATATAGTCAGAATCCAGAAATCTATAATAGGCAGTAAATTCTTGGAAGTAATAGTGATGGTTCATTGCTATTGTAGGTCTTCCAATGGCGTACGAAAAATATCATAAGAAGTTACGACAAAGCTACTTGTATTAAATAAATATGTACCTATTTATAATTATGTTAATTTTAATATGATTATTGTTGACATTTGGGTTATTATATATATTAATATAATATACATGGTGTTTGGTAACGAATGGCCATAACTTAATCTTAGATTCCTGAGATTAAAATAGGCCGATTTAAACTAACTTACTTTAGTACGAAAGTTGATAATAACCAAAATAAAGGGGGTCAAAGTTAAACTTTTATTTTTAAATATTTCGGTATAGGCATGGGATAACAACACGAAATTTGGTAAGCTGGAGTTTTTTGGGACAAGAAATCAAAATTGGCCACTAAAAATAATGAAGGACGTCACATACATCTTTCAGTGCTCGTTTAATACGTTCAATTTTTTTTTATCTCCCACTCGACATACTTTTATAATCAAAAATTTTATTCTCTTAATATTTTTACTTAGAAAAGATATACTACATCGCTGTACAACCCATTACTTTTTATTATTTTTTTATAAATTTGAATTAATTACAATAAATAATAATTTTAGTTTAGAAGGTAATAGTTACACCTCCCTAAAACCGCGATAGTCGGTGAAAGTCGGCTACTCAGGTATTGAGTTGTTTTGCTATCGAAGCAAACAGTCGTGTGATGACGATGAGTAGAATACTATTTTGCTGACGTCACGTTGCCCAGCAACCGTCGATTCTATTCGTCGTTGCTACGCAACGTGACGTTAGCAAAATAGTATTCTACTCATCGTGGCCCCACCGCAGGACATGACTCACATATCGATTAGATAATCTAAGCAGTGAACACTTATTTTACTGTTGTGAGTAATATGGAAAGTGAAAGCAGTAAAAGTAAACGACGTCCAAATTTTTCGATGGGAGAAAAAACTATTATATTCAATGTGTATTGTGGACTCCGTGAAAGGAATAAAAATATGTCGGTCAACGATGTAGTTACCCTGTGTAGTGATTTGACTAAAGTTTCGACGAGAAGTGTATACAGAATTGTAAACAATTTTAAACAAAGTGAAGGCAAATTGAATGATGGACCTGTTGAAACCATTGAAACCAGAGGTAGAAAACGCATTCAGCTTAAAGATCATACCAAATATGCTATTCGGAGGAAATTCCATGCTTTCTTTTTTCGGAACGAAATCCCAACCTTAAAGAAAGTTGAAGTTGAAATAAATTCCGATAATTTAATACCCAAAATATTACGACGTGTTTTATTGCGAACATTAGAACAAGTGAACATTAAATATATAAAAAGAAGCAGGAATAGTGTTCTTTTAGAAAAAGATGAAATTGTTTTGTGGCGAAGAAATTACTTACAAAAAATCTGAGAGTATCGTCGTGAAGAACGAAAAGTATACTATTTAGATGGAACTTGGCTAAATCAAGGTCATACTGTCTCAAAGGTGTGGCAAGATTTGGAAATTAAAAGTCGTCGACAAGCCTTCATTGAAGAGCTTTCATTAGGATTAAAAACACCAGTGGGTAAAGGACGGAGGCTCATAATAACACATATAGGCAGCGATTCGGGTTTTTTTGGACAACGGCTTGTTACTATTCGAATCCAAGAAAACCAACGATTACCATGAGGAAATGGACGCTCAAAGATTTGAAGGTTGGTTTTCAAATATTCTACCAAGCCTTGAAGCAAATTCTGTCGTTGTTATGGACAATGCGTCATACCACAGTTGACGATTGGAGCCATCACCAACGACTGCCTGGCGAAAAGGTGAAATAATCAACTGGCTATCTCAAAAAAATATACCATTCAATGACAACATGTTGAAAGTACAATAAAAAACCTCGCGAGGATACATATACCCGTTTTCAAGAAATATGCAGTCGATGAAATGGCTCGTGCAAACAACATAATTGTACATCGCCTCCCTCCTTATCATTGTGAGCTGAATCCCTATCAAGCTTATATGGGCTCAAATAAAAAACCAAGTGGCAAGGGAAAACTTGAGTTTTAAAATGGAGGAGGTGAAGTGCTTGTTAGCTACTGCCATACAAAATGTCACACCTGACTCTTGGAAAAATTGTATAAGACACACTATAAAAAAGAAGATAGAATGTGACATTTAGACACAAGAGTGGACATTTCGGTTGAACCATTAATTAGCAATGTAAATAATAGTGATCACGATAGCTCTTCATCAGCCGACGAGTCGTCTTCATACGATGATTAATATTTTAACTTCCTGTGGAGGTCGAACCATTTTATTAAGATTACTTTCGTATGTAAGTAAGTTTGTTTTGGTAACCTAGTTTTCAAACTAAAATACATTTTCTACCAATATACTTTGTTCTTAAAAATAAATGAATACTTCTTATATATATGAGGTATATTCGATTCGATTTATTTTATTTAATTATAATATATATAACATTATCATAATATAGAGAGAGATAAATTGCTCATTGACTTCCTAGCTTAGCATTCAGTAGCGTATCGTTCACACTGTTGCAGTAACGTTTAAAAATTAATCTTAATATAATATGATATGAGACTTATATTTAACTTTGAAGTGTATACTTCTTATCACAAAAAAAAACACTTACTTTCAAATTCCATAATTTTGTACAAAACATACGAGACAAAGAAACTTTCTATGACATTTAATGACAAACTATAATTTTTTTAATGACATTTTTTGTTTGTTACAACAATTAATTATCAAAAAGGCAGGTAGAGAGATTTACCCTGCTGTTATTTCAATGAAAGGTTTCTTTTCATTGGAATTACTTATATTTTAAATATACTAATTTATATAATTATGAAAATCCAATTCTCAACTTGCCGATTACATGAAGTGAACTTTTACTTTTAGTGGACATATAAATACTCACACATAATAAATAAGTCAATGAGCAATTTATCTCTCTCTATATTATGATAATGTTGATCTACTATTCCTTTCTACCGGTCCTAGAATGCGATGTTGTCATGTATGACTTTTACAAAGAATATTATCGTACTTTAGATATTTAGATGTTTTCTATATATAAGTACATATTGTATATAAATATTATACATAAATATTGATGTTACTAAATAAGTTTTATTATATACCTTAACAAATACAAAACGATCAATAATATGATAATTTTGCTGCATGTCAATGATTAAATGATAAATTGCTAGAATATCTATCATTACAAACTGGCAACGATGTTGTTGGTTTATCGCATTCACAGTTCGGAGAATGGACTGCCTACAAATTTGATTCTCAAGTATAGCAAATTTAATGATATACTCGGTTCGCATTTCCAGTCCGAACTGTCTAGTGAATTTAGTAATTATTTTTTTTTGCGAAGTTAGTTACTTTTTGACAGACTAAAAGTGGCTGGAAATTATTATACAACCAAGCACACGTACTTATAGCCAATATTAATAGTAAACAAACTAAATAGTATATAAAATAGAACTTTACAAATTACCGACAATCAATATTTATTTATCTGCACCATATAATAAATAGTTATGTTAAATTATAACAACTAAAATATATTTTTTAAATATATACTACCCAAAATTTGATGGGTTTAGTATATACTTCCACTATTTAGAATAATTCTTCTTTTTTTAAAGAAAGAAGTCTGCAATAGTAGGATACTTGAGCTGTTAATACTGAGAAGTAGGAATTGTTGTGTTGTAGGTTTCCGACAATGAATCTGTCAAAATATGCCCGAGCTAAGCGAATGGAGTATAAATACTGGTGATGAAGCTTACTGCAAGGATGATTACAATAGACACAGATGAACACTTCGATTATGATAATATTCATTTATAAGAGAAGTAGAACAAGATATAACATATAAATAAATTTAATATACACACATCAAAATAATCTAGGGGGCAAAAACAAAATGCGAGATTAAAGAAGAATTTCAAATAATTTATTTTAAATATTTAAAAAAAAAGTTATAAACAAGTTTTCAGAATATAAAATAAATATTTTTCTTAGAATTGTCGCAATAACTCTTAAGACAATTAAAAGTTGCCATAAGTCAAAAATGGCAACAAAAAAAATAAAAAAACTAATTTGTTGCTCCTCAACTCCCAACAAAGTAGTCTTTAGGTTAAGTTAGTATAGTATATGACCTCCAAGATTGTTGATTACTGTCCTACATCGGTAAGGAAAACTCATGCTCATATGGTCAATGTCTTGCTGTGGTTTCTGTTCCACTCAATTAAAAGGCCCTTAAACAGTTGCTATCGTGTATTAAACGCAATATTTTGTTGTAAAATGCGTCTTCCCAATATGTCCCATACATGCTCACAAATGGGTTTAACTCTGGTGATTGTGCAGGTCGTGGCTAAAACTCAATTTCAGCATCTTCGAAGAATATTTGCACGACCTTGGCAGTATGCATTGTCCAAATAGATCGGTGTTTGAACTTTATTTACTTAAACTATAACTACTGTGAATTTTTCAATTTGCAGTCCGGAGACTAGGAATGTATGAACTGCTTCAGCGACAAAGAGCAGCCTACCCAAGTTAACCCACCCTTATCTGGTTGTATGTCACGAACAGGTGGCATCAAGATTAGAGAACAAATTGGATTTCTACCAACAAAGAGAGCAGGCAGGATTTCGATCAAATGATGGTACCAATGATCACCTTCATACAGTAAAGACACTTATTGAAACATCTATAGATAACAACAAACCTCCTGTCCTCACTTTCATAGATGTGAAAGTGAGGACATAAAGCGTTCGACACGATCAAAATAGGCAGCCTTATAGAAGCAATGAATGACACCAGGATTGACCATAGGTATAGTGAACTTATTTACAATATTAACAAAAATGTCACTATGACTGTTAAGATACACAATAAAACCCCACCAATAAAAATAAAACGTGGGATAAGGCAAGGAGATACACTAATCTTAATCATCTCCGTTTTGCAGATAATTTAGGAAAAGCCACAGATATGTTAAATGAATTGGACTTTGTATGTTCGAAGGTGGGCCTCAGAATAAACCTGACCAAAACTAAGTTTATGACAAATATGGTCCCCAATAACCGTTTCACTATTTAAGACAAAGTGGTTAAACTGGTGGGGAAATATACGTATTTGGGTCATGAATAAGAATCAGCAGCGATAACCAAACATACGAAATCCAAAGACAAATTACTTTAGCGTAGGCAGCCTTTGGAAAATTAAGGACATTTGGGGCCAACATACTAATTAGCCTCAAAAGAAAAGTATTTGTCCAATGCGTATTACCGGTCATGACCTATGGGGCGGAAACTATGACTCTAACCAAGACTACGGCTTCGAAATTGAGAGTGACACAGAGACGAATGGAACGGTCTATGCTGGGAGTGACGTTGCGGACCGAATAAGATACGAAGTTCTGCCAGGAAGGATGAGTATTGCTGATGTGGAACGCATAGCGGAACTGAAACGGAACTGGGTAGGCCATATAGCGAGAATACATAACTCACGATGAACAAGCAAAATTACAAATTGGAGGCCAAGAGCAGACAAACGTCGTAGAGAAAGACCACCTACACGTTGGGCTGACGACATCAGGTGTATCACCAAAAATTGGCAAAAAAAGAGCCAAAATCGTATAGAATGGACGAGTTTAATGGAGCCCTATGTCCAGCAGTGGACATGATAAATGAAGGCTGGATGATGATGATGATGATGATCTGATTGTATCACTGCCTCTGGCGGAAATTCAATTAGAGGCCCCTCTGACCTTCACAACCACATCCCCACTCTACAGCACTACCCATATACTACCCAACGTATAGTCTTTCTTCTCACAAAAGGTCCTTCTTTTGAGGTACCTCTACAAGAGGTACTCTAAACAAGAAAACCTCCAAAACAGAAAAAGAAAGAAGTCAATAAAATCTCTTCTACGAAAATTCCTGGAAAATAATCAGGTCAGATGCAAGCACACCTAGGGCGCGCAAATGAAACGATATCGTACTGAGGAGACGAATTACAAAGTTCCAACTAGCGAAATCAAGCTGAAAATAATCCAGCTTTAACATTCACATAGATATTAGATAATAATTGGCTACAACAGCAAAAAGCCATCCTACAAGCCGTCGATGATCTATCCGAAGGCTGACTAGAAGTTAAATTCTACGGCTACTCACATAGGCCAGGATGGCTTCAGGTAACATGTGTTGACAACACAAGCTGCAAATGGCTAATTAAGGCTGCTGAAAGACTCAACCCATGGAAAGGAAGAAAACTTAAGGCGATCGAAGGATCTGATCTGCTCAAAACTCAGATATATACTGTATAAATACCTAACGAAAAGGTACCCCAATTTATGTTAAAAAAATTCTCAACACACTAAGAAAGATGAATCGAGGCCTGAAGACGCAGGACTGACAAGTTCTTCACTATAAGAGATCGGGTCCTTTAAAGAAATTAAACTTTAGGCCCCTTCTACGGCTTTGGTCAGATCATCATCAGACTAAAGAAGGCCAAAAGAAAGAAGAAGTCTCCTTCCTCGGAGCAATCAAGGAATAAAACGGATATAGAGGGAGTGTGGCCAAACTCTCCTGAAAGTTAAGCGGACTGACCAAAGAATAAGGGAAAGCATATTTTTCTTCACAAGGTCAGCAATCGCAAAAACGAAAGGAGGAGTAACTGAAAACCTCCCTAAACGACAAATTACCTATTCGAGATAGAATTCAAAGTGAAGCCAATAAAGTATTTTATCCAAACAATATACTATTTAAGAGATTATTAAGTCTAGTATATAAGAAAGTATATAAGTGTAGTAAATATACAGGAATCAAATGTAAAAAATGCTAAAAGATAGTAGCTTAAAAATCATATTATTCCTTCCTTTAAAGTTAAAAAAGCCCCTATTTTAATTTCTTCTGACAATGCAATATTGCACAAATCACTTTCTCTAATAGAGTCGTACAGCTAGTGTAATAAAAATATTTACATTTTTACTACTACTGATTATTCGTACACCCGAGCCTTCGTATGTTTTAGCGCCATCTATATACCAAATGTAACCCTGCAGCCTAAATTGTATATTTCCCTTACTTTTTTCTCTAGTTAGCGTATTTATGTCTACTTGGAAAAAAGTACTTCAGCCGTGTATCTAGATACTATATGGTCAGAATCATCTATTTTATTTCATTCATTTATGATGTGATTAATAATGTCATAATAAAGGATATAAGTTTTCTAGAGTATTAAGTACAATAACATTAGACTTTAATCATTAATTTTATGATCTTAGCTTAGGTTCAGCTCCTTACTCCGACAACACTCCACATTTTAATTTATTATTTTCATTTTACTGTATAATGTTTTTACTTAAACTGTAGAAGGCCCACTTATACAAAAACTAAATATTTAAAGACAAATAATATGTTTGGGATTCGATGTATAAACATTATGTTAACGGCGTCATCTTTGTCTTAATTTTTATCTGCCGTACGACTGTATGTACACTCAGTTTTTATGACATGTAATATAAACTTAAATAAAAATAGATTCAATGCTGAACTCGGTAAAGACTTCAGTTAAAGTCGTGCCATTCGCTTCCAGAGGCGTAGATAGTTTTAATTTAGTGTAAACTTGTTTTTTTAACCTGTTTTTGATCCAATTCTAAACACTTGTAGTCAAAGATAAATAGATTATCTTTACCCGATCACTAGGTACGGCTACCGTGTATTGGACTCAAGATAGAGGAGTACATCTGAGCCCATTTCTCACTAGAATAAGGTCCTGCAAGGCATGCCTTTCTGTTGTCTTGCATATCAACTAAAGCCACCCTCTCCTACTTGTACGCAGTAGACTGTTGCACGTACCGTATTCCGAAAGTGGGACGGTCATTGTGAAGCTGACCTTACTCTCGGAGTACTCCTTTCTCTTATATAGGTATTATATCTATCGTTGGTTAGCTTGGTTTTCTCTTCTTCTTCTTTCATCTTAATAACTATCCAGATGTAATTGTGTCCTCTTTACTTCCCGTCACCTTCAAGATCACCTCTCTCACAGTCAAAAGGTTTCTTTATAGTTCCGTTATAGTTTATAGTTCCTGTTTCTTTATACATTTTATTCCTGTCCACTGGCCACCTACTACACTCGATTGTGTGAGTAACAGTGTAAACACCCATGTTTAGCCAGCCAGTCCCTTAGGCTCAAGATCAGCATCTTAGTTTAGTGAGCAACATCTTCCGTGCTGTTCAACTCTTCTTGCCATATTTTCATTGATATTTCCTATTTTTCTTTTTTATGGCTGCAGTTAAATGTTTTTTTCTCTCATAGAGATGTCTCCTGTCTACTGCTAACACATGCAGAGGAACATACCCCGTAATAGTCCACAAGGCCGTCACAGATACAGTCCTGTAGGCGCATGCTACTCGCAACGGACTTGTTTTATCCACCCCTATCATGAGCCTCCTCTAGATCGGTATCTCTACAGCTCCATTTCAGACTGGTGCCGCCTACAGGATGATTAACTACGCAACACCGTATATGGCCCTCCTTCTTTCTGATTTAAGTCCCACAATGTTAAGTATCCCACGCCCCAGCGTAGCTGCACTCTTCGCTGCCTATTGCGCTGCTACCTCGAAACCCGTGGGTGTAGCGTCACTCCTAAATATATCCCTGTGGGTCTACAGCAGTTACGTCAGCAAGTGTGCAGTTCTCAACCACGATCCTTCTTTCGGAAATATATTCCGCTATAACATTCATTAGGTAGCTTGGACACTATCCCTCCTTAATGACCACATTACCTCTTTCCGCTGTAGAGTGTTGAATACATTTCTAACATCAAAGAGCAACAGAGCAGTCTGGCGTTGTTCATCCCCAATATTGTGCAATGCCTCGAGTATACTCAAAATTGCGTCAATTTCTCGGTGATAGACCTCTTGTTCTCTTAATCGTGTCGTCGATCCGTTCTCGCAGCATCTTCTCGTACAACTTCCCGATGCATGGGAGAATGCATGTGGGGCAATACTTCTCCCCCTAGTTTTGGGAATTAGTACCAACCTTGATGCCCTTTAAGCCCCAGGAAATGTCTGTGCTTTAAGTAATGCATTCATGTGCTCCAAAAGTCACCCAGGCTTTGCGCGTCTTAGACCCTTTACCGCTTCAGACGGTATCTGGTCTAGTTTGGTAAATAACCTAAGCGAGAAAATAAATATTAAGTTATTATAAAATAAAAGTAGGCTTATTAAATAAAACGGAAATCTTTTTTAACTACATCCTACTTTTTTATACTAGAAAAATCAATGGAGGATTAAAATTACCCAATGTTCTCCTTTCATACTGTAAAAAACAGAATAATTGACCGCTTTTTCTATTACAAACGCATAAAAACAATTCCCACTAATCCGCACTCTTAGGTCATTTAGTCTTTTAAGAATTTTTGTAAAAGCTAAGAAAAGTAATTTAACAAAAACCCATGCAATCTTAGCTCTTTGGCACACTAGTGTAGCCATAATCATGTTTTACTTGGAAAACAAAATATACTCTAAGAAATGGATCTTGCAAACCGATAAAATGGGATTGAAGCGAACTGCAGTAATTTTTAAAGTAATTTTATGTACGCAGCAGCTTGAAACAATGAAACTGATCAATCAATAGTGAACTTCTATTATATACAAGGATTGTTCGAAAAATATGTTGGCTAACAGAGAAATGGCACAAACTCGAAAACACATTGTTTTTAATTGTGTTTAAAACCCTATTATTATGTGAGATATGACAGTAAATATGTAAGTACAGAATAACCTGTTTTTGAAAGTATACCCAAATAAATGCTTTCGTTAATTTTGTAAACAATGAAACAGACTGACCACAGATCTTAGCCTCCAATAGGTAAAAACTGGATCAACAAATTAAGAGTGGTCGTACGAACATATATATTAACCCCGAAATAGATGTTCAAAAACTGCTAATGTTCCGATTCATCATTATTCTCTTTTCATTTATGTCTATATTGACTGACATATCCTACCTAAGCGTCTCCCCCTAAGTCTTCTTTGGTTTTCTTCTTCTACTCCTCCCAGCAATTCTCAAAAGTTAAATATACCTAAATTACCTTAAGCTATGCTCTTTCAGTTTGGCGTCAATTGCTGCCAATACTATAGAAAATGTCACACCGAGAGTGCAGTACGGCTAATATAGGAATGCACAATTGCCGGATTTCACGCCTTGTGCTTGGCGATACAAACAGGTCCAAGTGGTAGTCACAGAACCGTAACCAGATCTCTACGCCGGGCTCTGTTATTTATTATAAAATAATATGTTGATAAAATAATTGCCTTCAAGTAGCCAAATAAGAGGCATGAATTTGAATAAAAAGACCTTAAGTTTTTAGCGAGAATTTTATTATAAAACTGTATACTTTATTAAACTAACAAATTTTTTTTAAATTACCAACCTAAATAGCAACCTGGTAGTTTTCAGCGAAACCTTGTGTTATCCATATGGGATAATGGTTTTCCTTGCCCACACTTGACCAGATGAGCAGGTATAAGGTTTATAGTGTAAGTTATTTAACATTATATTATATTTATATTTTATTAAACTAACAAATATATTTTAAATTACATTTCTTGATAGCTATAAATATACAGGGTGGAACCTGTACCGGCTGGAACCGAAAAGCCCATACTCTGATTGGACTGGTAAATGCATTTTATTGGTTATACAGTGTAAAATAATCGAGGTTACTCACAGATATTCAATTAATTATACTAAAGTCGTCCTCTACATCCGAGATGTCGGATTCGCTTTAGCTACTCTCCTACAATACAATATCCTCTCGCTCCATCATGATGCTTCTTTGGCCACGTTTCTTATAAACAAATCCAATATCTTTCAGAAGTCTGTATAAAGTAGAAAGAGGCAACGGCTGTATATTCTCATTACCTTGTATGAAGTTATGTATATGCTTTAATAATGGCGGCAAATTTTTCATGAAAAATTCACAATGAACAATTCTCCGTAGAATACTTCTTACACCCTCGTCATATGTGAATATTCTAGAATTTGATTCACACACTCGTTTTTTACGTTTTTTGGCGATTTCAACGTTCCACTCTGTTCTTTTTCTTTTTTGAAATTGTAAATGCTTCTTTCGCTAACACCAGTCATCAACGAAGTACGTCTTACAGCAGCACTTACATTAAGTTGTTCCGTATTTTGTAAAAAAATACAACACATTTAACACTACGAGTTTAGCGCAATCGTTAAATCATTCACCGGATTTAAACTTATCTCTCTGTTGAACCCTTAATTTGCCTTGAATTGACACCTTATTGGTGTCAATAGTAACAGAACTGCTGTTGATTGTAACAGATATTAACCTATAGTATAGAGTAAAAATCAATTAAACAGGAAGTAGTAAAAAATATATTACATATTACAATGACAGAAAATAATAGATATATGTAAGCATTAGAAATAAAAACAGTAACAAATTCTGGTAACATATTTTTATAGAGAAAATACTAATCACTGTCAGATTTACAATTGAAGCCGGCGGGCGTAATTTCGGCCGGTAATCCCTTGGCCTACCTGCATAAATCAAGGGGTACCATTTATGACAGGGGTAATTTCGGCCGAGGGGTTGATGTTTACGATGAGATTAAAATATTGGTAATTACGCTTCATAGTTTCTGTAAAATATTAATTGTGTATTTATTTGGAAATACCTAATCCTGTGTACCTGTCGGAAATACCTTTAATTTACTTATCTCTTTATTCTAATAACTATGTTGTACCTACTTAAGATTATTCCTTTAAATGTATAAAATTCACAAATAACAGGTATAAAATTATTATAGCTAGTCAGTATTATAACTTATCTTGAAGCTACTAGTCGATAGAAAGCATAAAATATATTATTTGTATACGATGGCATCTGTTTCAGTAATTAAGAGTTCACGCGGTTGTGACTTACTAGTTGTAGAAAAGTTTCAGTTTTGTAAACAGGACGTATTAAAAAGTGGTGAAGTACGTTGGAGGTGTATAAAGAAAAATTTAAGATGTTTAGCCAAACTGTACACTGTTGGTGCGGAATACACAGTTACTAGAAGTGAATTAATCCACAACCACGAGTCCGATGAAACTACGTTGGAGAGAAAAATAGTGACGACTTCATGCAAGCGCAAAGCTGAGGAAGACATATCGGAGAAACCTTCAAAAATTATTAAAAGCGTTCTTTCAAATCATTTGCCAGAGAATTTGTCATCGATAGATGTCAGTCTAATAAGAAGAAATTTGTACAACAGCCGCCGTAAGCTCTTACCAGCCCTGCCTAAGGATATTCACGATGTACATTCTGTACTCGATAGTTATGGACCGAAAACCACAACAGGTGAAAATTTTTTGTTTATTAACAGCACAGCTGATAATATCATTGTTTTTTCTTGCCATACAAATATAATAAGTTTATGTAAAATGAAAGATTTTTACATGGATGGCACATTTTCTTATTGTACAAAATATTTTTATCAGTTATTTACCATCCATGGACTGGAAAATGGGCATTATGTTCCTCTTTTGTATTGTCTGTTGCCCAATAAGACCAGTGACACATATATGAGACTTTTTCTGTTGGTAAAATCTAAAATTTTTGAACTTTATAATATTGTTTTTGAACCGAAGGAGGTATTTGTGGATTTTGAAATCGCAATTCATAACGCATTAAAAGTTGTCTTTCCCAAAACCAAACTAAATGGTTGTAGATTCCACTTGCACCAGGCGTGGTATAGGAAAATACAATCATTAGGGTTAACCCAAATGTATAAAGATAAAAACTGCGAGGAAAGCAAATGGCTTACTCATACTTTTGGGCTAACTTATTTAGACCCCTCTGAAGTTGAAGATTGTTTCATATTTGATCTCATGTCATACAAACCGGACCATAAACTTATAGATAAATACGCAGACTATTTATTAGAAAACTACATAGCGCCAGAATCTCATTTTCCACCAAATATATGGGCATATGAAAACCCATCAATTAAAAGAACCACAAATGCCTGCGAATCATTCCATTCGCACTTTAATTCTAGTTTTTATTCAAGTCACCCTTCTATATTTATTTTTATAGAAAAATTAAAAGATTGTCAGATCGATGCATATTTAAAAATAAAAAATTTAAATATTCCAGCAAAAATTAAAGACAAACAAGTAAAAAACAAACTAAAATTTATCGAAAACATGGTAAATATGCTTCGATCTGACAATATTTCTAGAATTAATTTCGTTAAATCTGTATCACATCAAAACGTTTTTTAAAAATTTATAGTTTACTTAATTTATAGAAATAAGTTGATGTAATAATTTTATTGAAATAAAGAAATATTTTAATATAAAGCATTCTGTTATTTTATTTGATTTGCGGCCGAAAATACCTATGAGATAAGGAAGCAACTTAAAACCTCCGGCCGAATTTACCTACCGGCTTTTAGTACCTGCTCTTTTTCCGGCCGAAATTACGTCCGCCCATTGAAGCAAATGTAGAATGGGCTTTTGTTTGTACAGTTTAAATGTGCCCAGTGCTTACATTCTCGACTTTGAAACCAATCTTCGAGCTTAATGAATATGGACCACCGCATACCAAGCACAAAACTTCCTCATCGGAAGACTCAGACGAATCTTTTTCGGTTGCTTTCAGGGGTGCTCTTCTCTTTTTGATATTTCTGGCAAAGATTTTTTCTTTGGATTATGTTCAAGCTAAACTTTACGCTTGACGGTGTCCCTTTTCTTCGAATTTTCTTCTTCAGTCAACATCTTCTCTGGTGTATCAGTCAGAATAGCTGTATTTCGTCTCATTCTTCCTCCTTTTTTGGGTTTGGTTAGGTCTGCTTTCGGCAATGGCTTAATATCTTAAGGCGAAATAAATACTGCTGGATTATTAGGCTTGGGTAAAGGAGTAGTGTGTATTTTTGGTGACAAGGTAGTGGATAGACCCGGTGGACTTTCCAAGTGACTGTTGTGTTGAACTGTAGGTGATGCTGGTTGATTATTTTTTATGTTTTCTTCATATAGAGATCTATCAGTTACAGTTGATGCATTAAAACCACTATCGTTGAAAATCTCTCGACTGAAAGGCCAAATATCAGTGCAGGAGAAACCAGTAAAAATATTGACAGGCGTAGTGGCCAAAGGAAGTGATGTTCTTACAATTGAAGGAAATCGTCTATAGTCATTCTTTTTCCAGGAATATTTTTTATCCACTGATTACCAGCATTATTAAAATATTTCTTTAACAGACCATATAACCCACGATCTAAAGATTAAAGTCTATGTGAAGTGTGCGGCAGAAACGAAAGTAGAGTAATAAAATTAGCTCTGCAAAGTTCTATTAGAGATATCGAAATATGAGCCGAGTGGTTGTCTAGCAATACAAGCACTTTATTAGCTTCACTTGGCTTTACTTGTTTAACAAAATGTTTTATAAAAACAAGAAATTCATTATCTTGCATTTATCCAGACTTATTTCCGGTTCCCATACACCCAACTGGTCCATCTCTAATAAAGTGGTCTTGAAAACGTAATCGTAGGAAGACGAACATTGTGAGTACGGTATTTCCCACTGAATTAATGACTACACATAGTGTTACTAGAGTTTCACGTTCCTGGGATGATATGGATCCTACTAGCTTAGTTCCTTTTCTAGCTATAACTTTGGATGGCTTCTGAACGGTCAAAACACCCGTCTCGTCAATGTTATATATATTGTAAGGCTTAAAATTATATCTGTTTAAAACAGTTGACAATTTATTAAAAAAGTTGTTTACATTTTCTCAAAATTCATGGCTCGTGAAAGGCTAGTAGCTTGAGGTGTACGAAGACTTAAATTTGGATTTCGTCGCATAAAAGCAATAAGCCGGTCTTCACTTGCATGTTCAGTTGTGTTCCATTTTTCTGGGTAGGACAGTCTGTTACACTTTGCAAATTGAAAAGCTAACTTCCGTAAATCTTTTGTGGTAAGTCCGAAATACAAATCTACAGTAGTTTCGCAGAATTTAGCAAGCTGTAACTTCATTTCATCATTAAATACTCTGTTGTGAGGATTGTATTCAACCCGAGGTTGTGAGTTTTCACGTAACGATTTAACATAGCGATATAAAGACACGTGACACATACCATAATCTTTAGCCACTTTTATAATAGATTGGTTAGTACCTATTACATTTCTAGCTGCTTCAGCATAAATAACTTTTAGCGTTAACCCCCTTTCCGTTTTTCTTGGCCTTGGCGTCACCATTTTTCGTCGATCTAGAAAATAAAGAACTCTATTAAAAAAGAATATAATAGGTGTCAATTGTAACATATTTTTAAGTTGAGTTTTGAACGGCAAAATCAACAATTTGTGACGCAACTAAAATGTACTTGTATGATGAAATACAAACATGTACCTGAAACTTGTGCAATAGGTTATGAATAACTCTGAAACTATAGTCAGTGGTGTAAGGTAGATATCCGTCTATGCATATTAGTGCGTTTTGATTTATTTCAAAAGATGACGCAAATATCACTATTGTTACAAACGACACCTGTTACAATTGACACCAGTCTCCCCTACTGTTAATAGTTTTTTCTAGGACACCAGTAATTTATTATCTATCCAAATTTGGGATATATTTATATATCCAAATTTAGAATATCATAATTTTTTTATTTTTTGGGCCACATAAATATCGAAAAATCCTGGTATAAGAAAAAGGCACTAGTGAGAATTCTATATGACAGCTTTCAAAAGAGTGCAATCAAAGGAAATTGAGGAGTCTCTATGCAGTTGTCTTTACTATTTAATACACCGTTCGATTTTTCATCCATAAAACAATGAAATGGAATAAAGTTTGAGTTATATAGCAATAGAATTTTATCAAGCAATACCGATATGCAGATGGTACGGCAATAAGGCTAAACCATTTATTTGATATAAAATACAAAATAAATAAATATCAAAATTCTGCAAAAGAGTTTTGCATTTTTGTAAGAAAATTGCCAAAATGTGAGCATCAACGTCATAGGTAATAAGATGGAATGCAAAAAATAAGAAAAGAGAATAATTGATCTCAAAAAATTCAGACGGTGTGCCGTTGTCTTGCTTGTATTATTGCTGAATTACAAGTGTATTACTTGAACACTATTAGTTATTTTTTTTATTATGTTAATGGATTTCTTTGTCCTCCCTTTATTTTAGATATCACTATCTCATGACGCATTTTTTGATACAACCAAGACGCAAAATTGTATAGCACTTTAGCTCCAAAGAATCCACTTTGTAACCATTATCTTTAGTATATTACGAAGCTTTTCTTATTATAGTTACAGTGTTATTTACCATTTAATGTTACTTAAACGAAGCTTTTTTTAGCTTACTTTAAACGAAGCCTTCTAAATGCAACAACTAATTTCTAAACACTTAAAGCTTAATTTGCTAGCCCTGGAAAGTTTGGTCATCAAAGATTTGATTTATAAAACGATACGAACAAGCTTAATTTTGTTGAAAATGCCAATTTTAGGACCACAAAAATGATGCAAAAAATTTTGTCAATTCTACTCCCGGACTTCCCCCTAAAACCCCACAAGGAGGACGGAAAAATCGATTTTTAAGAATTTTTACGCTCTAATACATGTTTCAAACAAGAAAAGTAGCTGAGATAATTTTGAAAAAAATGTTTAATAAGATCGTTCTCTTAGAAACATCGCTTTAACTGGACGGTGATTTTGAATGTCAGTTAGACGCGCAAAATTAATTTTTTAAATACTACTACTACTATCGGTTCACAGCGTTCTCCGACGCCTTCCGACGACTAACCGCCATTCTTCTCTATTTAACCAAAGGCCTGGAGGGATTTCTCTTTCCTCTAGTTCTTTTTCAATTTCCTCTCTCTAGCTTCTTCTCGGTCTTCCTCTTTTTCTTCTTCCTTGTGGTGTCCACGTCAAAATCTGTTTCGGAATCCTGTCATCTGGCATTCTCTATACATAGCCGTACCATATTAACTGTTTTATTTTTATGTCATTAACTATTGTATTTTCGTATTCTCTCATTTGGTATCCGATCTTTTCTTGATTTGCCTGCTGCTCTTTTCCAGAAGTCCATTTCTGTTGCTAGTAACAGTTTCTTTGTTCTTTGTTTCATTGGCCAAACTGCACTGCCATATGTGATTACACTTTTAAGTATGGTATTGTATATGAGTTGTTTGTTTGGTTTAGATATTGTTTGGTCCCACAGAATGCCATTCATCATGGATATGGCTTTTCTACCCTGTATGTTTCTGTCTTTTATAGCAGCATCGAGTGTTCCATTTTGAGTTATCTTCATACCCAGGTACTTGTATTCATCACAGTGTCTAATTTCTACCCCATCGTCTAATATAATGGACTGCTTTGTCCCTCCAATACACATGGTTTCAGTTTTCTTAATATTGACTTCAAGACCCCATTTGTTATACTCTTCTATTAGCTTCCGAGTCATGTAACTCAAGTCGTCATGATCCTGAGCAATCAGTATTTGGTCATCAGCGAAACATAAGGTGTACAGTGTAGTCTCGTCGTTGAGGGGGATTCCCATGCCATTACATTTTCTTTTCCACAGTTTGAGGGCTTGTTCTAGATAAATTTTGAAAAGGGTAGGCGAAATATAGCAACCCTGCTTTAGTCCTTTCGTGACCTTAAATCCCTCAGATATTATTGATCCAGTTTTAATATTTGCAGTCGTTCCATTATACAGACTTGGACTGCTTTGATAAGATTATGCTTAATGTTGGTTTGCTGTAGGTTTAACCATAGTTTACTGAGGGGTACACTGTCATATGCTTTTTCTAAGTCTATGTACACCAGGTGAACTTCTTTATTGACGGCTGTTTTTTTCTCAATAACTTGCGTAATAGAGTACAGGTGGTCTACTGTGGATCGCTTAGCTCTAAAACCAGCTTGCTCCTCTGCTTCGTAATCTCTATAGTCATTTTCTATTTTGTTCTTAATAAGTTTCGCATACATCCTTTTTGTTGTACTGTTTACCGCAATTTCTCTGTAATTCTCACACTGATCCTTGGTGCCCTTTTTGTGGATAGTTGACAGGGTAGATAATTTCCATTCTTTTGGTAATTCGGCCCCATTCAAGCAATCTTGAAAGAGTTTTCTTAACTGTTCCTCGAGTTTGTCTGTGCCGGGATCTTCACTAATTCTGCAGGGATGTCACCAGGACCAGGGGATTTTCCATTTTTCAGGGATTTGGTTATTTCTTCCATCTCTGGAATTTTTTAAATACAATTTGTATTAACTCAATACATAACTCGACGAAAAAAAATCGATATCTTTTTATCAGCGTGTCTTATCACAAAAAATCAAAATGCGTCTTAAAGGTGAAGAGTGCAGCTTTCCTATGCAATTTTTGGATTTAGCCGTAAATAAAGTTAACAAGATCCCACTGCAGGATCACTACGTTCATAATGTAGTTAAACAAACTCATATTTTTATATACATTTAAAATTTTAAGAGCACATTGACAATAGATTGCCAGTCAAAAAGTGGCCACAAATATTTTTAATTCAATTGATAGTAATTATTTTTTGGCAAATACTTTGTGTCCTTGATTTATTTTGTAAATAAAATATGCTGCTCATGAGTTATATGCATGTTTTTATCTCAAGTTAAAGCTAATTTTATCTTAATATGATAATATGAGATTGCTTGGGAAAAAATGGTTGAAAATTAGGGTTGCCAGCTGATAAAACCTCGAAATATCAAAGATAAAGTATAATATAGTTAGGGTGCAACAACACTAGTTTGACATGTGATAATATGTAAAATATTATATATCTATCGAAGTTTTAAACATACTTTAAAAGCTCACACAGTTGACACTTTAAACCAGTAGAGTTGCGACCTAGCTATTTTTTATTTTATCTTTGATACTTCGCGTCTTTAACAGATGTTAACCCTAATTTTAAAACATCTTTTTCGTAGGAAAAGTTATATCATTATATTAAAAAAAAATTAGCTTTAATTTGATATAAAAGACATGCATATTATACATCATGAGCAGCGTATTTTATATAAAAAGTAAATGAACGAAATAAAATTCCGCTGTAGGAATTTTAGGGTATCCGCTGGAGTATATTGCAGAAAAAGAGTTTGAAACGATCAGAATGAACGTTTAAGGCCCAATCACGACAGATGTGAAGGGAAAGCAACCTGAGATGGCACGGATATGTCCAGAGGATGGAAAATACAAGACTTTTGAAAAAGACTGTATAGAAAAAGACTGTATAGACTAAAAATTCTGTATAGAAGGATAAATAAGTCAATGAACGCAAGAGACCTTAGATAGGGCCAATGAAGTGATCGAATGGCATATAAATTAGGCATTAGACAACGTGAATCTTTTAAGTAGCCCAAATACCAGATGATATACAACTGGAGTTCTTAAAGTTGTATTAATATTCATATGTGTGGAGTAAATGTGAGCATAACTTAAATTTTTTTGTGCTGTAAAATATAAAATGCAGAAGTTAACGTAGCACGCATCTGATGCATGAATATTTATTTTAGTCTCGAAAGAATAAAGAAAGCGTGTAAATATTGTAATGTAGATATTACATCAGGCGTGCTTTTGTGAGACAACCCGTGTGTTAACATGGTTCACCACACAAAAACATTATTTTAATTTTAAGAAGTAAATATTTTATTAATTTTACTTTAATCAGTTTACTTTATATATCTCTTCTAGTGGGTTCAGTATCTCTTAGTTGCTCATAATCGGGATAGAACAGGAAACGGAACTAACATTAAAACAACATAAATATGCACACAAATTATTATTTATTTTCAATAAGCAATACGATGAATATTAATAAATAACTTTTGTGGGCAATTATCTTTCCCAATAAACTCCTATACTCTAAAATTAAATTTTAATTACAAACTATCTGTTGATCTGTTTTATAATAATATCTACTAAAAAAAATGACCATATAAAAATATAATTTATTCACAAAAAAATAACTCTTTGAAACTTGGAATCTTAGTTCGTATGCTTATATTTGATTTTATCTTTAGAATATCTTAGATTTTTCTTTCATTCAAATTATTTGACTGACCTTTATTTTTTTACACCAATGATGTCTCCTCTCGATCAAACCACAGTTCTTTCCTTGATTGATTATGTACGGCTACCATCAAATCTTTCCCGTTCTCATCATCGATCCAAACCGCATACCAGCAAACTACTCCTCCGAAAAAACACAAGCCCAATCCTCTTTTGACCTGTACTCTTTACTCACAAATTCTCCTTTCTTTCTCAATTATATCTCGTGGACTATGCAGACTCAAAAGAGGTATTAATCTTCCACCTTTTTCACTATCAAACGAAAACACTGGCACTCAGATTGACTACACGAAAACACGTCTTCTCTTCTGGTCTGCCGGTAGCATAATAATCTTTTCAATCTCTCCAGACAACCTTCTCAACTCTCTCATTTCCACCATTCCTTCTTAACCAATCATAAGCATTCATCTTTCCCACTTATTTTCGATTTAGAAAATTTCCAACATGATATTTAAAACAAATAAACTACTTTCACTCAAATTACTTTTCAGAAACCATTAACAATTTTACCTTTTTCAACAGAAATAAGTTTCCAAATTCTTGTTATCTCATATCTAAAGCTAATTCTTATTTACTTTCGAAAAATGTCCACCGCAAAATACAATTAAAAAGTTTATTCCTTAAATATATAATTATACGGGTTCCATTGTCCTTTCACTATTCACTCAGTCTTTCACGGAACAATGTTTTCTCTTATGGTCTATTACAAATAAGTACAGGGTTGTATTTTAACTTATATGCCCGCGGTATATTAAAATAATAAAAAAACTCTTTATTCTATTTCTGATCGATAAACTGATCCATAACAATATATATGGTTAATGCGAGTTGATAGTAAAATTTATTTATTTGGCGTATTTCTCAATAGATGGAGTAAATACAGTAATAATTGTAAAAAACGTAAGTACATAATTCAAAAATACAAACATGAGATTATATAAAAACGAACATAGACAAAATACAGATAAAATACAAGATAATACAAACAGATAAGGTTATATCTTTAAGTCAAGTTGAGCTATCCATTCAAGGCTTGCAGGCGTAGTTTTGAAAAAGTCTTTTGGGTCCCCTCGATATGCCCTCAATTCACATGTCTCCACTGTGTGTTGGATGGTTTGATCTGGAGCTTCACAGTCGCAGCTGGAGGTAGGCTGTTTTCCCCATTTATGTAGGTTGTGTGCGCATACTGCATGTCCCGTTCTAATTCGGTTTAGGCTCTTTCCCATGTTTCGTGGCTGGTCGAAGCCATCAGGCTTTTGGACTGGATCAATAAAGTTGGATACTTCAGGTGGGGCTTCCTCAGTCCACAGCATGCGCCATCTGGAGGTAACATTGAAATCATCTGCTGTTAGCTGTTGGGCTGTTCTTATGGGTGGTTTTCTGGATGGGAATCGGTTTGTTGCTAAAGTCGGGATGTCTTCATGGATTGGTAGTTGCAAGTTGCTATTTACTTTTGAATACTCCGTTATCAAGGCCTTTTGTTTTCGTAAAATAGGCGGAGGAATATGGCTAAGGATCGGGAGCCAATATAATGGAGTAGTCTTGATGCAGCCGCTAATTATTCTCATTGCTATATTAAGCTGCGTATCAACTATTTTCAGATGACGACTATTTAGCCAGACCGGTGTACAGTACTCTGCCACAGAATAAACCAAACTTAGCACAGATATTCGTAGTGTGTCCGCAGATGCGCCCCAGTTGGTACCACAAAGATTCTGGATAAGGTTATTTCTACTACTTATTTTTTGTGCAGTTATTTGTAGATGTTTGAGTTTGTAGATGTAGAGTAATTTTAAACTGTTTGTGTTGTACTGCTATTGCTAGGTCGTCAGCGTAGCCAAACTTTCTTCCATTAGTGTCAGGTGGGTCCGATATATATATAAGTTAAAAAGCATCGGAACAAGGATTGATCCTTGGGGTAGTTCATTATTTAATTTCCTCTGTTTGCTTATGTCATTACCTTGGCGTCGTAGGCAGATAGTAAAATAAAGGTAGTGATCTTTTCCCAAGTTAATATGCTCCTTTTCTAACTTGGCTGCACCGTACTGAAGACGACCAATAGTCAGAAATACGTGTATATACGGTTGCCTTCCATCTTATACACATATATATATATATATATATATATATATATATATATATATATATACATATATATATATATATATATATATATATATATATATATATATATATATATATATATATATATATAAATATTGCATATATATTCTGAGTAACGACGCCAATTTAGAAAGTTTCCATAAGAGGTCTTAATTGACGGGAGAACCCGTGTTCAATTTTTCGCATTCACAATATTATAGTTTTCGCTGTGTTTTTTGTATAATTTCCAACCTCAATTTCAAAATCATTGCTTCATCTAACCTTTAGTAATATTTCCTACTCCTTGCTTTAATCCCCACTTTCTAAAAGTACAGACATTTTTGCACTATAAAAAATAAAAACGCCCTCGTAACTATTGGTTCCAGTGAAGAATAGACGCTTTGTTCTTCTCTCTCGATGGCTATCTATTCTAGATTGTCTTCTTGGCCGTTGGCTATCACAAACGCTCTTTTCTCCTTTTGAACTAGTTAAAAAGAATAAGTGTTAATACCCAGACAAATCAAAGTTATACGAGAAACTGCCGCGTGCGATATCCGCTTATGTGACTACCGTCTTGCGAGTGTATGTAACAGTAATAGTGGTAAGTGTTGTATAAACGTAATTTAATTATTGTTTGTATAACATTAACTTACCTATCCTAATTATTTGTTTTTTTTTTGAGTTTAAAGATTCTTAGGAATATCATTTACTTTGTTCCTCTTTATCTTTTTTTGTGAAAGCTGAAATGATCTTTTCTACTTCTGGCAATCTTTAGTTTTGCTTTTTTATTTAAGTATTATAGTTAATATATCATTATCATTAATATATCAACTTGAGTTGGTTGTTACCTCTCAGGGTATAAGGTTCCCTTTTTCGAGTTGGAAAATTGTACGTTCCCTTAAAAAATCTAATTTTTCGTCATCGACCTAGTGTCTTATTAATTATATGGTTAGTTACTTAAAGTATGTAAGTTAAGGGTCATCTGACCTCATCATGTGGATAGTTTCAACTATCCGATAAAAATGAAAACGTTATGAAAATTTATAAATCCACTTTGGATAATTTTTAAAAAAAATGTTAAAAATAAAATGTAAAACCATTATACAAAAATAAGTTTTATTTTATTGTAAGTTTTTTTAAAATATGGTATACAGCCAATCACTAGGAATTTTCCTTTTAAATTTTAATACTTAAATCACAAATGATTTTTACCAGTTTCGACTTCCTCAAAATTTCAGCATCTACACTGCAGAACTATTCGGTTTGTTTAAAGCAATTAAACATGTTAATATCAAAAACATTCCTTGCTGTCTAGTCCTTTCCGACTCGCTTAGAGCAGTCAAAAATATACAAAACCTATAATCTAAACACCCCATTGAAAATATGATCAGGTCGAACTAATGCAAGCTTAAGACAATTTCAAAAAAATTAGTTTTTGTAGATACCTTTGCACATGGACTTCAAAAGTAATGAACTAGTAGATGTGAAGGGTAAGGGGAAAAAACAAACGATGTCCATTTTATAAGAATTTCAGGTAATCAACTCATTGTGTTGACAATATCCGGTCCCAAACACGTGCTAAATTGTATGGGAATAATACCAACGGTGTCCAAATAAGAAAGCATTAGAAAATACCCATACTGGTTTAAAACAAACGTTGTCCGCGCGGTACTAGTAAACAACCGACGTAGTCCAACTAGTTGCATAGCAACGACAGTTAACAGGGCGTGACAATTTTACGTCATGTTTTGTTCTTTTCGTCTTTCGCGGCAGTTTATTTATGGATTCAATCAACTAAGATCAATTGATGCTCAAAACTGTTATTTAGCTGGATTGATTGCTGTATTGCCAGTTGTAAGACGAAGGTCACGACAAGTCGATGGAGAACAACACCATGATGCTACCTACCGCTACAGAGTACGAGTGAAGAGAGAAAACATAGAAGAAATATCTGTCTGCAGTAGTGCTTTTACTGCAATGCATGGTATTACTAGATCTAAGTTGGTTCATATTCAAACATCTCTGAAAACATCCGGACTTACTCCTGTCGACAAAAGAGGAAAGCATTCTTCGAAACATCGTCAGTTAACTTCTGATTTGAGTAACCAAATTCAGCAACATATTGCTTCATTTCGGGGCAGGTTAAGTCATTATAGCATTCAGGACTCGAAAAAAGTGTATTTAAGTGAAGAGTTAAATATTATGAAAATGTTCCAAATGTTTAAAGAAAAGTATCCTATTGCATCTGTTTCATATGACACGTACCGAAATATCTTTAATAACAAATTCAACATTTCATTTGGATACCCAAGGGCAGATACCTGTAGCAAGTGTGATGAGTTTAATGCAAAAATCAAGACTTTTCATTCTGTTTACGATGCAGCACAGATAAAAGCTCTATCTACTGAAAATAACTTGCACAAAAGTCGTGCCCAAGTTTTCTATGATAGAAAACGAGCTGCTCGAATAAAAGCTAGGGGAACTTTTGAATATGAATCAATCGTCATGGACTACCAGAAAAACATTTCGCTACCCAACATCAGCACTAACGATGTTTATTATAGGAGACAACTTTCTATATTTTCTTTCAACATTCATGTGCCGTCTTCAGGAAAATCCTGTTTTTTTACATATCCTGAATATGTGTCCAGGAAAGGATCCGACGAGGTATCATCGTTTCTCTTCTATTTCATTTTTAATGAACTACCAACAGAAGTCCGTCATCTTCACATTTTCTGCGACTCAGCTGGTGGACAAAATAAAAATTTCACAGTTGTTCGGCTACTTCATTACATTGTCCATGACATAAAGCGTCTAGATACTATTCAAGTTACATTCCCCATTAGAGGACATTCGTATCTAGAATGTGATAAAAACATGGGCTTGATAAATTTAAAGACTAAGATGGAACTACCCGTAGATTGGATAAATGTGTTAAAAGATGCAAGAAAAAAGCCGGAACCGTTCAAAGTTATAGACGTGGACCAGACATTAACGAAACAGTGGACTACATTTCTCCAAGAAAAATTTATTCGTAAGTGTCCAATAGCTCTGCAACAAGTAAGAGAACTTCGATTGGTGAAAGACAAACGCGGATTGGTTTTTTACCGAACCACTTATAATGGCATTTGGGAAAGCAAGCAAATAACAGGTAGATCAATAAAATCTGTTGTTCCAAGAAAAATGAAAGATGGCGAATTTGAGCTACCAAGTCAAGCATACCATAGACCATTACCGATTTCCCAGGCTAAGTACAACGATTTACAAGTTTTAAAACGATTTTGTCTTCAAAATGCTCAAGAATTTTACGAAACATTGCTATACAAATGAAAAATCTCTGTGTAGGCTTATGTAGAAAGTGGACAACGTTGGTTTTTAACAAGTTATTTGTGACGTTAACGTGCTTTTTTATTTTTTCAACAAAATCTAATAATGTTAAGTTCGTATTCTTTTGTTTAAATATAATATAGTAATAAACTACTTAAAAATATTTGTATGCAGTTTTATTTATTTCTAAGATCATAACCAGCAGATTAGTCACGTTGATTAACTTTTCTCTGTAAGTTACTTTTGTGATATGGTTTGTTTTTTCCCCTTGCCCTTCATGTTAGGGCGCGAAATGCTATCACCAATGACGCGTTAGAAACCAAGTGTCGGAGTGTCGCTAGCGATTAAAAGTTTGTTTCAAAAATAAGTTTTTAAGTTGAAATCAGAAGTGTAAGGATTTCAGTTGTAAACTTAAAAACATCAAAAGTGATATATTTTCGTGGAAGTACATTGTCAGAAATAATCACAAGGTATTATTACGTCTACGACTTAAACACTGTAGGTATACTCATACATATCTGTTCTCAAATAGCGAACCTTGAAAATTCGAAACTTGCAGTTCAGTAGACAGTATACTGCATTTCCTTATAGACTGTACCAAATTATATGGAATTCAAGGACTTCTTACAGTTTTTCAAATAACCTGAAAGCATAACTTGATAAAAAATTTGTTCGAAACAATTTATTAGGTTACTTAAAATATACAGGGTGGTCCTTAAGTAATTGTACAAAAAGAAACAGTAGATTCTACACTTTAAAATATTACGATTTAAGCTAAATTGCTTTAATAAAATGTTGATATTAAGAAAGATACAGGGTGTTAAACTGCAAATTAAAAATTTTATTTTTGGCTATAACTTTCATGTTTGTAAATATTTATGCATAAAAATTTACGACTGGGTACTTTTAAATATGAGAAATTATAATTTGATGCACACTTTGATGTAGCGGATAGAGGGCGCCACATATGCCACATATGTGGCATAAATTTGCACTTAACTTTTTTGCTCTTTGAGTGAACTGTATTTGTGGTACAAAATATTAAAGATACATTATTTTAACAAAAAAAAGGTATACCTGTTAATAACTTTTAAACTCAATAGTTTTCGAGATAATCGCATTTTACAAATCAGCTGCATATTTCTGAGTTAAGGCAATTACCCCAGGCAACGAAGGAAAAATAGACAAAAACATTAATAAATCTAAATTTTGGTATAAAATACCAATAACTAAAGTTAATAGTTAACGAAATATTAAATAAAATAAATATATCAGCAGGATAATTAATAATAGGATATGACAAAAAACAGAATAATAGGATTTTACATCAAACATTTTATATTTTATGTTAAATTAAAGTCGTAATCAAAACATTTTGTTTACAAACCAAATTAAGAAATAGTTAAACTAAATTACTAAACTTTTTGTTAAAGTAAGTGTTCGATATGTCTACCATTTTCATTAATTCATTTGTCAATATATTCCATAAAAATCATCTCATATTAAATAGCATCATTGGTTCTAAAGAAACTGTTGCAGTATTTATTTCTTCCCATATTTGGTTGCAAATGTTTATGGCATTCTTATAGACACGTTGTTTTAATACGCCCCATACACCAAAATCAAGCGGATTAAATTCTGGGCTACGTGGTGGCTATAATGTATAATGGACGAATCTATATCCAAATCTTACAGTATATTATATCGCAAAGGTTAAATAATGTATTAAACTGTGATGTATCTCATTCATTGGTTACTTATAGACACTCATATAAGCTTACAAGTAACTATAATTACATATCGAACAAATGGACTATTATGATAATGATGATAATATTATGAACTAACGAACTAATATTATGCTGAACTAAATTGCCTGTTTGTTTACTATATTTATCACAATATCGGTTATTAGGCCAACGATGATGTTTTTGTAAAAATGCCGAGTCTTTAAGGTAAGATTTGTAGCAAAAGTATTATGAAACAAGACACGTGTGTTATTTCATACCTGTGCTTTAGTTTCCATTTGTCATAATAAAAATGGGTAAACAACAATTTACGTAATGAATAATAAGTATTATTTTGGGTTTTTTTATAAATTAAATAATTATATCAATATCTCACCACATTGCCAAGGAATATGACTGCCACGTCCAATCCAACGTTCAGAAAAGGTATATTTAACTATGTTCTCAACGCCTTCTCTCTAGAATGTGGTGGTGTACCATCTTACATAAACCATATATTTTGATTTTTCAGCATTTTACAATAAATAAAAAGTAATACAACGCCAGTAGGTATAGAAATTTAAGAAGCGATAGAAAAGGGAAATTGTATACATGATGACGGCCAGCGTCTGAATACGGACACGGCACCTAAAGAAGAAGATGAAGAATATTTTTTCCAATAAGAGATTTAGCAGCCATAACAAAAATTTTTTAATGTTACATTATCATCTTTGAGTTGTTTTAATAAGAATAAACTATGAATTATGCTTATCTATGCTTTTCTTTGTAAAAATAATGTATGTTTAATATTTTTTAACACAAATAGAGGTAACTTTAAGAGCAAAAAAGTTAAGCGCAAGTCTACGCCACACCTGTGGCATATGTGGCGCCATCTATCAGTAACATTAATTTATGTATAAAATTATAATTTATCCTACTTAAAAGCGTCCAATTATAAATTTTTGTCCAAAAATATTTACAAACGTAAAAGTTATAGCGAAAAATAGAATTTTAAATTTCCACTTTAACACCCTGTATCTTTCTTAATATCAACATTTTATTAAAGCAAGTTGGCTTAAATCGTAATATTTTAAAGTGCAGAATCTATGGTTTCTGTTTGTACAATTACTTTAGGACCACCCTGTATAAGTATGTTACATAAAATTTAGTTGTTACAAATATCACAGGAATGTCGCTAAACCATCGGGTGGATGCGACTGTATTCTTTAAATAGTTAATAAAAAAAGTAATACCTAGTAAGGAACCGATTATGCTAGGTATAACTTTAATGAGCATTTCTTCAGCGATCTACCGATCCCTATAATTTAATTTTGAGAAAAAGCGTATTCTTGTAGTTTTTAGTACAAACCCTTTTCCCTAACAAAAAAAAAGGTTCCGTTTAATATCGCTCTTTATCTTTCACACCACCTGCTGGAAATAATTAACTGGGGTATAATCGAGTTTTCAAACTTTTTACAAGCCTGTTTGTTCTCATATCAACTTCATTGTTATTTTCAGTAATTATTCGACATTAATCTGTTTAGTTAGGAGCAATGAATACCGTCGGACGGTAAAACTTTTATGGGCAGTTAAACTTAAAAATAGACAATAAAATACATTTTATTCGCCTCGCTTGTCACTTCATTGAATAATACCAGATCTATTATTGCATCCTCCTCTATTTAAAATGTATTTAAAGTTAAATTGGTAGACGTTTCTAGGGTCTACAAAAGTTACAAAATTATATGTATACAGGGAGTTACAGTAGAATTTAAATCGAAGTCTCAGATTAACACAACCCTAGAAGTTTTCCGTTTTACAGTGATATTCTGGAATTAAACAAGTATAATAATAGATCGAAAAATGTTTTTTTGTGGAATGTTTAAGGTAAATATTATGTTAATATGGGATTAAGTCATAAATGACATTACATTACATTACTGAAAATTAATGTTAAAAAAAATAGTTAACCAATAGCCCTTTTATTGACTCCAACCCATCCAAAACAGTTATATATTTGTTCCAAACGAGTCACAAGTACTTCTTTTTTCTTATTCTTATATATATATATATATATATATATATATATATATATATATATATATATATATATATATATATATATATATATATTGTTATGTTTCTTCTTTCCCAACCAAAGAAAAATAAAAAAAAATCCATCGAAATAAAATTTCAAGATATCAATATAAACAAATTGTATATAGTAATTTAAGATAAGATTTAGTGTAGATAAGAGTAGAAATTTGTTTGGCAAACGACCTTTTCCGTTTCAAACAAAATTATCAAAAATCCTTTGTTTAGAATTCGAAGACATTTTACCTGAAGGTTAATCTCTTCATTGTTTGTAGAGTCGAGTATTAAATGACCATATTCTAATCTTTTGAAATATGTATAAATGATGTATTGAAAAAAACCAATTTTAAAGTAAGCTATTTAGTTTTCTCTGAAACCGAAATTAGGCTTTTCCAATATCATAGTAAACACAATTTAAGCTTTTTGATTGGACGGTCGTTTTTAAATGGGAATTTGGGAGTCGATGATGAGACAGGAGAAGTCAGTCACATTTTGGTCATCGAAAGGAAACAGTCGTGTGTCTCAAGATAGGGTGTGGTTCGTGAGTTTAGATACCGGCGTAACGAAAAGAAGTGAATAGTTTGAAGAAGGAGATAACAAGTAGATTAAAAGAGGTCCTTGTATCTACCGTGGGCATTTTTATAAAGTATATGTGAAAGTATTCTTACGGCATCAAGTTGACAAAAGGAGGTCCTGGTGTCATAAATAAGTAGCGGAGTTTGGAGAAGTGAATCAGGTGTTTTTTGTGTAGTCTGCAGGAGGTTTGCAGAGACGTAAAGAAGGAGCCGAGGTGCCAAAAAAGGGAGATCACATCTTTGAGGAGACTGGACTTTTCTGGGTATGTTCCAACATACAACTCAAGAAGAAAATAAACTGTAAGTGTTTGTACAATTGAATTTTATATCTGTGGAGGATCGTTTCGACATCAGGGTCATTAGCATTCAAATTTAAGAACTGAGGTTTTTTCAGGCTAATCAAAAGTTTAAAGTTTTGTGGTTTCTTTTTTTCAAGTAAAGAAAATTTTAAGTAAAATTGGTTTTTCACGTAATATAAATATATGTAGCTTTATAATCTTATTATCATAATAATTTGATTTATTTTCTTGTATGCTGATTGATAAGATAACGACAGAATTTAATAATTGTTTTATTCGTTCATGTAAAATAAAGAAACGTAAATCTTTGTAATATAATATATTTGTATTATTATCCTTTTTTCTCTATCCCGATAAAAGACAACTAGAAAAACTTTTGAATCCATCGAACACAGGTAATATAAGGATTATTTTACTTTTGATAACAGATAAGTTATAATTTTTTTATTGGCTCAATAAACTAAGTTTGAACTCAAAATAAACAATCATAACAATATATATATATATATATATATATATATATATATATATATATATATATATATATATATATATATATATATATAATTTTGACTGGTATAATTTTGCAATAGATATCTAACGAATCTGCGTTTTTGGCTTTGGTAAATAAGAATAAGAATTTAATAATCTAATTCTAATTGTTCACATTAACTTGACTTGTTTTTTAGCTCTCATGTCAAATTTCAATTTAATAGATTCGTTATTTTACCATACGAGGGACGATGTGTCTCTGGCTTTTTATTAATTCGGTAATGTTGCTGACTTCTACTTTAAGTATTGGAAACCAGAGCTTACTACATTGTGCTGACGGGTTTGCTAAAAGCGTATGATAGTGTACCATTACTAACATGTGGCAGGTGCTAACACCCAAAAAATTTCCACCGATTTATATAAATGCTGTGAGGGAGTTATACGAAGAAATCGCGCCGTAAGAATGAAAATAACTTATTTCAAAATTGTTTATTTTCGGATAATGAAAAAATGTGTAAAAATTTAAAAAACTTTTTTTTGTTAATGACACATAATACTTACTCTTTTAATGTAATAGTTTAAATTAATATCGTAGATCAATATTACACTATTAGATTGAGAACTGAATAATATTTTTATTTAACTATATTAAAATTTAAAAAAAGATAAAAAATAGGTCACTTTAATAATTAAAGAAAAACAATGACATTTAATTATTTTAGGTCTGTTAAATTCTGGTAATTATATTTATTATCTGACTTTACTTAAATTAAAGCACTTTCATTAATACATTTAACTTAACGTCTAACCTAAAGGGCCAATAAAATTTTATAATCTTATAAAACATGTTTTTATTTAGCAACTATTATATGGACATATTTAGCAACTATTATATGGACAATATAATATACTAAATGAATGAAGTGGCATATTATAGTGATTATGATACTGTAACAAAAATAATAAATATTCTTATGGAAGAATTTCAAAACATATTCTATAAATATGTTCTGTATATAGCAAAAACGATAAAAAATAAACTGGTGTGTAATTATAATAGTAATTATTATATAATTGCAATCGACTCATTATATAAACATAAAACTTTAAATTGTTTATATTATAAAGAATTATAGAAACCTGTGTAGTAATTAGGAATGAGATTCTTTCTCACAAAATCTGTGAGATCTTTTTTTGGTTTTCTTTTAAAGCAATAATTGGCTGCCCATATAGCTTTTCGATGATTCTTTCATTATTATCCAATATTTTTCTTCTTTTATTTCGCATGTTAATTAATTTAAATTCACGCTGGGAACAAGAAGTTTTATAATGAAATATATATGATGGTTCTTCTTTCACAAATTCTAACGCTTTAAAATCGTTCCAAATTAATTTTTGTTTTTCGGAATCTTTTCTAAAGTTGTACGCTCATTGGTCTTATAATTATTTTAAATTATTAAACAAATTGTGGTTTATTTTCTTGATGGTACAGACATTTTCGAATTTCCTAGCACTTTTAATTATTGTCACGTATTGATAGGCTGTGTATATAGAACCATCTTTTTTGTTTTTGCGAATTTCCTTTTCTATCAAACTGTGAACATTGTCTGCCTCGTTTTGGGTATGCCCTTTGATTAAATGTTTGTGAGTAAATGAATAAATATTCTGAAAGTAAAGCACTGCCAATGAGTACATACTAGCTCTTATTTTATTTTTGTTCTAATTTGCGCTGTTCTCAGAATAAAGAAATTAAGTTTAGAAATTTTCTTACTGGTACATGCCCGATCAACATTTCTGTTTCTATTCTCAGTTTGTTCCTGCCCATGTGAAACAGTACCTCTGTTTTTTTTTCTACATGGTCCACCAATGAACATTTTTTCATGTGTTTTTTTTTGTGATTCTCTCCCAATATCGCACTCATCGCAATATGTCTGTCTTTGATCCAGTTCTCTATATCTCTACGAACTGCAGCCTTTAGTAGTGATAAATACCACTATTAGTACGTCAATAACGTATCGAGGATACATCATTTATGTTTTTAAATAATATACATATAAAAACAGAGTTTGTTGTTTACTAAGAGTAAACTAAATATAAAATCAAATACTTACCATGTCGGGATAGTATCATAAAGTTTTTCTTGGTTTTTCCTCATGATTTACTATGGAATCACGAGTGGGAGAATTTTACTATGCTCATTGCATGTGGTTGTAGTTTTAAACATGGATCATATGCTATGACTTTTTCTGACAGAAATTCTCAAACTTAAGGTGATTTTATGTAGTCGAATAAACTAGCTTACAATAAAGTCGTCACAATAACGCAACTCAGCAGTATTGGAAATATTATTTTTAAGTCGTCTACTTTAAAATGTATATTATATGTCGAATTGTCAACATAAATGAGTCAGATAAAATTAAATTATAAGATTCTTGGACAAGATTAAAGTTTGTAGTAGTTGCAATTCACAACGAATACTTTACCATCGCGGCTAAAAAAAATTGTCTGCAACTACAATAAAATGGGTAGCGGTTGGATACTTTTCTGCGATTATGGAAGGGTATAGATCTGCTTCAGATCTTTAAAAAAGCAAATTTTCCTTTACTGTACTCAGAATTTCTTAATTGCGACTGGAATTTTCTAGATATGTCTGATGATGTAAATACAGTCCTAGAATTATTTTATGCTAAGATATATGAATTATTTGATATGTGTGTACCAATATACAGAAATTATAAACATCAATATCCTACATGGTACAATGCGGAAATAATTAGAATGATAAAGTTGAAATCAAAAAATATCACAAATTATAAGAAAACAGGTAATATACTTTATATGCATGAATTTAAAAGGTTGCGAAAAATAATTAAACAAATGATTAAAGCTCAATATAACGTTTATCTTGAAAAAATTCAGAATAGTATTTCTAACGAATCTAATAATTTCTGTGCATATGTTCATGCAAAGAATAAAACTTCTAGAATCACAGGTGAAATGTGTTACAACGGCGATACATTTAATAATCCTCGCGATATAATCCATGCTTTTAAGATGTTTTTTGAAAAAGTTTATTTACCTGTCGACAACAATGTATTAAATAATCAAGAATGTAGTGATATCTACTTACCCACTATTAATTTTAACGAATTTCAAGAAAACGAAATTTTAGTAGCCTTTAAAAGAATTAAAAATAAAATGACGTCCGGACCGGATAATATTCCAGCATTTTTAGTGAAAGATTGTTCTCGGGTATTTGTAAAGCCACTTCAAAAATTTTTTAACTTATCAATAAAAACGGGAACTTATCCCGAGTTATGGAAAAATGCGAAAATATGCCCTGTATTCAAAAACGGATCGAAATCTGATGTATCTAATTACAGACCGGTATCTTTGTTATCCAATTTTTCAAAGGTTTTCGAAGTAACTCTATATAACCGTATTTACCCTTCTGTTAGGGGATGGATATCACCTTATCAACATGGCTTTATAGATAAACGTTCTACTGTATCAAACTTGGCTGTAATAACTCAATATATTTCAGATGTTTTGGATGTACAAGGTCAAGTAGATGTGATATATACTGATTTTTCTAAAGCGTTTGATAAGGTTGATCACAAATACCTTCTCTTTAAATTATCAAATTTGGGATTTGCTGGAAACATTTTAAAGTTACTGGAAAGCTATTTAATAGGTAGGAACCAATTTGTATCCTATAATGGTTTCATCAGAATTAATCTGTACTACATCCGGTGTTCCACAGGGATCAAATTTAGGTCCATTTTTGTTCCTATTATATATCAATGATTTATTTTTAGATATCAATAACAGAAAATTGTGTTTTGCGGATGATCTTAAAATATACTGTGAAATTAAAACAATTGCTAACTGTATAGATTTACAGAACGATCTAAATTATATACATACTTGGTGTGTAAAAAACAAACTTTTTCTTAATGTCAATAAGTGTAAAGTAGTAAGTTACTCTAGAAGAGAAAATAAGGTTGATTTTAATTATGTAATTCAGGGGTCAGATCTTGAAAAATGTAATAGCATTAAAGATTTAGGAGTTATATTTGATTCAAAATTAACCTTTAACAACCATATTGAGCAAAAAGTATCCGATGCTATGAAAATGTACGGTTTTATCATCAGAAACTGTAGAAATTTTAGCGATATAAGACCGATTAAACTGCTGTATCTATCGCTGGTGCGAACAAAACTAGAATATTGTAGCTTAATTTGGTATCCCATTTATAAATGTTATATGCAACAGATTGAAAAGGTACAACGGAAACTTTTAAAATATTTAGCTTTTAAGGTTGATGGAGTATATCCTGTCCATGGTTATGATTACGATTTGTTATGTAACAGGTTTAATATTGTAAGTTTAGAGTTAAGAAGAATTATATTTTCGGTTTCATTTTTATATAAGTTGTTACACAACTGTATTGACTGCAGTGATATATTAGGTCAAATTAGATATAATGTGCCAAGAATTACTTCCAGGTCGACTATAGTGTTTACTTGTCCACGTGCGAGAACAAATATGTTACTGAAGTCACCCATTTATATTATGTGCAATAATTATAACAAAATTTGCAACCATTGTGATATTTTCTCATGCTCAATTAATCATCTGGTTGATACCGCACTGGTTTATGGAGTACATTAGATTGTTAATTTTTTTTTGTGTATTTTTTTTTATTTCTTATATACGTAGTGATTTGTTTAATTATATTGTTCTCACTCTTTATTTTGTTTTTCACCTACTTACTTTTTGCACTTATTTTTTTACTTGATATTTGTGTATCACCTACTAATGATTGTATACTAATTAAAAATGTATCTTAAATTTTTACCCTAGAAATGGGAAACTGTTGGGTAATAAAGCTATTATTTATTTATTTATTTATTTATTTATTTATTCAGGAATAGCACACCTGCCCACGCGAGCTCATAAATTTTCCCAGCCTTTTATTCCCGGGGAAACCATGTTGTTCAAACCCAAAGCATTCTCATCTCCACCCTTTTCTCCCCCCACTTCCAAATTAACTCGCCCGCATTAGCCAAGCGTAGGGTTTTAATGGCTTAAAACCCCAAAAGTCATTTTCCATGAGCAAACCATTTATAATAATGTTGGATAATCATATAATGTTTATTAGATTGCTTCCATCAGGAGTTCCATATAGTAGAACTCTAGGGGTAGTTTACCCCCTGCATGGGATTGATTGATTAACTCGAACTCACTGGATGCTCATAATTACTTTATTGGTTCTCTAAGTACAATAATAGAGAGAGTACCCGGTTGACAAATGACAATACTAGGTTCGACTGTTAACTCTTAATTCTTAATGATCTACTCCCGTTTTTTCCGGGTATTTAACTCACGTGCGTTTGTTTATGCATTCATGTTTTACTAATATAATTTGTACACAATATTAAATAGGCTTTTGATTACATTGCAAATTTCACTAGGTCAGCGTCTCGGTAAGCGTGTTCCAGTTACACCGATATATTTGTAACTGACTAAATATGAAGACTTGAATTAAATAATCATTTAAACAATTACTAAGTCAAACTGGTAATAAGAAATATTTGATGAGGTTAAAAACACTTTATGTTGCACTATTACAAAAATACTTTTCTAAAAATATGTATTTAACTAAGATTCATTTTGTTCTTATTTTTTTGCTATTTACAAAAAGAATTTCACGGAGTACGCAGACAATTTGCGAAATGATTGAAATTACACTGGCAGGTTGGCAAGAGAAGCGCCCGAGATTCGATGCAATTATACAATGCCAAAATGCCGGGATTAACTGTCCCACACGTAAACCGAGAGCGGAATCATCAAATGCTAATAATTTATAGGAGAGAAATACCGGCAAAATTATTATTATTAGTGTTTGTAACGAACTTTAACGTTCCAAACACTGGTTTATAATTCTAGAAATAAGCAATTTTTTCGATACATTTACGAAGAAAATTGCTATTATAAAACAATAAAGCTGAAAGATTTATTGCTCTTTTTCAAGCTTCGAAAACAAGTAAACTTTACTGACCCACTTCTTGGTAGACAATAATACCTGTTTTTTCCAATGAATTTGCAAAGCGGTTTAGATACTAGGAAGAAAATTTTGATGACCATTTATGGTAGTAAAAATGAAAACTGTTTACTAATTTTTGTATTAGACGAGTAGAGTTGGCAGTAACATAATTGTTGATGGCAGTCGAAGCGTAATTTTCATTATTAATTGTAACGGAAAGAACAAATGATTATGTATGATATGCTGACTTTAACAGTATTAAAAGACGAAGAAAAATAGTGAATACGTGTGGCGGAAATAGGAATGCTACTTGGATTGGTGGAGTGAGAGAAAAAGGTAAAATTAAGAATGGCTATATCTGAGAAAGATTAGGAATGCTACAGGTAATGACAAATAATAAAGAACACACATTCAGAGCGCTTGTCAACGACAAATTTACAAAATTGAAAAATGCGATTCTAGTTTTGTATGCTAAAATAATTAATAAATTATTCAAATAAAGTAAATAAAAGTAATAACAATTTTAGTGATATATTAAACTAATAACATCACACATTGCAACAGTTTTATAGAAATGCAGCCAAATTCTCAAAAATATCAATTAGAAATCTAATCATATTTTACGGTAGAACAAAATATGTAATTATCCGCAACAGGTTTATATCGATATCGCCTAGTTTCATATTAGGGTACAAAACAGCATGCTCAATATGTAATAAAGGAGTTCCTGGGAATTTTGCTGTGATGATACGGCAGTATTAACAGCAAATACGTGGAAAGCTGATCATAATTGCTGGCTTGACGAAAAATATTTTCTATATATACCGTTTGAAATGAGATTAGGTATAATATTAATAAAAGAGTAACGATAATTTTAATTTAAGTTGAAAATGACCAATTTTAAAAATAACCAAAGTTTATTTTAATTATAAGTTTTAAAATATAGTTTTTAGAACATTTTGCTCAAAGTAATTTTGTATATGAAATTACAAAATATTTTACTTAAAGGATCTTTGTAAGAGATAAGACTTTAATCTCAGTATAAAAATACAAGAGAAATTGGTGATTCTTAAAATAAATATGGGACATAAAGTCGTAACGATGTTCCAAGTTAACGTCAACCATGCCAACCCTCTAATCTTTATTCTTCTAAAATTGTTTCTCTTGCCTAAGACTCTTTTCTTATCTGGTACTTAAACTAAATAATGGAATTGGTTTAGCTGGGTACCTGATGTATCCTTATTAAACAGAATGCGAAGTCTTTAGTCGATATTAGTCACTAGAGAACGAAATATGTGCAACAAAAAATATGTGCCTACTTAATATGTGCAAAATATGAACATAATATACTTGCATTACTTTTAATAAAAAATGCATCTATTTTTCTAAATTTGATTAAATATCTGAATGCATATTACAAATGCTCAAAATTAAACAAAATAATTAAATATAATCATTTATGTTTAATACATATTTATTTTTCACGTTAAAACAAATGAAACGACACACAAAAACTGATATTTTTTTTTCTAATACATAATTTTTAGTTCTTACTTTTTTATTATTTCATTCTATATCAGGTTAAACAATACAAGACTTAGAGAATAGCGTTTATGCCATGTAAAAGACAACCAACCATAATTGAATGAAATATTTTCAAATTTTGTCCTACTTTTACCATATATTGAGCGGTATTTGATAAAAATTTTCACAAAAATAGTGTTTGCTGACAAACAATCATAATATTGGTTCCTTGTTCATCCTCTTTTAAGGCACCGATTACAAGATGCACCATATATCAACCGAGGCTATGAGAGCAAGAGTGGGCTAACCAACATTTTGTTGATAATTGAGTTATATATTGCAATCACTTCTAACGATCTAAAGTTATACAGCAAAACCGGTCTAACCAACATTTTCGTATATTATAACATAAATCTCTCCAGTAAGGTGATTTTGCATTATAGAAAATAACAAAAATTTAAAAACACGAATGGGCTAACCCACGAAGTTGTGGAATAGACCAAAATTGTTCAATGCATAAATACGTAAAAGAATGCAAGAGTGGGCTAACCATCCTCCATCAGTAATATTTAATACCCAATTTAATATTGGATTCCATGCACCAATTACGGATTCGCGCAAAAAATGTGATTTGTATAACAATAAAATAAAGTTCTCAACAGTGCAAGCAGAAAAACGTGAATTTGAAGTAACACTAGAGGTTCACCAACGAAAAGCAGACCGTGCTAGATGTGGTATGAAACAAGATGCAGAGTATGCAAAACAAATTCCTGAAGAAATTACAGTGATTGCAGTTGACTTGATGCGAATGTTGCCCACATCAGTTATCAGCACTGGAATGTCTCTACTAATAATGCTCATATGTATGTTTGGAACGAGACACAAGCATCACGAGGACCTCAAAAAATAGGATCCTGTTTACTGCATTATTTTAAAAATGTTGTTACAACAAAAAATGTAATACTATATTCCGATCAATGCGGAGGGCAGAACCATAACATTAAAATGGCTGCCCTTTGCGATTTTATTTTGTCACATCCTGATATTGTGGTGGAAAATATTGATCATAAGTTTTCAGTTAGCGGACATTCTTACCTTGCCTGTGACCAACATTTCGGAGTAATAAGTAAGCAAAAAAGATTTTTAAAGATATCTACGTACCTGGCAACTGGATAAAGGTAATAGACATGCACGAAAGAAAGCACATTTTACAGTAATAAAGATGACAGAAAACGATTTTTATTCTACTAAGAAGTTAGAGAGAAATATAACAAATCGCAAACTTGATACACAAAAATCAAAAGTCCAATGGTTACAGAATCAGTGGTTGCAATACAAGAAAACAAATCCATTTACAATTTACTACAAATACAGCAATAATGTAGATGTTCTCTTTTACTCACTAGATGACAAAAAGAGGACATCCAGGGAAATACTTCAGCTAGATTATCTTTATCCCTAAGGACGTCCAATAACCGAAGCAAAAAAAAAGATATTTTGGAATTACTTTCATTTATACCTCCAATACATCATGGATTTTACACAACGGCCAGAACAATAAGATCTACTATACGGCAGAAAGAAGAGTTCATTAACGATGAAAATTAAGTATTTTTGTTACTTTGTTTTTTAATAAAGCATATTTTCAACATTGATACTGTTTAATTGTATTGTACTCTAGGTCTAATCCATATTAATATTAAAATTTTTAAGGGCACGCTGATGCAAAAGCGGTCTAATCCACAAAAAAAGCTGAAATTTTAATATTTTTGTTAACTATACTGCATGATCTTCGAGTTTTTTGTTATTAGTTAATGATTTGTAAACAATGACCACCTTTTAGCATCATATTTTAATTTTATAAAATTTCAAAAAACGCATATATTCTTGGTTCATGTAAATCCATTATTCAATATTTGGGGTTAGCCCACTCTTGCTCTCATAGCCTCTGTATCTTTGCTTTCATCGACAAATATGTAAAAGTCGTTAACGCGTAAACAGACTTTAATTTTCTCATTTACTCCGTCATGCAATGTATTGATAGTGCCCTTTCTTAGTGTTGCCTCATTAGAAATATGCAAGTTAAAATATGTTTGCAAAAATTGACTAAAATGTTTATTTTGCAATTTTTTTAACATAATGTTTGCTTCTAGAAAGACTGAAGGCTTAAAGAACACTTTGGCGAATTTTTGTATTTTGATGCTACTTTCTATGTCGGTTTTTATAAAAGTAAAAGCGAATTTGTCCAATAAAAATACTCTGTTCTGAAAATTTTCGTTTGTGGACACGATGCTTTTGTTTGTCAGTTCCTTATTTAAGAAATAAAATGTGAAAATGAATGTTATTAACGATTTTAGAACATTCCTTGCAAAATACTTTGTCTCTTAGCTTTTACTTAAGAAAACACCTTATCCAAGCACTTTTTTATAAACACTAAAGACAATACAACGTTTGCTTTAGATAAATGTTTGCCTGAAACAAAATAATTGTATATTAAAAACAGGGATGTACCTGCAACCTGCTACGCTAGTAAAATATTATTTTGGTTAAAAAATCCATAATTATTCAGGTATAATTCAGGTAGTAATGAAAAAGTCCAGATAGATGTTAAGCGATAGATAATGATCTCGTTAGTATCCAAGCTATAAAATTTCAACTAAGAAAAGAAAAATTTAAACTTTTATATAATTTATTTTGAAAATATAAAAATTTAATCATGTTTAGCTTAAATGTATATAGTTCTTTAAAATTAGCAAAAATATGCAATAATAATATGTGTATCTATTTGTACTTTGCATATATTTTGCTCTTTATTTATCACCAAACATTATTTTATTCCAACATTCAGTTTGAATCCTCAGTTACGATGTTGGACGTAGAGTCTACGTTAATCGTTGTTGATATTAATCGAAACTGTTCTACATCACAATAAATTTATTATCCAAAAAATAGGTATTTAGATATGTCAAACCACTAATTCTCAATTTATTTACTTCTTCAGATGTCTGTTAGTTGTTAACCGGTTGTACTGAAGGCAGTTGGCTTATTGTACATCTTCTATTTCTTCATGAGATTCATTCTAGGATTCTGGAACTCTGTATCATGTAAAGGTCTATACTCATTTGATGGGTACCATATGTTTTTGGTTCTCTGTTAGAGAGTCTAGAGCCTAACTCTTAATGAAACAATTTTATTGTATGCAGGCGGACCTCGACTGCCGCATATCTAATAATGAAGCCTGTTAGAATTTTTAGCTGATTCCTGCTTGTTTTTCGCAGTACCTCGACACTACTAGCACGTCTGTCCAATATATATTTTTTCTGTTCAATATACATGTTGAGGAGGTATATTTTTTTCAGTTTTCAATTGCTTTCCGATCAAGTCTTTTTTTTGTAACAGACGATGTTTTTTGGTAGATTTACGGTTCTGAACCAAAATATTCTATAACTGATGATCTTCTAGCAAGTCTTTTTGTTCTTTTTATGTCGTTTATTTTCATATATTTTGGAACCTATACCAGTGTAATACTGTTATGTTCTGCCAGTCTGTCGAGTTCCCCTCTGTATTCTCATACTAGAAAAAAGTCCACCTGCTTGGCCATATGTGCATAATCTAATTCAAAAATAGTTAGAACTTATAACAACGATTAATAAAAAAAAGACCTTCTACTTAGGTGATCATAAGAAATGACATATATAACCTGCTAGGATTAATAATTTAAGGGAAGATAGATGGCCGAAGCGGAGTAGGCGGAGGGACCATGTCATGGCTTCGCAATATCAGAACTTGGACGGGCAAGAACGTTTATCAATTACTAAGAGTAGCGCAGAATAGAGACCATTTTGATGTAGTGATCGCAAACCTTTAGTAATGGAGTGCACTAGAAGAAGAAGAAGTAGTAGTTCAAAAGTCCTCATGGTGATTTCTTTTGTACACTGCAAGATTGCAAAAATATCTACATAAAATACAGAGGTAAATTCTCTTAGTGGAATTGAAATGTTTTAATTTACACCACTACCCAATACTACACTCTACTTATCTGAATTTTTAACCCATCTGTGTATAAGGTATTACTCTTAATTTTGGACCAATTTTAATTACCTTAGGAAAGCCTCATCATATACACTGAAAAACAGCAGTGAAACTCTTGTCTTAAACATCTAGAGGTGTAAAAACGCTTTATAGCTTTCTGCTCATAAATCCACAAATCTTTAGGCAGTGTTGGAATCCCAGAAGAGTTGTTTAAATGCAGCAATACCACGTAAAATTTATTTGTCAAATTAGATCAGAGAGATTTAAATTTAATAACCAACGCAAAATAACTCTTTTTAATATCGCCTACAAGGTATTATTAAATATATTGCATGATATTTTGAAGACATACACCAAAGCCTATTTAAAAAGTTAGTAGTTAGGTTTCAGGCTAGACCGTAATTATTAACCAAATTGTTAACCAGATTTTTGCTTAAATCCAAATTCTTGAAAATGCGCAATATATCAATATGTATTACCTCTGTGTCGATTTTAAAGCAGAAGCTGAAAACATCGCAAAGCCAAGCCTATGTAATTGTGTGAATGAATGAAAATAAGGAGATTCAAAGTACTAGCACAATATATCAACTCAGTTTAAAGCACTCAAGGTGATTGGTCAAAGCGACACGTTGACATGTCAATATTTCAACGTAATCTCAAAAAGCTCACTCGAGACAACCGAGAAACTATATCCAATAAATCAGTCCAGAACTCAGCATATGCTAACGATGAAGACGTAGACGCTGTAGTAAGAAAAAATTCAAAAACTACGGAAGTCAAACAAGCATAGTAATGGCATTGGAGAGTTTGTAATTACATAGCACCAGCTGAATGTTAATTCAGCTATCCCTAATAAAAACTTCGAAGTTATAAAAATGTTCATCCATGTGAGCACACGGATCAACCTTCTCAGAAAAAATGGAAAAAATATTTTACTTACAAGCAGGTGCTAATATGCACTATCAGAATATCTAGCCAATAAATATTACTAGTTTGATTAATCGCTAAATTTATTAAATGTTAATGGAGACGTCTTTTCGTATCTACTTCTCTATTATTTGCGTCAATGTAAATAAATGATCCACACACCAACGTCCTGCTCTGAACCTACATACATTATTGTTCATCTATACATCTATACCTATAATCATATTCAATTAATATTTTTGCTTACCTAAAATAATAAATGTACAGACATCACCGAATAAATGCATTGCTTTGAAAACATTCTTTTTTTAGATTGCCGAGAGTAGACATTAGTTAGATATATAATTATAATATTGGTCTCCTTAGAAAAGAGATGGAGTCTAACGATTAAATGGCTTCAATATTTTCATCTTTTTATCTTCATTTTTTTTTAAACAATTTCAGTCTTCATGATTAAGTGCCCAAAATTTGCAAAAAAGCTTTAAAATCCATCAAAGTCAAATAATAATTCAGACTACTCTTGCATCTCATAGAGTAATAATTGATGTTAATTATTGCCTCTCATTACTGAGATTTTAGTAATTCATATGTAATAGTCGACTTAAAATAATAAATAAGATAATATTAAAGAAAACTATTTCGGAATACACGTTAAAATATTAAAAAAATTTTCTACCGCACTAGTTGAAACATAAATAATCATGATACCTATTGTTACAACTGGAATATTTACTACAATTAATTTTTTATTTTTTTAGAAAATGGACCTAAACTCTTTACAAGACCTTCAACAACATTTGAACACCAGCAAGGTTTACTTTGAATGCGGTTCACAAAACTCAACACCTGGTAAGTAATTATAATTACATAATAGTATAGTATATCTCTGTGGTAGGTTGAATATTCCAAGGTGTCATCGCTATTCCCAAGCACGGGAAAAGGAAGAACTTTATACAATTGACCAGCTACTTATTTTCGTAAAGAAAAATGGCACTGCATAACCCATGAGCTACAGTCGAATAGGCCAGTTTAATCGTCCAAAAATTAGGCACAAAAATATGGAGTATGCATTCAATTATTTAGTTCTACACAGAATGGGTAAACAGTGCAAATTAGTCATAACTATAAAATGTCGTAAACATGAATACCTGTGCCATATAATGCATAATAATCAACGATACGACATACATTGGACCATACTTGAAGGTGGGGTTCATGGGAAAAGAGGTCCAAGGAGGAGAAGAATATTCTGGTGGCTTAACCTACGAAAACTATTTAACTTGAATACTTGAACGTAGTTGGTATGCACGATAAGAACATGTGCTACTGTCAATCTTTATTTATTGTCTTTGTTATGGTCTCTTATATTTTTAATTAGAAATTCGAGGTAGTTAAACCTATTAATTACTTCCAAATAAGTAACATTTCTGATAGTGGTCGCATTATAATTTATTTAAATTATTTGTATCTTATTTTTGTTCAGCATAATACCACATTCCCGGCTCACCTGCTCATCGTTGTTGGCTTGTTTATTATTTGGAGATTTCTCTTCTAACCAGGCTAATATTAAGATATCGTTTGCATATCCGTGGTTCGAGATTCGTTGCTATCTATTGTTATTTCGCCTCTCCATCCTTGTAAGAATTCTCTTATAATACTGTCAATATTTATTAAATAAATATGATCTGTTCATATGTATTAAATAGTGATACCATACAGGCTTGTCTTATACCAGATTTTGAGCTAAATTGATGAAGATAACGTTTTTGATCTGTTAGGAAAAAACTTTATATAGAGCTTATTCTTCTCTATGTATCTTGTTCGAGATCTGCTCGATCTGCCTGACATTGGCAATCATTCTGAGAAATTATTATCGAACCGAACCTGTTTATGGATCCTGCAAAATTTTAAAGAGTTGATCGACAGTGCGTATATCTGTCTACTGGCAAATGTTCTTCAGTCATGATACTTTACGAATTCCTTTTTATCTTATCTTGCCCTTTATTATTTGTTTTAAGATAAGATAGTAACTTTGCCTGCAGTTTTGTTGGATGGATCGAGTAGTTAGACAGAACTGTTGCCGGTCCTAAGCCCAGATAAAGAAGGAGAGGGCCTACAGCTAGTTAGAACCCTACTGATAGACTTTATAACCATACAGCTCATAAAAACAGGATAATGCCTCTGGACAGGAATGATTTTATTACGACCACTAAGGCCAGAAAGAGAACAATGAATTTATGAAAAACGACAAATATATTTCTCATCGGTACTTTTAACGTAAAGTCTTTAAACACAAGATAGCAGAAAATTACAAAAAAACTAGTAGAAAAACATTTTTTCTTAGACGTATGCGCACTACAAGAAACGAAAATTAAAGTAAAGGGTCATATTATGCTGGATGACTATATGACAATTTACGGTGGTGTTGCGAAAGATACAAAAGCAAAAGAAGGTGACGGCTCGCTGTTAGTACACAGAAAAATTTTACACCAAGTACAAGAATGTAAATATATTTTTAAAAGAGTAGTAAGTGTAAAAGTTAAATTGGATGTTAAACCTTTGAATGTGATAGTAATCTATGCACCAGAGTAAAACAGAGACACAATTACAAGGGAAAACTTTTACGAACACCTTCAGACTGTAATGTAATGTAAACGAGACGCAAAATGATTATTATATTCATTATGGGTGATTTTAACGCTAGTGTTGGCAATGATTTCAGGAATAAAACAGCGACATAATGAAAATATCAGAAATGAAAACGGAGATCACCTGGTGGACCTCTGCAGTATAAACAAAATACGTATTAATAATAGATTTTTCTCTCAAAAAGAACAATACAAATATGCTTTTAAAACACTAGAGGACAAAGATCTAAAATAGACTATATTCTGTCGAATAAAGAGTAAAACTCCTCTTAAATCTGGATGTAGGCACTTTGATCTAGCACTAACATCAGCAGAAATAGGAAGCGATTATGAATTGATGTTGTGCAAAATACTAATAAAAACACATATATCTGATAACAAAAAACCAGAATACACCACAAAGCTAAAAGACGAAAGCTTAACAGGATGACTCCAGAAGATATTATTCCAAAAAAGAATAACCAAAAAAAGCAGAAATAGAAATATCACAGCAAGTGATGGAGTTGAAGAAAGCTGGACAAAAATTAAGTCTAATATATAATGAAGTTCATGGTAAAAAAAATATGAATTTATAGAAATCGTTCCCAAGGCAAAGATCCATGAGTTTGTACAGGAGTGAAGGAAAAATGTAAAGAAAAGAAAAAAGCTTACCTAAAATACATGTCAACCAAAACATAAGAGGCATCCCATAATTACAAGATAATTAGAAACGAAACACATGCACGTATAAGAAAAATAAAAAATGATCACTGGGAAAGCTTTTCTAAAGAAATTGAATATGAATTTTATGGTCTGCAAAAGGAAATATGGCGCTTTAACTTATTAATTATTTAGCTTATTTAATAGAACTAAAAAACATAGAAAAGGATACATGGGTTGACTACCTGAAAAAGATCAATACAAAGGAGGAGCCAACGATGTTAGAACTAGAAACACCAGAAATTGCTACAAATAAAGAACTTAATATAAATCTACAGTAAGTTCGCAAAATACTTAAAAAGCTGCAGGTAAAGACAGGTTACGGAACGAATTACTGAAATTGTGGAGCAACAATGACAGAACAATTAAAGAAAATACCAAAAGAATGGAGAGCGAGCGAACTAATTATATTATTCAAAAAAGAAGATAAAAAGCAGCCACAAAACTACAGAGATATAAACTTGTTAAATATTATCCTAAAACTTACAGTTAAAATTTTGTTGTTGTCTGAGGATAAGTTTAGCAGATGAACAACAGGATTCTCGTTGTAAAATATCGTGTACAGATGCAATATTCGTCATAAATCAAATTACTGAGAAATCACTTAAGTATAATAGATTAGCATTTATGTGTCTGATTCACTTAAAAGAAGCATTTGGCAGAGTCAAAAAAGACTCAAAGAAGACTCAAAGATATAATCGATCTTCTGTATAATGTAGAAGTTCCCCTAAATATTATAAAAATTATTAAAAACATTTACCAAAACAACAAAATGGAAGTCACAATAGATGGACAACTCACAGAAACAATAGAAATAATTGAGCCCTATGCTCTTTAATTTAATTATGGATGAATTCATCAAAAGCGTTAATCAAAAAAGAGGATACAGAATGTGAAACAAAGGAGTAACAATACTCTTTCACGCAGACTATGCAATATTGATTGTCCAATATAAAGATAGTCTGCAAAGACTGGTCCACAGATTTAACATAAGAGCAAAAGAATTTAATATGACAATCTCATCTCAGACAACTAAAACAATAATAATCAGCAAAGAGCCAAGCAGATGTAAAATAGAAATTAATGACATCAGTATTGAACAAGTATTGGAAATAAAATTCCTTAGAATTACACTGTCCAGCCATGGAGACCCGGACAAAGGAATGAAAAATTAACAACAAAAAGCAAATAGACTCACAGGATGCCTTAATAACACGATATGGCGAAACATTATAACACATAACACATTAACACTGAGATAAAGTCAATAATTTGTAAAGCCAGTGTAAGACCAATAATGGGATATGACTCAGAAATAAGACTCAAAACAGCCACAACACAAAAGCTATTAGAAATGGCAGAGATAAGAGTACTGAGAAGAATTACAGGAAATATTGGAGACCCGTATGGTCAAAACAGCAGAAGATAAGTCACCAACCGGCAGAAGTATCAAACGGCCGCGCAACAGATGGAGTGACCACCTTCTATGTAGGTATTAATCCGCCAGTGGACCAGTAGAATTGCTTATAAAGAGGAAGAAGAAGAGAAAGAAAAAGATCAGATACTGGTTACTTCAAAAAATTTGACCTAAAAAGGAAATTTTTTTGGCATTTCATAGTAAGAATTCACGAATAGTATTAGATCTTTGTAGGACTTTATCAATTGTTCACTTTTCAACTCTGGTAATCGTAGTATACTTCTGTGAATCCATGCCTCTAGGGACTCTAGCCAATTTATAGAGCCTACTTGTGGAGTTCAGATTGCAATGCCGTATAAGAGCATTAATTACATGTACCATTTTACCATTATGTATAAATGACAGCGTTTTCTGTCGATACAATCTTCAGTTTTTAAATCTCTAGCAGTCATTGCATCTTTGATGTCTTCTCTCCTGGACCGTCTTGGTATACATTGTTTTCTTCTAGTGGGTGAAGTCCATTTTTCTATCTTTTTGGCTCCTTTATTTTCAGGCATTCTCTGCAAATGTTTATACCAGTTTAGACTTTTGGCCTCAAATGTATCTATTAGGTCTAGATCAATTTCTCTTTCGCCGGCAATATCGTCTCCAATACTTTAGACTCATGGCCCTAATTTTTGATTTGATTCTGTGATTTATTTCTCAGAGTTCGGCTCCGTACAATCCAACACTTTTTATTATTGTTTTGTATAGTCTTTTTTTATTTTCTTTTGTTATTTCATCAGTCCACAATAGTCCATGTAACTTTCTAGTGGTTGATCTTGTTTGACTAATCCTTGTTTATTTCTCGGTCACTGCTGGCTTTGTAAGGATATACTTCAAATAACCAAGTATTTGAAGGTTTTAGCTGGATTTGTGTCTGTGGAGAGGTTTGGCTTCGAACTATGTTCATTAGCCACAGATCATACTAATCACCTAGGCCTTACTGACTTAAAATTAAATGTATTGTAATATACCTGAGGGGGCCTTGTAACTGGATCCCTACATTCGAGGGTTGAAAATCTTTTGATTCCAAGCCTTACTTCAAAGGACTTGTGAGTGGATGTATCTCCATAGGTTTGGTTCTTCAGTGACCGTTTAAGGATAAGGATTGTTAATGTGAGCAAATATAGCTCCAGAGAAATAAATCACTTTTAGTTTATCGATTTATAATTAACTATTTTTAGAGTAGAGAGGCCCAAAACGGCAGCAGCCGACTTTACAATATCAAATAATTCTTTCTTTATCACACGTAAAAGAGAATACCGTATTTATGAGAAAAATGCCCGATTTCGGCGTAGAGAAATATTTTATACATGAATTGAGAGTGTTTTAAAATGCACATGCCTCAAGGGCATTTGAGAACGAACTAATCTGATAATACTACTTGATGCGAACTTAAAGTGAAGATTACCCCTCTTGTATTTAGGTGTGAAAACTATTTAGGAGGCTGTGGCGCCAATAAGTCGGGTATCCCGAGCAAACTTCATAAAGTGACTATTTTACTTATTCTACACTAAGAAAAGTCTAAATTTACATTTTTATTTTATATTTTAAAAACAATATGTTCATTTCTGGAACAATACCTACTTTTAAAGATTACGTACTTGAGAGAGTAGTGACTACCTCAAAAAATTTTAAGCTATTTATGTTAAATATTTATTTTTGTTTCTTGAGAAATTCAGTTAAGAAATCATACACTGATTTGTTAAATGAGGCAATTAAACATGATATATTAAAATGACCCGCAATGTGTAATTTATATAATTTGCATAATAATTCTTTGGATGATCCCATGTGTTTGGTACTGAACTGTTGCTACACTCAAAGAAGGGGCTTTGAAATACGCCTTTTTTGAATAGATAGGCGGGAAAACAACTAAAATAATAAATTTTAGTTCTAGTAGAAAGCATATGATTTGGAAGGAGAAAAGGTTAGGTGAGGAATGCTATTGGACAGAGTTGGATGAATTGAATAATAGTGACTGTTATGAGCATTGATTATACTTGTATAAATATATAAAACCTTTTTTTACCGGTTTAATAATATATCGCATACTTGTTTGGTAATGACAATGAGAAAAAAGTTAAAAATAGTTTTATTGTACGATTTTTCACAGTATTATATATGAGTGCAGCCACGTGGCCAAGCTTTCTAACGGTTAAGCCCCCACTGGCGAACTGAGATATTTTTATTTTTTCGTACGAATATTTGTTAATTGGGCTGTCATCCCAGCTGTTATACATCTATACCGCTGTTTCGTTGATTTGTGAAATTATTTTTTTACTTTTAGTAATCGTTTCTAAAGAATGAGTGACAATCATTCCACTGTAACTATAACAATTTTTACCTTTATTTAATGAATAATGAAAAAAATAAAAAGCAGAATATTTGCTATCAGAATATACTTAACTTCATAATTGTTTTTAGTATTTTCGTTTGGACGATTTTTTTATTTTTTATTATATTATCTTCAGTCTCGTTTTAATTATTGTTAAAAAAACATTGGGTATAAAATCTCATACAGATAAATAAAGGTTCTAAAAGGTATATGAATAGGGGTAGCTGATGAAAAATCCATGAAAACGCAAAGGCTGATTATGCTTTGTTTTTCTTAAACACAATCTTAAAAGGTGAAAAAATTAGTTTTTTTCTATAAAATACTCCAGTCGTCAGAGACGAAAATGCCACTGAACCTCAAAACTCTTACGGACAAACTGAATTGTGCAAAATGTCACTTTTGGGACCCCAAAATAATGCAAAAAAGTTTACCAATTTTACCCACCGGCTTCTTCCTAAAGACTCAACCTTTGGGGGGGGGGGGGAACAAAAAAAGTTAATTAGTTGAATTTAACAACAAAAATGTTTATTAGCACTTTTTATGTAGAACAAACCGTTCTCTTAGAAACAAAGCTTAATGCCACCGGTTATTTTTACCGTTTTCGTGAAAGCATTTTCCATGACGTGCAATCGTTTGTGATGTGAATGATAAAATTCACCGTTTTTTTGAGCATATTTTTAATGCCTCTCATTTGTTACCAAATCTCAAAATTGAAATTTCAGGTTAAATGTTTTGAATATCGGACTCTAATAATGAAAATTCCATAGTGTAATTAGTTATAAAAGTAATAAATTTGATTTATGAGAATCGTAAAAAATATTAAAAATCTCTAAACGTTTACTTATTTCGGGCGCGTACCCGACCTTCAGCGCTTCAAACCTTGTTTCTGAGAGAACGATTCATTCATAAACATTTTTATTTGAAACATTTTTTTTTCTACGGCGTTCCAATTCTTTGTGAATCGATTTTTTCATCCCCCTCTGCAAGGCCTTGATGTGAAAGTGGTAACCCGTTTGTCATCTTTTTTTAGGTCTCAAAATTGATATTCTCAGCAAAATTCTGCATTGCAACTGGACTAGAACATTTTTTTATATAGATATTCTAGAACAAAATGGTTCAAATACAAGTTGCAGATCATTAAATGTTCTTTAATTTTGAGAGTTTTCATATTAAAATACATAACCGATTGACCGAGCTAATTTCAAAAAAGCCTTATTTTTACAGTAATTTACAAATATTAATAACGTTTTTTTTTTAATCTTGACATGTATTATAAGTAATCAAAATTAACGCTTAATGAGTTTCTAAATTGTGCTAAAATTTGAACAAATGGACCAAATTGTTTATAAGTTGTTCAATTTGTTTATCCCGGAGATAAATTATTTAAACAACTGTACTTGCCGAATCAGTCTCAACATTTTATTAAATTTGTTATTAAAAAATAGTTTAAAAAAGGGCTGACTTTTATCTTATAAACATTTATAACTTTGTTTTATGTAACACCCCTGTAGCTACGCTCGATGAAAATCTGGTGAAAAAAAGACACAAAACAAAACAAAACCTTGTATTACCAATAGAAAACAAGTAGCATTTTTTTCTTAAAACTATATTTCCATTATTTATTATTTATTAATATTAAGAACTGAAAAACAAACAAATTCCAAACAAAAATCTTTATTTTGTGATCCAACTAATAAATGGCGTATCCAGTGAACTAGTAAAAATTTAAAAACACCGTTAACGTGATGCTACTCGTAAAATACCGCCATGGAAATGTGGAGAGTTGTGCTCTACAATATCTCGGCTTGTTTCTTGTTATTGGTCACAGAAGGTTCTATTTCTTCTTTTTTTTTAATGTGTGTTTTTTCGCCAGCTTTCCATTGAGCCTTTTTACAAGCATGTGACATAAAAAATATCAAAGTATTATATTTCAAAGTATACTATTTATCCATCTTGTAACTTTTTTGCTGTTATTTCTTGTTATGTTATGTTATAAAAAACCACTTTATTCTCTTTAAACGTAATTATTAGGTTAGGATAGTACTCAAAACTGTACTCAAACTAGACAACTCCGGCTAATAAAAATTAAATTTATTGAGAACCCATAGAGAACTACTCTATCTTAAGATTAAAAAAAAAGAATATTTAGGGTAAGTGAATCACCCTTGAACAAAATACGTCCTGGGGTAAACGTAATGTTGTGTTATAACACAAAAACAATATACCTTCAAAAAAGTAAAAGATTATTACGAAAATATAATTTATATTTCAGACTATCTGGCGACAAAATAAAATTTTAACATCATTATGTCTAACAATTACACAAGAAAAATTAACAAAATCTTTCACGCTTTAAATAAATAATTGTTTTATTTATGCCAATTGAATTCTGAGTTCACTCTTCTCTTCGTAGCGTTGTTTTTGTTCTTTTTTGATTTTTTTACATACATTTTTAATTTTTGCGACTCTTTTGTTAAATGTGTTATCATATTTATTATCTATTCTATTTGGCTATCACTTTTGTGACTTTTAACTGAGGTTTTTATTTCGTCTGCAAAATTGATCGAGTGTATAATTTTATTATTGGAATTACTATTCTCTTTGCTATTAACAAATACCACCCTCGCGACTCAACGCATCGAAGGATGATGGTTTTCTCAAGCAATAGTTGTCTCTTTCTTATGTTTAGTTTATTTTCCATATTTTTTCATTAATAAGGTTATTCTTCATTTAAATCAATTTTTAGTTATTTTGGAACTGTTCGATGTAGCAGTATCCACTTTGAATTTTAAAAATGTTTTCGTCTATTCAGCGTCTATTTTCTGTCCCACTTTCTGTACTATCGGTAAATCAAGTTTCCTTTCGCTGTCCCATTTTTATAGATATTATTTAATATTGCTGTACTAATGTCTGTTTTAATTTTTTTAAACTATCGTTCCCACTTGTATTCTTCTGTTACGCACTACGAATAAAATCAGAGTTTGAAATTATTACGAAGCCGATTTTCCCCAGTTTCTTCACTTTTACTAAAGATGCGAGTATCATTATATTTACTATAGATATTAAATTACATTGGAAATAATGGGCTGCTCTGTCTTTTGACTTTTTCATTTTTCACTGCGAGGAATTATGTTTCTCAAACTTTGCTTCAATCTTTTCATATTTACTTTTAATTAGTTTCGTCAGGTATTTTAGGACGATCATGTTATTAAATATTGGCTAAATTAAATGCGATTGTACTTTATTGGAGGTTTTTTCGTAGACTACGAAACTATAAAACTATACCTATAAGCAACTCCGTTCTATCGATGATTTTTGGTACGTGATATGAAACTCACAAAAACCATAACTATCTTTTATTCTTCTTCTCCAAGTAAGCTGGGACAGACTCGATCAAGCATTGCATTGAGAAAAAATGTAAAGGTAATATTGCAGTATAAAACAAAGTGTAGGAGGGGGCCAAAAGGAAAATAACATTCGTGGCTACAGTCTATAATAATAACTGTCAAATGTTTTAAGAAGATTAAGATTTGACACCAAGTACGTTTAACTAAAATTATAATACTTTTTAAACCGTTACACAATATCCTTAATAAACACCAGGTTTCGTGCTCTGTATATTTACAACTGCAACAACTGTCATAAATTAGCTGATATTAACTACATTCAATATATAACGTCTATTTTAATGCAGCTTAATTGAAGTTATATAAATATATTCACGGTGAAGTGAATTTATCATTTCCTTTAATGTAATTACTGATTTATTTTATATAATTTAATTTTAGAGGTTTGGTGTGAAGGAAATGGAACTCCTGTTTATATTCTATCTATATTGAAATTGGATAAATTTGTGTTACTCAATTTGTGTTACTATAACATGATTAGAGATTTATCGTTTTTTAATTCCTAATAACTATAAATTTAATTAAGGTCATATAATAATCAGTACGACGTAATTGGGAAATTCAACTTAGTATTCGTTTACCCTAAGATATTGACTTTACTAACTATTACTAACTGATGCTATGTGTAAGAAAACGAAAGGCTTTCGAAATGTAGACCTATAGGGGACTGTTAGAAATTCCGTAGATTATAAATCAAACACGCTTGTGATAAGCGTTTGGAATATTTACATCTATCTTCAGTAAGCAGCTTCAACTATTAAGTGCAAATGTTATTAGAAAATATTAACGTATGGTCCTAAAGTTTTGGGAAAATTTTCAAAAGCATATAACTCTGACCACAATAATCTTATATTTTTATTAAATTATTCAACAATTTAACTTAACTATCCTTATTATAAATCAAAATTCAAATGACAGACAAGGGACCATTATTTTCGATTTGCCTAATAATTCCCCTGACACGTAGCATCATCCGTTGGACGACCTCGGTGTCAATTTCTGTAATTTTTGTATATATGCGGCGTCTTAACTGTTCCTGATTTTGTGCTTCCCATCCGTTATTATAGACTTTCCGACTTAATATTGCCCACAACTCTTCAATTGGACGAGCCTGAGGTAGGTTGGGGAGATTGTCTGCTTTAGGTAAAAAGGTAATGTTGTTAGTTTCGTACCAGTCCCTTTTGATCCTCGCGTAATGACATGAAGCAAGATCTGGCCAAAAGACTATTTGATTATTTGCATGATGTGTGTTCACAAACTGAAGCAATTTAGAGAGACATCTTTGAATATAAATATTTGCGTTTAAGGCTTTGCCTCGAACAACACCAATGTAGGGCTGTGAGATAAAGCCAGCCTCAGAAATTGCACACCATACCAAAATTTTGTCCTCAAATTTTTTCTTACTTTTGAATTTTATTTCGTCAGGTACATTTTCGTAATCGTTCGTGTAAAACCCATCGTTACCCTTCATCTCAGAGTTGGACAAAGTAAAATATTTTTCATCGTCCATCACAATCAACTTGTTGACGACATGCACTCGCCTTAACGCGCGGCAACATCTCGGAATTCTCTCTATCCTCTGTGTATTTTGGAGCTTTCCTTCTTTTCCGGTAGATAATATTGTTACTCGATAGGGTTCTGTATACTGTAGTCTTTCCAACATGAAATCTTCTGTCCAGTTTTCGCTGTGAGACCCCAATTTTGTTCTTAGCTGCTTCAATCAGTTTTGCCTCTCTTATATGGTTCAAAATCCGCGGTCGGCCACTTTTACGCAAGTTAACACATGGTACCCCTTCTTCACATTCTCTGATTGTGCGATAAATTGTCGATTTGCTTATGTTTTGATCTCGATAAATATTAAAAACATCTCGTTTCGACATTCGCCCAACCATATTATAAACACCTCGACGGATATCAATTTTATCAGACATTTTACAGAGCACAAACCAAAATATTCTGATTTGTTTATTAAATGTCAATAACTGATGACATTTCAATTCCATGGCCTGCTTTGTTAAATGCATTTTGCTTCTCAATCAGACCAGGTGAAATTTTTCCCAAAACTTTAGGACCATACGTTATTTCGACTTTTGACAACTGGTTATATATTTAATGTAAATTATATCTTTTGGAAACGCGATATTGATATTCATAGTATTTTCGTTTATTTTACATAGAAATCTCTCTTCAGTCCTGACCCCTCGAAGGGAGTATAGTTGTCATCGTGATGTCGCATATGTCTGTCTACCAAGATCTCTTCTGTCTCTAGTCATTTCTTTTAACTCATGCATGTCTTTTGCATATTCTTGTAAATTGGTTAATCCATCTTCTACCCTTCTACCTTCCTACCTTTCCTTGGATAATAAGTATTTCTATGTTTTCTGCATCTACTTTCATAACTCTCGTAACATGTGTAAAGTATTTTAATTGGAGATGAACTTTGCTGGAGAGCTGTGTATTGACGTTTAGTTCATTTAAAATTGAAGTATTTATCCGATGGTTGGTCCACGAAATTCGTAACAATTTTCGTATTCGTAACATTCGTAACAAAATCGACACATCCGTATTGGGAATATTCAGCAGTTGATCAACCTTATTTTTAGAGTTCGTGAAATTTGAGAGTCCTCCCATATTTTATCCACCTTTTCTACGGCGATATATTACATCTAAGTTTTATTTCTGCCTGTAGTGACCCTGTATTTTGTGATCAGTGATCTCAGATACAAGTATGAGCTCACAACCTCAAGCCGATCCCTCGTGCTTATGTGTGAATGATTATTATGTCATGTATGTAGTCTATTCGCCATCATGATCTTTGATTTCTTTAACTGCAGACCAAATATTTAATTTTCGTTTTCGATAGTCATATGAGACAAATTAAATCCTCTTGGCAATTTGCAAGAAGGGCTCGCTGTATTATCTGCAAAATATAGGTTGTTTATATTTCGGTCATTTTGCCATAATTTTGACACTTTTGAAAGCTTTGTCATAATCTATAAATAAATGTATAGTGCGATATTAAATTTCTTAGATTTTTCTATTATTTGTCTTATATTTAATTTAATTGAGGCTGCACCAATATTGGTAGAATAAGCTGAGAATGATGATGATGATAATAGTAATGATTTAGACGGTATCTCTACCTCTAGTAAATCTCTTGACGTAGGTCGGTTTGTAGAAAAGTTTTCAGTCTTTCATTAATTATGTGTAGCATTATTTTGCTGGCACGTAAGATAAGGGTGATGGTTCTATAAGAATTGTTGCATTAATAAAAGCTGTCAATTTTACATATCTTTGCTATTGTAGATTTTGTCCAGTCGTCAGACTAACGCTTGGAATGAGATATTTTGTTACAGAACAAGTATAGCACTTTTATTTCAGTTTTTTCTGTAACTTTAAGTATTTCTGCTGTTATCCTATCTGGACTTGTTGCGTTTTTATTCTTGTGTTTTCTGATGGTCAGTTTTATTTTATTCTCAAGTATTTTAGGTTCTTTTTCAGTTTCTTTAGGGGTTTGGTGAAGTTCCTGACGTTGATCATGTTTATGTAGATTTTGGTAATATAATTGCTACGCTATTTATTCCTTGTTGGTTTTGAGGGTTCTTGTATGACCTTAAACGGAGGCCAAGTCCAGGCTTTAAAATGTCTCGCTATGTACCGAAATTTTCTAAATAGATCTTTGGGTTGATTGATTTGAACTTGGTTTTCAATTTCTTTACATATATTGCGACAGTATTGTTGTTTATCAACCTTGCATCTTCGTTTTATTTCATTGTCGCGGTTTCTTAAACTAGCTTCTATCTATTTACTAAGTAGACTACTTTGACAAAGACTTCTTCTTTCTTCTCAAAATTTTAAGTGTTTTATTTATTTTTTTTTAGTGTGTGACCATTAGCTGAATTTTCTTTTCTTTATAGTGTTTAATTATTTCTTTTTTTTTTTAATCAATTTGATTTCTAGACCTATCTCCAGGATTTTTAAAAGTATTAAGTCGGCGTACATGGTGTTTAAATTGAGTATTTATAATGGAACAGTTATTAGTATGCTTCCCTACTTTAATCCCTACTTTTGTGTAGTCTGCTGTGCTGGTTGGCTTATAAACTGGTATGATATTTAGTTTATATCGTTTGCCTCTCAATTTAAGGAGAACCGAGCTATCGCTGACAGCTCTAAATTCGATGACAGATTTGTTTAATCTTGGTGAAACCAGATTGGCAACACTTGTATAGTTTTGAATCTCACCGCCAAAACAATAAACATAATTAGCATTATGTGTTCTAAAATATCCCTCTTCTAACAATACATTTCAGCTAGTTCTGAGATTTCATTGTTATACTCGGCTAGCTGTCTTTCAATAATTGACAACTTACCTGTGATTAATTTTCTGAGTTTTAATTTATGTGGACCAGTAGCTGCACCAGGACACAGGACTATGACATAATAAAAGAAGCCAGTTATATAGCATTCTCCAAATTATTGATATATAACTTATTCAAAACCCTTTCTTAATATAATAGTTAAGTGAAACAGTGGTGGGAGGAGGGTGTACAAGAGTAGAATGCGAAAACATAAGGTACTCTTTTATTTAAATCTGACTCTTACTTCACGCTGGTGGCCCGTGTTGGTAACAGAACGTAAAAAGAGAAAAAGCAAAAATGCGGCCCCAATTATGCTAAATGAGAACAATTGCGTAGCAAATTCCTCGGCAGAATGCAGTAGTATCTGGTTACACATATTGAAAGAGGAAATCAATAAAAAGAAAATAAAGATATTAGTAAGTCAATAACATATTAAGGATACATCAATTATATTTTAAAATTAAATACATATTTAATCAGAGTTTTGTATTAATATTGAGAGTAAACTAAATATAAGACCAAATACTTACCATGTCGAGATAGTATCAGGCGGTTATTTTCCTAGCTTTTTTCTCATGATTTTCTATGGGATCACTAACACGAGAATTTTACTGTCATCATTGCAGGTGGTTGTCTTTTTAAAGACAAATCACATACTTACTATGATTTTTCTGGCGGGTATTCTTAAGTTAAAGTTGATTTCATATAATCAAATGAACTATCTTTCAATAAAGTCGTCCCACCAACACAACTCAAAAATATTGACAATATAATTTTAAAGTTATTTATGTTAAAATGTATATATCTGAATTATTAATATGAATAAGTTAGATAAAATTAAGTGACTAGAATAATTTTCTACCAAATAACAAACAAAATTGTTTAATTTATTAATGTTTTGTATTTTGACACCGATTTCCGAAGTGGAAATCGTTCAAATAAACTTAGTTTAAAGAAAATGTGTGCCTTATTCCCAAAAAAAATAGTAAATTGCATTAAAGATTTAGTAATATGCCGTGTTACTATAATAACCCCTTTATGATTCTTATTATAAAAAAATCAATTATTTTAAAAAATATATAGTCTAATTCTTTTTTTTTTTTTTTTTCTTAATAAGCCCCTTCATCTTAAACTCATACGCTACTTGGAAACCATAAATCAGATTTTTCATACTCAGTTGCTTCGTAAACAGTTGCCTTTAACATTTTCTCGATATAATAAATTAGCTACATTTCAAAGATACCATCAACAAATACAATCGTTTGTAATATATTCCTGTCGATATAGTTTATTATTGGTATATTTACTGAACTGTGAATTTTTCCTTTAAGTTGACTTATTGGTCCGCTAAAAGGATCAGAGACGATAATAAACAACACCATACAATACGTACTATTGTAAATATTCTTATAATTTTGAATATTGGTTTCAATATTCAAATAATAATATAAATAATAATTTTCAAATAATAATATAAAAAATTTTGAACATTAAAATAATTGATTGTTTCAGTAGTATGCAACGTGACTGAGACTTCATTTTAAACTGATCTTTACTTAAATTGGCATAGACATGTCGTAGTAATATGGCTTATTGCAAAATTAGTCGAGTTTGGCCTACACCGTTCACACAGCGCCAATTGTCGCGACAATTGAGATTTCGAGTGGTGGGGGGGCTCACTGGGCGCAGCTCATTGTCCTTTGACTACTCCCGGACACAACTGAATTTTGGGCCAATTGTGAGGGCAGTTGGCGAGGCAATTGGCCTGAAGTGTTTAGACGAAGACAATAATTTCATGCCAGTCAGTTGTCTTCTGACAATTGTCTCGCCAATTGTCATCATGTAAACTGTAAACGTCATTGCAAATACCTTAATCCCATACTTTGCAGGTTTGTTTAGGATATAAATGCCAACAAACGTTTCCCACAGTTCTCGAATCGGTGCTAAGTTATCAATCTTTTTTCTTTCGTTGCGAGTATTCATATTATCGAAACGTAGTGAATTAAGTAAAAATTCATTCTTCTGTAAGACATCACAGCCGGAAATATTTCCACTCCCGTTCCGTCAGTTGACCAAAACTCCTTCAGATATAATCTACCTCCTTTTAAAATTCCAAATAGTCTTTGTAACGAGTTACAAGTGTAGAAATATAAATATTGGTATTTTCGACAATTATGTTGATCATCTGATCGTCAAAAAAAGATTGAAAAGTTTCTGTAGGCATTCTAGCGTTTTTCGCACTTTCTATGGGACCAGGCAAATGTGACATTATATTGTGACTTCAAGTTCGCACTTGCTGGTTTGGCACATGTTTATTCCATTTTGTAATATCATCTTTTGCTGTACAATAAAGATGCCTATTACTACATCTACAGATGCTAGTGCTAGCCGAAATTTCTGAAGTATCTTCAAAATCTATCTCTTCTTCTGTGTCACTTTCAAGGTGTTCAATGTTTCATAGATGTCGTCTTCTTCGTCAGAAAAGCCTTTCTCTTCTAAATCATCCTCGGCTTCTACTTCATCATACAAATTGTGTAGTCTAGTTATTTCTGCTAAATAAGGATCCATTTTTAAAACGATTTACTACCTAAAATAATAAAAATTTGTCTCAACAGAAGTTACAGTAATAGTTTGAGTTAACCTACCGCTTCTAGATTTTGTAACTGCAAAGCTCGGGTAGTGTCTCGTGGACAAAAATAGATTGGGGTATTTTCCCCCATTTTTGGGGTAATTTCAAAGGGTCTGGGGGAATTTTTATAAGCTAAAATGGATGGGGGGTTATTTGGGGCAAAAATTGTGGCGGATTTTAGGGATCATCATTAATTAAATTTGCGATTGTAGATAGAACTGACTAGAAAAGGCTATTTCTTACGACCTACATAAATAAATAATATACATATCTGGTTTTTTCAGTAAATACCTGTAAGGCATCAAAAAAAAATGTACTTATCTAAATATTTTACAAAAATATAGTCCTTCAGTTTTGAAATATAGATCATTTTGTCCTACAGATCACCGTCATGTGGTGACATAAGTTTTATGAATATGTACTTCCATATATCGGCTGTGGATTAAAGTCACGTTGGATTCAGAATATAGCCAAAACGGAAGGCTAAGAAATTGGGTCGTTATTGAGTTAATAAAAGAACAAATCGTCCCAATTTTACACATAAACACTGGTGTCCAATTTTCTAATTGTGTTTTTTAAATTTAATTTTAATTTTTAAATGTAAGTCACATCACTGGTGACATCAGTTTTTATAAATCGTAAACTAAAATTTTTTTCATTTTTTAATATGAAAAATTATTTTAATTCATTGTTTTAGTATAAATAGTATAAAAAATCTGTTTCAGTCTGTTTCAGTCTACAGTCTTTTCAAATTTATAAAAATTGTAATTATGCGACAAAATTTTAAGTTTGGGGGATTTGAGCTTAAATTTGGGGGAATTTCAGTTTCTAAGTGGGGGATTTAGAAAATCACATCTGGCAACTCTGGCACTGCACAAACTCTCAGAGACTTGGAATCAAACTGCGGCCTGGCGCATATGCTACTACGCTGTAATTGATGCAGCTACTCAAGCGCCCGCGCATTAAAACTAACTATTTGCAAATTGTAAAAATATGATCGGCTTATCTCACAGACACGCACCCGTGCCGCGAAGGGTTAATCTCTTTATTATTTTGGTAGTCTTTTTTTATTAACTATAACCTTTTTTTTATTTATATTCACCTCTATTTTCATTTTTAGTATTTATTCAGTCCACGAATTCACCAGCCTTTGCATTTTATTTTTATTGTTCGATACCAGTACAATATTTCTGCGTAAAGTAAACTCTGTTATTTTACTGGTTGCAAGTTCCTGTAACCAATTATTATATTAGGGTTTTCTTCTTTAGCTTTGTGGTTCTTGAAACTAATAATGGAATTGATACATTTAAGAAAAAAATAGAATAACATGGAGTTGGTCTTGCGTATTCGCTGTCAGAATAAAACAATTAAGAGATATATCTATCTATCTAATCAGTTTTTTACTAAGACGGTAATGGTCTTTTCAAAGCCCATTGTTATAAAATGAAGCTTATGAAATAAAAAAATATTAAAATCAAATATTCTCACTTTTCCATGGAAAACTACTCATAAACATACAATAATTTGTCTATATTGTTTTTGGAATTATGCTAATTGTGTTTTTCAAATTATAGTCCATAATTAGATATGTAGTAAATCAGATCATTAATAAATATACGTAATTACAAAATGCTGGTAATAATATCCTGATTGTATACATTCGTTATTGTTGGAACCGTTGATATTTTATACGTTTTATATTGTAATTTATAAAATTTTATTTATTGGAAAGCTCCAATATAATTAAAACTTTCCTTCGAAATTAATGGCTTAATATTTTTTTGAAATTTTTAATTCAGTAAGAGTTTTTTGAAGCAAACTTAAATTTGATTTAATAAATGAAAGTTGCTGCTGAAGAACGTTGTTTTTAAAAATTTGTTTAGCATTTAGCAGAGATTGGGAACTTTCATCCATTAAAGCGTCAATTATATTTTTTAAATCTACGAAATAGTCTGAATAGAAAAAAGCGGTTTCCAACCATGCTCCCCATTGAGTTAGAACGGGTTTTGGTGAAGTGGAATATTTAGAAGCATTTCTTTATAAAGTTAAATTGTTATAGCAGATTTGAGGAATACTTTTTTTATGTTTCATATCAGGGAGTTTACAAAAGGAAACTGTTTTCTAATTTCTTCCGCAACTCTGTTCATTCCATGTGCTAAACAATTTTTATTAACAAATAATCAAAAAAAAATTAATAATGTGTCTGGTGACCCCGTAGCTGAATACACTCCTGTATACGTCTAGGCATTGACAAAATGAGATGATCGATGTTGCTTGTGGCACCTTGTTCCAAGCAACTTGAACTTCATGTATTAACTGTGCCAGAGTCTGTGGAGGATGGTGCAAAGTGGACAGTCTCCTTCCCATCATATCCCATACATGTTCGATAGGATTTAACTCCGGAGCACGGGGTGGCCACGGCAAAATATTAATGCCAGCTTCTTAGAGAAAGTCTATAGTTTGACGAGCAATATGGGGACGCGCGTTTCTTACTGGTGATCGGCTACCATAGGCAATAGCCACCCAAACCATTACTCCAACTGTCCTGTGTACATGTCTCTCAACAGCAAACCCGATATCTCGTCGCTCTCCAAGGCGGCATCTTAACATCCTACGACCATCATTCGTTGATGAGAGTGATCCGCAGTCACAGGAAGCACTAGTCTTGGCGGAATGAAACCAGTCCAAAGGCTCGAATGCGACGGTATAGTGTAGGCATACTGACAAGTCTACCTACTACTACAAATCATTGGTCAACAATTTGACGCGTAGTAGCAAAACGGTCTCGCAGAGCAAGTAATCTTAAGCGCTTATCTTGACGCTCTGTGGTACAACTCCGTTGACCAGTAGGTTTTCTTCGTGTTACTCTACCTTCGTTTATCCACACACGACAGACACGCATAACCGTCATTACCGTACAATCAACGCGACGGCCTATTTCGCGATACGACAAACCCATATCTCTATACGCAATAATTCTGCTCCTGTCAAAATCGCTTACATGGTGGTAATTTTGATGTCTTCGAACTCGAGGCATTTTCTTACACTGAATATAATTAGACTGAGGAATAATAACTAAAAGTTTCTATACAAACCGGTTTTTACAAATCGGTATCTTCACAAAAAAATTTAAAGGTAAAACTTTATTTTTACAAAAAGTAGAAAAGATAAAACATTGATATTATTATCATAGCATGTTTTAAATGTTGTCATTCTGTTGCCAAAAAATTAAGTTCAAGAATTTATTCCTTCTAGGTGTAACACTTCTAATATCATTGAGTATAGTTAACAAATTAAACAAGCCCGACTGACGATGCTTAAGTTTTTACTTCCACTTTTGAGAACAAAATAATTTACAAATGAACAATTCTCTTTATACACCGAAACAACCTTTCATTACGGAATTATATTCAGTTACCTGCTACAACAATACCGAGAATATTAGTTAGTATTTATAGATACTATCGGTAATATTGAAGAGTCAAATATTGAAATAAAATGAACATTGAAATTTCCAGTTACTTAGTCAGTTACTTATGGTTAGATAAATATTATTTAAATTTTGCAATTCGAAATAAATTGATGTTTATGCATTTTATGCAATTTTTTGTATAAATATGTAAAATCCCAGATATTTCATGAAATATGCAATATATGCATTTTCCAAGTCTAACTATATGCTAATATTATAATGCCAATATTATTAGAACGAATGGGCAAAGAAAGAACACTAATCCCAATCCGACGTCTGAAAGAGCGAGAATATGAGAAAAAGAAGACCTGAATATAATATGATTTAATAGTATCAAAGATATTAATAAACTTAACTTAATTGAAATGTTAAAACAAGATTTAAAATATTTATGTATGGTGCTTATACAATTTTATATATTTTCTATTTTTTTTTTCCAGGATATTGTCCAGAAACATTTGACACCTACCTTTATTACATCGCAGACTTTGAGATATGCTGGCCAGAAACTCCTCCTGGGAAAATGGTAAATCACTCTTGTCCAGAGGTGAACGGTTTTGACAGTTCCAAGTTTATTTACAAAGAATGTCTGCAGAATGGCAGTTGGTTTATTAAATCCATCAACGGAACGCTTATACCTTTTGTGAATTATTCACAATGTTTCAATATGGATGAACTGGAGGTAAGTGTTTATTGATTTTCTATTGTTAACTGATGAAATAATGATTACCGGACTTAAAAGTAATAGGCAAATTAACTTGAAACAGTATTCTCATTGACACGAAAAACAGACATCCCTAAACCCTTAAAATTGTCTAAATTGTTGTTGTGTAACTTTTTGCAAAAACTATTACGGTTTAATATTAATTTGGTCTTTGCTGTTCTACGTTCCGATCCCAACAATTTCCATTATTTTGTTCCTCACTATTATGCTTACATCGGTACTCGACATGTCCTTCACTAAACATCTAATTCCGTAGCACTGAGTAGTTTTTTGCCGTTTTCTGTCTATCTCCAGGTTTCTGCTTCATAGAGTGCGATAGTTTTTATGATCTTATTCTACATGTTAATTTTTTTTCCTTTACTGATAAGAAGTACCACCATATTTGTGCCACCATATACTATTAAATCTGTTTACTCTTCTTCTTTCTTGCAATATTCGTTCACTTATGATAGCAATATTGATAATGTACTTATTATATATCTTTTTTATCAACATGTTTATTTCTTTCTGTGTTCTTTCTTTTGTTGGAAGTCTTTCCTAAAAGAACATATATTTCCGATGTCCATATTTCTTGTCGATTTTTTTGATCTCCGTCAGGGCACGGATATCTATGTTAATTTTTGGTATTCCTTCTGCTGTTTCCTAAGTTTTGTGGCAATTTGACGTTGAAGTTTGAATTATGATTCAGAGAGCTTTGTTCTGAAACTTTTTTATGGTCTCTAAGTTTGAGTTCCTAGCAGTGCGCTACAATTGGATGCCGTATATTCATATTGGTTTAACATATCATTAACAGGAACTCTTCATTTCGTTAATCTTGTAGTCATTGGATCACGATGGGATACAAGTACTGCAGTGTCACCTACGAACATTGCTGTTATTGTGGTTTCAAGCATTAAAAGCAGATCTGCATTAAAAATATCATACAGCATTCGTCCTAACATACTGTCTTATGGTGCTCCTAATTTACGTAAATATGTCTGAATACTCTGATTTATATTTCCCAGAAATATTTATCATAAAGGTAACAAGTTGGTAGAACTGATGAAGCAGAAGTTTATAGTTTTTAATAGTAGACTTTATTCCAGAATTTATTAAAGGCGTGACTTCAAAATTAAAAAATGCTGCTGAGTAATATAATTTATTCTTCGAGATCATTACTGATATATTTAACTAATCTATGAACTTGTTTTAGAGACCCATGTTCTTGTCTAAATTCAAACGATGCTTTGGGAGGAGGTGTTTAGTATTTAGGATTAATTTAATTAATTCCATTATTAATTATTCTAGGAACTATAAAGCACACTGGTAGTAAACTTATTGAACTATATGATAAATATTCGTCTAGTTTTTCTTTGGCATTGCTATCATAATTATAACTGTCATTTTTGGTTTATATGGAAAATAGGTTACTTTTATTATTGCGTTAAAAAATTGTATTACAGCAGTTATTCCTTTAAGGGTTTTTTGTTGTGCCGACTTGTAAACAGGTGGTAACCAGGATCTTTCTAAAAGTTAATATCGTTTATCATAATATTCTTAACTTTATTGGATTTAAATTTTATCAAAAAATTCTATTTAAATCGGTTTATTTATACTATTTATTTCCTCCACTTCTTTATTACTTAATAGTGTCGTTGAGAACTGTAAGGAAGCAGGTCTGGATCTGATCATACGGAGAACCAAAATACTCTTAATAGTAAATATCAGAATATAAGACCGTCTACATATGTAAATAGTATCAAACTTAAGCAAGTTAATCAATCTGTTTAAGTTGGATATAAGCCAGTAATGCAAAGAGTCATTTATGGTCAATAAGTAAGAGTCAATTTCAAGAGTGAAATTAGATCCAGAATTGAGCAGGCGATAGCCGCTTTTAGAAAGATGTCGAGGTATTATGTAAAAGAGACTTAAAATTGACATTACGGATCCACCTACTTCGCTGCTACGTGTTTTTTGTCTTATTTATGGTATTGAGTATTGAAAAGTAAATAAAAATGATTTAAATCGCCTTAAGGCTTTCGAAATGTGGTGTTATAGAAGAATTTTAAAAGTTTCTTGAGTGAAGAAGATTCGAAACTCCACAATACTACAAATTCTCAGCAAGACTACTGAGATTATAAAAAGCATCAAGAAGAGAAAGCTGGAGTTCTTCGGATATGTAAAGAGAGGCCCCAATATAGATTGCTACAAAATATTATGCAAAGGAAAATAGCAGGCAAATGCAGTACAGGACGAAGAAAGAGTTCATGGTTGAAAAACTTGTGATATTGGTATAAAATTGATACAAGGGATATGATTAAGAGTGACAGTGAATACAATTAAGATAGCTATGAGTGCAGAAAGGACATGGTACGTGAAGAAGAATAATTCTTTATTTGTCGATTCCTACCATAATTTAAAACATACAATCACTATTATTTATCGATGGTATTAATGAGATAACTATACCAAATTACACTCATTTTACAAGAAATAGGATTAGATATAATTTAACAAAAAAAATTTTCTGGAAGCAAGAATTATTAATAAAAACACTGCTGTGTCCAGAATCTCTTTAACGCCGCTTAATAAAGCTGAAGACATAGGAGATCAATTTGACATAAAGCTATGGATATAACAGAAACAGCATAATATGTGCAACCAACGCCCAGAATAAAATAAAATTATTTTAATATTTTTTGTAATTAATAAATTGTCAGACTATATTTTAATTTAAATAAGTTACAATTTCGAGATTTTTTTCAATTTTATTCTTTTAGAAATAACTACCTGACTTTCTTAGTTGTAAACTTCCTTTTATGTTATTACACAAAAAAAGTATGGGACGGAATTTGATAGTAAGGGAGAGTGTTGTATCTTTGGGCGCTTGTACCTCTGGACACTGTTGTTAAAATTGTTGTTTTCTCCGTGTTGGAAAGAATTTTTGCCTTAACGTTCTGCTATTGACCACTTGAGGTGGGTACAATAGTTTCGCTTCATAAATATAAAGACTTTGGAATTTAGTAAGACTTGTGAATTTTTCGCGTTAAAAGTAAATAATTAGCAAGAACATAAAGAGTCGGTGTGTTATCAAGTTGTGGCTGGTTTCATCTATAATTTCCCTGGTAAGAAATATACTATTTTTGCTATTTTAAATCTTCTTTACAGAAAAAATACCACGAAGCAAAAGTGGAATAAAAAGAGACAATGTGGATGTAGGGGCTTTGCAGAAAGCTGTCGAAGACGTCCTCGAAAATAAGATTCCGGTTCGACAAGTTGCCAAAAAATATGATATTTGTCGATCAACCTTATCTAATCACATTCGAATTCATGTAAACTCCGAACGTCCTACATTCGAATACAACGCGAACAACGATGTTAAAAAAGTGTGTTTACTTGAAAAAGAGTCACAGTTGGAGCTATACTTAACACAGGCAGCGTCGCTTCATTATGGACACAAAAAAAGATGGAAGAATCTTAGCATTTCAATACACACGTAAAAACAAGATAAAAACACCAGACAATTGGACTTCAAATACAACTGCAGGCAAAAAAGACACTTAATGAATCGGCATCCATCATTAAAGGCGCAAATCTATCAGGATGGTCAAACGAGAATCTTTTTTTACACTACTTGCAGAATTTTATAGCCCACGTTAAGCCGAGAGACCAAGAAAAAGTGTTACTAATACTTGATAATCACGAGTCCCATATTGCAGTTTCTGTGATTGATTTGGCGAAGGAAAATAATATTGTGCTATTAATGTTGCCGCCATACACCTCGCACAGAACTCAACCTCTTGACAGAACTGTTTTTGGACCATACAAAACCTACTACAACACCATAGCTAATGAGTGGATGATGACCCATCCTGGACGTCCTATAAGCTTGTATGACGTAGCTGAACTCATAAGCAAGACATTTGCAAAAGCATTTACCCCTGTCAGAGGATCACGTGGCCCTATCACGGCCACGTGATGCGGAACGAAGAAAAATATCGAATTCTTCAACTTGTTATGCAGGGTAAAGTATTTGGCAGAAGAGGACCGGGACGCCGTCGTATCTCGTGGTTGAAAAATCTCCGACAATGGTTTGGGATGACCTCAGCGGAGCTGTTTCGCAGAGCAGTCAACAAAACCATGATAGCCTTGATGATCGCCAACATCCGGACCGGATAAGGCACTGAAGAAGAAGAAGAAAGGATTTGAAAAATCAGGGATATGGCCTGTTAATGAAAATATATTTGGCGACCCCGAATATCTGTCGTCCTATGTAACAGATCGCCCAAATCCAGAATCAGAGGAGAATCCTAATGCATCTTGCTCATCAAGCCTTTAACTATCCGCAAATCCATTAACATTAAACTTGACACCGGCACTTCCACTGCAGTCTAATGACAACAAGGCTAATAACGCTGACTTAAAAAGCCCGTTTGTAGTGCGCTCATTCTTCAAAGCCGTAGCACAAAAGACTTCTCAAAAGGGATAAAAGCGTGGTAAAACAAGCATTTTGACAGATACCCTGAAGAAAGAGGAACTATTGCAAAGTAAGTTTATAAACTTTTCTGGCAAACGAAAACGAAAATTATTCATTAGAGCAACAAGAAAGTGAAGAAATACTGAGCTCTTCTAAGTTAAAAGAGGGTGATTTTGTTCTCGTAAAATTTGCCAGTAAAAAGAATATTGCACACTATGTTGCCAAGATAGTTGAGGTTTTTTAGATGACAAATACATGGTCAAATATTTAAAAACAGTTAGTGGAAACAATAATAAATTTGTCTATTCAGATGAGGAAGTCTCTTGTGTCTCCGAAGGCGACATAATAAAAAAACTGCATTCACCAAATTTGGTTGGAACATCACAACGCCAACAAAATATGATGGCTTTTAATGTTAAATTTGATACATACAATGTAAAGTAATCATATTTGTCATCTTATAATTCATGTAATAAATAAGATTCCGTTCGTTTGTGTTGTTTCTTCTTAGTCGAAAGTAATTTGTTCTCTGACCACAGATACAACATAATATGGACAAAGGTACAACACAGTGTCGTACCTTTGAACGACCTGTCAAAAAAATTTCAAATTTTTTTTTAAAGGTAACTGAAACGAATCTATAGACCTATACTTTGTCATTTATAGATAAAGGTTGTATCTACTTCTTTATGCTTCAATGGTCGCTATAAAGTAATTTATAAACATTTTGATCCAAACGACATGAAGTTTGCCCGAAGGTACAACACCCTCCCTTACGTTTTTGGTAATATTAAGGTAATATGGTAATAATATAAGGTTGAATTGAAAAAAAAACACCAGCATTCGTAATTACGGCCCATTGGAGCCGTAATTAGATTAGCTACTAAAATTGTGCCCTAATGATGGCCTATTCTATTTTTGTAAGTTCTACTATGTTTTGGCCTAAAAACTTAAAGTTTTTAATAAAAAATAAAACTAATAACCATTTATAATGAACAAAATACTGCATGTAGGTGAAACAATATTTTCTGTAATAATTTGCAAGCAAATATTGAAACCAATGAATTTCTCAATGCTAACCTGAAATACTAAGGATTGACAACCGCTCTTAAACTGATTACGTCGCTTCATTAAATCGAATTAATCAAAATAAAAGCTAGAACATGTCAGCCCACAATTTATACATAAAAAATGGCCTAATAAATTTCTCGCTGGGATACACACGCGCAGCAGTATTAAGTTAACCAACTTAAGCGCATTTACAAAAGAATTTTAATTTTTTTAATATGCCGGATTTACATGACGAATTTGTATATTCTGTTAATAGGTAGGTAGTTTGACTGTATTTCAATTTTTCTTAAAATTTAAGGTTTTAGAAACAATTAAATGTCTACGAATCTAAGAATTGAAGAAAAATTTTGTCTTAGGTCCTAATAATAAACTATTTTTCATATTTAAACAGATGTATATTATAGCAGAATTTTTTACAGGGTTTTCACAATATTTGATTTTTCTATTGGCTTTAAGCTTTAAGCTTTAAGCTTTAAGCTTTAAGCTTTAAGCTTTAAGCTTTAAGCTTTAAGGTAAATTTAAGCTTTAATAACGTACTTATTTTAAATAAAACTCCCCATATTTTATTAGTCTGTAGTGTGGAAAAATTACTTAGCTTTCAATCTATATACAGGTTTCCTATGCCTGTCTCCCTTTATTTTTGAAACATTTCCTAATTTATTACAAACAAACAATTATAATCAAGTATGCCGTGGAGTACATCTCCAAACACTGGCGATATACCTAGCCAAGACACTGTTAGCAATAACATTTAAAATTTAATAAATTTATCACAAAAGGGTGCTTTATTGCACTAGTTGAATTTGGCATACATGTGATTTTGGATAATTATTTTTATTTCAAATGGCATACCATTATATTCTATACCTTATTTTGAAATTCTACCTCTTTTTTCTTGCACTTATTGTCTAACTTATTAGGTATAAATGTCAAACTGAAGATCAGTCACTATATATTGTAAATACAATTAAATTCTGTGGCTACTTTTATGGAAACGATCGTCTTAAAAAATATGTGAAGGGACTATGTTGAAAATGTGCAATTTTTTATCATTCTGGAATGCTGACATTTTCAACAATTTTTTTTTGTACCTTATCTAGTATATATTTCAGTCAAACTTTTTTTTATTTTCGTTTCGTTTTTTCTCTTATTTTTTCCCATTGTTTCTGTATTTTAAAGAAGGCGCTAAAAATTTTTCGTCCAAAAATCGGATGCTTCATGGCGGACCGTTAATCTCTGAAACGGCTAATCAGAAATATAAAATTTAAGTAGGGATTTTAAAAAAAGGGGCTTTATGTGATAGTTTACAAGAATTATTAAAAATTCTTGTATTGAAAGAAAATGACTGTCATTTTAAACATTTGTTCTAAGACTGACCGTTTTTCGACATTTTTAAGTCACAAAATTTTAATTATGATTTTTTTGGTAAAATTGTGGTAAACGATTATAAAGAAAACTAAATCTAACAAAATGCATCAAGGTTTATTGAAATTGATTCACTAGATCCAAATATTAACCTTTATCCGGGCAAAGTGAGTTCAACGGGCCCGAGACGCCATTTTGTTTATCATAAACCGATAAAAAAATTATTATTGAATTTGATGCAATACTAAATTTGTTTAGAAGTATGTTTGCTTTAACATAGTCATGAGTTATTCAAAATATTCATTATAGTTTTTGAAATTATTGCGTCGAAAAAATTTTGTCTCGTAAAGAGACAACACAGGCATGTCGGACCCTATTTGTATTTATACCTAAAGTCTAAATCTGTATTACAGAAGTTAATCTTGCAGTCATGTAATGTTTTTGTGAATTATCTAAACGACTTTTATGATTTCGGAAATCCAATAATAAAGTCTAAACGTGTAAAAAACAATGTAAACAACTCTTTGATGTGAACATCAAAGAGATGCTTACAATAGGTGTTATATTTATTCTAAATGAATTTTAAAAACTGATCATCATTGTTGGAATGCAATAATATTGTTAGGTAGGTACCTATACATATTTTGAAATAAATATTGCATCTTCTATCAGTCGTTTGATATCGATGTTAGTGTCGACAACTAAGTTCCTAAAATTATATTGACTTACAGTGAAAGTAGATAGTCTGAATAAAATATCCCAAAAACCATTATCAGCTGCAGAACTGCAAGATATTGCTTATAATTTATGGGATTCCTATGGTGAAGAATCTCCTGAAGTAGATGGCATTGAAAGTGACTCTGAAATTGAAGATCATCTTTTGGAAGCAAGTGAAGAGGATGATCAGGAAGTAGTAATGAGTGATAATGAAGAAGAATGTGTAGCTACAAGTTCCTAGATTTCAGAGTGTGTAATTTTTGAAACTAAGGATAAAATTAACTGGAAGAGTCAACCACAACCGAGAGTACGTATGCGATTCTGCGATATAATGAAAAGCAAAGTGCACAAATTAATGTTAGCCCTGGTAAAAGTGTAGATGATCCTGTTAATTCCTTTTGTTTGGTTGTGAACAAAAAAAATGTGAACGAAATAGTGAAGTGTACAAATAAAGAAGCCGAAAAAGTTCTGATAGATATATTTTGGAGTAAGTTTTATGGACCTACTATATTAAAAGCTATCATGGGGTTAAAACGATTCAAAAATTTGCTAAGATTTGTTCGATTTGACGATAAGGATACGGAGTCTGAACGAAAAAGGAACGAAAAATTAGCAGCAATACGCGATGAATCAAGTCAACCAAAACTATTTACCAGGAAAAAAACATAACGGTAGATGAGCAACTTGTTCCGTATCAAGGTAGATGTCCTTTCAAGCAGTATATGCCTTCAAAGCCAGATAAGTATGGTATAAAAATAGGGTGGGCCTGTGACTCGGCCTGTAACGAAGAACGAAGAAACGCAAAATCGCCGGTGATTTTTCGGGCTGTTTTAGCTGTGTGTACACCATTAACCAACAACATTCAAACTCAAGCCTGAAGAGGGTCAACCGACCCTAAACGGGCACTTCAAACATTCTCTCCTCACGAAATAAACAATCCTTACCCTATCCTCCGAGAATGAACATTGATGTCTGTGACTTGGAAACATATTACCCTTTAGGTGGAATATCATATACAGGAAAAGACGGAAATACTGTAGGCAAAGGTTTTGCATGTCTAGTTGTAAAGCAACTCGTTGAGCCTTATTATAATTCCAATGGGAATGTGACTTGTGATAACCATTTCACTGATCGTCCTCTTTCACATGAATTTGTAACAACATTGTACGGATAAGGGTTAAAATTTTGAGAACAAATTACGTTTTTAAAACTGGCGGACAGTAGTTAATATCCAGATCTAGTCTGGATTAAGAAACCCTGATGCATTTTGTTTCTTTTTTGTTTTTCCTATGACAGTTTATTACAGTTGGACCAAAAAAATATTAAAATTTTTGATTGAAAAAAGTCGAAAAAATGGTCAGTTTTTAAACAATTTTTTCAAATCTCCGATATTTTCTTTCGTTTTAAGGATTTTTGATTTTTCTGGCAAACTGTCGCGTAAGAGCATTTTTTTAAACCCTTCTTAAATTTTATATTTCAAATCTGCTGTTCCAGAGATTGGCTGTCCGGCTATGGAGCAGTAATTTTTAGACGAAAAATTTTTACATTTATAATATTAATATTATTCAACGTCATATGTGGGACAAATTCAACTAAAATAATAAAGCATCCTATGTGATGAAATGATAAATTTTAAACGTTATTGTTAACAATATCTAGGCTAGGTATATCGCGAATTTTTCGTATTATGTAGCACAGAATACTTGATTATAAAGTTTACAAATTGGGAAATCTTTAAATATTTTAAAATTGAAGGCAGATAGGTATCTTCTTCTTCAAGTGCCATCTCCGCGGCGGAGGTCAGCAATCATCATATCTATTCGGACTTTTGAGACGGCTGCTCTGAAAAGTTCATTTGATGTACATCCGTACCACTCTCTAAGGTTGCGCAGCCATGACATTCTACGCCTCTATATGCTTTTCTTTCCATGGATCTTTCCCTGCATAATCAGTTGGTGTAAGGTGTATTTCTTTCCACGTGTAATATGTCCGAGATATTCCAATTTTCTTGTTTTAATTGTATTTAGCGGATAGGTATAGAAAACTCTAATATAAAAAAGCTAAGAAAATTTTCCACATGACTGACTAATAAAATATAGGGTGTTTCATTTAAAATAAGTACGTTATTACCGCTTGAATTTGCTAATAGAACAATCTAATATTTCGAATACCCTGTAAAGACTTTTCTATAATAAAAAATTAATTAAAATCCTTTGTAAAAGGTATATATTTAAATATATACCTTTTACAAAGGATTTTAATTAATTTTTTAATATATGGTATACAGCCAAGTACAGGAACGTAGATTCCTTGTGGATTTTCTATAATAAACATATGTTTAAATATGAAAATAGTCTACTATGAAGACACAATTTGTCTCTCCAATTTTTAGATTCGTAGACATTTATTTTTTCTAAAACTTCATATTTTTAGAAAAATCGAAATAAATCAAAACACCCTGTATTTAGGTATAGACAACCCTTATAAAAGCAAAGCTTAATTGTATGGACAATTTAAAAATGTCATCAAATATGGAGTGTTCAATAAGAAAAATATAACTTTGATATACGAGGCCTAACAACTATTATATATTAAATAAAATACCAATTTACCGAAATTCTTTTATTTTATTTTTTTGATTATACATATATATATATATATATATATATATATATATATATATATATATATATATATATATATATATATATGTTCGGAAAGATTTCCGCGGTTAGTACAATTAAACTTAGAGCTAAGATTAATATTATTATAAAAATTAATATTAAACTCACCAGTCTTCCGGGTTGAACCGCGTCGATATCCATTTTGCCGAGCTTTCGACATCCTCTCTGATGTCTTCTTCAGGGCTTCCGAGGTCTCAGTCTCCCGAGCCCCCAGACACTACTACACTCACTAGTCACTTCTAGTTCACTCACTAGTTCTCGAACTAGTGAGTGAACTAGAAGTGACTAGTGAGTGTAGTAGTGTCTGGGGGCTCGGGAGACTGAGACCTCGGAAGCCCTGAAGAAGACATCAGAGAGGATGTCGAAAGCTCGGCAAAATGGATATCGACGCGGTTCAACCCGGAAGACTGGTGAGTTTAATATTAATTTTTATAATAATATTAATCTTAGCTCTAAGTTTAATATATATATATATATATATATTGATATGATATGGGAGAAATAAAAATGTTTAAAGAAAATAATTTATAAGTTATATACTAGATAATTTTAGATATAACAAGTATTTGGTTATTTTAATAAGTTAAATACTAGAGAATTTAATAAAAATTATTTATATGAGGGCATTTTTAAGAAATTAGCATATAATAATTGTAAAAAGTTGTATTTTAGTAGTTATGATTTTGTAGATATATTTAAGTGAGCCATGTGACTAGGCAACACACTATACATACTCTCCAAGTGACATTTTAGGAATTAAAGTGGGGTAATAATAATAATGTTAGTTTAAAATGTTTAATTTATATATATTTAATGATTTAAATGTTTATTCTGATCTGAAAAGCCTAAATGTCAACAAAATTATCAATAGAACATTAACGAATTCTCCAGAATGCAGAATTTGATCTTTGTTTATGTTGGAACATTCTGGAATAATGATTATGTCGGTGGATAGAACAGATATTTTTTTCGAGAACATCCATATAGAAGAAATAGAACTAAATAAAACATGATTTCTTACCAGATGGTTCTGGAACATCCGAAAAGATATAAATACCCGTGATTTGGATTCAAGATGGCCAGTTTATTATGAAAGTTAGTAGAAGATAGACTCATTAAGTTAGTGAAGTAAATTGTTCAGAATTTTCAAGATAGTGCAGTCAGAAAAGTTTTAGTAAGAAAGTAGGTCCAGTCCATTCAGTTACAAATAGTCCAATTGTTTAATATAGTGAGTTAAATGAAGATTAAAAATTATGCATATATTTTAATGCACATTTATAATTATACACAAATAATTATTGAAGATTAAAAAAGTATTTTAGAAGAATATTGGATGGATATTGGAAGAAATGCGGTACTAACAAACTGTTTGAACGATTAACCTGGTGTATAAACCAATATCTAAACGGTGCACCAGTCCCGCATGAGTGGAAAGTATCCTTCATATCATCTATACATAAGAAGGGAAGTAAACTGGACTGCTCAAACTATCGAGGTATATCAGTAACCAGTACCTTAAGTCGCCTATATGGAAGGATACTTCGAGACATTATCGAACAAGAATATAAGGAACAAGAAGAAGAGGAACAATCTGGCTTTAGAGCGGGAAGGAGCTGCACCGATAATGTGTTTGTTTTGAAACAAATAATAGAAAAAAGATCAAGTACCAATCAAGAAACCCACCTTATGTTTATAGACCTTCAGAAGGCCTATGATACTGTACCCGCTAAAAAGCTATGGAAAGTTTTGCAGGAAACAAACATTAACCACACAGTAATTAACGCCCTTAAACAGCTGTATGAAGGATCAACGTCGGGAATAAAAATTGGAAATAGACTTTCAAAAAAATTTCCTGTAAACAAGGGACTCCGGCAGGGGTGTTGCATATCCCCCACATTGTTTAAAATCTACGTGGCGAAAGCACTGTATCAGTGGAAAAGAAAGTGCAGAGGAATGGGCATTGACCTGGGAGAAACTTGCCTATATACCCTACAGTTTGCAGACGATCAAGTCCTTATAGCCAACGATAAAGAAGACCTGACATATATGGCCAGAAAACTACAGGAAGAATACAAGAAGTGGGGTTTAGAACTCAATACACAAAAAACAAAATATCTCCCAATAGGCGCAGAACTATCCAACATTCAGATGGACACAACCGAAATTGCATTCTGCACTGAATATACCTACCTAGGAATTGATTTCGACACCACAGGCACAGACAATAGGGAAATTAGAAAACGAATAACCCAGGCCCGTAGAACAATTGGATGCCTTAACGGAGTTCTTTGGAGCTCAGAAATTGGTAAAAGACGAAAATACAATATATATGAATCTCTCATAAAAACCAGCTTAACCTATGGTACAGAGACATGGAGACTAACAGAAAGCAATAAAAGAAAACTCGAAGCAACAGAAATGGATGTATTTAGACGATCACTTCGAATATCTAGAGCAGACAGAATTAGAAACGATGAAATAAGAAATCGGATGGGGGTAGATGGATCACTGGCAACAGACATAGAAAGGAAACAACTTATATGGTATGGCCATGTTCAAAGAATGCCAGAAACAAGACTACCAAAAATCGCCATGAAATGGATACCACCAAATCGTAAGAAACGAGGAAGACCAAAAAGAACATGGAAGGAGGGAATAACAAAGGCAATGAGCTCCCGAGACTTGACCGAAGAACAATGGAATGATAGAAATTCGTGGAAATTAGGCATCGGACAACGACGCAAGACGTTTTGAAACCGATATATATATATATATTGGAAGAAATTAAAATTATATTATGATTGGAGATTACTATAAATCAACTTATAATAATTGGATATTGGTATATTGAAAAGAAGAATAAATATAAATGCTGTTTTGCTGGTTTGCTTGGTGGTTTATAAATGCTGGTGAAGAAAAATATATCTTAAATTGGTAGAAGCTGATAATTGGAAAAAGTAATTTCACAAAAACAAGGATAACCGAAGTACGAAGACATTCAGTGGTGATTAGAATCTATATAGTGGAAAACAGTTCATTTAGGCATTCAGTGAAAGAAAGGTACAAAATTTTGTTAATATAATTTAGTTAGTGTCATAACAATTTCAATTTTGGATATAGTTTGTTTAAATTTTACATTGTCTATAGAATTTAATTCGTTTTATAAGAATATCAATTTAAAGATAGTTTATTTTAAATTTACATTGGCTAGGTTAGATATATATGTGTGTTTCATAATAGTTATAATAAAGATAATTTAAAAAAGTACTTACAAACTAATTCTTTGAGAACCGCGATAAAAACCCTATATTATTAAAAATACTCATTGCTCATCATTCAAACAAACAATACATCATAACAATATATATATATATATATATATATATATATATATATATATATATATATATATATATATATATATATATATGGATCGGTTTAAAACGTTCTCCTACGTCTTCCGATACCCAGTTGCCACTCCTTTCGATTTATCCATAAGTCTTCTTCTAAGTCTCTGTCTTTCATTTCTCTATTGATGCCTTCTCTTCAACTAAGGCGGGGTCTTCCTCTTTTTTTCTATTTTTTCTACCGTGAGGGGTCCACATTAAGATATGTTTTGGGAGACGTTCTTCAGACATTCTCTGTACATGACCGTATCATCTGAGTTATTGGGTACCAATATCGTCTACTATTGTATGTTTTACTTTCATAATTTCTCTTATTCTCTTGTTCGTTACTCTTTCTAGTCTAGATTTTCCAGCTGAATGTCTCCAGAAATCCATTTCCATTGCCTTAAGTTTAGATTAGATTAGAGATTGATTGATCTCAAAGGATACTATTGAGAAGGAAAATTGCTTTTCTTGTTTGGTTATTTTTCTCCTCAATTGTGTCGTCTTCGTTGCCTTCTTTTGTGATGATCATACCTAAATATTTATATGTGTTGCAATGTTTGATAACTTCTCCATCTTCCAATATGAGGTCCTGTTACACATATACTCGGTTTTTTGGATATTGATTTTAAGTCCCCATTTTTTATACTCCCCGATTAATTTTCGAGTCATATACTCAATATCTTTATAATCTTGTGCTATCACTAGTTGATCATCTGCAAATCACAAAGATATGTTAATCGGCATTCCCATATTTCAACATTTGCGCTTCCACAGTTTTAGAGCTTGTTCTAGATAAATTTTAAATAATGTCGGACAGAGACAGCAGCCTTGCTTAAGGCCTTTATTCATTTGGAATCCATTTGACAGATTATTTCCAACCTTTACCTTTGAGTTAGCATTAGCGTACAGTTCCTTCGTCGCATTTATTAAATTTATGTTTATGTTTGTTTTCTCTAACGCTTCCCATAATTTATAATGTGGTACGCTATCATGAGCCTTTCGTATGTCTACATACAATAAATGTACTTCTTGATTAACGGCTATTTTCTTTTCAATAATCTGTGTCATGCAAAACTAATGGTCAAAAGTAGATCTACCTGCCTTAAATCCTGCCTGTTCCTCAGCTTTTAACTGTTTATATTCGATTTCTATTCTGTTTTAATTACTTTTCCATATATTCTACTAATCAAGTTTGTCAAGGCAATGCCTCTTTAATTGTCACATTCATCCCTTCTGCCCTTTTTGTGTATAGTGGATATGAATGATGTCTTTCAGTCCTCTGGGGTTGTCATTCCATTAATGCAGTTTTGGAACAATTTCGCTAAACTTGTATATAGTCTGGATGTACCGTATTTAATTAACTCTGCTTTGTTATTTTTTAGAGATCTACATTTTTAATTGTAAATATGATATTAACAACATTCTTTATTATGTGTGGAATTATTTTTACAGATTAATTATATATTTTATGTTGATTACTATTTAATTAATTGTTTGATAGCCAAAAAATGCTGACAACTAAATATTGGAACAAGAGGTTTTTAACAAATTAAAATAAAAATTAATTAGGCGTAACGTCGTCCTTAACTTAAATAACAGCCTGAACTCTATTAGGCAGCGTATAAACTAGGCCTTCACAGAACTCAGGGGTAAAACTATCCCATATTTCTTTCAAATTAGCACGTAGTTGTGGCAGAGTATGCTAAGGGTTATTTCTTAGGCGTTGTTTCACTTTGTGCCAAAGTGTCTCTATTAGATTAAGATCCAAGCTGCTAGAAGGATGTGAGAAAACTTCAATGTTATATTCTCCCGTCTATTTTTTTAGAGATTTAACCGTATGTCATGAGGCTCATGCCTCATGGAATGCTTCTGTTTTTTCCCTAATCACACGCTTTCGATCATCTCCCACACACATCAAATTTGCCTTCGTCGCTATAGATAAATTTGTTCCAGTTATGTTTGGTCTACGAAAGTTTTGATTTAGCCCCAATGTAACCCTATGTGTATAATGTGCCCCAGTGGTTTTCTTTGGCCTAAGAGAATAAATCAAAAAATTTAAAATTTAAATCGCAAAGAAGAACCTATTAAACAAAGACCGCTTTTGTAAATATATTTTCGACAGGATTCTCTGAAAACATTCTTCCCAGTTTCTCTATTCCTTCTAGTAGTTACTTCTCATAGTGTATTTCTTCTTCTTGTCCTACGCATTCTGATAAAATGCCTTAAATTACTTTGAGAAACAGCTTTTGGACGGCCTGAGCTTTTGCCGCGTACATCAATACTGCACTTTCACCATATTTTTTAATTATAGTAAACACAGTAGTTGTTGCTACAATTAATTCACTGGAAATTTCACGCATTGTTTTCCCTTTATGGTACTGATGAATAATAATTTCTCGAACTTTTGGATCAGTAGATTGTCCACAGGCCATTATTATATTTTACTCGTTATAAAACTGACGGTCGTCTTTATTCATACTCGAATGACGAGTAAAAATTATTGTAGACAACGCACTACCTACTCATATGTCTAATTTCAAAGCTTTCTTTGCGCCTGGCTGATAAAATTTAAGAAACGTGAGGAAACGAAAAACTGTTCCAATATTTAGTTGTCAGCAGTGTTCGATTATTAAACAATTAATTCAATAGTAATCAGTATAAAATATATAATTAAGCCGCAAAAATAAATCCATACATCGTAAAAATGTTGTTGTCAGCAGTTTTCGATTATTAAACAATTAATTCAATAGTAATCAATATAAAATATATAATTAAGCCGCAAAAATAAATCCATACATCGTAAAAATGTTGTTAATTTCATATTTACATTAAAAAAAAATAAATAAAAGAATTTCAGTAAATTTTTAATACAAAGTCGTTTTCCGTACCGAGACCGAGGCGCATCTCTCTAGGCTCATGGATTAGTTTAATACTGTTTTCCATTCTTTTCCGTTTGCTACTTTACTTTTTGAATTAGAGATTTTAAGTTCTTCTATGTCTTAAAATCCTTTTTCCACCAGGCAAATACGGAATAACAAAACAAAAAATAATATAAACTCAAGTAATGGTAAAAATGATTAAAAATCATATCCTTTATTATAAGTAAAATATATCTATCTACCAAGCAGGTTGATCAAGATCTTTAAATGATGGTTTTCCATTACCTCCTTTAGGAGGTTTGTTTGTAGCTTCCCGTCGCCAAAGTCTTGGAAGAGGTTTCCATGGGAAGGGATTATTCAATGGGATCCAAGGAGGATAAAAAGTCTCCTCTACTTCAATTAAAGACCAGGAATCAGTTGTACCAGCGTGTTTTGAAAGGGTTGGTCTTTTTGTAGGGACAGAAGTTGGAGTTGCTGCATTTACAGATTTTTCAGTAGAATCAGGAAGAGATCTTGGTTTTCGAGTACGAGCAACTACTGTTGCAGATGGTTTTGGAGTGCGTTTTGCATCTGCGTTGTTAAACAAACAGCAGGCGAAACCTGAAATACAAAGCTTTAGATTATCTATTAGTTTAATAAAATCTTTTTTTTATTATATAAAATAAAAACATGTTTCGATGTATTAACTATTGTAATATGTTCTTCTTCTTCTCGATGTGCCTATTCGTTACGAATGTTGGCGATCATCATGGCAATCTTTATCTTATCTGCAGCAGCGCGGAAAAGCTGCATAGATGTTGTATTGAATTAGATTCTAAGGTTCTTTAAGCAATATGTTCTTCTTCTTCCTGAACCTCGTTTTCTGAATATTTTTCCTTGCAGGATGGCTTGAAGGAGAGCACATCTGGATCCATTTTTGCATAATATGTCCGAAGAATTGTAACTTTCGAGATTTGATGGTGGTCAGTACCTCTCGGTTCTTATTCATTCTTCTGAGGATCCCCTCAGTTGTGACTCGGTCAGTCCACGAGATCTTAAATACTCTCCGATATAGCCAAATCTCAAATGCTTCCAGTTTTCTGCACATATCTTCGTTAAAGGTTCACGATTCAAAACCATAAAAAAGGACAGAGAAGACGTAGCATTGCAGCATTCTAACTTTTGTATCAAGAGAGAGGTTGTGACTCTTGAAGAAGACCCCATCCGATTGAAGGTGGATCTAGCTTTTCCGATGCGTGCTCTAATCTCCTGGTTGTTGATCCATTCTTTATTTATTATGGTGCCGAGGCAGTTGTAGTGCGTCACTCTTTCTACTTGGTATTGGTTGACGTAGAGTTGACCTTCTGTTATCCTTTTCTTGCTAATTATCATAAACTTTATCTTCTTAACGTTTATATTGAGTCCATATTGTTGACTACACTACGTGATTTTGTTCATAAGAACTTTTAGGTCTTCTAATGTCTGTCCGCAAATACTATGGTGTCATCTGCATATCTGATGTTGTTTAGCCGGTAACCATTTAGTAGAATACCTTTTTCATTTTCATGCAAAGCTTTGATAAATATTCTTTCCGAGTACAGATTGAAAATTAGAGAAGACAAAATACAGCCTTTCCTCACTCCACGCATGATTTTCACATAGTCAGTGTGTTCACCTTCAACTCTGAGATTTGCTGTCTGATTCCAGTAGAGATTCCAGAATAATTCCTGAATAATTAGAAGATTTCTAATTATTTTCAGATCTTAATCATTAATTCCTGCTTCTTATAGTATTTGCATAATCTTGGCATGCTGTACTTGATCAAACGCTTTCTCGTAATCAACCAGTCATGCGTATACGTCGCAGTTGACGTCTCTGCACCTCTGGAATAAGACTTGTACTGAGAACAAAGCCTCTATAGTACCAACAGCATTTGTGAAGCCGAACTGGTTGGGGGTAATTTGACTTTCATACAGCTTGTAGATTCTCTTATGAACTAGGATCTTTAGGAACAACTTTAGAAGATGAATCATGAGGCTTATAGTACAGTAATCTTCGCATTTTTTGACGCATTTGATTTTTTTGGAAGTGCAATAAATATGTTGTTGAATATCTTTGCGATTATTGCTATTGATTCATTGTCCATTAGTTTGAGTAGTTCCGCTTGTATATTATCAGGGCCTGCTGCTTTGCTATCCTTTAACTGTGTTATTGCAAAATAAACTTCTATAAATGATGGACAAAGAAAAAATATTCTTGGTCCATGATTTACTTATTCTTCTAGCTCAAACGTGTTATCTCTTTAGTCTTCAAATAGTTTTTCTAGATATTATTTTCACGTTCTTATTATACTCTGTTTGTCCAAGATGATGTTTCCGTCAGAATCAGTTATATTTCCTTTCTGCCTTTGTCTTAGCCCCCCTGTGAGTTCTTTAACTTTCCTATGTACATTGTGACTATCGTACTTTGACTGCAGAGTCTCAATGTCTTCGCATCTTTCCCTTGGTTATTGCTTATTTTTCTTTCGCTACTCTGACTTTCGTTTTTATTATTATATTTATGGTTTTATATTTGTCTGGGTCATTTTTATCTTCACTTCTCTCGTCTGTTAGTTTCAGGATCTCATCTGTCATCCATGATTTTTTCTTCATGAATCTATCTGTCTTTAAGTGTTTATCCTTTACATTTTGCACTATTTCTGTAATATGTTTGATCGTTTGTTTTTCGTTTGATTCGTCTCTAATTGCAGCCACTTGCTCGTTTAACGTGGCTTGGATTCTCATCCTCGTATCAAGGTCTTTCTGTATATGTAGGTCGTATGAATATGCTTCACTTTTCTGCACTGTTTTGAGTTTCACTCGAAATACTCGCACCAGTGGAACATGATCTGTCTCCAAGTCTGCTCCAGGATAAGTCTTGACAGATGTAAAGCTGTTTCGGAATTTTTTATTTACTAAAATGAAGTCTATTTAATATATAGTTCTATAATTCTTCCGGGTTTGTCTTGAGGGGATTTTTACGTGTTCAACTTGCTAGGTGGTAATTGGAAGAATGTGTTGGTGACAACTGTTGGCAACAATTTGTTAGCCATGCTAAAATATAAAAAGAAAATAGAAAAGGTTCTATAAAATACTACAGATTTGGGATGAATTAGGGAACCAACTAAATATCTTTGAAACAAAAACGTCGCTATTCATAAAACTTTGCAAGCCAGAACAAAAATACATAACTCATCTGACACCATATATTTTTTTAATTAGTACACACAAAATTTGCCAAAAAACTGGTTAAAACGAGAAATAAATCACTTTACAGTTAAAGAATACGTAAATTTATTTACTAGGACCGATGAGAATAATAATTTAAAAAACTCAGTTCATATGTTTAAAATGCTTTTTGTTCACTTCTCGACAATCTGCAAATCTATTATTAAATTCGTAAGTCATTTTTTACAAGCCTTTTTTTATAATTTTTTGTTTCATTTTCTTGAAACCTGTTTATCAAAAAAAACCCTAAAGGTAACCCGAAAAAAAAATCTCACGGACTAAGGTCCTTCGAACAAGTAGGCCAGTCTATGAATCATCTACGTCCAATCCATTGAGTTCAAATTCACTCTCAACACATTCACATTCACAAAATGTCTGGTTAGTAGTGCAGAAATAATTTAGTTATTTAATAAATCTATCACCATCTTAGCACCAGTTAAGTTTACTTCTATTAAAAATTGGTCTATATTCCTGTCTTGCCCAATTTCCATCCACCATTTAACTTTTTTGGATGCTGTTCTAACACGATTACCATAACCGATCATTGTAAATAGATTAATACGATCTTTTTCACTAGCGGTTTACTGAATTGTACCGCACTAAGCCTGTTTTATTCGATTTTAAATATTTTTTTTAAGTTCAAATGTATTTTTTTGTTAATTTCTTCAAATGGGTCCGAAATTGTTGTTATCAAATAACTTATAACAAAACAAAAAAAAAACGATTTTCCGAATCGCTTTTAGTAAAATTTTTTAAACATTTTATCGAAAAAAATACTTTTTCTCTCATGGTAAGCTTTAGTTTAGTTTCTAAAATATATACCAATTCACAATAATATAAACTCAAGTAATAGTAACAATTATTAAAAGTATATCCTTTATTTTAAGTCAAAGATATCTATCTACCAAGTATGTTGATTAACATTAGCGAATGATGGTCTGCCTCCACCTCTTTCATAAGGTTTGATTGTCACTTCCCGTCACCAAAGTCTTTGTAGATGTATCCATTGATGGTGATTAAAGATCCAAGGAGGATAAAAAATTTCCTTTAGCTCAATTAAAGGACTGGAACGAGTTGTACCAGTGTTCATCGAACTGGTTGGCGTTTTTGCTGGAACAGCTGTTTTAGTTGCTGTATTTATGGATTTTTCCGTAGAAGCTTTCCGTTGTTCTCTTCTTTTTCTGACTAGTAACTTGGGATAAGGGGTACCGATTGGTAAAAGAGATCGTGGTTTTTGAGTATAAGCAACTACTGTTGCAGACGGTTTTGATGTGCGTCTTGCGTGTGCGTTTGTAAATATGCAGCAGACGAAGCCTAAAATGCAAAGCTTATATATATATATATATATATATATATATATATATATATATATATATATATATATATATATATATATATATATATATATATATATATATATATATATATATATATATATATATATATATATATATAGTAGATTTTCTTGGGCTTAGGTTCATAAAAAAGATTGTAATATTACTAAGATATTTTTATTTACTTTTTTCTACGTTTCGGCAGGAAATCCATGCATTTTTCAAGAAATAATATTGACTAAGAAACATTTTATCAAAGACATTGTAAGATTTAAATGAGAAACTTTTGACTTACCAAGCATGTAAAAGTTCGTTGCTAACAAGTATACATTAAACGTCACAATTAAAATAATTTTGTTTATTGATGTCGGTTTATCATTTAAACAATCAGTTATTTTCACGTTCATCGGCATTCTGAGATTATCTTTTTGTGTGTTTTTAAATTAAATTAAAATATATCTTGTTTAAATTTTTAACATATTTTTTATCATTTATTGCAATTTTATCATATTATTCTTTTTGATTTGTATAGACTCTAGGAGCTCCCTCTTCTTCCTGTTATGTTCACTTTTCAGAATCTTGGTTTTGTCAAAATCAAATTTATGTTGCTTTTTGTTTTCATGTTTTGTGAGGGCGGTTGAGTTTTTTTTGTCATATTTGTGATAACGTATTCATGAGTTAAGTATCTGACTGGTTTGTCCAATATATATCTCCTAACAATTCGAGCAGGGAGTTTCGTACACAACATGCGATTTTTTTAATAGAGTAGCTTTTGTTTTTTAGTCTTGTAAAATTCTTTTTCAAAAGATGGTGCCCTTTATGAGCAACTGTAATGTTATGTTTAGACAGAAGATTTGCAAGTTGTTCTGATAAACCTTTTTTATAGGGGAGAGATATATAGTTTTTCTTTACTGTGTTAGTTTTATTGTTATTATTGTTATTGTAAAATGTATGCAGTCGCGATTTAAAAGTGTTGTCGATAAGGTGGTGTGGGTATGAATTAAGTGTTAGTGCTGTTTTTGTTTTTTTAATGGCCTGGAGTCTATTGATCGGATCGGATAATCTGATAGCTCTATCGGCGAGTCCGATAACTACAGATTTTTTTTGAGACGAGGGATGATGAGAGTTGAAATTAAGATATCTCGACGACCAGGTTTTTTTGGTGTACCATGAAGTAGTTATAGTGCTGTTTTCTCTATGTAAAGTCAGGTCCAGAAAATTAATTTGACAATTATTTGGTAACTCAACTGGTAACTCAGTTACCAGCTGAAGTCCGTTTGAAGAGGTTTACTCTCCGGACACTGGAACTCACTTAAAGCATGGGTGTATGTTACCTGAAGTAAAATTTAATTAAAATATTAAACATCAAATAATATTATCAACATCATGTACTATCTTTGGTAACATAATATATTTTAAAGGCTTTTACCCAAATATTTTGGTGGCTCAGGCATGGTAACCTGTATTTTAACCAGATACCCATATACAAAGATTAACCTCTTTTTGTGATACGTGGTATACAGCCAGCTGCAGGAATTATTTTCCTTGTGGATTTTCTAATGTGAAATTTAGTTTTTGGTGGAAGTTATTGTATTCATTTAGTAAAATATTCATTTTATCCTCTGGTGCTGCACTTAAACAGTCATCTATATAGCGATAGAAAAAAGGTATATAAAAATCTATTTTATTTAAAACATTTTCCCCTAGAACTTTTTTTTAGTTTCAAAACATTTTTTTTATGAACCTAAGCCCAAGAAAATCCACTAAAAAATATATGTTAAGGTTCAAGAACTAAACTTAAACTCTATATATATATATATATATATATATATATATATATATATATATGTATATATATATTTACAATTTTTTTCGAATCTCAACAAATGCGTAATTGAACTGGTTCGCACTAATGCCGCACCCGGTATATGCTTTAGGGATATTGTTTTAATATTTAATGATCACTTATCACTTTATATGCCATCAATCCACAATTCAAACAGCTTTCTATAGAAAACTATAACACATCGTAAGTAGCAGAAATAATGTACAAGTAAATAACTTTTTAATGGAAACTTTGATTTTTATATTTATTCATAAAAATAAAAGTGGTGTTCCATGAAGCAAAATATATACTCAGAAAATTATGATATTTTTTATTATATTAGTATGTCATTTAAAACTTATATTGAATAATATTCCAGCAGTTAAATGGATCTCTGTTCCTTTAAACCAAAAACACAAAATTTTACACGGTGATGTTTTCTTAGTGTGTATATTAGGGTGGGTCAAATTTTTCAGATCGAACAAAACAAGTATGGGTGTGAATCGGAAGTTGCATTAGACTATTAGAAACAGTATAAAAATAAGAAATAATATATCACATATATGTTTTAGCTCTCTAGCGATACTTGAAATTTCCCATAAATGGAAATTTTCCCCCTGACTGTCAAATTAGTTTAACAAAATAAAACAAAGTTGTATTCATCTAAATTTTTGGTTCTAAAGAAAATTAATGCGTGTTACGCTACTGATGAGCGGTTGTCACTAGTTTCACGCATGCGCTAGCGAGATTGCTAGACTGATCTTTCAGCTAATTTCGTAGAAATCGCAGTACCGTTTTGTCTGGACAGGTCGGCAGATCACTATTTTTTTGTATGATTTGTTGTCGGATTTTGCATAATTGAAACTGCTTCGTGTTGTGTACTGCGATATTGCCGTAATAACTTTTAATAACTAATTAGTTTATTGAACTGAAAAAGATAGAAGTGTGTTAGTAAAATGAGTTTTTTACTAAGAGAAAGAGTTACTGTAAGAAACACTTTTAAAAATTCGAAGAAAGAAAAATGATAATAAAAGGTGTCGATAAAAATACTACCATTCAATTACAGCGCGCATTGGATCTACAAATAAAACATCATAAAGAATTCGAACTCAATGATAGAAGTCCTTGCAAAAAAAGAAAGATGTCCGAAATGAGTAAGAACGTTTCAGAAGCACATGTTGATAACGATATTGTTGACGTTGATACGGAACCTATACCTTCAACATCAACTTCGGAGTCTAATAAAACCTATAATACAATACGTCTCACAAAACTCGCAAGAATCTGCGATAGATATGGAGTTTCAAACCGATCCGCGGCTGCTATTGCTACTGCAGTGTTATAAGATGCCGGCCTAGTGTCCTCCGAAGAAAACCGTTTGGTTATAGATAAGAGCAAGGTACGTCGAGCACGAAATAAAGCAAGGCAACATCTACAAAGTAATGTACACCAAAGCGCTCTAGAAAGTATTTATTTCGATCGGAGAAAAGATAAAACCTTAACGATCGAAAAGAAAAATGGTCGTTCTTATCGAAAACGGGTATCAAGATAACATATTTCTATCATAAGCTAACCAAACTCACAATATTTAGGACATAAGACACCAGTAATTGGAACCGGAAAAGCTATGTGTGATTCTCTTCTTAGCTTTCTTTCAACCAATAATGTGAAGCTAGATTTTCTGAAATGTATAGGATGTGACGGAACTTATACGAATACTGGATGGAAATCTGGAGCAATTCGGTATATGGATTTACGTCTACAAAGGCCTCTTCAATGGTTTATTTGCCTACTACACGCAAACGAATTGCCTCTAAGACATTTATTTAGTGTATTGGATGGGCGAACCAGCGGACCTCAGGGATTCACTGGGCCTATCGGAAAAGCACTGGAAACTTTTGGCCATCTCTGTGTTAAAGCGTTCATTCCTGTCTCCTGTAACATTATTTCTCAAAAAGAAGATGTGATAAAATATTTAAGCACGGATTAAAAATACATGTACGAAATGTGTCAGGCTGTATCATTGGGTGTGTGTAGCGACGAACTCGCTAACAGGCAGTCTGGCAATATGTTACATTCTCGCTGGCTTAAAACGGCCAACCGCATATAACGCCTTTACATTGGAACCATTGACTAATCTGAAGAACTCCAGACATTAGTTTATTATATCATGAAAGCCTACGCTCCCGTATGGTTCCACATCAAAGGGCAACCTTTGATGTTAAGAACGATTTCCGAAGTGAAAATTGAAACATCAATAAACGTATTTTAACCTTTAATTGTGGCTTATTCCCATTTAAATAGTAATTAATATATATATATATATATATATATATATATATATATATATATATATATATATATATAGATATATATATATTAGTTTTGAGTTTCTTGAACCATATATAATTTATATAAAATAAGTATTTCTTGGGTTTAGGTTCAATAAAATATATATTACACTAGATTGTATTTTCCATAGCAATCAACGTTTCGGCAGGAAACCCTTGCCTTTGTCAAGATTTAAAACGTAAAACGGGACACAGACATTAATGAACTTCAGTTCAATGGAAAATAAAATCTAGTTCCACATGTAATATATATTTTATTGAACCTAAACCCAAGAAATACTAATTTTATATTCTATAAATTCTATAAATTTATAATCTATAAGTGTTAAATAAACTCAAAAGGATTGTTAAGTTCAACAATCTGAAAGAGATTAATTTCACATTGCAGAATTATAATTTGGATTGTTTTAACTTGTTTCGTTTAAAAAAAAATATGTCATCCATTGACTAGATTATGTTCATTATTTAATGGGAATATAGTGTGGTATAGAGCCATACAGTGATTGCCCCTCCCTTTCTCCTAGTACAATGAGGTTTTTGTGTCTTTTACGTGCATACTGTAAAAAAAGAAAAATAAACGTAGTTATAAATAAAATCGTGTATTTACGCAATAATGATCTACTATGGCAAAAAATTGTAAAACAGTACTTGTTCCAATTAATCTGAATACAGATTATCCTTTTCCCGCTTGGATTATCTTCTAACTTCTCTTACTTTCTTAATTTGTACTTTATATGTAAACGATATCGTTTAAAACGCGTCTTTCTTAAACATCTTTATTTAAACACTGGCGAAAAGAAAAGGCGAAAACCTGGTTTAAATTTTGATATTGATTGGCTATAGTGTGATAAAACTCAGTTTTTTGTCCAATTTTAAAAAAGTACTGGAATATTTTTTTTTGGATTTAAAATTACCAAAAATATTCAAATTTTCAATACTTTGTAATTTAAAAGGTTTATTTTTGTAGAAGGATATTTAACTAAATACACTTAAGATTTCGTAAGATATAAAAATGTGCTTATATTAATAAATTTTATATTAAGTTGATTGTTATAAATGGTAGATTAAATTACAATGAAAAATTAGTCGCAAATATGAAGATTTCAAACAAATAGAAGAAGCAATACGAAAACCACATCATAACGAAAACTGTTCTTACAAAAAATTAAACACCCATATACAAAAGCATCTCTGGTTTACTAAAATCCATAGAAGTAATATATTATTTTGTCTAGTGTGCAATATGCGAAATTAAGAAGCAAATATTCGGAACATTTGTTAGGAAACAACAGTGGAAATTAGACTTAAAATAATAAAAGAACAAGCAAATGTATATGGTAGATGTGAAAATACTACGTTATGTAGACGATGCTGAAAAAAAAACTGTGACTATGATAAAAGCAACAGAAAAAACAAAATGTATGACAAATTTTAAAAAACCGATACGATGTAAATTGAAAGTTAAGCATAAAAAAGCATAAATTTATAGAGATTAAGGTGTCTAGCTTATTCTCTCTTCTATAGTGCTACAGCTCAAGTTGGGCCCTGGACTCCCCTAGCATTCACCTCCAAACACCCTTTCCTTGGCTGCTCTCCTCCACTCTCAATATCTCTTTAGCATCGGTTCTCATTTCTCTATCCACCTCTTCCTTGATCTTCCCACTGGCTAATGTCCCACAATAGTTTTGATAAGCGTCCTACTAGGTATTCTGTTATTATCTATTCGTCAAAGGTGACCTGTCCAGAGCAATCTTTGGGTTCTTTGTGATATTGGTATATCTGGTGGTTGAACCTTATTCTCTACATAACTTTGTCGCAAATGTGTCCGACTATAATTCTCAATATCTTTATGTTAAAAGTTTTAATGAAATTTATTATCCTTTTGTCGTAATCCATGTTTCTACGCCATATGTTGCTATTGGTCGCATGATGGTCTTATATATTATGAACTTTATTTCTTTATGGATGTCTTGGGGTCCAAACACCTACGACAAGGAGAAGTATGCTTTCTTAGCAAGCATTATCTGTTTCGTCTCCTTATAATTTACTTCATGTTAAAATCCACTAGGAAACTAAGTTCCTGTAGCTAGCTGTATACCATGTATCACAAAAAATTTTATTTCAAATGTTTAGTAAAAGGTATAAATAAAAAAAATTGTATTTATACCTTTTACTAAAAATTTGAAATAAATTTTTTTTTACTTCATGTTGTTTGTCGATTTTACATTATTATTTTAGATTGATATCGGTAATTCTTAAAGTTTGGGTAAATTACCATCCAGAAATCTATTAAAAGATTAAAATGTTTATAATGTTTATATCGGTTTTACATATTTCTGGGGAAAATTTGTAGATAATAATCCCTGTCTTTAGAAATTAGGTAGTTTTAATATTTACAGTTAGTCGAATCAAGCGGTTCATTGTTCTCGTGCTTGCTAAGTATTTATGGATTTCTGAGAAGAACAATACTTGATTTCCCAATGTAAAATTTTATAGTTTTTAGAAACGACCTTCCCTCCACTAGGGGCTTTTGTTAGACGTTTTGTAATGTATTTTTAGGAGTATTAATCGAAACTAAGTTCTGTACAGACGTTTAGCTTAGTCAATAAAAGTCCTATCAAAATTGTTGTCTTATATTATTTTAATTTGATAAAATAATATATTATAGCAAATATCTCACGGTAAACGAATCGTAAGCCGAACATTATCTTTTTCGTAGTTCTTCCTCCTTACTGCTGTTCTCAGTTATCTGTACACCCAGGTATATGACCTGTTTTACTACTTCAATATTTACGTCGTCTATTTTCAAATTTTTTATGCTTCTTTGCTTTCTTGCTCGTATTAGAGCTTTAGTTATACTTACTTTGGCGAATATTTTTTTGATATACCAAATTCTCTCATAATTAAGTATATTTCATCTCTGGTTATGTTATCATAAGCTTGTTGAAAATCTATTAAGATTTGGTAAATATCTATATCGTGTTTCCAAACTATAGCTAATATTTGTTTAATTTTAAATCATTTTTCAATAGTAGACCGTCTTGGCCTGAATCCGGTCTGGTATTCCCCTATGATTTACTCTGTAAAGTGACTCAATCTCCTGTTTATTTTGGCTATGTTTCTTTCCTTTCTTGCAGATTGGGCATAAAATTGTTTTTTTACAGTCTCTTGAAATTTCTTTGTGGGTTCCACACATCCCTTATTAGTTAATAAAATCTATCTATTTCTGTGTGTGATTTGACATTTTGCGAATTTTAGTTGGAATGATGTCAATATCTGGGGCTTTATTATTCTTTAGTGCTTTAACAGCATCCACTATTTCCTGTCTTATGTTAATTTATTACTCTGGTTCTGATCTTCTCTTATCTCAAAATCAACTGCATGGGCTATATTTGTTTGTATTTACTCTCATATTCTTGAAATTGTTTTTAAAGCCTGCTTTTATTGCTGCATCGTTATTGATAACGATTGAAAAATGAGAAATAAAAAATACTGAAAATGTGAACAATATAGAGGAAAACCAAATATTCTGCTATAAAGACAAAGAACGAAACTCCACAAAAAATAGAAGAAAACCTTGGATGACTCAAGAAATACTGAAAACCATGAATCAAAGAAGTACATATAGAAACAAAAACCCAGATACATACAAAAAAAAACATAACTTGATAAGAAACAAAATAAAAGAGGCTCAGGAAAAGTGGATGAAGGAACATGCATTGAAATTAAGGAATTGCAGATAAAACATGTTCATTATAACTTACATAAAAAAGCTAGAGCAAACAATAAACCTTTTATTAGCCCAATTTAAATAAAAAAACTATGGATTTAATATATTGAATATATTGTCATCGACACGAGAAGAGAATTGCCAAAAATTAATGCGAGGAAGCTCCAATAATATTAAAATCTGAAGGCCAACATACTATAAATAACTCAAAATCTGGTAGACCCCGGTCCAGATAAAGTTCACATCGAGTTGATTAAACTTATAGATAAAGACGATTTAAGTGCAATAACTATTCTATTTTACAACATATACAAATCTGACGAGACATCTACAGAATGGCTACTATAGATCTTTGTTCCACTACCAAAAACCAATAACCCCAAACACTGTAATGACTATAGATTGATCAGGTTAATGTCACATTTATTAAACATTTTTAAAGGTTATACATGCAAGAGTATTCATAAAGTGCCTAGCGGATATGAGTAATAGACAGTTTGGCTTTAGTAACAGGTTCGGAACAATAAAAGATCTGTATAGTTTTACAAATCTTGCTCAAAAATATCGAGACCAACAAGAGGATCTTTTCGTTACATTTATAGACTATGACAAAGCTTTCGACAAAGTTAAACAGAACATTCTCATAGAATGTCTAAAGCGAAAAGAAGTCGACAAAATTATATTAACGTAGTAAGAAATCTCTATTTTAAACAGGCTGTGGTATTAATAGATAGAAATAGCAAGGTGGCCAAGCTTTTCAATGATGTTTATTCGACTGGTGATATCCCTGAAGATTGGTTAAAGTCCGAATTCATAACACTACCAAAAAAACAACGTCCGAAAAACTGTAGCGATTATAGAATGATAAGCCTTATGAGCCACACTTTGAAAATATTTCTACGCATCATCCACAGTAGAATCAGAGATAAATGTCAAGAAGACCAGGATGAAACACAATTTGGCTTCAGAAATGGACTGGGAACTCGGAACGCCCTCTTTGCACTAAATGTATTACTGCAGAAATGTCGAGATCCAAGGAAAGACGTCTTTGCTGTATTTATTGACTATGAAAAGTCCTTTGATCGAGTACAGCATCACAAAATTATTACAATAATAAAAGATAAAGGAGTTGATAGTCAAGACATACGATTCATCGAAAAGTTATACTGGCGTCAAACAGCGACAGCTCGCATAAACGGAAAATCAACAGAAATATGTAAAATACAAAGAGGTGTCAGACAGGGTTGTATACTATCCCCACTGTTATTTTATTTATATTCAGATAGAATATTTAAAGAAGCGCTGCATAATTTGGAATGGGGCGTGAAACTTAATGGAATTCTGATAAATACAATCAGATATGCAGACGATACAGTAATTTTAAGTGATGACATGAATGGATTACAATGCCTTTTAAATGCCATGGTCATATAATTCAAAGAGTGTCCAGTTTTAATTATCTTGGTTGCCATATTACTAAACAACTAGATCCAGATCAAGAGATAAAACGTAGAATCGAGATAGCCCGCACGACATTTTTAAAATTGAAGTCATTCTTCTGTAATGATAACTTGCAACTTCAACTTCGAAAGCGCATGGTTAAATGCTACATTTGGTCAGTTCTCTTATATGGTGTCGAAGCATGGACATTAAAAATATCCACCAATAATCGTCTGGAGGCCTTTGAAATGTGGCTGCACAGACGTATACTAAAAATTCCATGGACGGCTATGCTGACAAATGTGGCAGTCCTTGAGAGAGCAAATGCTGCTCGCGAGCTGCTTGATAACATCAAATGTAGAAAGATGGCCTATTTTGGACACATAGTAAGGGGAGACCAATATAATATTCTTCAACTTATTATGATGGGTAAAATCGAAGGACGCAGAGGAATTGGTAGAAAGCAGGCCTCTTGGTTGAAGAATATCAGGGAGTGGACAGGAATGAGGAAAGCTAAGCAACTCTTTAGAATAGCTCGAGCCAGAAACAGTTTCGCCATGTTAATCGCCAACGTCAAGGGACTTCGATAGGGTACGTTAAGAAGAAGAAGCAAGGATGTGCAACAGATAAGTAGAGAAATGAAATTAAGATTAAGATTAAGATTAAGATTAAGATTAAGCAGTCTTTTTGAAGATGAGGAAATTTCTAAGTAATCAAATACTCAATCTGCAAATCCTATATCGGGTGATAAAATGGTATATTCACTCTATTCTTCGTTAAGATGCCGAAGCTTAGACTGTTAATATTGATGGTTTACTAACGTAAAGGAGATAGTCAATTCTCACAATCTTAGGAAGTTTTTATTGTAATAAAATTGTAAGCTACCGGTTTCGAGGCTTACAGTATATGCCCCATCATCAGGCCACAGTACAAAGTACTTAGTTTTAATAAAAACCAAAATCTAAAAACAACATGAAACAAACAATGAACACACAATAAATAAAGTAAATTCAAAATAAAGTAAATCAGAATTACGCCAGCAACTACAAACTAAATTGAGTTAAAAAATTGATATTATAATATATAAAATGTTAACTGTATAAGAAATTTAAATATAATTTATAAAAGAATTGGTACAATATAAAATATATTAAGACGCCAGTGGCAATAGTTATAACCAGTCTGATAGAAACTGTACTATATAAAAATAACATTAAAAGATTACCTAAAATCACCAATGTACAAAATACTGACAACCTCATAGTGGCAAACTTTTAAGGATAATTGCAGATGCTATTTTCGTTTATATACTTTTACCAAAATGCACTTAACATAAATTATACAATATTTTGATAATATTTAATTTAAGTCGTCATAAAGTTTTAATTGCAAATATTATCCGTTAATACGCCAAAAAGGTTTTGGAAATCATTTAAATATTTAATAAATTAATATTATAAATGAATTCCCATTGAGGAATTGATAATTGTATAAATTGTACCGAAGACAAGTTTAAAAATACCGCTAATTTTGCATATCGACGAATTTAAATAAAATTTTGATAAATAGTATCTTCTTTTTTTATTCGCTATCCGGATACAGGTATCGAATTATCATGAGACATCATAATTTGGTATAGGCTGATGTTCCTCCATTTTTCCTAATCTTCCATCAATCTTATACATTCTGATAATGGAACGCCAATGATTAAGACAATGTGGTCAGTGTAAATTATATGGAACCTGCTTTCTTTCTTCCAATGTTCATTTTGAGGGTTAGGGTAAGGATTCTTTATTTCGAAAAGGATTGAACATGTGTCCCTGTTTATGATCTTGTGATCCTCTTCAGGTTTGCTTTAAATGTTGTTGATTTGGCAAGGTACAAAGCAGAACAGCACCGAAAAAAGCAGTGTGGTAGATGTCCTGGTGTGTGTGGCTCCAGATGGAGTCAACTGAATTAGAGATAGCAAGTTTTTCTGGATGTGATGTTCTTTCCAGAGTGTAGTGTTTATGTTTTTGAGAGAGGCTGAGTCTCTAGTTACTATTGTTACTGCAAGCCGTTTTTACGTCTATATTCAACTTCAGAATTAGTGTATTGCACTAAAATTCTTTTATTGGATGTTTGCGTTAACGGCCAGGCCTCGTCGGCTTTCGAAGGACGGTTCTGCTACATGTAGCCCAGTGTGAATGTGTATGATGGCATGTTAGTTATGGACGCTATTTCGATGTTATGTTAGTTCTATCAGTCGTTTAGACGTTCTCAGTCGACCCTAGAATTTGTGGCGAGCACAAGATTTAGTTATCGGCCGGGGGCGCTAATGACGAGGTTACTTCGGTAGCAGAAAGAGGACACCTTTTATCATCATACCAATGTAAGTGTTGTGTGTGTGAATGTTTTTTAAGTATGAATGTATGCGAGCTGAATTGGCAAAGATGAAAACTGTGTTATCTAGTGACCATTGTTCCTTAAAGCCGTTTATACGTCTACGATCAACTTTAGAACTAGTATGTTGCACTAAAATTTGTGTTATTGATAGCTTGCGTTAACGGTCAGGCATCATCGATGTTCGATCGACAGTCTCAATCTTAGCCAGTTCAGGTGAGAAAAACCGATAAATAAGGACCTGCTTTAGACTCTTTCTCCTTTTACGCCCTGCCTATACGGTAAGCTTCTCAATACCATTTCTTTGAAATACGTGTCCAAAATAGGCTATTATATGTGGGTTTGGGTTAACCAATTGATTGGGTAAACAGCTACACATACTTTGTAACCAATATAACCAGCCAATAAAACCACTCTACTAAAGTAAGACAACGCATAGGGAAAGCAAGATCAACGTTCATAAATATTAAGTTACGATTTACTACTTGGTTCCAAAATCTCTATCATCAGATGTTTTTTTCAAGTTTTTATATAGAGTAAAAGCTTCTTCTTAAACTTCTTTAGCAGAGGTCAAATCCTTCGAAATGTGGTGTTACAGACTTAAGAATTTCATATGTGGATCGTGTGACTAATGTTGAGATTCTATGTAGAATGGGCAATAAATGCGATTATATTAAAACAATCAAAGAGCTGAAATTAGAAAATCTTGGCCATGTTATAATAAATAAACAGAGACATGGCTCGTTGCAACTGATTCTTCAGGGCAAGCTATTTAGAAATAAAACAATAGAGAGAAGAAAAATATTTTGGCTTTAAAACTTAAAAAAGTGATTCAATACGTCTACAACCAGATTAGTCCGAATATCTGCAAGCAAAGTTGCCCTGCTGATCTCTAATATCTGGAATGGATAGACACCGTAAGAATAACTGATTTTGTTAAAGTAAGAATAATAAGTCATTAGAAAATACTAAATCTAATAAAACCCCATTATCTTTTTCTTGTTCTAATGGCGCGACAGGCCAATTTGAGTCTTTTTATTTTCATTTTCCATGTGCTTTTAAAATGTTGGTTACCATTATAGCTATCTTAATGTTACTTTTACCCTAAATAGCATGCTTGTATTAATACTATACCAATCTCGCAAGTTCTTCAAACATGAGGACTGTCTTTGTTCTGGACTGCGTTTGCCTGTTATTTTCCCTTGCATAATATTTTGTAGCAACCTGTATTTGGGACCTCTCACTAAACTAAACCGTCTACTAAAACTGATGTTTAATTCCAAACCGTCTACTAAAACTGATGTTTGATTTCAATACAATTACGCAATTTTGTAAACGTCTCTGCCATCCAAACTTATGTCTTTTAGAACTTATCTATCAATCTCAATCAAAAAAGAATGCTTAACCTGAGCAAATGCCGTCTGAAAGTCAACAAAACAACAGAATATTTCTACAGATATATGACGACATCTCAAGTACGTTCATCCTAAACAATGCCTCAAACTGTGTCTTACTTAAATATTCCTCGCATTTCTACTACATTTCTTCTAATTCAATACTCTATTCTAACGACTTTGGTAAAATATATTGTTTCCTGTTATTTCGTAAAATTGCTAAACTGGTTGTCTCATGTATTATGTTAAGTACGGAGAATTTGACTTCCTTTGTATTCTGTGTCACAAATATGCACACAAGTGTACGGTTTCGTATTACGGTCTCAATTAACTTAAATTATCGCATTCTAAATCACAATACAATAGGGTGATTTATTGATGTACCCTCTTCTACCCAACGGCCAAAAGATTCTTTTCTGACTTCATCTCAAGACAGCGAACCAAACGGACCCAGTTTGTGATAGGTTCTTGCCATCGAGCGTCGGCGGGCGCCCCGACGCGGTACCAACGAGATTTCCTTGGCAACGACTAAAATATTTCAAAGGGTAAGTCTATATTCTTTGTAGAAACATCAATAATGAGTAAGACCAGTTATTTTCCTAATTTATTTACAGTTGTGTTTGCTATTTGTCGCTAATATATTTACAAACAAAATATCGCATTTTTATTTTATAATTATTTATCTATTATCATTTAACCAGCGACCTCTTAAGTTTTATACAAAACAATTTCAATAAAGCAAACAAAATAGTCATTATTAAAATAAACTGTACTGGAAAAGATCAATGTTAAAACATATCATGTCTTTATATCTGGCACTAGATCTGCCAAAGGATTTGGTAACCTTACAATCACTTCTTCGTATTTTACAAATGCTGGAGGCTCTTCACTAACTATAAACCGGTTGGTTGCAACTTGCTTTTTCAAAAATTTTACGTTGTAGCTATCTACAACAACTTTGGCGGTATAATGTCAAACCATACTCCTATTCCTGATGTTCATCATTTTCCAAATCTAAATCTGAATATGACTCTTTGTAAATCATTTCTTTCTCATCAAAAGAAGACTCGCTCATTACTTTTCTCTTTACTATGACTTTAATGGCAAAATTACAGTGCAACGAAATCCAGATTTTATGTTGAAAGGAGTTGCAGATCGATTCCAAGCTTTCATACCTATTGGCGCAAGGTCATAAATTGATAATTCCTTCCCTGGATGAGAAAGCATCCAGTCATCTGCTACTTGATTGAAACACCTTTCAAATGGTCCAAAAACAGTCCCATCTAATGTTTACAATTTGTTAGATCTGTGGAATGGAAGAGTTGGAATTGTAATTCCATTATCTTTACAGTAATCAATAGAAAGATAAATGGAAAAGAGATAAATGGGATTCATGATTATCCATTAATAAAATAACTTAGCTTTCTTCAAAACACCGATTAAATATGTCTGATCCAGTGAAGCTGTGCCTTTTTAGAATCTTCTCTAACTTACCTTGCTACTAATCTTCGAGTCGCATTTGGAGTTAAACCATGATACCTATTAGAATATCTCTTAAGATATAACGCAATGGAGGCTACCGTTTCATTAGAAAACACTTGACATGTGACAAAAAGTGGAGAGAGTGTCGTATTGGCAATTCCTACTTCTTTAGCTCTCTTTACATATAAAGTTAGTACTGATTTTTTAACTTGCTGTTGAGCGCTTTTTCTGATAGAAAACTTTTCAGATAAAACATCATGGTTTCTTCAGGAAATAGTCCTTTGGTTAGTCGCTTATATTTATACGGCATGTTTTCTGTAATAATTTTATAAATTAGGGAGGGTTTGAACATGTGTCCGTACCCCTCTCAAGACAGTTGAGATAAATAAATACAAAATTTAATAAAGCATATTTAAAGATCGTAAAAATAACAACAAAGTTTTATTATTTAGGCTTACCTAATAGTAATACTCAATCAGTATCCCAGAACAAACAAAACCAGCTAATTAAAAACACAGTTTCAAATTGCTAAATATTAGAACAGCATGGAAAATTTCTAAAATGGCCCAGCATAAAAACAATGAATCCTGCCGGCTTGGCGTCTAGACAGATAATAAGAATACAGAAATGCACTTCAAGTTTATTAGCAGTTACGCTTGGTATCTAGTGGAAAGGCAATTATGAGAGTGTCCAATGCCTCCCGCTGTCCAAACCCTCCCGGTGCTCCCTTATACTGTGAAGTTAAATTATGGACGCTGAATCGAGATGCGACATCAAAAATTAAATCCTTTGAAATGTGGATATAGAGAACGATAAGAGATAATTGCGGCGTCTTGCAGCTCCAGGGCAAAATAGCAAGCTGAAAGAGTGTGGAAAGAAGCCGAATATCTTGGCTGACAACCTTAAGAGGATTGTATCGTTGCATCTAAAGACAACTCTTTAGAGTAGTTTCTTCAATAGTTACAGTGGTCATGATGATTGCCAATCTTTATAACATAATATTATAACATAAAATTGTCCTACGTAATAGTATTTCTATTAGATTTGTCCCTTTATACGCTTTTATAAATTATAAGAATTTGCACAAAAATATCCTTTTATCCCCAGGGATAGATAAACTAAAGAGCACAGCCGTATTTCGGCATTTCTCCAGAATATATTTTTTATTTAGTATGTTTCATACGGCAATGACGGTCCTTAATAGAAATCCCAGTGGGGTGTAACAATGAGATGATATATTTTAATCGAGGATAGAGATCTAGAAAAGCTTTTATTTGCTTTCACTCGGAAAATATTGTCTTCCTTGAATGACGCTGATTTCCATGAAAATGTAGGCATGAAAATGTACGCTTGGAAATTTGACCTCTATCTAACGGATAAGCTGTTTTATTGTGCCGTAAATTTCGTTGTTTTAGCCAAAAGATCTCAATTTTAGTCAAAGTAAAGAGAACGGTTCTGAAACCGTTTTCTTGTGGCATGTCTTAGATAAATATTATGTTTATATTAGATTAAGCCACAATTGACTGTGATTAAAATTACATTTTTATCTAACTAATGTTTGATGTTTCAAAAACAACCAACGTAACGTATAGACAGTATTGAGAAATTTAAATATCTTGAAGTCATCAAATGATGAAAAGTTGGCAATGTGAGTCCATAATACTGGTGTATGGGAGATACTTAATTCTCAAAAACATAGGTAATTTTAATTGCAGTTAAATTGTAGGCTCTCGGTAACTAAGCCGTAGGTAAAAAGGAAAGAGGAAATCAACATATGTTTTTCAACGCTGCGCTGATTACATACTGTATATAATTTTGCCACTGTTCAGCAAAGATACTGGCAAACGCTTCAGGTATGAGTTGTTTCACACGATTGTGTTTGGAGCAGCAACGTAATGTTTACCTTGACTCCAAACCATCGAGTGATAGTGAGGCAATCGTATTACTTCTACACCGTATTTGTCAGCCAAAGTTTTGATGTTATACTTCTATATCTGCATAACTGTTTGCTACATCTAATAGTTCCGACTTTAAATAATCTTCTTCAAAAACTATATCCTTATCTCATAACTATTACTGAATTTGATGTTTGTTCGAGGAGTTTCTTGGGAAATTTTGTTTGCGTGAATGATATGGAGCGTTATCCATTGCTACCACATTTAACTTAGGCCTTCAGGAGGTTTGTGATTAGTTTATTTTCAATCCAGTCTTCGAAAGATTCGTCACGTCATTTATTTCGTCTTGGTAGTTGCCTGCATCTTGTTTTACTAAAATTACACATTCTGAATTTGGTAAAAAAACCTCTATCAGATCGAACATGCAACAAGACGAATCTCGGACCTCTTTGTTTTGGATTTTTTACACCAATAGTCAATCCTTCTAAAAATGCATCCTTATAATTGGTTATGGTTAAATCCGTCCATACCTTATTTGCTGTATGTCCGATATTTGCCCAACTTTTATCCAAATAGAAAATATTGTATCCTTTCGATTGACAATTGTGCATTTTTCTGAGAAATTTATACCTACAATTTATTATGTTAGGACGCTCCATCATTACTGCTTTCTTTCCTCTTTTTTCATAAACAAAGCCTGTATCTGTAGTCTATAGCAGTAGTCGGTAGAGAGTACTTTTGGAAAATTTGAGCAAATGCTCGTATAAACTAACGGTATCCAGGATAGCTTTCATTGTTGGAGGTATATCCTTAAAAAAATTGCATGTTGACAAGTCTTCTTAATTGGCTCCTTATATTCTCATCGTAGGTAAACTCCCGATTGGTTTCCTTCTTGTATATTTCAGCGCTGTACTTGTAAAAACAATTTGTATTGAAGTAAGATCGAAATTTGTTTTTGTTTTATATATCGCCATATTTAACATTATTTGTAGCGCATACAAATCTAAAATGTGTCCTTGTTTTAAACTTTTTACCTTTAAATGCAGCATGTTTTTGATGCAGTCGATAAAAAAAGTTTAAAAATAAATTGCACTTATTTTTTTACCATTTTAACGTCCCTTTCCGAATGCACACAAAAAATTGGTAAACCGTTTATACAAACTGACATTCGTCAGTAAGCTATTTTCTTATTTATTAATTTATTACAATCCCCACTCGGGTAATATTTGTTAGATACCATTATCAGGAATGTTCTAAATGGATATTTAATTACAGTAATACCGAGATATCTATTTAATTATTGTTTACATACCAATGGGCATTTATTAGACATATACTGTATCAGTGATCCTGATATTACCAGTATTTGTGTATCGTTAGTATCTGGTTCGATTTTAAAAGTTCTCCAAACATCCATTTACGTAAATATGACAAAAAGAGATTAAAGAAGTTTTGTATTCGTCAAAATTACGAGGATGTCCTAATTTTCTGGAATGTTATCATGAAAATTGAAGGTCGAAGATGACCAAATCGCAAACAATACTTATGGTTCAGAGACATAAGAAACTGGTGCGATATACCCGATATTAATACAACAATAAGAAGAGGAGAAGAAGATTATATACATAATCCAACCAGCATGAACACCTACACTTTGCATGGCACACGCCACCAGAAGAAGGAAAAGAATGTTTGTGTAATATGTGTTTACGTAGATTTTATGTTTGTGTATTGTGTGTTGCATATGTGATGTGCTTAAATTTAAATGTATATTTTCGACTTTTTATTAGTCAGCTATTGCTAGTATATTCTTGTAGTTGACTTCTTCTTTTAGTATTGGCAACCAAAGCCTGCCACATTTTGCTAATAGGTTTGCTACACTTATTTCTTAATTACGTAGGATGTCTGTTTCTATCATTATTATGGATACATATTTCCATTATATTCTGTGCTCGTTATTCCAGGTATATTTTCATAACTGAGATTTGTCGAAGTCTCTGTTCTTTGTGTATGTTTCATCCCCGTTTATCCTGACACAGTAGCGGTTTCTCCCACATAGAAATTGTTGAATCTTGTGAATGTAACAATTTCTATGTGGGAGAAATTATGCTAACCAGTATACAAAAAAATAAACAACTGAAGAGATTTAGAGATGCAGAGTGTAGAGAGCCTCTGAGAAGGAGCAGACTTAAATGTAGTCGATCCTAATAATATTCACAAGCGTTTCATGCTCTTTACCCGCATCCCTAAAAAAGAGCCAGGACTTGTATAGAGAAAACAAAATCAATATCTTAAGATGGAAGACTGGTTATCCAAAAATCGGAAGATCGGGGAGAACACACAAATTGTAGTCTTCACAATCGACGATATTTCCTACAAAGCATTGAGGGCTGGTAATTTTAAGGTGTAGTACAGACTTAGAAAGGTATCCTCCAAAACTATCAAATACCTCCAGCATAGTAAAGCAGCTTTGACACAACTTACTGTTGCTAGGAAAAGGTTCTATGTAGCTTAGTTAGAAGATGACCAGGGCTTGTTTAGTAGTCAAACGACGTATCAAGATACTGTCGTTAGTCGTAAATTAATGTTTTGTTACAGATTTATTGACGGTAAAAATAAAAACCATAGAGACATAAAGGAGATAATTTTGGGATCAGCACACTCCACATTTAATGCTCTTAAGTAATCATCACCAAGGGAGTTGAAACAGTTACTGAGGTAAAAAAGGCAGACAGTTAAGATTTGATCTCACATACAGGGCGCCTGCGCATCCGTTTATACGTATTTCGGCCTAATAGGCCTCGTCAGAACGGCTTACGCAGTCGCTCTGAACGTGAAAATAAATCTTTTCTGTCTTAGGAAGCAACTCTAACATGCCTTCGTATGAACACAAATAGCGACATCTGATAATAAAATCCGTAAACTAATTTTCGAAAGTTAGTAAGGTGTTTCATGAATAATTCAAGTTTCCATTACCCCAGCAATGTGCAGCTTCAAAAAAAAAGTAAATTATGTATGAATCGTCAGCATTACATCTTCCTATTAAGTGGTCAATAACAAAGATGCACGAGATGTTCTGAAGGAAAGAGAAAAATAAGAACAAAAACTCTTTGCCAAAATATGTCATATTCCATTGTCTAAAAAGTGTTTATCTAGATCAGATACATTTAGTCGCACCTTTAACTAATATAAATTCTGAAGGACGTTCGATAATCACATAACATTACAAAGAAAACTTAATATGTGTTTGTTATTTAGTACGACGCAAATTAGAATGTGTTCTCGACGAGAACATGATAAAGACCGTTTAATAAAATGGTCTCGGGTGGACTATATGACAGACTGATAATTAGGTAAATAAAATAAATAGATGATAATTACAATTTAAACAGTGCTTAATCAATTTCAGTTTTATAAATGAGTATTATTGTTGCTTTCTTTCACGGTTTGACGGTCTGTTTTTCTTCCTAATTTCTTTCTGTGGAACTAGCTACTAACTAATTAGCTGTAGAACTTATTTTGTTAAGAATGTTCCCCGTATTACTGGTATATTGGTTGCAGGCATATGAAATGTATTAATTTACATTTTAAAAATAAGATTTTATAGACTAGAAGAACGATTTAAAATATAATAACGTTACTTAAATATACGAATTACACTACAAATCATTAACCACTATAAAGCAGTAAAGTCTTTATCAATATTACGTTTTATGGCACTTTTACGAGCAATGGTGTATTTTAATGGTTTGTTGCGTTTTCACGTCCTTTTTTTAATCATAAAATTTATCGCCGAACTTAAAGTATCATCAGCTGCATGCGTTTGACAGCAATAGAGCATGTTAACTCCTTGGAATATTTGGTTATGACTATACAACAGTAAACGGTGCTTTATTTATGGACTGTAAAATTTGATAATGCAGTTTTAAGATTCTATATCGACGTTCAAGATTATTATTAAACTATAGAATATCTACAAAATTTGTCAAAATAATAGGAAATAAATAAAATATACAAGCAATTTTTATGTAAACTTGAAATTTAATAACCGATAAAATAAGATTTTTTAAAAGTATTTATATAACTTTGTTATGTAGTACAGTTCCTTCTTTACTCATATTGAGGCTAGTAGTTGATTAATTGCGGTGCAACTTTTAAATTTTGTAAAATAATAAAGACATAATTAAATTGCACGTATACATGGTATAGAAAAATGAAACTCAAAATAAACTAACTCTACTAAAACCACCTTGAAAACAATTACAACGAAACAAAAACTCAACCTTAAAACCAATTAAGGATTAAATATCTCAGCCTCATCCTGGATAAAAAAGAGATGATCAACAAGGTCACAAAAGCCATAGTGGTACTCAAAACTATTCAGGTAATAATTTGGAATGTAACCAAATTCTGAGTTCGATGTACAAGCCAATAGTGAAACCAGTTACTACTTCTGGGCAATGGGCTTGGGTGGCAAGGCCAATCTAAGCAATACGAGAAACAGTCATGTGAAGATTAACAGAGTAGCCATAATATGCATAATAATTGCATTGAGAACTAGCATGACTGCGATAGAAGTCAGACTCATCATCATCATCATGCAACCTCTTCTGTCCACTGCTGGACATAGGTCTCTCCCATTTTTCGCCATTATTTACGGTTCTGTGCTTCTTATTGCCATTTCTTGGATATTCTAATGTCGTCCATCCAGCGTGTTGGTGGTCGTCCTCTGTTGCGTTTGTCTTCTCGTGGGCGCCAGTCAATTAGTTTTCTGGTCCATCTTGTGTCTTTCAGTCTCGCTATGTGACCTGCCCAATTCCATTTTAGCTTGGCTATACGTTCGACGATATCACTGATACCTGTTCGTTTCCTTAAGTCTTGATTCCTTATGTTGTCTTTTTTTGTCACGCCCAGAATTGATCTTTCTATGCGCCTTTGTGCCACTCGCATTTTTAGTGCTGTTGTTTTTGTGAGCGAGAGAATTTCTGCTCCGTATGTCATAATAGGAAGAACGCATTGGTCAAATGTCTTCCGTTAGTGAACCATACGCCGCCCAAGCAAGTGTTATTCGTCGTTGAAATTTGCAGGTCTGGTTGTCCTTGAATATTCTGACTTCATGACCAAGATACTTTTCTGTCAATTCTACCACTTGATTATGGATGACTAGGTGTTCGCTGGGAACTAAATTTATCATAAATTTGGTCTTACTGATGTTCATTTGAGACCTATTGTTGAAGATACGTTTTCTAATTCTGTACCATTTGTTCTGCTTCACCCAGGTCTTCGGTAATAAGTACTATGTAGTCGGCAAAACGCAGATGACTGAGCATTTCTCCATCTATTTTTATTCCTCTGTTTTCCCAATTTAGCATTTTAAAGAAGTATTCGAGGACCGTTATAAATAATTTAAGTGAGAGAGTGTCGCCCTGTCTCACACCTCGCTTGATATGAATTTCTCTGGTGGTATCATGTAGTTTTACACGCATTGTGGCGTTTTGGTATAATGTTTGTATTAACTTTGTGAGCCGGGTTAAGTACCAGTGGTCTGTTATATTCTAGCGACTTTTCTATTAAGGTTTTTACTGTTTGTAGGTGATCATTTGTTCCGAATTTGGAGCGGAAGCCAGCTTGTTCTTGGGGCTGGTAGAAATCTAACTTTTTCTCTAGTCTTGTCGTAATTATTCGGGTAAACATTTTATAGATGTGGTTCAATAATCTGATTGATCTATAGTTTTGTAGATGCGCTTTGTCTCCTTTCTTGTGTAGTAAAATTGTTACTGCATTGTTCCATGTTTTTAATATGCAACAATCTGTTAGACAAAGTTTAAACAACATTTTTATTTGGTTGAGAAGGGCACGTCCGCCCATCTTTATAGCTTCTATTACGACTCCATCTTCTCCTGGCGCTTTGTTGTTTTATTTTTTTCATTGCGTCAAGCAAGTTTCAAGCTCTGAAGACTGGTTGATAATTTTGCGTGATGCGGCGGCTTCCAAGTTTTTTTGGTCTTCTCTTTGGCTTGTGTATAGTTCTTGATAGAAGTCTTCAACTATGTGTAGTAGTTCTTCTCTATTTGATGTGGGGACTCCTTCTTTGTTCTTTAGTTTGTGTATTTCGCATTTTCCATTGTTTAGTCGTCTTCTCAAGACTTTAAGACTTTTATTCTCTTCTATAGTTCGCTGGACTTTTTCATTCTTAAATTTCCTTAAATCTTTCCTTAATTGCTTTTGATACTTTTTTGTTTATTTTTCGCAGTTCTTCTTCGTCAATGCTTTCTTTTCCTTTTATTTTTCTTCTAGTTTCCATTAGTTGCTTTGTTTCAGTGGTTATTTTTTCGTCTTGGCGTCTTTTAGGGCAGCATTTTACTTGAGCCTCTCGAATAGCTTCTACGATATTTTCGTTGAGGGCATTTACATTATTCATGCATTCATTTTGTTGTAGGATTTTATTGATATTGCCTTGATATTCATTTAAATTCGTTGGGTCGTTCCATATTGGGTTGGCTTTCTTCCTAATCATTTTGGATCTTTCTGTTATTAAGTCTAATTTTAGTTTGGCTCTCACCATTCTATGATCGCTGCCCCTTGGTAAAGCCATTAAGGACTGTGACATCGTTGAATATATATTTTTTGTCAGTAATTATGTAGTCTATCTCGTTTTTGGTCTTACCATCTAAGCTTTTCCACGTACATCTTCTGTGATCTTTTTTAGAGAAGAAACTATTCATCTGGTATAGATTTTGTTGTAATAGAAGTTCTAATAGGAATTCACCACGTTCGTTTCTGCCTTTGGATCCAAATTTATCTAGTGCTGTTTCCTGTTCATCCTGCTTTAGACCGATCTTTGCGTTAAAGTCGCCTCATATAATCGTGTAGTATGTTGGTGTTTCTTTCAGTGCCGCAGAGATGTCATCGTAGAAGTCTTCAATCTCCTAATCCGGATGGTCCGTTGTTGGTGCGTATACCTGAATAATCTTAAAAAGACGAGTTACTGCTATTAATATTTGAAAAAAGAAGAAAGTTAAACATTTCAGACAGTGACAATACTAGATCCGATGATGGTAAAAGAAAGAAAAAAGATGAACCAGAAAAAGAATAAATATTTGGCAGAAGTAAAAAAATACACCAATCACCAGATAAAAACAAAAACGAATGAAACAAATAACAATCATGAAATTAAGAAATTAATGAGACAATTAGTGGATGATAACAAAAAGAAAAACAGGGAGCTTAAGGATATAAAAAATATGATGGGAAATATTATAAATGGAATGAAGGAGATTAGAATAGATTTTCAATATTAAGTGAATATAAACTATAAATGAACGAGTTAATACAAGAAAAAGAAAATCTTAAAAAGGAGATAGCGATTCTGAAACAAAAAATGGAAGAAATAAAATTAGCTATTAAAGTATGCCAAAAATAAAAGAAGAAAAACAGTTTAATAATGAAAAACTTAACAATAGATAAATCAAATGAAGAGCAACTAAAAATCGAAACAAAAAACTTTATAGACCAAGAATTAGGGAGAATAACAAAAATAAACAGAGCAAAAAATAAATAATTAATATGATGTGTGTCGATAAAATTAATAAATTTGAAGAGAAATTAAGAGTAATAAATGCCAAAGGTAAACTCATCATCATCATTCTGACTTTATAATCCTAGCGTGGGTCCTAGCCTCCTTAAGAATATCTCTCCAGTCGTCCCTATCCATCGCCTTTCTCTGCCAAGTACATATTCCCACATTGTTTATGCCTTCAACGATATTATCAAGGAACCTTGTTCTGGGTCTTCCTCTTCTTCTCTGACCAATGGGTCTATCAAGGAGCATTTTTCTAGGTGGGTGATTTTGTTCCATCATCATTATATGTCCTATCCACCTTAGACGTCTTATCTTAATATGTTTTACGATATCAGGTTCCTGGTATATTCTATAAAGTTGGAAGTTGTATCGTCTTCTCCACACTCCATTGTCATTCACTGCTCCATAGATTCGCCTTAGTACTTTTCTTTCGAAACATCCTAATATGTTTTCATTATTTTTTGTTAGAGTCCAGGTCTCTGAACCATATGTTAGGTCTGGGCGTATTATTGTTTCGTAGATTTTTATTCTTGTATTTCTCGATATAATTGTGGATTTAAGAAGTAGATTGGGCCCAAAATAGCATCTGTTGGCTGTGCAAATTCTGTGGTTTATCTCTACGGTAGTAATATTTTCGGTTTTAAGGAGCGGGCCCAGGTATACAAATTCGTTCACTGCTTCGAGGAACGACGTCATCGACGTTCTTTAACAAGAGGTCGTAGGATTTGTGGTTGCGTGCTTGAAAGAAGAACTTGAGGAAGCAATAGAAAGATTAAAAACTGGGAAAGCTCCCGGGAGCGGTGAAGTGAGTCCAGAGATGTTAAAATATATAGGAGAAAACGCATAGAAAAGATTATTATACATCCTAAATCTAATATGGAAGAAAAAAATACTGCAGAGTGAATGGTAAAATAAAATAATTGTACCAGTCCACAAGAAGGGAACTATAAGAGACTGTCAGAACTATAGAGGCATATCCCTACTATTTGTAACAGCAATACTATACAAAATATTAATAGAAAGAAAAATTAGGATACAAATAGAACATATCGCAACCATTTGAAACGATGCAAATGGTTCTACAAGGAGATAGTTAAAGCTCAGAATGTTTTATAAATGTAATAGACGAGATAGTGAAAAAATATAAGAAAACCTTTAAAAAATATCTGTATAGGATGGAACAGAATGCAAATGATAAATGCAGAAATATGCGTATTGGCAGATGACATAGTATTATTAGCTGACAACATCAGAAAAACTTAAGCACAATTTAGAGAGACGAAACTCAGAAGTTAAAACATACATCCTAAATGTAAATAAAGACAAGAAACAAATAATCAAAATAACAAGAAAAAACGACACGGATGACCTAATCGAAGTAGTGATAGATCAACAGAAAATAAAGCAAACAATTATATACAAATACCTGGAAACAGTAATAAATAACAGAGGGAGCATCGAGTACAATCTCAACAATAGACTAGGGAGTACAGAAAAACTATTCCAGGCTCTAAATAGAGGATTTCTTAACAACAAGGAAATATCAAGAAAACGAAGAAGTTAATATATAAAACAATATATAGGCCAACGCTGACATACGAATCAGAAAACTGGATCATAAACAGAAGACACCAGGGTAGGATACAATAAGCAGAAATGAAATATCTCAGAAGAACGATAGCGGTAAGAAGAACAGACAGACTCTGTCTGAACATAAAGAAATAAGAAGCAGACTCAAAATTTAACCGTTACTTGACATAATAAACTAGAAAATATTAGCATGGTTCGGTCATATAACACGAATGGACAATAGCAGATAAGTTAAAAGGGTGTGGGAAGCTAAAGCAATCGAGAAAAACAAAAGAGACAGTCGAATAAAAGGATGGAACAGCGACATAGTAGAGATATTACAAAATAAGGGCAAATCTTGGCAAAAAGCAACACAAATACCGAAAAACAGAAAATAATGGAGAAAATTTATCAAAAGCTAGAATCACCTCACCGACATCTAACGTAGGAGAGAAACGATTATGTATGTATGTTTAAAGTGAAATTTAAGTAAACAAATTATCAAAAAACCAACTTTAACAGTTAATTAATTTTTTGATAATTTGTATATTTGAATTTTACTTTAACATTAACTTCACAATTTAACCTACACATGACGACTTAGTCATTTTCAATTTAATCTGTAATATAGACATCGCATTGGATTTACTTCCGTCCTCTCCAATCACGTTTTAAATGTGATTTTTACAACTTTAAAAAAGTTTTTATCTCTATAACAGAGGCGTTGGCTTTGTAATATTTTTTTTTCTAATTCGTTTTGTATCAAAAATCACTCTTCCATGAGGTATTTGTAAGTTATTAGATACGTAAAAGTTGTTAATCACTGTAATTGTAATAAACAACTTTCTCTTAAATTATTGCTTTTTATAGGAAGCTCTGAATATGGCACATTCATCATCATCATCACTGGCTCGACAACCCTTTTTGGTCTTGGTCTGTTCCAGGATTCTTCTCCATTCTGATCTGTTTCGTGCTTTTTTTTCTCCAGTTTTTTTATTTTTAAGGTTGTTATATCATTTTCTATTTGTTCTAAGTATCTCACCTTCGGTCTTTCTCTTGTTCTTTTTTCTACTAACATCTGTTTGAATATTTTGTTTGGTATTTGGCCTTCTTCCATTCTTTCTACATTTCCTATCCAACGCAGCCGTCCTATTTTAATGAATGTTATAATATCCGGATCCTGGTATATTTTGTATAGTTTAGAGTTGTATCTGCTTCGCCATATTCCGTTTTGTTTGGTGCCCTTATATATGTGTCTCAAGATTTTTCTTTCGAAGGTGGCTAACAACGTTTCCTCTCTTTTAGTGAGTGTCCAAGTTTCTGAGCCGTATGTGTGTACCAATCTTATTAGGGTTTTATATATTTGGCATTTTGTTTTTCTTGCGACGTTATCTGATCTTAGTTGCCTAATTAAGCCATGGTAACATTTATCTGCAATAAATATTCGCTTCTTCAATTCCTCCGCAACGTTATTATCAGACGTGACTAGGGATCCCAAGTATATAAAGTTTTTTACCCCCTCAATGTTGTATTCTTCTATTGTTATATTTTGTGGCTGCCTTATTTCTGCGTTTTTCTTACCTGCCTATATTTTGTTTTGGTCTGATTGATTTTAAGACCACTATTTTGTGCAGCTCGTTCTATTTGATTGTATGCTTCTATTATTTCTCTTCTTGATCTTGCAATTATGTCAACATCATCTGCAAATGCTAGTATTTGCACGATTTTATTAATGATTGTTCCTCGTGTATTGACTGTTGTGTCCCTCAGGATTTTCTCGAGTACGTTGTTGAACAAGATGCATAGTCGCCCTGGCGTAGTCCCTTTTTCACATCGATTGTTTCCGTTAATTCATTTTGTATCCGGATTCTACTTTCTACTTTTAGAGATTCTTTTATCAGTTCTATTAGTTGTGTTGGTATATTAAATTCTTTCTTTGCTTTTATTAAAAATTCTCGGTTTATATTGTCATATGCGCTTTCAAAGTCTATGAAGAGATGATGTGTCAAAGAAAATGGCACATTACATGTCAAATATACTTGCAGTCCTAATATTCACGTATATCGTCTTTTCTTGGTATGACAACTATATGCCAAGTGTTACTTTTTCATACCTACTAAACATATTTTACATGCCTTTATTACATTTATCGTTTGTTACAAACAGAGCAAACAAAACTATTGTTACAACATACACATATCGCTTAAATTTCCTTTTGTTTACGTGTATAGTTATACAGCTTTAATCAAACACCACTGCTATAAAAAGACCGGAATTTTATCGGAGTAATCAAATTTTCAATAAAACAACAAAGGGTAAGTCATACAGGAATTTGCATTTTCCCGTTGTTTTGCAAAATACAAATTATATCGGCCGATTGATGTGTTTTCGTGTTGGGAAAATTATCACGTGCTGGATATAAATCGGCATAAATATTTGAAACGGATCAAATATGAATCTATTTCAAAATTTGTATTTATGATTTATTCATATTTGAATTTCATATGGTAAATACATATCGAATCATACAGGAAAATCTCATACAGAGAGTTGGGATAAAGTATGGAACCAAGTTAATATCTTTGAATCAAAAAATTGATATTCCTGACTTTCCATGCAAGCGCAATGACTTATGACACAATTGAAGCTATCTTTTTTATTATGACTCTACTTTCGGTTTCATCAAAAATACCCAATTCATCAAGTTATTTAATTTAAATGGGACGTCCTGTATATATTTTCAGATTTTAAAATAACTTATTATTCTTAATTCATATATACTAAGCTTGTTGGAAATTGTAGAGCAATTAGCCCAGTCTGGTTATACAAAAATCATCGATTTCACGGCAAAATGTTTCGCAGATATCTGAAGCTTTTAAGACATAGGTAGGGGTTACTAGATGACGAATAGATAAAAAGATACTCCTATTTTTACCTTGCGTGTTTTTTAAACAATAATTTATGGTCAGAATTTGATTTTTTATCTATAAATTTTTTCCCTTATAATTTAAATAAATAATATTTATACCATTTTTTTATATCAAGAATATCTTAATTTTCCCGTTTTTTTAATTAAAATTGATAAATAATTTACGGAGATATTTGCAAAAAAGCAGTTTTTTTGCACTAATTTATAAATTTAATTAATTTTTTTATTAACAAAACAAAATGTTATTAATACATTTCAACATTGAGGAATTACCGTCCTTTAAATTTGTGCGAAATTTCCCCCCGATCGGTCAAATAGTTTAAAAGTTATTCAATTTGTTTATCCCTGAGACTAATTATTTAAACTATTGAACTTGCCCTATGAATGATGCTAGACACATTTAACAAATTTCATAGGATTCTTTAAGACTTATACTATCTCAGAAGTTAAATGGATATTGAGTTTTCATCTAAATTATTTACAAAATAAACGTTTGAAAAAGGGGTATGTTTTTTACTTATAAACAATTGTAATACCTTCTATATTTTTTTAGCTACAGACTTGTACGTACAACCATTAGATAGCTGGTAAAAAAACTCACATTTAACAAAAAAAATAAACCTTCTATGAACAATAGGAACGAAGTTAGCGACAATTTTTTTGTTAATTATATCTCCATTGTTTATAAACATTAAGAAGTAAAATTTGCACAAATTTTGAATAAAAATCTAAACTTTATATTGAATTTTATAGCTATAAAATTCATCCAATTTTTCGAAACTTAAAACCTTTCGAAACGAAGTTACTTTCGAAAGATCGACATAGGAAAGTGGAGGGGAAACTGTTTTAGCTACTCGCTGCAAAATTTAATATTATGGTTACGGATTTTACATTCAAAAGCTTCAACAGTTCTGTAGGAATTTTATCAGGTCCATTTGCTTTTCCGTTTAGCGTTTCTTATTGCGTATTCTACTTCTTCTTTCAATATGTCTGGCCCAGTTGCATTGATTATCTGAGTTAAGTTGTTTCTATCGTCTTCACATAATTCATTCAGGTATTCTGTATATATTTTTATTTTATTCTCTAGATCTACAATAAGATTTCCTTCTTTGTCTTTAAGTTTACCTATTTGGTATTTCTTTATGCTTCCTGTTATCTCTTTTACTTTTTTGTGCATATTGAACGCATCGTACTGTTTCTCATAGGTTTTCATTTCTTCACATTGTTCTTTAATCCACTCCTCTTTGGCTTCTTTTATTCTCTTTTTTATGTGTTTATTTATTTCTTTGTATTTGTCCGGGTAATTTTTCATCTTTCTTCTTTGTTCCATTAAGTCTAGTATATCTTGTGTCATCCACCCCTTATTCTTTGTTGTTGTTTTTGTAAGATGTTTCTTTCCTGCTGTTTGTATAGCTGTATTTATGTACTTTAATTTTTGGTTAACGTTGTTTGTATCGTTAATTTTTTGCTGCACTGAACGGAGGTTTTCATTTATTTCTTCTCCTTTTTCTTGTCGTATATTTTTGTTTCTAAGTTTATTTAAATCTAGTGCCTTTCTGTGTGGTCTTCTAATCTTTTTTGTTCTCGCCTCTATCACAGTAACTGCCGGGTTATGATCTGAGCCTATATCAGCTCCTGGGTACGTCTTATTACATTTAACAGTATTATGATACCTCCTTGCTATCATAAAGTAGTCTATTTGATTTCTCACTATTTTTTCTTTGGTATGTTGTGGAGATGTCCATGTATATAACCGTCGAGGAGGTAATTTGAAAAAATGATTTGTTATTACGAAGTCTTCACTTTGGCAAAATTGAATCAATCGATCTCCTATGTCATTTCTGTTTCCAAGCCCATATTTTCCTACTTGTTCTCCTACCGTACCTTGACCCACCTTGGCATTAAGATCGCCCATTAATATTTTAATGTATGGAAAGACTGAGTTAATAAGTGAAGACAAACAACCTACAACAAAAAGGTTCAGACCTGACAGTGAAGTCGAATAAATGTTCCAAATTTTAACTTTTAAACCAATGTATGTAAAGAAAATAAAAAAATAAAGTTCAATAAACATTGCAAAATTTAATAAGGCAAGTGATGAAAAAATCGACTTATTTTATCAAAGCAGTAAGGCAGATTAGATTAATATTGTGTATCATATTTGTAAAAAAAATAGAATAAAAATCAATATTGTTAATTATAAAAATACAAACAATTATAATTAATATAAGGAATATAATAATATAATGTGTAAAACATTACCTGAAATTTAATTTATAAAATATATAAGTATTATTATATCATTGATATAAAATGAAAAAACATATGTTGATTTTCCGAGATTTATGGGGGGTGAAAATTATGTCATCATTATTAATACTGCGACAGAATATTCGAGCAAATTAAAAAAAAGTAAATATTTAAGGTGAATTTCAAATGGACTCAATTTTTCCGAGTTTTCCCATATTTTCCGGCCAGTGAAAACTATGTAGTTATTTATATTTCGACGAGCTACCCCAGAATAAAAAAAAGAGGCTTGCAGCTGCAAAGGAAGCCGAGATAATGTATATTTTTCCTACGTGTTGCAATTTGAAGTTCCGATGCCGAAAAAAAAAACGGAGCTGAAACAGATATCCTCTCCACTTTCCTATGTCGATCTTTCGAAAGTACCGTCGTTTAGAAAAATTAGATAAATTTTATAGATATAAGTTTCAATATAAAGTTTAGATTTTCATTCAAAATTTGTGCAAATTTTACTTCTTAATGTTTATAAACAATGGAGATATGATTTTTTTAAAAATAGTCACTAACTTCGTTCCTATTGGTCATAGAAGATTTTTTATTTTTTAATGTGAGCTTTTTTACCAGCTATCCAATGATTGTACGTACAAATCTGTAGCTTGAAAAATATAGAAGTTATTACAATTGTTTATAAGTAAAAAACATACCCCTTTTTCAAACGTTTATTTTGTAAATAATTTCGATGAAAACTCAATATGCATTTAACTTCTGAGATAGTCTAAGTCTTAAAGAATCCTAGGAAATTTGCTGAATGTGTCTAGCATCATGCATAGGGCAAGCTCAATAGTTTAAATAATTAGCCTCAGGGATAAACAAATTAAATAACTTATAAAATATTCGACTGATCGGGGGGAAATTTCGCACAAATCTAAAAGATGGTAATTCCTTGATGTTTAAATGTATTAATAGCATTTTGTTTTGTTAATAAAAAAATTAATAAAATTTATAAATTAGTGCAAAAAAACTGCTTTTTTGCAAATATCTCTGTAAATTATTTATCAATTTTAATTAAAAAAACGGGAAAATAAAGATATTCTTGACATAAAAAATGACATAAATATTGTTTATTTAAAATATAAGGGAAAAAACTTATAGACAAAAAAATCAAATTGTGACCATAAATTATTGCTTAAAAAAAACGCAAGGTAAAACTAGGAGTATCTTTTCATCTATTCATCATCTAGTATCCCCCACCTATGTCTTAAAAGCTTCAGATATCTGCGAAACATTTTTCCACCTTTATTTTTAACCAGACTGGTCTAAATTATTTATTTATTTATTTATTTACGTAGTATCCCCAAAAACAGTAAAAATATGATCATACAGAAATAATAAATTTATAAACTTACAAGAGATCTGTTAAGTTAAACTGGTGTTAAATAGGTCTACATCTGAGTTATCCAAAAATCTCATATATCTGTGTAACGTATTGTTATTACCATAATACAATACATAATATCGAAAACTGTTTTTCGTGCACCCTATAAAAAATTTATGAGATTTTTGTTCGCTGAAACCCCCCCACCCCCAAAGATATTTGTGTACGTTCCAATTAAATTAGTATTTTCGTACCATTAGTTAAACACAATGTTTTTAAAATTTTTTTGCTTCCTAATACTTTTTCGAGCCAGCCATAAAATTTCTGAATACCTACCTAACAAAATGTAAACTATAAATAAATTTTTATATTATTACCAGGCCTCTGTAAACTTACTTAACCATTAATAGATATGTTGTCGATTTTACAAATATTCAAAATGACCTTCATTTTCTTGAATACACATTCGGTACCGTTTTCAAAAGAAAAATTAAATATTTTGGAAAATCCTGGATTTCTGACGAAATTGACTTGCAGCTTTCATGATTCTATTCCTTAGTTATTGTTCATTCATCATTACTATGGAATATATGTATCCTTTCGTAAAACTCAATCTGGGTGTCCAAGTCAATTGGGTTAAGATCTGCACCTCTGGGTGGCCGAGAAATAGGCGCATCAGTCTTCCCTCCAATCCAACGTCCAAGATATTGACCGAAAAGATACTCTCTGATTTCAATATGGTAATGCGCTGGAGCGCTATTCTGTAAAAACCGAAATTTTTTCCTGACTTCGAGATTCACGTCGTCTAAAAGTACTTCTGGTAACACGTTTTGTAGAAGTTTGTGAAATTTTTTATAACAAATGTATTATTATGGTTCGTAATGCCATTACTTTTAAAAGTAGCTTTATCGGTAAACAAAATATGATAAAATTGACGTTTCGAGTGTTTTCCGTTAAAACCAATCGCAAAATCCCATTCTTCTGTGATAATCTTTATCCAGTAATAATTCTTGAACAGGTGTTAAATGATAAGGATAAAACTTTTGTTCCTTGAATCTTCTCCAAACCATCATGTGAAAAACATCTAATTGTACTGCTTCTACTACTACTCTTGTACTGCTTCCAGAAATTTCTTCAATTGCTTCCAAAATCTCCTCATCATTTGTATTGACTTTTGGTCGACCATTATTACCAATAAGTTGCGCTCTCAATGTGCTGTCTTGTAAACGACGATCTATGTAAACGACGATAATCGTCTGCCTGGTGTATTTTGATTAGTATATTTTTTCGCATAACGCCTTGTAGCTACTGCACTATTCCCATGACATTCACCCATAAATACCAAATTACCAATAATGATCTAATGATTTGTTAATCTCTTATTGATCTTAAATGTACAATAATTGGAATATTTATAACCTATCGATAGAAACTGGCTTATCGATAAAGTATTAAGGGACAAAAAAGTTTTAAAAACGTTGTGTTTAACTAATGGTGCCACATTATTAATCTAATTATAACTTATACAAATATTTGAGAAGTTTAAGGGAACAGAACCCCCATAAAATTTTTGGAGGGTGCACAAATTTCATTGTCATTATTTTTTTAAGATGTTGCTACAATAAGAAAGCCACATGTCCATTTTTAATATAAAATCATTTTTTGATATATTGGAAAAAATCGATGTTTATTTTATAACTTCAAAGGGCTGTAACTTTTTTATGTGCACATTTGTACTAAGGTAAGCATAGGTTCCATTGAACTATTTTTGATCCTAGAATATGTGATTTATTTTATGACCTACCTTTTTGTTACACCTTGTATATTCAGTAGATAGAAAATAAGATTAGATAGAGATTAGGACAGACTTGACTTTTTAGGTCATAATGATAATATGATATTTATGCCATATATTAGTAAAAATTCAGAGTTTCCAATACTAAAATACTGTTTTTACTCTATACTACTCATGAAGGTATATACAGGGTGATTGGTTAGTGTGATAAAGCTCAGTAGATCCACCATAATAACAGATAGCAATAAAAGTTATGAACAAAAATTGTAGGCAACTTTAAGCTTCATATTAAGTATTAGTATAGATGGTACAATACCACATTTTTATATTGATTGTCAAAATTTTAAAACTGTTTGATATTGCTAATTTTTCTTATATCGAATACAGGGCAAGTCAAAACTCTAGTTCATTCTTTTCTCAGTATTTTTAAATAATAAATTATTTTTATTTTTTTATTTGTTACATGTGTTATTGGATTAAGAATCAGTAGTGGTGAACGGTCAGTTTTAGACAATTTACTCATGGCTTCTTAAAATTTATAAAAATTTAGACACCTTATGTATAATTTGCTTTGAAAAATGAAAACATTTCAAAAACTAATAAATTTAGATATAGAGAATACTAAACAAAATTTTTAAGTACCTTAATTTTACTTTTAGATGGTGATATAAAATACAGGGTGTTTTATTACTATTTAAAATTATAGAACATATTGGCCTTACGTTTGGACTCACCCTGTACTCGATATAAAGAAAATTAACAACATCAATCACTTTTTAAACTTATATTAACAAAAAAATGTGGCAGTAATAAATTATTCTTATTGTGATAACTTTGTTAATACCCCGTATTTTTGTAATGGGGTAATGAAGACCTGGCGAAGACAGTTAAGGAGAAGTTGGTGACCTGAAAAATGTACATTGAAGACTTTTTCTGGGATTACCAAGATAACTTTCCAGAAATAAATTACATGACAGGGCCGTCAATACTAGAAAGCGAGGTGAAAGCAGCTTAAGTCTAAGAATGGTATGGTCACAGGTCTAGACGAAATACTCGTTGAACTTATTAAGGTGATGAGTAAAGTGAGCACGAAGGAGTTAACTGAACTACTTGACGGCATATACAATTCAGTTAATATCCCAGAGGAATGGCTATTGTCAATATTTGTACCACTACCAAAAAAACGATCTTCGAAACCGTGCAAAGATTTCCGAACTATCAACCTTATAGGTCATGCACTTAAGATTTTTCTTAAAATCATACATGCCAGAATTTACAAGAAATGCGAAGAAAATGTCGGTGAAATGCAATTTGGATTTCGCAATTCCATGGGTACACGTGAAGAAGCACTTTTCACCTTACATGTCCTATTTCAGAGATGCCGCGATGTCAGTTGTGATATCTATATGATGTCTATATTTGTTTTATTGAATACGCCAAGGCATTTTACCGTTGTCAGCACCAGAAGATGTTCGCCGCCCTACAAAAAGTAGGATTGAATGAGAAGAACATTCGGATCATCATAAATTTATACTGGAACCAGCGTGCTCAAGTCAAGGTCGAAGACTAGCTGATCGACCAAGTGAAGATCATGCGAGGAGTAAGGCAAGGTTTTGTGCTCTCGACGACTCTTTTCAATATATACTCTGAGGAAATTTTTACTGAAGCCCTCACAAACCTAGAGATAGGAATCCGAGTGAACAGTAATAAATCAATAATATCCGCTACGCCGATGACACTGTGTTACTAGCAACCAGCCCAACTAATCTACAAGCCTTACTAGACCGAGTAAGAACTGTGAGCCTAACATACGGACTAGACCTTAATATTAAGAAAACTAAATTCATGGTTGTCAGCCGTGCAAATTTAGATCCCGGGGCACTAACGGCAGGTATCAAAGAGATCCAGAGAGTCGACAGATTCACTTATCTCAAAAATACCCTCAACTCACAAAGGGACTACTCTAAAGAGATTAGATCCAGAATTGAAATGGCACGGTCTACACGGTCAAGTTGAGATCCTTGCTGTGCTGCAGTAATCTCAGTTTGGGAACCAAGATGCGGATAGTGAGGTGCTACATTCTTCCAGTGTTACTATATGAAGTTGAATCTGGACACTGACGCAAGCCACAGAAAAGCGGATTGAAGCCTTCGAGATGTGGATCTACAGGAGGATACTAAAAATATCGTGTGTGGACCATGTTACTAACGTTGAGGTCCTACAGCCCATGACAAAGGAAAAAGAAGTGCTTAATTGAGTGAAACAACCTAAGCTTGAAAAATATCGAATTCATTCATCAACTCGTTATGCAGGGTAAAGTATTTGGCAGGAGCGGACCGGGTATCTCGTATCTCGTGGTTGAAAAACCTCCGACAATGGTTTGGGATAATTTTCGCGGAGCTGTTCCGCAGAGCACTCAACAAAACCATGATAGCCTTGATGATCGCCAACATCCGAACCGAATAAGGCACCGAAGAAGAAGAAGAAGGAAGTGAAGAAAATTTCGAATATAAAATAAAATACAGATTGTTCTATTTAAAAAAAACATGAGTTTGGTCCGCCACTATGTTATCGAACATCCTGTAACTAACTAATTTTTTAATATGAAAATTAAAGTTGTCTACATTTTTTTATTAACTTTTACTTATATCTATTATTATAGCGGATCTACTGAGCTTTACCACACTAATTAATCACCCTGTATAAAATAAACGTCAAGTTTCTTATGTCAGGGATAAAGTCACATTTTATTTTTATTATCGGACGGACGTATCTGATTTTTTCGTGTCGGCGGAAACACAAAACACAAAAACAAAACGCAAAATAATCAATTTAACGCTCATTGAAATCTCACAGCGAATAATAATACCGATTAAAATGAAAATACCATTGTTAATCCGCAAATTGATACTTCACATATAACTTTAATCCTTCTGTCATTTTGTGCTGTTAATTAAAAAACATTCAAATGCTACTGACGATTGAGGTTATGTATTGTTGTTATTAATCAAGGTTAAATATTTACAAGCAATATCCAAAATTTAATTATTAAAGATTTGAGAAGTATGTAAAATTTTTTCACAATAAATTTGCCACAGATATTACAATATTATAGGCAATTTTCAAAACTAAATATATATTTTCATTAAAATAATCAGTGTAAATTATAATAAAATTGAAGTACCAATCTCTAAACTAAAAAAATATTTTTCTAAATTTCACAAAAACTGATAAAGAATCGAACCATGTGATTTTCAACACTCTTCTGCATCTCTTCATCTTAACAACTTCCAATATTTTAAGTGATGTTTCGGTTGTATCGAAGATTCTAGTCCATAAAGTAAGTAGTCTGTGGACTAAAAGCACTACCAGTTCACAGACCCTATTGTGTCTGGGTGTCGATACAATTTTCAAGTTGTTTATAAAAGTGTACGTGGGGGGAATATCCTTTATTAGATGTGGACAGACCATATCCCATATATTATAAATAGTGTTGGACAAAGAGGAAAAGTGTGTAATTTTATCGTAATTGGTATAAAATGTAGTATCGAAACTAAACACCTCTATTTTATTGCGTTTTCAATTTTAGCAAACTAAATAATGGATATATAAGATAAAATAATATACAATATAATGAAAAGTAAATATTTATTGAAAAAGAAAAAGTATCGAAAAACAAGTTACATGTTCAATGTACTTTTTGGAAACATTGTAGACAATACGGTTTGGTATATTTTACAGATGTTGCATATTTGTGAAACTCGTTTAGCTTCATTAGTGGCAGCTACTGATGTTTCCCTTTTTTGATGAAATTCATTATAGCATCCGGCACACCTACGTCTAGTAATTTTTCCATCTTTTCTATCCACCGGTTTAAGAAAATGCTGTACTTGTGACATGGACGGCGTAGGTATGACAGGTGTCTGGACAACGTTTATACCCAAAAGATTTTTCACAATACTCATTTGGGCCTGCAATATTGTACAATTATTTTGCTGGTTTAATTTATTGAACAAATAAACTGTATTTATGATACCCACGCCAAACAGAACATCAACTGAAACTTTTTTGTACCAGCGAATTGGTGAATAGTACCTAGCCAATTTGTCAGAAAGATCGATACCTTTTTTTCGATTATTGTATTACAATATCATATTAGGCTTTGAACGCGGATTTCGACCTGAACTCATCGTTTATTCATCTGCGTGACAAGTAGATATCATAAAGACGTCCCTCTTGTCCTTCCATTTAAGGATCGTCACCTTATTTCTTGTGCCGCAATTTGCTCTCCTCGCTTCAGTTTCTTGTTTTTGGCCAATAAAGGTTTTTTACGATTTTTCTCAATGTCCCACAAAGATCAGTTTTGCATTGAAGCAAGTATTCAGCTAATGAAATACTGGTATACCAATTATCTGCAACAATAATTTTCCCCTGGTCTAAAAGTTCTTCACAAAACTCGACAATTACGCTTCCAGGTTTATCAATATTTAAGATTTGAGGATCTTGGTCAGAATAAACTTTATATTTTCAAACATATCCATTATCAGTTGTGGCTTTGTAAATATTTAATCCATACTTGTAAGTTTTGTTTGGATTATACTGACGAATCAGCAGGCGCCCCTGAAAGGGAACCATGGATTCACAACAACGCAATCTTTTGGCGAAAGAAACTTTCTGCAGTTTCTCATTACACTGGTTGGATTTTGTACAAGCGATTATTGGTAGCATTCTAATGTAGGGAATCTGATTATACCAGTCAGCAAGTAAATGGCCAAAAACTTTTCCATGTCTTCCTTATTTACCGGTTTCCAGTGATTCAACCGACCTCTAGAATTATTTGCAATAAGTTGTTCAGCGTATAGGTTGGTTTGTTCTATCACCAACTCAAAGAAATCATCATCAACTAAAAGGCGAAATATTGCAAACACATCTGCATTTTCTGGAATGTTTTCAGTATACATATAATTTTCTGAGTTACTAAAAATTTGACTATGTAACTGCTGAATGTCGTAATTCCATCCATTTTTCTCATTATGTTCTTTCATTTGACGCTCTCTAGTTGGTAATATGCCAGTTCTTAGAGCTGTATTTACTTCAATATCTCTGTTGTCATCAGAATCGGAATCATCCATACGTTGTTCAATCGCATGCTGAACGTTCATGTTTTCATTCATTACCTGATTATCTCGTAGACTTGAACGGTCAGGTGACAAATCTTCATGAATAAAATCGGGATCTGCTACACTGTCATCATCGTCAAAATCACTACCGTCGTCGGTTACATTTTCTTTATTCGACGAATTTGACTGACTATATTATTCGTTATCACTCTCTTCTAGTACTCTCCGCAACTCTTCTTCCATATTGCCTTGTCTCTTACTCATACTGCTGCAACAATTTCAATTTACAAAAGTACAAAAAATACAAATACGTCTGTTTTGTTTTGATTTTCGACTAATGCCAAAACTTCATTTGTCAATCTAGTAGCTAATTTCACGCATTTTGTTGTCTTAGAACATTAAGAAGAACTGTTTATCGTAACTGATGAGTTGTTTCTGTCATTTCATATTTGATACAGGGAAAAAATGGATAAAATGAGAAAAGTACGCACATACCACATATGGTCTGTGGACTCACGAGTATGTATGTGGTATGCTTTAAAACAAATATCTGTATTTATAGCTTTTATTTATAGCCAGAAGATTTTAATTTTTACAAAAACATAACTGGACTTATGAGCAATTTCCACTCTAAAACCTGGACAATGGACCTGTTAATATTCGTTATCAATTCTAATATAATTGCACCATAGAAAATTACCTTTAGATATTTAAACCAGGTTATTTCTTTATGTCAGCTGACAGTTTTCACCATCAGGTGGAACAGTGTTTGCAGCGAATGTAAAAGGTGTATGACTTTGCTGGTTTTGTGTCTTGCATTTATTCAGCTAATTCTGTAAAGGTTGAGATCAAAGAAATGAAGCTGGAGGATTTTTTTTCTTTGGCCTGACAACTCATCAGTTAACAATATAAACCATACAACATCTCAACCCTAGTTGAAAGACATAGTTGCAGTGGTTGCTAAGCGAGGTATCTTTAATTTATTTTATAAAACAAGTTTGTTTCCAATGAAATGAAAGAATTATTTTTTTTTAATTAAAAGTAACTAAGTCTGGCTTCAAAGAACCTGTCAGCATTTCAAAACCAAGAGAAGTTACAGAAGAAAGAAAGCTAGCGATTTTGCAAAATTTGGTTATATTAATACCTGAAAATCGAAGAAAATTTTGGCAGATCCTTCCCGACAATGATGCAGCAGCCGATTTAAGATCCGAATTTGATGATTTTAATAAGTGAATTTTGTGTTTTTTAATAATTAATAATCCGTTTTGACTAGTTATTTGTTTTTTAACAAAATGTAGAATTAAGCTTAATAATTGTATAATCTTAAATAATAAAGTTAATAAAACGAAATGATTTTTGTCGTTACCGTGCTTTCCGTTATAGAAATATCACACTAATAAGCAGTAACCTCAAACTAATTGGAGTTGCTGCTTTTTTATGTAAATCATTCTTACCAGTTTTAATAATATACCTTGCTTAAAAACGGTATCCGCCATTTTCATTAACATTTTTAAAAGTATTTTATAAAAAATAAACTTATTCAATGATATGCAAAAGAACTACAACACAGTTAAACAATTCCGGAATCCATTAATATTTTCATAGTGACTCAGCACTGTTTATTAAACTTTGTATTATCTCGAAACTTACATTTTTGTAAGGATACTGCCTTCTTGCTTATGACGGCAGTACTGTACGAAGTTTATTTTCATAAGGTGAAAATATAAAATATAAAAATATAATGCCGACTGTTTAAAAGTATAAATAATTTCATATTATTTACACATTTCTTTTTTTTTCAGTTTCTTACGTTTATCAACAAGCTCACAGTCATTGGATACGCAATCTCTTTGGCAGCTCTAATTATTTCCTTATTTATATTTCTGACGTTCAGGTAAGAATCATTTATCTATAAGTAAAAACTTCTGGTATATAATGGCATATTTTATTTAAATTATATTTAAAATTTATTCAAAAGGATTACAATTTTTCAAAACGTTTTCGGTCCAGTCGGACCATCATTAGTTAAACGAATAAAAGTAGCTAAAACTAGCTACAAAAATAAGTGTAGAAACCTTTGATTTACATGACAATCATGGTTAATTGTAATAATATCACAACACAAGGTTAATGTTATAGGATTTCACATAAAGAAACAAACTCTTCCCTGTAGTGTTGCCCAAAATTGGTCAACAGGAGGTCTTGTTCTTGTTCTTGCGTTTCCGCAAGACCAAGACCAAGACCAAGACCGCCTAATTTTAGCAAGACCAAGACCAAGACTGACCGTGCAAGATTTAAGCAAGAACAAGACTAAGCCTGCGAGACTCTTGCGTCTTGCAGTTAGGACTGAGTGTCGTTTTGCGAGTATAGTAGTTCGGGTATGTGCTTAAAGACTCTATAAGACGTACAAAAATATGTAATAAAAATTAGAAAAACTGGAAAAACTGTGCGTATTACGAACAAGACCATAAGCATACATACCGAATCAAAATATTAATTAAAAAAACACATTTGACACGTGCTCAGAGGTCATAATTACAATGTAAAAATAAAATATTTTATACATTCTTTTCCAGCAGACGACTTTTTCGCTCTGAAATTAATTGTCCAGATTTTTAGAATAGCTGCCCTCTAATCATAAAATAATCTTCTTGCATTGCGACGCCGACAGTAATATTGTATCGAATTTTTTTAAAAATATGGCACCTTAGCTAATAAAAAATATAGCACTTATTGTTACGGACACCCACTTAATAATTCAATTTTTTCCCATTATAATTTAGTTAGAAGGAATCTAAATAAACAAATATTATCGGCCTAACATTGTTTCTGCTGAGTGTGCGATGAGATCATTCGGTTAAACAAAATTTGCTGAAAGAGCGCGGCTAATATTCAAAAGTATCGAGACAAATTAATAACACATAATGTCGCCTACCGTGTAAACCAAATACCGAAATAATTAGAATAACGAAGTAACGATATATAATTCTTGGTTTGTTTTAGGATATGGGATAGTAACGGAGATAAAGTAACTATTATAGTAGTAGTTACTTTTTCGACATCACTAAACTTCATTCCCAATTGAGCTTTCCTTTGAGTCTAATGTAATAAGAATTGTTTTTCATCTAATCCTTGTTGTTTCCAGAGTGACAAGTTTACAATTTGACATGAGGGACAAAGATTCAAATAGTTCTAGTCGGAGTAGTGAGCGTTGGAATTATAGATCTGAGAAACATAAAAGCAAATTTGATGAGTTTTTCGAAATAATTCATGCATCCCAAATTGCTTTGTGTAAATTGTGCCTACATAGAAAGGTTGAAATGAAAATGAAAAACAGGAACACGTCAGGTTTAAGGAAGCATCTAATATCTTTTCACAAAAAGGAATTACAAATATTTTTTCCTGAAATACCAAAATTCGGTGGAGATACCACAAGCTTTTTAATAACCGCTGTAAAGTGGACATGTAAAAAAATATACTTATTACCTTATTACCAATTATATATATATATATATATATATATATATATATATATATATATATATATATATATATATATATATATATATATTATAAGTGATTATTTCGACCAAAAAATAATTTATAAATACGTTCAAATTATCGGGTAAAGTGGTCTGTAATAAAAATCTTTCTTTTTTCTAAATTACTCAATATTTCGCCATTTATTTAAAAGCTTCCTCAGGAGTAAACTAAAACAATTTGAACATTACAAAAAATGGCGTACAAATACATTTTAAAACACTCACAGAATTTAAAAGATTTCGCAAATAAAAACTGACATTGAAGTATTTGAAATATTGAATGTCAAGATTAAATTGTCTTAAGCACGTTCGTTACAGCTATACGATAAAAAATTAAAATTATTTCAAATGTAAAAATAAAAATAACAATAAAAGAAAAGTTAGAAGAATAATATTTATTTGATGAATTATTAAGGTTAGTTGATATTAAGATGAATGTGGGCTATTTTTAATATTTATAAATTTTGTTCAATATGTTACAATATATGTTACTTAACTGTCCAGTGTCCGTTTTATAATTTAAAGTGTTTTTATTTTTGTTAATGTAATACATTTCAAGAAATAATCTACTTTTGTAGTTATCAGTATATATTATCTTGGTACCAAAAGCCGACAGCATCAGGCAGGTATATAAATTACTATTCAAACCATACCACCCGTCAAAAATATAATACCGTACTAGGTATGAAAAACAGGATAATGTCCATTGCTGATGACAACTTTTTACAAAAAAATCTGAGCATAATATACAAAATTTTTCGTAACAACGGATATCCTAAACAAATTTTAAAAAAACTGATTTACAGCACTAATTTCTATGACGGTCCCGTCCATGATTCTAATGACAAATCAATCAAATATAAAAAACTTCCCTTTATTAATGGTCTAACTCATTCTGTCATATCCATATTCAAAAATGTTACTAATATTAGTATAGCTAAATATAATACCATGAACAGCAAACAACTATTTTCAAAAATCAAAGACCCAGTACCAACCTTATATAAAAGTAATGTCGTTTATGAAATACCGTGTTTAGGATGTCAAAATAGCTATATTGGTCAAACATCACAATGGCTAAAACAACGCATCACACAACATAAAAGTGATTGCCGCTTGAGAAAAAATACTTGCGCAGTGGTTGAGCACTATGAAAACACTGGTCATATGCTAGACTATAACAAAGCTCACATTTTGGCACAGACTGATAACTACAAAAGTAGATTATTTCTTGAAATGTATTACATTAACAAAAATAAAAACACTTTAAATTATAAAACGGACACTGGACAGTTAAGTAACATATATTGTAACATATTGAACACAATTTATAAATATTAAAAATAGCCCACATTCATCTTAATAACAACTAACCTTAATAATTCATCAAATAAATATTAATCTTCTAACTTTTCTTTTATTGTTATTTTTATTTTTACATTTGAAATAATTTTAATTTTTTATCGTATAGCTGTAACGAACGTGCTTAAGACAATTTAATCTTGACATTCAATATTTCAAATACTTCAATGTCAGTTTTTATTTGCGAAATCTTTTAAATTCTGTGAGTGTTTTAAAATGTATTTGTACTCCATTTTTTGAAATGTTCAAATTGTTTTTAGTTTACTCCTGAGGAAGCTTTTAAATAAATGGCGAAATATTGAGTAATTTAGAAAAAAGAAAGATTTTTATTACAGACCACTTTACCCGATAATTTGAACGTATTTATATATATATATATATATATATATATATATATATATATATATATATATATATATATATATATATATATATTTATATATATATATATATATATATATATATATATATTTATATATATATATATATATATATATATATATATATATATATATATATATATATATATATATATATGGTATTAATGTTGGTATTATTAAGGTAATAAGAAATGAAAGAATGTTATCACAAGCCCTCTTATACACTTAATAAATCGATGCTTTAAAGAGAATACATTTCCCTCAGTTGTAAAAAGTACTATTAGAACACCCATTCTTAAAAAAGGGGAAATTACCGTCCCTGAGACGACTTAGAGAGGGATCTTAAAACCATGAACATCAGACAGTGGCGAAGGAAAGTATCCGACAGGGCAGAATGGAAGAACATTGTTAAGCGGGCCAAGACTCACAAATGGTTGTAGCGCCATTGGAAGAAGAAGAAGAAGAACGTCCCCGAGAAGCCTAATAAAAAGCATATAATAGAAAAAAAAACTAAAAACAAATTTCCAAAAAAAAGAATATCATAGATTAGAGATCAATACTAGTATTAGATTTAGCATAAGATTGTATACGAAATAATGAATAATGAATATGTGACTAAAAATTGTGAGAATGGCGAATACATTCAGTGTCCGCAGTCATATAAACCCAAACAAACAATAACAGGTATAGGCCTATCGCATTGCTTCCAGTCGTCTCTAAAATAGTAGAAAAGGCCATGGCTTTGCGAATCACAAGTTTTTTCGAATGTAACAATTATTTCTTAGGAGTTCTTGGACCCATACTATTTCAAATATATAATAATGACCTTACAAGTATTAAATCAAACGCTACATAAACACTCTTTACCGATACCACCACGGTCTCCCTCGCACTTTACACACTTAAGGAGTCCCTTATGGGTTCCAGTTTTGCACTGTTAGACACCAAAGAGTACACCTGGACCCCAAGCTTCAATGGGATAAAAATGTTGAGTATCTGAGTAAAAACCTATCAAAGAACTTATATGTGCTCAGAAATTTAGCATCGGGCGTTTCACACAGCTCTTACGAAGAGCTTATGTCATTTTTCACTCGCATCAATATGACATATGCATCTTGGTCTGGGGCATTCGGCAGGAACACCGATAGTCTTTGGTTTGCAACGTAAGGCTATAAGAGTTCTTGTAGGCCTTGGGTATGTCTCATGGTACAATGAATACACAAGGTATGATATTGCGCATGACATTTGACAGCTGGTCCAGGAGTGTGACGTAGTTAAGATCGCCTGAACCACCTCGAACCCATTATTACAGCTTAACGTACACATTAATTTTGAAATTATGGTTAAAAAGTGATCTAATTTTTTTTTTAATGTTTTGTTTTGGTTATAATTGAATAAAAAATATATTTTCAGTAGCGTAAAACCTTTACTTCTCCTAGAGATTCAGGCGAAATATTTATTTTTGTTTTCATACATATACTAATAATATAAGTACTCTTTTTGTATGCAAATCCCTTGAAATTTAAAAATTTTCTGCAGAGGAAATACTGTGAATAGGTAAATAGTAGTAGATTTGCTTATTCTGATTCACTGTCACTCACTTCCAAGCAGTTTTACTGAAATAAAAACAAAATAGAGTACAATAGAGAAAAATCTGTTTTACAATTCAATATGGTATTTTAGATGAGTTATAATGAAATTTAGTAAAATAAAAAATATACACATTACTATAACCTACCGATTATTATATGCAAAATTTACTTATCAAACAATATAATAATATGAAAATAAGACACAAATTAGTTCAAACGCAAAACACAATAAATATCGACTTCAGACGACTTTACACCGGCAAGACAGAAAGCTTGTATAAAAACAAAAGTTCAACAATATTATCGGTTATTAATGGTGACTATTGCAAATTGCAAGTTATGAGATAATAAATTTATTTTAAAGTATCTCAATACTGACTGAGTCATCTATTTTATAATAGAAAAATAATTTAGATATATGCTTATATATGTGTCTTTATACAAATGGTGTTTAGTTACTACCTATTTATTTATACTGTATAGTATTTTTTTGTAAAACTGAAAGTTTTTATTTGCCATTGTATATCTGGTTTTGTACCTTTTTCAAAGTACGCTGTGCAATTGCTTGTTGCAATAGTGACAATGAAGATAAAATCTTTAAGTTTCATACATTTCCTAAAGATAGCGTGACCAGAAAACTGTGGATTATATCTTGTTGTAGATAGGATAATTTTAATTGTAATACTGCAAGAATTTGTTATACACATTTTAAAACTGAAGGTTACCAAAGAAATCTACAACAGGAACTTTTAAATTACGTTTCTAAAAAGGGTCTAAAACTCAAACCTGAGGCAATACCTAGTCTTTATTTGTCTAAATCAACATCGGCTACCCTTTTAACCAACCAAAAGAAACGCGTACAAGGAGGCGAACACAGAGAGTCCAAAAAGTATGTTGAGCAGCTTCTTACTACTTCTAGGTCAACGACGTAAGTCTAAATCTTTATTTTTATTAATTATTAGTCATGAAACCTTAAATGGTTTTTTCATATCGATTTGTTAAGTAAGAAACTATCCTCAGCCTGCTATGCAATTTGCAATAAGAACTGTTTCGGAGGAAATCAATTTAACATCTTCCAAAATAACATATTTTTCTTTGTTAAATCATGTTATCATTATTAAAATATACAATGTTATCATTATTATAAACAATACCAAGATAATTTTATGTGTAAATATTACAAAAATGTCATTTTAAATGTTGTGCAATATTGTGTGCCCTCACTACACTCATATTCGATGGCCAGCTAGCTCATTCGATATAAATAAAGTTGACTTTGTTATTATTTATTTTGATTTTGTGTTTAGTTCAGTAGGTATATATACGTACAAATTTTGTGTACCTCCATTACCACTTTTCTGTATCTTTTTAAACATCTGAAATATCGAACTCTGGAGTATAAGTTAATTAACCTGTACCTACGTGTAATAAAAGATAATTAAAACTTGTCTTATAAAGGATATCTATGTTTTATAAAGGATAAATATTATAATAACATAATTTTATCATCTCTTTATAATTACTATAATTAAATTAGCAAAATTATATAAAAAAACTTAAAATTAAAAGTCTTTCCTATACAACTACATTCAAATGTTGCGGGAATAAGCGATCTTGACTACGTCATGCGCGAAAGCGAACCTATTTTAGAACATTATGTATCATACCTTGTGTATTCATTGTACCATGGGTATGTCTATGAGAACCTTATGTTTGATAAAAGGAGCGGGGGGCGCTTTGGGACACATGAAGAGGTGCACGATCATAACACTAGATACATGTGTAATCTTGTGTCCAGCCTACTGGAGGCTAAAGAGGTGTTAAACTAGACCAGGGTATTGGGCAATTAAATTTTATAACAAATTGCTTGATAACTTAAAGGATCTTCTCACGACTTAATTTAAAAGTAAAATTAAGGAAATTTTAATAAAAAATGTATTTTATAGTAGTGATGAATATCTGAAATTTCAATTTTAAATTATTTTAACTCAAACTGATATGTTTTTTAATGTAGAGTTTAAGATTTTTTACTAGAACTATTATTGTTCTGCTTTTATTTTGACGTGTGTTGGGATACTGGCAAGATTACATCAATAAATGAATTTGAATTAGTGTTAATCGTATAAAGGACCCCGACACTTTTTTTATGTAAATTTTTCTTACAAATGTATCATTTATTTATTCTTTTGAAAATGGTTGAGATATGCAAATGAAATTTGGTTAGCTTTAAGAGGTAGTTATTGGACATTTTTTCCATACACCTAAGAATTTTATATTTATCATTGGCGTGGGTAACGGTCTCAATTTTTTTAAAGGACAAAATGGTACGACACGGGTATATTGCAAATAAAAAATACTTCTTAAATTCTTCGTTTAATTTTTAACAAAAAATCTTTTATCTTTTTTTTTCATATGAGGCGCCAGAAAGAAAACATCCTAATGCGTACTTTTCACTCTTTAATACATTCTCAAGAACTACGTAATACAATAACAAAACCACAATAATAACAGAAAGTACCACTCTTAACAACCTTCTTAGACGTTAGAGGTGGTCTAAAAACTGTAGAGATGGAGTAGTACTCCTATCTCCTAAGTTGGATCAAAAATTACAATTTGATATAATTTAATTGGAATAGGTTCAGTAGCCTAAGATATTAGCATGGACAAACAGCGTAACACGAGATTTATATATATATATATACACACACACACATATATATATATATATATATATATATATATATATATATATATATATATATATATATATAAACTAAGGTACACTCGAAGAGTGGTGGGTTTTTCGGTCAAAGTGGAGAAATAAAAGACAAAGAAGGTGGCTACTTCATCTATTTATTGAAGACGTTCGCTTTCTGCTCAGAAAGCATCATTAGTTCATCTAAAAAGAACAATATGAAACCAAACATCCATAGAGAAGTTACAATACCAACCCTTGTTCTAAATTTACAAATAAAATAAATAAATTCATTACACATTTAAAAAATATAAAGATCATAGATCAACCACTTGCAAAATTTTTACATAATTATGATGGATATGCTTCCAGATTTTATTTTCTACCTAAAATACATAAGCCCACATTGAGCATGAGGCCAATTGTTTCCTCCATTAATTCACCAAACACTAATATTGCGAAATTTTTAACTGACATCTTATCTAAATCTAATAATTATAATAACGACTTTAATATTGTTGATTCTTTTCATTTTAGTGAATTTATTAATAATTTTGAACTTCCACAAGGCTACATTTTAGTGAGTTTTGATGTGGTATCTCTTTTCACTAATTTACCTCTTTCTAGCGTTATTACCTCCTTAAGAAAGCACTGGAACTCCATCCAACCAAACTGTCCTGTATCCTGGGATGTATTTGCAGAACTTTTACAATTAATATTTGACACTAATTTTTTGGTCTTCAACGAGAAATATTACCTTCAAATTTTTGGGACACCTATGGGTTCCTCAATCTCTCCCATTCTGGTTAATTATGTACTGGATGATTTAGTATCTGACTGTTTGGGTCTTTTAGATTTCCAAATCCCTTTTATTAAACGGTATGTTGATGACTTATTACTAGCCTTACCTCCAGACAAGATTCAGGCCACCTTGTCTTTATTCAATGAGTTTGATCCTCATTTACAGTTCACTGTTGAACTTGGGGACTCTAACACAAATAGTATTCCCTTCTTAGACATGCGTGTCATTAGAATGGGAGATAACACCCTAACTACAAGTTGGTATAGGAAACCAATGGCCTCTAACAGGTTTCTCAACTACCACTCTTGTCATCCCTTTAAATATAAATTAAACCTTATTAAAGCTTTAAGCTGCAGGCTAAATAGACTGACACATCCGATTAATCGAAGGGAATCCCTTCAATTACTTAAGAATATTCTGATTGAGAATTGGTATCCATCCTCCATTATTAATAAATACCTTTTCGTTCAAAGATATGGTTCTTCTTTAAATGACATACCCAATGGTGACCAACTTAGAATAATATCAAATAATTCAATTAACAACACTGTTCTGCCTAATACTGTACTTGAGAATCCAACTACCCATTACTCATCGTTACCTTATTTTCCTCAAGTTACTGAGAAACTCGTTAAACTGTACAAACATAACAACGTAGCGGTTAAAATTGCAATTAAGAATTCTAAGACTGTCAGGAATTTGTTTTCTAAAACTAAAACACCTCTGTCCCTTCTGGAACAAGTTAATGTAATATATCATATACCTTGTGCTGAGTGTGACTCATGTTACATCGGTCAGACAGGGAGATCACTGAGAGGGCGTCTTACGACACACCGCAGTGATATTAATTTATCTAAGCATACTTGTGCTCTTGCCTAACATGCTATTAACACTAAGCATGAAGTAAACTTTAATAAAGTTAAAATTCTTGGCACTGAACGCAATCTCGTTAAAAGACAGTTTTTAGAAATGTGTTCAATATTAAAACATCCAAATACCCTTAATAAGAGAACCGACATTAGTAATTTGAGCCAAATTTATCACGCATTAATTTTGCAGAATTAGGCTTGATATGTTGTTTACTTAAATTTTGTCCCACAATGGGTTTTTTTATCACATTTTCATATAATAAATATAAATAAAAATAAAATAAAATAAATTATTCTTTCCTTATCTTAGATTTATCAACTTACATTTTATTAACTATTTGTCAATATCACTTTTACATAATTAAGTAATTGTTCCTTTTGATGAACTTGTTTGATAAAATTTTGAACTGAATTTGATTCATAGAATCTTTTTCATTACGGTCCCAAATGTTTTTGAACCTTTGGACTGTGGAAGTTGTATTAATCTTCACCTGTTGGCTGGCTAACCAGTGACTTCATAATATTATATGATATTTTGGATTAACCTCGCATGCTTTGTTCTTTGTTGACAGATCAACCACTGTAGGGTAAATGGTGATCTTAACCACCTTTTCCTTTCATTGTTTGGTTTTTTAACGACAAGTTGTCAACCAAATTTATCACATTCTTTGAATATACCGCCCTATCATATAGAAGTTGGTAGTTTGCCTTGCTGTTTTTGTCATTTTGACCTCAAGGCCATATCTATTCACGGTGTGTGCGTGGGTGTTAAACCTGTAAATTCATTTACCTGCGAGAGTCAGTAAGCTTAAGACTGGTAACTTCATTTTATCTTTATTACTATATTAATCTTAAATAACTTATAATGTTACCTAAAGTTAAAATTAAAATCTAATTGATTAAATAAATTGTTGGAAGTTCATTCTCATGATCTTTCTAGTTCTTTACACTTTAAAATAAACCTTAATGTTTTTTACTTAAGTTTTTATAATAACTTTTTTATATACATGTATGTTTATCACATGTTCTTTTGCTGTGCTAATTTTGTTAAATTGCAAACTATACCCAGTTTCAATTAATTGTGTTATACAACTTTAACTCTAAATGTCCAGTTTCGTAAGCTTTTTCATATTTTTAACATCATTGACCGCTACATGTCTTTGTAAGGTAACACACTTTTTTTTAACTTCTCTATGGATGTTTGGTTTCATATTGTTCTTTTTAGATGAACTGATGATGCTTTCTGAGCAGAAAGCGAAACATCTTCAATAAATAGATGAAGTAGCCACCTTCTTTGTCTTTTATTTCTCCACTTTGACCGAAAACCCCACCACTCTTCGAGTGTACCTTAGTTTATTTTGGATTGACGGTCGTACTCCTTTTCTCGATATATATATATATATATATATATATATATATATATATATATATATATATATATATATATATATATATATATAATATATATATATATATATATATATATATATATAAAGAGATATAAAGATATACGATACGTTTTTTATGTTCTTTGAAATTCTTTATATATGTCAATGAATAAAATAATTGACTAAGATAGATGTTACATACTTTTTTCTTCTCAAAAAGCGTTTTCATCGGGGAATTTATTTATGGTTTTATTATATAGTGATTTGCCGATCCGCTTTAATTTTTTTTTCTGATTTCAGGTATAATTTAATAATATAACATAGCCTGTATTGGTTTCGTGCATATGTACTAAAATTTTATTAGAATAAAACATTTATTAAGGGTACCTAGTGAATTGTTATATTTCTTTTTCATGATTTCTATGGTCTATCAATTGTTTTGTATCGTTGGTATTATTTTGAAAAATTATATTATTAAATAATATAACCGTTGCTGTGAGCATTTTACATGTGTAACATTTTACCTTGCCCTCGTACTAGCATCTGTTATTCACTGAGTTTTTATTTTAGAAAACATATGAAAACACAAATACACTTTAAATTTTTCAAGCGTTTACGATGATTTACAGCAAAACGAACGAGGTGTAAGTAAAGGAAGTATATACATCACCTAATTCAGTTCATAAAAACAAATTTTTCCTTTCAACTAATAACGCAAGAACTGAACTTACGCTCAAAATCTTGTTTTCCAATAAATAAACTATCGCTAATGATTTATTTTTTCCACACAACTATATATTAATTATGTTTATGCGCAAGGCCGCTCAGTTTGCAGTTTGTTTAATTTTATACTGCTGTAAATCATAAATTTGGAAAGATTATTAGAAAAGTTTAAAAAAAACCATAGTAATAGATATTACGAAAAAATAAGAAGCTATAAGTTAATTATTCTTTTTTTATCCACATTATATCGGACAATGTCTGAAAGCTTGATCAATTCGATCATGCTTTACCATGTACCTACATGATTTTTTCTGAGACATTTATGTAAAAAATACATGTGGTTCACCGGTTGACAGATGGGTCCTAAAAACAACATATTAATGGACAAACTAGAATATTTGTACAATTAACTTACGCATTATCCAAGGCCAACTTAATTTTACTATCACTGTTCACGTTTTTTTTTTTCTGACAAGAGATAAATACACACTACTGTTAACACCTTTTCGGCAACAAAATCCGACTTGTGTGTATTTTTTTAAGACTACGCCTAAATATCGCCAAAACACTGTAAAATTTTTTTCTTCATAAGGATCATCAAGTATTCTATTGCTCGATGGTAGACTTGTACTGATTCCTCTTGAAACTTTAGTTTAAGGTTACTTGTCAAGTTCGTTATAACCTGATTTGTTTTGAAGTCAAAAAATAAATCTTATTTTCGTTTCTTTAACTTGCCCCTTTAATCACACATAATTGCATATACATCTGTGATAACCAAATAAGACTGCTCAAGTGCTTTAATTGAAGACTGGAAAATGAAAAGCACATAATGGACGTAGGTACTAAATGTAGCATTCAGCAAAAGTTGGATAATCTGCAAGTTGGTCTTCTTGGTCTTCTATAAAATCTGTATGATGCAATCGCACTTGTTTCGATAAATATGTTTTTATTGAATTCCAATTCAATAATAAGCTCTCGATAGCTAGGAAAAGGTTTAACCATCGTATGGGTATGTGTCTCAATACTTGATTATACTCCTGTTGAACAAACTCAAGCACTTTTTAAGGTTAGTATTATTGGCGCTGCAACTAAAATGATTAAAAACCTTTAGTACCAAAATCTCGACACCATAACTTACAAAATACATTACCAAAAAGTAAAATAATTAGGGAGTATTTTGCTGCAATACGTAATATATGGCAGATACAATTACCTTGATTATACTAAATATTACTTGGTTTTATTTCTGGAAGTTTTTTGTGAATAGAGCTATGTTTTCCATAATTGACAGAGGCATTCGTCTTCTTCAAGTTTTATCTTCTATGGAAGGTTAGAAATCATCATGGTTATGCGGACCCTCTTGACTGTCGATCTAAATAGTTCTGCACTATTGCATTCAAACCGCTCCTCTCAAGTTCTTAAGTCACAATATTCTTTGTCTTTCTACATTTCGCTTTCCTCGAATTTTGCCTTGCATAATAAGTTGCAATGATGAAGTTGTATTTTGGCCCTCTCATTACACGTCCTTAATACTAAACTTTTATTCTTTTGATAGTCAACAATATTTCAGCTTCATTTCCTATTCTTTTAGCAAATTATGCGTTTGACATTCTTTGAATTCTATGATATTCCTAGGATTCTTCTATAACACCAAAGTTCAAAGGCGGTTAACTTATTCAGATATGTTATTTATATGTACGATATATATATCTGTATATATATATATATATATATATATATATATATATATATATATATATATATATCTATATCTATATCTATATCTCAATGTCCATGCTTCCAAGCCATAAAGAAGAGTAGTGAATACGTAACACCGAAGCTTCCTTAGGTGAAGTCCTAACCTTAGATCCAGACAACAAAGAAACTTTTTAAGTTTAACGAATGATGCACGTGCTAATTCAATGTTCCTAAGTATTTGTCTGAGTCCACACTCTCAATTACAGTATCTTTTTCTATCAATTGGATGTTTGCATCTGCTGGGTTAGTCATGATCACGCATTTAGTTTTCTTCAAATTCATCCTTAGTCCGTATTCATGGCAGCATTCATTAAGAAGTTGCATTACGTAAATCATTGTTGTTATCCGTCAATATTATTGTATCGTCTGCAAAACGCAAGTTATTCAAAACTTCGCCATTGATAGATATACCTTTTATTGAATATGAGAGAGCTTCTTTAAATACCGCTTCACTGTAGACATTGAAGAGTAGTGGTGAGAGAACGCAACCCTGGCGAACGACTCCTCTCTGTATTTTTATGTTTCGGTTGTTCTGGTTGTCAAATATCTTACCTTGGCAGTTTGATTCCAATATAGATTAGAAATTTTCATATCACGACTGTCAATATTTTTGCTTTTATAAATAAACTAATGTAAAAATAATAAAGCAACATCCCATCGTTCTCATGGGATCTCCCAACTTTAAATCTCTTGCGCAGAGCACTAATCTCATTTTGCTGAAATTTGCTGTATCCATTTCTATTCTGATTTTGATTTCCTGGAAGTAATCATTTGTGGAGTTAATCATTGTTTCAAGATATTGATTTTTGTCCACTCATTCGACAGTGGTTCCGTTTATGAGAAGATTCTCGTTATTTATTTGTATTCTTTTCCATACTCCGCTACTCTGGTTTCTGAAGTCTCTGAAGATCGTCAATATTTTCAGCTAATATGACAGCGTCCATCCGCATATCTAATGTTGTTAATGGGAACTTCATTTACCTTTATTTCAGTTGTTTTACGATCAAGATCTTTTTTTCAGAATCTCTGCTGAGTAGGTATTAAAAATAGTTGGCGACAATATGCCTCCCTGTCTTACCCCACGTCTTGATTTCTATTTTTTTTGACAGCTGTTTGTTAACACGTACTTTTGCTCGCTACTTATAGTATAAATTCGATATTATTTTCAGGTCATTCCAGTCTATCTTCTTTGATTTCAGGACAATCATTAATTGTTCATGTCGTACCTTATAGAATGCTTTATTATTGTCAATAAAACACTTACTATTTGAATTGGGAATAAGCCACAATTTAAGTTAAAAACAAGTTTATTTTTCGATTTCCAATTTGAAAACCGGTTTTAAAATACAAAAAATTAATAAATTAAACAAATTTTGTTTTTTGTTACTTGGTGAAAAATTGGTAAAATAATTTTACCAATAATCTGACTCATTCATATTGACAATTTAGATATATATTATTTATATTTTAAAGTAGACGACTGTAAAATATTATTGCCAATATTGTTGAATTGCGTTCCTGGGACGACTTAACTTGTAAGATAGTTAATTCGATTCCATGAAATCAATACTCTTCAGAAAAATTATAGATTGTGATTCGTCTTTAAAAAGACAACCACATGCAATGATGACAATAAAATTCTTCTGTTAGTGATTCCATAGTAAATCATAAGGAAAAAAACCTCATAATATTATTCCGAAATGATAAGTATTTGGTCTTACATTTAGTTTAACAAATAAATAAATTTATCTAAAACTACACCTAACAAGGAATAAGAAATAACAAAAAATTAGCTTTATAAAATACCTTGTGACTGCGATCATTTTTGATTTGGGTGCAATATCAAGATCATTAAATGTTAGAAAAAGTGAACATCAATCTTATATTCAAAATAGAGAATCTGATAAATAATCTGATAGGTAAAAAGAAAAAAATAATAGAAAGAGCTCTAATTATGCTAAATGAGACTAATCCCGTCACAAATTTCTCGGCAGATTGCAGTAGAATCTGGTTACCCATATTAAAATAGAAAATAAATAAAAAGAAAATAACACTATTAGTAAGTGAATAGCATATCGAGGATACATAATTTATGTTTTTGAATGACATACATATAAAATCAGAGTTTGGGGTTTATTGAGTGTAAATTAATGAAAGACCAAATACCGACCATGTCGGGATAGTATTATGATCTTCATCCGAAGCTTGAAACCCGAATTGTGTATCATTAATGTCTATGTCCAGTTTCTTACGTATTTGGTTATATGTGACTTTTGGTAGCAATTTTAGCACATGGGACAGCAATTTAATGGTAAGATAATCGCCGCATTCTCTTGCGTTTTTCTTTGATTCTACCTATTTTGATTCAAAAGTATCGTCACTATTGTGATATTGGGGACACAAAATCAATTACTTGATTACCAGTTCTTGCATATTTGTAATGTTTAGCGAAAATAGACTACATCTGACCTGCATGGATAATCTACAAGACATCTATAAGACCTATCGTATAACGCAAAAATTAGTCCGGAAACATCAAAAACCAAAAGCTGATAATCTTCAACAGGGTAAAAAGCGGAAGCATAAAGCGTATATGCAAGATAGTAGACACCACTAACTGATTATCAAAAATAAAAAAAGAGTTCTTATAATAAATATCATACAAGATTGAAAGTCAATGTAAAAAAACAACAAAAAATCCTTTTTCTTTATTTGATTAAAAGCATAATGTAGCATAAAAAGGCATAATAATATTAACTAAAAAAAATTGCGGACTAATTTGCATTCCTTTCGACTCAATAAATTTATACAATTTATTTACTAAAAATAAAGCTTTTCTAATTTACTAAATTTACTAAAACTAAAAGCTTTCAGAATAGTTATTTCAAAACATAGCAGTGCATTACCCATAAATGTTAATATTATGACTTGTTCTAGAAAATATTATAGTATATTTTTTAAATTATTGTGGTATAATATTAAACCAAAATTACATTTATTTCTGTTCACTTGATGAAATTGAATACACATAAAAATCTAATTTCCAAATGAAAGTTATCGAATTCAGCGTTTTCTATTTCACTGAATAATGTGAATACGTATGAGAATTGAAGGTCACTTTAATATTTTACCTTTATTTTTTGGTTTGTAATATTCAAATGTACTATTCCGTTATGATAAATTGGTGGAAAAAATAAATCGATTTTTCCTTCATTAGTTATGCGGCTCAGATATTCGTAGGTCGTAATTTTGTCCTTAGAGTATCTTCTAAGTTTTTCATTTACAAGCAGGATTTTACTTTGATTTCTGTACTTATTTATTTATTTACTTCAAGGCTCCTTAAAGGTTTAAAATTATAAACAAAATTTTTATTATCTCTTTTCATTTTTTTATATTTTGTTGTTCTATCCATCGTTTTTATATTTTCTAAATACCCTTTAACCTTATTACGCAATCTGTAATGCCATATCTTTGGTGTTCTCTTCCGATTGCTGACTGATTTGCGTCACTAGAATAAATTAGGCATTTTTCTATTTTCAATTCTTATAAGGTTATTATGCTTATGTCGTCAGACGTTTATTAACTCGTTTCCGGGATTAAAATTTACAATTTGGTTATTCTATGGAATAAACCAATAAATCTCCCATTTGGAATTCTCTTGTTTTTTGTGTGGCTAATCTTGATTTACCGGCCTCTCTCCTCCAATAACTAATTTCTGTTTTTTCCTTTATGTCTTTCTCCTTTAGTGGCAATATTTCGCTTCCATATATAACAGTGCTTTTGACAATACTATTCTAGATTCTCTGTTTATCTTTCATCGAAATAGTTTTATCCCACAGTATGCTGTTCAATTGCCGAGCCAAATGACTTGTCTTTACTGGTTACTTCTGTGTTTAATCTCTTCATCCAAATTGTCGTCATTGGTTATGTATACCTATTGTATGCCAAGATATTTATGCATTTTACAGTGATTTATTTGTTGGTGTTGCTCTTCTAAAATTAGATTTTATTGTTGTCCTCCTATACGCATATATTCTATTTTTTTGACATTACATCTAAAACCCATTTCTGATATTTCTAAATAAGTTTGCGTGTCATATATTCCAAATCTTCTTAGTCCTGAGCCAAGACTACGTCATCGTCTGCAACGTATAGTGTGTACAATGTGGTGTCGATTAGAGTGGATTCCCATACCACAACATTTTCTTCTTGCCTTTCTTTATTTTTGTTTGTTTTTGAAGTTATACTTCTATACGCCCGTTCGGCGTTGGAAATTTGTACGGGAGTGAATTGGCAAAACTATTAAATTTGTAAGATATAGGTAAGAGAGAGACAGCAGATATATGCTGCAGATATATATCCAATGATATTGATTAGCCACCTTATTACTTAAGGTTTCTGGTCGAATGAGTTGAGGCGCGGTATTTAGAAACAGAAGTCGCCAGTTCGATCCCAATAAGGGAATATATTTTTTTAATTATTATGTTCTGATTTTTGTGTTTTTTTGTTTTAAAAATCAAAAAATTGAGAAATCATAATATATTTTTTAATATTGTTTCTCTAATTTTATACATTATTTAATTTTCCAAATTATTTTATTTATCATTAAATATTTAGTACATATAGTAGTCATGGGCGTAGAAATAAAAGGGACAAATATAATGATTGTTATTTTAAATTTCTTTTTTGTATATGTTTATATGCATGACATAAATTTCAAAAAAGGTCGATTTTATTTTTAAATTATGATTTTTGGCATATATAAGATACTAGTGCCGTTATCTATCTGGGTAGAAAGAGTTATTCTTTCACCGAGAGTTAATTTAATAAGATTTTCACAATTTAGTGGGGATTTTGAAACGGTGCCACAAAGAATAAAAAAATCCAGGGACCTAATGATTTATACAAGTGCTATGGTCCTATTTAAAAGTATCTTACAAAATGGCGCCAAGACGCCATTATTAAACTGAGGCTTAGTTCAGTTACCGAAAAATTTAGTAATTCAATTTTTAAGGTTCAGAAAAGAGTTGTTTGGGTGGGACTTATTTCGTTTTTGAAGTTATACTTCTATACGCGCGTTCGACGTTAGAAATTTGTATGGGAGCGAATCGGCAAAATCATTATATATGTAAGATATAGGTAAGAGAGAGACAGAATATATATTTTCCCTCTCTCTTTCTCTCTTGAGAATAAAAATGTTCTGTTTTTAAATATATTTAATATTTATTAATATTATTATTATTATTTTATTAATATTATTATCATGGTAAATTAAACATATGCGTAAGTAAGTAATGCATATTGTTATTTTTAAATACTTGTTGCATTTTAATTTGTATTATATTATTATATTGAATGATGTTACAGTGTATTGTATTATATTTTTATATTAATAACAAAATAAACAATGAATTGTACTGCAGAGTATGTGTAAAAAATTTTTTTACATTTAACTCCTTTCATACATATATGAAAATAAAAATATACCTTTTTATTAAAATATTGATTCAATCCTTCATTTACTATACTCCTATTACAGGTCAAATGTTGTTTATATACAGCAAACGATGCACCGTATATACTATACCTATATACCTAATTATGTTTCTCTTTCTGCTCTCTCTTATCTATATCATTACATATGTAATGATTGTGCAGATTGACTCCCATATAAATTTGTAACGGCGAACGCATGCATAGAAGTATAACTTCTACCGGCAGTCCCACTGGACTGCCACACCCGTTTTTTATAGAGTTCTTGCATTAACTTGATAAAAGTTACGATTATGTTTGTTTATTCTAAAGCTTTCCATAGTTTTTGTTAAGGCAAACTGTCGTATTCTTTTTGAAGATTTACGAATAAATGGTATATTGCGTGGTTTCGTATCGTTATTGTTTCTATAAGTTGTGGAATCGAAAAGAGATGGTCAATAGTGGATCTACCTGCTCTGAGGCCAGCCTGTTCTTCGACCTCCATATCACTGTATTCTGCCCTCTATTTTTTTTATTATTTGTCCGTAAACTCTCGAGATCGTACCTAACACTGGTATTCCTCGGTAGTTGTCATATCTGTCTTTAGCTCCCTTTATGGATCAAAAGTGATTTATTCATACATATGCGGAAACTACTGTCCTTTCCACAATTTAACATCTGTATCTTGAAACAATAAATTGTTATGTTTGGTTGCTTGTTTTCTTCGTATGTTAAACGTGGGCTTTGAAACAACAAAATACACACATTGCAGATGTGGCTTTAAAGTCCATGACAAATGAAAAATTCTGGTTAATAACAAACCAACGGAAACAACCTCAAACATATAACCATCGTCAACTACAACAATTTCTAGCAACTCTTTGTTAGAAATTTCTTTATATGGTGGCAGCGATTGGCAGCGGTGGCAGCGATTGTCCGTAAACTCTCGAGATCGTACCTAACACTGGTATTCCTCGGTAGTTGTCATATCTGTTTTTAGCTCCCTTTATGGAGCAAAAGTGATTTATTAATACATATGCGGAAACTACTGTCCTTTCCAAAATTTAACATCTGTATCTTGAAACAATAAATTGTTATGTTTGGTTGCTTGTTTTCTTCGTATGTTAAACGTGGGCTTTGAAACAACAAAATACACACATTGCAGATGTGGCTTTAAAGTCCATGAAAAACGAAAACTTCTGGTTACTAATAAACCAACGGAAACAACCTCAAACATATAGCCATCGTCAACTATAACAATTTCTAGCAACTCGTTGTTAGAAATTTCTTTATATGGTGGCAGCGATATTAAAATTATGCCTTGACAATTGCTTAAGAGACTGTTAGTAGTTCCAAGCTGTTGTTATCAAACAAGTTTTAGAATTAATAATTTGGCTTCAATGATAAATATCTGGCCATATAGTTTCATTTATTTCCAGAATAAAACTATTTATTGGGATTTTGATTGTGGAAATAAAATTTGATAATAAATTATTTTTTTCTTATTGCATTATTTTGTTACAAAGTTGGATAATAAATCTATTCTTAGTTAATTATATGTTTAAAAAGAGGGTGCAGCTGTCGATGGTTCATCTGTTACTGGTGCATCTGTCACTGGTGCATCTGTCACTGGTGCATCTGTCACTGGTGCATCTGTCACTGGTGCATCAGTCACCGGTGCATCTGTCACTGGTGCGTCTGTCACTGGTGCATCAGTCTCTGGTGCAGCTGTAGATGGTGCATCTGTCACTGGTGCATCTGTATCTGGTGCAGCTGTCGATGGTGCATCTGTCACTGGTGCAGGTGTTGATGCTGCCTCGGTGGTACTGCTGTTGGCATTGCACCAGTCCATGAGAACCCAGAGTTTACCTGTGGGGTACCAGACAGTGTTGAATCTCATTTTAAGGAAGTCTCCAATGGTATTTCCGATAAGATCAGTATTGAGGGCTGTTTTAATACCTTCTTGAATAGCCAGAGCTGTGGCATCTCCAATGAGACCCAATCCAGTAATGGAAACCTGTGAAACAAAAAAAAATTATTCGAATGGATTAGAAATATCTGTGATCAAATATTTATTATGCCCTACTAATATCACTTAAATTTACCTAATGACAGCATAACTTATATGCATCACTTGCAAGAAAAATATTAATCGAATGGATTAGAAATATCTGTGATCAAATATTTATAATGCTCTACTAATATCACTTAAATTTATCTAATGCCAGTATAACTTATATGCATAATTTGTTAGTAGTGAATAATATTATTTCTCCAGGATAATTTACATTTATAACATTTAGTCAAAAATAATTTAGCTGTCAAATTTTTTTAAGTATAAAGCAAGTAAATAGTAACAGCATTGCTTGGAGCAACAATGAAATAAAAAGGAAAAAAGTTATAAAAGGTGAAAGGCATTCGTACGTATCTATGACTTGCATCAGTTCGATGCATTAAGTTAGCATAGGAAAAATAACTTCACCAGGTCGAGCTAGAACCGAAGAGAGACTAGGAAAGATAGACAGTTACTCAGCTTTCCAATTGACAAGAGTGGTATGCAGCAGTACATAATTTAAATGATTGAAATTATACCCCACCATGTGTGTTTGAACTAGATTCATGCTCTTTTGAGCTAAATATATATATATATATATATATATATATATATATATATATATATATATATATATAGTAAACTCTTAAATATTGGGGAAATCTGCAAGAAATACTCTAATGTGTATCAATTGTTTCGCCGAACGTTTTCGCCAAAGAGAATTAATTTGGCTTCTTCAGGGCTGAAAGAGAATAAATTATAATTAGCTACCATATATTATCTATTAAAACATTATTGATCTTACCGTAACTTAGAATTGTAGAGTTAGAATATTAAAAAACTTTGCTAGTAACATAGTGGTGTTTTTTTGTTACTATGTGCAAAAAAAGTTTTTTTATAAGAATTGAAATGTATGGTAGCTTCGAACTTGACACGTAAAGGCTTACCCAAGGTTAATCGAAAAACCCAATGCAACTACATTTAAAAGGAGGTAATTCTTTGAAATGTCGGCAATAACTAAATTTTTGATTTTTAGATAGTTATATATATATATATATATATATATATATATATATATATATATATATATATATATATAACTATAGATCTTAAGTATAATAAAAAACTTACATCTACATCTGCCACGTGCCAGCTAACTGTGAAGCTATCTACAGTGGCGTTGGGTTGGATTTTACCTGCTTGGATTACTCCAGTCCATTTTGGTTTTTCGATTACTATTCTAAAAAATCATTTTATATTAATTCGATTTTAAAATATTTGCAAATATAGCACATAAATGTGCTCGTTTTAAATATATAGAAACTTAAGAAATCCAGATAACGTTCAGTAACCTGCTATCATCGGCATCATTCATTGTTTCTACACTTTCTGTTAATAGTGATAGGTAAAGGTAAGGCATGTTAAAGTTACGATCTTTTCAAATTTAACTGAAATTTAATTATGATTTCTATATAGTTATTGCATTCTTGAAGATTGACTAAAGTAGTCAAAATAGAATATATATATATATATATATATATATATATATATATATATATATATATATATATATTATGTACCTACTACTTTATTTTGGTAAATTAATGTATTTATTATCTCCTTAATTTAAAATAACTTCTTTTGATTATCATTGCTTTTTTACCTATTCTTTATTTTTCCAAGTGTTATTTTTTTGTATAAAAGTAGAACTAAGATTGTTAACAACATTTATGTTGCTTTAGTAAGTGGATTATAGTTTGTTCTCGTATCACATAAAGAATCTATGCCCTTGATACCTGCATGTGGAATTTTTGCCGGATACCAATCTTTTTTAATATTTCCATTTCATATATGGGGGGGGGGGTCCATCAATCCCTTTCTAGACAGATAATGTTATTTAAAATACAGTCAAGTTTATATCAATAATTTGTTTTTTTTGTGTTTATGCAATGCAAACGTTTATTCTGAAACAGATTGACTTCCGGGGGGGCATGGTAGATAGCTGAGTTAGTTAGAGCATAGGGCACGGATCGCTTAGATCGTGGCTTTAAACCCTACCCGGTGTCAGTTGTTTAGACATTTATTAATTTGGTTGGTCTTTATTATGGTTATGTTAATTCAAGCTTAAAATGGACTTGCTCTGTTACGTTGTCAATAGGCTAATGGGTAACTGCAAGACTTGCACGACTCTTGCTGCAAGACCAAGACCAAGATCGGGAGTGCAATACCAAGACCAAGACCAAGACCAGGTGTATTGGCGCAAGACCAAGACCAAGACTGTCTAAGTCTCGTCTTGTTCTTGCATTTGGGCAACACTACTTCCCTGCTCGAAACGAGGTCGACTCTGTCCAAAGTTACGAGACAGCCAACTAAGCGTTTCTGGATAGCTTTCTGGATTCAGCAAGGAGGGAAAGGATGCTAAGAAACAGCGTCTAAACCGCTACCCAAATAAAACAACATCGCTTTATATAGTAACATATAACTGCCGCTCGCTATCAAAACAATACAGACTTATAACTGGAAAAAGGAGCTGAAAATATAAAATGGGACATCGTAGTAATCAGCGACGTTAGATGGAAAGATGAAGAGCTATTGGAATTAACGTCAGGAAATACAATATACTACTTAGGAAAATCAACGGGCAAAACAGGCGGTATTGGATACCTAATCAACAAGAAACGGAAACGAAGAGTAGAAGAAGTAACTATCATCTCAGATAGAGTAGCTAACTTTACTTTACAACTAACAAAGAGATACGATATACAAATTATTACAAATATACTCCCCAACGATTACTCACACTGGCAAAGAAATAGAAGGACTTACAGTAATATAACTAAAGCATTAAATAACAATAAAAGTATTTCATTTGTGATTTTAATGTTAAAGTGGAAAAGAGAAAAGACAAGGAACAAGTGATGGAGAAGTACGGAGTAGATGAAAGAAATGAAAGGGGAAAAATCTGGTTCAGTTTGCACACTACCAAAACATGCATAATGCACATACATTCTTTAAGAAAAACAGAAAATACTCTGAAAGTAGCACCAAATGGAATTACTAAGAACAAAATTAACTTCATTCTAACCAACAAAATTGCTACAATAAAAGATGTCAGTGTAATAATTAAATTTTAAATAGGCAGCGACCATAGACTTAATCAGAGTAAAAATTGTCCTAGATCTGAAAATAGAAAGAATAAATTTAATCATAAAACTAACAGTAATCGGTATAAATATTAACAATCTAAAAGAAAACTCAGATTACTACAAAAGAGCAATTGATAAAAGATTACATGACCAAATAGACAGCTCTTAAAAAGTATTAAGGAAGACATAAGAAATAAAATGAAAGAATAATAGAGTCGAATGCAATAGAAAACAGAAAAAGGTTTAAGAAAACAAGAAAAGTATTAAGCATTGGGAAGAAGCAAATCGTTGCTTTAACAAACTAGAACACCCGAATTATAGACAGCAATGAAATACACAATAAAACACTTGAAGAATCAATCAGTAATCAAGAAGATGTACCAGAACTCCTTTCGGAAGAAGTAGAATTGACAAATACAGAAATAAAAAGCGGTAAAGCAGTTCGAATAGATGGCATAATAGTGGAACTGCTTAAATACGCTGGCAAAAATACCTGGAAAATCTTAGCAGGCATATTTACGAACTGTTTAAGATCAATAAGCATACTAGACTATTAAAATACAGCAAACATAATTCTCATTCATATAAAAAATTAGCAAAGAGGATATCAAAAACTACAGACCGATAAGTCTACTACCAATCATATAAAAGATATTCACAAAAATCATCAACAGTTTAAAAAATGCATTAGATGCCGCACAGTCAACAGAACAAGCTGGTTTTAGAAATGTATTCAGTGCCCTAGATACATTCACACGCTTCAAAAACTAATAAGTGAAGCTTAAGACCATGTAATACCGCTATAATTAACCTTCGTAGATTTCGAGAAGGCTTTGCATTCTATATATCATAAGTCAGTTACCACCAAGACATTAACAAACCGTAGACAGAGACTTTAGCAAATATATATAAAGAAGCAAAAGCTGAGGTAAAAATTTATGAAAACATTTCAGAATTTCCCACTACCAGAGGTGTCCAAGAAGGATACGCAATATCACCAAAGCTCTTCACTGCAAGTCTGGAAAATATACTCAGCAGGCCTACCCATTGATGGAGAATACCTCGGCCATCTAAGTTTGCAAACGACACTTAAGACAGTAGACGGGTATGTAAACCTGGAACAATAGTTAATACATAAATCTGTCTCCTTACTGCCAGAAATCAACAGAAGAATAAAACTGGTTTCGGCATCTTTTAGTAGAAATGCAGTTATATTAAAATCAAAGATGCTACTCCACCTGATGAAAAAAGCATTCGAGCAGTGTATACTACCAATTAAGACATACGCCTACAAAACTTGGACACTAAAGAAAGGGATAGTAGCGAAACTAAAAGTCACCCAAAGGTCAATACAGCAACGCGTGCTAGATAATAACAAAGAGAGATCGAAAAAGAATAGAATGGATCAGACAGAAAACCAAAGTCACTGATGTAATAAGTGATGTAAACAGAAATAAATTTTTAAAATGACAGTGAGCGGGACATTAAGCGAGAAGAACTGACAACAGATGGTCCACTAGAATTACACTGTGGTATCCAAGGGCGTTAAGAGACAAAAACAACGTCCAAATTTTAAGATATGACTATGACATAAGGAAACAAGCCAGTACAACATGGCATAGAAAAGTGAATATTTGACAATTGTGGGCAGAAATTAAGAACGAATATATTCATTCGAGTTCAAAAATATGATCAACAGTGATCATACCATGATACTATATATAACAACCTTCTACGTCTTTTAGGTAAAATCTGCTTCATAGAAAAAATAATTAACGATCTCGAATCCATAAATATTGTGTTTAAGTTGTAATTTGTATTACATATTATACCTTAGTTATTATGCAGTCGTTAGTAACTCCCGGTTGGTGGGACATTTCAGTAATTACACAAGTGGTCACATATGGATGTGATCCGTGAACCTTTTCAACCTCTGATGAAAATCAATTGAGATTATTTGAGCGCAAAATATTGTTGCAAAAAAAGCTGACAAAGGTTGACAATAAAAAACTTTTCTTACACAAAATTTAACGAAGACCACGTTGCTCAACTCAGGGACCTTCATTGGGGGTGGGTAAGGAAATAAAAAGTCTGACACAGATAAACTGATCAACATTTGTTGTTATTTACTAACAAAACATCAAAAATAAAATAAAGATTTACTTTTACATATACACACCATAATACACCTGCATACAAATCATGTTGCATACCATCAAGACAGGTTTAATATACTACTTCCATTAATATAACATGAAGAACACCTAATTACTTTTTAATCATACTATTTTTGTTTTTTCTTTCTGTTCTCTATGGATCAGTTAAAACACATCATTAAAAGATCCATAACACATCCATAAAGATGTCACAAACAAAATTTTTACTATCATAACTAAATTTTAAAATATTGTTCTGAAGCTATTTTCTTGTGGCATTTTAAAGTAATTACTATTTAAATGGGAATAAGCTACAATTAAAGGTTAAAGTACGTTTATTTCAATGTTTGTATTTTGAGAACGATTTCCGAAGTGGAAATTGAAACGTCAATAAACGTACTTTAACCTTTAATTGTGGCTTATTCCCATTTAAATAGTAATTAAATTTTAAAATGTATTATGTTCATTATTTTATATGTTATATTTTATATGTGTGTTATTATTGTTGAGTGTCATAGCTTTATATAAATAATCTCAACGACTAGTAGGTTGCACTGACAATTTGTGATATATTGTAAATATTTACACATTCTTCTAATTACAGTGTCTACAGAAGAAGAAGGAATAAAACAATTCCGAAAGCTAGACCAAAAGTCAAAAGAGTGTTTCTGTAACATCCCGGCCAAACCTTCTGACTGCAGCCCTAATAAAACTGTGTTGTTTGTATATATACATAATATATATATATATATATATATATATATATATATATATATATATATATATATATTCTATTATTACCTTGTCATTCATTTTACGGTCTCGGTAGGGCATGAAAACTGGCCGAATCCTTTTTTGAATGTTCAGTCATCACTCTCCTGCACATTCCGCTAGCCAGCCTTTAATTTATTTGTTTTTTGTTATATTGGCGCTCTGTTGTAATTTGTTACATTAGACCAAAATATTTTTGTTACATTGGCGTCCAACGCCCACATTCATAACTTTTGTTACAAGTTTCTCAATAACTAAACTACAAATATGCACGTTTAAATGCACATTGATACAAATAATAACTGGCAACTGAAAACTAAAATCGAATATTGACTTATAATTATAAATTAGGCTTAGGCTAATTATTTCTTGGGAAGAAGATGTCTACTTTGGTTCGAAATATTTGTTTCCATAAGAAAGTACTACGCTTTCCAACGCTTTTAACTAAAAGCCAATATAATTTTGAGAGGGATTATGCGTGAGTAATACTTAAATGAAGTGGTTTAAAAGAAAAAGTATTCGTTTATCGAATACTATAGCCCCAAACATAATTTATTACTAAGAGGGTTTTTTAAGTGTAAGGATATTTTAAACACTCATGCGTATTCGAAACGATAAAAATTAATAATTCCAAGACATAGTCAAATAAAAATACAGGCATGTAATAAGGAAATTCAGCCTGCTATAATATTAAGCAATTAATTAATGCAAAGCGCAAGTAGAAGAAGAAGAAGAAGTACCAGGTAAGCGACACTACTATTATCGATAGAATCTTTCACATCTGCATTCAAAATATAAATCCTACATAATTAAAAAAAAACATCAGTTGTTTAAAAATGTTCCGCTCATAAAAGTATTAAATACAAAATTAATTAAAACATTTCAAGGAAAATACAAACAAGGGAAGACGAGATAAAAATCTATTTAAAAATTTTAATTTGATGCCACAGTCAGATTAGTTATAATCCCGGGATTACACTTGTGTCGGAAAATGCTTACAGCATGGACCGTGCATAACTTTGTTTGAAATGATATTCCAAGTATTTCTTTTAAATTTTTAGAGTATTTTAACTAATCTACTAAATGTTGATAAAATGGAGAAATTTATATAAAAAATATAGATTTTTAAATTGGATTATCAATAAAAAAAAAGAGAAGTTTTCTTATGATAATTTTAATGGAATTCGAACGCCGTCTCGATAAATTTGGCCCGATACTTAAACAAGAAATAATCTACCTTACGTCATAGTAGTCTAAACTATGTTCTGTGACTTTTTAAATATTCTTAGAGTATAGTTTTTTAATTTGCAGTTACACGTGCTTTCTCCAAAACTACTTTCTTGTGGCATGATTAAGTTAAATAGTATGTTTTTATGGGATTAAGCCACAATCATTGGTTGTGATTGTGATGAAATTCACATTTTTAAAAAATTAATATTTGATCTTTCGATTTCCACTCCGGAAATCGTTCTCAAAAAAGGTTTTTTGTAAAAACTATGTAAAAATGTGTATCACCAAAGATTTTGTTATTGGTTGTGTCATTTTAAATTTGCATGCTTGACCTAGATCTTGTAGACCAACAGTTCATAGTGGCTATAACACATTTTAAGGGTGGTATTTTTACCCTAGGATAGGATAGGATAGACCCAAATTCTGACTGCTTTTGTGTATTCCATGTTATGTATATGTTTATGTAGAAAAGTATATTATAGTTGTGGTTCTGTAACATAAATTGTGTCAAAATGTGTTGTATGTAATGTCAATGGCTGTTAGCCTATAAGATCTAGGTCAAGCATGTCAGCTTTGAAATGACATAACCAATAACAAAATCCTTGGTGATACACATTTTTACATAGTTTTTACAAAAAACCTTCTTTGAAAACGATTTCCGGAGTGAAAATCGAAACGTCAAATATTAGTTTATTAAAAATATGATTTTCTTCATAATCACAACCAATAATTGTGGTAATCCCATAAAAAACATAATATTTACCTTGCTTTCCCATCGAACTGTTGTCGTTTTAATGAATACTAGAGGACCAACTCGACATCGAGTTTTTTAAATGAAATTTTTATTTTGCGAGAAAAATTAAGAGATCAATACAAACAATATAAGCAAGAATATACATAACATTCATCAATAATAATGCAAGTAAAAAGTGTATTAAATATCACGAAATATTTCGTCGAAAACAATGTTTTTTGTTACAATGTTATCATTTAGCAGTTAATTTTGCATGCTGATCACGAATCTGGTGTCAGATTTGCTCTATCTTGATGTTTTATGCGCGTTTCGGGTCACTTCCGATATCGGATCGCAACCGGAAGTACATATTTAGATTTGTCTCGACGAGACCTTTCGATCCATATATACATTGTGGGGTCTAAAACTTAAAGTAAATTTTAACTTCCGGTCATCTCAAAACCGGAAGTAAATTTTTGTACCAAAAGTATATCTTGACAATCCCATACGTAATACGAATAATATTCCGAAAAAATATTTTAATTATCCAATATGGTTTTTGAGTAAAGTGGTGGACAAGAAAAGGGCTTAGCGTTTTAGTATATAAGATACGCTCAAAATACCTTGAATGTGCATGTTACTATATGAGCTCTTTCTGTCACTAACCCTCTATAGGTCCTTATAAAACACTTTCCTAGATTGCAACAGTTTTTGAATCCTAGGTTAATCCTGTCAGAGAGAATAGTAATTCTTTTATGGACCAATAGTGCTACACCGCCGATTTGTGTATTGTACTGTTAATGGAACTGGTAGAACACATATTCAGAAGGAAGTATGGTACATTGTTCTCCTGGTAGTCCCGTTTCACCTAGACCAAGGACATCCTATTTGATCCTAGTTAGTTTCTCTTTTAGTCCATTTAGTTTCTCAGGTGATTTGTGGTATCTGGGAGTAAAACTAGCAATATAAATATGTTTCTTCCGATTTTTTAATGAGGTTTTGCCTCCACCAGATTTAATGAGGTTGACCTCCTTAAAGGTGTGGGATTGAACATGGAGAACCTGGACCTTGACACCAGATCCTGTTATTTGTGAACTTATTTACGGTGTTTTAGCTATAACTCGTCACGCTGGCAAGACTAGTGGGTAAGTGTTGGTGTGGGATATAGGGAAGGGATTTGAGGTTCGAGAAGGATAATACTGGGACCTGGGCTTGGTATTCTCAAAGTAGAGAGTGGAGGCAAAACCAGGAGCTCGCGTAGACAGTGATGCTAAATCCCTAAAGTAGGTCTACTTTCTATTGTGATCACAGAGGAATATATACCTGTTACCTAAATTTTATTAATTATTTAGTTGATGGAAATGAATGTACCTCTTAATAATTCTACCTGTTCCAGAAATGAACATATCATTTTAAAATATAAAATAAAAATATAGTTCTTTACGCTTTTCTTAGTGTAGAATAAGTAAAATAGTCACTTTATGAAGTTTGCTCGGGATAGCCGACTTGTTGGCACCACCACAGCCTCTTAAATAGTTTTCACACCTAAATACAAGAGGGGTAATCTACACTTTTACGCACCAAGTATTATTTTTATTAGTTAGTTCTCACGCATCGCCCTTGAGGCACGTGCATTTTAAAACACTCTCAATTCACGTATAAAATATTTCTCTACGCCGAAATCGGGCATTTTTCTCATAAATACGGTTTTCTCTTTTACGTGTGATAAAGAAAGAATTATTTGATATTGTAACTGTCAGCTACGTCCATATTGAGACTTTTTTACTCTAAAAATAGTTAATTATAAGTCGATAAACTAAAGGTGATTTTATTTCTCTGGAGTTATATTTGCTCACATTAACAATCCTTATCCTTCAACGGTCACTGAAGAACCAAACCTATGGAGATACATCCAGTCACAAGTCCTTTGAAGTAAGGCTTGGAATCAAAGGATTTCCAACCCTCGAATGTAGGGAACCAGTTACAAGGCTCCCACTCATTCGTGGTCCTATCGAGCACAGATTATTTGATGAAACAGGACTGAAGAAAGAAAAGGATTACACACGCCGGAGAGCAACAGGAAGAAAGAATAATGGTTTCTCGTCCCTAGAAGAAAGATTGCACAAGTTGACATTCGTTCAAGATTAGACATGTGTGTTTTGTGAAAAGTGCGTTATGTGCTGGTAAGCGACAGCGGTAATTAAATTGGATATTTGAAAAACATTTGGTGAGGTTAAAAGTCTTTCTATATTTTCTATAATCACTGCATGCACATAATTTATATTGGTAGATATTTGTCTCGACTTTTATTTGTTTATTAATATTTATATTAACTAATGGCTTTGATTTGACAACAGATCTTTCTTCTCAATATCGCTAAAGATAGCTGACAATTATTTATTATACAGATTGTCTCACAGCCCGCTCTCAAGAAAAACATTTATTTATCACTCTAGTAAAAATACTCTATTAAAATTAAAATCGCGTCTTAGTTGAAAAAGACATTTACACTAAACAAAATCATTCACTCTTATTTCTCGCTCAGCATATATTTGCAAATAAATTCACTTTAAATAAAAAATGGAAGCTTTAAAGAAAAAGCGCAAATCACTTAAAGCTTCAATTACACGTATCTGAGAATGGTTTATAGCCAATAAAGACACAGAAAACGAAATACTTGATTTTGAAAATAGGAAAGAAAAACTTTTTAATTTTTTCACACAATATAAACAAACTCAATTAGAAATCGAACAGACTGATGATAGCGACCAACAATCAGCTGATCGAGCAAATGTTGAAGAAAAATACTTCAACACACTCAAAGGTTTGCAAAGAAAAATAATAGAATTAAATTTAACAGAAAATAAAGCACCTAGCTCAAATAATAATGCTGTTTCCAGTGCGAGGCTGCCTGAAATTAGCATGAAAACCTTTACCGGCAATTTCTCAGAATTCAATGAATTTTTTCAACTATTTGAAACTCTGATCACAAACAATTCAAGTTTAAATAATGTACAAAAGTTTATATATTTAAAATCCTTCCTCAAAGGAGAACCTTTAAACTTAATTAGCAGTATCGAAGTAGTAGATGCAAATTTTGCTATCGCTATAAAAACCCTAAAAGAAAGATATGATGACAAATCACGAGTGATTAGTACTCTTATAAAAAGACTGTTAAAGTCTCAATCTCTAGTTAAATGCACTCCTCAGGTACTAAGAGATTTTCTTGTACACACGAAGCAAACGCTTCAAGCTCTTAGTAATCTCGAAGTTCCAATTGAACATTGGGACCTCCTTTTAATAGAAATATTTTTAGAAAAAATAGATTTTGCTTCTCACAAGGCCTTTGAATATGAAGTAGGTTCTAATAATGTTCCAACACTCAAACAATTTTTTGAATTTCTAGAAAAAAGATGTGATGTTTTAGAGAAACTTAATTACACTGAAACTCAGTCAAAGTTTAATAATAAAGTCACTCAAAAAACTGCTCATATTTCTACTATAAATAATAATAAACCTAGCTATGAAAATTGCATATTTTGTAAACAAACTGGTCATAAAATATATCAGTGTAACTTATTTAAAGACACAAATTCTCGAGAAAGATTTAATTTTGTAAAGCAAGCACAGCTTTGCAGAAACTGTTTTGGCACTAAGCATTTTACTGATAAATGCATCTCTAAATACACATGTAAAATTTGCAATAAAAAGCACAATACACTTCTGCATGAAGAAAATAATTTTTCTCACACTCATCAAAATAATTTATTTTCTCCCACTCGAAGCAATCAAAGTGCTTCAAATTCACATGATGGTAATCAAAGTCACGCCAATAGGCAACAATCACGCTTTAATGCACCACAAACCTCTCAATCCTCCGCAAGTATACAGGGTGATTTACAAACTCGCCATAGTGCACCACATATCTCTCAAAGTCATTTTCATGTTCCTCAAAGGAGTAATATTGCCCAAGTTACTCAAAGAATTAATTCTCCACATTCATATAATGAATCACCAAACACTTCTACTCACTTAAGCACTCAGACAAATGAATATTGTCTACTCTCAGACACACAAAGACAAAATTCATCTTGCATCTCTTCTCTCTCCACTTTCAATCCAAAAAACGAAGTTTTGCTAGCCACAGCGCTGGTAACAATTTACTCTAAAAGTGGACAACCTGTACACGCAAGATGTCTTCTCGATAATGGATCTCAATCGAGCTTTGCAACAAAAGATTTAGTAAATAAACTAAATTACTCTACCACTAATAAAAGATTACAAATTTCCACAATCTCTCAAAATTGTTCCATCTCAAATGAAATGGTAAACATTGAATTTTTCCCATATAAAAACAATGATATGAAATTTGAAGTATCATGTGCAGTTTTGGATAATATTACGTGTAAAATACCTCAGGTACCTCTAGATCGTAGCAAAATAAAAATACCAGCTGGCATAAAGCTCAGTGATCCCTCTTACTCCTCCCCAGGGAGAATCGATCTCTTATTAGGTGCAGAAATTTACTGTGATCTATTAAAGGATGGTTTAATTCATATTGGAGCAGGTCTTCCAGTGCTTCAAAACACTCTTTTAGGATATGTCATGTTCGGTAACTTATCTCCTCAAGTTTCATCTAAGAAAAAGATGCACTCTCACTCAAACTGTAACTATTCACACTCGAATCATATTTCTTTATTTGTTCAATCTCACACTGAAGAAGAAAATATAAATAATCTTCTCCAAAGGTTTTGGGATATTGAAGAAGTTCCCGAAATAAAGCGTTTAAGTCCTGATGATGAAAAGGCTGAGAAAATATTTAAAGCCACAACACAAATCCTACCGAATGGACAGTTCCAAGTAGATTTACCCCTATGCACGCCTAATGAAAATAATAAATTGGGCGACTCTTTCCAAATGGCGCGAAGGCGATTTCTAAATTTGGAGAACAAATTCTAAAAAAATGATTCTCTTTACAAACAATATAAATCTTATATAGATGAGTATGTTGAATTAGGACATGCAAAATATGTTCCGTTGTCTCTGCAGAACATACACTCAGAAAACAAATATTTCTTGCCTCACCACAGTGTAGAAAAAGACACTTCTCTCACAACTCGTTTGCGCGTAGTTTTTGACGCATCCATGAAAACCACTTCTGGTTTTAGCCTTAATGATATTATGTTAAAGGGTTATACCACACAACCAGAACTATTTGACACTTTAGTCAACTTTAGACTCTTCAAGTATGTATTCACATCTGATATAAAAAAGATGTTTAGACAAATCAGAATAAACCCCAACCAAACTTTCTTATTAAATATTTTGTGGCGCAACTCTCCCTCGGAGCCGTTAAAATGTATACAATTGGAAACGGTTACCTATGGAACGAAACCAGCTACCTTCCTTAGCACACGATGTTTAATTGAACTCGCAAACATGCATAAGGAAGAATATCCTCTCGCTCATGATATGCTCATTAATTTTTGCTATATTGATGACATATATTATATGGTACAAATAGTATTGAAACACTCACACTTGCGCATGAGCAAATCACTGCACTGCTACAAAAGGCAGGCATATCTCTTCACAAATGGTGTTTAAATTCACCACAATTTTTAGAAAATATTTCACAATTTTCAACTGACTCCACGTATGTTATATCTTCAGAAAATCATTCTAATAAAATATTAGGTGTTTGTTGGGACTCTAAATTAGATAGTTTCTCTATTTCAGTACCAGAAATCGAAATAAAAGATTCCTACACTAAGAGACAAGTGCTCTCGATAATCGCAAGTTTTTTCGACCCCAAGGGATTAATTAATCCTGTAATAGTAACTGCAAAAATAATAATGCAAAAAATTTGGCTTTCAAAAATTCAGTGGAATGAAAGTTTAGACTCTACACTCTCAAATGAATGGTTACATTTTCTCAAACATATTTCAGCCCTAAAACATTTAAAAATTCACAGACCTTTTTTTATTGAAAATTATGTATGTAGTATACAAATCCACGCATTTTCCGACGCTAGTGAAAAGGCATACGCCAGCTGCATATATATTAGAGTTACTTATAGCTCAAGAAATGTCTCTTCCACACTCATCACCTCTAAAAGTAGGGTAGCTCCAATAAAAACATTAACTTTACCTAAGTTAGAACTTATGGGTGCTGTTTTATGCAGCAAACTCACTAAAAGAATAGTTGAAATTCTAGATAATAAATTACCTCAAATAGACTCAATAAACTGCTGGACGGACTCAGAAATCGTACTTGCTTGGTTAGGCTCACATAGCTCGAGATGGTCAAAGTTTGTTGCAAATAGAGTTTCTGAAATACAAGGAAACCCACAATTTAAGTGGCGATATGTAAAGTCAAAACAAAACCCCGCAGATATTGCGTCAAGAGGCATGTCTGCTCCTGAACTTCTAAACTCAAAATTTTGGTTTCAAGGTCCCTCATTTCTACTTAATTATGACTTAGATTTAACTTCTTATGATTCAAAACCAAATATAAGTAAAATACCCGAGGAAAAGAAAATAGTTCATCTAGCACAAGAAAGTCCAATAAGTTTCATTGAAAATTTATCTCTCAAATTTTCAAACTTCTCAAAACTACAACGCAGTATCACACTTATTCTCAGGTATATTCACAATTTCAAGTTTCCAAATGAAAAATATGTTGGACCCTTCTCTGTTTCAGAATTAAAAAATGCTGAAAATTTAATAATAAAACTTTTGCAAAAGGCACACTTTTTTCGAGAATTTTCTTGTCTTGAAAATAAGGAGATAATTTCAAATAGAACAATTTTAAAACTCAACCCATTCATAGATAATCAGCAAATGATTCGTGTAGGTGGTCGTCTAAGGTACTCAGACGTCCCATATGAACAGAAGTACCCATTACTTCTACCCTCTCATAATCACATAGTAAAATTAATGCTGCATAGAGAACATATAAGATTATGTCATGCAGGCCCTCAAAATACTCTTTCCAATTTTCGTTTAAGATATTGGTGTCTAAATGGTCTCAAAGAAACTAAAAGGATAATTAATAAATGTCACGATTGTTTTAAATTTAAAGCAAAGACAGCCACACAGTTAATGGCTGATTTACCACGGGAACGTTCATGTTTCTCCCCTCCATTTACCAATGTTGGTTTAGACTTTGGTGGTCCATTTCTTATAAAAAGCTCCAATTTAAGAAAGGCTCCAAAAATAAAATCCTACATAGCGTTGTTCGTATGTATGGTTACTCGTGCAGTGCACATCGAACTAGTCACAGGTCTCTCCACCGAAAGTTTCTTACTTGCTTTAAAAAGATTCATCAGTAGGAGAGGCTGTCCACAAATTATCTACTCAGATAACGCCACTAATTTTCTAGGAGCTAGAAATCAGTTCAGGGAAGTTGCACTATTTCTTAAACAAAAGGAAACCTCTGAGTCCATATTCAATTTTCTCTCCTCTTCTGAAATCCAATGGAAATTTATTGTAGCCCATTCTCCGCATCATGGTGGAATTTGGGAGGCAGCCATAAAAAGTGCCAAATATCACATTTTAAGGCTTTTAGGCAATACCACTTTAACTTTTGAAGCCTTTAGCACAGTTCTCGCACAAATAGAAGCAGTACTAAACTCACGCCCTCTTTGTGCTATGTCAAATGATCCAAATGACTTTAACACATTGTCTCCAGGACATTTCCTAATAGGAAAACCAATTACGTCATTTCCTGAAGAGATAGTTACGGAAATACCTGACAATAAATTAACAATTTGGCAAAACTACATGAAGATTCAGCAATCATTTGCCAAACGCTGGAAAATTGATTACCTTAATCAACTTCAGAATCGCCCCAAGTGGTTAACACCACAGAAGAATCTTGAAGTTAACGACTTAGTTCTATTAAAGGAAGATAAAGTTCCACCCCTACACTGGCCATTGGCAAGAATTGTTGAATTGTTTACTGGTAAGGACGATAAGGTCCGAAGTGTTAAAATAAAGACTAGAGATGGATATTTTAACAGACCCATTACAAAATTCTGTCCTCTTCCTGTGGACAAAGTAGAAAATTAAAATTTTAAATTTTGTCACATTTATATGTATTACTCTAGTTTAGGAATAGTTATTTCTTAAATTAAATTTAAGTTAAGTTTGCTTACTTTCTCAAATCACTCTTTCTTTCGTTTTGAAGTAAATACTTCAACGCGGGCAGTCTATGTTCCAGAAATGAACATATCATTTTAAAATATAAAATAAAAATATAGTTCTTTACGCTTTTCTTAGTGTAGAATAAGTAAAATAGTCACTTTATGAAGTTTGCTCGGGATAGCCGACTTGTTGGCGCCACCACAGCCTCTTAAATAGTTTTCACACCTAAATACAAGAGGGGTAATCTACACTTTTACGCACCAAGTATTATTTTTATTAGTTAGTTCTCACGCATCGCCCTTGAGGCACGTGCATTTTAAAACACTCTCAATTCACGTATAAAATATTTCTCTACGCCGAAATCGGGCATTTTTCTCATAAATACGGTTTTCTCTTTTACGTGTGATAAAGAAAGAATTATTTGATATTGTAACTGTCAGCTACGTCCATATTGAGACTTTTTTACTCTAAAAATAGTTAATTATAAGTCGATAAACTAAAGGTGATTTTATTTCTCTGGAGTTATATTTGCTCACATTAACAATCCTTATCCTTCAACGGTCACTGAAGAACCAAACCTATGGAGATACATCCAGTCACAAGTCCTTTGAAGTAAGGCTTGGAATCAAAGGATTTCCAACCCTCGAATGTAGGGAACCAGTTACAAGGCTCCCCCCTACTACCCTATTAATTATGTATTTTTGGCCTGTGGGTTTCACAATTATTTCTATGAAATTTAAAATATAGGTAATTACTAAATAGAGTAAAAATTCATCAACCTGTAGCTACATTTTTTACACAAATAGTTTAAACGTGACATCAAATATTACATAAATTAAAATTTTCACGACCTTGTTCTACATCAAATCGAATCCGCAGTAGCCAAATTGTGTTAAGTTCAGAGCGTGATTAACATATAAACCAAGTTATTTCGTATTTTATAATCCGAAACACCAGCAATTTGATTAAAATTGCTTTAACGTTAGTTAATAGACACAAAAGAACAGTAACGTCGGGAAATAATAAGGAAATTTCAAGGAATTAATTAAAATGAAAAGATTTATAGTCTACAGAAAGACACTGTAAAACGGAACTTCTAGTAAGTAGTTATAAATACAGACAGACCATCATGAATATTAAGAGATTTTATTGTATTTTTGATCCTTTTGACCTGGTGTAGCTATTGCACTACACAAGCTCGTTTATCGCTTCTACGGGGGTCGACATAAGTCAAGCAACGCTCTCGAAAAATCGTCATAAGTCCAGCAACGCTCATAAGTCTGACAACACTGTCGAAAAAAATTAAAACGAAGTACGATACACTTACATTATGAAGCAAAGCATGTTCCTGCCTCAGACAGTTGCGTCGGTGTCATACAATTTCCGAACTCGCCGCTACCAAATTGTTTAACAATGTGGAAGATGTACCAGAAAATATGAAAACATTGTCGCTGAAGTTTTGTTGAGCAGCCAAACCAATTTGCAGTGTGGCTATCGGAAAAATAGCAGCCAAGATGATCCGCAGTTTCAATTTCATTTTGTGGTCGGATAAAGCAATCTTTAAGCTGAACGGTACGGTCAATCAGCATAACTGCGTATACTGGAACGACCAGAATCCTCACGTCTTTATTGAAGAAGAATTAAACCTGCCTAGGGTGTGTCCTGGGCAACTGCATTGGTCTGCAGGCTAAACTAAGTGAGGGTAGCCAGATATGGCGAAAAAACACCGAGCAATTGCCGGTATAAGCAATCCCCCACCTACTGGCCGACGGCTTCGGGCGGACGAGCTGGTTAATTGAAGGGCACTCCTTTGTCCTGAGATCGAGAAATCGGTCTCAAAGGCGGATGAACCAGGAAGATGATCAACGACATAGGGCTACAGAAGGCCACGGGAAACCACTGTAGTAAAGGCTCACAAGAGCATCCCTAGTACAATCATCATGGCTAGCAATAACCAAATGAGTAACTTTACTGATCATGGGCCGCGGAAACCAAGATCCGGCAGGGGAAGTAAATCACAAGTTAGCCACAGGGCTTCCCAGGTCGTAAGTCAGCGAAATCCCTGTGATGTAAATAATGAAACACTTTTTAAAAATATCACAAGAGGAAATATGAGAATTGCAGCACGGAACGTACAAAGCTTACTACAATCAGGTAAAGTAGATAATACTGCGATAGAAATGGAAAGATTAAGTATCGAAATTCTGGGAATAAGCGATGTACAATGGCCAGGGTCTGGAAAATAACGGACTAGAAACGGAGCTATATATTATAGTGGATATTCTGATAGAACAAACCGATATGGTGTGGCCATAATGGTAAGCAAGGAAATAGATAAATCCGTACTTGGTTTCACGACGCTTTCTAATCGCATTATAATGCTACAAATTAATACCAATATGGTGAAAATTAATGTTATTCAAGTATATGCACCAACAGCTGACAAGAAGGAACAAGAAATAGAAAATTTCTACTAGCAATTGGAAACAATAATGAAAACAACAAAAAAACGTGAAGTTCTGATACTAATGGGTGACTTCAATGCCAAAGTGGGTAGAGGAAGTGTGGAGAGTTGTGTTGGAATGTATGTATTGGGTGAGCGAAATGAGCGTGGTGAAAGACTCATTCAGATGTGCCAAACAGAAGAACTAGTAGATATGAATAAAATGTTTAAATTGCCAAATCGCCGGCTGTACACGTGGAAAGCTCCTGGAGACAACAAAGATAGAATTATAAGAAATCTGATAGATTACATCTTGATAAGGAACAGGTACAAGAACTTTATTACAGTAGTGAAGACTTACCCTAGAGCAGATGTACACTCGGACCACAACCCAGTAGTAGCAATTATGAGTGTAAGATTGAGAAAACCATTAATGAAAGGATCTAGACTGCAAATATACATTGATAAACTAAGAGAACCAAATACATACCAAGAAACTCGAAATAAAATAAATCAGAGTATCCAAAAAATAAAACAACAAAATAAGAACACTACAGATATTGAAACAAAATGGAAGATTATAAAGAACACAATAGAGACTGTGGGACGGAAAATATTAACATTTACAAAAGCTGCCAAACAAGAATGGATGACACAAGAAATTCTCGAAAAGATGGACGAAAGAAGAATATGAATATAAGAATGTCCATTAAATGTGAAGAAATTGAGGAATGTGAGGCAAGGTATGACACTTTCAACACCCATAAGAAGGTTAAAGATATGATTTCAGGAAATCGTAAAAAACCAATCGGGATATTAACAAAATGCAGATGGTACCACTATAACTGAAACGCAAGACAAATTACGTAGATGGAAAGAATACATTGAACACGTATTTTATGACCAAAAAGCAGAACAATTAGAAGTTGACAGAGAAATCACGGGACCAGACCATAATGAAAGAGGAAGTTATTTATGCCATAAAACACACAAAAGGTAGAAAAGCTCCAGGACCCGATAATATACCAATTGAACTATTGAAGATAATTGATGAAGATAATATTGATGTCTTGGTAGACCTTTTTAACTCCATATACAAGACGGGACACATACCCAAAGAATGGCTTCTCTCAACTTTTGTAACGATTCCAAAAATCACAAATGCTAAAGATTGCAATGACTATCAGACAATTGCATTAATGAGCCACACATTGAAAACCTTCCTTAAAATTATACATAACAGAATCCACATGAAATTAGAACAAGAAATAAGTGATTCACAGATGGGTTTTAGAAAGGGTCTAGGAACTAGAGAAACATTATTTGGAGTCAATGTTCTGACACAACGATGTCTGGATATGAATCAGGACATATATGCTTGCTATAGATTTTAAAAAAGCTTTTGACAGAGTTCAACATGAAAAGCTTTTAAGTATTCTTAGGACCAAAAACATAGATAGTAGAGATCTACAAATTATATCGAATCTGTATCAAAATCAGAAAGCAAGAATAAGAGTCGAACGAGAACTGACAGAGGAAGTAAGTATACTTAGAGGAGTTCGACAAGGGTGCATACTTTCACCACTCTTATTCAACGTCTACAGTGAAGTGATATTTCAAGAAGCTTTACTGGATATTGTGAAAGGTATTTTGGTCAACGGAAATAGCATTATTAATATTAGATATGCGGACGATACGGTCATATTTGCAAGTGACATGGAAGATCTACAGTACATAATACAACATGTATACAATGCATGTGAAAGGTACGGACTGCAAATGAATTTCAAGAAAACGAAATCAATGATATTCTCAAAAAAACCACAAAATGTAGATAACCTGATCATCAATAATACAACGATCGAAAGAGTAACAACATATAAATATTTAGGAATGTGGCTAATCGAAGATGGACATCAAACAAAAGTAATCAGATCTAGAATAGAAATGGCAAGAAACACGTTCATAAAATTGAAGAGCTTACTTTGCAACCGTAACCTTAATCTAGAGATCCACACAAGAATGCTAAGTTGTTACGTTTTTTCTACTTTACTATACGGCATGGAAGCATGGACAATAAAACAGTCTGAAATCAAAAAATTAAACTCCTTTGAGATGTGGTACTACAGGAGAATCCACAGAATATCGTGGACTGAAAAAGTAACTAATATAGAGGTGTTACAAAGAATGAAGAAAGAATGTGAAGTCATAAAAACTGTTAAAATTAGAAAGATTCAATATCTGGGTCATATAATGAGAGGTCATAGATTAATTATGCAAGGGAAGATACAAGGGAAGAGAAACCCAGGACGACGCAAAATATCCTGGCTAAAAAATTTGAGAGAGTGGTTCGGTTGCAGCTCATTAGAATTATTCAGAAGCGCGGCCAATAAAAAATTAAAATAGCGATGATGATTTCCAACCTCTGATAGGAGAAGGAACCTGAAGAAGAAGGGTATGTCTATGAACAGATAGCTATGCGGGAGGTCTCTTATGTTCGCACTTTTTTGAGGGTAACGTGACGGGCCAAAGTTATCTAGAAATGCTCGAAGATTTACGTTGGCAAATTGACAACGACCCAATACTCGCAAACATCTGTGATTTCATACAAGAGTTGTGCCATACTACGAGGCATGTGTGTGGGAGTACCTTAATTTTAAAGAAAGAAAGTTCATTTTAAAGAAAGGATAGGTAGACGAGGAATCATTGAGTGACCCGCACGGTCATGTGACCTGACACCTTGTAATTTCTTCCGGTATAAATATGTGTTATACTCTTATACCAGAACGAACATTTGTTAAAATTGCTAATTTTAAATAATTTGCTTCACTTTTTAGGAAAAATTTTCTTAAAATTATATAAAGCTCTGTAAGAGCGCCTGTATCTTTCAACTTTTACAAGTTGAAGAATGTAAAACCTTACTTCAGTCACATGAAATATTGGTCCCGCATTTGGTATCTGAGTTGATTTAGGAATGTTTTTTTTTAAGAAACCTTTTTTCATTCTAAATCCCTCCCATCCTCTATGGTACCTTTAAGAATAAGTTGCAGTATTCCGTATCAATTTCCTCTCCATGTGGGTTCCAGATAAAAGATTTTCCAGTAATTAAACGGTTTCACATGTTGCTCCATTTTAACAGGGATCTATGTATTGAACCTTGGACAACCTCAGGTCAGGTCTTCTCAAAGGTTACCCAACCGTTCGAAGGAGATGAATGTCACGGCTGAGCGATCTCAGAATATGGTTTAATGGCTCGTCTAAATAACTTTTTTGAGCAGCGTTAAAAAGGGTTCAAATAATCATGTATCGTCAAACTTCGAAAAAAGGAATATCTGCTAATTATTTCAGTCATATCCGATGATGTTGAATATCGTATCCAACATTTTAAATGTTGATTACTGTAATTGATCTCAGCACTCCCTTCCTGAACTAGCTACTCTAGTTGATTATTATTGAAGATAATATCTTCAAAAAACTTGATGTCTTTCGTGGTTCCCCAAGTATTTCTAAAGTGCTTGGTGAGAAGTATCAACATCTTTAAGCTTAAGTAAATTTACTTCTTGCAGACCACTTTCTATAATAACGGGGTCAATCAAATGGACCGTACAACCTTTCTTTAATACACTTTTAAATGCTTGCAAATTATTTCTGTAACTAATTTCTCCTTTAATGGTAATATTTACAGATTTTTATTTTCTTAGGAAAAAGCCCTTTGTATTTTAAAAGAAAAATACCATGTACAAGTGGGTCTAAAAACACTTGAAATTGTTTCTGAACTATAGCTATTTTTAAAAACAATTCCAAATACGTTTTTGAGTGCGATATAACTTGCAGTTTTTTAATATCTTTCTTAATATTACCAAAGACCCTATCAGCTGGCAAGAAAGAAGGGTGTACCACCGGAAAAATTACCTCTAATGTTTTAATTACCCTAATGTTTTGTACATTTTTGGTGCTCTTGATGAAGCCATTTGCAACGCTGTCAGTGTTATTTGCCACTGCGGCCATCTGTCATTTGCCTAATGGTGGTTAATTCAGAGTGAAAATCAATTTTGTTAAGCCTGTCAAAAACGGCGGAAGAAATCTCTTGGAACTTTTCCAAATTCGTCATCTGTCTAATAATACGAAAATCCATTTTTTTATGTAAGATTTGATTGAGAGGTTAACTGGACTATGATGAAATTATACTAGAGTTGCCTAGAGTAGTAGGCACTTTGGTCGGGGATCTTAGGAAGGTTTTTCGACAATTGGAAGATAGTGTTGCATTGCAATGCATTAGCAATGCATTAGCACTTAACTTATGAATTTTGTTTTAACCATCAATTTTGTTTTGTCTTCTTCATCTACAGATCTTTTAATTTTTTCTGCAAACTCAAACCATAAGGAACACACATCAGTACGAGGAGTAGTATTGCTAAGGTTATACTTAGTATTAAAAATTATTCTAAAATGTGATGGTTTTACTCTCTTCTCTGGAAAACACTGATTAATATACATTTGGAACATCTTTTGTATTGACAAAAATGGAAAGAAAGGTACGTGTGGAAGAGCAATAGTAATGCCATTCAATACTTTTAAAAAGTATTAATAAATTTTTGAACTGATTTTTTTTTCCTTTATAATTTGCAGTTTATTAAGTGCATATTTAGTATGTTTTAAAAGGCTTTATGGCACACTAGAATATTTTGCTTCATTACACTGTTTAACATATCAATTAAATATTGATAGGTCTTCGTTTTGTGATCGCAAGAAGGGAATTGTGGCAACTATACTGGAGAGTACCTGAGAAGATAACATGTTTCAAAAATTATTTATAATACTGACCTTAAAAAATTAACAGTAGGTTGAACATATCATTGGTTTTTTTTTATTAGTTTTTCATAACATGGAGAATAGTTTGAATAATAAAATAAATGAAAGAAATTATTTAATAGTTTCCATTTTAAAATACTAACAAAATAAAAAAACACAGCTTGGCACCTTCGTTGAAAAGAAACTACGAGAAATTATAACGATAATTTTTCGACTGTTCTAACAACCATTCAAATTTCGTCATTTTATGTCATGTGGAACAATTTCGCCCAATCATGTCAACATTAGACTGATAATTGCATTCAGTGCAATTTTCAATCCCTATGACAACACGATCGAGTTTGATAACTTCATCCAAATAAATTTCAAAATGTCACTCAATAACAAATACCAAATCACGCTAACAGCAGTTGATCTATCAACTGCTGTTAGCGAATTAGCAAAAAGTGGTGTAGAAGAACAACAATTGCTAAAAATTACTGGTTATGGCAATCAGAATTCTATAAAACCATACTTGAATCTCGATCAAGAACACCACAACAAGATTATAAATATTATGCGTGGTAATAGATCTTCTATAGTAGAGAACAGCAACGAATCTAATGTTAACTTAAATTTTATAATTGTACTTTCACTAACTGTACTTTTAATAAATAAATGTTTCGTTATGTTGAGTTATGATTTTTTTTTCGAAAAATGATCCGCCGAATATCCCTAAGACATTGATGAATGCCTCATAATTTCATGACAAATTTCCCAAGCTCGTTGCTTGGTAACAGCACTCAGCCTTCGGCTTCGTGCTGTTACCAAGGAACGAGCTTTCGATTGTCATGAAATTATCTCGTCTGTTATCAATGTCCTAGGGATATTACTACTGATAACGACTCTGGGGACATTGCTGACTTTGATTCTTAACCGTTCAAGGAGATTGCCGTGTTTGATTCGTAGTCTAAAGTTATATGCTATTTTATAGGCAGATAATGCAGCTTTTGATTCTTATTCTCTTTATTTTTGTATAGTGTTTTAAAATACGAATAATTTAATGTAACTAACTCAATTTTGGCAAAAAAAGTAAAGTTCGTGTAACCGTCTGGCTAAGGTCTAGTGTTGAGTTTTCAGGTTGCGCAAGCGTCCCCAACATGACTTAACGACTACTTTCGTAGCCGGGACCGACGGCTACGAAAGTATACTGCAACAAACTTAAGTTTGGGAATAAGACTCATACCTCGACGATGCGCAGTGAATCGTGTTTACTATTGTTACCATGGAAACGACCAGTGTACTGCTTGCCAGTGTCGTAGTTTGAGAAGTACGTATCGCAGAGAGTGTTTGACTTGTTGATTTAATCGTGTTGGATATTTTATTAATTTTTTTCAGATTAGTGCTTAGTATATTGCTAGTAGTAATTAGTGTATTATTATGTCATTTAGTGTATCTATAGTGTGTTTATTTTAGTTATTATTAATAGTTATTTAACAATATGGCTCCTAAAAAGACAGGAACAAAAAAACCCATACTTTTGAACCGATACTCTTCAAATTATCTCGAACAAATTGCAGGTGGCAAAAATCCGAAGACAACAGGAGTGTCCTAATAAAAAGTTATGATATTCGTTTAAAAAAAAAAAGAATATTTAAAGCAACTAATTCAATTTTGAATTGAGGGTAGAACCATAATTTATACCGATGAAAGATATATATAGGTACACAGCAGCCAAACTGCACCATATCACTGGACAGATCAAAGTGGAAAAACTTTGATCTAAAGAAACCGATTTTTAAGGGCAAAACGCTGATTATTGTTTATGCTGAAGAAGAGACTGGATTTGTACCTAACGCTGTGTGTGTGCATGTTTATAATTAAAAAGTCAATTGTTATAACAATAAAAGTAACATAAGCCATAATTTCTTTTAAAGTTTCATAATAAATCAAATTCTATTTTTGACAAAAATTTCGTAAAAAGCTTATTAACGACTACGAAACTAATAACGAGATACAGGTTGTTCAGCAAAAATATACAATGATTATTTTTATTTTAATTCGAAAAATCCTCTAAAATAATTTGTAAGATAAGTTTATGACATTTTTTCCACCTGTTTATGTATTATATTTTGAGCTTAAACATCATGGACATCAAGTTCTTCGTTTTTCCTCCCTATCATCCGGAGTTAAACCCTATCGAAAAAATATGGGCTTCGTAAAAGGTAGAGTGATAACTCATAATACAATATTTAATATAAATGATGTTGACAATATAGCAAAAACTAAATTTTCTGACGAAGAAAGCTTTTCTGAGGATGAAGATAGTGATTCAAATGCAGCAATAGAGATCTTAGAATCATGCGAGAAATCATAACTAATTTACTAACTTCTTGTTTAGACAAATAAATATATTACTTAATTAGTTAAAATAAACTACTTATTTTTTTGTATTATTGAAACCCTTCCTTTGGGGTAATGTTAATAAAGTGTAAATATAGAGCAATTTGTTATTTATTAAAGTACTCCTAATATTTTACTCATTATTTTTCGAGTGCAACTAACTTTAAACTTCATAATGATTAAGAACTATGAAAATAAAAATTAACAAACATCTACCTGTTTCCGTACGCCACCGGTAGAAACAGTCCGCCCACCTGCGTTAAAAACACTACGTCACATTCCCAAACTCGAATTTGTTGCACTCTAGTCTGTACTGACTAGTCCTTACCAGGTGCCCTCCGAAGTACGGTGGCAGCTCAGTTAAATTAAAAATTGAAAATTTTGTCGGTGCCGGGATTCGAACCCGGGCCGTCCAGCTTGTTAAGCCAGTAACATAGCCACTGAGCTACGGCTGCCAGCTCAATTTTGGTAAAAAAAGTGGAGACTGCCGACTTTGTTACTCGGACCATTAAATAAATAGAAAAGTGGTTAATACATTTGAAGGAAAAAAAATAAAAACTGAGAAAGATTAATAAGTTTCTGCGATCATATGAAGTTAAAGATACAGCAGAAGAATATTCATAAATTCACGTGGACCCAACCAAAGAGACATTTGAAATAAATAATCGATTACTGTATATGCAAGAAAAACAAGTATAAGTCCATCGCCATTTACTTTAAGCGTTACTTCCATTTACATTTAAAAGAAGCCAACGACACAATGAAAACGAAAGTTTAATGATTTTGTAAGACACTTTAACAAAGTGATATAGGTTTTTAAAATAAGTCTACCCAGTATCAAATGCGTTTGAATTTGAAATTACATAACGTTTGTTACTTCTCACTAATTAATACGTACAACGACATCATGAAAGCTCTTGACGAAGCCACAAGAGAAGCTACTGAAAAGAGAATAATATAAAGATTAGAATTGAATGGTAGAATTAATAATTAGATCTGGTAAGGAATAAGAAAGAAATGTATAATAAATGGCTAGTAACAAAGGATCTTTACGATCGCCAACAGTTCAACAGTTTAAACAAAGAAGTTGTAACGTTATAAACGTCACATCTTTATTAATTTATATTTTAATAATTATTTCATTTTAATTTCCTTATTAATTTATTAATTTCTTTATCTTCAGTTTAATTTTTACTATTTTTCACAAAATAGTTGGCGCCCTATGTTTTTTCTTTTCTTCCTCTGTCTTTATTTTCTCTCTCTTTCTGTTCCGTAGAATAAATATTCGCCCTCTCTCTTTTTGTTTGGCAGACTATTCTGTTCCGTGTTGACAGACAAGCTAGTTTCATGATATCTATAGCAACATCCTATGACATCTGTGCTAACTTAATTCAGTCTCCCACTTTCTGTCAAAACAACTTTTCTGTAGTGGGATTATTTTTTGCCTCTTTTTGAAATTTATAAAAAAAGGCCAAAAATTATTATAAGACTCATTTTTATGGTCTACAAATTCTCTTGGGTTTATTGGTTTATTGGACATTTTATTGGTTTATTGGACATATCAAAATTTTATTGGTTTTATTGGCTTTATATCAACCACCTTATTTGGATTTCAACAATTGGTCAGGACATACAGCCACGTGTGACTGCAGCTCTCCAGAAGCCACAAATTCTAATTGAAGGACCCAACAGCTAGAACACACAAGCAGCCCATCGAAGCAATAAGTAACACTTACTAACTGTTAAGCTTTGGCAGGGTTAATTATTGTTTTTTTATTCATTTAAATAAATATGTTCAATTAAAATTTGTCTTATTTGCTATCAACTGAGAACTCAGGTTCAATCCCTAGTTTAAGATAAGACGAACTCACCCTTGAGATACTGAGCTAGGCAAGGTATAGACCAGTGGTCGCCAACCTGTCGATCGCGAGCTACCTGTAGCTCGCGGAGGCAATTCTGGTAGCTCTCACAATGATTTTAATTTAAAAAATACAAACTGCAAAAATCAGAGAAGCTTCCGAAAATTCCACAAAAAAATCTAATTGTCATAATATTAAACATAATATTAAACATAAACAAAGAAGATCTTTTGAAGTTCATTCCACTGAAAGGACACACTACTGGACAGGAGTTGTTTTCTCATTTAAAAAATATTATTTCTTCCGAGAAAATTCCAATATCGAAAATGGTAGGCTTGACAACCGATGGCGCTCCAGCTATGGTGGGTTGTGATAAGGGTCTGGTGGCGTTATGTCGTAAAGATGAAACTTTTCCGCAATTTATCTGTTACCACTGCATTATCCATCAGCAAGCATTATGTGGAAATTTCCTGAAACTAAACAACGTTATGAAACTGGTGGTAAAAATTGTGAACAAGATTAGAGCTCAAGCGTTACAAAGAAGATTATTCAGAACCTTGGCCGATGAAGTTGACTGTCAATACGGGGACCTACTCCTTCACTCTGAAGTCCGATGGTTAAGTAGAGGACGGGTGCTGAAACGTTTTAATGATGTCCTATCTGGCATAGTTCAATTTTTCAAACAACGCGATGAACCGAGTCCGGAACTAGAAAATTCAAACTGGCTTAGAGATTTTGGTTTTCTCGTGGACATTACAGAGAAATGAAACGAACTTAATTTGCAGCTTCAGGGGAGAGACAAAGAACTAGCGGAAATGATTTCTGATATAAAAGCATTTATAAAAAAGCTGGAGTTTTGGGAACAAAACCTAATTAACAGCAATTCCAAGCATTTTCCTATTCTTTCAGAAAAATATCTCAAAATCCATTAGAACCCTATGACAACAAATATCATGTAGAAATAATTTCTACCCTGAAGAGTAACTTCAAAAATCGTTTAAAGGATTTCAATGAAATGGCTTTAGTAGCGCAGTTTGTTGTTTCACCCTTTATGGAAATTGATATCCAGCAATTTGCAGCTTGTGTTATGCAGAACTTTGGCGAAGACATCGGTGCAACAGAAATGGAAGTCGTTGAGTTTCAAAATGATTTAGCCTTAAAATCGTTAGTCTCAAGTACTGAATGTATCTGGCCTATTGTAAGTAAAGACAAATATTCAGTCTATGCCGTGTTGCCTTGAAAGTGAAAGCACTATTCAGTTCAACCTATTTGTGTGAATCTTCTTTTTCCAATATGAAGTTTATTAAGAACAAATATCGCAATCGACTTACAGATGAACATTTGGATAATTGTATTCGAATGGCTGCATCAAATTATACTGCAAACATTAAAAAAATTATCGATGAGTCTGAGTGTGAGCCTTCTCATTGAACGTGCTTTTTTATTTTTCAATGTTTATGTTTATGATAGTGCGTTACTTTTTTGTTGTTATTATTAACTATTTTTAAATCATACGTGACATGCCGTTGTGGCTGGATAAAAGTTTGTGTTTATTTTTCAAATACCTTTTGCGTTACGTGGCTTCCGTGTGGGTAGCTCGCTGTTTATTCCAAAATTAACAAAGTAGCTCAACATATTGAAGAGGTTGGCGACCACTGGTATAGACGATAAGCTCCCATGATTGATTGGGGTATTATTTTTACAATAGTGCTTCAATTCTCTTTGGTAGTCTTATCGTTACAAAGTAAAAAAAGGAGTAAATAAATCCAAACGTAAATAAAGCAAATAAATCAAATCAAATTATACTTGATCGTATTTATATAGTAAGAAAGTAAATGAAGCATAACACAAAGAAAAATTAATTTGTAGTCTTTAGCCAAACCTACATCTAGATACAAACCTTCAATTAAATTGAGTTTAAAAGTTTATGAAATGACATATTTCACTTAACAAACCCACCACATCCAGACATAGAAATAAAAAAATATCAAGGCTTTAATTTAGGAACGTAAAAGAAGAAGTTCTATTCAGTAAGTGTAACGTGCCTTTTTCGCCTTTTTCCCTGATGTGATTTTTAGCGAGAATGTTTCTAACCTTGTAATGAATGTACTAATACTTATACTAATTATTAAAATAAAGCAGAAGCTTAACAAGCAGAAGATTATAATAAAAATTAAATATTGTTAATCGAAAAAAAACTTGTCCTCTTTGTTAAGCTGTGTGTTTTTCGACCAATCCTTGTATCAAAAATATCTATGAGATTTACATAATGAAGACACTGTCACATAACAAAAGTTGGTAAATATTTTTCAGGACAAGTTTAATATATTTGCGTATCTTAAACCACACTCGTATCAAAGAAAGCCTAACACACGAATTGTAGAAGCACGTCACTGATTACAAGGCAGAACAAACATTGATTAGACACCGCCATTTTAAGCTGAAATTGAAGGAATTGAACAACTTCCTTAATTTATTCCACGCTGTTGAGAACCAATATAATTATCATTTTCTTCTGGAAACTTTCTCCTTAATATTCATCGAGAAATTTTCATTGTGTATTATTCTTGTTCCATTCGCTATCGGCTTGATGTAAGAACCGAAGTTATTTTTTAAAACTAAATTGTTTAGTGGAAGTGTACTGATTGTATTGGTTATAGTATTATTTTTTAAAGTTGGCATTGAAAGACTTTTTGGAGGGAAAGAAAAGATTGGACGACTTTTATCTCAACAAAGAAAAGGAAAACACAATCTGAATAAATGAAGCAGAGCCAGATTTGTAGAGACTCAAATCATGAACATTAAAATGCATTTAATGAATCTCCAATAAGAATACAGGAGTCAAAAATAACAGCCTTAGCAAAGTAATATTTATATTTAAAATATAAAATGTTTTATATTTAAAAAATACATAAAAAGGGCAGCCAAGGTAACTGTAAAAAATATCGAGATATAGCGGTCATAATCTTACTCCAGTCAGGTTTATTATATACTAATTAAAATCATAATTTAAAAATGATATATTCCTACTTTATATCGATCCGACATAAAGCATACGATAGTGTTTTACTCACCGAGTTAGAATCTATGGAGAAGCTATGAGCATATTAACGTGTATATTAAAAACGGCGTCAGAAGGTGTGGTTAACGATCATACCAATATGGCGGTGGGATCAGAACCCGACTCGATAGTATTACAACTAAAATTATGATTAGTTATTCAGAAGATTTAAACATAATCTAAAAAAGTGCAATAAATTTTTAATAAACTATGATTTATTTAATTAAAATTAAAGATGTTGCCATTGGAATCTATTAAAAAATCATGTAAAAATCATTATGTACACCAAATTCACTAACTGCGCGAGTATAGAAAATGTAGCAAACAAATTGAATAAAACGTAGGAATATAAGATGCACATTGATTAAAAGTGTAGCGTAATAAAGGCCACTGTTAGGCTGTGGAGAAGTGTGCTTAATGGAAGATGGAAAATGACAAGATCATTGGCAACACGGTTACACAAATAAGGGCACTACGGTATGAGCTTCAGTCTGGTAGAGGTGTCTTGGTCGGGCTTTGACAGAGCTAGACTACAAGAGATTCGCGAGTGAGGTAAATACACGTAAGAGAAGAAACTTTTGGACACCACCCTATTTTTGAAGAAACAGGTAAACCTAGTAAATACGAGAATGGATAGAAAATTAGATAAGAGCGATAGCTTGAAAGATATAAAGTGACCAGAACAGACAAAAACAATACGAGAAAGATACAAATTCACTCATGGACAAAAATATCGAAAATTTTGGAATTTTCCAATTTTCACTATGTGTCATATTGTCACTATTATTTCAAAATAATTTTAGATTACTGATAATACTCATATAGTAGGCTGATGTGCTCAACTGGTTTAAAATATTTTGGCGTTTATTCAGTGGTTAGTGTCATTCGTACATTTTATCATAAAAAACCTTCTTCGCGTAAAGCAAAAATTATTATTAATTTAATAATAATTTGTGCACAACCACAATTGATGACCGTTTTTTTGGTTCTTAATTTTACACGAAATCGTTCATTGACACCGATGCACCTCAGAAATGAGCTATTTAATGTTAGACAAGTTATTGTGAGTTCACAACCAGTTAGACGAAGATCAACAGAAGCAAACTTAAAGCCCATATGCCCCGCCAAAGTTCCACGTCTTCTCCAAAATCATAAAGCTCGTCGTTTGGAATTTGTAAGAACACATATTTAGTGGAATATCGACAACTGGAAAAATGTCCTTTTCACTGAAGAGACCAGTTTCCCTATTATGGAAGCCAGTCGGTCAAAACTACGTCTACAGAAGAGTTGGTGAACGATTCACCAGCTGCAGTCTCGCCTAGACGGTTAGTTTTGGAGTAGATGGCATAATTATTTGCTAAGGTATTAGTTTTGAGGTACGTACTGCACTTGTGGAAGTGATTGGATGGATGACTAGTGATTCTTACGTTTAAAACATCCTGCAAGATCATGTTTTGTCATATGTTGGTTACATTGGATATGAAAGATTCACGTTAATGCACGATAATGCTCGACCACGTGCCGCTACCATAGTGAGTAATTATCTTGATGAGGTCCAAATTCTAAGATTGGATTGGCCACCGTTTAGCCCGGATTTAAATCCAATAGAGCACATATGGAATCACCTAAAACGCAGCATAAGACAAAGAAATCCCGTTCCAAATACGATAGAGCAGCTTCGGCTTGCTGCACAAGATGAATGGAATGCAATTTCCCAAGGACATGTCCAAAATTTACTTGCAAGCATGCTGAGGAAGATGCAAGCAGTAGTAAGAGATAGAGCGGAGAATAATCATTACTGATCATGTACTTCTTTCAGTTAAAACGACTTGTTTAAGCAATTTAAATTATCGTTTAAGTTTAGAGTAAAATAACCTTATTTACCTTATTTTAGTTTTAATCTAACATTTATTTTTTTTACAATTTTCTCCACATAAAAATTTAAAATTGTTTATTAAACATTGTTAAAATATTTTTTACAATAAATGACTTGATTGACCATAATTTATTTTAAAAAAACAAAAATTAGAAAATTTAAAAATATTCGATATTTTTGTCCATGAATGTAGTTTCTAGACGGGAACAAAAAGCGTACTTAGAGAAGAGTAATTATATTCCGCTGTATATACTAAAAGTACGACATATATACATAATCAATAAATAATAATACTTTGTTTACATATTTGTATACTAACTAAAGAAACGTTATTCCTGAATATTTTTTATCAAGATCGCTATTTCTACTGCAACTACGTTGAGAACGAGAAACTATTAATATGCACGATCACAATACAATTACTATAAAAGTATTAAAATTAAAAAATATTCTAAAAACAATAAACGTAAACAATCATACACGATCTGACACAACGATCATAACAATGTGGCCGAAGTGAGGTTGTTTTTAATCACGTGATGCCCTCTCCATAGATTCTTACTGGATGGTTTTTGGTAAGATTTGGAATTAAACATTATTAACAAAAATATTTATCAACGCATCTAAAACATATATTAACAGAAAGGTCTGACTAAAATAGAAAACAAACTGTCAAGAAATGTTGAAGTATCCAAAAGCCTTAAATATTAGTTATTATTTTATAGGGTACATATATTATACAGGATGGCCGAACGAAGCAGAGGCATTATCAGGAACTGCAACAACACAGTTCAAAAGGGACACAGTTTTCCGGCATTTTCGATTATTTTGGCAATGGAGCATCAAACAAGATATCGTTTTAAATCACTTGCAATTGTCTACATATTTGTCTTTTAGTTCTTAAATTCGGTCCAATACGAGCCCTAACAACTATATATTGGAACAAGCAGTTATTTTGCGAATAAAATGTCAATTTACCAAAACAGATTTATAATCGAAAAATGCTGCCAACCACAGTGGGTGATCAAATTATTATAATCACTGGAAAAAACTTATATTTAAAAAAAAAATTATTAAAAATCCTTTATAAAAGGTATATAATTTAAAACGTTTTCGGAATCGATATTCCATCTTCAGTGCACTAGGTGGATGTATTGAGCCACTAAAAATGTGGGTAAAAACCCGTTAAAAATTGTTTTTAAATCTAGTTTATATCATATTATGGTGGTAAATATTATGATGTTAACGTTACCAGTAGATTTGATAACATGGCGACGTATAACTCTACGTGAAGCTGCTGGTCCTGAGACGATGTGTCTACGAGGACTTGATGAAAGCTTTCTTTCGTCATCGTATTACTCAAATAATTTTTGACCTCTTTTAAAGTGGAAAATGATCTTTCACCAGTTGCGTTAGTAACCATCAACGATAAGAAGATTCTTAGTTCTATTTCTATATTTGGGAAGGTTGGAATTATATTATTTTTATGAAAAGCTCCATCACGAAAGTAGCAGTGTGAGTTGTTGCATTTTTTTTACTCAACTTGGCCTAGTAGTGATATTAAAAAATGTTTTAATTGAATACACTCACTTGCTAGAGATGTATCCAAGTCATTTGAATAAATATTCACTAATACCGACACTTTGTCTAAAATCACGTTATCCTCTGAAAGAGGTAAAGAAAATAAAAATGAGAAAGTGACAAGATCTTTATAAGCTTTTCCTCTAGATTTCAGATTATTTGCCAAATAATCAATTGTTTTATACAGCACTTGGGTTCTAATCTTATTTTACGATGTAAGGATCTCTTCTGTATCTGCTTCGTCAAACTGTAATTTTCTTTTGCGACTTCTTATTTCTTTGCTGTATTCCGTTTGTTGTCTGCTTCTTTTGTTCAACTAAAATACATTTATCACGAAGAGACTCGTAAAAAGATTGTAATGAGCTATACAAAGACGAACATGTATGTACTTCGACAGTACTTTGAATCAAAAGGTAACATAAATACCAAATTCTAACGTAGCCATCTTTTCGTGTAAATTGTTTGCTTGACAGCGAACTGGCATCTTTTAGTAATCGTTAGAGGATAACTCTAAAAGTGCTTGCTTTGTATCTTGATAGCATAAATTAAGAGCTTTTAATGCATTAAATCATCCTGGCCATCGAGTCACATTAACTCTTTTTGGAACAAATGTGGTATGGCTACACTTTTTCAATAAGTGAGTCGTTTCCATCTGTAAGTGGAAGTTGAGAAAAAAACATGAATTTCTTCAGCAACTAAAAAAAGTGCATAGTGCATTCTGCTGCATATTGCACAATTAAATTTAGGGAATGAGCTACACATGGTACGTATTTTGCCAAACTATTCCTAGATTTTATTCGGGTTTGGAGACCGCTATAAACGCCAGACATGTTATTCGCATTGTCATATCTTTGGCTTTGTGGTCAGTGTTGTCTAAAAACTGTATAAACCTCTCGACAGGTGTTCCGGTGTCCGAGCAATACCTAATAATGAATGTCGGTTGATCTGTACGTGTTATATCAGGTGCAGATTCAACACTGATTGAATAATATTTGCCACAATGAATTTGTTTTACAATTTATTCTAATATGTGATCCAAAAGCACTTGCAAAAATTCAAAACAAATCGTTTTTTATAAATAAGAAAACCGCAACCTTTTGAAGCATATTTTTTAATAATATATTCTTTTAAAAGAGGATCATATTCCGCCAAATAACTTTAGTTAGAGACATCACAATGAGGATTGGACAAGATGAAATTGAACAAGTTTAGGATTATATATATATATATATATATATATATATATATATATATATATATGTATATATATATATATATATAATATATTATATATATTATATCTGGGTCCAACTATAAAACTTAACAAAGAAAACTAAACAGCAGAGATAAAAAGACGAGTTAGACTGGCATGTACGGCATTTGGCAAACTAAGCAACATCCTTAAAAACATTTAAGATCACAGTATACAATCAATGCGTACTCCCTGTTCTCACTTATGGTTCCCAACCGTGTACATTTAGAAAAGCAAACATGGACAAAATAAAAAAAAACCCATAAAGCAATGGAAAGACAAATGTTGCACATAAGATAAAAAGAGAAACGAGTGGATAAGAGAGAAAATAAAAGTGAGAGATGTTATAGAAGAAATTGCAAAATTGAAATGGAGATTTGCCGGACACAATATAAGACAAAAAGAAGACCGATGGAACAAAATTCTTATGAATTGGAGACCGTGGGTATATAAACGAAGCAGACGAAGGCCCCAAATGAGATGGGCAGATGATATCAAGAAGCACGTGGGCTGTAGGTGGATGAATATAGCGACAGACAGAGAAGAATGGAAAAGGATTGGGGAGGCCTATGTGCAAAGATGAACCGAAGAAGGCTAATTAGATAGATAGATAGAACTCTAGTAATCCAAGGTAGTTGCCATTGCTAGTAAAACCAAATTTTTCTTCGATTCCTTTAAAAGGTGGTCCCCTACTAGCTAAGAATTTTATGACACTAACGACTTTTTGTAATTGTTTCGCCAATATGTGGTCTCATGTTCAATATGTTGCCGCAGAGAATCATCGATCTTTCTCATACTCAATGAATATCTTGAAATAAAATTTTTAAGATGTTCTAAATAAACGACTGACCTTTCATGACTTTTTCACATCTTTCTTTAGTCTTTTTCCAGTCGTCAAAACCAGTAAAAAAGGAAAAAGTGCAATTTTTGCTTGAAAAGAGTCGACAATATAAGCATAATAAAGAGTCTGTATTTTGGAATAAACTAACCAGTCACGCCGAATTTTTTTACCATTCTTTATAGAACTTTATAAAATAGTGATTTAGTGCAGTACTTGTTTTGTTTTCCTATTTTTCTTTTTGAAAATTTAAAGTATAAAGACTTAAGATCCTGTGTTTTGAATTCTTTCAGCACTTTATCCACACAATTTCTTGGCGAGAATTTTGGATATTGTAAATCTACTCGATTAACATCACTTTCGAAATGAATTTGACGTTAAGGAGAACTCTTTTTAGGATGTGATTCGATATCACAAAGTGTATCTGAATTTGCTGTGGATTAATCATCTCGACGTGATGAAGATCCTGCTGCAAAATTTATTTTATTAAAGAAGTAACTAAAACAGTCAAATAAACCTACCTTCTAATACATCTGAAACTGTTGCAATTTGATCGTCTTGAATAGAAGTGCTCGTTGGTATACTATCTTGCCTGTATTTGGTAAAAAAAAGCTGGATCTGCGGTTTTTTTTAATACTGCATTTAATTTTCGTTATTTTTCTAACTTTTGTCGTTTCCAAAATGCACCTCCTTCCTTTCCGCTCATTTTTTTCGAAATGTCACGAAAACACTTCACTAATAAATAAGTAAAATTTGAGACTAGTCTCGAAAACTGCGCTAACACAACTGACAACTGATGGCGTGTTGGAGCCGGACACGCTGCCGCCAGGCGCAGTGGCACTGGCCGATTTCCCGGAAACATCAATCGTGTTTTTGTGCGACCTGCTACCGCAGACACGGATCTTATCGATGACAAGATGTTTTATTACCATGCTATTTCAGAAAACAACCATCACAAATTTGAAATATCCACAAATAGAATTAAAACGTGATGGGAGCGACGTACAGCCTCTCAAAATTTACCACCGTGGGCTAATAGTCCCATAGGCCCCCCTTAATTCGGCACTGCATAAATGACAGTTCTAAAGCTGTCATTTTAAGAATGTTTAGAGACGCCCTGTAGAGAAATCTACAGGGCGTACTAGTTTAGTTCAACATAGAATTTATACTGGAGATGCAAGACCAATTCGTCAAGCGCCACGGAGATTGCCATTTGGTAGACAAAAGGAAGTCGAAAACATAATACAAGACATGATAAATGCTGATATTATCGAAGAAGCTTCGGGCCCCTGGTGTTCACCAGTAGTCTTAGTAACTAAGAAAGATGGATCTACTCGCTTTTGTGTAGACTACAGAAGATTAAACCAGGTTACACAAAAAGACAGTTATCCGTTGCCACGAATAGATGATACACTAAACACTCTATCAGGTGCTAAATGGTTTTCTACCCTAGATTTAAAAAGTGGCTACTGGCAAGTAGAAGTACATCCGGATGATCGAGACAAAACTGCTTTTTCAACTGGCCGTGGTTTCTACAGGTTTCAGGTTCTACCATTTGGTCTGTGTAATGCTCCAGCTACGTTTGAACGTCTAATGGAGATGGTTTTAAGAGGACTTACCTGGAAAACGTGTCTAGTATATCTTGATGATATAATGATTATGTCCAAAACGTTTGACGAACATCTGAAAAACTTAAGCGAGGTATTTGACAGATTGAGAAATGCCAATTTAAAGTTAAATTATAAGAAATGTTCACTATTTCAAAGAGAGGCATACTATTTAGGGCATATCGTTTCAGTAGAAGGAATTAAAACTGATCCAGAGAAGATTTCAGTTATTAAAGATTGGCCTAAACCAGGAAATAAAAAGGAAATTAGAAGTTTTCTTGGACTCTGTTCATATTACCGAAAATTTATTAAAGATTTTGGCCGCATAGCTAAGCCCCTTTATCGACTAACCGAAAACAACATTGAATTTGACTGGACACCGGATTGTCAAAATGCTTTCATAGATTTAAAAAAACGACTTACAACAGCACCAATTCTAGCATATCCACGAGAAGATGGTAAATTTCTGTTGGATTGTGACGCATCTCAGCATGGTATTGGCGCAGTATTATCACAAGAACAGGAAGGCGAAGAAAAAGTTATTGCATATTTTAGTAAAACAATGGGAAAGGCTGAAAAGAATTATTGTGTTACCAGAAAAGAGCTCCTAGCTATTATAAAAGCCCTAGAACATTTTCATACTTTTCTTTATAACAGAAATTTTATAGTTAGAACTGACCATAGCGCTTTACAGTGGCTAATGAATTTTAAGAAGCCAGAGAGACAAGTGGCTCGGTGGATAGAGAGACTCCAACAGTATAACTTCGACGTAGTACATAGAAAAGGGCGTCTCCATAACAATGCCGATATTCTTTCTAGGCGACCCTGTTTGGAACGACAATGCCAGTACTGTAAAAGACTTGAAGATAAAGAGAACATAACCGAAGAAGTAAGTCTCCAGGTAACCACAGTTATACAAGAAGAAGATAATGATCAGACTTCCCTGGAAAACCTGAAAAACAGTCAAAAGAAAGATAATGACTTAAAAGTCATACGAGAATGGCTTAAAAATGGAGTAAGACCTATTTGGCAGGAAATAACCAAATACAGTGGAACTATAAAAGCATACTGGGCTCAATGGGAATCTCTGTATCTTTCCAATGGTCTATTATATCGGAAGTGGGAAAGTCCCGATGGAGTACGTATAGTTCAACAAGTGGTACTGCCGAAATCACACATTAAAAGTGTGTTGCAAGAACTTCATAGCAGCCTTTCTGGAGGACAAAAGAACACTGGCCAGAGTTCGAAACAGATTTTACTGGATCAATTGTCGCCGAGATGTAGAAGATTGCTGTAGGAAATGCGATTTATGTAATGGTAAAAAAGGTCCTAGAACAAGAAGTCGTGGTAAAATGGCACAATATCTTTCCGGAGAGCCTTTTGAACGACTTGCAGTGGATATTCTTGGTCCACTTCCGATGACAGAGAGAGGGAACAAGTACTTAATGGTAGCAATGGATTATTTTTCAAAATGACCTGAAATTGTACCCCTTCCTAATCAAGAAGCGACTACAGTAGCAGAAGCATTTATAACACACGTCGTATCAAGACATGGAGTTCCTTTAGTACATTCTGATCAAGGACGAAATTTTGAATCAGAATTATGGCAAGAATTAATGAAAATCTTGGGTATTAAGAAAACTCGCACTACGCCACTCCATCCTCAATCAGACGGAATGGTCGAAAGACATAATAGAACTGTTTGTCAATACCTTTCAATGTTTGTCTCTGATAATCAAAAAGATTGGGATAGTTTAATTCCTCTATTCCTGTTAGCCTATAGAAGTTCCGAACATGAAGCAACTGGTTATTCTCCATCAATGATGATCACCGGAAGAGAAATGAAGCTTCCTCAAGATCTTATTTTCGGAAGATTGCCCCCCTGCGAAGAAGAACGTTCATTCCCGACCTACATTGAAAATTTGAAAGAGAAATTAGAAAAAGTCTACGAATTTGCTCGTAAAAGTTTGAAGCTTCAAAGTGATAAAGCCAAGGCCAGGCTCGACATACATGCTACTGGTACAACTTTCGCAAGAGGTGACCCAGTATGGTTATACAATCCCACACGTAAGAAAGGACTTTGTCCGAAACTTCAACGAAACTGGGAAGGCCCATACACCGTCCTGCAGAAAATAAATGATCTAATCTATCGCATCCAGGTTTCAGCTAGCAGTAAACCCAAGGTAGTTCATATCGAGAGACTAGCTCCATACCATGGAACTGATCCACCTAGTTGGCTTCAATCGATTCCCGATAGTCCAGTTATTCGAGGCGAATAACTATAAAAGAGGAAGCAGTGTTACGAAAGATACACATAGGAAAAGTCCATTGACGAAAAAGATAATGAAGTTTGAAACGTCAAAAAATTATTATATAGTTGTCAGTTAGTTATATGGTATTGTCATATTGTTGGTATTGAATAAAGTTAATTTTCAAGAAGTGTAACAATATAGTTGTTGGGCTCGTACTTTATATGATTAACTTAAAAATATTATTTTCAAATGTTTAAATTTTTAGCTGATTACTTAGTTCTAAGTTGACCAAATATTGAGACTGATGACCTCCGGGATCTATATAATAAGAAAGGTTTTGTTCAAAACGTTTTCTCACATTTCGAAGCATCTGCGCAGTGGTTCGTCTGCTTTCGTTGACAAAAGGTTGACAGGTTTGCCCACAAAAATAAATCCTGTGGAGAAAATCTGGTCACCAAGGAACCCACTCGTTGCTGCCTCTTCTCCCAATCCAATGTAAACTTTATTATATTGTTAGTTATTTTTAATAATATTAGTCAAGGCAAAGTTAGTCACGTCTTCCAGAATTATTTTTTATTTACTTTATTGACTATATACTATACAGGGTGGTCCTTAAGTAATTGTACAAAAAGAAACAGTAGATTTTACACTTTAAAATATTACGATTTAAGCCAAATTGCTTTAATAAAATGTTGATATTAAGAAAGATACAGGGTGTTGAAGTGCAAAATTAAAATTTTATTTTTCGCTTTAACTTTAATGTTTGTAAACATTTATGTATAAAAATTTACAACTGAGTACTTTTGAATATAAGAAATTAAAATTTGATGCAAACTTTGATGTAACTGATAGAGGGCGCCACTTATGCCACATATGTGGTATAAATTTGCACATAACTTTTTTGCTTTTTAAGTTACCTGTATTTGGAATAAAAAATATTGAAGATTCATTATTTTAACAAAAAAAAAGGTATACTTGTTAATAACTTCAAAACTCAACAGTTTTCGAGATAATCGCATTTTAAAAATCAGCTGCATAGTTGATCTAAGACAACTATTCCAGGCAAAATAGACAAAAACATTAATACTTCTGAATTTTGGTATAAAATACCTTTAACTAAAGTTAATAGTAAACGAAATATTAAATAAAATAAATATATCAGCAGGATAATTAATAATAGGATTTGACAAAATAACAGAATAATAGGATTTTACATCAAACATTTTACGTTTTATGTTAAATTAAAGTCATAATCAAAACATTTTGTTTACAAACCAACTTAAGAAATAGTTAAAATAAATAACATAACTTTTTGTAAAAGTAAGTGTTCGATATGTCCACCATCTTCTTTAATTCAGTTGTCAATATATTCCATAAAAGATCGTCTCATATTAAATAGCATCATTGGTTCTAAAGAAACTGCTGCAGTATTTATTTCTTTCCATAGTTGGTTGCGAATGTTTATGGGATTTTAAGAGACACGTTGTTTTAATGCGCCCATACACCAAAATCAAGCGGATTAAATTCGGGGCTTCGTGGTGGCCACAATGTATAATGGATAAATATATCGATAACATTACTTATTTATATGATTACGTTACAGCTTATGAGTAACTATAATTATATCTCGAACAAATGGATTATTATTATTTACTAACGAACTAATATAATGCTGAACTAAATTGCCTGTGTGTTTGCTATATTTATAACAATATCGGTTATTAGGACAACGATGATGTTTTTGTAAAAATGCTGAGTCTTTCAGGTTAGATTTGTAGAAAAAGTATTATGAAACAGGACACATATGTATTATTAAATACCTGTGCTCTAGTTTCTATTTGTCCTAATAAAAATGAGTAAACAATTTACGTAATGAACAATATGTATTCTTTTCGGATTTTTTATGAATTAATTAATTATATCAATATCTCACCACATTGCCAAGGAATATGACTACCACGACCAATCCAACGTTCAGAAAAGTTGTATTTAATTATGTTGTATAAACCACATATTTTGGGTTTTTAGCATTTTAAAATAGAGAAAAAGTAATACAACGCCATTATAGAAACTTAAGAAGCGATAGCAAAGGGAAATTGTAAACATGATGACGGCCAACGTCTGAATACGGACACGGCACCTAAGGAAAGAGATGAATTATCTTTTCTCCAATAAGGCATTGGACATATAACAAAGCATTTTGTGATGTTATATTATCATCTTTGAGTTGTTTTAATAAGAATAAACTATGAATTATGCTTATCTTCAGGTATTCAGTGCTTTACCGCACAAATATCAAACTAAGAATTATTGAGCAGCTGACTTATAAAATGCATTTATCTCGAAAACGGTTAAATTTTCAGGTTACTATCAAGTATACCTTTGTAAAAATAATGTATCTTTAATCTCTTTTAACACAAATAGAGCTAACTTAAAGAGCAAAAAAGTTAAGCGCTAATTTATGCCACGCATGTGGCATATGTGGCGCCCCCTATTAGTTGCAATAAAGTAAGTATAAAATTATAATTTATTCTACTCAAAAGCAACTAACTGTAAATTTTAGTCCAAAAATATTTACAAACGTAAAAGTTATAGCGAAAAATAAAATTTTAAATTTCCACTTTAACACCCTGTATCTTTCTTAATATCAACATTTTATTTAAGCAAGTTGGCTTAAATCGTAATATTTTAAAGTGCAGAATCTACGGTTTGCGTTTGTACAATTACTTAAAGACCACCCTGTATACAGTTACTAGATTTACAAAACAAAATAAAGGAGCTATATCATTTATTGATTATAAATGCTCTAAGTTTAACAACATTCAAGATAAAATTAAAAATTGCTTTTAAGAGAAAGAACAATATTATTTTAACTGGATAAACAGTCCTCCCTTTTAGGTTTCATGGATGCATAAATAATGCATAAATTGGACAATTAAATAAAATATGTTCGATTATCCCAAATTCTTTACTAATACAAATACTGCAAATTTCATTTGGACTAATACTGTAAATGGCTCCACTAAGAGTAAGTTTCAATTTGTGGTCATTGCAAACTTTTAACTGAGCTATTATGTGGGTTATATGGTTATTTGGTAAATTTAACAGAAGATAACTTTTGGCATAGGAAAGAACTATAAAATTGTTGTAAAAAGTTAAAAAGAAGTTATCTCTGCATTAAAGTGCAATCATCGACCTAAAGTTTTTGTTTAATTTTAACTAGGAGTGATGCTTTCATTTTATTTAGAGAAGAATAGCTAGGTATATCCCAAGTTTTTTAGCATCGATTAAGACAAATTCATTTTTAATTTGTATTGTCCAATTATATTTTTCTGGAAGAGCAGTAAACGCACATTGCCGTAGAAAACAAATCTTAGGAAGACTATTATTATTCATTTTTAGAATTTTCAGTAACCAGTTCAAGCACCATTTAAATATGTTGCATACAATTTTAACACGGCTAGTTTCTAATCTAACAGCGTAGTCTGGTATGGTCAAACGGAAAAGTAAAATTTTTTTAAAAAACTGGAATTGGATTTTCCCCACAATGTCATTATACCGGAGTCCCCAAACTGATATATAATTAGCAGCAATACTTAAAACTTGGGATTCAAAAAGATGAACTATGGGGGTCCACGGATTTTACTTCTTGTAAAAAGTGGTAAGACAGAAGCGACGGCAAGTTTTGCTTTTAATGTTATTGAGACTGTCATTTTTTGAAATACACTAGAAAAGGTGAAGACAACACCGAGATAGGTGAACTTACTATAAACATTGATTTTATGACTTTTATACAAACATTCTAAACCTACATACTTGTGTCCTTGCTTCTATAAACGCATAATTTAAGTTTTCTGTGTGTTTACGTCTAGTTGATTTAAGTTGGCATAACAATGCAAAAGATTTACTTTATTTCTGACATATATTTCCAAGTCTGCGAGGATAACAATGTCATCTGCATACAACAACGTATAGTTCAGTATTTTTATCTGTAGGGATGCCGCACCAGCCTTTGTCTTTGAAGTAATACTCTATGTCAGACAAAAATATTGAGAATAAAAGAGGATTTAATACTTCTCTCTGGATAACTCCTAATTCGACGAAAAATGGCGATGTATAATAGCCATTAATTCGAACACGTGTAGTGGCATTCGCGTAATTCTGCAATATACCAACAACACGTGAACTGACTCCACAATTATACAAATTATGCCAGAGTAAAGAATAGTTAACTTTATCGAATGCTCATTGGAGGTCAACGAATACGGCAAAGACATTACGTTTTCGAAGCCGGTGCTGTATTTGTATAGCGGAGGAGAGTGTGTATACATTTTCAGTACAGCCTCTATTCGGCCGAAATCCTGACTTACATTCTGTAAGTATAGAAAATTGCGTGCACAATAACATGAGACGGTTATATAAAATGTGCGTAAACACTACAAATAAACAACTTAGTAACGCAATGCCACGGTAATTATTGAGGTGGGTACACATATGCGAGCCGAACTATTCGCGAACTGCTCGCGAGCTATTCGCGAACAGTTCGTTCAAAATATATTTACAGCGAACTCATCGCGATCCATGGAAAGCGACGAACCAACTTATGCGAAGTAACAGATTTGATTGTGTAGAAATGAATACATTTATTTTATTCATTTTTAAGGAACACAATTTGGTGAAATATAATTTATGCTTCCAGAATTTCTGTTTTATTCAACTCACCCTTTCCTATTTCACAGGTACCTGTGAAGCCCTTTTTTTTTTCGCGCCAAAACAATGCCGATAGGGTTATCATTTTAAGCTTACAATCTACTGGTGACATGTCCATTCTCACCTATTTCGCTCCATGCATCATCTTTTAAGTTTTTTCGAAAATGATCACGGTCTTTCAGATCCCAGAATAAGCGGATTCTTATTCTGATATAAGTTAATAAGTTAAATACATGGAAAACTTGGGTTTATGCCGAAAAATACGCACTAAATTCAAACTAGGAACAAGTCATACAATCTCGATTCGACGACGACACGAACAGACAATATCCCTGCGAACCCCGTTCAAATTTAACTCCGAACATTCTTTGTGTTCGTCCCAAAAACCGACAGGCCGTGGTTCCTAACGAGCAACGAACGAACACCTCGCAAGCGGTTCGTCCTGTCGTACAAATTATACAGGTGGGTACACATAAAGGTGGGTACACATATGCGAGCAGAACTGTTCACGAACCGTTTGTGAACGCTATATTAGTTAATTTGTACGACGGGACGAACCGCTTGCGAGCTGTTCGTTCGTTGCTCGTTCGTTGCTAACAAAAGGATACTCGGATATTTTCGAGAACACTTGAAAGGTGATGCTTCGTGCGAAATAGTTGACAATGATCATGGCACCAGAAGACTGTAAACAGAAAATGATAACCCTATTGGTATCGTTTAGGCGCGAAAAGAAAAAAGTTTTCATAAATTATATTTCACAAAACTTTCATTAAAAATGAATAAAATAAATTATATTCACTTCTATACAAACAATACTGTTACTTTGCACAAGTTGGTTCTTAGTTAGTTCGTCGCTTTTCATGGATCGTGACGAGTTTGCGATGAGTTCGCTGTAAACATATTTTCAACGAACTGTTCGCGAACAGTTCGGCTCGCATATGTGTACCCATCTTCATGGTCTTCCTTTGGGTTATACTTTTAAATCAGTGCGTGTACTGATATGTGTGTTGTTCTGAAGCTATTTTCTTGTGGCATTTTAAATTAATTACTATTTAACTGGGAATAAGCCACAATTAAAGGTTAAAATACGTTTATTGACGTTTCAATTTCCACTTCGGAAATCGTTCTCAAAATACAAACATTAGTAAATTAAACAAATTTTGTTTTTTATTGTGGCTTATTCCCAGTTAAATAGTAATTGATATGTGTGTATTTTCATTCATTTATTTTATACTATTCTATTAAAAATGACTCATACAGTTAACATCAGAGCAAAGCTGGTCCGCAATAGCTTAATATCTAGTTTAAATTCAAAACACATGGACATACTTCTATTTTATTTTATTTTATCTATGTGTTGCCATTATTGATTATTAATTAAGTCCTTTATACTACTTAAATAATTGTTTCTTTTATTATATATGCACATCCGTTTAAATATGTATTTTAACCTTAGTTTCTTGAGGGTCTGAAGATGCTGTAAAAGTTTGTAATGAGCGAAACTCGTAGTCAATTCTTTTTTAACTTCAAACTTTAATAAAACCTATTACGGATTGTGAGTAGAAAACTTATTTCCCTAGCATTCATAAATACGTGAATTCAATTAATAATTTAGATGATACAGTAAATAACGCTGACATATGCAACTTTGGAAACTAGCTGACAGGAGTGCGTTAAACATGTATGTTATAAGAATTTGATGAATTTATAAGAAATTTGAACGTCATAAAAATAAATAAAATGCTTTTTAACGGATACCGACTCTGTGTTGGATCGGTACTCTCCCGAGATCGTTTAAATTTATTAAGAGACTCTTGGTTAAGGCAATGAAATAGACACTATTTAGTAATAGTGCATATAAATAATTCTACAAAAATTCGCACCGTAACTGGAGCCAAATATGGTGATATTGCAATTTGATGCCCGTACCCCACACCAACAATTTTTTTCTGTAGGTTGATACCAAACAACATTTTTTCAGGTGCGAGCTTCAAAAAAAAAGGCAAATTTAAGTTTTTTACAAAAAAAAACTCATTTCTTCGCTAAAGCTATTTCATTCTTCTAGCAATCTGCCTCGAAAAACGAGTGAAAGAGACTTCTATACTTGGAGCACACGTACATATCAGGTACCAATCGCTTCGTCTTGGTCCCCAGAATGAATTCTGACTCTTTAAAGAACCAAGAAACACCTGCTCAAAGCGTGGCAAGCGGTTATTCAGTCCCTAAATCGACGTTTTTTTTTTCATGTTTTCGCGATTTTACCCGAAAATAGATTAAAAAAACAATTGTCAACAGATGAACTTAGAAAAATGATTGATGACACTAATTCAAATAAATTTGAAATTCTTAAATTTCCTTGTCATTCGCAAGCAGTGGAAAGATGTCTCAAACTAGTGACATAAACATCATTATTGGTTTGTGGAGCTGAAGCAAGAGATGGAGTCAGAAGATTGAGTTTTGTCAAGACAAGTATTACCTAAGTTTGAAACAAAAGTTCTGTGGGCACCGGAAGATATTGTTTTATAAATCCCAAATTTTGGATAACGTTTTGCAATTATATCTAACCACTTTTCCGCATATAGGACATATCAATTTGTAAAAAAAATCGGTTGCCTGTAAAGTCGGTTTTACGGGCGAAGATTTTACGTGACAACGTCTTTTTCTCGGTAGAATATTTATTGATATGAATATTATTAAATTGCACAATAGGGAACAAGGAATTTAATGAAAATAAGAATTGCACAAATTTTAACTATAGAAATATATTTTGTTTACTAAAACATTGTACATGTAAACTTAAACTTAACTAATTTCTATTTGAGTGATTTTGTTGAGGATAGGACGATGATAGGAGAAATAGCATCGCCTCTCTCTCGTTCGGTGACTCATCGTAACAGACGTGAGCGGGCGTTACACTTTTTCATGAGTGACTCCGAGCCACAACCTAATTTAAGACGTTGTCACGTCAAAATGATAATAATATCATTAATATTAATTTAATATTTTTTATTTTATTTAATATTTATTTTATATATTATTTTATATTTTTTATATATTATTTTATATATTATATATTATTATATTATTATTTTATATATTATTTATTTTATATTATATTATTGATCTTATTATTTTCTACAAAATTTATTTGAAAATTTTTTCGATATGTCAATTAGTTGCGGAGATATCGATCATTGAAGTTATTGTTTGCTACCAGTATTTTATATATTTATTTTTTTCAGTTATAAAAAATTACTATTTCCAATTGTGTCTACCAAGTATGGTCACATGTATTTGCCTACATATTAAATAATAATAAGTACGGATAATGTTATGTGACGTTCACTTCTGATTATATATATTTTAATATTTTTAATTTTAAAGAATCAATTTGAAAATCAAAACACTTATTCAGATCGAAGGTTCAAATTTTTGCTAAATAAATTTGAAATTAATTAAAATTTGTAAATGTAAATGGTAAAGTTGAAAATTAAAACATTTACTAAAATTGGAATTTGAAATTCTTGCTAAACACAGTTAAATTCTAACTCCGCGCGTGGTGATTGGTCGGTTTAGTTCGTTTGTTTGGTCGCCCTGTTTTGACAGGTTAGAAGTTATAATTTGTTATTTTAAATGTTTGACTAGCAATACGCGCTGTTTCTTCTCAATCGACTGAATTACGATTGATTGCAGAGTGATTTAAACTAATAATTTACTTAACACTATCAACATTTGTCAATAGTATGACATAACCTATAAACTCAGTTTCTCAACTTTTGTGTCAATCTTACAATTAATCAATCAATCATAGTTTACGATAATGAAATATTAGTGTACAATTATTTACCTTTATTGTTGTAGTTGTTGTAAATGACGAATCTAAGCACTCCACATTTTCACTACAGACACAGCTGACGATACTTTCAATGATTTTCAACTTTAGCGATTCAACGCGCCTAATTCTCTAGTGCTGCGCGCAGCGGACCGATCATGTTTGAGTGGAAGAGAGACGCAAGGCATTCGCCGGTCCGGCGGGCCTCTCTCTCGTTCGGCGACTCACTGTAACAGACGTGAGCGGGCGTTACACTTTTTCTTAAATGACTCCGAGCCACAACCTAATTTAAGACGTTGTCACGTCAAAAATACCTCTATAGTTGGAGCACACATGCATATTAGGTACCAATCGCTTCGTCTTGGTCCCCAGAAGGAACTCTGACCCTTCAAAGAGCCAAGAAACACCTGCTCAAAGCGTGGCAAGCGGTTATTCAGTCCCTAAAATCGACGTTTTTTTTCTTTTTCATTTTTTCGCGATTTAATGCTCACTCTGCATTAATAACACTACTCATTGCTCTCGCTACTATCAAAATAAGGTTAGCTTTAATCAAAACGCGCCAACTACATCTCACGACATAGAGATTGAAAACGAAATTGTAGCTACAAACTTTCATTCGACAACTGAGTTTTCCAAAGGCGATTGGATCGTAGTAATTTATGATCAATGGTACGCAGGGGTAGTTGAAGAGGTAAACAACGAAAATCTTGTAACAAAATTTCTCTCAACTACAAAAAATGGCTTTGGTTTTTTGAATCGACCAGAGCATATACAAAACGTTTTATCAACTCAAGTTTTATGTAAAATAGAATCGCCAGAACTAACTAAATTTAGAAATAAAATAATGTACAATATCAGTGAAAATCAGAAAAAATGATTGAAAATAATGTAAAAAATAATATAATTATATGATATATTTGGTATAATTTATAAAATTAATATAATTTCTTTTTGAATCTAAAACAGTCTTAAAATTTTGTTTTTTTCATATTATTCGAGCTTTAATATTTATTGTTTCTGTTAAACACAAGATTACTTAACATTATATGCTTTTTTATAGTGTATAATTATTGAAGAATAAATATATTTATACCATTGTTAAATAGTATCTATCAATAATAAAAAATTTAGAATATTTTTGATGTATTGTATTCTATGTATTTATTTTTTTTTACTTGACTAACTTTTATCTCGTTCTAATACTCATACTAACAAAAAAAAGTTTGTTATAAAAAAAAGAAGAAAAAAATTGAATCGTATTTTCTTACTTAAAACACGATAAATTAATATGTGGAGGTTTTCAGCTAGATTACAATTTACTATCTATAATTTGATGACGGATCAGGCTACATACTGAGGATCAACTCACCAGCTTCCGATAGGTAGATGTACCTCACTTACGGAAGTCATTTTAACTTGATTTTCTGGTAAAATTGCGAAAAAATGTAAAAAACGTCAATTTTAGGGACTAAATAACCGCTTGTCACGCTTTGAGTAGGTGTTTCTTGGTTCTTCAAATTGTCAGAATTCATTCTGGGGATCAAAACAAAGCAATTGGTACCTAATATGAATGTGTGCTCCAACTATAGAGGTATCTTTTAATCTATTTTCGGGTAAAATCGCGAAAAAATGAAAAAAAAACGTCGATTTTAGTGACTGAATAACCGCTTTCCACGGTTTGAGCAGGTGTTTCTTGGCTCTTCAAAGGGTCAGAGTTCCTTCTGGAGACCAAGACGAAGCGATTGGTATCTGATATGTACGTGTGCTCCAAGTATAGAAGTCTCTTTCACTCGTTTTTCGAGGCAGTTCGCTAGAAGAATGAAATAGCTTTAGCGAACAAATCAGTTTTTTGTTGGAAAAAACTTAAATTTGCCTTTTTTTAGGCTCGCACCTGAAAACATTTTTTTGGTATTAACCTACAGAAAAAAATTGTTACTGCGGGGTACGGGCAGCAAATTGCAATATCACCATATTTGGCTCCAGTTAAGGTGCGAATTTTTGTAGAAATCCTCATATACATACTTATCACACGTATTACATAAAAACGATTATCCCAGTTTTCGAAGAATAAGCAACAAATATTCGCCAAAATATTAGTATGCATGAGATAAATAACTTAAAATATAAAATCATTTCATTATGTTGTATATTTATTTGTAAATTATTAGTAAAATATGTTTTTTTCTTGCAGGACTTTAAAGTGTACCAGAATTAGAATACATACCCAATTGTTTATCTCCTTCATACTAAACAATATTGTATGGATACTCTGGTATGAGGAGGTAGTCCCGTATGCTGAAGTTCCTTTCGCTAATCCTGTAAGTATATTGTACGTTAATGAAGCCGAGTCTAAACACGATGTCTGATAGCGATCTCGATCTTTTAGGAATTGAACCTCTGTAAACATTTTACTCTTCTTAATTATTATTTTTTATTCCTACTGCCTTTTTATTTATTTATAATTAAACTTAATTAATGAAAATGCAAGTTTTTGCATTTAATTGCTGTTAGGTACTCTGTTAGTATGAGTTATAGTTCGCTGGAGTGTTCTGCTCAGAATATAAACTAAGCTTTTGGGATTATTCCTAGCCTGTTTATTTCTGATTGGAGTCTGCTTAGTATTACGACTCTTTCTACATTCTTGATGACTGCTGGAAGTAAGCTTATCAACCTGTAGTTTTGCGGAAACGTGTTGTCCTTTCTTGAATCATAAAAACGTGGGATTTCTTTCATCGTTTTTAGAAGAGCGTTTTGTACCGTAGTTGCGCATTTATAATGTTTGTTTAAAAGGCAATTGCTTTCGCTGGCAGATATATTTTAGAGCTTTGTTTGAAATTTCATCTAGACCAGGTGCTTTGTTTAGTAATAAAACTATTTATAGTATTATTTTTAATACCTTATTTATAGTATTCACTTTGCATAGATTACAATACAATACTTTAATTATAGCTGCATTATGTTAAGAGAATGCAGTCAATGCAGAGAACGCCGCAACGCTTAATTCCAACAGGGATGAAAGGACCAAAGAAATAATACGATAAAAAATTCACTGTTGCCAATTAAAAATTAATACATATAATTACAGAAAATGGTGGGAAATTTTTATATACTCCATTCGCTTAGCTTGGGCATATTTTGACAGATTCATTGTCGGAAACCTACAACACAACAATTCCTACTTCTTAGTATTAATAGCTCAAGTATCCTACTATTGCAGACTTCTTTCTTAAAAAAAAAGAAGAATTATTCTAAATAGTGGAAGTATATACTAAACCTATCAAATTTTGGGTAGTATATATTTGAAAAATATATTTTAGTTGTTATAAGTTAACATAACTATTTATTATATGGTGCAGATAAATAAATATTGATTGTCGGTAATTCGCAAAGTTCTATTTTATTTACTATTTAGTTTGTTTACTATTAATATTGGCTATGAGTACGTGTGCTTGGTTGTATAGTAATTTTCAGCCACTTTTAGTCTGTCAAAAAGTAACTAACTTCGCAAAAAAATAATTACTAAATTCACTAGACATTTCGGACTGGAAATAGCGAACCGAGTAAAATTAACACCTATAGAACTATCATATGCAATAATTTTAAAATAGTAGCTTTCATTTAATTATTAAAACTGCTTAAAATATCTTGATACTTATTTTGAATTTAACTTGAATTAAATATTTATTTTACGAAAAAAAATAAAATTGAATTTTGTAATTATATAACTTGCATCGTAGTTTCTGTAGCAAAGCAATTTTAAATCTGAACCTGAGATATTAACATGGACTGAAGTTTAATAAACCTTTTTTAATTAATTTTTCTTATAATTGCTTTAGAAATAGATTATATATCCAGCTTTCGTTTTACTTCTAAAGAAACTAATTTCGTTTTGAGATTTTTGTTTGTAATTTCCTCTTTGTTTAATATATTAAAGTTTAAAATTAACTAAAAAAAAAGCAGAAAACGGAATGAACGTACATGGATTAAATTTCCTTATTGTGTTTACGGATTATTTAGGATAAAATGTGATAAATATAAATCGAGTAACATCAGAGTAGCAGTGTGTTCAAAAATGCTAATATCGTCATCAAAAATAAAGCTTAGACAATCAAACACAAAAAATTTATTAGCTTAGGTACAACTTAAATGACTTACAAAATTATTCTATTTTCTTCTTATACAAACTTATATTAAAAGGTTCACTATGTTCAAAGGAGGAAATCAGGGATACGGCGTAAAAGAAATGTATGAAAAAATAAAAGGCTATATACACCGAGTAGCAAAAGAGGTCCTAGGGATTACACATTTCTCCGACGGAAAAGTAAATTTTGGCGACATACGCATAAATTACAGGTGCTGATATTACATCCGATCATAATCCGCTAATAGCAGATGTGAGGTTAAAACTAGCAAAAATTAAGAGAACAAATACAAACACCAGCACGCCTATAAATACAAGAGAACTGATGAGAGACGAAAATCTGAAGAACAGTTATGCAAATCAAATTAATGAAAGAATGCGAATAATAGAACAAAATGATGATATCGAAGAGATGGTCAATGGTATTAAAGGAACGATTCTGGCAGTAAACAGGGAAGTTAAAACACAGATCAGAAAGAGAAAGCATAACGAATGGATGACGGACGAAATTATTGATTTAATGGTAAAGCGAAGGCAACATAAACAACAACGTAATCAAGACAAATACAAACAGATACACAAAGAAATTCGCCAGAAAATTAAGAAAGCAAAAGAATGTTGGATGGTGGAAAGGTGCAACGAAATAGAACAATTGCAGGAAAAAGGAGATAGTTTTGGACTACATAAGAAGATCAAAGAAATATCGAATATACACAAAAGCCACCACAGAACAAGAATACGCAACGACAGAAACGAATACATAGAGTAAGAAGAGGAGATAGCAATGGCGTGAAAAGAATACGCAGAAAGACTTTTTAATGAGGAAATACCAACACAACCAACGCGCAAACTTCCTTCCGAAAACTTATCAGGGCCATCAATAATGCGAAGTGAAATAGAATATGCAGTTAGAACCACAAAGATGCATAAAGCAACAGCTCCAGATGAAATTAATATAGAAGCAATAAAACTACTAGACGAGGAGAATATCGAAATCTTGGTAAAGCTGTTTAATAGAATTTATGATACTGGTTACATTCCGCGAGAATGGCTGCAGTCATCCTTTGTGATGATCCCAAAAACAGCTAATGCCACAAAATGCAATGAACACCGCTTAATCAGTTTAATGAGTCACTTGCTGAAACTCTTCTTTAGGATATTACACTTAAGAATGTACAAGATACTAGAAGAACTTAGCGGGTCAACACAATTCGGTTTTAAGGGAGGACTAGGAACAAGAGAGGCAATTTTATGTTTGAAAACCTTAATACAAAACTGTTTAGATCAACGAAAAGATGTCTACCTCACCTTCATCGACTACGAGAAGGCATTTGACAATGTTGAACATGATATCATGATGGAACTACTACACAGGGCCAACATTGACCAGAAGGAGATCAGAATTATTCAGAATCTATACTGGAACCAAATGGCAAAGGTGAGGATTGAGCAAGACCAATATACGGATGAATTTGAAATCCGGAAAGGTGTCCGCCAAGGCTGCATACTCTCTCCGATGCTTTTTAATTTATATGTTGAAAATATATTTGCGGAAGCATTAGAAGACACGGAATTAGGCATTAAGGTGAACGGCATACCAATTAGCAACCTACGCTATGCGAACGACACAGTGATTATAACTGATAATTTGGAAGATCAGCAGTTATTACTTGATAGGGTGAATAGCATAGGTAAAAAATATGGCCTCAAAATCAATATTTTGAAAACAAAATATATGGTCATTAGCAGAAACCCTCCAGAAAACCCTATAATATGCATAGGTGACGATCGCATAAAACGCGTGAAAACTTTTAAATACCTTTTTCGCCACAATCAATGACCAATCAGATCCACAACAAGAGATAAAAACCCGAATACAAATGGCAAGACAAGCTTTTGTGAAATTCAGACCGCTCCTATGTAATCAAAACATAAATTTCGAAATACGCTACAGAATGGTCAAGTGCTACATATGGTCCATCTTGCTTTATGGCATGGAAACGTGGACTTTGAAAAAAACATCTATCAACAAACTTGAAGCATTTGAAATGTGGTCATTGGGAAGAATGATGCGCATACCTTGGGTGGATAGAGTTCGAAACGATGACGTCCTTAAGAGAGCCGGCGTGGAAATAGAACTCTTTGAATTAATTAAAAAAAGCAAGATTGGTTACCTTGGGCACATATTGAGAGAAGCAAAATATGAAATACCACAGTTAATCCTACAAGGGAAGATCGAAGGTAGGAGAGGGGCCGGCCGCAAACAATTATCCTGGTTAAGGAATATTAAAGAATGGACAGGAATACACAATACAGGCAAGCTGTGTCACGCCGCCAAAAACAGAATTCTAGTAATGAGATAGTCGCCTACGCACTTTGGTGTATGGCAAGTTAAGAAGAAGAAGAAGCATAAATTACGTCGACTTAATGAGAATTACTTGTCTATAGTAACTTGACTTGTAAATAAGTCTGCATTTACCGAAAATCAGTTTTCAATTCCATTTCGTAGCGATTCAAGTATTACTAGAGTTCGGGAAAATACCGTAACTGTAGAACTGCCAAGTTTGTAGTGGCAACGAGTATAAAAGCGTCAATATTCATTGGTAGTGGCGTACTATGGAAATGTAAAAACCGTATTTCCAAGTTCAGGACGCCATTAAAATGAAAAATTAATTGTGATAGTAGGTCATCAATTTTGCTGAAAATGTCAATTTTGAGGGGCACAAAATGATTCAAAAAAGTTCGCCAATCCTACTCTTTGGCTACCAAGATTTACTAAGTAACTAGAGGTCGTAGAAAAAAATGGTTCAAGCAACAAGAAATGTAACTGAAATAATTTTTAACAAAAATTTTTATTAGCACTTTTTGTGTAGGATAAACCGTTCTCTCAGAAACAGTGGTTGAAGCCACAGGCGATTTGGAATATCAGTTAGGACGTAGTTATACAAGAAGGACTCAACTCCAAAAAGTGTGTTTTTCAAGAGATACTTTTCTCAAAGCTATCTTTTGTAAATAACAAGCACAACTTACAACCTTACTGAAGGTTGTAATATATGTGAAGGAGATAGTATTTTTATTGTTAATACTTAGACGATGATATATAATAAAAACTTTAGTTTTCCCAAAACATGGTGATTGTTCCTTATCACGTATTTTACAACATATTAATTAATTACATTTCACAATAGGGAAATAAAAACACATATTTAATTTGTTTAGGTTATATTTTCATTGTAGGGCCTGCGTAGCGCAAGCGGTAGGATTCTTGCCTCGCATGCCGGTGGTCCGGAGTTCGAATCCTACTGCCGGCAAGAACAACTACACATTTTTAAAAATGTCTATAGGCTCCAGGTCGACTCAGCCTGAATAAAATGAGTACCTTGGGTAAAACCAGGGGTAATAATAGGCGGTTGAAGCGTAGCACTGGCCATGTTACCTTCCTTGTATACCGTAGGCCCTAGATATAGCAGACTACCCTGCTATACTCCCAAAGCCGCGAGCGGTATAAAACGAGAGACTATATATTATATTTTCATTGTAATTATTTGAAAAAAATATCGAAAAATAAGTAAAAAATATAGAAACATCTTATATTATGTTATAGCTTAAAAATAAAAAACTGAACTAAAAAAAATAAAACAAAAAGAGAAATCAAACGATTTCTACCTAGCGAAACCGAATTCAATTTTTTACCACTGTGATTCCTAAAATTTGCGAAACAAACAGCTGGATAAATTACTCGGCAAGGAAATCAAAAATTGCATTCCAAATGCCGTTTATCCTGGTGAAAATTCGTAGTGAATTCAGTTTCTGGTACTCCAAACGAAGTAAGTAATAAAACATAATGACGGTATTAGATTTTTGTTTTGATACAGGGCAGCGACAATTGCTTATACGTATTTCGACCTCTTTAGGTCTCGTCAGAACGGTATAGCCACTGCTCTGAACCAAAACAAAAATCTCTCCCGTCCTAGACAATAGTTATCAAAATAACTATATACGGACGTAACTACGCCATCTAAAAACAAAAAGAGAAATCATACGATTTCTGACCAGGATGAACGGCATGTGGAATGCAGTTTTAGATTCCCTTGCCGAGTAATTTATCCAGCTGTTTGTTTTGCAAATTTTAGGAAACACAGTGGTAAAAATTTGAATTCGGCTATGTAGAAATCGTTTGATTTCTCTTTTTGTTTTTAGATGACGTAGTTACGTCCGTATATAGTTATTTTGATAACTATTGTCTAAGATGGGAGAGATTTTTGTTTTGGTTCAGAGCAGTGGCTATACCGTTCTGACGAGACCTAAAGAGGTCGAAATACGTATAAGCGGTTGTCGCTGCCCTGTATCAAAACAAAAATCTAATACCGTCATTATGTTTTATTACTTACTTCGTTTGGAGTACCAGAAACTGAATTCACTACGAATGTTGACCAGGATGAACGGCATTTGGAACGCAATTTTAGACTCCCTAGCCGAGTAATTTATCCAGCTGTTTGTTTCGCAAATTTTAGAATACACAGTGGTAAAAATTTGAATTCGGTTTCGCTAGGTAGAAATCGTTAGATTTCTCTTTTTGTTTTTAGATGGCGTAGTTACGTCTGTATATAGTTATTTTGATAACTAATGTCTAGGACGGGAGAGATTTTTGTTTTGGTTCAGAGCAGTGGCTATACCGTTCTGATGAGACCTAAAGAGGTCGAAATACGTATAAGCGGTTGTCGCTGCCCTGTACCAAAACAAAAATCTAATACCGTCATTAAATTAATAAGTGTGTCCGAGTGGCATATTATGTGAAAGTTATCTTTTTTCTCTACACGACACTCTATTTTATTTTTAATTTCCAGAATAACTTTTAAAATAATTTCGGATTTAACTAATTTATTGGTTAAACTTCAGTAATATGGAAAACATAAAAGTTTATCAATATACCCAATTAAATGTCTTAAATGACCTCCTGTGACTTCCATACAAAAATACAGTCTAGTTTCAAAGCCTCTTCCTTCATTTTCAAATATCTCCGGTGTCAATAATAATTAATCGGCATTCTGTCACAATCTGCAGACGGAGTGAAGTATATTTTTGATTTTACGTATCCCCACAAAAAACATCCAAAGGCGATAGATCTGGTTATCTCGCCGACCACTCTCTTTTATCCCTTCTGCCAATCCAATGCTCTGGAAAACGTTGATTCAAAAATTGTCTTACGCGTATATCATAATGTCGGGATGCCCCGTCTTGTTGGAAAGGCTAACAACTTTAAATATGTAGGTTGTTCCGTTGAGATTTCCTTCAACAAATAATGGTTCAATAACGTGATTCCCTAAGATGCCAATCCATACATTTAATTTCTGAGGTGTTTGTGTATGTGTCTCTATAAATAAATGAGGATTACTGTTACCCCAATAACGACAATTATTTTTAACTAAATTATTAGAAAATATCGTTGACTCCATCATCACGTAAATTTTCAGCAAGATGTTTCACGATTGTCATACTGTTTAAATTTTTTTTTTTTATTTATTTCAATTTTAACGTGCTCGGCTACTATGGCCACTTACACAGGTACTATAACATGAAGTTTCATTACACAAACATTAAGTGTTACATTAAGAATATGTTACAATAATACGGAATGATAATAATATGTTATACAATGTCTAAATTAAAATCTAATTATATTTTTTGATATGTTTTCATCTCTAAGGAATTGTAGCACAGCTTTTATTTGGTCAGGGTTGTTTAGGATATCTCGTACTTCACTTTTGAGTTTGTATTGTAATCTTCTGGCCAAATGTTGATGGCATTCAGTAAGAATATGTTTGATTGTCAAATATGATTGGCAGATTTGACAGGAGGGACGGATGCTAGAGGACATTACGTAGTCGTGTGTGAGTTTTGAATGTCCTATCCGAAGTCGTCTTATCACAATGAGATCTCGTCTTGAGAGGGCTGAATAGTCAAATGTAGGCTGACTGGTTATTGACGGTTGTATTTCGTGTAAGATCGAACGGTTAGAGTTCCAATGCTGCTGCCAAAGGAGTCTGGTTCTTCTTTTAATATATGATTTTAGGTCCTTACAAATTTGAATTTTATCGGTGATTTCAGGTGATGCTGTAGCAAGTTTAGCATAGTGTTCTGCAGTTTCATTGCCTTCTATACCAATATGTGATGGCAGCCAGATTATGGTAACTGTTATGTTTTGGGACAAGATAATTTGGTAAGAGTCTAGGATCTTTTGGACGATTGGATGATCAGTAAATATATTTTTGATAGAATAGATTGATGCTAAAGAATCTGTGCATATGGCAACCTGCTTATTAGGTGGAGATATATGGTTAAAAGCTTGCAATATACTAAATAATTCGCCAGTATGAACGCTGCTGATGTCTGGTATAAGTGATGACTTAATTAGTGAATGAGAGGTTGTAACAGAGCAGCCTACTAACAGTGTCATTTTTTGAGGCATCCGTGTATAATATTAGGTCGTATTTATTTGTATCTATAATGTCTTTAAATGCATTTATAATGATCTCTTTCGGATGTTTATTTTTATCGAAGTTGGTGAGCAAGGTGTTAAATTTGGGCGTGGACATGATCCAAGGAGGAGATGGAGGGAGATAAAGAGGAAGGGTATGTGTAAGAGAGATATCATTAAGTGTCTGTGCTAAAATTAGTGGAATAGGTTTTATTGGTGGTAAAAAATTGGTATTGTGTAAATTATACGTGGACATTACAAATAAGGGATGCACTGGATTAGAGGGGTTAGCTGATACCGATGCTGCATAAGAGAGTAGCAGTTGTTTTCGTCTTATACAAAGAGGAGGTTCGTTAGCTTCGCAATAAAGATTATCTACAGGACTAGATCGAAAAGCGCCAATACAAAGACGAAGGGCTTTGTTGTGAATTGAGTTTAGAAGGTTAATATATGTTTTGGAGGCGGATATATATTAAATTTGTGAGCTTTTAAATGAACGTTCTCTCTACGGTGGAATGGATAGATGTAATTTCAATTCTTTAGATTTTTTCTCTGTTCTAGTTTGTTCTATTAAGTATGTATTATACTTAAACTCCTTAAAACCAGAGATACATTTTATTGATTTATTTCACACAGTTCTGTCTTTTACGCTGAAAAATTGTTCTCTAATGTCAAGCTTTACGTGTAAACGATATAATAAATTGTTCATGCTGACGGTAAAATTTCTACTGTTGTATTTTTGCTTTACGTTTGTAGATAGTTACAATTTTTAAAATTCCATTCCTTACCCACCTTAGTGCTCTGTTTATGCCGCCGTACTTTCATTAAAAGCTCGGATGCTTTTATACCCATTCTTAAACCAAAACCGCTGGGAAAGACTACATACTTTACAAATGGAAGAACTTACATTTGTTTGCTTTGTTTTGTTTAAAGTTTTAGATAGTCTAATACTATATTAGTATTAATTATTTCGGTATTTGATATTATGTTAATATTATTTTTTATATTGCGTTGGTTATATATTCGAAGGATTTATCATTAAGGGTTTATCTGTTCACAATAAAATAGATACATTAAACATACATAAATATATTATAAAATTTTATAAAGGTTCATTTTTATAACCCGTTACCGCATGAATTTTTGTTTTTTGTCAAAAATAAATTCTTAGATAAGAATTTTTAATTCCATTTTTAAAATATTGAAAAAAATCTAGCTACGAGGAAAACTTTATTAAAAAAAAAAATTTTTGGTACCAAATATGGAACATCATGCAACAATGTAATATTAAAGTCAAACTATTTTGAAGCTACAGTATACACTATACAGTATGAAACTGCAAATAAGAGTTTCTTTCTTTATTAATACACAACGGTATTGTGCATTTTGTGCACACTATATATGTTTTTCCTGTACAGCCTGGAAATTTACATCTTGACCTAATGCTCTCATCCTAATAAGGAAAATGATCAATCCCATCTTTACGGATGTCTTCTTGGAATATTTCTTTAGTAGGTCCCTTTTTTCTTTTGTTCTCGTACATCTGCTGAATGCTACTACTTGACGGTCTTTCTACTATGTTCTGTTTAATTGGTTTAATTGGTATCCAGAAGAGGTAAATAAAATTTCTTTGCTCTTTTGGCTAATAACCAACAGTTCACGGCTCTCATGTCAATGAAATGAAAAAATATTCGTAAATAATATTTCTTCGGCCTGATTTTTATACAATAAAGTCCTAACATGGAATCAAGGAGATCTACAAACACCTTCCATGTAGTTGTTGTAGATTAGGAAACTGTTAGGACTAGATTTCATTTTATGGATACTTTCTTGTTTGAAAAATCTTCTTTTTTTTTCCCCATTTGGTTCACTTCCAGCATTATGTTGACATTGTAGTAACGATTTTTTTATCAAACCAGGACACTACACTGACATCTACATTGTCTATATTTGCTTTTCTCTCTACCGTATGAGCTTTGCCGCACTTTTTCATTTCTTTCTCAGCTGGCATCACAACTCCAGGAACACGAAGTCTTACTGTTTCCAAAGTTTCACAAAGTTTTTGAAGCCCCACTTTGTTTTGGGTTATACTGCTTGAGCTGGCTTCGCGCTGTTGTTGGTATAATCTGTTTGTCTACAGCTAGAAATTCTTCTTTCGAGACCATGGGTAGCCGTTCTTTGATTTGGCTCAAACAGATCTAATTTTAAATAATCTGTCATATCCAGGCTAATCATTTTCAATCATGTCATTATTTTTATTGAAATGCAAGACACGTTTTATTTCTTCGAATCTGTTACTGTCCATCACATCGCTAACTGTTCGGTGGCTAATATTGGCATTCCAATAGTATCTTGTTGATGGAAGTTGAATTATCGACATGTAAATAGTAATTTCTATAAATTGTTCTATTTCATATTTTTTTATATTAGCTGGTTTTTTTGGACGTTGTTGCACTGAGTATAAATTTGATTGGTCTGTGATATGCTCTATGAGACTATCAGAAAAGAGAAACTTAAAAAATTGAAGAGTTTCTAAATTGCAAAATCGAAGAACATAAATTTTCAAAACCAGTAAATTTTGTATCATTTTCTGATCTTCTCAGATTTCCTTTCACCCAATTATGAGATTTCTTTCTTTTATATCGTACTCTTTCAGACAAAGGGGTATCATATTCTGAGGAATTTGAGGATGTGGCAGAAATGACAGTTTCCTTAACATTGCTTGGTAAATTTTCACTCTCCACATTGTCACTTACTTGACACAATATCATCTCATTTGTTTCATCGGAAAGATCTAATTCTTCACTATTAGTACTATTTGGAATTATAATTGCATCCATTGTACCATCAAAGAGTTTCGGATCCATATCTACAAAAACAATCAATGAGTCCATAACTTCATAGTGTGCCATATATAGCACAAACCCTTTTTGGGGTTTTCGAGAGACTTTCAACATTCTTAATTTTCAGTACTTACCTAAGCAGATATCTAATATCACAATACAATAAATTTCAATTTTTTCTCGCCGTAAAAAACGTTTTTACTATGACAAATAACCTTTAACTTCAAGCACTGTTTCAAGTGGTTCAGAATTTCAACAAGAATGAACTTGAAACTGCGCACGGCTGCCTATCCCGCCGTCAGAACTATGCCGCATATCTCGCATATACTATTAGTACGTGTCGGATATGGCCTGATATATATATATATATATATATATATATATATATATATATATATATATATATATATATATATATATATATAATTAATAATAATTATATACAAAAAATAATTTATAAATACGTTTGAATTATCGGGTAAAGTGGTCTGTAATGAAAATCTTTCTAATTTCTAAGATACTCAATATTTCGCTATTTATTTAATAGCTTCCTCAGGAGTAAACTAAAAAAAATTTAACATTACAAAAAATGGCGTACAAATACATTTTAAAACACTCACAGAAATTAAAAGATTTCTCAAATAAAAACTGAGATTGAAGTATTTGAAATATTGAATGTCAAGATTAAATTGTCTTAAGCACGTTCGTTACAGCTGTACGATTTTTTGTCATATAGAGATCTTTTTAACCGATTTAAAGTTATATTGAAAATATCAAAATCGAGATTATGTAATAACCTCATGTATCTATATAAAGGATTGTGAATACCAGAGGTTGTTCTGTGGAAAGGAATATTGAAAATATTCTTTTTCTTCCTATTATTCCTCTTTATAAGCAATTCTGCTTGTTCATTGGCAGGTTAATACCTCTATGGAAGGTTGTCACTTCATCTTTTGCGCGGTCGTTCGATACTTGCTTCTGCCGATTGGTGACTTATCTCTTGCTATTTTGACGACACGGTTCTCCCTCATTCTGCTTATGTGGTTATTCCATTTTTTTTTATTTTGTGTCCATTTATTTATACAATGGTAGTTACATTTTCTTCTAATGTCTTTACTTTTTTTTTTATTTTTCAGCGTATTTCCTGTAATTATTCGCAGTATTCTCATCGCTGCCGTTTCTAGTAGCCTTTGCGTTGTGGCTGTGTCAGGTCTTGTTTCTGATGTATATATCATTATTGGTCTTACACTGGCTTTAATAAGGCATCCTGCCAGTCTATTTGCTTTTTGTATTTGATCTCTCACTTCTTTGTTCAGGTCTCCATAGCTAGACAGTGTAATTTCCAGGTATTCTATTTCTACTACTTATTCAATACTGATGCCATCAATTTTTTTTACATCTGGTTGGTTCTTTGCTGACTACTTTTGTTTAAGTTTTCTGAGATGGGATTGTCATTTTAAATTATTTTGCTCTTATGTTAAATCTGTGGACCAGTCTTTGCATACTATCTTTATCTTGGGCTATCAATATTGCGTCGTCTGCGTAAGAGAGTATTTTTATTCCTTTGTTTTCCATTCTGTATCCTCTTTCTTTGTTAACTCTTTAGATGATTTCATCCATAATCAAATTGAAGAGCATGAGGCTTAATGAATCCCCTTGTCTTATTCCGCCACCTATTTTTATAAGCTCTCTAAGTTGTCCATCTATTCGGACTTCCATTTTGTTGTTTTGGTAGATGTTTTCGATAGTTTTTATAATATTTAGGGCAACTTCTCTATTATAGAGAAAATGCATTACATCTTTGAGTCTTACTCTGTCAAACGCTTTGGGTCAATCAGACATAGAAATGCTGGTATATTATACTCTAATGCATTAAATTCTAAAGCATTTGGTGATCTACACGATCAAATACGTTGCAAAAATCTGTTTGTATTGCATCTATCTGTTTACGGTTTTCCATTTAAGATAATATTCCTCAGATTGATAGCAAACCAAGTTTATTGCAGTGGATCTTTTACTATGAAAACCATGTTGTGATTGAGATATAAAGCCCTAACAGCGCCAATAAAGCCATGCCATTTCTAGTGATCTATTAAACAATATAACAAACGGCATTACAAGGGTACAGACACACTTTTTTATTAAAAAATTAGGAACTTTATCTGGACCAGCAGTAAGCTTAACTCACTTATGCCATTAAAAATTTCAGTCATGGCAATCTTATAAGGATAAATACTCGTACTAAAGTTACTACATATTTAATGGATGAATAGGTACGTAAAGGTTGGTGTTATTTGGTAAATACACAGTTTGCGAGAAGTACAAAGTTTATTTGTATGTCTTTAGCTATTATTATTAGAATCTATGGAAATTAATAAATTAAGAAATACAGATATACTTGTAAATGTGACCAACTTGAGACAAACAGTTCTCCCCTCCTTAACTTATTTATTTAAAGACTACAAAGTGTTAGACGCATACGAAAAATAGCTCGAGAAAGGATCTCTGCCGAAACAGCTCTAGGGATAATTATTTATAATAAAAATTTGTGCAAGTATTGACAACAAAAGAATTCAGTATTTTATTGCTTAATAAAATGGACTTCCGTCAAGTAACGGTCGAATACATTACAAAATTATTAGTCTTAGAATAAAAGATCCCGCGGACGCTCTTTGGGACGTAGTGATGAATAAACAGGAACTCCAAACACTCTATGGAGAAGAAAACATGGTACGAGACATTAAGATAAATCGGATACGATGGCAGAACCTGTACTGAGATCTAATGATGCAAGACTACTACATATAATCTTCTGGAAAAGGCTAGATGACAATAGGTCAATTAGTCGCCTAAGTAAAAAGATAAAAAGATGCAGTAAAGAGTGATCTATATAAGATCGGGGTGCACTAATGGGAAATTGCTGCACAAGATCGATAAGAGTGGAGAAAAATAGTAAACACGGCCAAGACTCACAGTTGTATAGCCAAGAAAGAGAAAAAATAAAAATCGTAAATATTATTAGAGCTTTGGATAAAACATAAAAAAGAAGCATGCAAAATAAAAATAATGGACACGAATTTATGGCGTAACTATTGCCAATATACTAGAAAAGATAGAGAAAAGAGTATTGAAATAGGGGAGGTTATACACATAGACATCGACATCATGAAAATTATAAAAACGAAAACGCTAAAATTGTGTGATTATGTCGAAAGAATGAGTGATAAACAATGATCAAAGCGAATGTTAGCGGGGAAGATCAAGAAAGTCTTGGTCGAAGATAAGAAGTAGACAGTACAATAAAAGTTAAGCAGTATAAGCAAATGACTGGAAAGATTGCAAGCATTGAATGCGAAACCGCGACGGCTGTAATAAACTCGTTGTTATATATCGTGCAACAATTTCTTAAAAAGACACAATATAAAGATTGTTCTAAAACTAGTCAAAATTATGCAAACTGACTACATGCATAATAAAAGTTAGTATTCTAGCCTACCTGTAAAACAAATTTAATTAGTTAGCATAGCATATTCCCTTAAAGTTATGTAAAATATTTCAACGCTCATATAATTCAAGTGGTACAAGTTGGAAACCATATTATATCTACGTTGTTTTGTACTTTTTGTTGTTATATAATCCCTAGGGCATAGAAATTGTATTAGTGTAGGAACTGAATTTAATAAAGTTTGTTACAAGTGTATGTTATCCAGCATTATTGAGTTTATTTAGACTCATTGTTTTCAATAATATTTTAGAATCGTCATGTAACATTTGTACATGAAACGGCGTATATATAGTGTGTCCCAAAAGTAACGCTAAAGCATAAAATTCATAATTTTGTTGCTGATAGAGTTTTAAAAAAACGCAACAATAGGTCAACCTTTATTTTTATTTTAATTATTTTGCTGCACATCTAATTGTTTCTGTTATATTTGTTAAAGCTATGAAATCATTGACATTTTTTCTAAATGAAACACCCTACATTTATTTGAAGAAATTTATACAATTTATTTTTTAAATAAATGTGTAAAAACTAATGTAAATACTGTAATTCAACATATATTGGGTAAACACACCAATATCTGCATAGAAGAGTTTTCTGCACACCAACATAGTGTACAGACCAACGTATTAAACACAATAGCCCTAGCCAAACATTCTCTGGGAAATGGTCTTCTCTTCTTTTGATTTTGAAAATGTATAGATTTTGGAAAAAGAACAAAATTACAACAAAATATGCATATACGAGATAATCCACATAAAAAACTTCCAAATTCTATCAATAATAAGACTCGCATCAAAGATCTTTCTAATATGTATCATAATTTATTAAATTGAGTTGTTTTTAAATGCACCATGGCAGATATTTAAGATATGATCCTGAACCACTCCTGTTTTAAGATACCTACCAGATGTCATCTGTCAATGTCAGATACCAATTTTTTAATCTATGTTAAACTTTTGAAAAGTATAAACATGAAATATAATTGTATAATGTAATGTTTTATAAAATAAAGTCCTTATTAAAAATGCCAAATTTCCGAAACGTGTAAACAATATTTGAGTATTTTTAGTTACAACAGACCGACAAAACCAGAAAATAAAGTTTCTTTTTAAAAATTCACGGTCAGGAAATAATAACTAAATTAATACTATTACAGGAATTAATATTAAATTCAGAAGTTTTCGTCGATTATCAGCGCCGAGCTTACGACATCCCCTTCGATGACTTCTATGGAACTTCCTAGATCTCAGTCTCCTAAGCCCCCAGACACTACTACACTGATTATTAATCAATGCATTACTGGTGCTGAGAATAGAGGACGGGTCATTTATACCGTCGATGGTGACGTGCTTTGGGTGGAGGTTGGCGTGGGCGGTAGTGGGGGATTGGAGCGGGCATTGCAGTGAGGGTTGGCGCGAACATTTCTGACAGTAGGATTTTGATTGACAGGTGGCGGGCGGTATTTTTTTGTGAGACAATTTTCTCTTTTATTGAGACAGTTTGGTATTTTTTCAATTTCTATGGCTTCTCGGATAATTTTTTGTTTATAGAATGACACATATAGAACAAATGGGATCTATGGTTCTGGAGTTTTCAAAATCAATTTTGTGACATGTGTGAAGATGTGTTGACCTAGAGCTGAAGTTGAGTGGTAATTGCGAACAGCAATGAAATGTTTATAAATTCTATTTTGGATCCTACGATTTGTTTAGCCTATATAGGATCGGGAGTAGTTTGCACAAGGAATTTCATAAACTCTGTGCTGTTCATTTGGAATGTTGTCTTTGATTAATCGGACAAGAGATGAAAGTTTTTATTGGAGGGTAAATATTGTCCTTACCACTCTTGATTTTAAAATTTTATCGATTTTGTTAGTGAAACCTTTATTGTAACGAAGAACAGTTTTCGTATGATAAGGGTCTGAGTCTTTGGATTGAGATTGAGTGGGAGATTGATGTCTGTGGATGCTCCTATTGATGTGATTTTCGCGGTAACTGTTTTGGATACGAGCTTGTTTTAAACTAGAGAGCTCAGCGGGTCTACTTACATCATCGCAAAGGCGTATTGATCTGGAGACGTGGGTATTAATGACTGAATTAATTTGTGAATGTGAATGATGAGAGTTGGCATGCAAGTAACAATTGGTATGGGTGGGTTTTCCATAAACAGAGTAATGAAAACCTTGGGATTGGTTTTTCTTTATGATAACGTCGAGAAACGATAGGGATTAATTAGTTTCTACCTAAATCGTGAACTGGATACTAGGATATATACCATTTAGATAGGTGTATACATAATAAAACAAATGTGGAAAATTATGTTTTATTTACATATTTTTGACAAGAAAATATTTTTGTTGCAGTTATGGTGTCAATTTCTTCACGTATTTAAAGAATATTTCATGGTAGCCAACTACATGTGGATGTTTTGCGAAGGCCTTCATCTTCATATGGCTTTAGTGGTAGTTTTTGTCAGAGAAGAAAGAACGATGAGATGGTTTTTTGGTCTTGGATGGGGAGTTCCGGTAATCATTGTGTTGATACATAATTTAATCAGGATATTTTACACGAGAGACACGAGAAGGTAAGATTTATTTTAAATAGATACAACTTTTTACCGTATTTGTTATATACTATTTGTAGTACTATTTTTGTTGGTGTATATGTTATGAAATTAATATATAACCTAACTTGTGTGTATAATTGACTCATTTCTATAAAACACAGTTCCAAAGAAAATAATGAGAGATGTTTAAGTCCTCATAAATACTTTTGCAATTCATGTAATATAGTTGTTTAAGATTATTAAATATTTATAACTTGATATATTTATTAAAACAATTTATATTCCAAAAATAATACGCCAGAAAATTAAACAAAATAATTATTTAAATCACAATAGTATTGTGGCAATATTTCCGTAAGATTTATTTGATATGAAAAAAGCTCTTGACGAAAAAAAAATTAAAAAAGGGTACAGTAGGTGATACTGTCGACTACCGCGAAGCTTCATACTATGCTTTCTGCATTTTTAAAATTTAAATCATATTTTTAAAATTTAATAAAGTAATTTTAATATTTATTTAATATTTTTATTTTCAACAAACCATATTATATTTAAATAATTCCATAAATTATTATATCTGCTGTCGCTATGACAATAAATAAAATGGTGGAAATTAGTATTTCCACCAACAGAGAAAAAACCCAGTACTTTCTTCTCGATTACACATACAGACAAGTTATCAACAAAAATAGCTAAACACATAAAAAAGGAAAGAATAACGTCAGCTATCAGAACAAACAACAACTTAAGCCAATATATTAAGAAGCACAGAAGCCAAAAAAAGCACTTACACAGTGGTGTATACAAACGCACCTGTGGCGAATGCCCAGAAACTTACATCGGTCAAACCGTTAGAACCTTAATTAGAGTATTTTTGATATTGACTATTCTTTAGTCTTACTGTAGAAAATAACTGTATTTTTGTAGTGATGTCTTTATGTATAAACAGCTAATTGCAATTAAACACTATTTAGCTAAAACTCATTCATCCTAGTTTGCGGTAAGGTGTTTACTTTTAAAACTACAAGTAATATTAGTTAGTAACTAAGGTGTAGAATATCATTTCTAATTAAGTTTTTCAAAAATATTTGTTAAAAATAGTGGCATAGCTAAACGACCTAAATTGATAATATCACAGATAATTACAACCTGTGTTATGGTTTTGATCATCTGTGACAATATTAAACCATAAACATCACGACATTCAGCACAAGTGATTACGCTATTACGCTATTGACTTACGCTACTAATGTATATATATATATATATATATATATATATATATATATATATATATATATATATATATATATATATATATATTTATATATATATATATATATATATATATATATATATATATATATTTATATATATATATATATATATATATATATATATATATATATATATATATATATTTATTGATTTATAGTATCAGCAATCGGTCAGATTGCTGATACTATAAATCAATATTTAAAACAGTACGGTCGAAAAAATAATTTGAAAAATATATATATTTATATACATATATATATACATATATATAAATCCATAAGCAGAAACCTTTTGGTCGTACTTGCCACTGTCCACCATAACCATAATAATGGTTTTTCTCAAAACCAAAATTATTTAACGCAGAGTTAAACCCGGAAAACCACAGAAAGCATATATAGATATATATATATATATATATATATATATATATATATATATATATATATATATATATATATATATATATATATATATATATATATATATATATAGATATATATATATATATGTATATATATATATATATTTAAACTAAGGTACACTCGAAGAGTGGTGGGTTTTTCGGTCAAAGTGGAGAAATAAAAGACAAAGAAGTTGGCTACTTCATCTATTTATTGAAGACGTTTCGCTTTCTGCTCAGAAAGCATCATCAGTTCATCTAAAAAGAACAATATGAAACCAAACATCCATAGAGAAGTTAAAAAAAAAATGTGTGTTACCTTACACAGACATGTAGCAGTCAATGATATTAAAAGTATAAAAAAGCTTCCGAAACTGGACATTTAGAGTTAAAGTTGTATACAACAATTAATTGAAACTAGGAAAAGTTTGCAATTAAACAACATTAGCACAGCAAAAGAACATGTGGTAAAAATACATGTATATAAAAAAGTTATTATAAAAACTTAAGTAAAAAACATTAAAGTTTATTTTGTTGTATAAAAGAACTAGAAAGATCATGAGTGCACTTCCAACAATTTATTTATAATCAATTAGATTTTCATTTTAACTTTAGGTATCATTATTAAATTATTTAAGATTGATGTAGTAATTAAGATAAAAATAAAGTTACCAGTCTTAAGCTTACTGAGACTCGCAGGTAAATGAAGTGACAGGTTTAACACCCACGCACCCAACGTGAATAGATATAGCCTTGAAGTCAGATGACAGAATAGCAAGGCAAAATACCAACTTCTAATATAATAGAACGGTACATTCATAGAATGTGATAAATTTGGTTGACAGCTTGTCGTTAAAAAGCCAAAAAATGAAAGGAAAAGGTGGTTAAGATCACCATTCACCCCCCAGTGTTTGATTTGTTAACAAAAAACAAAGCATGCGAGGTCAATCCAAAATATCATATATTAAATATTTTATTTATGACGTCACTGGTTAGCCAGCAACAGGTGAAGATTAATTCAACTTCCACAGTCCCCAGGTTCACAGCATTTGGAACTGCAGTGAAAAGGATTCTATGAATCAAATTTCAGTTTGAAATTTTACCAAAAAGTTAATCAACAGGAACAATTACTTTAAGTATGTAAAAGTGATATTGACCAAATAGTTAATAAAATTTAAGTTGATAAATCTAAGTTAATAAGGAAAAGAATAATGTATTTATTTTATTTTATTTTTATTTAATTTATTATATAGAAAATATGTTAGAAAAGAAAAGAAAAAAGAAAAAGAATTAAGGGGCAAATTTAAAAGTAAACAACATATTAAGCCTAATTCTGCAAAATTAATGCATGATAAATTTGGCTCAAATTACTAATGTCGGTTCTCTTATTAAGGGTATTTGGGTGTTTTAATATTGAACACATTTCTAAAAACTGTCTTTTAACGAGATTGCGTTCAGTGCCAAGAATTTTAACTTCATTAAAGTTCACTTCGTGCTTAGTGTTAATAGCATGCTGGGCAAGAGCACAGGTATGCTTAGATAAGTTAATATCACTGCGGTGTGTCGTAAGACGCCCTCTCAGTGATCTCCCTGTCTGACCGATGTAACATGAGTCACACTCAGCACAAGGTATATGATATATTACATTAACTTGTTCCAGAAGGGACAGAGGTGTTTTAGTTTTAGAAAACAAATTCCTGACAGTCTTAGCGTTCTTAATTGCAATTTTAGCCGGTACGTTATTTTGTTTGTACAGTTTAACGAGTTTCTCAGTAACTTGAGGAAAATAAGGTAATGATGAGTAATGGGTAGTTGGAGTCCCAAGTACAGTATTAGGCAGAACAGTGTTGTTCATTGAATTATTTGAAATTATTCTAAGTTGGTCACCATTGGGTATGTCATTTAAAGAGGAACCATAGCTTTGTACAAAAAGGTATTTATTAATAAGGGAGGAAGGATAGGAATTCTCAATCAGAATTGTCTTCAGTAATTGAAGGGATTTCCTTCGATTAACCGGATGTGTCAGTCTATTTAGCCTGCAGCTTAAAGCTTTAATTAGGTTTAATTTATATTTGAAAGGATGACAAGAGTGGTAGTTGAGAAACCTATTAGAGGCCATTGGTTTCCTGTACCAACTTGTAGTTAGGGTGTTATTTCCCATTCTAATGACACGCATGTCTAAGAAGGGAATACTGTTTGTGTTAGAGTCCTCAAGTTCAACAGTGAACTGTAAGTGAGGATCAAATTCATTAAAGAAAGACAAGGTGGCCTGAATCTTGTCTGGGGGTAAGGCTAGTAATAAGTCATCAACATACCGTTTAATAAAAGGGATTTGGAAATCTAAAAGACCCAAACGGTCAGATACTAAATCATCCAGTACATAATTAACTAGGATGGGAGAGATTGAGGAACCCATAGGTGTCCCAAAAATTTGAAGGTAATATTTGTCGTTAAAGACCAAAAAATTAGTGTCAAATATTAATTGCAAAAGTTCTGCAAATACATCCCAGGATACAGGACAATTAGGTTGGATGGAGTTCCAGTGATTTCTTAGGGAGGTAATAACGCTGGAAAGAGGTAAGTTAGTGAAAAGAGATACCACATCAAAACTCACTAAAATGTAGCCTTGTGGAAGTTCAAAATTATTAATAAATTCACTAAAATGAAAAGAATCAACAATATTAAAGTTGTTGTTATAATTATAAGATTTCGATAAGATGTCAGTTAAAAATTTAGAAATATTAGTATTTGGTGAATTGATGGAGGAAACAATTGGCCTCATGCTCAATGTGGGCTTATGTATTTTAGGTAGACAATAAAATCTGGGAGCATATCCATCATAATTATGCAAAAATTTGGCAAGTGGTTGATCTATGATCTTTATGTTTTTTAAGTGTGTAATGAATTTATTTATTTTATTGGTAAATTTGCTACATCAATCTTAAATAATTTAATAATGATACCTAAAGTTAAAATGAAAATCTAATTGATTATAAATAAATTATTGGAAGTGCACTCATGATCTTTCTAGTTCTTTTATACAACAAAATAAACTTTAATGTTTTTTACTTAAGTTTTTATAATAACTTTTTTATATACATGTATTTTTACCACATGTTCTTTTGCTGTGCTAATGTTGTTTAATTGCAAACTTTTCCTAGTTTCAATTAATTGTTTTATACAACTTTAACTCTAAATGTCCAGTTTCGGAAGCTTTTTTATACTTTTAATATCATTGACTGCTACATGTCTGTGTAAGGTAACACACATTTTTTTTTTAACTTCTCTATGGATGTTTGGTTTCATATTGTTCTTTTTAGATGAACTGATGATGCTTTCTGAGCAGAAAGCGAAACGTCTTCAATAAATAGATGAAGTAGCCAACTTCTTTGTCTTTTATTTCTCCACTTTGACCGAAAAACCCACCACTCTTCGAGTGTACCTTAGTTTATTTTGGATTGACGGTCGTACTCCTTTTCTCGATATATATTTATATAATATATATATATAAACACAACACAACTAGAGATATGTATATATATATATATATATATATATATATATATATATATATATAAGAAAAAAGAAGTACTTGTGACTCGTTTGGAACAAATATATAACTGTTTTGGATGGGTTGGAGTCAATAAAAGGGCTATTGTTTAACTATTTTTTTAATCTCGAGCTTTCAATTGTGTTTACAATTATTATCAAGAGCTAAAAAAGACAAAATATCTTTTTAGCTTAAGAAAAAACAATTTTTGTTAACTTACCAAATAAAAATTAGTTTAGTAAGTAAAAATTACTGCTAATACATCTTCAAAATATTTAATATAAAAATGTTTTAATCTAATAAATGTTTCTCCGAAAATTTTTATAATTTTGAAAACATTTTTTTAATACAAAAATAATAGAATTTATAAATAAGTTAAAATAGCAACCATTTACAAATAAGCCTCAATGTCATAAATGCCAACATAAAATTTTTATTTTTGACAATTATATTGCCAAAAGCAAAATTTCGTTTAAACATTCTTTTTTGTTTAGTAACAAAAAGAAGAAGATTTATTCACCGTTGACAGATGTCTGAAAAAATGTAACAGATATATGGAGAATTAAATATGACATTTTACAAGTTTTATATATAAATCATAAAGAAAGAATATAATTATAAATTTTACTTAGATTTTGAATTTCTGATCTTTTGTTTAAATTATTATCACTTTTGCTAATAGCATAATTATTTATATATGTAATCTTACTTATTGTAGCAACCTGCATTATCAGGTTGCTACAATAAGTAAGATTAGATATAGTTGTCAAGCTGTTAAGAAAATAAAATATCCGGATCCTTCAAATAATAACGAACACTATAAAAACATTTTTTTGTTTTTTTTTTTTTTCACCATATGTATATTGGGGCTTCCACGAAGTGTTTCCAGCGAACTTCAATTCTCGGTAGCGCTTTTATTTCTAGGCAGGATTTTCCCTTTTATCTTTTCCTTCGTCCAGATGTTTTACCTAAATAAAAATGTTCGCATTCACAAGGTATTCTAAAAATAGAATTCTGTGTTCTTTCCAAAACAACATTTTGTTGTTTTGAATGTTGTTGAAATGGCGAATTTATTTCATAAACCTCAAGAAGGATTTTGTTACCAAGTACTAAAAACAAAATAATTTGTTTAATTTGTATTTTGAGAACGATTTCTGAAGTGGAAATCGAAACGACAAAATAAACTTATTTTAAAGCAAAATTGTGGCCTATTCTCTGTAAAAAATAGTAATGTTTTGTATTTTATAACAAAAATTTTGTAATAAATTTTCTTTATTAGATCCAACAATAATTATAGTAATAAGTAATATAATAAATAGTAATATAATAATCCAAAATAATAAAGTTAAATATTTTTTATAATTACAAATTTATAAAATACTTTCAATTAATAATTTATTTAATCCAAATTTTGTAAATAGATAAAAAATAACAAAAAAAACATTTTATTTTGTTTGTTATATCTCAGCTCTATATTTTCAATTTTATGAACGTCTAACTAAATATGCCTTTAATACTGACTGTTTTGAAATAACACATTACAAGTTTCTTATAACACAAAATTGAATACAAGTCCTCAGACATTTAAGAGGTTCTTAAAAGAAGCCATTAAACTATTTCATTAACTTTATACCACTTTCAGACATTACATCCTACTGAACAGCTTTATACTTATAAGCGAAAATGTATAAAGTTTTATAAGTAGCAGTATAAAGTCGCAATGTTCTGAATGCAGGTATGAAGTGCAACTCGTGGCTTTCAAATAACGAGGAAAAATATCTGCCAAGAAATCTCAAAAGTTTTCAAGTAGCTTATGATTTTCTTTGAAATAAGTTTCTTATTTATTTCTATTTAAAAATTGGTGCACAAACATGAGAGAGGATAAAAAATAATCTTGTTAAAAACAATTTTAGCCCCTTTTATACTTGTGATAGAAGTGTATTAGTTTTTACGGCCTGAGAAATAGAACTCACAGTTGAAATATGTAAATTTAAAGCTGCAGCTATACGCTAAAACAAGAATGTATATTTTAAGCATCTACAAAACATACATTTACATACTTCTCTAACAGCAGTCAATAGTAGAATGGGGCCGTTATTATCACGTTCTTGTTTAAAATAATGAATCATAGAAGCTACCATCTCTTTACAACGACGATTTAAATTCTTACGCGACATTTTTGAAATAAAACACACTAATTTTGTTCTAAAAAGAACAGATTTTATTAAATAGGTAAAAATATAAAACAAGAGGTATTCACTTTAAAATTCAAAATAATAAAGTACAAAAAGTGTCAACACCGTAACTGTCAAATAAGTGATACCAATTTATGCCAAAATATCACCTTCGTTCGTTTACAGTTACAGTGTGTTCCGAAAAAATGTTCTTCATAAATACGCTTTATAATGCATTTATACAAATTAAACGAAACATATTATTGTGTATTTCTTTAAGTTAACATTAATAGAAATCTTTAAATATTATTTCTACGCGTATATAATAAAATATGTGTAGTGGCTGTAATTCCAGTGTACTCGACAAAGTGATTCTAAAAAAGAACACACCTACTGCCTAAATATTTCGTGTTGGTATCATGTGACCTCACGGGCTATGACGAGGTTGACGTGCAACGGTAAGTAAATTGGATGAAGTATACTAATGTAGAGCTGGCAAAAAAACTTTAACGTTATTAGAGTTAGTTGTGAAATCACTTATTTTTAATGCCTCTTTGTAGTGTAGTCACCACCAATTGGTCCTGAATGACCTGTTTCTTTTAGAACTTGACATACGCACATTTATTTTTAACAAATTATTTTGAGAAAATTAAGTAAAAAAAGTATGCATTACAGAAAAAAGAAAATTTATCGATTTTTACTTCAAAAGATTTACATTTTATACATTTCTTATTCACTTCCTTATATTTATTGCAATCCAATGCTTTTTCTTTTCAATTCTCAATATTACGTTTTTATAAGTTTTCATAAATGCTGTACTTCCGACTCTTTTTTGATCTGCTTTTCCTTCATTCTAGTATTGGTTTTCGTGAGATTATTATTTTGGGCATTCTTTCCTTTCTTATTATTTTAATGTGTCCTAAATATCGTATTTTCTGTGCTTTAATTGCTGTCGTTATTTTTTAATCTTTATATAATTCTTCGTATTCTTTATTAGTTTTATTCTTCTCCATTGTTCATCTATTTTCACACATCAATATATTGCTCTTTGTATTTTTTCTTTCATCTCTTTAAAAGGTCTAATTTATTAAGCAATCATATTTCGCATGCATATGTAGCTGTAGGCCTTAACACTAGAAGCACCAGAGCGGTCATTTTGACTGCTTTTCATTTTTGACACTCTGTATTACCTATTCATAAATGTTTAAGAAACTTGATAATTTATGACTTTTCCTAGATCTATTTGAAGATTATGATTTCTCTTTTACAGGTACTTAGCGTAATTACTTTTTAAGATATGGTAACGTTTACCTAGAACTACCATATAGCAGTCATTTTGACTGCTTTCTATTTTCGACCCTCATTAGTCTAGAGTATTACTCATTCATATTTATTTTACAAAATTTATGATTTGGGACTTTATTATTTACTTGAGGATTATAATTTCTCTTTTACAGGTACTTAGTATAATTACATTTTGAATATATTTATGTTGATGTCTACCTAGAAAAATGCGGTCATAATGACGAGGTAGTCTAATTTTTTTTCTACTTTTCTGGGAAGTTTTTACTTATTTTATGTATAAAATACATCGAAAATATTTGTTATTATGTAGTTTCAGTATACTCTTTGCAATTGCATGTTCAATCTGTATTTTGATTAATTTTACATTGTGATTTTTATTATTTCTGCTGTTATCATGTCTCGCCGATATTTGACTCAGCAGGAGCTATTAGAGTGTCTACAGAATTTGTCAGAAGATAAATCTGTAGCAGAGTTATCTGATGAAGATGTATCCGATAATAAAGTTGACGAGTATGTGCCTAATACAGTTGATCAAGGACATTCATCGGCAGTGATTCTGAAGGTGAAGTTGAGATTGAGGTGATGCCCAGTACTTCTGCTTCAACTTCAAATGCAGACTTCAATACATCTTCAGAAATGATTACCAACCAGGTAAGAGGAATTCGCAGAAGCAATTTAGAGAATTCTTCCATAGATACCATAGGATGGGAGTTACTTGACAACAATGCTAGTACACCAGGTAAGCAACTATATTATATTAATGGCTTCTATTTATGTATTCACTTAGGTGTATAATATTTTTGAGCATATTCTTCTTGATGTCACTAATATTGGCGATAATCATGGCAATATTTACCTTATCTGCAGGATGTTCTTCTTCCTGGACCCCGTTTTCCAAATTTTTTCCTTGCAGGATGGCTTGTAGAAGGGCGCATCTAGATTCATTTCGCACAATGTTTTCGAAATATTGTAATTGATTTAGCCACAGCTCGAATGCTTCCAATTTTCTGCATATATCTTCGTCAAGGTCAACTATTCAACACCATAAAAAAGAACAGAGAAGACGTAGCATCGCAGCATCCTTACTTTTATACCAAGATAGAGGTTATGGCTCTTGAAGAAGACCCCCATCTGGTTGAAGGTGGATCTAGCTTTTTCGATGTGCGCTCTTATTTCTTGGTTGTTGTTCCATTCTTTATTTATTACGGTGCCATTTATTTAAATAAATAAATAAATAAGTATATACCTGCATACTAATTTATCTCGTTCATTTTAGGAAGGCGTACCAGTCAAAATGTTCTAAAGGAAGCTGCTGGATTAACCCCTTATGCTAAGAGAAGCATTATTAGAGATTCTGCAGCTAGTGCATGGCGGCTGTTGATGGATGAATGCATACTCCGTAACATAAAATCATGTACTGTTGCTGAAGGTAGAAGAAAACTCAAAGATGAAAATTGGCAAATTTCTATTGAAGAAATCGAAGCATTTATATCCTTACTGTGTGCTAGGGGAGCTTATATGGCACCAAATGTTAGCATAAAGATGCTGTGGTCTGGTACATGGGGTCCAAAATTTTTTCAAGAGACGATGTCTAGAAACAAATTTACACAAATAATGAGTTTTGATATGAGAAATACCAGGTCTGAGCGATTATCAACAGATAAATTTGCACTTGCGTCGGGAATATGGAACCCATTTATAGAGAATTTTATATTATGTTATACACCTGGCGAAAATATAACTATCGACAAACAGCTTTTTTCCACGAAGGCAAGATGCCGCTTTACCCAGCATATGGCGAATAAACCCGATAAGTTTGGAATTAAATTCTGGCTTGCAGCTGATGTCGAGTCCAAATATTTGTTGAACGGATTTCCTTACCTAGGGAAAGATGAACAACGACCAGCCAATCAACTTCTGGGGGAACATGTTGTTAGCCGTCTAATGGAACCATTTATAAATAAAGGAAGAAATATTACGACGGATAATTTCTTTACGTCCATTAACTAGGTAAAAGAATTACGAAAGAAGGCTACCAGCATTGTTGGAACAATCAACCGAACAAGAAAGGATATTCCACCGTCAGTAAAAAATGAAAAGATGGGGTTGTACAAAACAAAAATTTTCAAACACGAAGACTTGACACTAACGGCGTACCAGGGAAAAGTCAACAAAAATGTTCTAGTGCTGAGTTCTTTACACTCGAATGATATTAAAATGGGCACAGTTAAAAAGAAAAAACCGGAAACCATCATCTTCTACAACCAGACAAAATACGGAGTAGACGTTGTAGATCAGATGGCTAGACTGTATTCAACCAAATCTGCTTCAAGAAGATGGCCGTTGCAAGTTTTCTTTAATATTTTAGATATGGCAGGAATAAATGCTTGGGTTCTGTATAAGAAAGTTACGGGCAGTCAAATATCTAGGCAGGATTTCCTACTTCAGCTAGCAGAAGAATTGCGAGACCACATGACTAAGGGCAGGACAACGTCAACGGATACAAATCCAAGAGGTACAAAAAAACCACCAAATAATAAACGTAAGCAGTGTCAAACAGGGAAGTGCAACAAAAATAAAACATTTGAAATTTGTCATATATGTAAAAAATTTGTGTGTGGGTCATGTAAAACAAAATTAAAAAATTTTGCTACTGCATAAATTGTACTTAAATAATTAAATAATTTATTTAAATATATTAAATATGTCTTTTATTATTAGTTATTAACTCAATATAGGTTTTTATCAAATAAAAAAGAATACAAAAACGGCTGGCAATAGAAAATTCTAATATCCGTCATTTTGACCGCCGGTGGTGCTTCTAGGTATGCACAAATGCTGGTGCTTCTAGTGTTAATACTGTTTTGTAATTTTTAATATGTTTTTCTTGAGACATATTTAAATTTCATTAATGATCGCAATGTTTCATATTTTTTTCCATTTGCTATTACCGCATTTATTTCTTGTGTCTCATGTCTCTTTTGATCTTTTTTGACACCAAGATAAGTAAATTCTGAAATTCTTTTGAACATACTTGTATTTTCTCCATCTACTTCTAATGTGAAGTTGTTTCCATTTTATTTATCTATTTCTTTTATTACTATGTATTTTTTTTCTTTATTTATTTTAGGCCCAATTTTGTTTTGCCTTGTGTTATATTTTTTATTAAACTTTTTAGTTCTTACCTATTTGTATTAAAAGGTAAATGTATTAAAAATTCAGTTATACTCACACTAAAGTCATCTAGCCAAAAAAATGTAAATAAAGCAGGCCCGAGCAACTCAGGTTTTACCAATCAAGAACCCATTAAATTATCATCAAACAAAAACACAAGTCGACCTCATTCATACATGAGTGATAAACAAAAAGAAAATAAAAACAATCTAAAAACAGGACACTCATCTTGGAATACCCAATAGAAAAAAAAAACAAATACAAACCTATTATTGGATGCAATGAATCGCCTACTGTAAACACCATTCCTAGACAAGATAATGTACATGTGTCCCATATAGGTGTTGATATGAAAGCCGATGATCTGAAATTATTGGGTGAGACGGTACCCTATATTACTTTTAAGTGCGTTAAATGGCATGGAACTGACAAACTCTAGATATAAGTTATCTTTCCCTTTCGATAAAATTGACGACGTCTACAAACCTAATATTTGGCCCAAAGAAGCTGCAGTTAGGAGATTTAACTTCAAGAAAAATTTTCAGCACATAAAGAAGATGAAGGAAAAAACCTAAAAGCTTTTACAAACTTTTATCAAAATGAACTAATTCGCCAAGGTACGGTGAGCATGTTTCATGTTAATGTGCAGTATTTCAAATAAAATCACTGTCAAAGCGAAGAAAATTAGCTATTTTCTTTTGCATGGTAAAAAAGAAACAAGGTGGAGATTCAATTTATGTAAAAGAAAATCTTATGTATTCTTCTCTTAATCTAAATGAATATAATGTAGAACAAAGTGCAGAGTTTTGTGCAATTTATGTACCTTTACTAAAAACCAATATTTTAACTGTATACAAATCAGGTAAGGGTGACTTATACTTGTTTTTGGTGAATTTTGAGAATGTCATAACGTCCTTACTTAGTAAAGTAGACAAACTGATCAAACTTAATGATTTTAATATGAATTTTAAAATTGAATTTAACCCTTCTTTTGGTATTCAAAATCTATTAATTTATTTAATATTTGCAGATAATTTTAAGATGTTTAAATTTGTAGAAGATCAATTACTATTTAACTGGGAATAAGCCACAATTAAAGGTTAAAATACGTTTATTGACGTTTCAATTTCCACTTCGGAAATCGTTCTCAAAATACAAACTAATGTTTAGTTACTAACTAATGTTAGAGCTCCTATTCGAGAAATCGCTGATCTATTTGCCCAAAATTGTAGGGAATCATATGAACCATCTGCTTTTGGTACTATCGACGAGCAGCTTATTGATTTTAGGGGACGTTGTCCATTTCGGATTTATATACCAAGTAAACCGAAGAAATATGGTATAAAGGCTTGGACCCTATGTGACGCTGAAAATTTTTATTGCTGTAACTTTGAGATATATACTGGAAAGATTGGTGATCAATGTGAACGTAACCAAGGCCCAAAAGTTGTCAAAACACTTGCAGAACATTGGTATAGGTCTGGTCGAAATATTACAACTGATAATTTTTTTACCGACATTGCTTTATCTGAAGAACTCTTATCCAAAAATTTAACTCTTTTGAGTACTATCAGAAAAAATAGGAAGAGTTTACCCAAATCATTGCTTAAAATGACAGATCGCTCACTGTATTCTTCAAAATTTTTGTTCACTAAAAACATTACCTTAGTTTCATATGTAACCAAGCCTAACAAGTTTGTTGTATTGTTATCGACCTTACACAATGAACATGAAATTTCTGATGAAAACCAAAAGTTTAAACCAAGGATTATTTTGGATTACAACAAAACCAAAAGTGTAGTCGATATTTTAGATAAATTGATTCGAGAGTACACATGTAAAAGAGCAACAAGAAGATGGCCCTTGCGTATATTTTCAACTTTTTGGATATTGCGTGCTACAATGCTTTCGTTCTATGGAATACGAAAAATCCTGAATGGAATAACCAAGTAAATATAAAACATCGCAGAAAACTATTTCTGGAGGAGCTTGGAAAACAATTAACCTAACCCAATATAAAACGAAGAGCGAAAGCAATACAAGAAGAACCCACCGGATACCATAAATCCGTAATCGCTGCAATAGAGACCACCGGTGTTAGTGTAAAAAAGCAAATAGAAGTGCCGCAATCTGCAACAAAACGAGGTCGTTGTTATTCTTGTAGGGGTAGTGACAATAAATATTCAAAACGGTGTGACATGTGTAAAAGATTTATTTGTAATACTCATTCAAAACGCGAAGAAGTACATATTGTCAAAATTAAATGCAACTACTGCCAAAAAGACCAGGATGGTGAACCATCTTAAAAATTTAAATACAAAATTTTAGTATTATAATTATTTTGTTTCTTTGTTTTTTGTTAAATTAAAGATACTGTATAACAATACTGACTATTTAAAACATCCTTATAAATAAAATGAGAATGGGTCACGCTTGACCTATCATGGTAATCTAAGTAAGTCAAATAATCTTCGTACTCCGAAGGTTAAGTTGTATGGATCAAAATAAAAATTTGAGTTGACTTGCCCCCCCCCCCTGGATTTTGATATATGGGCGCCCATGGTAGGGACATAGATATCTTCAACACCAACATCAAAGCAATTAAATCTAGCTTTCTATCCGCTTCGATCACTTTATCTTAGAATGTAGGTATATCTTATGTCAAAATCCCTACTTGTAATTACATTTTATTCTGTAAAATGTGTTTGTTGTGAAATAGCTAAATAAAGAAATAAATGTTTTTGTCTAAAAGTAACTATAAACGATTAAGCTAGAATCACATCCCAGTCCAGTAGTTGCATCGACAACATTATGACAAATTTTTCAAAGGTTTATTACTTTTTCTGGTTTACTGAAGCGTAAACGTGCGCTATGATATTAATAATGATCCCAATTTCTGTTTTCCTGATTCCTGATTTCTTACCAAAACTTATACCAGCTTAATATTAAAGCATTTTCCAATAAAAAAAATAAGACAAACTGCTGAAAAAACACCCGTGTAATAGTTTAATATTGAATTAAGGTCTTACAGATCTAATCTTTCTCTTATTAAACACATCGCAGATGCCACTAAGGATCCAGATTTGTTTAAAGTATATAAACCTCAAAAACTTAAATATAATCGGCAATTAAAAAATGCTAAAAAGTCAGCTAACTGTAATTTTATTACTAATTTCAATAATAAACCTAGAGACTGTTGGATAATAGTAAATTGCGAAAGAAACAATATAAGATCCAGTTCGGTACAACCTGATCTACCTCCAGACGAAATAAGTCAATTTTTACTACAATTGCAGAGAATATAATTACATCTCTTCCCACTATTAATGTCGATGTCGACTTAAATTATAAAAATTATCCATCTCCGAGCAAGTCCTTTTTTTTTCGTCCCGTTGTTGAAGAAGAGGTCTCTCAAATAATAAAGTCTCTTAGTAATTCTGGGTGTAGGAAAGTTCACGAAATGAGTAGCAAAATTTTAAAAGAAACTTACCAAATAGAAACTTACCAAACACACTTCACTCATCTTATTTAATTAATTCTGTCATCTAGAGTATTTCCGGACATATTAAAATACCCAAAAGTACTACATATCTACAAAAAAAGTGATGATTTAAAAACTGACAATTACAGACCCATAAGCATTTTTTCTACTTTTGAGAAAGTGATTGGAAAGATTATCAAACAACAATTTTATTCCTATTTTGAGTCAAATAATTACTTTGGCTGATATGGATTTGGTGATACTCACAATATGGATTCAGAAGTGCTCGTTCTACTACAAACTCGGTATTTATTGTTGTAAGCGAGGTGATTGAGGGGCTTGAACGTGGCATTTATATAGCAATTTTTCTTTGCAACTTGTTTCACACATTTTGCTCCACAATTTAAATTATTATAGAATCAGAGGTATCCCTCTTAAGCTTATAATTTCTTATCTATGTGATTCTCCGATTCTCCGATTTTCTATCCGTGAAATATGGAGTCCCACAAGGTTCGGTTTTGGGACCTCTTTCGTTTATTATTTATGTTAAAGATTTGCCTAAATTCATATCTCCTCATAAATCCGTACAATTTGCAGATGATACGACATACGTTATATCGGGAAAAAATAATGATGATGAATATTTGGTCTGGAGTTAATCTATTGTTTTTAAATTCAGCCTGATATTTGCCCAATATCTCAGATTTAAAATCTGTTGTACTGCTTTTATATTTTTTTTTGTTATTCCCTGTTTTTTCATTGCTACACAGAGCACTGAAAGTGGTACACTATCATATGCCTTTGTCAGATCTATAAAGACTACATAACAATAGAATCTACTTTTTTGTAGATGTTAATATGTGCTTTTGTTCACTACGGTAGTAAGTCATGTCCTTTATAGACTAAGACGAAAACATAAGCTAGTACTTTCAGCAATAATTATGGGCTGTGTTTTAGTAATTGGTTCGGTATACCTTGTGGGCCGCATAATTTTTGATTATTTTAGATTTGATACTGCACTTTCGACTTCCTGTACTGTTATTTCAACGCCTTCATCGTATTTTACTTAATTTGTTGTTGTAATGGTGTTCGTGAATTGCGTTCTTGTTTCAATCAGAAGTTGTGAGTAATGTTCGATCCAAGATCTTCCTTCTATTAAATCTATTCTATTTACTTCTTTTCTATTTGTTTCTAGGTATTTTACCGTTTTTTATGCTCTTGATTTAGTTAACGCTAGATATTTGTTGAGCTCTTCGCATTTACTTTTCCAGGAAACATATTTTGCTTTACTTACTTACTATAGGTAAAATTTTGATCTTACCATATAGTGGACAGTTCCGCACTTCGGTCCTCTTAGCACTCTTATGTCTTCTACGTACTTCCACACTTGTATGTGTGTTTCTTGTTTAGTAATAACATAATCTATAATTGACTTGGTGGTCGTTGGTTGAACCCAGGTATACTTATGTATATTTTTATGATTGTAGAATCCGTTAAGTATTTTCAGAGAGTGAAAGAGAAATATATATATATATATATATATATATATATATATATATATATATATATATATATATATATATATATATATATATAAATATATATGTATATATTTGTATATATATAATATATATATATATATATATATATATATATATATATATATATATATATATATATATATTATATATATATATATATTCTATTTTCTATTAGGATCCTTACCTGGCATACCTTAATGGCATACGCAGGTGATATGAAAAACGTATTCAGTCTGTTTCCTGCGGCAATTGAAAGAGTCAATAAAAACAAATATCACAAAAGTCAATAAAAGTTATACATGTGGTTTTTGTATTATATACAGTCATACGGCTAATAAACAGGTAGAACATTTAATTTCTAAGTTTCCAAATAATTTAAAATGTTTGAACATTGAAGTATAAAATTTTTCTGAACCTAAGATCCATAAAAATAAATCTAGTAGACAGAAGAAAGAATCTATAAAAGATATTCGTAATGGCATCATATATTAAAGTAGAAAATATGTTTTAAGGTATCATTCTAGCAATAAAAGGATCCTCCAAAAGATAAAGGATATCAAAAAACAATAGAATATACTTATTCTATTCGAGATTGAAGAATAAAAACATCAGTGTTGGAATAGTTAATAAAATGGTGTACACTGTTAAAAACTAGATTTATACATGAAAAAGTTTTGTCGGTTTTCGCTTAGTATTTTTTGTATTGGTATCTTGTTTATTGCAGTTTTCCTACATTATTGACTTATCTGTATCTTAGGTATGTATTTTTTTCTTTAAGCGTTGTCTCCCAATCGGAGGTTGGATATCATTGTCACTATCTTCACTCTATCTACTTTTTCCGGAAAAGCTATTCCTTGTCTCATATTTCCCTGTGATCAATCTGAGCATTTCATATCGCTGTCCCCTCGTTACATGTCCCATATATATTTATTTTCTTATTTATATTTGTTATATCTGGTATATTATATATTTTCTCCAGCCATCTCTAGCGATTTTCTTTTACGTATTTGCTATTCTAAGAATGATTCTGTGGCACCACACTTTAAATGAGTTTAACTTATTTTGTATTCTTGCGTGTCCAGCTTTTAAATCCATATTCTAGTATAAAAATCAGCAACATCTCAGAACTCTTACTCTGAGTTCTAATCAAAGGTGTTTGTTGCAGAGAATTGTTTTCATTTTTAGAAACGCGTTTCTTACTGTTTCTGTCCTAGCTCATTTGTTTATTGTTTGATCATTCTTTTTTGAAATCCAAGTCCCTCTGTAGGTACATCTCTCTAATGTAGGATTGTTTAAATGTTTGTTTTCCTCATTATCATATATTTAGTCTTTTTTTTTTCACTTAGCGTTTGTATTATATCTTGTTTAATAATAGTATGAAAGTGGTTTATCAGAGTTGCCATAATTACGATATCATCTGCATACCTTGTATAGTTAATAAATTTTCTGTTAACTAATATTTTTACCAGTTATATTTTAATCAGTTTCCCATATTCGTGAGGAGAGGTACGGGTGCGTACATAGATGTATCCATGGATACACAGGGAATAGCAGCAAAAACAAAAGACTAGTCGGTATTGCCAAACTGTAGCGAAACCGAACATCGGTACATCCGATTCTTAGTGCCGTACTTAGATACCGCACTTGTGGTTTGCTGACATTAAGGAGCTCAGAGATAAATGCATAGTCATGAGTAGAAGGATAACGAGGATGGGGATCAAAGCAGGGATTAACTCTGTTGTCGTCGAGAATATGGAGCAAACCAAAATAGAATACCACGCACGAAAAAAAGAACGCACTGGAGAAAACTGTCTAACAAGCTGGATAAGGACATGTTTGGTCAAGGACATAGGATCGCAATTAAAAAGTTCCATGCGTACCCCTCATATAACATGCAGCTGGACAAAAAGCTTGAGATAACACGAGAGCTCTTCCGTCCGGCAGATGGCATTTAGTGTGGAGGGATGAGGAAGCTGACCGTCAATGAATTAATCTAGGCATTGGATACATTGGTTAAATCACAGGCATTTCCTGATTCTTGGGGGACATCAAGATTGATGCTGCTTCCCAAAACTGGGGAGAAGTGTCGCCCTATATACGTCCTCTAATGTATCGGCAAGTTGTACGGTAGGGTACTGCAAGGACGGATTAACGACACGATTGAGAAATCTGGAGGCCTATCCCCGAGAGAGTTCGGATTCTGTAAGGGAAGGAGCACAATTGGCGCAATTTTGAGTGTACTCCAGGCATTGCACAACATTAGGGACAAATAACGCTGGCCGGCTTTACTGCTCTTGAAAGAGGTGGTGTGAGCATTGGAGGAGAGGAAGTGTCCTAGCTATCTGATGAATGTGATGGCGGGATATCTTTGCGAGAGAAATATAAGGGCTGAGGGCACGCTCGTTAACGGAACGGCAGGAGTCCTACAGGGATCGGTCTTGAGCCTGACGCTATGGGACCTGGCATATGACGTGGTCATGAACTGCGAAGATGGGGAAGGTATAACCCCTTTTGCCTTTGCTGATGAACTCGCTGTGCTGGTGGTAGCGTTAGTGGACCGGATGTTCAATTTCGGGCAACATCGTAAAGGACTGGATAACAGATCACGGACTGGAACTCGCGGCTGAGAAGACCGAAGCCATCATTCTAAAGGGTAAACAAAAAACTAGGTATGGATCTCCAATGGGCAGGGACATGGCTAACATCAAAGAAATGCGTCAAATATCTGGGAGTGACGCTACATCAATATGGCGAATGTGGGAACATATTTGCGGCTGCGCTGAGGAGGGTAATGCCCAATATTGGGACTTTACGCGGTGTTATGCAGTCTGTCTATCCAACACCGACCTCCAAGGGGCTTATGATACAAGTAAACAGAATAAGTCTGTTACGAGTAGCATGCGCCTACAAGAATGTATCTGCAGCAGCTTTGTGAATTATCACGGGTTGCGTTTCTTTGCATATGTTTTTAGTAAAAAGAAGACATCTGTATGAGAGACACATACATACATACAAACAAAGGGAAAGATCAATGGAAAGATGACAGAAAGACTAAAACAGCACAGAAGACGTTGCCAGTGGACTAAGTTGTTTCATTCAAGTCAACTTCAATGGCAACTTTAGCGGGCGTTTTTTTTATATGGGCATTGGCCTATTGTAAAAAGGTGTAATTAATAGTTTCTTGAATGCCTGAATGCCCACCAAAGTACCTGTTTATTATTTGGACTCTTTCTGCAGTGGAGTATATAGTCGTCTTATTAAATTTTTATTGTTGCGCCCAGTAGCTACTTTTCAAATAAATGAGAGATCTTATTTTAATACATATATATATATATATATATATATATATATATATATATATATATATATATATATTTAGGGATTATAAAGTATTCACTGGATTCCTTCGATCAACCGTTTCCATCTCTCTCTGTTGTCCCATTCTCCATCGTTTAGGCCTGTCTTACTCATGGTGTCGTCTACTTCGATCCTTCAGGATTTTCGGGGTCGTCTTTTCCTCCTTCCTATGGGACTCCATTCGGTCATTCTCTTTATCCATCTGCTGTGGCTAGTTCTTCTTACATGTCCATACCACTTTAGTCTTTTTTGTTCTATATATGTTAGTATGTCTGTTTCTATTGATTTTCTTTGCTTTATTCCGTCATTATTTCTCCCATCCATTCTTGTTACTCTGCAGCATCTTCGCAGGCATTCCATCTCTGTTGCTACTATCTTACTTAGATCTTATTTTAAACAGTGGTAAATTCGATCTAAAACAATCAGGTTTATCTCTCGGTATAACGCTTTACTGTGGGCGGTGATGCACAATGTTAAGGGACGGCTAGGGAGAAATTGGATTTTAATGTCTGCCTATTAAGTGGAAACGTAATGTTAGTAGCTCTTAGTTATCTCACAAATTTTATGAGACCAACTATTATCTAACTTTTATCATAAATTAGCACATATCCGCTACTGTTACAATATTAAATATTTAATTTTTTAAATGTGTTTAATTTGTAGAAAGATACCGATTAGTAGCAATTTCTCTTTTTTTTTTAGATGTTGGCTAGATGAATCTAGTTTCAGTCATTGGTTTCTCAGCATCCCAGTATTGATAATCTTAGGAGTATGCACAGGTAAGAAATTCATGTATATAGAAATTATGTAAACAGTGATAATAAAAATATAATTTTTTACATGAGGAAATGTCAATTAAAGTAAAAAATCTATTACAACCAGGCCTGCAAAACATTTTTTATATTAAGAAAATTCCTTTTAAAGTAGTATCAAAATAACTTGTTATTTTCATTTGTATTCGATTTACTTTTTTATTTATTTACTTTATTTTTTAAATAAACCTAAACTGGATTATTATTAATTTAATTATTATTAATAATATCACACTAAAAAAATTGGGTTAACTTAATTTTGTCGAAAAGATATTTTGTCATGTAAGCGCTAGATGGCGACTTATGTCTATTATAGCCATAACTATTTTTTTAGAGCTCTATTCAGCAACAGTGTAACAACTCACTTATGACAGTGTTGCAGAAATATTTAGATATGTATTCTCTTAATTAAGTGTGCTATACTACTTTTATTTACTAATAGCATTAGGTGTCGACAACAACACTGTCAGATTATTCTAAAAGCCACATTGTGGTGTATTTTCTGTTTATTAAAAATGTGTTTTTTGTGAATTTGTCGTAGAAAAATGACTGATCGGTCAAAATAGCTGTCACGAAATAGAGATTATACAACAATTTTTATGGAAGAAAATAAAAGTTATGGAAATGTCACCATGTTCTCACGAATTTTTAGGAATGAATTTAATATCTTATTTTTTCCATCCTAATAAAGATCAATGCGGTACGTGGGAAGGGTATAAAAATCTGAAAAATAAGATCCATTTACAAGAAAATTATGATCGTCATTTAAAGGAAAAAGATCTGTCACGTATTAAAAAATAAAGTTAAGCAAAGAAGCAAGGCACGTGAGTGTATTGCTGTCTGTTTTGATTTACAGGCAGTTCTCCAAACAACTTGTGGGGACACATCAACTCCTTTTACTATAAATTAAAGTTAAGTACGTTTAACTTTATTATATTTGACTTGGGATTATTGAATGGTTTCTGCTACGTTTGGCATGAAGTAGAACGTAACCGTGTATCTAACGAGATAGGATCATGTTTAAACTCATTTCTTAAAAATGAATGCTCTAAAGGCCTTCGTGTTGTGTTATACTGCAACAATTGCTATGGTTAAAACAAAAACAAATTTATAACCTCGTTATTTCTTTATACAGTAAGCAATCTCAATATTCCTTTGATCACTTGTTTTTTTGGTTGTTGATTATACGCAAAATGAACGAGACAACATGCACTCCCTAACTGAAAAACAAGAGAAACGTGTGCTAAGATCTGGTCCCATTTACACTTCTTTACAGTGGATTCCTGTTATTTCTAATGCAAAAAACTGAACTGCTAAAAACAAACTTTACAGATTTTTTTGATATAAAACATTTGCAGGAGAAAATGGGAACGAATTTTGTTTTAAATTCCGATGGAAAAAAAGTTTTGTGGTCCAATATTTTAACATTAAAAGTATTTAAAGATGAACTGTTTACCGTTTATTACAGAACTTCTTACAGTGATAGCAACTTAAAAAAAAATTAATTCGGAAAACAAACGGAAGAAATTCCATTTGCCTAACTCATTATAATATTGAATTAAATCAACTCTATAACGCACCACTGAAACTTGACCAAAATAAATTAGATATCTTGAGCTTTTTATGCAATAAAAATCATGTCATTCAAACCATGTCAATAAAAATCATGACTTATATCGATCTTTAGGATGCAAAATAGACCCTCCTTTCAGTTTGTACAAGAGCAACATAATATAACATTTATTAAAGAAAGGCATCAAAAATCAGTAGTTATTTTAAAATGAATTTTAAAAATTTGTTTCTAACGATTATTTTGTAATAGTTAATAAGCAAATTTACTTTATGTCCTTATATAATTACCTTTATGTGGTTTTTTTTTTAAATAATTGTATTAAAATGTCTTAACAATATTGTAACCTATCACAATTTTCACGTTAAACCGCAATTTCTGTGCAATTTCTAATTACTATGATCTCAGCAACAGTGGCACATTTTTACAATACACCTTTGGGTTTTCAGCAACACAGACAGATTTGTTAATAATTAATACGTTAGTTTTAAATTTCTACAATACAGAATACTAATTGATAAAACAACCTAAATTAATCTTATTGGAGTAAAAATAACAACATGATCATTCAATTTATAGAAATATTCAAATGTTAAATAGTAAGGATAATCTTCATACCCGATTTACTCAAAATGGCAATTTTTTACTTATGACAGTGTTGTAGCTGAGGTGCAATATATTGTTCAAGTTAAACAATATACATTGCAATTTGTTGTATTGGAAAAATTATAACATGCAAGTCGGAGATAACATAATAATTATTCTTTTTAGTAGGTAGTTAACGTGTCGTATTGAAGCTATAATAAATACTCTTAAAATACCTATTCCCATTATTTGTATTTGTTTATTATATATGTATTATCCTAAAGATTAATAGCTATTAACAACAAAATATATTATACACAAAAAAAAAACAAGTTTACAAAATTACCGTGGTTTATCTGAACTTTCTGATTCTGATGTACTGCTGTCATCATTAATGTTAATAATGAGGGGCACAATTATTTCTGCTTCAATCAAATTGTCCAACTCCCACAATTTAATGTCAACAAATGAATATAAAGTTTTAATGTTATCAAATTTAAATATTGTGTTATTGACTGCCACATAATTCTTGACTTGCGCTCATACAAGCTCGATTGGATTGAGATCGCAGTGGTAGGTACGTTGGCAACCTTAAAACTATTCTATTTGTACTTTTTGCTTATTCATTTATTATGTACTTAATATATTCGCATTTATGCTGTAACGGTTTGTTAAAGTTGTATTTTTAACAGCGTTTTTTTAAAGGTAATGAGAGAGAGGGCATTAAAAGGCTAATTATAAAATTTCCATAATTAACAAAAATATATATCAATTAGCGCAACTGTCCTCAAAAAATTCCTCTATACTATAGTAACATTTAGATAATAAAAACTTCTTGATTGCTCTTTGGAATACCAAAATATTGCTTGAGGATCTTATATCGAGTGGTAGGTGATTCAAGTATGAACTGAACCACTTTAGAGCAGTGCCTCTAAAACCATATCTTACCAGTTTATTAAGAGTATTTGGCGATTGACATAGTCAAAGGCTTTAGATAGATCACAGAAAACTGCAGCAGCAACATAATCGTCATGTAAGTCCAAGTATAGTTTTTCCATAAATTCGAAGATGGCATCATAAGTACTTTTTAATGACTGGAAACCGAATTAGAAGGAAGAAAGTAAATTGTGTTTTTGTAAGAAAGTCATCATTTGGATTTTTACCAATTTTTCTACAACCTTTGAAAGCGACGGCAACAAAGAGATAGGACGATAATTAGCAGGTAAATCGTGGTCACCACCTTTATACAGAGGAATAACCTTAGCACATTTTAAACAATCGCTAAAGTGACCCGCTGAAAAAGATGTGTTAACTGTCTCCGCTCAAATTCTCAGAACAGTATCAGGAAGAAGGGATAAAACTTTAGATGGGATATCATCCCACCCTGCAGCCATAGGATTTTTATTGCCTTGTATAATATTTTTTATTTTAGTCGAGTTAGTGGAAAGAAAATAAAAGGAATTTGTAATGTTTATTTTTTTTTAAAATGCATTGGATCAGAAGAAGCATTAATTTTTCCAGTGAGTTCTGGACCTACCGAGCAGTAATATTTATTCAGATCACTAGAGTCCAAGACTATATCAGTAGTTTGAGGAACTTTAGCTCTAAGATTATTAACTATACGCCAAGATTCCTTTTGTTTATTATTGGCACTTTCCATTCTAGATTTAAAAGATATACATTTGGCTAATTTAGTAACCTTCCTATATATGGACCTATATTTATAGAAATATATCAAAAATTCATCATTGCATATTATATGTTTTTAATGTAATTTAACGATCTTAAGTTTTTGCAGGAAATTCTTATTACTTTAGTAACCCAAGTTTTCTTACTTTTCGATTTAAGAATTCTTTTTTGATATGCTAAATTAAAAATCTTCATGAGTGTGATGAAATTGATGAAGCAAAACAGGAGAGCAAAAAATATTATTCCCATCTTCCTGATTACAATAATTTGATAAACCTGTCAAAATTACTTTTGCTGAAATCCTACCCTATCTGGCTGTACAAGGTGGATTCTTAAGAGGAAATTTACATAGAATGGGATCATGATCTGATAAAAAGAAGTAAATCACTCTGCACACAGCCATATCTGGATGTAGATTAGTACAAATATAATCAAATATGCTGTTATCTCTGGTTGAATCGGTAGCCAGCATTCTCGTATTAAAGCTATTAAATAAATTTGTAATGGTAATAATATGGCTGTGTGATGAATCCAAATAATCAATATTAAAGTCACCTGTCAAGATAATAAAAGCATTTTGTGGAATTTTTTCTAGCCAGGATTCCAATCTTTAAAAGATTAACTAAATAATAGACTTAGGGGGTCTATACACAACAATGAGAAAAGTATTAGGCTTCTTACTGAAAGTACTAGAGAATTCAAATTCAGATTCAATGCAGAAGTCGTTAAATTTATTGTAGTCAATATAATCGAATTTATACTGAAACGTTGTATTAAGTAAAATTAATGTGCCTCCATGGATGCTTTCAGATCTGCAAAATTTGGATATTATGAAGATGAAGTAATTGTTAATACAAAGTGTTTCCAGAGGATATAACCAGTGCTCAGTTAAAAGCACAAGATCTGGCTAATCATTTTCGCTAAGAAATACTTCAAGTATCTCAACTTTATTGCGTACAGAACATATTTATGTTGTATAAAATAATAGAAAATTTATTCACGATATTAGATTTAGATATATGTGTATCCAGTTTATCACCTACCACACTTACAACGTTATTTATGTTATTTTTGTGTCATGTATTGCCAAAGATTCTATTGGATTCTGGTTGGGAGATACTAATTCACCACCCTTACAACGTTATTTATGTTATTTTTGTGTCATGTATTGCCAAAGATTCTATTGGATTCTGGTTGGGAGATACTAATTCCTTTCTTATCTGGGAAGTCCTTCAAAAATCCTTATTGTTACGTTGGTAGTTGTGGAATTTTTTAAAGTTCCTTTACAATAACATCTGCGTCGGAGAATTGTTCTCGATTTTTTACAAACTCTTGGATATCTCCAGATGATACACGCCGTTTAATTCTATAAAGGTATAACCAAACTTTACGCTCGGCACCAAAATCACCAGACTCCTCATTCTGTCCAATATTCTTCTTCATAACTCTATTTCTTTATCTTTTCTTATAATGCACTGTTATAAAATCACTCAAATCCTGCACATGTTGTTGGGCATCGGGAAATTTAGAGTCCTGTCCCATAGGCAAAGCGAGATTAATTATTTCATCCATTTTATTATTTTGATATTCGCTTTCCACCTGTAGGTTAGGTGTGTTTGTTGACAAGTTCTTTGTTTTGTATACAAAATTGCCGACATCTGATTGAATTGGTTGTTTAAATTTATTTTCAATGTTTTTATTTTTTGGTTCATTAAGTTTAATTGGTATTTTATTTTTATCTTTGGTGTGATAGTTTTTTAACTCCGTCTTCAATAAATCGACTTTTTCTTGCAGCAAATAGTTATTAGATTTAATAAGTTCATTATTATTTAACAGTAATTTATAGTTATCTTCTTATTCCTCCAATAAGTGCCTTAGCGTGTCACATATTTTAGAACATTTTTACTTGCTTTTAATGGCACAGGAAATATGATAATTTTTTATTTGGCTTAGTATTACAACATTTAAATATTTTATCTTCAAATGTTCCCTTATCTATTTGAGAGAGAAGTGAGGGCACATTCACTCCGTCCGCCATGTTGACTGAGACTAAGTTGAATGTCTTTTGAGTGAAGCCAATTTTGAGTATCTGACTTATTTGTAGCCATATTGGAAATTTTTTTAAAATTCCTGAAATTGTAAATGGCATTGTCCATAACAATTACAGCATTTTCTTCCAGTATTTGTAAAATATTTTGGAGCCAACTTTCAAATGACTTCCCATCCATCTCCTTATGTTAGTCTCCACTTCTGCTCGATTCAAAAGCCCACAGTGCATCCGGAACAAAACCATTCTTACTTCAAATGTGACAGATTATTATTCGTTTATCTCTTCCTAAAAGTGTGATTAAATATAACATTTAAAAAATTAAAGGTTTATTTTCCGGAAGTCACAAAAGCATCCACCCCAAACTTTTGATTTTGTATTTTAGCTCTATATTTTCATCTGTATCTGTATCTGTAGAGTAGGGAGGGCGAGTTAAGTTTCACAGCACTTAGGTCACAATTGACCCATTGTGCATCCTCCCAGGGAGCTGTCACCCTTAGCTCATTGTCCATCCTACCATTTCTAGGAAGGTGGACAAGTCACCAGGAGATCTCTCTTATGTGGGCAGGTGTGGGCCAGGACTCGCCGAACGCGTACTCTAGTATTAACCATAACTCTGGGCATTCACATAGGACATGCTCTACAGTTTCGTCTTCTCGTTCACACTTCCTACATAGAGGTGTGTCTGCTAGCCCCAGTGTGTGGAGGTGTTTGCTTACTTGACAATGACCAGTTAAAAAACCAACTGCCAAACGTAGGTTTTTCCTGTTCATTCCCAAGTACTTCTTTGATGTTGACTCTTCAAGGTTACTTAGTGTTACCCTGGCAAGTTTACATCCTTTCTCTTCTTCCCATCTTTTTACGGTTTGCGTATGGGAGTGACATTTGACAATTTCCGCGATTGTTGTAGTTGACCAACCAAAAAGATCCCCAGGTCCTAAGAGTCTTAGGCCTGCCGTCTTCCTAGATAATTCTACCAGCAATGCGGTTGCCTTTATTCCTATTGTGTCCTTTAACCCAACTCAGGATGATGGTATTACCATCTGAAGCTTGAGTTAGTGACTCGTGACACTCCATTACTAAACCTGATGTGACACGTGGTATATTCAAGGTTAGTAGCGCTTGTCTGCTATCTGTGCAGATCATTATAGTTTTCCCTGCTATACCTTTTTGAGTTATCTCTTTTGCGGCTATGGAGATACCAGTCAGTTCTGTCTGAACTACGCTGGCATTTTTGCCCATGCCACACTTTATTCTTAGGTTCAGTGATCTGGAGTATATCTCGCATCCTGAGCCTTCTTTCATTTTGGAGCCATCGGTGTATATGCAATAGGCATTTGCCACGTTTGTCTCCATATACTGTCCTGTTTCAATTTTGTAGGGTTTGTTAAAGACAAACTTTGGTTCAATTGAGTCGCAGCCTGCCTGTAGGAGTGGTAATGCATCCAACTCTCCTCGCCAGAAACGAGTTCTCAATTGTCCCATTCCTACATTAAGGTTTGCACCAGCTGAGCGCAGTCGCATCGTCACTAGCGCCACCTCTTTGACATATATATCTAGAGGCGTAATGCCAATGATCAACTCCATTGCAGCAGTTGGTGTTGTTTTCATGGCACCTGCTATATTTATGCAAGCCATCCGCTGAATATGGTTTAGTTTGTTAATCGCTGTTGCCTGTAGCACTTTTGGTACCCAAGCAATAGCTCCGTAAGTTAGCATTGGCCTAATAACAGCGGTGTAGACCCAGGCGATCACCCTGGGCGTGAGGCCCCAAGTGCGTCCGACCATTCGTCGACACTGCTCATAGGCAATATATGCTCTTTTAGCTCTACCATCTAAGTGTGAGTTCCACGTTAACTTCTTGTCAAGGGTAATACCAAGATACTTCACCTCGTCAGGAAAATTTAGACTGTAGTTTAGAATCCTTGGGGGTATTAAGCCCGTGATTCTTCTTTTCCTGGTAAAGAGGACCATCTCTGTTTTCTTTGGATTTATAGATAGTGAGTGTTTCTTGCACCATATTTCTATTAGTCGGAGAGCAACTTGTGATCTCTCACATAGTGTGTTCTCAAACTTACCGCTTTACAGAACAGCAATATCGTCTGCATAGGCTATTGTGTAGAAACTGTTGCTGCTGAGTTGGTCAACCAGGGTATCTAGAACTATGTTCCAGAGTAGTGGTGATAGCACCCCTCACTGTGAATACTCTCTCGTAACCATACCTCTAACAGAAACGTCTTCTACATTTATGCTTATTGCTCTATTAGAGAGCATACTGAATATCCATTCGCTTATGGCCAGGGGAACATTCCTGACGTTGAGCTGTTGGGTGATAGTTGGGAATGTGGTTTTATCAAACGCTCCCTCAATGTCTATGAATATACCTAGGGTGGATTCTTTATTATCCAGCGATCTTTCAATTCTTCTATATTGTCATATTATGTTCTGCAAATAATCTCTTCGCCATAGCACGATTCTGTTTTTGTCGAATAGCAAACTGTTTCCTCCACGTTTTTGAAATATAAAATTTAATTTTTGTAGTAGTTTTTAAAACGTGGTTCTTGTAAAATTTGGCAAGTTATTATCCTTATTTATATCTCTTAGGACTTTGTAAATTATAGGAATTTCATTACAGAAAAGACATTAATGAATATTTCTTCTTATAGCTGTCTTATTAAAGTCATCTACAACATCTATTGATTTTGAACAATTTTTGTTTCTTATATCTATGTGATTTTTTAAGTCTTTTCCTAAAAGGATTGGGGCTAAAAGTTGCCCTCTTTCATCCGCAGATTCCATATCAAACATTTTTAATAAATGTAATTATTATACTTCTTCCAACTAAAATAACAAAATATGCATGCATGTAAATCATATCTTAAAAAAATGCATGTACTATATCTACACATATCTATCTATTAACAAATCAACAAAACAACAGTTTTTCACAAAAAACTACTGCCACTCGATATTCGACGGAGCCAAAAATCAAAGTGCGTGCCTGCTAGTCCAACCGACATACTAAAGCCGGAATCAGACATGTCGCGGAATGGCGCTCTTCGCTGATTTACGTCGACAAGCTGAAACAGAAAATGTGGTCTGTAGGACGCCCTAGAAAAGGTTAGAAAGAGCTAGTCAGAGAAGATCTGGAGAAAATGAGAGTTAGACAATGGAAAATAGTGGCATACTACCGGCAAACATAGAAAGCAATAGTAGACTCACGAAGACTTATAACGCCATTGATGATGATGATGATGATCTATTCCAAGCCATTTTTTTTTTCATTTAGTTATGTTAAAATGTTTAGTTTGTTTAATTTTAATTGTTAAATTATTTACTTACTGTATTACTTTTCTTTCTCTTATATCTTTGATATTCGTATCAGATATGCCAACAACTCCACAATAAAATATTCTGATTGTTGAAAAATATAAAGTAACAAAAAAAGATATAATTTAATTATTTTTTCGGTACTTGTATGTTCTTCTTGCTGACTGGTGAGCTACTATTTTTATATAGAACATATGTCACACAATTAACCACTTTATATAAATAAAAAAAACTGATACGTTTGCACGAACGAAGTAAAAAATATTATACTTTTCAAATAAAACTGCCTTTAAAGCACTTCTGTGTTTATTATGAGTATTATTTTTTCCTGTATTTGTCACGTCTCAAATAAGAAAGTTAGGCTTTCAACAATCTGTATTATTATTTTTCTTTCCAAATAACATATTTTTGTAAAGTAATAAAAACACCCGAGAATAACAGGAGTAAATGTTTAGAGTGTCTGAACAGTATATGGCCTTGTTAATGGAATAGGAACGATCTTATGGTTATAAAATTTTATTATGTAATATTTTGTTCATATATTTTATACTGCATCGGTAAAATGAGGCATTAAACGTTAAAGTTGTTAAATAAACCTACTTATGAATTTATAAAATGAATGATCAAATTATAAGAGTCATCTTTATGCCTATTAACATCTGTTTATAGAATAAATTATAATTTAGTATGCAAGGCTTAGGACGAATAACTCAAATAATAAATGCCATTTTTCATGTCTAATAATAGTTCTCGATGAAATGAACAGGTATTATTTAAAATGGGATTAAATGGCTATATTAAATTTAACCCTCTGTTAGTGACGTGAGTGACATACATCACCCACTCTATTATTTCTACTCACAGATTTAAATCAGTAGGTGCCAGCGCTACCAAAACTTTAGTACCTTCCAAGCAGTGAGTAAGTGATATAACGTGGTTGCGCGTACTTGGTTGCCAAGCATTTCCATAAGTCCTTTAGTGGTTGACGACTGTTTCCCACGTCACTAACCGTTCTTAAGTTTGTCAAAGTAAGTTTTTAATTTTGGTCTACTAACTATACTAATATTTCAGCACATATTGATAGTACTTACGAATCCTGATTCATAATGATATTAACTCGTGATTTTTACCGGATCTTACTTTTTTAAAAACAAAATGGAGAATTCGAAGAAGCGTAAAGTTGAAAGAAGTAACGATCCTGACGTTTGCTTGCAATGGTTCGAGGAGCTGAGTGATAATGAGGATGGACCTAATACTGACGATAAAAGTGATTTTGGAGAAGAAGACCTTCTTCTTCTTAAAGTGCCCTCTCCTCAATGGAGGTTGGCTACTACAATTTTAAAATCTTCTCTATCTTCAGCTGTTCTTATTAGCTGTTCAAAATTTAGCCCTGTCCATTGTCGGATGTTTCTGAGCCACGATAGTCTTTTCCTTCCTAGGCCTCTCTTTCCCTCGATTTTTCCTTTCACTATAAGTTGGGCATATTGGTACTTATTATTTCTCAGTATGTGGCCTAGGTATGATGTTTTTCTAACTTTTACTGTGTTAAAAAGTTCTCTTTCCTTGCCTATTCTATGCAGCACTTCTTCGTTTGAGGTATGCGATGTCCATGAAATTTTAAGCATTCTCCGGTAGATCCACATTTCAAAGGCCTCCAATTTATTTACGGTTGATGTTTTTAGAGTCCACGTTTCAACTGCATATAGAAGAGTCGACCAGACGTAGCATTTTGATAATCGTAGTCGAATTTCGAGTTTTATTCGAGAATCACAAAGCAGTTTTTTTATTTTTTCGAAAGATTTTCTGGCCTGTTCTATTCTCGATCTTATTTCTAGATCAGGATTTAGGCTGCTATTGATTCAACATCCCAGGTACTTAAATCTATTGACCTGTTCTAAAATGTGCCCATTTATTGTGCAAGGTTGAGGTACGTTTTGATTTTTTCGGATTGACATCACTTTGGTTTTTTTAATGTTTATTTTCATACCAAATTGCTCACAGGTCGAGTTGGTCTTGTCGATGAGTCGTTGTAGACCTACGTCGGAATCCGCAATTAACACTGTATCATCGGCGTATCTGATACTGTTGATATTTACGCCATTCACCTTGACTCCATCCTTGGAATCCTCCAATGCTTCTTTAAATAGAAACTCGGAGTAAAGATTAAACAGCAGAGGCGACAGAACACATCCTTGTCTAACTCCCCTCCTAATTTGTACTTCTGCGGATGTGGAACCTTCGATCCTAACTCTGGCGTTTTGGTTCCAGTACAAGTTTTTTAAGATATTGATGTCTTTTCCATCTAAACCGACTTCTTGCAAACGTTCTAATAGTAGGTCGTGTCTTACTCTATCAAATGCTTTTTCGAAGTCTATAAAGCATATAAATATATCTTTCTGTTGGTCGTAGCATTTTTGGGCGAGAACTAGTAAACTGAACAGGGCTTCTCTCGTTCCCATGCCGGCTCTGAATCCAAACTGATCGTCTCCGATGATTGTTTCGCACTTTCTATAGAAGAAGACCACGTGACTGAAAGTGAACGTAATACTTCTTCCGAACAAGAAGCCGAAGACGAAACTGACAGAAGTGATGCTATTGGAAGTGAAAGTGAAAAAATTGACAATCGAGGGGAAGAGAATTAAACACGAGAGTATTAATCAAAATGGAGAAAAAAAAGCCGTGTGAAAACGTACGAACTCGTCCACATAACATAATAAAATGCCACTTGCCAGGACCAAAAGAGAAAAAAAGACTGAAATTAACATTTGAAGTGTCTTTTTAAATGAGATATAGATTCAAAACATACAGATTGAACGGAAATTCGAGCATTTTTTGGTTTGTTGTTCCTCATAGGCTCTTTGCGATCATCCAAGAAAAATTTACACAGTTTCTGGGATAATTCAAAGAGAAATGGTCTGGAATCTTGCTACTTATCTATGAGTTAACCCAGATTTCTTGATACGATGCTTACGGTTTGACAGTGTTATTGATAGAGATAAGCGAAAAGCCATTGACAAATTAGCACCAATAAGAAATATGCTGGAATTACTTTTGAACAATTTTCAAGCTTACTTTTTACCAATTCAGTACCTCATAGTGGAAACAACTATGTAACAAAAAACAAACAAATTAAAGCTAGCTAACAGAATGTGCCGGAGAGTGACTACTTGACACTCAAAAGGGGATTCGGCCAATTTGCATGCCCTACAGAGACCGTAAAATGAGAGAATGAATGACAAGGTAATAAAAAAAATTATAGAAATAATGTAAATGAAAATGATAAACTATAGAAGTTGCTCTAAGATGTGATTGGGCGCCAGGAAAGTATTAACATAAACCTTCCAAGGTATCTTGTAAAACTGTTTGCTAAAATAAAAAGGAAAATGGGTATTAATTGAAATATTAAATCTTTAAAATCCACAAGGAAACTAAGTTCCTGTAAAGGATTTTTACCCCCATATTTAGTGGCTACATCCATGTATTAACCTGACACTGATGATCGAATACTTAATCCGAAAACGTTTTGTCAATTTAACATAGCCCAAATGAGTTTTTTATATACCTATTTATTAAGGATTTTATTGAAAAAATTTTTTATTTAATCTTTACTACAAATTTAATACCTATCCAAATATATACAATCTTATACTATTTGCTACCCTCCACCATTTAAATACAGTCAACCTAGTTACTTATATACTAAAAAAATATTCCCTGGTTATACATAATTTATCCTTGATGATCTGAGTATACAAATAATAAAATATAAGAAAAATTTTAATTATTTGTCCTAAAAAGGTAATTTACTGGCCTACTAGAGATGTAACTCAGTACTTCGGCTTTCAATTATATGTATTTATCAAGTAATAAGGACATTATCCTGACGGGATAGATGTTCAAGGTTTAAATATATAATAATAAAATATCAATAGCGAACTCTCTGATTAAATGAGTACATATAAAACCGTACAACAGAGTTGAAAGGGAGGATTTAAAACCTCAACCTATAGTTGACACTTAGTCCTTAAATATGATTTAGTGTTATTTTAGAAAAAATGACGGGTTTTTATTATTAGGTAAAATAGTACGATTTAAAGTTCAAACAAAAATATAAAAAGGTTAAAATTAATAAATAAACTTAATGCAGATTTATAATGTTCCAAACTCTAAATGAGGGAGATACTTCCGGCTGATTTCTTGAAGTTGTCGGAGAATAGCAACGTAAGATCTGGACCTCTGAGGGAACAGCTAAGACAGAGTAGAATCGACCCTGGAACCAAGTGTAACTCCGACTAGGGAATAACTTAACCTTTCTTCTTTAAAAAAAATATATCCCATAAAAAAACAAAACAGAATTCTTTCCCTTGACTCCTATAGTAGGCGGCTCAGAGTGGCTACAAACCAAACGGGATACTCAAAAAAAAACTAAAACTTTTACGTTTACAAAGGCCTACTTTTAAAACCCAATGTTCTTTACCCGTCAGAAGTCAGAACAGAAGTGCGCATTGACCACTCATTTCTAGTCAGCTAAGCATGTTTGGCAAAATGGATGCTTGGGGTAGCTGTTTAACACCAACTTACCATACAAAGAATTTAAAAATTAAGAAAATATTAAGGGTATATGGATTTAAAAATTTTAATAAAAGTGATTAAAGGATTATTGAAGTGACGGACTCGTTAGCATTTAGAGGTAGATGCAGCATTAAGCAGTTTATACCGAGTAAGCAGGCTAAATATGGCCTAAAAGTATTTGATTTTACTGATAATAAGACAGCTTACACGTTGAATTTGGAATCCTATGAGGTATATAGCCAGAAGATCCCTATCAAGTAAGCAACTCGGGAGAAGAAGTTGTGTTGCGTTTAGTTGAACCAGTACCTAGATCTAATCGAAATATCACAGTCAATAACTTGTCCACCAGTACTGCTTTGGCAAAAATGATTTTTACAGAAAAAAATTAACTAAACACTGGAAACGATAAGAAAAAATAAACGGAAATACCAAAGGAATTCCTTCCTGAAGTGAAGCACTTCTCTGTATTCGGATTTCACGAATACTGTGCTTTTTTGTCCTATTTGAAAAAAAAAACAAAGCTGTACTAATTTTATCCACATTTCATTCCACCGTTTATATATATATAAGTCTACTGGAGATAAAAATAAATCTGAGGTCGTGACTTTTTATAATATGACCAAAGTTGGCGTCGACCTGGTTGACCAGCTTTGTCAATACAATAATGTTGTGCGCAAAACTAGACATTGATCGATGGTACTGTTCTATAATCTGGCCAACATTTCCGCAATAAATGCTTAATGTTTAATAGGAGTCAGTAATTTTTTTTTCTTAAAAATTTTCTTAAATTTGCTACAACGGTTTCCTGTGGAACATACTCAAATTATAGTTATAGACAACCGTTTGCAAATTTTTTAAAAGAATCGAAGCTCAGACCAGCAACACTCAACTCTGGACTGAAAAACTAACGTAACAATTTCTTGTTCATTCTTTAGATCTTTGCAAATTTTTTTGTTCCTTTCTCCTTTAGTAAAAATTACTTTTTCACTCATTATCAAACGATTTATTCTCCGTAATAAACTGGTCTGCCAATTTCATCTATTATTAGAACGTACAAAAGCGTGAATGAAACTGCTGCACCGGAAGGCATAAAAGTAAAAAAGAAAACCAAAAATTCGTTTAAGTTTAAGGTTTTTTAGAGGATTAAAAATTAGCGTATTCCTTTCATCTCGATTCGACGATTTATTGAAGTGGTGAAATTTACATCCAGTGCGATTTTTTTAACTTTTTAAATTAAAATTCTAGCTCGGTGTGGCTTTCATTAAAAGTGTAGTAGTTCCAATACTCCAAGGAAAATATACGTTGCATTTTAGATGAGGTGGTTTTTTACAAAAATCCGATTTTCATTAGACTTTAACAGGCAATTAGGTTTGCGGAAAACTTAAATATATAAAATGAATTTTTTTTACCAAAGTTACGCCGAAGTCTTTACAAATTTTAATCGCTGTGGAAAGATTTTGATTAACTTTTTGCAAATGATGTATTAACATTGTATATGTGAATGTATAGTTAAATTAAGATAAATTTTTGACTACATGAACAAAGATCTACAATTCATTAGTCGGTGGACAAAAGCAAATAAGTCAAAAATGTGCTTTTTACACGAGAGGTAAAAAATGATTTGAAGAGTAAATTAAATGGTATTTTTGCAAAATAGTTGGCTCCATTTGTTTAAAATTTTACCCAAACATTGTCTGAATAGTTTTTATCGCATAATTAAAAAATTTTTGGTTTTGCATGACTTATATGGTTAGGCACGATATGTTTGTTTAACTACTTATATACTTATGATCGAAGAAAATGTTAGGAATGAAAATATATTTTTAGCTTCCGTAATCATTTATTTGTATCAAAAACAAAAAACTTATTATCAATGAACTAAAACTATATATAAAATGAGAAGTAACTTGGATTAAAACATAAAAATACTTTAAAAATTTACAAAAACTACAAAATTTAAAAAATTAATATTACGAATTTCATTATTTCACCAAAAAATATAATGCACTAAGAAAAGTTATTTAATTATCTAATTAAAATTCATGACTTAAAATCATTTAAAATGTCTGGGTCGGTATCTTTATTGACTGTAGTAGATGTTTTTAAGGTATGAAACAAAATTATGAAAAATAGTTATAATGAGTGGATAAAGTGACATCAGATCATCTTTTTTTTCTCTTGAAATATGCAATGTTCGATTAGATATTATTGGTATATCGGCTGGAAGTTGACCACCTCGTCTATTTAACTCTATTATATGGAATGGTTCTTTATTGTGTTTTCTTTTTAATGACAGAGTAGAGGTTACACAGGGAACGGTACTAGGCTCGGGCTTCAGTCTGGTAGAGGTCTCTTGGTCGGGGCTCTTATTACAGCTCAAATACAAAGAATTAGTTAAAGAAGTACTGAAGATAAAGAGAAGAGAAGTTAGAATATAAAGAGAAGAGAAATTACAAGATAAAGAGAAGGGAAATAATTGGGCACCACCCTATTCTTAGAGAAACAGGGAAACCTACGACATATAAAATAAGATAGCGAAAAAGGTAAAGTACTGCTAAGATAATCACGCGAGAACAAAATACACCGTGAGAGAAAAGTTATTATGATTGTGCGGTACACACTTAATATTTCGACACACCATGCACATAAAATAAATTTATGTACATAATAAAAAAAGGCAAATAGTTCATCAACAAAGTTATATTAAGGTAAAGTTGAAGTAAATGCACTATAACAACTTTTAATGAACCGTTAAATGGCATAAGTTATTATATAAGATAAAATTTATTATATTAAAAATGTCGGTACTCACAATTGTATTGTACTTAGTCGGCAGCAGGTAGGCACAGGTAATGACGTCTTTCATAGCACGGTCTCAATAATAAAGTCACTTCACGCGTTGCCCTCGCAACAGGTACATTGGGACTTCTCAAGCAGCGTCGATGATTAGGGTAAGGTAACGAATTACGCTGGCTTCACTCCGCAATCTCTCAAATTGACGTAGACACAGATAACATATCAGTCAATTCTCACACTAGACTAGACTGAACTGGATGGATACAGGGATAAAGAAAAGAGATGCAGAAAAACAAGAGAAGAGAAGTAGAGAAGAACGGCAAACAGAAGTGACTCCGTGTCCTCGAATTGCAAGACGTCTGTATGACAAAAGAGAAAATATTTAATGTAGGAAGCACTGTATTAAGATATATGGATAAAGGTGAATTGAAAATACACTTACCGCCATTTAATGAAGACAAACCACTTGCCACAGGAACAAACTCGGAAATGAACCCGATTTCTGATACTTAGACAAGCTAAGGATTAAAAAGAGTGGGAGTATTGGCTAAAGAGTGCCACGCGAAAATGATACTTAATTAACAAGGCTAGTGTGGTCGTATTTCTAACCTTACTACTTTCTTTCGATTATTCGTAGAAAACCAACCTCTCCGCTTTTCTTAGAAAGTAGCTGGGTGCCTCGACAATAGAACCTGACTTCTTTGTTTAGAGGAAGTTTCTATTTAACAAATGAAAGATAAAAAGAACGAGGAACATATGGTGAACTATTTCGTTGTTGAGAAAAAGGCATGACAAATCGCTCTTTGCTTATGGGTTATTTTTAAGGTTTCTAGCAAAATATATACACATAGGTGGCGTGAAAGTAATTTTCTAAGGAGAATAATTTAAGAAAATTTTAAACATACTTCAATTGGATAGCGTTTTCTTAAACTGTATAATACCAAATTCTTTTGTGTAATGTAGTCACCTAGTTTCCAGACATTTGAAAGGATTTTCTTCAGTATCCATAGTTCTTAAAATCAAAGATAATTTTAATAAAGAAGAGAAACTGAAAAAATGTTCTTTTTTAATTTCATAAACTGTGAAGTTTTTGCTGCGAAAGCGGACCAACTGCATCTAGTCCTGTGGATGGAAAATCTGTAGTTAATTTGTTTTTGTTTTAGTAATGCCATGATCCGTATCTACCTCTAGATGGCTATGTCCTGGTATCATGAACTTGTGAACTATAAATTTCAAATTTCTTGAATATTTCATAATCAATGTAAACATTGATATCAACATGAGAGTTACGATTCTGTCCACCGCATGTGTCAGAATAGTAAATAACATGCTTTACTTGGAAGGGTACAATAGCTTTGAGATGGCTATATAACCATGAAGCAATGTGGTTAGCCCCTTGCCGGCTATTGATTCATACCACATGTAGCATATTGCTTACCGGTTGCATTGTCGTGGACTGTTGGATTGTATGTCCATAGCTGACGATTATAAAATATTAGAGATGATTTAAAATCGGGAGTCGGTAGGCATTGCTGCAAATCAAAAGTATATGTTATATCAAAAAATAAGCGATGCTTATTTTTTTTGTCTCATCTGTACAAAGTTTTAATTTCCTTTTGAATTTATTATAAATGAAACAAATATCCACCTAAGGTTTCGTAAATAATAAATTAAATTTTTTAGACTCTTGTGCGTATATTCTCATTAAAACGGGAGATGAATAAGCGTTTGGTTATATAGTTGATGCATTTTTGTAGTGTGAGTTATAAACAACGATATTTTTTCTGAATTTGTTTTATACCCTAATGCAACTCATAATGTGGGAAAGACAGAATGTGCTGTTTTATTTCTTCAAGTTGTTCAGTTGGCACTTTATGTTTTGGGATGTGTTTACCTCTTTTATTTTTTGTAGAGGTTCCAGCAATACTTGCTTTCTTTTTTAATGCTACAGTTATAATAAAATTTGGACTTTCATCCAAAGTGCGGAGTAAGCAACCTTTGCAAATCATGAATTTTTTGTTTGTTATCGTTACTCCTACGACGATAGGTAGCTTTATCTTGAATGTCGATTTATGACGACATATATGCCGATCTTTTGAATAAGACTCCATTTGCCAATATTCGTCAAATACTGCTTTTAACTCATTCTTGAGAAATCTTTCTTTACACTTCATACGGCAATTTTTCAATGGTTTTATTTATCTTGCGGAAATAAATTTTCCTTTGACTGTTTTGTATAACTTTCCTACATTTCTTTTCTTTCTAATTTGAGACGTTTTGCAGAAGTTTTTGGCTGGTTTGATGGCGGTATAGCCGTTCGGTTTACCATTTGTTGTAAAGTTTGCAACAGGATGTTGTCATCGGATAAACCTGAGCTACTCTTCGGACAGTACTCCGGGTCTAGGATAGATGTTGTCGAGAAGTCACTTTCGTTTTTACTGTCAGAGAGCAATTGCTGAAATGTATTTAACGGAGCGTATGAAGTGGAAGCTTTTGGATCATCATATTCTATTCTATTTATAAAGGTCTTAATTAACTGGTTTCACTTATAATATTTAAAATATACTGATCTTATAACATGATTTTATTGTATTTACTGATCACCACATTTTGTGTGGTGATAAGTAAACTCCCTCGATTTGTTTTGAATTCGATCCTCTACTCAAGATCACCCCATTATTTAAAAACACTTATTAAATGATCCGTCATCAATAATATATGTGTTCATATTTATGAACCGTAGTTGAAAAGTTAAAAACCTTGAAAACCAACAAAACCAAATAACTGCAAAGTAGTTGAAAATTTGAAAACCGACAAAACAAGTAGGTAACTGCAATTATATGATTTTGTCGATCCAGTGGTAGAACAAAATTATACGAATGGTTTTGTCTATCGGACATTACCCTAACATTGTGTATATATTGACTTATATGATTTTACCCATGGACGTATAAATAAAGATTTCTTCTTCTTCTTCTGGTTCCTATCCGTTTCGGATGTTGGAAATCATATTGGCAATCATGACCTTGCTCGCTGCGGCTCGAAACAGCTCCGTTGAGGTTTTCTTAAACCATGTTCTTAAATTCCGCAGCCATGATATTCTCCTTCTACCGGGTCCTCGCTTATCTTTGACTTTACCTTGCAATATAGACTGCAGCAGGGAGTAACGGTGCTGATTTCTCATAACGTGTCCCAGATATTGCAATTTTATGCGTTTGATCGTAAACACAATCTCTGGTTCCTTCTTTATTTTTTCTAGAACTTCCTTGTTCGTGATCCTTGCTGTCCATGATATTCTCAGCATTCTTCTATAAAGCCACATCTCAAATGCTTCAAGTTTTTTAATAGTGGTGTCTGTAAGCGTCCATGCCTCCGCCCCGTACAACAACACAGAGAAAACATAGCATCTCAAATGTCTCATTTTTGTATCCAGGGATATGTTGTGACTTTTGAAGATGGCGCTCATTTTGTTAAATAAAGATTTATACGTCTTTATTTTTATTATTTTTAGAGGTCGTAAAAAACTTAATATGTATTACCATTTTATGACTTATTTGCTTATGTCGCCCGATCACTGAATTATTGAAAGAAAGTAATTTGGTAAGAATCATGTCCCATAATTATACTTAAAGACAGCTTATCCTCTATTTTTTTATAATTTTGGTTACAAAAATTTAGAATATTTATGATTTAATGGAAATAGATATTTAATAAATCCAGAAATGTCTGAAAATAATATTAAAAATCAATATCTACTTATCACGAGTTTTCACATTTAAATATTTAAATGTTATTAAAAACACAACAAGTTCTTCTTGAAATCGTGATGTTATCAGATCGTCTGTTTGTCTTCGATAACTCAATAAATGATGAGTGCATAGAAAAAATAAAGGACGGGCATTCCGATAATTTCAAAACTGAAGCCATTGTTACAGCGAAAGATACTATACAGAAAGAAGAAGGACTGAAAACTAGTACCCTGAGATACTCGATGTCACATGAATAGTCGTTTTAAAACAAGAAGAAATGGAAAACATTGAGGTATCAAGATAAAAAAAGTAAAGAGTATGGGCAGATAAATAGGAGCAATACAAAGATAATAGTAGTAGAGAGAGCAAAAAACAATATTCATCACAATAAAATGTTAATTGGGTCAAATTGGATGATGAACTGAATATAATTATTCGATGGATTCCACCTAAGAATTCTAAGTACCACAGATTTATCAACGTCATTATAGCAACTGCCAAAAACCTGTTCCCGTGGTGATTATAGAAAGGAAAACATACCAGGATGGAATCACAATCTAGGATAACTCTACCAAGAATTACAAGAGAGAGATGATCCTGAAATGACAGATGAACTTCTTAATAAATTGGATGTTGAACGCAGTAAGAAATAGAAAGAAACAACGAGAGGTAAAAACTTTAACAAATCAAGTAGAAGAGCATGGAGTCTCCTAAAGAAATTGGGGAGCTCCAACTGTCCGGCTCGTAAACAGCAGGAAGTTATAGCCGATCAAATAGCTGCACGAGTTGTCAAGTTGTCAAAAGCCCCAAAAGTAAAAAAACACCAAACAATAATTACAAGAAAATTCTAAAATTTGCGCCAAAGAATCGTAGTCCACGCTAAATACTCCAAATGCTTTGAAATGCAGGAGGTTAGTAAGGCATTGAACGATAAAAAATCTGGAAAAGCGCCTGGATTTGATGTAATCTAAGCAGAGTTCCTGAAACATTATGGGAGACACGCAAGAAAGAAAAATTTTACTCTAATATCCTTATAACGGGATGTATGCTTTCTGGTTTAAAAAAAAACAAAAATACTTGCAGCGCCTAAATTCAATAAACTTAAAAACGTAGTTGAACGCTACCGTCCTATAGCACTGTTGAGCTTCTGTCACAAACTACTTAAAAAACTACTCTTGAACCGACTCAGCTTACGACACCGTATGAAGGAAAGGACTTTTCTCTAAATTTATCAGTAATATACCGTGTAACCGAGTTGCTACCCTACTAAATAATATGCTATGCGGTAGGTCTTTTAATTAATAACTGGAGGCAGTAAGACTAGGTTAAGGAAATTGCAAAATGTGGAGCAAATGCCATCACTCTAAGAACATCAACTTTAAGTATGGTCTACTCAGTTGCTGAATACTGCCCTTAATATAGCTGAACAGCAGCCATGTAACAAAAATCGACACCAAACTCAATCACATTATGAGAATTATCAGCAGATATATTAAAAGTACCCCTACTACATGGCTTCCTGTTTTGTGGTATATTACTTCTTCAGATACTTTATCTAGACAAGCGAGTCTCCTAAGAGAACCCTCACTCCTTATTACAAGGTAACTACATGAAGAAGATTTCAACGCCCATGTAAAATAAAATAAAGGCTGGGGAACGATAGCCCTACCACAAATAGCAATAAACTTCGATGAGCGTCTACCTTCTTCGATGGTATAGATGCCTGGACGCTGACGGAGACGCTCACGAGAAAACTAGAAGCATTCGAAATGTGGGTGTACCGACGCATTCTTCGTATATCCTGGACCGAATATGTCACCAACATAGAGGTAATCCAAAGAATCGGAAAGGAGAAAGAAATCGTGAATACAACGACACCGTATGGAAAGAAAGCTTGAATATCTAGGCCACATATTGAGACACGATAAGTACCGTCTACTGTAATTGATTGTCCAGGGAAAAATAGACAGTAAGCGAGGGCCAGGCAGGAGAAGACACTCGTGGCTCCAAAATCTGAGGAAGTGGTTCGGGCTCACATCGGTCGAACTGTTCAGAAGCGCCGCAAACAAGATCAGAATTGCCATGTTAATAGCCAACATTCGCAACGGACAGGGCACTTGAAGAAGAAGAAGAGTGTCTACCAGATATGAAATTAACTCGCTTTGAGTGGAAGACTCCAAACCATATTTAAACATCCCATGGGCTATACCGCAACTCACTATTCAAATGGGAACTAAGCCATATACCATCATACGACTGCGGAGAACCTCGTCACACCATTGAACACATTGTGATGGAATGTCCCCTAAGAATGCAGCAAATGCTGCACTAAAGTGGATTAATGATCTACACATAAAATTGTAATCATAAGTAATACTTGGTCCTATTTCTGCTGAAAAAATTTACATATTAAACATATATATTTTGATATATATTTATTTTTATATATATATATTTATATTTATATTTGTTTTGCTTTATAATCATTCATAATGGTATTTTCCATGTACGGGAAAATACATTTACAATGTAAATAAATCACATTAAATAGATTGGAGGCTTCGCAGTAGTATACAATGTTTCTCATAGCCACATATGCATCCGAAAAGTAGACCCTTAAAAAAGCATAAGGCTTTTGAGATGTGGGTATACTGTCGCATGTTGGGCATATCATTGCATGAAGAACAAGTTCTTCTTCTTCTCGTAGCTTCTACAACCCGGGTGGGTCTTGGCTGACTGCACAACTTGTTTCCATTTTACAAAAAAGTCCATTATAGTTGGGTCAGTTAGAAGAGGAGAATAACAAGGGGATCGAAAAAATGATAATGGTAGGCACAGTTAAAGGAAAGAGATCTAGGATTGAGGAGGTGAAGGAGGAAGAATTGCTTTAATATCTTTTAGCGGCTTCATAATTATTATTTTTTTTACTGTTTTTAATATTTTAGCACTTAGTTGAAATGCGTTAAAGTGGTTATGTTAAAATTCTACGTTTTTTGATTTCATTCTTCGTGCTTTCTTTTCTGTTCCTTTATATAATAGTTCTAGAAAGCTTAATATTCTGGTAATCTTTGTTATTTTTTGTTTATATTTTCTGCAGTAGTTTTAGCTTTTAACTTTTTTATTACTAAAAAACTATACAAAGCATTAACAATTTTAATAATATGTTTTTATTTACAGTATTTTTAATCAACGTTCTTAGAGTCATCCTGACAATTATGCATCCAAATTCGCAGAATCCTGCACCAGTTGGCATCAGACGAGCAACAAGAGCAGCATTGATTTTGATTCCCCTCTTTGGAATACAATACATTTTGCTGCCGATAATTCCAGAGCCACAGCATCCGCTGTATCATTTTTATTTCTGGCTAACGTTGGCTATGGTTCCGTTTCAGGTAAAAAAATTGTATATTTTTTCTGTTTGATGTTTAAGCTGCCTACAATATCATATAACATATATTTAAATAAAATAAATACCAATATTTTTGCTAGACCTTATAAAAATATAAAATATTACAAAAAGTTATATTTCATTACAATTTCAAAAAGGAATCCTACGAACTAAGTGGAATTTTCTGTACATGCATAATATTGCCACATTCATTACAATTTTTGTCGTCATCAGAGTGAAGATGCTTAATTTATATTTGATAATAACATTATATAATATTTTGAATAAAAATTGATCTGACTTACCAACAACGTGACCTAACAATTACCTGTGAGGAGAATATTAGGCCAGTCCCGTCCATAATTTCTTTTTTAATATTTTTCTATTTTTTATAAAAAAAGTAAATTATTTAATTTTATACAGGGTGGTCCTTAAGTAATTGTACAAAAAGAAACAGTAGATTCTACACTTTAAAATATTACGATTTAAGCCAAATTGCTTTAATAAAATGTTGATATTAAGAAAGATACAGGGTGTTAAAGTGCAAAATTAAAATTTTGTTTTTCGCTATAACTTTCATGTTTGTGAATATTTATGTATAAAAATTTACAATTGGGTACTTTTAAATATGAGAAATTATAAATTGATACACACTTTGATGTAATTGATAGAGGGCGCCACTTCTGCCACATATGTGGTATAAATTTGCACTTAACTTTTTTGCTCTTTAAGTTACCTGTATTTGGGATAAAAAATATTAAAGATACATTATTTTAACAAAAAAAATATACGTGTTAATAACTTCAAAACTCAACAGTTTTCGAGATAATCGCATTTTAAAAATCAGCTGCATAATGCTGATCTAAGGCAATTACTCCAGGCACCGAAGAAAAAATAGACAAAAACATTATTACTTCAGCAGGATCATTAATATTAGTAAATTAAACAAATTTTGTTTTTTAAGGATCATTAATAATAGGATTTGACAAAATAACAGAATAATAGGATTTTACATCAAACATTTTACATTTTATGTTAAATTAAAGTCATAATTTTGTTTACAAACCAAATTAAGAAAAAGTTAAACTAAATAACATAACTTTTTGTCAAAGTAATTGTTCGATATGTCCACCATTTTCTTTAATTCATTTGTCAATATATTCCATAAAAGTTCGTCTCATATTAAATAGTATCATTGGTTCTAAAGAAACTGCTGCAGTATTTATTTCTTCCCATAGTTGGTTGCGAATGTTTATGGGATTCTTATAGACACGTTGTTTTAATGCGCCCCATACACCAAAATCAAGCGGCTTAAATTCGGGGCTACGTGGTTGCTATAATGTATAATGGATGAATATATTATTTTGGATACATATCCAAATCTTATGCTATATTATGGAACTACATCCTATTTGTCTGCTATATGTATTAAACTGTGATTTATCTCGTTTATTGGTTACTTATATACACACGGAATAACCTATCGATGACATTACTTATTTATATGATTACGTTACAGCTTACGAGTAACTATAATTACATCTCGAACAAATGGACTATTATGATTTACTAACGAACTAATGTTATGCTGAACTAAATTGCCTGTGTGTTAACTATATTTATAACAATATCGGTTATTGGGACAACGATGATATTTTTGTAAAAATGCTGAGTCTTTCAAGTTAGATTTGTAGCAAAAGTATTATGAAACAGGACACATATGTGATATTTAATACCTGTGCTCTAGTTTCTATTTGTCCTAATAAAAATGGGTAAACAATTTACTTAATGAACAATAAAAATATTCTTTTTGGATTTTTTATGAATTAAATAATTATATCAATATCTGACCACATTGCCAAGGAATATGACTAACACGACCAATCCAATGTTCAGAAAAGTTGTATTTAAGTATGATCTAACTGCCTTCTCTCTAGAATGTGGTGGTGTACCATCTTGCATAAACCACATATTTTGGGTTTTTAGCATTTTACAATAGAAAAAGAGTAATACAACGGCATTATAGAAACTTAAGAAGCGATAGCAAAGGGAGATTACATGATGACGGCCAACGTCTGAATACGGACACAACACCTAAAGAAGAAGATGAAATATCTTTTCTCCAATAAGACATTTAGCACCCATAACTAAGCATTTTGTGATGTTACATTATCATCTGTAAGTTGTTCTAATAAGAATAAACTATGAATTATACTTATCTACAGGTATTCAGTGCTTTATCGCACAAATATCAAACTAAGAATTATTGTGCAGCTGACTTATAAAATGCATTTATCTCGAAAACGGTTGAACTTTCAGGATACTAACAAGTATATCTTTTCTTTGTAAAAATAATTTATCTTTAATATTTTTTTAACAAAATAGAGCTAACTTAAAGAGCAAAAAATTTAAGCACAAATTTATGCCACACAAGTGGCATATATGGCGCCCTCTATTAGTTACCCCCCTCTAATATTTTAAAGTGCAGAATCTACGGTTTCTGTTTGTACAATTACTTAAGGACCACCCTGTATAAAGCAGGACATTTGTTCCAATTTTCGCAATAAATAAGTTAATGGTGCATGCGGAGGACATAAAACAATAATTTTTTTATGTATTTACTAACTTATAAAGCATTGTAAATTATTTACATTTAGAGCACACAATATCCTATTCAGAAATTAAGTTTGCGAAATAATTAAACATAATATAATACAAAACAAAATGTATGTAATAGTAAATTGCAAACGTGTAAAAAACGTTCATCTAAATTAACCTATTTTAAGTAAACTAAGTACACTACTATTCTGACAATTAAAAGAAGAACTACGATGGGAAAGAACCTAGGATTACTTTTGGCACCTAGGGGTCATTTAAGGTAGTTAAGGTAGAAAGGAAAATATTTGGCAATTCAACAGACTTAACGAGCTTACCACCTACACTAAAGTTACACATTTTATTAAACTTATGAATAACATTATACACGTTATACATATTTAATGATTGGTAATAATGAATGGTAGCTGGTAGAATTTACTGCAAGCTTAAAAAATGTGATCTAAGTCGCAAACCACACAGCACGTTTCACTAAGTACGGCGTTGACTACACCGAGTTTATATAAGTGTTGAGGGAAGCTTGCGTGTTCGAATTTCAGCCTACAAAAAATGGTCACAATATAATTTCTTATAAAATCATAATCTTGATGCCACTAAGCTGTCGGAATACTTGGATGTAAGAGTGTGTATCGTGTGAGGTTATTGGAGTAATAGTTTTTCGCATGCAATTTCCATTTTCCCTTACAGTTACTCTTAGATATCATTAAATATTATTGAACTCCTAAATGGTTTTTAATATACTGTCCAGTTGTATCGCTTTCTTTGGCTAAGAAATCTGCAACTTCATTGCCACGAAGTTTTATATAAGCTTTTACCCAAGTGAATTTTAATTCGTATTGACTTGTTTTTAATTTATGAATTATAACTTTTAATTCTCTAATAAAAGAATTTATATCAGTATCTATCATATTACGATAAAACAGAAATTCAAATCGAAAATATATCGACTGGTCCAAACATAACACTCGATGAAATGGAAAGAGCTATAAAGCTATCAAAGAATAGGAAAGCAACCGGTCCAGATGAAATTCCAAGCGAAATAATCAAACTACCCAACGATAAGGGTAAACATTCTGTTCTAAGCCTCTTCAATAAAGATATAATATAATATTCTTAAATAAAGAATAGGGACATATACCAACAGACTGGCAACTGTCAACATTTGTAATGATACCGAAAAAAATAAATGCCAAACAGTATAGCGATCATCGCACTATCAGTCTAATGAGTCATGTACTGAAAATTTTCCTAAGAATACTGCACTCGAGAATTCACAGCAATATAGATGTACAACTAAGTGAAACAAAATTTGGTTTCAGAAACAACCTTGGAACCAGAGAAGCACTCTTCAGTTTGCAGGTCATGGTTCAAAGATGTAGGGATATCGAACAATCGGTATATATATGTGTTTTATCGACTTCGAAAAGGCCTTTGACCGAGTAAACCATGACAAACTTATAGGTGTCTTGCAACAGCTGGCAATTGATGACCGAGACCTTCGTATTATCAAAAATTTTTATTGGCATCAATGTGCAAACATACGAATTGGACAAAACACGACGGAAGCAGTGGAAATACAACGTGGAGTGAGGCAAGGATGTATTCTATCGCCTCTAGTTTTTAATATCTACTCCGAATTTATTTTCAAAGAAGCCTTAGTTGAAGATAAAGGCATTAAAATCAACGTAATTAATGTCAACAATCTCAGATATGCAGACGACATGGTACTTATTGCCTCCAAGGAAGAAGACATACAACGACTTATAAACAGAGTAACTGAAGCATGTGATAAATATGGGCTAAAACTTAATACTTCTAAGACAAAACTTATGGTTATCAGCAAAACGAAGTTACAACCAATGAACATCAGAGTGTATGAAATAGAGTTAGAAAGAGTCCACAATATTACCTATTTGGGCTTACAGACACATTAATGAAAAAATTGGAGGTCTTTGAGATGTAGATTTATCGACGAGTATTGCGGATAAGTTCCAACGTATTGTACAGAAGATTGATCCCCTATAAGTAGTTGGGAACTACCAGTGCGGTTTCCGACCCAATACATCAACAACGGATCAAATCTTCACAGTCAGGCAAGTTCTTGAGAAAACGCGCTTGCATTCGGAGTCGACACTTACACTCACAGGCATAGAGAGTGTAGTCAGAATCCAAAACGACTTTTCAATACCCTTCAATTGTAAAAATGGACTGAAACAGAGAGATGGACTCTCGTGTCTCTTACTTAACCTTGCACTAGAAAAAGTAATTCGAGAGTGCCATATTAATACGAATGGCACCATCTTTAATAAATTTGTACAAGTGGTCGGATATGCAGATAACATATACATTATTGCTAGGTTCACAGAATCTCTGGTCGAAGCATTTCGATCACTAAGTGCGTCTGAACTGAAAATGAGATTAAAAATAAACACACAGAAAACCAAGTATATGTATTCTACTATATCAGGCAACCAAATACCTAGACTATTAATTGATGAACTGGAACTGGAAGGTGTGGACACCTTCGTCTACCTGGGCTCTCTGCTGGCCGAAGACAACGATTAACATACGGGTCAGAAACGTGGTCACTTACACAGAACGACCAAGAATTGCTTAAACGTTTTAAGAGAAAAATTTTAACGAAAATATATGGAGGAGTCCAAGAACAGGGTTTGTGGCCTAGGCGCTATAACTTTGAGTTATACAGAAGTTTTGGAGAACTTGACGTTGCAAAATGTATTAAATTAGCACGCATTCGATGGATAGGACCTGTAATTAGGCGAGATGAAGATGCAACGATCAGAAAAATTTTTGATCGAAGAGGACCAGTGGGAAGACGAGCCAGAGGAAGACCAAAACTTAGGTATCAAGATAACATAGAGGATGGTCTAATATCCATCGGAGTTAAAGCATAGTGAAGAGTTGCCAGAGACAGGGGCGAATGGAAGATTGTTCTGAAGAAGGCTTTGGCCCATAACGAGCTGTAATGCCACTGATGATGATTGCGGATAAGTTGGGTTGATCGAATAAGAAATGAAATAGTTTTACATCAAACGAAAAAGAGCACAGAGATATCAAAAACGATAAAAATTCGAAAGTTACAATATTTCGGTCATGTAATGAGACACCCAAAGAGGTATAATCTTCTACACCTCATAATACAGGGTAAGATCGCCGGAAGGAGAAGCCCAGGCCGAAGAAGAACTTCCTGGCTCCGAAATCTTTGAGAATGGTATCAAGAGACCACCGCTAATTATTATTAATTACTATTTAAATGGGAATAAGCCACAATTAAAGGTTAAAATACGTTTATTGACGTTTCAATTTCCACTTCGGAAATCGTTCTCAAAAATTTCCGAAGTGAAAATTGAAACGTCAATAAACGTATTTTAACCTTTAATTGTGGCTTATTCCCATTTAAATAGTAATTAATTTAAAATGCCACAAGATAATAGCTTCAGAACCATAACGTTATTATTGCCAATATTATCGCTAACGTTCGATAATCGGACAGGGTACTGAAAGAAGAAGAGCTATCATATTATTTGGGTTAGCGATGCATTTAAGAGCAGTTAAGGAGTGACACAAAAAGTCTATTTTTAACTTGTTTTTTTTTCGGTGTAATCGCAGGCTTTAATAATACCAATTGCTTCTGCAGAAAAAATGGAAATATTAAGATTATGCATGATAATGCAAAAAAGATTAAGTCACAAATAAGTAATTTTTCAGAGCTTTGCTCTGAAAAAGAATAATGAGTTATAATCAATGTTATGCAATATTATAGGTTCCAATCATGAGATTAAAATACTCATTTTAGATAGGATAGCTAAAAAATAGTTTAGAAAATTGATTTTGTTTTGACAATAAGACCTTTTGCACGAAATTAGTAAAAATACGTCATTTTGCATGTAAAATGTTGTGGGCATAAGCTGAGTTGCATGTTAATAAAGTAATAAAGCAGTAAAGTATAGAAACAATAATGGCTTTCTGAATAAACTTTTATTGTTATAAAATAATAATATAGGCCTTATCTAACTGACAAACATTGTCATAATAGTTAGTTAATGTAACAAACAAACAGTTTGTTAATTATGCAAGTCACAGCTCTCATCGTCGAAGCAGTATCATAGATTTTTTCCTACTCTTCACCAGCAGCCTCTGTAGCGGCTGCATCAAAAATAAATTCTGGTACCAAACAAGGCGTTGATTAGAAGTAGACCAGTCCGCTCCAAACATTTTTTTTTAAGTTTGTTAACATATTTGGTCTTTCCTTTCGTTAACACATGACGAAAAGGGAGTTCTTCTAGTCTCACTTGTCTAAGATTTCTTTTCCTTTTCTTTTTTAAAGATAGAAAAGACTTCTTCTTCACACCTTTAGTTTTTCGAGCCCCATAATCTTTTTGAAAGACTTTACTTTTCCCTTTTTTTTGAGATATTCTTTCTGTATCCGGTAGCGTATTCCAGTTATCTTAAGTTCACTTATTGATTGAATGTCCTTATAGTATTAACTTAGCTTCTTACTATAAAGTAGGGCCGAATGTTCTCCTATTGTTCTTAGTTTGCTTATACCAATCTTGATGTCATGGTATTCCCCTTTGGTTAAAATTATGAGTTAACGCAACTTTGCAACTTCTTTTCTGCTCCTCCAAAAGCGCGATTGGTGGATAAAAAACTATGTCCGCGTACAGGAAATTACACAACACTTTTGAATTAATGTTTTGTGTGTTTACAAAACATGAATCAGCGTTCTCAGGACAATATTTTTTTTTTTTGAGAAATACAACCATCGCTAAACAGCCATTAAAGAACAGCTCTAAAAATCAGCTTTTGTCAAATAGTTACAGAGAGCCGATGATATTTTTACACTGCCTTTTCCTGTCTGCTTCTCTTTCCAGGGGTAGAACATAGGGTTTTGAGTTTTCAGATCAGTAACACAAAAGTTATAAAACCAAATCGTTTCGCTTTCAGCATGTATAAACATGGTAAATTTCACTTTTAACTCCTCTTCACACTAATCATTATACATTTTACTTAGTTTACTAATACTTAACTTGTTACTTAGATATAATCTTTTGCACTTCTATCTGTTGTAATGGAATTAAGTTATAGTTATGAACTCAGCGAGCTTTATTATGTACTCTTTAACACTTTCTTTCTTCAGATAGTTCTTATTTTTGGTAGTGTCGCCAATTTTCGCTTCAACAGCTAACCCAAAATGCACTTTTTTTGCTATGTTTTTTATTTTTGTTTCTACAACAACAATAATAGTACGAAAAATATACACAAGTTTTAACTCCAGACACAAATAGAAAAAAGTATTGTATTGAGTATTTTCGCTCAGGTTTACGTTTTTTATCTTTGTTTTCTTTTCTTTGCTCTTTTAGGAGTTGCATACCCGGTAATATATTCACTTTTTCTTTTTTCACTTTTTGTTGTTCACTTCTTCTTTGTCCTGTAACTCTGCTCTTTTTAGTACCTTCATTTCCTTCACCAACACTTACACTCCCACCTGCACCATCTAGTATCCTTTAAATATTAAAATAATTACTAATCGTTTCTAAATACTTTCACAGTCTAATCAGTAGTCACAAACTCTTCCATTACAAATCCCCCACATAACCTCTTGTCATTATCACAGATTCTCTAAACTCGTTAGTCGAAGTTAAATTTATATGGATTCCAACTCACACAGCAAACCTACAAGCAAGAGAAGCTACCAAAAATGATCATGCAATAATAGTGTCAAAAACTGTCTTCAGTAATATAAAACAGTTCGTCAAAGAAAAAGTAATCAGTGGAATTAGACTTAAATCAGACTTAACGGAATCTAAATTAAAAGAAATTAAATCGACAGTGAAACCGTAAACCTAAAAAGAACTCACCAAGTCAATATTTCTCGACTTTGATTAGGTCATACCAATATTACGCATAAGTGCCCAATAACTAAGGAAGACATTCCAGTGTGTGAATATTGTCAAGTCAACATTACTGTTCAATACCTCCTAACAGAATGTGGAAAATATATCCTGTAAACAGACAAGATAACAATATTTCCAGTGATTTTTAAACAGTTTTAGGTGAACATTTAAATACCAAAAACTTAATTAGCTTTCTTAAAGATACATCTTAATATAATTTAATATAATATAATAACTAATGTCGCTAACTCAGGTGGTTAATGCGTCTGTTGTTTGTAAATAAAAAAAAAGAGTGTAACGTCTGCTCTGCTAGATGACGTATACTGGAAATGTTAAATTTCTAGTTTTTTAAGGAAAAATAATATAAAACCAAACAGCCATGCTGAGTACAAAATGACTATCATTTTCTATCATAATTAGTTATTAGGATTTATTCATCATATTCAAGAAATAATTTGAACCGCCATTAATTTGTTGTATTATCAGTGAAGTATTTCATGTTTTCATACCCTATTGAAACTTTCCTTAATAACCCACATTCAATCATACCTGACGCATTTGCTCGGTCTATGAATTACACAAAGGCTCTCTTTACATGTTCATTAATCTCTTTCCTAAAAACAAATTATCTGCAGAATTTCATAAATCCTATATTAATTCTACCACTTGCAAGATAATATCTTAAATACAATTCGTTAAGACCTCTTTTTAACAATGGTTACGCACCTTATTAAACATCTTATAGTACAGTCACTAGACCATTTTAAAAATTAAGAAGAGAGAAATAGCTGAAGCCAAAGAGATAATTACAGATATGATTATTATTAGGTGTCTTTAGCGGCAGTGAACATAGCCAAAGCCTATCAAAACTATTTTACAATTCGTACTCTATTGGTGAAATCCAAAGATTCTAAATAAAGAGGTATAATGAGGTTGAGATAAAAGGATGGTGTGGACAAGTATGTTCAAAAGATAGGCATCGTCAATTTTTATCAATTTTTGCAAAGAATAAGATCAAACTGAGAAATAAACTTAAGAAAATCGAGGTTTAAATGAAGCCGTCACAGCAATGATACTAATAATAAAGGCTGGGATACCTACTTAACTTCACATCGAGCAATTTGCTTTGTAGATGATACAACACCGCTTAAATCAAGGAAATAAGAAATGACGACAAATTATATTTATAATAAAGAAAAAATAAGCATCTGGATGTGCCAACCTTCGCCTGCATGATATTTCAATAAAGTTAGCCAGGACTTTATCGACAATACAATTTCGAATTATGGGCTGACATTAGAAAATTTGTTTTCTAAAAGAGGGTATTTTTATGTGTCACTCGGGGTCAGATTTTTTCAACCAAAAATTATCTAAAATATATCGTCAAAGACATTTAGATATGAATATCAAGCTCAACACATTAGACAAATTCTTTTAGGGGGCTGCCAGGCGTTTGTCAATACTAATTATAAAGAAAGGTGTGACAGAGTACGAAGGATTGTTGATAAACAACTAGCTAACAAACTGAGACTTCTTTAAACCAACCATCTCCCTTATTACTAATATTTTTGTGACAGTATGCTTAAAATTGATGAGGAGACAGTATGAGGAGTTACACCGAGAATCAATAAAAAAATGACAAAATGAATTTCAGCAAAACTAAACTAACGTCAAACAAAGATGGGACAAATCTATGATAAAGATCCAAGGGACAAAGGATAGAACACGTAGATGAATATACATATCTGGGTCAAAATGTCAAGGTAAGCAAAGAAAATCAGACTACCGAAATAAGCAGGCGTGTAAGAATGGGGTGGGCAGCATTCGGAAATTCGGAGATTTGTATTCAAAGAGGTGTTAGACATGGTTGTGTGTTGTCTCTAACTTTGTTTAACGTTTACTCAGAAATAATTTTTAACGAAGCCTTGGAAGGGCAATGTGGAGTTCGAAGCAGGGGAGAAACTATTAACAACATCAGATATGCAGATGACACCGCGATCATGGCTGAAAGTATCGAAGATCTTCAATTTCTTATAGATCGGGTCACTAGAGAATGCTCTAAGAACGTACTAAGCATAAATACAATAAAGGCAAAGTTACTTGTGGTTAGTAAACAAGACTAGCCGCTATACAACTAATTGTCAATAATAAACCGATAACAAAAGTTAACCAATTTAAATTCCTAGGATTTTGGATAAACGAGACACTAAATCCGGATGAAGAAATTAAAACTCGTATAGAAATTGCAAGAGGAGCATAGATTTATTCTGTGCAATTCTCAGCTCAACTTACAGCTGAGAATTAAGTTCCTAAAGTGTTATGTGTATCCTGTATTACTGTATGGATGTGAAACCTGGATTATGAAGGTTAACATGGTGAACTAATTAGAAGCCTTCGAGAAGTGTTTATATCGTAGAATGCTCAGAATATCATGGGTTCAACACATTTCAAATAGAGAAGTCTTGAACAGAGTAGGTCAAGGTGAAGGCGACTTAATAAAGATGATAAAAAGAGAAAACTCGAATATCTGAGGCATATAAAGAGAGGAAGCAGATACAGGATAATGCAGCTGATACTCAAGGGAAAGAACGACGGAAAAAGAGAAATTGGTAAGAAGGAATACTCATGGCTTTGAAACCTTCTTCAATGGACTGGCTTATCAGCAGATCAATTATTACATGCCGCGCAAGATCGAGAACGATATCAGCAAATCTCACGGTACTCAAAGAAGAAGAAGAAGCATTCGGAAGACTCTCATACGTACTTAAAAATAAAAATATACCTCAAAGACTGCGAACCAAAGTGTTTGATTCCTGTATTCTACCTGTACTTACATATGGAGCTCAAACCTAGACATTCACTAAAATAAACATGGAGATCAGAAAAACTCAGAGAGCTATGGAACGACAGATGCTGGGTATCTCACTCAAAGACCATAAAACCAATGAAGACATTCGTAATAGAACAATAGTAAAAGATGCTGTCAAACAGGCAGCTAAACTGAAATGGAAATGGAAATGGAAATGGACTGGGCATAACAAACGTCTTATGGATGGCCGATGGAATAAAGAAATTGGGAATTGGCGGCCATATGAAGCCAAAAGACCACGAGCAAGACTGCAAATGCGCTGGAGCGACGATATTAAAAGAACTGCAGGATCAATGTGGAAACATCTTACAAACAACAGAGATGAATGGCGAGAATTAGGAGCGGCCTATATCCGGCAATCCGAGTAGAGAGAAGGGCTTAAAAAATGCTTAAAATTGACAACTACAAGCTATGCTTGAACCGTATCACACTAGTTGCGTACAATAGACCGGATATCATACTAGTTAATAAACAAACAACATTGATCGATATATCGATACCTAACAACAATTTTTGCATGTTTAATATAATGAGAAGATAGCCAAATACTAAAAAAAGAACTAAAACAGGCAATACAAAAGGTAGGCTCGAACGAGACAATCAAAGCTGTGAGCAACTAATATTGGTATAGCTAAATATTATACCATGAACAGCTAACAACTATTTTCAAAAATCAAAGACCCAGTACCAAGCTTATATACAAGTAATGTTGTTTATGAAATATCGTGTCTAGGATGTCAAAATAGCTACATTGGCCAAACATCACAATGGCTAAAACAACGCATCACACAACATAAAAGTGATTGCCGCTTGGGAAAAAATACTTGCGCAGTAGTTAAGCACAATGTAAACACTGGTTATATGCTAGACTATAACAAAGCTCACATTTTGGCACAGACTGATAACTACAAAATTAGATTATTTTTTGAGATGTATTACATTAACAAAAATAAAAACACTTTAAATTATAAAACGGACACTGGACAGTTATAAGTAACATATATTGTAATATATTGAACAAAATTTATAAATATTCAAAATAGCCAACCTTCACCTTAATAACAACTAACCTTAATAATTCATCAAAGAAATATCATTCTTCTTACGTTTCTTTTATTGTTATTTTTATTTTTACATTTGAAGTCATTTTAATTTTTTATCGTATTGCTGTAACGAACGTTCTTAAAACAATTTTATCTTAGCATCCAACATTTCAAATACTTCAATGTCAGTTTTTTTTTTGGGAAATCTTTTCATTTCTGTGAGTGTTTTTCTAGCTATATTCTAAGCTATCAAATAAATAGCGAAATATTGAGTATCTTAGAAAACAGAAAGATTTCTATTAAGAGACAGTTATTAATGTCAGTTTTTTTTTTGGGAAATCTTTTCATTTCTGTGAGTGTTTTTCTAGCTATATTCTAAGCAATCAAATAAATAGCGAAATATTGAGTATCTTAGAAAAAAGAAAGATTTTTATAAAGAGACCACTGTACCCGATAATTCCAACGTATTTATAATTTTTTTTTTTTTTTTGAAATAATCACTTCTAATATATATAGTAAGATTGATTTTTTTTTTACATTTTACACAAATATGGCCGTTTTTATTTGCGAATAGTTTTATAATATCTAATAAAAAATACAAGGAGGTCTAATTGAACAATTTTTTGTTTATAAAAATATAACACCTTACACCAATCCCATAAAATAATTTTATTATGACTGTACTATTAGGAAATATGGGAAATATAATTCAAACCCGAAGAATAAGAGAATAAGTGCGAATGCAGACATAAAGAACCGGAAAATAATGCAATAATCCTCTCGTTGGCTAACTAATAACCTTTTATCTTTAACCGTTCGTGCCTGATGGGATCGCTACTGCGCAAACTGTGGCGTGTTATGGACAAAGCTCTGGAAAAATTGGAAAATTGGAAAAAAATTTCACGTGTTTTGGTTGAGTAGAATTATTGGAAAACAGCTAGTAGTAATAAAATATATGATTTGTTCCAAAAATTGTAGAAGCAATATTATATTTTGTGACGTTAGTTGTAATATCTGTAGGAAAAGGAAAGCTGTTATGAAACGATAGTTTTAAAAGGAAAAAAGCAAAATTTCTTCATAATAGCCAGGAGTTTTTCCTTTAATATATTTCCCCAGTAAGGAAACCTATACGTTGGTAGAAATTTTAGCGTTGTTTGAAATTTAGTGCTAAATGCGATTTTCTCGAATTTTCGCTTATCATTAAACAGATATCTGTTTATACTTAAATATAAACATTTTATCAGTACGACATAGAAAAACCTTCTTAATAACGTCTTTCAAATTTTTTTAAATTAACTTGTTGCTCCATAAATAGCAAAATAATGCAGAATCGTTAACTGTTTGTAACATTTTTATTAAAGTTACTTACGCTTTTGGGATTGTTTTAAAAGGCGGTCTTACTGCTTAACAAATCCTCAAAATTTCAGTTGGATCCATCTATTAGTTTAAAAGTTATTATCCCCAAAGTAATTTTTTTCTAATAACACTTTAAAAAAATGATTTTATATTTTATAACCAAAAATCTTCTTGCAAAATTATTATTATTTGAAACTTATAGTTAGAATAGTTATAGCTAGCTAGAACATCTTTTAAACTGTCTCTCGTGCGTAAAACATTATTTTCTGAAATCTGTCAGATTTCAGAAAATAGCTGATTGTCAGCAAAAATACGCACTTCCTTAATAATACAAATCCGTTGCTAAGCAAGTTTATGAAACTAGTATGAGAATATTTTTAACCTAGGTCGAAAATATTATTCCAAGATTATTTGGGGAAATAAGTACAAGCAGCTTATTTAACACATGATACTCAATATACAAGTTATTATGGCTAATATAATCCTTTTACCCTGTGACGGCCGATATATAATTAAGATATGATCAGTGGGCCTCAAGCAGTGGGGCGTTAATATTTAATTTCGATCGCTTGAAAAGTAAAAATATTTAATTTCCTGTACATTACGTTCAGTAATAATATTGGATCCCACTGTATCAAAGGCAAATAAAATGAATATAATATGTATATACAGGGCGTGTTAAAAGAAGTGGGACGGAATATTTCAAATACTCGAAATTGTTTGTCTATCAAATGTTCATCAAGGTCTCTATAAGAATCTATTTTGCGTAGAGTGAAAATTATACTAATGGTTTTGCATGTAGTTAAATTGGAAAATACTTGCTAAGTTGCTGGTATCTCCAAATTTGAATAAAATACATCCAAGACTTTACTTTCTGCAGACACTGTATTAAATATAACCTTGAAACAAATTGGCACTAAATCACTTCCGAGTTTTCAGCAAAACAGAATGTTTAAACACGTGTAGTCCAGTAATTAATACCAAAGCTATTGAGAGTATGCAGTCCAGTAATTAGACCGAAGGTACTTTATCGTTTAACTAAAACACATCACAAAGTCCGAATTGAATTCAGAAACACTTTTTTGTTAAAAATAAAATTAAAGACAGTCAAGATTTCCTTTCACGCAAAAATAGTCTATGTATCTGTTGATACGTATTTCGCTTTAATAAAGCTCATCAGAACAGTTATTCATAGGCTTTCTCAACGTGAAAATCAATCTTTTTCTGTCTTTGTGAAGCAACGATAAAATGGCTTCGAAACGGACGCAATAGCGACATCTGATATTAACGTATCAACGTGATACGTATCAACAGATACATAGAGTATTTTTGCGTGAAAGGAAATCTTGACTGTCTTTAATTTTATTTTTATTCGGATCTACTCTGTATGAGTACAAGAAACCAATTCGCTAACGATTTCTGCTTAGCTGAGGAGACATGTCGTGGAATGCAAATTTTAGATTCCCCATGTCTCTATACTTTATATATATCTTTATCAGCGTCTGTTATACCTTGCATTTATAGAAGGTTCAGATTAGGGCAGTTATCTGAATTGTGTTTCGAAACTATTTTATTTTACTTTTTTGTTACTTCTTTTTTTAGTTGTTTTGTAGTTGTTTTTTAGTTAGTTTGTTACTTCTTGTTCTATTCACTGTCTGATATTTCACTATCAGAGTCGTCACTATCTAAATTGTCTATCCAAATAATTAGAGACCGGACCTCGTCTATAACTCGCTCGGTTTGAAAAGACTGAACGATTATGTCTTCCGTATGTCTGATACAATTTTTCCATTGTTCTGCCTTTATTTGTTCTAGTGATTCTTTCCATAAACTAAGAACGCTAGCGTCATCTACTGTTTGGGATGCATGTTTATCATAAAAATTTTTGGCTATACGCCAAACTAATTAAATTGCATTATAGTGGCAATGGTAGGGCGGCAGTCGAAGAACATCATGGCCATATTTAAGAGCCATTTGGTCGGTAACAAATTTCTTTTGATTTTGTGCTCTCCACACCTTTGAAGTAAATCAATCGACTTTTAAAAATATGTCAGTGATAAATTTTTTTTTCTGTCGACGACAACTTTATTTCTTCTTTTGTCCAGATGCTTAAAGGAAATCTCTCTTCTACTCTTGTGTGGTAGGATGCATTATCCAACACTATTATGGATGCTCGCTCCAATTTTTTTAAAAAATTTTCCTCAAACCATTCTTCAAAAATATTTGCATCCATATTTCCATGGTAGTCTCCCGTAATCTTTGTGGATGAGAAAATTAAACTAGCGTCAGGAATAAAACCCTCATCATTTCCAGCATGAAGTATAATGTAGCGTTTACCATTACCGGAACGACTAAAAGAATATCATTTCGTGGTGCCATCTTGCCAGGATGATTTTGACATATTGCCTTTAGCGAAAATCCAAGTTTCATCTAAAAATACAACTTGCCCTGGACTATCAGAGAGTTCACACAATACTCGTCTATTATTTGTCTTTTTATATCGAAAACCTAAATGTTTCAGCACTCTCCACAAACTTGTTAAACTAATATCACACAGTTCCTTTTCTTTTATTTTTTGTAACACAGCACTAACTGTTACATGTTCTTTTGTTTTATACATATTATATATAATATTTATAATTGCAAGTTTAATTCACTGGTGCAAATCTAAAGTTTGTGGATGTCGACGATTTCTCTTGCTTACTTTATTTATTTCATCCTCACTCATGTTATTAATTCTTCGAAATGTCCTCTCTGAGATACAGCAAGCATCGCATGTGCGTTCCTGAACTGTCATAACAGATGTCAATGGATCCATATTATTTTTTTCCAAATTGAATTAACTTTTGACTTTTTGAACTAAATGCCGTTCTTCTGGAGATAACACTCTACGTTTCGACTGTATTTTATTTTCTTCCAAATTACTTATTTTGCTTTAAAGTACCGCTTTACTACACTACTATAAAAAATACACTACATTGATTGTGATTGCAAAAACTATTTGCATGTTTTAAATAAGATTTTTGCTGATTATGTATTTTGTTAAATTATTAAATAACACCAATACAACCCAAGATCATCAATTAATTTTAAACGATAAACAAAAGAGAAATATGATGATGTTTGATTTTGATCTACTTTGTCGATGACAGTGTTGTTAACAGAAAGATATTTTTAAACAGCATGAATCAGTTTTCAATGATTATGTGGATTTAAGAAATACATTACTAAACACATTTTTAAAGTGTGTATAAAGGAGATTACAATTATTATGACACATGGTACTCCTTATTTTTTAAATAATATGTTCTTCTAAAGGCATAACTTTGATTATTGGGTAAACCTACATTATACGATACGTTAGAAAAAATTAAAAAAAAATTTACATGTAATAAATTAACTGTTTAAATAAATATTCCGTACTCCTACTATTGTAATAAAATATTAAAACCAATAAACGATAACTTGTTGAGCAGTGCTGATTGAAACAACAGGTTATTCATAAAGGTAATGTAAAATATATCGCCGCTTATCTGGTCGGCTAGTAATAAAGTTACCAGCATTTAATTGTAAAGCTGTTTTCTTAGGTGAAAAATATTATATACGATAATTGGACAAGGTACTAGAAGAATATGAAGAAAAGTGGTGGGAAAATGTTTATTTGACGAATAAAAATTGATTTTCGCTTAAGTTAAATGTTCAAATTATATATATATATATATATATATATATATATATATATATATATATATATATATATATATATATATATATATATATAGATATATACATATATATATATATATATATATATATATATATATATATATATATATATATATAGAAATATAAGAGTAAGAAAAAAGAAGTACTTGTGACTCGTTTGGAAAAAATATATAAATATGTTTTGGATGGGTTGGAGTCATAAAAGGGGCTAGTATGTAACTATTTTTTATCTGGAGCTTTCAATTATGTTTACAATCATTTTCAAGAGCTGCTAAAAAATACAAAATATCTTATAAGGTGGAACAAGCAAAAAAAAGATATTAACTCACCAAATAAAATTAGTTTGGTTAATAAACTTATGCTGCTAAACATTTTTCAAAAATACTGTTTTAAAAATTAGCATATCTGTTTCTCTCAAATTTTGTAACATAATTTTGAAAAACTTTTTTAAAAACAAAAAACAATTAAATTATAAATAAGTTAGAATAGCGACCAATTACAAACAAGCCTCAATGTCATGAATGCCAACTAACAATTTTCACTTTTGACAATTATATTGCCAAAAACTGAAATTTTGTTAAATATTCTTATTTACTACTTAATAATAAAAAAAATATTTATTCATCATTGATAGATGCCTGAACAAATGTAACAAGTATATGGAAAATTAAATTAGAATGTGATATTTTACTGGTTTTATAAATAAACTCTAGAGAAATAATATAATTATAAATTTTGCATAGATTTTGAATTTCTGATCTCTTGTTTAAATTATTATCACTTCTGCTAATACAAACCATTTCTAAAAATGTCCTTTTGAATTTATTACCTTCATTACACAAAATTTTAATGTTATCAAAATCCATAATATGACCTTTGTCGATTACATGCTCTGCTAAAGCACAAGATGGTATTTTGATTCTACAATCACTTTTGTAGGAAATATTACGATTTGACAGATTTCTTGTGTCAGATGTCAGTGATAGAACGGAAATCTAATCATCGCATAGATTCTGAACAAAGTGTATTGTTAGTTAGATGGAATGACAATTCTGTAATGACAGTTGCAACAAATAATTTTACCATTGAACCTCTCGCAGGTGCAAAACGATATGACAGGAAAGATACGAAAATCCAACTAATTCCTCAGCGAAAATTGATAGCTGAGTCTAATCAACATATGGGTAGTGTTGACTTGCATGATAACGGCATATCAAATTACAGAATAGAGATAAAGGGAAAGAAATGGTGGTGACCCCTTTTTATAAATCTGTTCTGTACCTACTGAAATCTGTTCAATTTTCAGTTTTTAATATGTACTAATAAACAGTGGAAATAGGATTGGAAGAAAAAAAATCTTAGTTCCTATTGGTCATAGAAGGTTCTGTTTTTATAAGTTAAAAAGTCAGCCTATTTTTTTAAACGGTTTTCTTAATAATAACTATTTTGATGTTGAAAGTTTTTTAATATAACTGAAGCCTCAAACAATCGATTGCGATCTGCTAAATACCCATAGAATTACTGTTGGGGCAAGTATAGTTGTTTAAATAATCGCCCTACGGGATAAACAAATTACAAAAAATCACAAAAACTTTGGCTGATCTAGCTGATATTAACACACTTCAATAACTCATTAATAACCATTATTTCAAGTAGGTATATTACATATTTTGATGCAAAAAACAGAGTTATTAACATTTATAAATTAGTGAAAAAATAAGAGTTTTTTGCAATTAGCCCGGTGAATTGTTTATATATTTTAATTTAGAAAGAAAATCGATGATTTTTTGTTTTTTACAGATTGACTAGTTAGTTGAGATGTTGTTCCCTCGGATTGATATTAAATTCTGGTCATTATGTGCTTATGCAAGCAATTAATTTTACTTAATGTGTCTCTGACCTTTCATTCACCCGTGAATGTTGGCATATTTTTAATGGTTTTTTCTTCTTTTCAGTTCTTCTTCCAGTATTGATAACCAGAGCCTGCTATATGGTGTTGATGAGTTTGCTACACATTTTTCTCCATGTATCCTGTTGGGTGCTTCTTTTTTAAAAAAATTTCTTTTGCCTGAATGTTTCTTTTAAGGCTGTAGATGCTTCTTTTAGTTTTACTTTGTGCTAATTCTCCCAGGCATATTTGAATATCTGACACTGTCCTCCATGTATGGGAAAGTAACAACAATACTATGTATCCATACCAACATTAAAATTCATCGTTACAAAATGGTCGTTTAGTCCCATAAACACAATATTTATGATATGGATCTGCATTATACCAACATTAAAGTTACACCTTATATCGAAACTTTAGTTCAAACCTCAGTTTTGAGATATTCTTTTGTAAACTAAAAACAGAAGTTAAAAATATATAAGGGTAAAGAAATAGATCAAAAATAAATTATAAGTATACTTTAACAAAAAGTAATTGTTTTAACTTTTTTCAGAAATAAAATAACCAGTCCGTTCATCCATCCCAATATTTTACTCGCTTTACCAATCTTAAATGATTATCAAAACCAACCTGAATTTATGTATAAAATCGCTAATCCAGCGATTTTTGCTTGAGTATTTACTTACTAAAAAAACCTTTCCTCTCCAAGATAGTTGAAGTATTTTTAAAATTAAAATATATTCAGTACAAAAAGACTAAGGGAATATTCCAAGACGTCGTTCGAATACGTCTGCGGAATAAATTTAATAAAAAAATGTAAAATACTGTGGATCCTTCTGGGGAGTGCGAAAACTAGATAATGCCGGAAGCTGTTGAATATTTTAGTAAATATTAAAAAAAAAACTTTTAGTTTAGTACGTTAGTAAAACTGCATTGGTAATATCATAGGGGAGGTAACAAAAACTTTAACCGCCCACAGCAATTTTAGTTCTCTATTAGAACAGGAAATATAGACAAAAATGTAAAGAGTAAACGCACGTTTGGATGGAAGATTTCAAAAGGGTTTTGTGTCATGTAAGAATCTCTCGAAGATCTAGAATATCTTTTAAAAAATATATCGTTTTGTCTTGATTTTCCCTATCACTAGTTTTGTTTTTTTTTTGACTTTATTGTAACTTCCTTTCAGTTTCTTCAGGTATCCATCATTCCGCCATTTTTTTGTGAAATTAATAATTTATATTTTCGTAAGTGACTCTGTACTCGTAGTTGTCATGCTAATATCGAACAGGCCGAAAAATCTTTCCCGACACTTTTCTTTCAAAACCGTTTAGTTTTTCTTTATTAGTATCCAAGTTTGTATTTTGAGAACGATTTCCGAAGTGGAAATTGAAACGTCAATAAACGTATTTTAACCTTTAATTGTGGCTTATTCCCAGTTAAATAGTAATTAATTTAAAGTTGTAGGTAATATAGGTCCTACTACAGTTATGTATAATTTAGTCCGGGAAATTAAGATTTTTCTCAAGAAACTGACCCCTTCAGGCAAACGACAATTGTTTTGAGTGGCATGGACCTCTACAACAAGAACCTATATGTTTCCTGTAGTCGATTTTCTTGGACTTAAATAGTTATTAACAAATTAAGGTCAAAAACGGTAAATTTTCGCTTTTTTCGTTTATCAGCAAAAAGTGAAGAATTTCATACAAATTTGAGACTAAGAAACTTATAAGTAGACTTGGACAAATATGCAAAAAAAAGTTAAAAATATGCGCATAAATATGCACTAATTAATTAAAAAATTAGCATTACATATGCATTTATTTTAGAAAATTTGCATTAAGTATGCATTTTTTTTAGAACATAAGTATACTGTTAATGAAAACATGAATTTAATAATTACCACCAATTAACACCAGCTTTTAGAACAAACAACAACTTAGGCAAATATATTAAAAACAACAAGAGCCAAAATAAAAAGCACTTACACAGTGGTGTATACAAACTTAAATGTGGCGACTGCCCAAAAATTGGACTGCGGTCAAACTGGTAGAACTTTTAGCAAACGTATAGCAGAACATAAAAAGGCTTTCGATAATAGAAACACGGATTCTACATACCCACTTCACCTTCACTTCACCTAGATCATAATCATTCTTTTAATGACGAATTTCAAATTCAAATTTTTAAATTAATTTCAAATTATTTTATTAAAGACTATAAAGTGTAAACGCATACCAAAAATAGATCACACAAAAATATGACCCAGTTCTTACACAATGATTTTTCTGAAATTTTTTTTCGCATGCAATCTGTAATAGATTTTTAACATATATATATATATATATATATATATATATATATATATATATATATATATATATATATATATATATATATATATATATATATATAACTACAGTTAGAACGGATTTCTTTATAATTTTAAACAAAATGCATCAATAGGAGATATTACAGCAGTCTCTCTCTATTACGATTCCCTATATAACGATAATTCCTCTATAACGATGAAAATAGTAAACGTTGGTTGGTTTGTCATAAGAACAATGTATTAATTCTTTCTCTATACCGATATCGTTCTCTCTTTATAGCGATAACTTTTTAGCGTTTAATAGTTGATGACAAATGTGTTATTGTGTTTAAAGTTCAGACTACCTGAGTCACGAGTGGCAAGGTCATTGTCCAGCGGTTGTTTTGTTTTGCGCTTAAGGAATGCGGCTACCCATTCTACTCTTTCTTATCAGAGAATTAAGTGACTCACGTTTATTGTTCAGGCGGCGTACCTAACTGTTATCACACAGATGTCATCTATTGACGACTTTTCATTTCCAGTTTGAGTTGTGTCTTAGCGTGTCAACCGTCAACATGTTTTCAAAAAAGCGTAAAGTGCTCTCGGTGGAGGAAAAGTTATCGATAACTCGAGCAGTAGAGAAAGGTGAAAAGCAATCGGATGTCGTTCGCCGGACGGGGCTGTCTCAGTCAACTGTGGCTACGATATGGAAGGACAGAAAAAAGTGACTTAAAGCGGAGATGAAGGGCGGTAGCAGGTAGAAGTTGCGGAAACCTCAACACGAAGATTTAGATCGCGCTATGCTTCAGTGGTTCCAGCAGCAGCGTATGAACCATATTCCAGTTTCTGGGCCTGTGGTCGGGACAAAAGCTGAGTTCTTTGCAACTGAACTTGGAATTGAGAATTTCAAGGCATATGAGGGTTGACTAAGCAAGTGGAAGCTGGGGCATAAGATCAACTACGGGCAAATCAGCGGAGAGGCTCGCGATGTTAACAAAAACGTAACGGATGATTGACTAGAAAACGTGTGGCCTGGACTAAAGGCACGATATGTGTCAGACGACATTTTCAATGCGGATGAGACTGGATTGTTTTTTAAAATGACACCAAACAGAACTTTAAAATTTAAATTGGAAAAGTGCGTTGGTGGAAAGTTCTCTAAGGAACGTATTACAGTTTTAGTGGCCGATAACATGAAGTTCGGTGAAGCGAAAATTGTTAGTGATAGGGAAGTCGAAAAACCCGCGTTGCTTCAAAAACATAAAAAATCTACCGGTGACCTATAAAGCAAACAAGAGTGCGTGGATGACCTGGGAAATTTTTGAAGAAGCGATAAGAAAGTGGTATATCGAGCTTAAAGGAAAAAAAAGTCTTTTGCTTCTAGACAATTGTCCTGCTCATCCTGTATTGCGCGACCTTCAAAACATCGAACTCTGTTTTCTGCCAGCAAACACAACGAGTGTCCTTCAGCCCATGGACCAAAGTGGCATCAAGAGTTTGAAAAGCCATTACAGGAGAAGACTTTTGATGGAATTGGTTGAGAATAATAGCGATCTTAAACTAAACATTCTTGACGCCACCCTAATGATTAGTAAATCCTGGAACGAGGTGACGAGCAATACAATAAAACATTCCTTCAAACACGCAGGATGGCTGGAAGATCAAGGATTGACTGATGATGAAGGTGACCTGCCATTAGATGTTTGGGCCAGACAGTTTGAACTTACTATCACCTACGGACTGGAAGAGCTAACAGATTTTGAATAAGTTGATGAAAATGTAGCTACAACATCTGGACTTTCTGACGAGGACACCCTGCAAGCAGTTCATGTAGAAGGAGAAGAAAACAGTGACTCGGAAGTGGAAGCAGAGCCAGAACCAGCTCCGACCCCTCAGCAGGCATTGGATGCAGCAAAGATACTACATCGATTCTTCATCCATCAGGAAGATGATATGAGTGCTGTGGAAGATTCGTTGCGTCTTCATGAAAAGGTCAGGTCAGTTCTGTGGAAAGGGGAAAGGAGGGTCGGCTAAATATATTTTACAGTAGCATATTATTTTTTTTATTGTACAGTACACATGTTTTAATTGTACAGTCATTTTTTATACTGTATTGCTTATATTATGCGTTAATAAATCTATGTGGAATGTGGAATACAATGTTAATTCATTTATATTAGTTTTGATAATTTTTTTAAATTAAAATACATAGGTTATTTAGTACAGTATTATTAATATTACAGTACCGAATTTTGTCTCTCTCTGTATAACGATCTCTCCTTATAACGATGAAAATTCCCGTTATAGAGAGAGAGGACTGTATATTCAAGTGGCTGCACGATTATTGCACGGCAGTCACTGATATTACAGCGATAGTTAAAATATTTATTTTATAATAAAATATACATAAATATGTATTGGGATTATATTAGCATTTAATTATATTATTCCCGTTTTTGTAACGTTAATTTATGCAATCATTAAAATATTTTAAATAATATATCAAATATAGAAAAGTATTAAATATTTAGTATTTAAAATTTTGCTACTAAGTGAACAATAAACTTTGTCAATACCCATAAGTCGACCTTTTTGTGAGGTTTAATCCAAGTAGGGACACTTATTATTTTCAGCATTTTAAAATCAAAATAGTTAACAAATTAAACACGCTCGACTGATGATGCTTAAGTTTTTATTTTCACTTTTGAGAACAAAATGATTTCCAAAATGACAATTCTATTCATACCCCACGCAATAAACTTTTAAAACACCCTTTTATTACGTGATTATAATCGGTAACTGCTACAACAATACCAAGAATATTAGGTAGTATCTATAGGTACTATCGGTAATATTGAAGAATGAAATATTGAAATAAAATGAACATTAGAATTTCCAGTTACTTAGGCATACCATTATCTACGGTTAGATAAATATTACTTAAAATCCGCAATTCGTAATAAATTGATGATTATGCATTTTATGCAACTTTTGGTATAAATATGCAAAATTCTCAGATATTTGCATAAAATATGCAAAATATTTAATATATGCATTTTGCATATTTGCTAAGTCTACTTATAAGTAATATAAAAATCTTTAAAATGGCGTTTTTAAATGTTTCTATCCTTATTTGTGGCTTATGAAGTTGCAAAATAAGTTAGAAATTACCATTTTTTATAAATATTGTTAACTTTTTTAAAAATGAACTTAGAATATTTACATTACACGGAATTTTGGGACTTGTGTTGCTTAAAATGTGATCAAACTTTCAATGTGATGTGATCGATTTAATAGTTTAAGTACGTTATTTTGTTTGTTTATTCTAAATTTTTTTTTGCACCAATTAAGTTAGAAAGTGATACAATCACAGTAATTCTGCGGATAGTTTATGAAAGACGAAGATTTATTCTATCAATAAGATTTTAGAAAGTGAAGGAAAAATTTTTTTTAAATCGCAAAATCATTTTGCTACAAGATTTCTATTTTTTTATTATAAATAATTAAAATAACTTTGCAACAATTGCCTGTAATAAAATAATTTTTCCATATTTGGAAAGCTTTCATTTTTTCACAAATTTACAAAGAGAAAATGTCCTAGGATAATTTGCAATAAAGTTGCTTTTTTATAAATTCCTAGTTTGTTTATTTATAATAATTAAGAAACCTCATTGACGCCGTTCAAAAGATCAAGAACTAAAGATTTAATGTATAAAGTTGAAAGATAATGCTTATGAACAGAGTTGTCTACAAAGCATCAAAATGTGTTGCTCGAATTCAGTGAGACTGAAGCTAAGAATTTTTAAATTTCAATAATATTAATTTTATAGATAAATTTGCAGCCTTAATATTACGTGAATACTTGGATCCTCTAATTTAAAAAATTAATTTAAAAGAAGTGAGAAAATCTATTCTCTTCATTGCAAACTTAATTGCAAAAACAATTAGAATAACTTTTTCTATGTAACTTATATAATCAAGTTTTCCTACATCCACTTTTTCCTAGATGATGAATATTGATAACCGATACAGGAAATTTCACATTTATTTTAAGACAGTCAGGATGAAAACCCTCTGATGCTTCTTGCGAATAATTTGACTTCGATCATCCCCTACATATATTACAAAACTAGATTCATTTCTCCAGTTCGTGTATTTTTTGCTTATTTTACCCTTTTTTTGCTTTTGGTGTGACTTTATAAGTGACTTTCTTTAGCCTGCAACAAAATTGCGAATTCTCGGTACGATTTTTATTAATTTTTTAAGCAAATAACTTACTTTGTATGCACGAAATCACAACATGTAAGCCACTCTGTGACGTTTGGATCTGGAAATTCGTCTGTCAAGAGCGTCAGACTACAAAACATTTAAATCAAGATGATTTTCTCGCTGAACTTGTAGTATATTATATTTTCTACTATATTTCTTACACTTTCAAGATAACTGTAATAAATCTGAAATCTCCGAAATCTCAGGAGATTTTAAAATTTATAAAATGCATCTGACAGTAATTGACAATTATTGTGATTTTATTTTTCACATCCGCCTGTACTTCCAACGTAATCATAACAAAATTACTTTATTCATTTACAAGAGGAAATGTTGGAACTTTAGAATAAAAGCAAACTGCGCGTTTGCTTTTATTCCCAATTTTGAAAAAATAACCGATTAAATTGTTTTTTTTATTGAATGTTATTGAACATAAATATATCTATTATACTGATAAATATATGTATATATATACACATATATATATATATATATATATATATATATATATATATATATTGTTATGATGTGTTTTTTTGTTTGAATGATGAGCAATGAGTATTTTTAATAATATATAGGGTTTTTATCGCGGTTCTCAAAGAATTAGCTTGTAAGTACTTTTTTAAATTATCTTTATTATAACTATTATGAAACACATATATATATCTAACCTAGTCAATGTAAATTTAAAATAAACTATCTTTAAACTGATATTCTTATAAAACTAATTAAATTCTATAGACAATCTAAAATTTAAACAAACTATCTTCAAAATTGAAATTGTTATGACACTAACTAAATTATATTAACAAAATTTTGTACCTTTCTTTCACTGAATGCCTAAATGAACTGTTTTCCACTATATATATTCTAATCACCACTGAATGTCTTCGTACTTCGGTTATCCTTGTTTTTGTGAAATTTCTTTTTCCAATTATCAGCTTCTACCAATTTAAGATATAGTTTTCTTCACCAGCATTTATACACCACCAACCAAACCAGCAAACAGCATTTATATTTATTCTTCTTTTCAATATACCAATATCCAATTATTATAAGTTGATTTATACTAATCTCCAACCATAATATAATTTAATTTCTTCCAATATACTTTTTTTAATCTTCAATAATTATTTGTGTATAATTATAAATGTGCATTAAATTATATGCATAATTTTTAATCTTCATTTAACTCACTATATTAAACAATTTGACTATTTGTACCTGATTCACTGACTCCAACTAACTTTCATATTTCTTACTAAACTTTTCTGACTGACTTCTTGAAAATTCTGAACAATTTACTTCACTATTCAATAACTAAATGTGTCTAGGTACTAACTTTCATAATAAACTGGCCTGACTTCTGACTAAAAACTTCCTAAAACTGCCATCTTGAATCCAAATCACGGGTATTTATATGTTTTTGGATTTCTAGAACCATCTGGTAAGAGATCATGTTCCAATTTTGTTCTATTTAATCGATATGGATGTTCTCGAAAAAATATCTGTTCCATCCACCGCCATAATCATTATTTCGAGAATGTTCGACCATAAACAATGGTCAAATTCTGCACTCTGGAGAATTCGTTAATGTTCCATTGATAATTTTGTTGACATTTAGGCTTTTCAGATCAGAATAAACATTCAAATTAGTAACTAACACTCTAATTTAATAAAATACACAATTCAAACAATATATTATTATAACCCCACTTAGATTCGTAAAAATTCTTAAACGTCACTTCAGAGTAAGTATATCTGTCACTCACGAGTATTTTTGGTTGCCTATGCACATGGCTCACTTATATATATTTACAATATTAAAATACAACTTTTTACAATTATTATATGCTAATTTATTAAAAATGCCCTCACATAAATATATTTTATTAAATTCTCTAGTATTTAACTTCTTAAAATAACCAAATACTTGTTATATCTAAAATTATCTAGTATATAACTTACAAATTAATTTTTTATAAACCCCAATCGTCACAATATATATATATATATATATATATATATATATATATATATATATATATATATATATATATATATATATATATATATATATATATTTATATATACATATATACAGTGTGGAAACCACTTATGGAATAAAATTGTTTGTGTCCTTATTATAGAAGATAATAAAAAACTCTGGGACACGTTAACTTTTAAATTTAAATGTGCGCTTTTTAAACATAAATTTAAATGTACAGGATGATCCACGCAAGTCTGGCATAGTCCATAATCATTATTTTTAATGAAACACCCTGTATTCTTTTATGTTTTTACATTCTATTATTCTGTATTATTCACTATAATGAATAATATCAGGTGAAATTTTTAAATTAATAATTTATCACGTGTTATGGTATTATTTTAAATTAGCTAAATACAGACAATTCACTTTTACTTAAGTGTCAATTGTTAACATTTTTTGTCATGAATAGGTAAAAACTGTCTAGATAGTCTGCTAATTGAACTAAATCGGTAAATAATGCGGATTGATATCAATTAGTTGTTGGTGTGTTGACATTTTACATTAAAATAATAAAGTTCTAATTCAAAGCTAATTATTTGCAGAAATAAAAATAAAATATTTAACTGAGACCACCGAATTGAGATTTTAATGATGATCGGTTACGGGGAGAATTGTAAAAGTCAAGTTGAAGTAGCAAACTTATTTAATCAGAGGTATCCTCAGTTGCCTAATATTACACAAGGTACAGAACTTGGACATGGCAAATCATTAAAAAGAACATCGAACTTTATTGAAAATGAGGTGATATTAAAGGTATGAAGTGTCGCAGAGAATCCAACTTCAAATTTACGTCAAATTGCACGTCAAAATAATGTGAGTCACATAAATGTTCTAATGAAGTCTCTATGAAGAAAAACTTCATATATATAAACTGACTTTTGTGCAGGAGCTAACAGAAGACGATCCAGATCGTAGAATGGATTTCTGCGAAAGAATGATGGATAAAATTAACACAAATGACATAGCTCTTGGCACAATTATTTTTTCTGATGAATCAACATTTACATTGAACGATGAGGTAATTCGACGAAACTGTAGATATTGGTCAGCGGAGAATCCTCAACGGATGCGTGAGACATACACTCAGTATCCTCAAAAGGTGAATGTTTGAGCAGGTATTATAGGAGATCATATTATTGGTCCTATATTTGTAGATGATAATTTGACAGCGGAAAAATATTTAGGCATGCTAAGAGACGATGTTCTTCCTCAGTTGGCTAACTTATATCGCAATCCAATAGATTTGACCCTACCGCATGAAACTGTCTGGTTCCAGCAGGACGGTGCAACACCCCATTATGCTTTAATGGTGAGAAATTACTTGAATGAAATCTTCTTTAATAAATGGATTGGACAAAGCGGTACTATTGAGTGGCCAGCTAGTTCGCCAGATCTGACGCCTTTGGATTTTTTCTGTGGGTTTATCTCAAGAACAAAGTATATGCAACACAACCAACTAGCATTGAAGACAGAAATACGGAATATTTTACTTCAAACTTTAAAAAAAGTTCGGGACGAGTTTTATATGAGACTGTATTATTGCCAACAATAAGGTAGAGAACATTTTGAGCATTTATTTTAATGTAATCCAATTAAGTACCTAGGGTATTCTATAAATTAATTGTCTTAAAGAAAATTATACTTAATTTCAAAATTTCACCTTGTATTATTCATATAGACCCTACATGATATAGTTCGTTAAGATCAGGTTGTTAAGGAGCTTTTATAAACATAAAAATATACAGGGTGTTAATGTAAAATACAGATTATGGACTATGCCAGCCTTGCTTGGATTACCCTGTACATTCAAATTTATGTTTAAAAAGCGCACATTTAAATTTAAAAGTTAAGGTATCTCAACGTTTTTTTATTATTTTCTAAAATAAGGACAAATAATTGACAAAGACAATTTTATTCTATAAGTGGTTTCCACACTGTATATAGATATATATATATATATATATATAGTCCATCTAATTTACTTACCGTTGCACGTCATTATTATCATTGACAGAGATCGAAGTTGACATAGTTGCCAAAGTATAAAAAAATCCTGAATCCATTTTAAATCAAATAGGTCACAATTATTGCACAATATTCACAAATTGTCACAAATATTCTTCATAGAAACGCTTTATAATGCATTTATTTAAATTAAATTAAATATATTATTGTGTATTTCTTTAAAATAACATTAATAGAAATCTTTAAATATTATTTCTACGCGTATATAATAAAATGTCTAGTGGCTGTAATGCCAGTGTACCCGGCAAAGGGATTCTAAAAAAGAACACACCTACCGCCATTTCGTGTTGGTATCATGTGACCTCACCGACTATGACGCGGATGACGTGCAACGGTAAGTAAATTAGATGAAGTATATATATATATATATATATATATATATATATATATATATATATATATATATATATTAGAAGTGATTATTTCGAACAAAAAATAATTTATAAAACTCAATATTTCGCCATTTATTTAATAGCTTCCTCAGGAGTAAACTAAAACAATTTAAACATTACAAAAAATGGCGTACAAATAGAAATATATGTATAACTATCGTTTGTCTATTATATTCCAAGATATAACTGTATTCCCTAAAGCAAATGACGCTAAGTCGAGAAAGGTCAAGTACATACTAAAATATAACCGTATTTTTCATAGCGAACTCGTTTAATTAGGGGAAACACAAAGAGTTGCGTCTGTTATATCTCGGAAACTAGCGTACTTACACATGTAACTATTTTTTCTACAGTAGAAGACATTATTTCTAAGCTATTGATGCAATAAAAAAACTGTAACATTTTGAGATGTAACCATCTTCTTCCAAATGAACGATATCCCAACCGGTTACAGAGCAATAAATAAATCGTTATTTTTTTTAGCACAATCGTGTTGAAAAAATGTCGCAAACGAAAGCTTTGCTGACATATGTATACAGCAAACTGTTACTATTTTTTCATGTTGAATCACGCCTTGAAGTTTGTCGCACTCATTTACTAATACCCTGTATAAAGAGAAGTATTTTTACTTATATTACTCAAAAGATTCCTCTATCCAAAGAATTTAAATACATCACTTTAAGATTTAAAGACTCAATTAACATTTGAAACTGAGCAGTTGAAAAGTTTCCAAGTATTTAACTTTTAATGAATCCAACCCAAATAAAACGCATCAAGAACCGAAACTAAGAAGTGCCTAATTTCATTAAAACCTTTAGAAAAGTAATAAACTTTTACAATAGAGACAATTAAAAGTTTTACTAGAGTATGTTCCAAGACCTTACTCAAAAATCGTTAAAATCTTAGATACTTATGGAGTATGTAGCATGTCGCGTAAAGATTTTAAAACAAGTATAAAGAAATTATACAGAGGGATTAATAAAGACTGAGTATTATTTTACCTCAAGACTCTAGTTTAAAAGAAGTTAAATATTGTGTTTATATAGGATTAAGTCATAACTGATAGTAATGATAATTACATTTGTAAATACAAAAAGTTAACATTTCTATTTGCACTCCGGAAATCCTTCTCAAAAAAGATTATTTAGAATTTTACCGCTCTACACCAGTGGTTCTTAACCTGGGGGGCGCGCCCACCTAGGGGGCGTGAGAGAAGTTCAGGGGAGGCGTGAGGGTACAAAGAAAAAAAAAATAAAAATGAAATAATATATATTTGTTAAAAAACAAAATATTTTGTATTTTGCATTTTTATTACGTAACCTGGGTTAAACACGACAGTCTTGTGTATGGCAACATCGAAGAAGTGCAAAGTATATTTACCATCACTGTATTGCAAGCACTCCTGGCTTCAGTTCAGTGACTCCGTCTCACGCGTCAGTTTCAGTCGTCAGCGCCTGTGTGCTGTTTATAGCAATCAGTGTAATCGTTATTTAATAACAGAGTGATTGTTTGTGAATTATTTAATAGTTTTATAACAGCTTTGAAAATGGCTAAGTCACTTTAAAAGAAAAGATTGTATTCAAACGATTATATCAAGTATGGTTTTACCTTTATGGAGAAAAACGGCAGTCATTTACGTCAGTGTGTCAACTGCCATGCTGTTCTTATTAATGATGCAATGCGCCCCGGACATTTTGAACGGCATCTAATTACAAACCATTCTTCTTTGAAAGATAAAGACCCAGAATTTTTTATTGCCAAAAAAGTAGCCTAAAACTTATGAAACTTGACTCTACTGCAAATTGTTGTGTTGAAAATGAGAAAGCTGTGGAAGCATCATACAAAATGGCACTTTTGATAGTTTAAATTTCTCTCTCAAACGACACAGTAAAACGTATAATTGATAACATGACTCTGGATTTGAAAAATCAACTATTGCAAAAATTAAAAGGTTTACTGTTTTTTTCTTTGTAGTGTGACGAAACAACTGATATTTCAAATCATGCACAGTTATTCTTTTACTATCGATTTATTGACAGAAAACTGTTCCCGGAGAAAATATTGTTTTCAACATCTCTTAAAACAACAACTAAAGCCATTGACATATTTTCTGCTCTTGAAGATTTGTTAGTAATCAATGAACTTCCATGGGAGAAAGTAATTAGCATATGTACTGATGGGGCCCAAGCCATGACAGGATGTCAATCTGGATTTATGGAATTAGCAAAAAAGAAGAACCCTAGAATAGTTGGTTCTCACTGCATTATTCACAGGCAAGCTTTAGCTAGTCAGACTTGACCTGGACCTCTCAACGTTACATTAAACTTAGTAATTAAAATAGTTAACAACATCAAATCCAGCCCATTAAACTCTAGGCTCTTTCAGGCACTATGTCAAGAACTGAATAGTGATCAGGAAACCCTCCTGTTTCACCCAGAAGTCCGGTGGTTATTCAAAGGAAATATTCTTGCAAGATTATTCAATTTAAAGTCAGAAGTTGAAATTTTGTTAATGACTTCAAAACAAGAAGATCTTCAGAGAAGATTTACAGATGATAAAAATATCTTTTACTTAACTTTTTTTGTCTGACTTTTTTGAGACACTTAATTTCCTGAATCTGAAGCTTCAAGGCCGTAAAAACATCTTAAACACTTATAATGCAATTAAGGGGTTTATAGAAAAAATATCGCTTTGGCAACGCCGCCTTCACAGTTCCAAGCCAAACTTTTTCTCTTTTCCTAAACTGAAGGACCTCCTCGATGATATTCAAACCCTTCCACTACATCTAGTTTCGGATTTGAAAGACGTCATATCACGGCATTTGGAAGAACTGAAAAATCAAATTCGAAAGTACTTTCCAGATGTTAGCTCGGAAAACTGGGAATTTAAGTTGACAAGAGATCCTTTTCATATCGAAGTTGACATTTTTCCAGTTAACCTTCAAGAGCAGGAAATTGACCTAAAATGTAATTCACAAGCAAAAGCCGATTTTGCAAACATGGACTTGGAAGAATTTTGGTTAACCTACTTTCCTGTTTACCCAAAAGTGGCTTTAGTATCTGCGAAGTTATTAGTCCAGTTTCAATCCCCATATCTTTGCAAATCTGGGCTGGACGTTGAAAGTGACTTGAGGTGTGCTCTGATACAGTTTCAACCGAATATCGAAAAACTTGTCAAGTACAGACAATGCCAACCCTCTCATTTAAAGTGCAAAAACACTCATATAAGACATAACTTTATACGCGTATTTGATTTTTTGATTATTTTTTTTCTCAAATAAATAAACAATGTTAAGTTTAATGAGACATCAAATAAACTTTCGTATTTAAATATATCTGGTTTATATTTTGCATCCCAGCTTTTGAAAATGTAGAGTTAGCATCGTCAATTTCACAATTTCACTGTTCTAATTTAAACCAACCAATTATTGACTGGAGGAGAGACGTGAGCTATCTGCAGTGTTCAAGGAGGGCGCCAGTGCTAAAAGGTTGAGAACCGCTGCTCTACACATTAGTTCTCGAAATGAATGAATATGATCCATGGTACTGAATCCACTTCTGAAGCCAGCTTGCCCTCTCGGCTGTGCAGCATCTAATGCGTTTGTTAATCTCTTGTTAATGATCTTTGTGAATATCTTGTATATGATTGATAGTAGACTTATAGATAGGTAGTTTTTGATATCCTCTTTGCTGCCTTTCTTATGAATGAGAATTAGGTTTGCTGTAGTCCAGTAGTCTGGTATGCATTTCGATCTTGGGCAGTTCGTAAATATGCCTGCTAAGATTTTCCACGTTTTATTGCCAGCGTATTAAAGCAGTTCCACTGTTATACCATCTCTTCCAGCTTTTTACCGCTTTTCATTTCTGTAATTTTTGATTTTACTCCTTCTGAAAGGACTTCTGGTTCATATTCTTGGTTACTGATTACTGCTTCAAGTGTGAGAGGAGCTTTGTATAGGTTACTGTATAATTTAGTCACGAGTTGTGTAATTTTATTTCTGTCTGTATTTCTGGTTATAGTACTTAGTACTTCTTTTTAAAACCCTTGACAATTTGGTTCTGCCAAACACGCATGATGCAAATATTTGGCATGTTTGGCCCGCCGGCACAAGTGTGGAGTAGTGTTATTTGTTATTCGCTGACAAATAACACATATTTGGGCGAATACAATAAAGTCGCTTAACAAATAACACGTAGCAAAGTGTGGTGCCGCAGCAACATAAACAGATTTACTGGAATTTGCGCCAAATTTATAACCAGTTTAATGTTTTTTCGGGAACAATTTGTAAGCCTCTAGAGGCAACTTCAAGCCTGGTATCATCAGCAAAGGTTGCAATTATCATTGATTTGATTACAGATAAATAGCAAGTACATGCTTGGTTCCAGCATGCTTTCTTAAACATTTCGCATATCCAGATAAGATTTAATCATTTCATAGACGGGATATAGTAAGTTTTGTTTTATTTTGTAAAGTGAGGCTCCATCTAAAATGATGAAAAGATAAAAATAAGATATGAAATATTTGGGTTTAATAAAAAAATAAAGAGTGTATTTATGTATAGTCCAGTCGTTAGAGAGTTGACCCCTAGAAATCATTTGAACAAGCTCAATTTTGCCGAGAATATTAATTTTGGGTATTCAAAAAAGATGCAAAAAAGTTTACCACTTTTACCACTGAGCTTCCTCCTAAAACTTCCCTCGTAGGTGGATAAAAAGTCGATTTGTCAAGAAAATAATGTTTACGCCGTAGAAAATAATGTTTTAAATAAAAAATATAGCTGAGATAATTGTAAACAAATATGTTTATTAGCACTTTTTGTGTAGAATGAACAGATCTCTCAGAAACAACGCTTAAAGCGATCGTCGATTTTGAGTATAGGTTACGCTCGCCAAATCAATGTTTAATAAAATTTTTATCAGCTCGACGGTAAAAATTTTATATCTTTTGATCCGAGTGTCCTATCGACAAAAATCAAGATGCGTTTTAAAGGTAAGGAGTGTAGATTTCGTATGCAGTTGAGATCAATAGAATTGATCACTTTCATTGACCAGTCGTAGTAAAATTTCTATTTTTAAACTTATGACACGAATATTATTTCAATGTTGAGTTGTGACAACAAATATGAGGCATTTGAAATATGAATAAAAAACGCAGAATTTATTGTTTTACAGTACAAATAATCGCACGTCACGGAAAATGTCTCTAAGAAGACGGTTTTGGGTGTAGTCTATAGCAGAAGTATGGTTTTTTTTTAAGAACGTATTAGTGTAGGGTAGAGTGCTTCAAGAATGCGCACTTAAGGTTTAATCAAGTGTAAAATAAAAACGAATTGCGTTGAAAGTAAGTTTACACATAAATAACAAAATCAATTATAATTTGCTAACTAAACATTATAACTTTAATAGAAAAAGTGAAACTAAAGAAAAGTGCTTTTGCGCACTCTTATAAACCCGCTTTTTAAAAGTACTCATTTAGGATTGTAAGATTGCGCACGTAATTTTATGAACATAGGTCATATTTATAAGATCTAAAACCTGCGTATTCACTTCACTTTTCATGCCACCACTCAGCACTAAATATGCACTTAATCCAGTCTTCTGTGATAGGTTCTTTAAATGTTTGGTTTCACCCTTGACAGCTTCAAATTTTCTTATAAGGCGTTGTTTTTGGCTTTGTGAAAACAGCTTTTTCAATTTTTTTGCATCTTCTCTGCCGGTCTGAGGTTCACATCTGATTTCCTTTTTAAACTCTCTCCCAGAAGCGCTTGCGGTGGTGGTAGGTTATTGCCAACATCCAGTTTGAGTTTGTATTGCGGCTTTTTTTCTCATTTTCCTCAATTATTTGGTCTTTATATGGAGAGCTGGTGATAATTTCCGACTTTTTGCTTGTGCGTTTTCTGGATCTAACCACAATTGATTTAGGTAACGGAGAAATGGTTGTTAATTTAATATAACTTGATGATGTTCCATAAATATGTATAATATGTATAATAAATCAAAATTTTTTGTTTCTGGAGCTATATCAACTTTTTCTTTCAAAGTTATTGCAGATGTGTTGGAAACAAGATCTGTAAGCTGAGGGGTATTGTTTTTGATCTGTAAAATCCTTCTCTGATCTTTCGCTGATTACGGCTTCTCTTTCTTTAACATGAATATTTTCCTTAGTAGTGGAATTCTCAAGAACAATAGTTGGACTGTCAAAAACATTGGGAGTATTTTCGGAGAATATCGGTTTCAGACGTAGAATTTTTAGCGACTCTTGATTTTACGTTATACTTTTCGAGTTCCGTAGTTACTGCAACTGTAGGTTCTTCTCGTTCTGTGAGCAAAGTGGCCACAAAGTCAACGTCAGTAAATATGTCATTATTAAAGGGACATATTCCTGTCACTTTAAAACCTTTAATTGCATTCGTTATAGTAGCAGCTTTAAAGTATGCAGGAGCAAATATTGAAGCAATTTGGTAAACCGCAATTATCCGCCTCGGATGGTTCGTCAGCCATTTTTCACATTCGTTGAAATAAAACTTTTTTAACGGGCTAAAAAAATATCTGTCAAGTAGCTTCATACGGTGACTACTATGAGGAGGAAGTGTAAATGCGATATTCTTATATTGTCAAAAAAATCAATTGCTGCAATGGAACAACGGGAAGTGTGATTATCCATCATCAATAGGACTGATTGTTCCTTTGTCGGCTTAGCGTAATCTCTAAAATGTGTAGCGTAATCAACAAACAGGTCCTGATTGATGAAACTACTGTCGGATACTATTCCAACTGATAATGGTGGAGCTTCATCCAAAAGTTGTGTCTTCATTCTTTTACGTGGATATATAAATGCGGGAGGAATATATTGTCCACTAGCACTCATTGTACATACAACAGTAACATTGGTTCCCCGTTCTGTGCTAGATATTTTATTGATACACCTTTTTCCTTTTATAGAGAAAACTTTAGGAGGCCTATTTGGGACAGTGGAAAATCCCGATTCATTCATATTGTAAATTTCATGTGGCGGGAATTTATATATATATATATATATATATATATATATATATATATATATATATATATATATATATATATATATATATATATATACATATATACATATATATATATATATATACATATATATATATATATATATACATATATACTTCGAGAGATTTTCATAAAACCGCTTACTCTGTGGTTCATTAAACCCAATAGCCCTGGCCACGCTAGTAGCGGTGGGTTGCCTCAAACTAACATCTTTGCGTTGTTTTAAAAATTCACGTAGCCAGCCCTTGCCTGCTATTTTTTAAGTTCTATCAAAACAATGTTCTAATTTATTTATTTCAGCAAACTCAAACGCTAGATTTCTTAGAGCACTAGAAGTTAACCCATAAAACATGTTGTCTATTTGGCCAGTCAATTAAAGGGATATATTGTATTGATCTTATAAGAATCATAAAAAATGGTAAAATCGCGCCACGTTTATTTATTTGCCACCTTTAAAAAATCTTAGTTTATTAGCAGCCAAATATAAAAATTGCGTACGAAAGCTTAACTTTTTACCTTTAAAACGCATCTTGACTTTTGTCGATTCCACACATAAGTCAAAAGATATTGAATTTTTACCGTCGAGTGAATACAAATTTTATTGAACATGGATTTCGCGCGCATAACTGATATTCAAAATCGACGATTGCTTTAAGCGTTATTTGTGAAAGAACGGTTCATTCTACACAATAATAGTCATAATACACAAGAAGTGCTAATAAACTTTTTTGTTTAAAATTATATCAGCTTTAGTTTTTATTTAAAACATTTTTTTTTCTACGACATACAGATTCTTAATTAATATTTAAATGGGAATAAGCCACAATTAAAGGTTAAAATACATTTATACACTAATGTTTGTATTTTGATAACGATTTTCGAAGTAGAAATTGAAACGTCAATAAATGTATTTTAACCTTTAATTGTGGCTTATTCCCATTTAAATATTAATTAATTTAAAATGCCACAAGAAAATAGCTTCAGAACAATATACAGATTCTTGGTAAATCGATTATTTTGCTTGCGTTTTATCCCCTACGAGGGGGGTGTTAAAGAAACGCCCGCGGTAAAAGTAGTAAACTTTTTTTCACCTATTTTGGGCCCCAAAATTAATATTCTCGGCAAAATTTAGCTTGTTCCTATGATTTTCAGAGATTCAGTGGCATTTTTGTCTCTGACGACTGGAATAGTAGGACTGAAGTAAAATTTAGCGGATTAGCACTCCGATGCACGACCGCTTTTAGAATTGCATGAGTACACGACGGTGGTCTGTCAGGACCAAAAGTTGTTTAATTTTTTTTCCAACCTTTGGTACATACAAATTAAAATTCTTTTTTTATAATACCTATTGATGTATGTTTATACTATATGTCTTAAAAAAATGATAATTCTGCTTTTTTTGTACAGATATACGAAGTCAAATAAAAACATTAATTTTTGGTAATCTTTTTATTGCTAATTTACAAAACTATAAAAAAAATTTAAGTGAACAACAAAAATTATATTTTTGTATAAAGAATATGTGAAAAAATTTACTTATAAACTCAAAACTAAATATTAAACCCCTGCGCAGAAACTATAGTAACTTAAAATACGTTAATTATTTAGGTATGATTTTCTTGATATTTTGCGCAAGTTGTTGTTATATATGCTTCTTGCAGGGCCAACATTTGCAAAATTTGCAAAAATAACGAGTTTTTCGTTTTTTGCAATACTTACAGTGACCTCTTTTATTTGGTGGTGGATCTAGTTGCTGTTGGATTGGCCGACCAGAATATTTACCTATTGCATTACGGATGTATAAATGTAACCCTGATGTTATTGCTCGATAAATCAAATAATCCTTGACCAACTCTAATCCCAAATATTTTACAAATATTCTTCTTTTTTTGCTAAAATCCATATCTGGATTATTTTGTCTAGAAATAATGAACGCATTAAGGCTAGCTACATTGAGAATTCCATAAAAAATTACTAATGGCCAACGCTTAGTATTTCTAGCAACATTGTATGATGAAACCATTTTATGAGCCATATCTACATCACATTTTGTATCATTGTAAAATTAAATAACTTCGGGTTTAGAGCATTCTTTATCAACATTATCAGTGTCATATAAACATGATATAATTTAAACGTTTTTTCCTTTTTTTGGTACAAACGACACTACCATAAGCCTTTCTCAAAACCAAATATAGAGGAGTTAACAGGACGACCTTTTATATTTGAAATAATTGTAGGAAGTTCTCTTTTATTACTTTCTATATTACCTACAACAGTAAATCGATGATCTTCGATGATCTGCTAAAAGCTTCTGGACAACTGAATAACTAATAAACCATCGGTTCATGGTAATATTTCTTCCTGACCCAGATAAATGTTGACACATTCTTAGAAGAACCGCTTCAGTGAAATTATCAACTTTGTAGGGACCATCAGGTTGTTGTCCTGCATAAATTTCCATGTGACTTGTGTAAAATGTTGTGAATCTGTGGTTGCAAATAATTTTATGCCATATTTGTTTGGCTTATTGGGAATATAGATTCTGAAATTGCATTTTCTCCGAAAATGAAAATGCCATTTTCGTCTAGTGTTACGTATTCTCCTACACCATAGCAATTTTTGCAATTTTAAACAAACAGTTCGAATAGGTATCTCTCTTATCGGAGCTAACTTGTCCAATTTTTTGTCATTCAAAACGTAAAACTATTAGAAGGAACCTGAATCGTCGTTGTGACATAGTTGCTACAAATAATTTACATCTCATGCCATCTTGTTGTCAAAAGTCTTTCAAATTTTTTCTCGCACCATAATCTAAGCCAGCTAAATACAATAAACCTAAGAACGCTTATATTTCCGTAACTGTTGTTAGCTGGGTATCAGTTTTATTTTTATATTTGACTCTTCTCTAATGTAGATATTTGTAAAACTCACAATATGTTCAATAATTCCACTTAGCAATAAGCTCCAAGATTTAATTGGATTCATTGAATTTCTAGCTTCTGTAAGTGTGCCTGGTACGTGGGAGACAATATTTACACTACGAGTACGAACATTTTTAGGACCTGCCAGTTTTTTCCATTTTGTTCCATCTTTCCCAAAATAGTATAAATGCCTATCAATATTATTAATTTCGCAATAATCGTCGACACCATCTTCATTTTCTTTTTCCATCTCTTGCTCAGTATCAGTATCGTGATCACTAATTTCTTTATCACCAATATCACTAATCGAACTGTCGAAATCATGCATTTCGTCATCACTTGATAATAATTCTTCATATATCTGCATAAGACGGTGCTGCTCTCTTTCATAAAAGATTTCCATTGTAAATTATAAAACTAGACACAACTTCCTAATACACATCTGTTACAAAATTAACAAATTATGATCACATCTGCGAGTTTCTCACAATTCTGTGATTCCCCGAAATGCTTAGTTTCGCTGCTTAATACAAGATGGCATCCAAATGTTATTATAATTTTTAATAATCACATCAATGCTCGAGGGTGGTCCATTAGGACATTTTCAAATATATTTCGAAAAATAAAAAAATTCACGTTTTATCTACAAGAGTAACATTATTGTTTTTAAAATCCTGAAAGGTACACAAAAGCTTAAAATAATATAAAATGTTTTTTTAGAGTTATGTCAATTTTTAAGAATGGTGTGTCCTAATAGACCACCGTCGTGCATCGGAGTGTTAGTATGTGATAGTAACGGCAAATAATTATGTATTAAGTTTTTTAGGAGAAATTACGCTAAAAATAGGAAATTGGCAAGATTTCATTTTTCCTTCAAACATTTTTCATGAAAGTTATTTTATTATCTAAATATCTAAACCATTAAACACTTGATCACATAAACACGTGAACTACATTTAAATAGAATTATATATTTTCGATATATGTATTATACACAAACTGCATTATATTATTATATACATATATTATATAAATTCATATATTCCACTGTGAAACGTTATCAACTAGACTATTTAATTTACAGGGTCTTTGCTGTGCATGTCTGTTCTGCTTCGCCAACCAGGATGTGATTTCGGCTCTAAAAGGTTGCATTATGAGCATAAGGCAGAGGAATACGAGATTCAGCAGCTACAGATATACAGGCGGGGCAGTTGACAGTGCAGGCGTGTACGTTGTTAACGGATTACATCGGAAGTCGACGGTTTCCACAAAGATCTAAGCAGGATTAAGCAGGAACTCGATCCCAGTGTAGTTAGATAATGGTTTAAGACATTTTGTATTGTATATAAAATAAATTGCATTCAGAGATGTTTGAAAAAGAAAAAAGACAAATTGCATTTATGAACATGAATACCTAAAGGATTTATTTACCAAGATACAGGGGGTTAAAAACTTGAAATTAAAATAAAAAATTTGTCAAACATCAAAATCACTTGTAAATATTTTATTATGTGTGGGTAAATCGTGTGTCAACTTTTATACCCCTATTTTTTAAACAACTGGAGCAAACACTTTTCTAATTGCTTCTTACTTCTTCTGTTCCTTTTTAGTTAAAATGTTATAGTAATAGTTAAAATAACTTTCTATGGAGTTAAGAGAAATGACTCATTATAGAAGTACGAACTTAGACGCATATAAATTGGACCAAAATCTATATGCAACACAATGTTTGTTTTTCTAAAATATATTTTATTTAACTATTACAAACTGAACAGATAGGATAAAGCTTATTATTTGATACTACAGAATATGCCAAAACGAGCGGAAAGGTCGAGTATTTTGTGAAATTTACATCGAAATAAAAAACTCAAAAAATCAGTTTAATATTTTTCCAAAAAAACTATCGAATGACACCAAAAACGACCCTCCATTTCCACCTCCAGGTGGTGGGGCGGATGTCAACTGTAAAATCTTAAATGGGAACCCCCATTTTTTATTGCAGATTTGGATTTCTCATGAAAAAAATTAGTAACAATTAACACCCAAAGAGCGAGGATCCCTGCTAAGTTTATATGCAGACAATACAGCCATAGCAGTCAGCTGGAGAAATCCGAATCTTGCAACTAATCATCTGCAAAGCGCACTGCAGATGTTCAAAGACCACTGAACAGATTCCAAAGATGGTGCATCAAATGAAAAATAGCCCTGAGAAAACACAGGCCGTTATGTACAGACACCAAAGAAGTATATCAGAAAGAGAGTTAACGTTAGAAAATACTTCCATCGAGTGGCCAAACCAGGCTAAATATCTTGGGGTGATATTAGATAAAAGACTAACATACACAGAACACGTTAATCAAACGGTATACAAAGCAAAAGCGATCAAAGGACAGCTCTCCTTACTAATAGGCAGAAAGAGCAAACTAAGTTTCAAAACAAAAATAAGAGTCGCAAACAATATTATACCACCAGTGCTCACATACTCCTTAGTCGCTTGGGGGCATACATGTAAATCAAATAGAAAGAAAATCCAGGCCACCCAAAATCAAATTATTAGGGAAAATTTGAAACTACCCAGGTATGTACCTTTGAGATACCTATACAGAGACTCTGGTCAAAAAAGAATACTAAGAAAAATGGATAAGAAAGCCTACAAAATATTCAACGGGCTCCGAAACCATCCAAGCAGAGTACTGAGATAGCTAACGAACTACGATGAAAACGCAAGGACGGTACATAGACAGCCAAAACACCAAATAACTGGATATAGGGAAAATCAAGAATGAGATGAGCGACACAGTAGCAAACTAACAAAATGAAGCAAGACAGAAAGCAATCAAAAAACCCAAGTGCTTACCGTGTATGGTTTTCGCGCGACATCCGAGGGAAAATTGTGCACGGTAGGGATAAGCGGCAACTAGCAAGTGGGTACGCAACTCTGTCGAGAGGGTACGCAATAGGTTTATTAGTTTAGTTTGGTTTAAAAAAAAACTTGTCAGGTCTCTTATAAAGCCGCATTGGCGGCCTAAGCTCTTCAGGCAGAAGATAAAGTAATAGATCTTCTTAGGAGAATCTGAACATCGAGGTTAGGTGCATGATACAAGGGCTTGGTGGCCAGACCCTCTCGGGTGGCCAGACCATCTTGGGTGCCCAGCCGACGAGGAGAACAAAATTTATTTTGCCAATTCGACGGCTGAGTGATCGAGTTCACACACTTTCAGGGTAAAGTGTCATCAACTCAGGTTGGTGGCACTCTGCTCGGGACACACACCTTTTTTTAGGGACTCAAGTCCCGCAGTAAAGTTAGAGTAACTTCTGTAGAATCAGTAAAGTAAATAGGGAGAAAAGCCGATATGTGTGCTACCCCTACAGTTAGGTGGCTTAACCACAGTCAATAAAAACAGAGGATATTCCGTTACCCAGGGCACCCAAAGTAACTTTCAGATCATAAGCCTTGTCACGTTAGTCACACACTACAGAGGGGTGGAGAAAAAGCCTGGGGGTCAGATAGGTACCACTTCTTTAGCGAAGTGAGACCCGTTTGATCTTCGGACATGTGGATCCCACTCTTACAATGTATACACATGTTCCTTAGGAGCAGGGTTGATCACTTGTGTGTGTGTTAGTAACTTTTATTCGGGACATTTTTCGAATTGTTGATAAATTTGCTATAATCGGAAAAGCGGTTTATTCTGATAGGAAAATACTGAAAACAGTCTAATATCTAAAGAAATACACTTCTAAATAAATAACCAAAAAACATGTTTTAATGTTTTTTTACTCTATCGAATGACACCAACCTCACCTACACTTTCTGGGGGTGGAGCAAAGGGCAACTTTAAATTTTTAAATGGAAAACCCCATTTTTATTGCAAATTCGGATTCTACTTGAAAAGCTAAACATGTTTTATCTGAATTTTTTTTTCGACTCGCGATAGATGACACTGTAATCGTAGAAAAACAAAGAGATTATAAGTCTGTAAACGGTCAAATTTCTGGGGACATACGCTTATTAACACAAAATTAGTTAGTATTTTTAAAAAGACTATCTAATAACAGCAGACAGACAAGTGGCGCCACGAATATATCACGAATAGTAGTGTAAGTGGAATAGAACAGGTGAGGACAGTAATTTGCATGTTCCGAGCCGTTCATAATGGCGACGGCGCTACTAGTCACGTTAGGCGGGGGAATGACATAACAAGAGGCGTATGACATTGATGTAAGTGCTGTTGCCATGGTTTCACCAGTTTTGCATATTTACTAAAATAATGATTAAAGTATACAATGGTTTTCAAAAAAAAACAAAGATTCTAGCAAATTCTACTAAAAGCACCACTTAAATTTACAAGTTATTTCTAAAGAATTTTGAGTATCCACCGAAAAAAAAATGTGTTAGTGGCAACATTGTAATCCACGCCTTTGCAAGTTGCAAATGGCGTTATAAAAACTTTGTATCCCAAATTTTAGAAATACGCGATAAAATCAGTATACATCAATTTTTATATATCTATTAACATTGCTAAAAGAGAAGAAGGTACAATACCAAAATGATATAGTATTCCAAATCGAAAAAATCAAAAGAATATTTTTTTTTGATGGGTGAAAATTAGTTAAAGTTGGACAAAGGTCTTTCTAGCACAGGAGTTTATTTTTACAAGCACCTCTGAGCAATAGTTAGGTGCTAATTTGTGATGATCCTGAAGAGCAAGATCGCAGAAATTCTAGAGTTTACACTTTATTATTTACATATGGTCCTTTAAGGAAGAGTATTTGAGAAGGTATGGAACTTATTACAAACCAGTTGTAATGAATATAGAGGCATCTATATTGGTTTATCAAAAGGAAGGCCTCCAAGACGATAGGAAGATTAAATGAAGATTGGTGAAAAAATCCCTACATGAAGTTGTCCATCTGGTGCAGAATTGCAGCAAATGGAGAAAGCAAGCTTACAATATTTAAAGTGTCTCCACCCACACTCTAGCAAGGGCTTAAGGAATGAAGAGAAGAAGGATATTTGTTGCCAATACTTTATCAAAGAAAATTATACAAATAAACAAGTGTCAGGATATCTGTGTTTTATTTTGTTGTTTTCGTGACTTTGGTTTGTTAATGTAATGGAAAAGAAATATAGTCATAAAATAATAAATAAAAACTTTCCTGTACCTTAATGTATACTCTCTGTCTGATATTATGGTATACATTTATATATAAAAATGCGTAAGGGTATACTATATTTTTGGACAGAAAGAATGTATTTTTTGTCATAGAATAAGTTTTTATTTCTTATTTTATAACTATGTTTATTTTCCATTAAAAGAATACTTTTTGAATTTTTCGCCTAAAATTCAGAGCTTATTTTTTGAATTTGCTGGCTAAAATTCATAACCTGCGTTTTGAATTTGCCGCCAAATGAAATAAGTTTCGGCCCGTCCAGATTTGGCACTAGAAACTCTCTCCCAAAACTTTCTACGAGACTTACCTTACTAAGGGGCTATGTACTCTACTAAAAAAGTATATTTACAGCTAAGATGAGGTCTTTCGTTAAGTTTGTATTTGACTAAAAAACTACGTTTTTCCACAACCGAGGAACAACGACATGGAAGTAGTGGTTTTTTTCCCTCGAGGTTTGTTTTTAGTGAGTGTCCTTGCCTCTTAATTAACGACGTGCTTGTTTTTAGTTAGTCTCCTTGCTTGTTTTATGGTACTGAATAGTTTTTTACACAGAATCCTAATCTGCAATAGAAAATATGAGGGTGAAGCTGGGAGGTCGTATTTATTATCATAAGATAGTAAACACATTTTTGGTTTTTAATTTGGAAGTGTATTTCTCGAGATAGTTTCCATAATTTTCCAAGAGTATTATCATAAATTGTGTTTTTTTTTAACTAAAGCGCCATCTATCAATCATTCGAAAAAATGTCTGGACTAAAAGTTACTAATATTTTCATATGGAATTGAAATCTGCAATAAAAAATGGAGGTTCATATTTAAGATATCAAAGTTGTTGTTAGGTGCCACTCCATAGATTTTAAAAAATATTGAAAATTTGTTTTTTATTTCTGCGATCCGATGTAAATTTCGCAAAATCTTCGACCTTCCCGCTTCTTTTGTCGGTTTGCCTATATCTAATACTTTTATCACCATAATAATAATAAAATACACAAAAAAAGTAATTTAATTTTTTACCAAGCAACAAAAACAAAATTTGTTTAATTTATGAATGTTTTGTATTTTGAGAACGATTTCCGTAGTGGAAACCTAAACGTCAAGTAAAATTTTAAAATAAAATTGTGGCTTCTTTCCAACATAAACGGGTAACTAAAATAGATTCAGAACAATGTTTTTATTATTTGTTCTATTGTATGTATGTCGTTAATTGTCGATTTGCTTATTGTAAATCCATTCTGAGAATGAATGGATAGTCTAGTGTGTATTATATTAGCTAAGATCTGATAGGTAATGTTTAAATGAGATACAGTCCTGTAGTTTTTGAAAGTCTTCTTTGTTGCCCTTTTTATGAATCGGCATTATAATTCCTGTATTTCATTCATCTGGCATCATATTTTTATCCTATATTCTATCTATTATAAGGAATATTTCTTTATGCAATGATGCTCTTTCATATTTTATTAGCTCTGCTAATATATCATCCAACATCAACATAATAAAATTCAAGCAACCACAAGTCAATGCAGAAGGCAGAATGGCGACCTATTAAAAACAAGAAAATATGTATTGAATAATTACTATTTAAATGGAAATAAGCCACAAATAGCTTCAGAACAATGTATTGAATATATGGGTGGAATACTTTAACTAGGCACTTAATATAGAGGAAGAGGAAGAAAACATGAAAGACAAAAGAGATAAGGTAAGGGTAACAGACGAGAGGGAAGAGAAACCACCAACAATTCTTAAATTTAAAGATTTACCCGCAATTCACCCGCAATAGATAATCCCCCAGCTGAACTATATAAAACGGTGACTACTATACCATAATGGCATTACAGCAGCTTATAAAAAAAATGAACACAGAAATCCCTTCCCAATGATTGTAATTTTGGAATACTTTGAACCATACACAAAATGGAGCTATCTTTGAATGATCTAACTACAAAAGAATTACGCTTCTAAATGCAGCGTGTCAAATATTTTCTACAGTACTATGTCACCATATGGCACCATATGCAGAACGGACAGAAGAAAAATACCAGGCCGGTTTCAAAGGTGAAAAATCGACAATACGTCCGGTTGCGACCCTGAGACAAACTTTAGAAAAAACACTGGTATATTGCATAGATACTCATCATATATTTATAGACTATAAAGCAGCCTACGACTCTGTGAATAAAAGAGAAATGTTCAAAGCAATAAAAGAGCTAGGAATACCAAATCAGTTGGTTTGAAAAAGTTAAAGGTAGAGTACGAATTCAGGGGGAACTGTCTGAACCTTTTAAAACAAATAACGGGCTGCGCCATGGAGACCCCCTCTTCTGTATACTATTCAATCTGGCTTGGAAAAAGTAATACGTATGTCACAAATCACAACCATGTGTTCAATATATAATAAATCAGTGTAAATGTATGCTGATGATATCAATATTATTAGGAGAACGGGAAAACGCTGTACGAGAGGCGTATGTAGCATTAAAAGAATCAGCTACAAACATGGGTTTAATAATAAACACGAAAAAATCGAAGTACATGAGAATAAGCACGCAATCACAAATCCTACGACCACTTGTTATAGAAAACGACGTCATCTAAAATATAAATAATACTATCGCAGAATTTGCACGGCTAACAGATGCTATTTTGGGCTCACTCTCCTCCTTAAATCTACAATTATATCGATAAATACAAAAATAAAACTCTACAAAACAATAATATGCCGAGTCCTTGCCTTGGGTCAGAGACCTGGACTCTAACAAAAAGTAAAGGAAACAAGTAAGGATATTTCGACAGAAAAGTACTAATGCGAGCCTATAGAGCGGTGAATGACAATGGAGTGTGGATAAGACGATACAACTTCGAACTTTATTTAAGACAGTACATCTGAGGTGGACAGGGCATGTAATGCGGATGAAACAAAATGCCTCAGCTAGAAAATCACTTCTTGATAGACCCATTGGTCAGAGAAGAAGAGGAAGACCCAGAACAAGGTTCCTTGACAATATCGAGAAATATGGGAATACGTGCTTGGCGGAGGAAGGTGATAGATAGGACGACCGGAGAGAAATTCTTGAGCAGGCTAGGACCCACGCAGGGGTTTAAAGCCAGAATGATAATGATGATGACTATATCGTCCTCACCTTCTTCCTTGTAATTTCTGAGAAATTTTATCTGTCTTTGTATTTGATCTGCTGTGGGACTTTTAATTTCGTCGTTGCTGTGAGTTTCTAGTCTTCCTTTATCTTCATTCAGTTCGTCTTTACTGACAAATTCCTTTTTGTATTGTTCCTTCAATACCCTGCTGATCTGGTTAAGTTCACGTCTGAGTATATCTTTTATATGCTTTAATGTCTTTTTTTTTAATGTGGGTTGCTTTTAGTCATCTAAACTTTTTTGTAGAATTATTTTATTTTATACTTTTGTCTATCTTTCTCAATATCTTCTAAATTTTTGTTGATTCAGTTATTCTTCTTCCTTTTATTTATAAAGTTGTATTCATATCTCGCTTTTTCATAGTTTTTTGTGTTTTGTTCTGATGGGTTTTTCAACCATATAATTATGGTGATGGTTTTTGTTGCTTATAATATTGTACATTCTTAGTCATAGCAATAGTTATCTGGTAACCTTGGTTATTTTTAATTTTGATTCTATAGCGATGCCACTCTAATTTAAATATGCTTCAAATTGGCTCATACTAACTATCAATGTGACTAAAACACTTATATGCGACGGAAGCACCTACGCAAGCCATCTTACGACGCTTATAAGTGACAGTGGTACTGAAATGGTTGGTGCTCATTAGGTAGCTTATATTATCACTAATCTGTTGTATATACTTTCTTTGTACTTCAGGATAATTTAGTACATCAAGGTCCCATTTATCAGTGTTTATTTTGACTTGATATTATTTTGTCCAGTATTGGTTGGCTGGAACTTTTTTTTATTACCAAAAAGTGATCAATATTAGCGTTTACTGCTCTGTATGATAATGTATTTAGTTTTTTTTCTCACAAGTTTCTCTGCTGCTGAGGCACTGCCTATTTGATTTTCATTGAATTTAGGATGCCTTGAAGTCTTGATGTCTCCGCTGGATGTCAGAACTTGTTATCAGGAAGTTAAGAAATTCTGTGCCCATTATCGTTTGTTCGTTTTCCATTATCCAGTAAGTCCTTAACGTATTACTCTTTGCCTGTCTATGCATTTATGCCACCTAGTATCATTTGGGGTTTTATCATTCGCCTTGTTTAGCTTTTTTTAAAATTCAGCTTTTTTAAAATATATTTATTAATGTCATCATCATTATAAGTGGCTCGACAATCCGTTGTGGATCTTGGCCTGCTCACAAAGAAGTCGCCACTCCTGTTGATTCCTGGCAACTTCCCTCCATCTTCTGACCCTTAGAATCTGTAGGTCTTCTTCCACATCATCAATACATCTCCTTCGTGGTTGTCCTCTACTTCTTGTGCCCTCTGGTTTTAAAAATGTTAATGTCTTCGTGTATTCGTGATCTGACATCCCAGCAATGTGTCCAGCCCAAAGTCTCTGTACTTTAACGAATTTTACAATATCTGGATAGGTGTATAACTGATATAGTTTAAAGTTGTATCTTCGACGCCATAACCCATTTTCATTTACGGCCCCAAAAATCTTTCTAAGAATTTTTCTTTAAAAAATACCAAGAAGTCTTTTATCATTTTGAGATAAGGTCCACGTTTCAGCCCCATATATCAAAACGGGTCTTATTAGGGTTTCGTATATATTGACCTTCACTGCACGTTTTATATTTTTATTTTTTAAATGTTTCTGGAGATCTTGAACAGTTCTATTTGCTATTGCTATGCGTCTTTTTATTTCGTCGCTTGTCGTGTTTGTTACGTTTACTAGCGATCCAAGATATGTGAATTCTTTGACTTGCTTAATAATTTGAATTCTCTGTTGGATATCTCGGGGGTTTTTAGAAACCAACATATATTGGGCTTTTTCCTCGTTTAATACAAGTAGTAATTCACTTGCCGCGTCCGCATACCTTGTAAAATACTGCACCATGTCTCTGATACTTCTGCTCACTATAACTATATCGTCAGTGAGAATTTGTGTCTATCTATTAAAAATAGTTCCATTCATTCTAATATTTAATTGTCTGATTGCCTTTTCCAAGGTAATATTCAAGAGAAGACACGACAGCCCCTGTCTTAGAATATTATTAATGCCTAAGAACGTAGAGTTTTCTGCTTCAATTCTAACGCATGAGCTTACGTTTTGCATTGTTAGTTGAGTCCCAGGTGGGATCAAAAGTCTAACATTGCATTATATAATTCAGTTCTTTTCACACTGACATAGGCTGCTTTGAAGTCGACGAAAAGATGGTGTGTAACTATGTTATGTTCTAGAGACTTTTCTAGAATCTGCCCATGTGTTTGAATTTGTTGTGTAGTTGACTTACCAGCAGTAAATCCGCATTGATATTGACCAACTTCATCCTTTGTAAAGTGTTTAAGACTTTAAAACAATACATTGCTGAAGATTTTATACGCAGATGCTAACAAAGTAATGCCTCTATAGTTCTTACACTCAAGTTGATCACCCTTTTTCACCCAACGGACATATTATTCGCTTTAGTCACTCTTCTGGTACCAATTCATTCTGTCATATAAGTACTATTAGTCTATGGATTGCTGCAAAAAGTTGATCACCTCCTTTTTTATACATTTCCGACCAGATTTCATCGATTCCTGGGGCTTTATTGTCTTTGAGTTTTATTCATTTATGTAAAATCCCACTCCATTGTCTTCTTAATTCTCTTCTTCGCTGTACAAAAATGTATATTCTTTCTTTTTTATTTCTCCTGTTTTTTCTCATGATACTTCTTGTATGGCAGCAATGTCTATTGTATACTTTTTTTAGTTCAATCATCATACTGTTTTAATACTTCATATTGCTATCTTACATGTATCATTTTTCTTTTGTTTGCTATTTTTCAATGTAAATATATTCGTTTCCTTTTTTTGTTAGCTGAACCGTCATCTTTTGTATTAAAATATTTGTTGTGATATAGTCCAATCATTTTTTTTTTTAGAACTTCTTTAAGCTGATCTCTGCTTCTGTTCCTTTTTCAGCTCTTTTCAGCTATTATTAATTTGTAAATTTGATTTGATTCGATTCAATTTGATTTGGTAGATATTACGCCTGATTTGTTTTGTATTTCTCTCTAAGGCACAATTGACTTTCTTATATTTACGTATTGTTGTTGTGTAAATAACAAATATATTAAGGGACTCAAAACGCTTCGTTGCAGTTTTTGTACTGTACTTGTAAATTAAACTTAACGTGCTTGCTCATAATGCATTCTAAAATATGTTTTGAAACGATATCATGTAGCAACTAGATAAAACAGAGTTGAAAATTTAATAGTGTATACATAAATCAATACATTATAGTAAATTAAAAAAAACTTATTATACTATATATATATATATATATATATATATATATATATATATATACAGTGTGTAAAAGCCAAATGGAATAAATTCATTATTTAGGTTACTGTACATATTTACAAAAAAATCCCGAAACACGTCAAATTTAAATTATAACTTGACATTCTTTAACGTGAAAATGCAACCCCTACCTTCAACCCCCTTAGAATGACAGGTACAACCCCCAATTTTTAAAATAGGAAGTATAGGCTATTGATATATCGTTTGAGAGGTCTTTTCATTCTCCATTCAAAAATGTTGTCGCTTTCAAGTTTATTAAGATTAATTAAGATAAAATAAATTAAAATCATGTAGTTACCGAAATTCGCTAAAATACAATCAAAAACTAATATGTAATGCAAAACGTAATAAAATGTAGAACACGAAAAAGAACTATGAATGTTAATGAAGTAGATGTTCAAAATGTTCACCGCGAACGTCTTGGCAACATCCTAATCTAAAATAAAACTGTCTTCTAACATTATTTAACATAACAGGCGTGATCGACCTAATCGCAAGCGTTATTCGTTCTTTTAAGTCATTTAAATCAGAAGGTTTAGTTTTGTACACATGGCTCTTCACATATCCTCATAAAAAGAAATCTAATAATGTAAGATCAGGTGATCGCGCTGGCCATTCAATCGACCCTCGCCTCCCTATCCACCGATTGGGAAATATTGTATCGAGGTACTGCCGGACATTAAGTTGGTAATGTAGTGGTGCTCCATTCTGCTAAAACCATATCGTATTCGCTGGAACTTGAGGGTTTCTTGGATCAGGATATAAATTTGCCAACATTGGAATGACATCATTTTGAAGTAGTGCCAAATAATTGTTGCCATTCAAGTTGCCCTCAATGAAAAAGGGACCAATGATATTGTTTCCTACAATCCCTGCCCAAACATTAACCTTTTGAGGGTATTGAGTGTGTTTTTCTCTCATCCAGTGAGGATTTTCCGTGGCCCAGTAGCGGCAATTTTGCCGATTAGCATGACCGTTAAGTGAAATAGTACACTCATCAGAAAACATAACGTCTAATTGGATAATATTGTTATCCAACATGTCCATCATTTGCTCACAAAAAAAAGTTCTCCTATCAATATCGTCTTCCATGAGCTCCTGAGTAGGTATCATCTTATAGGGATGCAATTTATTTTCTTTTAATATGTTTACTATCGATGTATGGCTAGCATTGAATGTAGTGGATGCCTGTCTACTCGATGTATGTGGATTTTCCTGAAACTCAAGCAACACATCTAATTTGAGTTCATCACTCAGTGCATTGGCAGCTGCTTTTTTTATCTGCCTTACATGACCAAACTCGCGAAACTGCTTCTCTATTCTACTTATTGTTCCTTGGGATATAGGCGGTAAATTAGGAAATTTCTCATGAAATAGGCGAGTTACTTCCTGTTGTGTTTGGGTGTTATGTCCGTAACCAATCATTTGTAAAACTGTTATTTTATGCATTTCCGTTAATCTAACCATTTTTCAGAATTGAATTGAACGAACTTTTTACTTAAATTAAAATACTGACAACTTAAATAAAACAATTTACTAATGCGTGGTAAAATACCGTTGCCACGGAAATTCTTTAAAGTTTTTTAATGGTTAACATCTAAAAACCACATTGCTATGGTTTTTGTTTACTTTCTCATTATCAAGACCTAAACGGAAAATAAATTTTGAGTATATTTTAGCGAATTTCGGTAACCACATGATTTTAATTTATTTTATCTTAATTAATCTTAATAAACTGGAAAGCGATAACATTTTTGAATGGAGAATGAAAAGAACTTCCAAACGATATATCACAAGCATATACTTCCTATTTTAAAACTTGGGGGTTGTACCAGTCATTCTAAGGGGGTTGAAGGTAGGGGTTGCATTTTCACGTTAAAGAATGTCAAGTTATAATTTAAATTTGACGTGTTTCGGGATTTTTTATAAATATGTACAGTAACCTAAATAATGAATTTATTCCATTTGGCTTTTACACACTGTATATTATACTATTCGTGGGACCTGGATTTTTTGTCCGATTAGCAACATCAACGTTTTAGATAAAGTAGAAAAAAGTGCATTCCACAGAAACCAAGTCATGATATCATTTAATAGACCTAGTTATAAGTCGACCAAACTTCCATGTAGTGATTGTTGACCTATCATTGTTCGCGTATCAGGAAATGATGCGATTGTTTGCCTATGAGCACGCGCTCAGTCGCCATTTTTTTTTCTCATTTAATTATATTTTATTAGGATATTCAATATTTAAAACGTGTCTGGTTCTTTAAAAATTTTATTAGGGATAAATAACATGAATGTACTTATGTACTTTTTATTATTGAAGTAATACATATAGAAAAAATTGTAAAACAAAAGAAATGTAAACACTTTATTCACTTTCACAGCATTTATTGTGTCATATTTGACATACTGTAATAATTATATGTTTACCACAAATAGATTTTGAATAATCTACACATCTTTAAGTGATTTTTTCATTTTTACATATAGGACAGTAAAAACATTTGACTCTATCTTTAGTTTCTGCAGTTGCTACTGAAGTTTCTTTATCAGAAAGACCTGATTGGTGTATTATTTAAAGTAGTAATAATATTGGGATTATTGTTATTGATGCACAACTTACTAGGTGTGGTCTGATGAGATCTGTACTAATTTCTCTTAGATATTTAGACTATTTATTTATGCAGTATTTATCAAAGTGATCATCGGCAACTTATTCGAGAAACGGAGTAATTACATTATTTTCATCCACTCCACAACATCCACTGCTCCCTTTGTCATATTGTAGAAGGTTATAACCTGCGGCTTTACCCGTTGCTTCATCAATTGTGTCATTATCATGAAACGTAGATACCATCAGAACATTTTTGTTTTTCTCGGGAACGTATAATAAAAGACGGTCTTTACCATAACCAAAAATAAGGAAAGGAAAATCACTAAGCTGCTGCATAGTAATCTTCCTTTTGTAGCTACAAAAAGAGAAAAAATTTGTGGTTTCTTCTCAGGTTTCCTACTAGAGTTATCCTGTAATTATGTAGTAAGTCAGTAGCTAGTGGAATGGACGTAAACCAGTTGTCAGAAGTAATATTGCGTCCAGTATGGACGATGGGTTTTATCATATGTTTAACCACACTCCTAGGACTATTATCTATCTCAAAGAGGCCTTCTGACGGCTTTCCAGCTATTTTCAACTTTGCTGTATAAAAAATTCTCGAACCAACAAGTGCGAACATTTTTATCTCATATTTTGCCGGCTTACTGACTATATATTGACGAAAGCTACATTTTCCCGAAAATCTTTAAGCATCTCGTCAATGCAGCAATACATTCCAACTATATAGCAAGCTATGCACTTTTCCAAACTTTCGTCGAAAACTTTTCTAATTAGTGCAAGTTTGTCATGCTTTCGTCGTTCTGCTCTGGACTGGATATCATCAAAGTGTAGTGCACGAAGGAGGAATAGACTCGCTTCTTTGACATAACTGTCCGAAAACATACAGGAGCTGTTCAATTTGTTGCCCAAAGATCGTCCAGATCTACATGAGAAGCTTGAAAGTACAAAAAAAAGTACAAAAAACCAAGCAGTGCTCTAATTTCATCACCATTGGTACATACTGCATTCCTTTCACGAGAAAACTGGTTATGCATTTTTACTAAATACGTATTGGTATGTTGCACAATTTCGTTTATCATTTCGTCAAAGAAAAACAATTTAGAACATTATTATTTTTTGTCTGTTAACTCTCAAAATAGTATCGTGACATTGCGTGTCACTTGCTTTTACCGTGGTTCTCCATCCAGCTGTGTCTTAAGCCACTAGAGAAATTTCGTGTAAGCCATGATAAATAATTGCTATGACTTGATCTACCTAGCATGAGAGAAATCTTCACCGTGGTCATTTGCTATTCATTTTAGCCAGTTTTTCTAGGCTTTCTATTCACTTAGCAGTGTAGAGTAGAAGTGATTTATTCTTGTGTGAGAAAAGTCCTTGATTTTACTTGATTAATTTTATCTTCATTAGTTTTATGGAAAGGAAAAACTTAAGCAGCTTATGGTCAGAACCGTATATCGCACTAGGTTAAGCACAGGTCTTGACAATAGACGTTAGGCACCGCGTTTTATGCCAATATCTGCTTAATGCAACTCTAATCATGTCGAATATTATGATAATCTACAAATGTTTGTTTAATTTTTTCTACTTGCTTTCTAACTTAGTTTAATGTTGTTTCTTTTACAATACATTTATTTATTTTGCATGCTTAAATTTTTATAATATATTTCCATGGTTCTAATATAAAGTTGCATCTTATACATAATTATATAATTATATAATTATATCCTATCCTCCTCTAGTGGTCCTACAGACGTCTTGAAGTTCTTCGGACTTATTGAAAGAAAGGCTAATGATAATCTTGAGATACTTATAATTTCGGGAAACGTTAAAGGTTCCAAGAGCAGAGCTCGCTTACCCACTCTATGGACAGGACAGATCAAGTGCAGAAAGTCAGTGACAGCAAGACAGTGGGTATATTCAGACGACCTCAGCGACTAAACAGCTGACTTAAAATTAACGTTTAACCGACTTGTTGACAAGATGCTAACCGTTAGCATAGGCGTTTATATTAACATATACCGAGCATACCGGCCGCTCGTGCTGACAAGATCTATTGCCTGGTTCGTTCTGTCTCTTTCAAGCACATTTTAATCGAGAAGCTTACGTACTTCTACTTCCTCCACATAAAAGATACTATCACATATCTAATTTGTAAAAGTGGGACAGAACGACAATGAAAATCTAGATGGTGTCGTCACTTAGCTCTACAGACTGCTCAGGGTATGTTAATACAAGTGCAGTCCGATAAGTACTTAGCCTACAAAAGAAAAACGAAACTTTTGGACAAACACATTTTAATCGAGAAGCTTACGTACTTTTACTTCCTCCACATAAAAGGTACTGTTAGGTATGTTAATACCAGTGCAGTCCGATAAGTACTTAGCCTACAAAAGAAAAACGAAAATTTTGAACAAACACATTTTAATCGAGAAGCTTACGTACTTCTACTTCCTCCACATAAAAGGTACTGTCGCATATCTAATTTGTAAAAGTGAGACAGAACGAACAATGAAAAACAAGTGTCGTCACTTAGCTCTACAGATTGCTCAGGCTATGTTTATACCAGGGCAGTCCGATAAGTACTTAGTCTACAAAAGAAAAACGAAAATTTTGGAAAAGTGGCGATTTATTTCTCAACATATTCTACTTTTAGCTCGGTATACTGAACTCAGCGATACTCGACCTTCTTTTTTTCGACAAAAAAATACGTTTCCTCGAGATCTGCAAAGCAGGCTTCCGTGACGTCGATGACCTCCTGTATCGATTTAAATTTTTGCCCGGGGAGTGCCTTTTTCAACTTTGGAAACAAAAAGAAGTTACATGGGGCCAAATCCAGAGAATATGGTAAATGGGGCAACAGTTCGTAGCCCATGGTGGAAGAGCACTTTTTTTTCGCTAAATGCGGTCATCTTTTCTGCCATTTGTCGTCGAATTGGCCCAATAATTCAGCGTAGTAAAGCCCTGTGACCGTTTTGTCCTTCTTCAGGTAGTAGATGTAAATCACCCCTTGTGAATCCAAGAAAAAAATGGCCGTCATTTTTCTGGCCAACAGGACATTCTTCGGAGCAGGTTTGCCGGGTACCGTCTAGTTCTTCGACTATTTCTTGGTCGTTGGTACGTACCAATGGATCCATGTTTCGTCGACGATTATGAAACGATATAGAAACTTCTTTATCAGCGGTTACTTGATCATGCGCGGTATGCAATAATGAATTTTTATTTTTTTAAGAGTTTTATATCAAAAATATCTATTGATCTAAAAAATGGATTAAGTTCAGTTTGGTACTAGACTAGGATATTTATTTATAGAAGTAATTATATAAATATTAGAGTTAGATTCGTCTAAACGTAAAAATGAAATGAAATGTCTAGACAAATGCGTTCAGACGGATTTTGTCTGCTGGTTTTAAGCCGCTGGTTACAACAACAAAGCCGCTTTGCGCTTAAAATCAGCTGCTGAGATCTGGTAAACGTAGGTACCTATTATCTAAGTCCATGAGAGCCACCCAGAATAAAAGCCGATGAGAAGAGATATTTGCTCACAGAGGGAGAGAGAAAGGTAAATATTTAAAAAAGAAGAACTATTCTATTTAATAAAGGGTTTTTAGAATATAATTTTGACTAATAAGTTATCGTCCAATTTTTGATTGGTACTTTTTTAAAATAGTTTGTATATCGACTAAAAATCATTAAGAATTTGGTCATAGGTAATAAAACCTTCTAATTTTTTGCCAATTACCAATTTTTTTCTCGATTTTAGTTGTACAGTGCGATAAATCTATTAATAATTTCATTGAAAAGCCTTATATTAACAAATTGGAATATAACGAAAATCTAGTCAAAATAATATACGGTGTATTTTATTTAAAAACACTTGTTTGCCAGCATGTTACCAAAAACCCTGTAGTATTCCTAACTTGGGTATTTTAAAATATATATAAATACATTAAACGCACCCATAACTTTTAATTGGAACATTTTGCGTATATATGTTATGATACCATATACAGGATAAGTTTTTAAAGCGACATCGGTCGATAATTCCATTGTGGTACAAGATGTCCAAAAAACTTATGTAGAAAAAATGTAGGCATTGATATTCTCCATACTTGGAAAATATGTGAAATTCTACAGGGTGATTAATAGCTTCGTGGTATAGCAAACATACATTTTTGAAGTTATACTTTTATTAGCGCGCTCCACATTAGACATTTGTACGGGAGTGAATCGGTGAAATCATTACATATGTAAGATAATGAGTAAGAGAGACAGAAGATATATTATCTCTCTCTTCCTCTCTCGAGAATATAAATGTTCCTTTTGTACATAGGTATATTTAATATTATATATATATATACATATATATATATATATATATATATATATATATATATATATATAAGAAGAAAAAAGAAGTACTTGTGACTCGTTTGGAAAAAATATATTAATGTTTTTGATGGGTTGGAGTCAATAAAAGGGGCTATTGGTTAACTATTTAATATCTCGAGCTTTCAATTGTGTTTACAATTCTTATGAAGAGCTGCTAAAAAAGACAAAATATCTTACAAAGTTGAACTATAAAGAAAAAGATTTTTTGTTAACTCACCAAATAAAATTAGTTTCGTTAATAAAAATTGCTGCAAATACATGTCAAAAAGAAATAATACTAAAATGCCCTTATCTAATAAATTCTTCCCTGAAATTTTAATAATTTTGAAAATATTTTCTTAATAAAAAAATAATTGAATTTATAAATATGTAGTTTAAAGTAGCAACCAATTACAAATAAGCCTCAATGTCATAAATGCCAACTTAAAATGTTTACCTTTGACAATTATATTGTCAAAAATAAAATTTTGTTTAAAAATTCTTTTTTGTGTAGTAACAAAAAAGAAGAAGATTTATTCACCATTGATAGATGTCTGAAAAAATGTAACAGATATACGGAAAATTAAATTAAAATGTGATATTTTTCAAGTTTTATATATAAATTATATTTAAATTCAAAACCTAAGCAAAATTTATAATTATATTATTTCTTCATAATTTTTTTTGAAAAAATTATTGTTGGAAACGAAAAATTCGATAATACGGTAGGATTAAAAATGATACTTTTGTTTATCTATATAAAAATAACGATTTTACAAATTTTTAATGGAGTTTAGAATAAAAATTTTACAACAGCGATTCATTGCTCAGTTGTTGAAGTTATATGCGTATTTTAAACATATGCGTAAGTAAGTTATGTATATTGTCATCTTTAAGTATTTATGACTATTGCGTTTTAATTTGTATTATATTATTATATTGAATTATGTTACAGTGTATTGTATTGTATTTTTATATTAATAACAAAATAAACAATGAATTTTACTGCAGAGTAGGTATGTGTAAAAAAAATTTTTGCATTCAACTTCTTTCATACATATATGAAAATAAAAATATACATTTTCATCAAAATATTATTAAATTTTGATGAAATCCTCCTATTCCAATTCAAATGTTATTTATATACAGCAAACGATGCACCATATATACCTATATACTTAATTATGTTTCTCTTTCTGCTCTCTCTTACCTATAGCATTACATATGTTATGATTGTGCAGATTGACTCCCATAAAAATTTGTAACGGCGAACGCGTGTATAGAAGTATAACTTCTACCGGCAGTCCCACTGGACAGCCACACCTGTTTTTTTTTTTTAAATGTGACATTCTATATATTTTTCCATATTTATATTCCTCTCATAATATTAAGCTTTGCATTGCTATACAGAGTATTTAACAAGTTATGATCATTTTTATTTTCAAATCCTTATGAAATCAATACTATGTATATAAAGAAGTAATGAATAAACAATTATTTATTTTATATGATAAAGTAAACAATATGTTGTAGTTTTTAAATTAAGCTTAATTAAAATCATTTACTAAAATTTGTATACAGGGTGAACAACAAAACAAACTTACGATTTTCTCAATTTTTTTAAATAGATCACCCTGTATTTTATTTTTTAGAAATATTGTATTTATGATACTCTTTCATTTTTATATAACACTTTTTATACATAGACTCATTATTTACCGAGATATTTTTAGTTTTCTTCAAATTTCGGGAATACATTCAATTTTTGTAAGTAGAAATAACCAAATCATATAAACCATAATAATATGTAATAAATGTAACAATTAATGTGATATTAAGGAAATAAGTCTAAAGTAAATGTTCAAAATGTCCACATCAACGTCCTTACAAGTTTGTAACCGATATTCAAATGACCGAGCCACATTTCTTAACATTTGTAAGTCAATTTTATTAAAAGCTTAGGAATCTTGTATTTCATTATGAGAAGGCGATTAAATGTATTTCCGAAATTTGAAGAAAACTAAAAATATTTCGAAAAGTATTGAGTAAGGTATAGAGAATGCTATATAAAAATGAAAGAATATCATAAATACAATATTTCTAAAAAGTAAAATATAAAGTAAACCATTTAAAAAAATTGAGAAAATTGTAATTTTATTTTGTAGTTCACCCTATATACAAATCTATGTCAATAATTTTAATTATATTTAATATCAAAACTGCAATATATTGTTTACTTTATTATATAAAATAACTAATTGTTTAAGCATTACTTCTTTATATACATAGTGTTGATTTCATAAGGATTTTGAAATAAAAATGGCATAACCTGTTAAATACCCTATATAGTAATGCAAAATCTAATACTGTAAGAACAAGAATTATAAAAAGATCCCAAATTTGAAAAAATATATAGGGTGTCCCATATAAAAAATTGTATGTTTGCTATACCACGTAGTTATTAATCACCCTGTATAATTCCATATATTTTCCAAGTATGTAGAATATCATTGCCTACATTTTTTCTAAATAAGTTTTTTGTATATTCTATACCATAATGGAATTATCAACCGATGTCGCACTAGAAACCCACCCTGTATATTGAAAATTGTTTACTTTTCCGCACCTTGTAAATGTATATTTAGATGTATAGACTTAAATTCAAATATTGTACACTGGTATTGTTAAATACTAATTAAACATTTTTTTCCAGTGTAAATTCTGTAACTCCAATAACAACAACGAATAATTCAACGATTTTGGAAATATTGTCTGAATATTTTAAAAAAATATAACTAGTGGTGGCAAACCTGTAATGAAGGAAAAACTTTCGAAATAGAGAACTAGACTTATGATCAATGGCCCAATTAAAAATAGGATCTTGTATCAAAAACTTACAGTAAACATTTATTTACCGACAGACTTGTTAAATGCTTGTTATTTAAATGAATAACTGGTTGTCTACTTTAGGACGATATAATGATCCTTAAATATTGAAAATTATCAACACATTACTTACAATAGTTATTTTTTTTTATTTACTATTAGTAATAAAAACGAGATGGAATTACTAGGAAATAACATTCTGTAGTGATTAATTTTACGATCTTGCTAATAAAACAATCCGTTGTAACAAATTAATATTTATTTTTTATTTATAATTATTCATGTTATGATACTTAAATAGTTATTTTATTGTGTATATGTGTTAGTACTTGTACTTTGTATATAATGATCTCCTTGTAAAAAGAAACTTAATGTAAATATAGATATTTATGTAAAATTGTTTTTTTATTGATTGTTCTGCTCGTACGTATGGTTGGAACCATGAATTCTTTACATGTCACTGAACATTCGATTCGTAGGTAAATGAGAATTTAACTAAAATAATTGAAAATTTAAATTGATGAAGAAATTTGAGTAAAATAATTATCTGAAGAAACATAACAAACATGTAACGTTTATAACATTACATTACCATTTCAATCTTCTTCGTGAAGACATTTTACTTTCCATTTCGCCGCAGACGTTTGAATTCCATTTTTCCGCGGCCTTCCTCGTATGTTCCTTTGTGCTGGTGTCCATTTCCAAACCTTGAATGACATCATTATATGTTGCAGATGTTTATACCATTTCAACTGCTTGTCAGCTATGTTGTCCAGTATATTATTGTCAACCTCCATATTTTCTCTACTAGTTTCATTTCTTTCTTGGTCTAGTAATGTTAAACTGCAAGATCTTCTCCAATATATCATTTCGATTAAGAAAAGTTTTTATGACATATTGTTTTAAGTAAACTAAAGTTTACTTCAAGATTATATTATGTTCCGAAAGGTTTCCGCGGCTAGTACAATTAAAACTAGAGGTAAGATTAATACTATTACAGAGTGTTCTGGATCGATTATCATTACGCCGAGTTTTCGACATCCTCTTCGATGTCTTCTTCAGGGCTTTCGAGGTCTTAGTCTCTCAAACCCCCAGACACTACTACACTGATCACTATTCAACGCATTAATGGTGCTGGGAATAGAGGACAGGTCATTTATTCCGTCTATGGTGACGTGGTTTGGGTGGAGATTGGCGTGAGGGTTAGCGTGGGGATTAGCACGGGGATTGACGCAGGGTTTGGCGCGAACATTTCTGACGGTGGGGTTTTGATTGACGGGTGAAGCGGACGGTATTTTCTTTTTGAGAGGTCTCCAAGTCGAAGGTAATCGTATGCCATCATCTCTTTTATTGAGACAATTTGCCTTTTTTTTTTAATTTCTATGACTTCTCGGAAAATTCTTGGTTTATAGAGGCGGATGAGGACTATGATTCAGGAGTCTTCAAAATCAACTTTGTGACTTTTATGTAGATAGTGTTGACCTAGAGCTGAAATTGTGTCGGAATTGCAAACAAAAATGGAATGTTCATAAATCCTATTTTGAATAATGTGAGATTTGTTTGGACTATATAGGATCGGGGGCAGTCTGTACAAAGAATTTCATAAACTTCGTGTTGTTCATTTGGAATGATGTCTTTGAATGATCGGACAAGAGATGAAAGTTTTGGTTTCCCCGTTATTTACTTCTTAGCAACATATTGAACGTTCTTTTTGTTTATTTTAGTTTTTGTGATAAGACTTTAATTATTTTGGCCATTGCTTCATGATATATTAGTAATCTAGGTTTTCTTATGAAAAGCTTATAAGAAAGATCATAGCGGTTGTAGTAGTTATCCGTAAAACTATGATGACCTTTATCAACGTACAGCTCCAATAAAATACCAATAATTGAAGGTAAGACACACCTCTCTCTTCTGCACTTCTTCCACAGTAAACATTTAGATACATTTAGAACATAGCCTTCTAGTGTAGAAATAGAATAATGCGTCACATTTTTATCTTATATTGCTGACAATCAGAATTTTCTGTTAAGAAATAATGTAAAAGACCTTAAAATTTGTTCAAATTGTCTGCCAGCGAGTGAACAATAAAAAGCAGGTTCTAAGTACAAAGGTTCTATTATAACATTTTCCAAATTAAAGGATATTTTACTTGACTCTGTAATATACTGATACCAAGGAATTTTTTGTGTGTATGCGTATAAATGTGTGTGTGTGTATGTGTGTGTGTGTGTATGTGTGTGTGTGTGTGTGTGTGTGTGTGTGTTTGTGTGAAAGATGGCACGAAAACATTTCCATCGGCCACAGAAGGTTTCATAACGATATTTTATTGTTCTTGTTTGTTTCCTTTATTTATTAGATATTTCTAGAAGTCACTGAAGCAGTATTAATTTAGATTTCTTTTACATCTTTATTTAAAATTTATTAGCAATTCTACGATTTGAGCAGATGCCAAAACGTGTGATAGACTTAACAGAAGCAAATATTTCATTTTAGTCAGTGTGCGAGTTAATTTATTAGATTTTTCTAAATATTAGTTGAAACCAAAAAAATATGGATAAAATTTTCCGTAAGAACTTATGTCACAACTACAGTGAAATGATAAAGCAAAACCTAGGATATAAGGTTTTAATCAACATAAATTGTACATATAATGTTAACAAAAAAAATAGAAATTAATGTGGCAGTGACAGTGACTTCTTTCAAACACTGACAGCATAAAGTTGCCTACAATATTAGAAGTCTACAGTCAAAGCAATACTAAGGAGGTTAATATCACATCATACAGGATGATTTCAATAACATGCCAAGGTTAAATAAATGCGACGACAATCGAGCATCATTCGTTAGGCGAAATATACTAGCCGAGAACAGCAGAATATAACAATCCTATCTTTCGTATAGTCGTAGACTATGAAAAGGCGTTTGATACTAGAGATCATCATAAAATGCTTCGAGCATTAGCTGACTGCCGAATCGCCTACCGATATGTTACCTTGATTAAGAGTATTACGAAACTGGTACAGTTTGTGTCCGACTTTGTGAAAATATCAAAAAGTTCCGAATAGAACGTGGAATTAGACAGGGTGATACTATGTTACCGAAATTTTTTACTTTATATACTCAAATATATCTTCAAGCAAATGGAACTATAGGATAATATGGGAATATATAAATGGAGAGGATCTAAAGCACCTAAGATTTGCCAATGACATCCTGCTAATATCTGATAGAGTTGATAAAGTTACAAAAATGCTGGAAACGCTTTATGAAGCATCAAAAACAGTTGGTCTTAAAATTAACACCTCAAAGTCAACATGTATGACCAACCTTGTAGTCAGCGCGAAAATTCAGATTTAAAGCCATAACATCGAAGAAGGTAATAGCTTACAAATATTTAGAGCATGGGATTTGCTTATGCCGAGGTAATCAGACAACTGATATACAAGGAAAGATAGGTCTCACATGGGCTGCCTTTGGTAGATTGATCAACATTTCATTTATTATTCCAGTTTTGTTTAAAAAGAAAGGTTTTTAACCAATGGGTTTTACCGTTTCTTATATATGGTACAGAAACACTAACTCTGATAAAAGGAACAATAAATAAAATAAGAGTTACACAACATGCTATGGAAACATCAATGTTAGGTATTAGCATTAGAGATAAAGTACCAAACCTAGAAATAAGAAGAAGAACAGAAGTCACGAATGCCTAAATGTACTTGGGCCGGACATGTTGCTAGATTAACCGATGATAGATAGACCAGAAAGATTCTTGAATGGTGACCAAGACAAGAGGCATATCGAAGCAGAGGATTGAGAAACTCTGGGATTTCATGGTCTCAATCTTTCCACTCAGAGCCATCTTCATGAATGAATCATCATCATCATCATCTTCTATTCGCTTACTTATGTCTCTAAACGTTATCGAACTATCATCATTACTAATATAATCCGTATTAGACTCCTCACGTCCGTCTCTACTGACTTCTTTTATTAACTAAAGTAACCTTTAAAACATACTGTACTTAAGAAAGCAAGCACGCAAGCAATAGAATCGAACCCACCCTGTGACACATGCACACCCCTTAGAAAATGGTATGTAGGTGTTACAATTTATTGATACGCTATTGGAAAAATGTTGATCACATGGGAGTCCTGGGTACAAGGACTCCCCCATGAAATACTTCCACTAGTTAGGAGAGCGTGAGGTGCTATAGTACTGCGATTGATTGGCATATCATCATTATGGCTTGGCTTGCCCAGGCGCTGAGTCCCCACTCCGAACCGGGTCCAGTTCGACGACTCGGCGATCGAGAAATGGTGCCCCTCCGTTCCGTTTTTTGTTTTTGTAATTAGTTAAAATTTTTTTTTGGCTTTTGCCGTTTTGTAACTTTTTATATATATATTTAGGGATTCTACAGTATTCACTGCCTTTCCTCGCTCAACCGTTTCCATCTCTCTCTGTTGTTCCATTCTCCATCGTTCAGTCCTCTCTTACTCATGGCGTCGTCTACTTCGTTCCTCCAGGATTTTCGGGGTCGTCCTCTTTTACTCCTTCCTATGGGGCTCCATTCGGTTATTCTTTTTATCCATCTGCTGTCGCTAGCTCTTCTTACATGCCCATACCACTTTAGTCTTTTTTGTTCTATATATGTTAGTATGTCTGTTTCTATTGATGTTCTTTGCTTTATTTCGTCATTACTTCTCCTATCCATTCTTGTTACTCTGCAGCATCTTCGCAGGCATTCCATCTCTGTTGCTATTATCTTACTGCTATTTTTCTTGTTTATGATCCAATTTTCGGCCCCATATGTCATAATACTTCGCACTAATGTTTTATAAATCTGCGTTTTTGTCTTCATATTTAGGTGTCTATCCCACCATACTGAGTTAAGTTGTCGGATTGCTGTTCTTGTTTGTCCTAATCTTTGTGTAATTTCTTCCTCTGTTGTTGCCTTTTTCGTGATTATGAACCCCAGGTATTTGAATTTATCCTTTCCTTTGATTGTTACGTTGTCATCAATCTGTAGATCTTCTATGTCTTCTTCACTTGTAGATAGGTACTCTGTTTTCGCGAGGTTAATATCTAGGCCAGCCTTGGTATATTCTTCTTGTAGTTTCTTCATCATGTAGCTGAGGTCGTCTTGGTCTTGTGCAATCACTACTTGATCGTCTGCAAAACTTAACGTATATAGGTATTCGTTCCGTACCGGTACTCCCATGCCTTCGCATTTTCTTTTCCATGTAGTCAAGGCTTTCTCTAAGTATATTTTCAATAGGGTTGGAGATGTGGAACAACCCTTCAGGAGCCCTTTTGTTGTGGTGAAGTCTCCTATGATTCTTGTTCCCATTTTAATGGACACTTTATTTTCTTTATACAGAGCTTTTGTAGCTTCTATGAGTTCCGTCTGTATTTCTAATTTGTACATTGCCTCCCATAGTTCTGACCTTGGTACAGAGTCATACGCCTTTCTCAGATCCACAAATGCCAAGTGTATATCTCTATTTTTTGCTTTTTTCTTTTCCAACAGTTGTTCCAGTGTGTATATGTGGTCTATGCATGATCTTCCTGCCGTGAAGCCTGCCTGATCCTCCCCGATTTTGCCTTTTATCGCTTGCTCTATCTTTTCTCGCAGTATCTTCCCATGTAATCTTCCTATTGATGATATTACGCTTATTCCTCTGTAGTTTTCGCATCGTTTTCTATCTCCTTTCTTAAATATAGATGTCATATATGCCGCCGTCCATTCCTTTGGGAGCTGTTCTCCATTTATAGCTTTCTGAAATATCCATTGTATCATCCGGTGTAATTTTTTTGATCCGTATTTTATAAGCTCAGGTGAGATGCCTCCAGGTCCCGATGCTTTCTTATTTTTGATTGCTTTTATGGCCGTTCTCATTTCCCTATCTGTTATTTCTATTTCTTGTTGTGGGAATCTGCTTCGTCTTCGCCTGTTTTCTTTTCCAATGAATTGTGATCTTTGTTCTGTTAATAGTTCCTTGTAGTAGTCCTTCCATTCTTTGTCCTGTATATTTCCCAATTTTATTATGTAACTTTTTATTTATTTATTTTTTTATTGGTTGGTCGAGGCAGGTTTTTTGTGTTTGTTTTTTATATCTTTTAAAAGGGAGGTGTTTAAATATATTTGTCTTCCTGGTGCCTGAGTCTGATTTAAGTGTTTATCGTATTGTGATTTGAATTTCATGGATTCTTCAGGTAGAGCAATATGGTTATTTTGTTGTTTTATTATTTGTTAAGAAACAACAATCGAAAAAAATCAAATTACACTAAGCCATGTTTTGTTTGGATTTTATTAAATTTCATTCAACAAATATCTCTAATTATATTTAAAACAAAATTCAGATTTTACGTTATAGTGACAACTTACGTTTAATAATAAGTACCTATTAAGCAATTTAACACAATGATTTTAAAGCCTTGTTATCGTCAATTCGACGTTAAACAAAAACAACAAATTTTACTTTCACTGCATCTAACATCAAAACAATAACTAATTGAAGGTTAGGTTATAAAAGTGTACGTGCTTCATTGAAAATAATTTTTTACTTTTAGTGAGCCAATTACCATGTAGCTATTGAAAACATTGTCTAATTTAAATGGCAAACGCTGCTATGAATCTACAAGACTCTCAACATTTGGACGGAATACGCCACTTTGTCCGTGTAAATAGAGCATAATGCTGCTGTCCATGAATATTTTAAGTTCCATGCATTGTTGGGGAAGTTTCTCGATCAGTTTGCGTTCTTCATTAAGATTTATAATATTCTCAATTATCCAGGTGTGGTCATCCTATTGTGGTTGGTTTAAGGAGTACCTGAAACATATTTCTCTATTAATCGATCTCTGCCACAACTTGGAAGCTTTTAATTTATCGGAATCGGACCATTCCTTGAAACAAGAACCACAGACAAAACTCAAAGAATTATATAATTATATAAATAATATAAAAAAAAACATAAGTCTCGAAGCAACAAAGGAGTTAGATCTTCTTCTGGGTCCTGTAGTGGCGAGGATGATCTCAAAATTTTTGTCACTGTATAAAAAAAGGGTTTGGTTTTATGTGAAAACCAAAATAAATTTCTACCATAACTCGTTTGGACCAGAGATATCCTATCTATTCCAGCTACGTCCGAGCCGGCTTTGCCATGAGGAAACAATGAATCCGGACCAGGTAGGATTCACTGGCTGCGATCCTTTTTATCTAGTCATGAACAAAAGATAAAATATTTTTTAATTTAATTAAACAGTATTTGTAGATGTATATAAATGAAGATTTTTATAATAAATGGACTCTATTATATAAACAGTCCAATCTGTCCAATTCAGTCGGCACCAAATTAGACTTTTCATTTTTAGTTTTATGAAAAAAATTATCAGATATTCATTTTTTTTTTAGTCAGATATGTAGTTTGTCGAAAAATATAAATATTATGAGAAGTAAAGTAGGTACCTTTATTTTGAACAATATCGACAATCGTTATTAAGAAAATGTGATTTCAATTACAACCTACGGTTTATATCATCCATACAAACCACAGATTGTACACACATTAAAGGAAAAAGATTATGGCAAAAAGTCTTAATTGTGTGTCAATGAAAGTGTCATTTCTTTTATTTTATAAATTATAATTAGCGATTGGACGATTGATGTCAACAATTCATTACTTTGTCAGTGTATCCTAAATTAAATATCGATGTATAGACAAATTGTAAATTAATAGGATATATCTTTATATATATATATATATATATATATATATATATATATATATATATATATATATATATATATATATATATATATATATATATATATATATATATATTGTAACGATTGGGGTTTATAGAAAATAATTTATAAGTTATATACTACATAATATTAGATATAAAAAAGTATTTGATTATTTTAAATAAGTTATATACTAGAGAATTTTATAAAAATATATTTATGTGAGGGCATTTTAAGAAATTAGCATATAATAATTGTAAAAAGTTGTATTTTAATATTGTAAATATATATAAGTGAGCCATGTGCATAGGCAACCAAAAATACTCTCGGAGTAATTTGACAGATAGAAATTAATCATAAGGGAATATAAAGTGGGGTTATATAATATATTGTTTGAAATGTGTATTTTATTAAATTAGAGTGTTAGTTACTAATTTAATTATATATTCTGATCTGAAAAGCCTAAATGTAAACAAAATTATTAATAGAAAAGAATGGAATTCTCTGGATCTCCGGAGATGGCCATGTTTGCGAAATGGTTTGTTCCAGAAAATTCAGACAAGTATTTGATAGAACAAATTAGAACATGATATCTTACGAGATGGTTCTAGAAATCCAAAAACATATAAATACCCGTGATTTGGATTCAAGATGGCAGTTTTTGAAAGTTTTTAGTCAGAAAAGTTTTAGATAGTGCAGTCAGAAGAGTTTTAAGAAGTTTTTGGAAGTTTTTAGTCAGAAGTCAGGCCAGTTTATTATGAAAGTTATTAGACACATTTAGTGAAGTAAATTGTTCAGAATTTTCAAGAAGTCAGTCAGAAAAGTTTAGTAAGAAATATGAAAGATTATTTGGAGTCAGAGAATCAGGTACAAATAGTCAAATTGTTTAATATAGTGAGTTAAATGAAGATTAAAAATTATGCATATAATTAATGCACATTTATAATTATACACAAATAATTATTGAAGATTATAAAAGTATATTGGAAGAAATTAAATTATATTGTGGTTGGAGATTAGTATAAATCAACTTATAATAATTGGATATTGGTATATTGAAAAGAAGAATAAATATAAATGCTGTTTGCTGGTTTGGTTGGTGGTGTATAAATGCTGGTGAAGAAAACTATATCTTAAATTGGTAGAAGCTGATAATTGGAAAAAGTAATTTCAAAAAAAAACAAGGATAACTGAAGTATGAAGACATAAGTGGTGATTAGAATCCATATACTTAGTGGAAAACAGTTCATTTAGGCATTCAGTGAAAGAAAGGTACAAAATTTTGTTAATATAATTTAGTTAGTGTCATAACAATTTCAATTTTGAAGATAGTTTGTTTAAATTTTAGATTGTCTATAGAATTTAATTAGTTTTATAAGAATATCAGTTTAAAGATAGTTTATTTTAAATTTACATTGACTAGGTTAGATATATATGTGTGTTTCATAATAGTTATAATAAAGATAATTTAAAAAAAATACTTACAAACTAATTCTTTGAGAACCGCGATAAAAACCCTATATTATTAAAAATACTCATTGCTCATCATTCAAACAAAAAAACACATCATAACAATTTGGCGCCCAACGTGGGGCTCTCTATTTAAAAGAATTAGTTTGGGAAGATAAGTGCTCTCATATAATTAAATTAATTTTCATTAGAAAGAAAAAATTATAGATTTTATTTTTAATTATATTTGAACAAGTAAAGTCTCAAAATGTCTTAAGGAAAGAAAGGTACAAGAAGCAAAAAGAATGAAGAAGATGTGGAAGTAGAAACACAACCTATACAAGAGGAGAGTTTAGTTCAAGTTCCACAAGATACTGCAGAAATGAATCCAGAAAGAGAGGAAAATGTCAATATGGCAGCTTTGATGTCATTAATGATGCAGATGAACAAGACAATGGAAGAGAATACGAAAAAAATGGAAGAGAATTCAAAAGAAGTCAAAGAAGACATAAAAAAAATAGAACAGAAAATAGAGTTACAGAAATGTAACTTAGAAGAAAAAATTAACGAAGACAGGAGAAACACAGAAGAAAAATTAGTCGATATACAACAAAATATCCAAATAAATAGTAATCAAATAAGAAATGTGGAACAGAGAATAGATGATATTTCACAAATGAGAGACATAGGGAGACCTTACTTAAATTTAACAAATGAGACTGGGATTAAATTCTCTGGTAATATAAAAAATTTGCATCCTAGAGTATACATAAATAGTTTAAAACATAAATTAAGATTTGTGAATAATATTAATGATATTAAAGATTATATTAGAATGACATTAAATGACAATGCAGCAACTTGGTTTGCTAGTATTGAAAATGATTTAGATAACTTTCAAACATTTGAAAATAAATTTTTAAATTATTATTGGGGTGAATTAGAGCAAGCAAAGTTTAGAGAAATTCTATATTTTGGAAAGTATAATCAAAATTTAAAATCAAATATGGTAGATTATGCATTGAAATTGATAACAGTTGCAAAATATTTAGAACCACCACTTAGAGAGGATGAAACAGTCTTAAATGTATCTAGACATTTTGATGCTGATGTTGTGCAAACCGTAACTGTACAAAATATTCAAACAATAGATAGTTTTATTAATTTTATTCAAAGAATACAAAGAGGCAATATGACAAGTAATAATAACAACAGAAAAAACAACAATACTTTTCAATATAATAAAAATGATAATCAACAATATAAACAATCATATAACAATAATACTAGGTATGGTGATAATTTACAAAATTTTAATAATACTAACACTAATCCAAATAGACAGAACTTTAATAATAATACTAGTTATAATAGACAAAATTTTAATAATAATACTAATTATAATAGACAACATTTTAATAACAGTACTAATAATAATAGACAAGATTTTAACAATAGAAGAAATACAGAACGACCTAACTATAACAGACAGGTAAATTGTGTTCGAAGGAATAGAAGCTGCGAAGGCAGGGAACGAAGTAGTACAAGGCAGGAGAATGTGAGTAGAAGTCATAGTAGGGAAAGACATAGGACATCAGATCCAAGTGGTCAGATACAATCTGACAATTCTAATAATCAAAATTTTGTGCAGTAAACTTTCTGAATTACAAGTTAGGCCATTGCTATTATGAAAAACCTTCTGAATTTATTTCTTTAGATGAAGAGAAAATTATTGAATCTATTAATTTAATTTATATAAATGCTTTGGCCAAAAATAAAATGATTAAGATTATGATAGATACTGGTTCAGAAAGTACTTTAGTCTCGGAGAATTTTATTTTTAATACATTAAAACTATCAGATATAATAAAGATTCCAAAAATTAAAATTATTGGTGCAAATAATAAGAAGTTGGGTGAAATTGATAAACTAGCCAATTTTAAAATTAATATTCTTAATAAAGAAATTAATATGCAAGGATTTATTGTCAAGGATTTATGTGTTGATATATTAATGGGAAATGATGAATTGGAAAAGAAGAAAGTAAAGATAGATTTTGAAGAAAAAATGGTAACTTTGGAAGGGCAAATAATTAAATTTATGCAGAAAGATGAGGTAGAAGAAGGAATAAGAGTTGATAGGATATTATTAAAAGAAAATAATGATGTTGATGAAGAAGAAATGTATTTTGATGATAGGGAAATGTCCCAGAAGAATGTAAAGAATAATTATTGTAGTGAATATTTAAGGAATGGAAATTTTAAGCAGATGGATGCCTACGAGGCGCAGTGCGTAAAATTGGAAGCAAGGAATAATGAGTACATAATGAAGAATAATTTTATTTGTAAAGAAGAAGATATAATGAAAGTTTTAAATTGCCCTGAAGAATATAAATCGATAGTCATTTCCATATTGCAGCAACACAAGGGACTTGTCAATAAAGAAAATAGAATTGCACAAAATTATATCCATAGTATAAAAGTTAAAGAAGAAAAAGATTTTAAAACAAAATCATACCCAATACCATATAAATACAGAGAAGAAGTAAACAAAACAATTAATAATATGTTAGAAGATGGGATCATTGAGAAGGCAGACACACGTTTTATTAACCCCATAGTAGTAGTACGAAAAAGATCAGGTGAAATCAGGTTAGTTTGGATGCAAGGAATATTAACAAGATTACTGAAAAGCAATTTGAAGCACCAATGAGTATAGATGGAATATTAGGAAGAATTACAGGAATGTCATTTTTCACTAAAATCGATTTACAGCATAGTTTCTGGTTAATACCTCTAGAAAGAAAAAGTAGACAGTATACAGGATTTCAGATAGATGGAGTAGTATATCAATTCAAAGTAGTACCATTTGGACTTCAATCATCTTGCAGTGCTCTATGTAGATGTCTTCATGATATTTTGGATCAATATGAACATTTTGTAATTCACTACATTGATGATATATTAATTTTTTCTAAAACGGCTGAAGATCATGAGAAACACCTAAAAATTATAATAAATAGATTGGACAAAGTTGGACTAAAAATAAATCAAGAAAAATGTACATTTTTTCAAAAAGAAGTCATATATCTAGGTTATAAACTTAACACTAAGGGAATCGAAATGGATCCAGAACGGACACAAGTCATTCAGGAATATAAAACACCACACAATTTAAGAACTTTAAGAGGATTTATTGGAATAATTAATTATTATACAAGGATGATACCAGATCTAAGTATAAATATCATGAAGAGATTGAATAATGATTTCTATACCTTTAACACAAATATAATAACACTAATAACTTACTGATATATCCATTTTATTCAATAGACTTGATTTGTTAAATAGATGGTAGATTTCATTATTTGGAATCAATTTGACATCATACTTGTTGAATTTTGTACATATGGAAATTGTTTGTACCCTAAAAATCATAATTTGGGGTTAGATACTATAATTGCTATAAAAATGTCTTTCTAATATAAATGTCTTTATAAAAAGTGGAAAAACTTACCAATTTATATTGATGAAAGTTATTTTGAATGGAAATGCTTCCTAGATTTTGTCTATAAATAAACAGAACACAATATAGATTATATTTTTAATTAAGGTTATATTTTATTCTCTGATATCGCATCCATTGCTCCATTTGACATGACAGTTTGACCATAGAATAGCCGAACTGTACTCCGTTGTCCTCTGTTTTGACATAGACAGCGAACAGGGATGTATTTAACACATTTTAAATAAAAAAAAAATTGATTTATTAAATTTAATAAGGTATGGGAAAATTAATATTCAAAAAAATAATAAGTAAATTATTTATTTTAAATATTATTTTTGGGGTATTGTAACGATTGGGGTTTATAGAAAATAATTTATAAGTTATATACTACATAATATTAGATATAAAAAAGTATTTGATTATTTTAAATAAGTTATATACTAGAGAATTTTATAAAAATATATTTATGTGAGGGCATTTTAAGAAATTAGCATATAATAATTGTAAAAAGTTGTATTTTAATATTGTAAATATATATAAGTGAGCCATGTGCATAGGCAACCAAAAATACTCTCGGAGTAATTTGACAGATAGAAATTAATCATAAGGGAATATAAAGTGGGGTTATATAATATATTGTTTGAAATGTGTATTTTATTAAATTAGAGTGTTAGTTACTAATTTAATTATATATTCTGATCTGAAAAGCCTAAATGTAAACAAAATTATTAATAGAAAAGAATGGCATTCTCTGGATCTCCGGAGATGGCCATGTTTGCGAAATGGTTTGTTCCAGAAAATTCAGACAAGTATTTGATAGAACAAATTAGAACATGATATCTTACGAGATGGTTCTAGAAATCCAAAAACATATAAATACCCGTGATTTGGATTCAAGATGGCAGTTTTTGAAAGTTTTTAGTCAGAAAAGTTTTAGATAGTGCAGTCAGAAGAGTTTTAAGAAGTTTTTGGAAGTTTTTAGTCAGAAGTCAGGCCAGTTTATTATGAAAGTTATTAGACACATTTAGTGAAGTAAATTGTTCAGAATTTTCAAGAAGTCAGTCAGAAAAGTTTAGTAAGAAATATGAAAGATTATTTGGAGTCAGAGAATCAGGTACAAATAGTCAAATTGTTTAATATAGTGAGTTAAATGAAGATTAAAAATTATGCATATAATTAATGCACATTTATAATTATACACAAATAATTATTGAAGATTATAAAAGTATATTGGAAGAAATTAAATTATATTGTGGTTGGAGATTAGTATAAATCAACTTATAATAATTGGATATTGGTATATTGAAAAGAAGAATAAATATAAATGCTGTTTGCTGGTTTGGTTGGTGGTGTATAAATGCTGGTGAAGAAAACTATATCTTAAATTGGTAGAAGCTGATAATTGGAAAAAGTAATTTCAAAAAAAAACAAGGATAACTGAAGTATGAAGACATAAGTGGTGATTAGAATCCATATACTTAGTGGAAAACAGTTCATTTAGGCATTCAGTGAAAGAAAGGTACAAAATTTTGTTAATATAATTTAGTTAGTGTCATAACAATTTCAATTTTGAAGATAGTTTGTTTAAATTTTAGATTGTCTATAGAATTTAATTAGTTTTATAAGAATATCAGTTTAAAGATAGTTTATTTTAAATTTACATTGAATAGGTTAGATATATATGTGTGTTTCATAATAGTTATAATAAAGATAATTTAAAAAAAATACTTACAAACTAATTCTTTGAGAACCGCGATAAAAACCCTATATTATTAAAAATACTCATTGCTCATCATTCAAACAAAAAAACACATCATAACAATATATATATATATATATATATATATATATATATATATATATATATATATATATATATATATACATATATATATATATATATATATATAGTATTTTTCATATAAAAATGCGTGCACGTCATTCAAGATTTACGACGTCAGAACCCCAAAACATCAGAATAGTTAGTAAGTGAGGAATTTTTAAAATGTCAACTATTTGTCAAACTATTATATTAACAGTAAATACACTTAGTTTTAAGATTACTGCAACACACTAAAATACATAAGAAAACATTTTAATACAAAATTATATACCTACTCTAAACTTTAAACTTACCACTTTTAGAGCATTAATAATATATGATAACATTATATGAAAGCTTATCAGCTTTCTACAGACTATTTAGTTGTTTTGGCATAGCACAATCACAATACACAACAATAATTAGTTTTGCAAGCTATTAATCTAAATTTAATACGTATTTATAAATATAATTTATTAATATATTATATATATTATGATTAAATTGTGTAAGAAATCAAAACATAAACAAAACTCACTCTAAAAAACCGGCAACACTTTATACACTTTTGCCACACGCTGAACTGTCAAAAAAATTTGAAATATTCCTGTATCAGTTGCGTACAATTATCTAACCTATTTAATTAAAATTATTATTTTGTGTAATATTAGACTTAAAGATGTATTTCATAAAATTTTAAAATAACAAATGTTTTTGGTCATTTAATCAATATAATTATAAAATTTCCAATATAATGATGATTTTATTTTCTGATTATTACGCCATGTTGCCGCCTATGAAAGATCGAGCAGTTCCGTATGGGTTTCGTATTATTAACTGTGTTAAAGAAATTTGAACTCTAAGATTGACGTTCTGGAAATTTTAAATATAAGTGACGTCACTTTATATAAATTGTGACGTGCAAGCATTTTTATATGAAAAATGCTATATATATATATATATATATATATATATATATATATATATATATATATATATATATATATATATATATATATATATTATATACATATATATATATATATTTTGGGGTGAAGGGGATTGATCCGAGTAGATAAGGAACCACTCTACCCCGCCCTAATACTCCTCTCCATTCCACGATAACTGATGTGCTATATATCTTTTCAAGAGAAATAGAATCTATCTTTTCAAGAGAAATGGTTTAAAAACTTAACCAACATCAAAATACCATATAATGTAAAAAAATTCTTGTCGCTGGGTCCTAAATTTAGTCTAATACCTAAAACTAGAGAGGTACTCATAGACGTAAACACAATATTAGCAGATCTAGAAAATATCATAATTAATGTAGAAGAGGAGAAAAGAGATGAATATAGAGCGAAAACTACAAACATTATAACCAACTACTTACAAAAGGAAGTAAACAGGAACGACCACATGAGTACAATGTTTAATGAATGCAAACGATTCCTAAAAAATCATCAAGATTTGTATATAGTAAGAAGTGATAAAGGCAATGTCATAGTAGCTATGTATAAACAGGACTATATCAGCAAAAATGAAATCATGCTTAAAAAAACAAAATACTACAAAAAGCTAAGTAGAGACCCCACTTGTAGTCTTCAACACAAAGCAAATAAATTAGTAACAGATCTCAACAAACCATTAAAAATAACGAATTTAAAAGCAAAAAATTTAACAATTTACAACTCTATAGCACCTAAATTCTACTCTCTACCAAAAATACATAAGCCAGCTCTAGCAATGAGACCAATTGTTGCATACATTGATTCTCCAAACAGTAAACTATCCAAGTTCTTAACAGAAATATTAACAAATGCATACAACACAGAGAATGATTACTATATAAAAGATTTATTTAGTTTCAGCTCTTTTATCAACAATTTCAAACTTTCCCCGTATAAGTTTTAATGTAGTATCATTGTTCACCAACCATCGTTTCAGCAAATCATGAATACTATAAAAAAAAACAATGGACAAACATCTTACAACACAGCTCAATAGATTTTAATTCATTTGTAACAATACTTGCTTCCATCTTTCTCTATCGTGCGCCAATCTAATCCACTGTTTGGCTTCCACTGCTCTTATGTCATCTACCCATCTTTTTTGAGGTCTTCCCATGCTTCTTGTTGTCCCATGCTTCCCATGCAAAAGTAATAATTAATAAAAAAAATGTTAAATTAGAAAAAAAAACAAAAGTTAAAAATTCGAAGATTTCTACTTGTTCGAAACCAAATTCAAATTCTTACCTAAATTTGTGCCTTTTATTAAAGCAAGAGGACGATGAATGGACTCACCTGGGAAATCTAAAATTGCGTTCCACATCATACCGATTTATTTAAATAAAAAATTTTTATGAACTGACTTCAAATACTGAAAATAAGAATAAGTGAAGATATAGGAAAGACCGTTAAAATTTGACTTCACTTATAGTGCTTCTACAATCCCCTTATACGTATTTCGTCCTTGCAGGCCCATCAGAGCGAATGAGTAACAAGCCCTTCTAACTCAGTCGCTCTAATGAGTTCTACAAGTATCAATATACGCATGAGAATTCTTACATCTTAGGTATTTAGTGTCCTCCTCAGAGATGTCATAAAACAGTTAGAGGCATTTGAAATGTGGTGTTATTGACGTATGTTAAGGGTCTCATATATACACAGCACAATTAACATAACTTTTTCCCAGTTGCTAAAAACACAAGGAAATTATTAACACCGCAAAGAAAAAAAAAATTAATAAACACCAACTTTAAGACTTTTACAGTTAATTTTCACAAGGCAAGAGTAAGAGCAAGAGAATCAAGCATCTCAGGAGATGGACTGGTCTAACGTCAATTGATCTGCTGTGAATAGAATAAGACGAGTTAACTCTTTGAGACCCTGTGTACATGTGTATGTACATAGCTTTTATTGTTTTGTTAAATACCAACTACTCGCTTATCTATACCGAAATAGCATTCAGTCACTCAAATATACATTTACGATCCACATTTTTAACTTCTGCTTCCATCTAGTGGTCAACAGGTAAAGTTGTCAGCGATTTTGTTGTAAAGTGTCAGCTGTTTAGTTGGTAACCGATACTGCTAGTTTTATTTTACGAGAAACTGTTATCTACTGTGAAACGAAATCGATTCAACTTTTTAAGTGTGATTTATAATGTAAGTAGTTTTTTATAAAGTACAAAACATTGCCATAAAAACAATAATTTTGAAATAAACAAACATTATTTAGATGCACATGAGCATGTACAAGTGGTCTGAAAGCATATTTCTGATTATACATCTGTATGTACATATGGTCTAAACTTGGGTTTTAACTTAGTATTGTTGATTGCAGATAACATGGATTACAAAAGAAAAAAATATGATTTCGACAACCCAAAACATCTCCAAGAGTTAATTGACCTGATAGAGGACGGTAACGTATCAGAAATAGACAATTTGGAAGTTTCCGGAGGAGAGAGTTCTGACGAGGAGGATGGAATTCTGGATAACTGTGAGAATAAATCTATTATAAGACCAGGGGTTGATGCTTTGACCAGACGTGACACTGAGACACTGGAAGAAGGTGATGGCAGCGAAAATGATAATGAGGAGTTAGGGAGAACTTATGATTCAGACGACAAATATATACCAGATGAAGTTGCAGGTTACTCGGGTACAAAAAAATTAGGAAGTAAAGTATGTTTCTCAGAAAAGGATTGTTCTAAAAAACCAAAACAAGAGAAATTAAAACAAAAAAGAGAACCGTAGAGTGGACTAAGGCATCAATAGAGACTCCTACATTTACATAGCATCCTACTTCCCCAAATACAAGTCTTACAGAGCCACTGTACCAAATTCAGTATTTTTCGAAGTATATTTCAAATGATTTGTTTGAAAATATAGCAACATTTACAAATGTATATGCCTTACAGAACGGAAAAAATTTTAGACCAACTAATGAGAGAAATTAAAATTTTATTTGCACTTCATATAATGATTGGAAATTTAAACAAATTTCCCAAAATTAGGATGTACTGAAAAAGAAGCCTTGGTATTAGAATGTTCCTAGATAACATGTCTAGGGACAGATTTTTCCAGCTTAGAACATGTTTACATCTAGTGAACAATTTGGAAAGACCAGCAGGTGATACAGATAAATTTTATAAGGTTCGTCCTATCATCGACGCTATCAGAAAGAGATGTTTACAGCTTGAACTTGAGGAAGTACTTAGTGTTGACGAGCAAATGATTCCTTACACAGGAAAACTTTCCGTAAAACAATATGTGAAGGGGAAGCCCTGTCCTTGGGGAATAAAATTATTCGTCTTGTGCGGAAAAAGAGGTCAGGCTTTTGATTTTGTTTTTTATCAGGGTAAATCTACAGAACTGAATGCAGATAATAAAACAAAACATGGATTGGGGGCATCTATCGTTCTTCAACTAGCCGAAAGAACTTCCACCAGTGAAGGCCACAAATTATATTATGACAATTATTTCTCATCCTATGAACTACTTGAAATACTATTGGCCAAAAAAATATATGCTGGAGGGACTATTCGAATAGATAGATTTTACAAACCTCCTGTGTTACCAGACAATGAAATGCTGAAACTACCGAAAGGTTCCGTAGATGAAGTCGTCAATAAAGAAAAAAATGTGGTGCTAGTCAAATGGTTAGATACAAAGACTGTGAAATTAGTCTCCAATTATGTTGGTGCAGGTAATTTAAACATAGTTAGAAGATGGGACAAAAAAGGCTCTTGTTACGTAGATGTTAACCGACCTGAAATTTTCAAAGATTATAATTATGGAATGGGCGGAGTTGATCTAATGGACCAGATGATTAATTATTATCGAATATTTATTAGATCGCGAAAGTGGACATTGCGTGTTATTATGCACATGATAGACTTCGCTCTCACCAACAGCTGGCTGGAATACAGAAAGGACTGCGACAAATGTAATACAACCAATAAGGATCGAATGAAATTTCTAGACTTCAGAGTCAGAGTTGCCGAAAGCCTAATAAATATGGGCAATTCAGTAAGTAGAAAACGAGGAAGACCAGCATCTTCATCTCCTAAGCCTTCTATTTCAACATTTAAAAGACGAGGAGAGACGAGACCATTTTTGGAAATACAAACGGACAATTTTGGTCACATACCGGAGTTTGATTCTAAGAAGGAGGCTACTAGGTGTAAAAACACAGATTGTAATGGACGTAGTCATGTGTTCTGTACAAAATGTAAAATACATCTGTGTTTAATTAAGGCTAGAAACTGTTTTGCAGCTTTTCATGAACAATAAATATGTAATAATAATTACTTTGTAGTAAATATATTTTTAGTGTTGAGTTTATATTTAAGACCCTATGTACATACATATGTACAATAAAAATTTTTTTTTAAAGCGTACACAAGTTTTTTTCATTTTATCTTACTAATTGAAGACTTTTGAAATATAAAAACATATAAGATTTTTTTTTTTGAAAATAAAAAAGTCAGGTCTCAAAGGGTTAATGTAGTCGCCAACATCACTAGAAGATGATTTTAGAAGAAGAAGACTCGCACTCTGTCACTATCTTTAATTATTGTCCTTTACATAGCAGTCGGGTTTCATTTCCAATCTTATGCGCCTGGTGTCCTATTTTTATGCCCTTTCATTTGTTGATTTATCTTTAGCTTCAGTTTTTTATTTGTTCTGTCCATACCCCAAATATTCGTTGCATCTTTCTCCAGTTATCCGCTATAATTACCATGTCGTCCGCATACAATATAACTTATCGTTGCCTCTTTATATATTTCAATAGTTTATCCATAATTATTACGAATAGAGCTGGGCTTTGTCGATGTGATTTTTATAAAGTATACCTAGTGCTTGTATGAAACAACATATTTTTAACTGCACAAATCTAGTAAATAAGAAAACCTAAACTATCATTAGACAAAGAGAAAATTCGAAGAAAAACGAATTCAGCTATGTAGTTAATATTATTTAATACTTACGTCAATTTTAATTAATAAAAATGCTTGGTATATGGAGTGAAATAAAAAACTACTTGTTTGAAATAAACTACGCTAAAGTCTTATCATTATGACTAATTTCAAACAATAAAAAGTGATACAAAGCAATAGATTAACACCTTCTCAATAAAAAAATAAATTTCGGATATCTATTAAATCATCGCAATGAACTTTAAACGCGGTCCAAACTTTAATCGTTGTATAAAATGTCCGAGCTCTGATAAACAATACTCAGTGCATACACAAATACGAACAGATAGGCAATCACAATCTTCGAGAGTACTTACTGGTTCAGTCGCTGACAGTCCGCGAATTTCAATCCGCACCATGGAGGCAGTTCTGCACGAGAGTACTTTTGTTGGGCAATCTAAAGATGCCGCCGTTGTCAAATCGAACGGTGTCAACGGGGATTCAGTGAATTATTCCGTAAAGGTGAACCCAGAAAAGACTTTTATTAGTGGCGATGGTACTAATGGGAAAATGTACCAAAATACGGTGGACTTGGAGTTTCAAAATATTAGTTTTCGTGCGACGCAAGGGAATATATTTAGCAAAAGGAGTAAGTAGATCATGATGTTTTGATTGCTTATAAACCAAACAAAGGAAATATATGCGTGTTTTTGTTTTTATTATTATGAACAAATAAATAGTAAAAGTACTAATCTATTTCGAATTATCTACATAAAAAAATTAAAAATTTCAAAAATTTATGTTTTTTAAATATTAATTCCTACGTTTTAAAATCAATTTATAATTTCTTCAAAAAGTAATATTTTAGAAAAATTATGAATGTATAATAAATTTAAAATAATCTAATTACTTCTTTATTTAAACTTAAGTAAAAAAATTGCTTCTGAGAGACCAGTTTCGATCATTTAAGTTATTTCAATTGATATTGATAATATTGTGAATATGTTCCTTCAGCTCAAAGTTTATGTTTGAAACTTGCTACAAGGAAGATTTTTTGTGTGTATTCTAGGTAATGTATTTTTGGCTTTCGTATAAGTTTTAGCATCTACTACCAAGCTTTTTTTGGCGTAAGCTTTGCTTGAACAGATACTTAACTTTTCCCCGCTGAGCTGTTAATGCTCGCACACTGGAACTTTTCAGTTTCTTTTAGAGCTACATTTTTGATAGTTCTTTTTTATCTTTAAAAGTATAGTCTATAACAACATCCTGTTAAATAATTTCCGGATGACATGACGTATTTGTTTGTTTTTTTTATCCATTACATATCTACGGAAAACTAGAAAATAGTTGGCCACTCCTGCTACCCGGACTTGAGCCAACCTTAACTTCCACTTGGTCGTGCTTACCTCACATAATTAGGCATGTCCAAGCATGATAATCTCCTTCTCCAAGACCATGTCTGAGATGGGAAGCTCTTCTTCTTCTTCTTCAAGTGCCCTGTCCACTGCGAACGTTGGCTATTAACATAGCAGTTCTGATCTTGCTTACGACACTTCTGAATAGTTAGACCAAATAAAGCCCGAATAATTTCCACAGATTTTGGAGACCCGAGTACCTTTTCGTCTTCCTATTGGGGAACCGTCTCTTGCCGTCTTTACTAGTCTATTTGTTGTCATTTGGCTTATATGATCGTTCCATTCTACTCTTATATTTCTTACCCAGGCTGTTTCTAACATCCTTTTTGTCCTCGCCGTGTCAGGTCGTGTTTCTGCCGCGTATATCATTATTGGTCTAATGACTGTTTTGAAAATTCTGCCGTTCATTTCTTTTCTGATATTTTTATTTCTCCATATTGTTTCATGCAGGTAGTATGTGGCTGTGTTTGCTCTATTCACTTGATCTTCCACTTCCGTTTCGAGCTTCCGTAGCTAGATAATGTGATACCTAGATATTTAAACTTCATCACTTGTTCTATTATCTGACCTTCCAGCTCCAATTTACATCTTAGTAAATTTGCTGTTGTAACCATGCATTTTGTCTTTTTTGAGGATATTAACATGTTAAATTTTCTGGCGGTTATATTAAATTGGAGCAGCATACGTTGTAAATCGTCTTCACTTTGAGAAAGTAATATTGCGTCGTCTGCATAGCAAAGTATTTTGTGGTTTTTCTTCCCTTTAGTATCCTTTTTTATTTATTGCTTTTTTTATTATTACATCCATAATCAGGTTGAACAATAGAGGACTCAGGAAATCTCCGTACCTTATTCCATTGTCAACTTCAATAGGGTCGGTTAGTTCTTTCAGTTTTACTTTTATCGTGTTGTTTTGGTAGATATTTTCGATCGTTTTAAATATTCCTAGAGATATGTCTCCTGCGTACAATAAGTGGATAACGTCCTTTAATGTGATCCGGTCAAATGCCTGCTTAAGGTCCACGAAACATAGATAGATATGCCGGTTTGTTGTATTCTAACGATTTCTCTTGCACTTGCCTCATTATAAATATATCGTCGGTGCATGATCTTTTCGACCTAAAACCTTGTTGTTCTTCTGCTAGTGGTATAATTTCATTCAGTTTATTTGTTATCACTTTGGTTGTTTATTTTATTGTTTAATACATTAATTCCTCTGTAATTTTCCGGGTCCGATTTATCTCTCTTTTTGAAAAGAGGTATTAGGATGCTTGATCTCCATTCGTGGGGAATTCTATTTTGCTCTACTATTTTTTTGGATTGGTTTTTTTATTTTAGATTGCTAGAATATTAGATGATCGGTATCAGGGTACAATTTTGATACTTTTATCATGTTTTATATCTTATAATCTTATTATAATTTACTTAAGCCTTGTTTAAGTCGTACAGTCATTGTTATTTTTTAAATAGTTGTCGTAATGCCAAATAGTAGATAAAAACTAAATGTAGCCCAAAAATTTGTATTTAAACTAAGATGGGTAGACAGCTAACAATAATGTAAACTTTAGCATTTGATCACCTCTTGACAATTGTGATTTTTAACGTAGTTCTGAGCAGCTTACAATCAATATCCAACAGAAAAATCCTTGGACATTCTTTGGTCTTGGTAGTTTTAGAGTGTACAAAATGTTTTTTCATGAACAATAGCATCAGGTTTTGAAGTCCACTTAAAATATTTTTTTATCGTTCAATGATAATTGGTAAAATGTCGCTGCTTGATTTATGCTCAATAACTGTCCCTTAAAAGCACTACCATCAAAGTAGAACATATTCTTCGTCTGAAACGTCTTATCTATAAACAATCGTAAAACAACCTCCTGCTGCAAAAAGTTCTGGGTACATATCCAATACCCGTACTTTTTCAGGTTGAGGAATACGGTGACACCGATCCTTTAATGACAGAAATAGAGATCAATTTTATTTGATTCGTGTGAAAAAAGTTATTCCAAAATATGAGTTTTTTTCTGAATGACTGTTTTTGCTTTTTGGTCTGCTTTTTTTATTCTTCTGATTTTCTTCCTGAAAGCCATCTAATCGATTATTATTTAATTATTACTGAATTAAAGATGCAAAGAAGCAATCTTAGACAAACATTGTGAATATATCTGTTGGAACATTTATTTATTTATTTATTATTTTTCTACATATCCCCTAATAATTGACAGACATAAGATCACAGACCCTAAGCTTTTAGAACTCGTCTTCTCTCATTGTTGTTAATGTTTTTAAATTTAAAAATTACGCTCGCATTTATACCACTTATGTCCACATGTCTTAAAAACACAGCAAGTGATTATCCTCTTGCTATTTTTGAAGTACTGCACAAATCTGATGTTCTGTCCTTTTCCTCTTATGGCATTATAAAGCCAATATCATAATGGTTTTTGAGTGTTGATTTCATCTTTGCTATGCGTGGTAAAAAGGATAATCATGGTTTGTTTTTCTTCGCAACTATTGATATCAGGCACATGTCATTTTAAAAACCAAAATAGGTTAACTTTATTAGGCTGTTCTTATTTTCTGAAAATCCGAGAAGTAGTAAATTGTTTTTTGGGGTATCATTTGTTTAGTGGATATTCTGCTATAGGTAAAACTAATCTTTTAACAATATCTTCAGCTTTCTTGCAAGTTGCTTATTGAGCTGGTACTTTCCTTAATAACTTTTAAAATTGTAGGTATAAAATGTTTTAATATTACAAAGGGCATACATTTTGATGCCATATTGAGTGAGTATGTAACGGGTATAAGTGAGTGCAAGCTCACTTATCATTGAAATTATTGATACAATTTCTAACAAACTCTTGGCGGAAATCGCTTGTTTGTTGAAGTTTGCTCTATTCTCTCATGCACATTGTCAAATCGATATACAAGCATTAGAAACAGAAAACGCTTGTGACTAAATAGTACTCATAAACTAATGATTCCTGTTTTTTGATCCCACAACTCCAAACCATTTGTATGACTACCGTTATTGATTCTGATATAGACAAAGAGTCTAAGACTGCTTTGATTTCTCTTTTTGTGGTTACTTTGCAATCCCTTGATCTTGAATATTCAACTTCATTTTGGTATTCGCCACAATGTTGTCAATCTTCTGGTCAGTTATAAATTTATTGAAGGCATTAAATTCCCTATAAATATTTTTTGCGTTACTTTTTCGACCAGGGAAAATTTTAATGATGTTTTTCGCCTTTTCTTTTACCCGAGAAGAGAGGCTTGCTGATCCAAATAATTTCATTATCTCGTCATATAAAAACCGGTAGTCATCTTACTCCTGACATTGTTAGTCGGCATATGCAATTATGTCCAATTCAGCTTGTAACTGTTCGGATTCGCTACTATTTAATATTTTGAGACAATTTCTTGCTCTTGATCTATGTCACTATTAACTTTTGTTTCGTATTCGTCCAGCACCAATTCGCCTCTTTATTCTTCCGGTTTCTAATATCTTCATAGGCACTTTTTTCAAATTCCTTAGTAGTCAATGGCTTCCCTACTCTAAAAAGCACAAATTACTCTTATTATATCTAATTGTTTTTATACAATATGTTATATTTATATTTTGCGTTCTATTCCATATAAATAAAAACAAACCAGTGTTCTACTTTCAAATTATATACCACCTATACCATACCTATATACTATTTACACTATAATTATATGATAATCGCAGCCATTATGCGACTAATGATACAACAAAAAAAAGTAGCTACATGATAGGGCGCGTGGCGGAAAACACACAAGAAATATGTACCCTACGCAATCAAAGATCAATTTTACTTGACGAGTGATCGCTTGACATTCTAAATGGACTTTGGGTTTTGGGTGAGGAAGGACATAATGAATAACGAATGCTTAAGCACTCAAAAACGTACGGTTTTCTGGAATTACTTGGTGAGCAAAATACTAAAATTTGCGGTAATCTGCCACACTGCCACATACTCGCCCGTCAGAGGGATAAATATCCTTTTGTTCAGTTTTTTCCCTCTACAATGTTTTTTATTTTTTTTTTTTTCGATTTTCTGTATAATGTTCGTAAAGATTATTGCAGTTTACAAATAACGCTAATGATAAATATAAACCTTTTGTTTATTTTTGTACTGTTGATGCATTGTTTGCAAAAATTGAATATGTATTTTTTTAACTGCAAAGAGAGATATGAGTTAATTCGGTCGTTTACCTGTAATATTTGGGTTAGTTGTAAAATAATAAAAAAAAACCCGTATACGTTAATAATACAGGTTAAAAAATAATTTATTAGACTATTTGCGAATGCAGGAACGCGAATAGTTGATGAAATTTATAAATTGATGGAGGGAATATTGATGAACAAATACTAAAAAAGTTGATAGAGACTGTGATATATGTCCAATTCATAAAAAGGGAATAAAAGACATATGGACATAGCATTGATAAATGTGGCATACAAAATATTATCAACAGATATTAAGAACTGTTCCAACTCTTATTTCTTAACGAACACTACTTGTATAGCGATAAGTATGAACAAGGGCACGGTTTAAATTTTATATCCCTTGACCTTGAATAAAAATGTCAAGTAACTGCAGCAAACAGCCTCGTTGTAATCGTCAAATAACGAAGGTAAAAAAGTTGATCGCGCCAAAAGCATGTTGGAATAAACATTTGAGCAAAGAGTGAATTTAGAGTTTTTGTTAAAACTCTGGAACTCCACGTCCGAGAGCTATGAAATATTGTAGAGGGTTTACAGGGATGATTAATTATACCCCTGCAATTTTTGTGTAGTACAAATGTTCTTAAGGTGGGAAGCGAATTTTGTTAAAGATGACGAGTACCCCGGGCGATATGTTACTTCAAAAAGTGACTTTAACGTTTAACCAGTGGCCTGAAGAGTTAAAAAAGACCGTCGATTGGGTATTAGGGTAATTTATGAATATTTGAAATACTTTGATGGTAATAAAGAAGCTGTGAGAGAAACAAACTTTGCATAGAGGATTAAAGATGAGGAAAGCGTGTGCTCTAAAACTCCGAACGAGAAAATTAATCGTAAAGAAATTTGTTCTGATATCTTTGAATGCATTTAAAAAGACAAACTTCTTATTAGTTTTAGACAAAACATAGTTTTTTCAATATATCCCTGAGACCAAGTTTTAATACATGCAGTTGAAGACTCTAATCTGTACGATAGTCAAACAAGTCAGGATGAGCAAGTTCAAATTCAAGGTGATGATGATTGTTTTCTAAGATATACGGATGTAATTCACATGGAATAGGTACCGCAATATCAGACACTTAATTAATATCACTATTTAGAGGTTTTACAGGAATCAAACAAAAAATTCGCAAAGAAGTGTCTGAAGTATAGAAAGAGAACTTCTGGATCCTCGATCGCAACAACGCATTGGCCCACTACATATTTGGCCAAATACAGTTCACAGTTATGAAGCACCCATCCTATTGATCAGATTTGGTATCCTGTGACTATAACCTGTTCCCAAATTTAAAATGCTAATTAAAACAAATTCCCCACGAGTCATTAGAGGATGTAAAATAAAGATCGAAGTAGCTACTTAATAGCCTGTAAGAAAATGATCTGCAGAACTGCCTCCCACAGGGCAAGGCCCGTATGGAGCTATGTAGGGATGAAGAAGGGGAGTATGTTGAAGGAAAAGAATGAGAAGTTATAGAAAATTGCTAAATAAAGATCCAAGAATATCAGAACTTAACAGTAAACTAACTTGATAAAAAATCTTCATCGAGATGAAGACGAAGACAAAGAAATAATTATTATAATCGTAACACAAAATCCCACTAATGGTTAATGAATTTTGATGAAATATGCGCAAACGAAGGTTGCATAAAACAGTGATAAGAGCAATATTTGCATATACACTTCAGAGTCGGGCACATTAAAGAACACCATTAGGGTTGTCTATAATTTTTTTTGCCACAAATAGGTCGCATTCATTGGTCACTTCTGTACTGATCTTTTTCCTAGTTAATGTTTTCCTATTCTAACTTGACTGCACCTTACTGATGATGACCAAATAGTCAGAAATAATACGTATTTACGATTGCCTTCCATCTTATGTATATAGATGTATACAGATATGAAATAAAAATATTAAAATTATCTTTAGGGTAATATAAAATGGAAAAAAATAAGAGCTTATAGAGACTAAGAATTAACAAACACAAAAAATAAATAAAACAAGAAAATAAAGCAATGTTATAAATTACCATCGTGTCGGAAAAAATAGAACTTTCAAAATTAGTAAAAAACGAAAAAATTTCTAGTGGATTTTGTCAACCCAACATTATCTCACTGAATATTATAAAACGCAAAAGAATAAAATAATAAAATTTTGCGTAATTTTTGACACCGTTAAATGATAATTTAAATAAATATTTTCATTTGGAGGAGAATTTTAAAATAATGTAATCAAAGGAAGATATTCTAGCTTTTTATTATGGGAAACGATAACCCTTTGTACATGTATTTTATTTATAAATAATATACAGGGTTGGGCGAAATGAAGAAACTAATAAATTTTTGGGTGACGCTTTGGTGATTGTTTATTATTTGTATTTAAAAATACGCTTAATTCACGTTTTATGTATTTTATGATCTGTTTATGCTTTGTTCACTATCCCACATATTTAGTCTTCCTACTTGCCATGTCTCTTAAAGATACAACGAAGTAGGTAAATATAAATAATGATTTACGTCATTTCGTAAATTGCTCTAATAAACGTCAGAAGTAACAACATAGCCGCAAACTAACTGTCGTCGACAGCACTATGGTAAAATAGGCTAGAACCAACCACGGAGGTAGACGAAACGATTTAAAGGGGATATTACAGTATGGCAACATTGCATTGCTAGTAACATAGAGTGAGAACATATAAATTGTAATCTAAAGAGAATAATCAACGGTTCCCCAAACTCTGCTACTTAAATCCGTGGAAGGTAGTCAAAATAGGAGGACAATGAATAATTTTCGGTGATTTCCCGATCTCTTGCACAATTGTATCTGTCCATAAGTAGGCACAAACTGTAGCTGCAACACAAAACACAACGTTTTTTTTTACAAATTTTCATAAATAATAAATTCTAAAAACAAAATCTAAAAGAATTCTTTTACCAACGATATCTTTCCTCTTTTTTACTTTTCCTTGTTCTGCATAACTGCGCAACTGATGCCCAAACAAAGTACCAGGAAGAAACCAACAAACAATAGCGCGAAGAACACAAGACCCACAAGACACAAGAGATATAAAACTGTTTATCGAGGATAAAATCCATGGGAAACGATGACAAGAGAGGTTTTCGAGGCACTCGGTGTTTCAAATAAGAAAATTTTTGGTCACAGCCTACATGAGGCTTCCCTAACAGCCTAAGACAGAGAAGGATGGAAATCCATCTGAGCAATCGAAACATGATGTACTGTACTCTTTCGACAGTTGACAAAAAAAGGAAGAAAAGTAGACGTAAAGCTATCTTTCCCATTGTAGTTGGTTGGATCTTCAAAAGTAATAGGAGAAATATAGTTTGTGTGATCACAGAAAGTAAGCTTCTCATCAAAAATAACACCCAAATCCCGAATAGAAAAAACATAATATATTTTTTATTTAGGTGATGTAAATCACAAGTATTTGGTGATTTACCCGATCAAATGCTTCGGAAAAATCTGTGTATATTGCATCTACCCAATAACGGTCTTTCATATGTTTCAAAACCATGTTTTGATTGAGATATTAAGCCTTTGCATAACCAAGAAAGCTGCTTTGCTATAAGATAGTTGAAGAGCTTGGGAGTTACAGATTGTATACAAATGCTACGATAATTTCAATGTTGTCTTTCTGGCCATTTTTAAATATAGGAACGACATAACTTTTTTTCGATAAAGAAGGAAATATAGAAGTTTCTGAAGATCTAATAAATAATATAAAAAATGGCATGACAAGGGTACAGACACACTTTTTTAATAAAAAATGTTGCACTTCATCTGGGCCAGCAGTAAGCTTTTTGGGTAGCTCAATAATGTCAATAAAAATATCAACCATGGCAATTTTAGAAAGAAATATTTATACTAAAGTTGATATTTAATGGATGAATAGGTACGTAAAGGTTGTTTTTATTTGGTGAATACACAGTTTGGAAGAAGTTCATAAATAAATTAGCTATGTTTTGACCATTTGTTGCAGATTGGAATCGATAAAATAAGAAGTTAGGCAGGTTACGACTAGATCGCTTATCATTGATGTACTTCCAAAATGATTTTGGATCATTTTTTAGGCCCTTATCTATACCTTTAATATGGTTGGTGAAGCAAATTTCAGACAGTTATTTACATTCAGCTCTTAGGTGGGAAAATCTAATATAGCCATCAACAGAACGATTAATAACGTTAATATAGGGAGCATATTTTTTCTCCATAGTCAGTCTTCTAAGATCAGAAGATAACTACTTGGCAAAAGTTGAAGTTCTATATTTCTTCAATGGCACAAAGTAAGCAATTCCTATAGAGAGAACTTCATTAAATCATTTTGTAGAAATATCAATATCATTAACCATACATAACCGCCAGTCTATGGAAGCAAGGAAGTTGTTAAGCACAATGTAATCGCCATTCCGAAAATCATAAAACAACTCATCATAAACCAACTTTTTTTTATTTGTTTCTTTGACATCGAGGTTTAAGCAACATTTATAACCCACATAATGGATGCTAGGATCTACAAGGGGATCGCTTGCTTTTAAGATATTTAGCTCCATAACATTGGAAAAAAAAGAATTCAAAAATGCATTACGATTATTGGGAATATTATTATGTTGACACATGATGATTTTGGAAGATTGTTATCACCAAAAACATATCTATCCTGTGCTGAGTATTACAGAAAAACACTTTCCACAGTTTGAAAATGGGAGTTGTATTATATAATGTTTAAATAATTAACATGCTTATTAAACATGGTAAAGAGCCGAAACATTTACTATTATTTATATATATATATATATATATATATATATATATATATATATATATATATATATATATATATATATATATATATATATATATATACAATTAAATAAAAATTATTTGTTATCGCTCATTTCAAGGTTTAGGAAACCAAGTAACTCGTTCTTGTATTTCGTCGTAAACAAAGAAATGTTTATACTGCGCGGTGTCTTAGAATCGTATATTTCTTTAAATTAACATTTCTGCGTCAGAATAATAAACAGTACTGTCGATTATTTAAATTTTGCCAATTTGCTTAGAATACCAATGTAATTAATTGTCGATCCAGTTCGTCAACGAATAAAAATCTGCTATTTATCATTTTTTCCATATGGATTTAACAAAAGGAATTGCACATTAAAATAATTATAAAGTAGAAATACTATGTCATAAATTATCTAACCTAACTATCTAGTTTATCTGAATAATATGACTATATATTTATGCAAAATTTTGAGCCTAAGGTGTATTATTAGGGGAAATTAAATAAATATCTATCAGCGCCAAAAAATAAAAAATAAATTATAATTTTGATTACAATTTATATATTTTATAATAGTCACCTATAAATCATAATAAATTAAGTCTTGTAATATAAATTCATAAATTAATATGAATATAAGAAGAATTAACAAAAAGAAAAAAAAGAGAACAAAATGAATTGAAAAGATCTGAAAATCCCGAGAATTGGCACAAAAGACCTTAACACGGATGACTGATTGTTGAAGATTCGGAAAATCGGCCAGAACGGTCAAATCTTAGTCTACACGATCGACGAGGTCTTCTACCAAGTATTGGGAGCTATAGACTCCTTGCTATGAGAAGGATTAATGTAGCTTTAATACGAGAGCCCTAAGTTTAGAAGGGCCAAATAAAAGGTCTAAGCAGCAACTTCTTTTTGGATGCCATCATGGTAATATCAATTGAAGGGCTTGGGGGGAAAAGGTAACAAGCCACAAAAGTAGAAAATGGAGAAAACCTAGTTTGAAACTTTCAATCAAATCCATAAATCAGAGTTTTTATTATAACACAACAATATTTTTTTAAATGAAGCTTTATTCTGAATATAAGCAATTTACAAACTAAAAAAAAAAACCAAACGGAACTCTTAACTAAAAGAGAAAAAATATTTTTCTTGAGCAACGTGGCTTACTCCTTTTTTACAAAAACATTGTTGTAAGATTTTCTTATCTAAGACGATGTTTCTATTTTACTCGTCCAAGTCAAAATTCTCCGTTTCCGGATCTTCTGCGAGGTCTGTTGACTGTTGTCGAACGCCCAGCTCAACGTAAAAGTCGTGATAAACTATAGGAATATAAGGCATGAGTTCCCTTAAATTTTTTAGCTTATTTTCGTAAGAGATACAGAAGGTATATTTTGGAGGAAAATCTTTTTTTTATTCAATTTATTTTTTTATTCGATTTCCATCTTTTACTCCTCGCTTACCAATATTGACCGATTTCAACTATTCATTTAAAAAGTGTTTCACAAGCATTGTGTTGGGTTTATCCGCCTCAAATCTAAAACATCTAACTTGACTAAAACGTAAAGGTTCTTTTTCGTCTGTCGTCTGTTTTTTGTTAGTTTGCCTTTGCAGCTCGTCAAAGGAAATAAAATCTTTTTGTTGCATCTTGATAACTTCAAATAGATTGGTTTTTTGGCTTTTCTTATAACGTAGCACCATTGATTGGGATGATAGATTTGTGCCGTAAATTTCTTTTTCTTCTCAATTAGGGCGAAATCACGATCTGAGGGTAAGCGCGTATGCCCACTTACAAGAAAACGATGTTCGATAGCCAAAAACTGTTTTTCTCTGAGTAGTTGCATATATACTGACATCAGAGCCCAATTTTTATTTTGACCCCTACAGTTATCTGTGTAAATGATAAGCTCTTTATTGTCAGTATTTGTTAGGAACATTTCGATATATTTCAGTAGTGCACTGGCAATTTCATCACTACCCCTCTTTGCCACATTTTCGGTCCAAGTGAACATGTACCCCTGCTCTCTTTTGCAGTTATGGATGCCCAAATTGTACATCCATGCCTTTCTCAAATAATTGATTCGAGCGAGACATTGTATGAATCGCATGTTTGGCATGTATCCGTTTTTGACAGTTTAAATCCTATATTATATTGCGAGCAAAAAACTCTTCTGTAATAATTTTCTTTCACTAGGACAATATGTTTGGCATTGCACCAAGGTATATGATAATCTGTATATAAAGATGATATGGACAAATCGTGATTGATGTAAGTGAGGTTGGGTTATCTTGTCTGCTCTAATGGCTGGAATGTTTGGGTACTGCTTGAATATGTCGGTGGATGGACAAAATTCTCTCTTCAGATATTTTGTTTTTTCTGTTCGTATGTTTTCCTCGCTTATCAGTTTTTGGAGTAGACTTTCCTTTCTTTATTTGGCAACAGATATTATTTATCCGCTTTTTTGACTGCTGGAGACCATGAACTGCCAAAAATTCAGATTTGCATACTTTTTTATCGGTGGCATTAATCTTTTAATAATATTTAAATGATACACTTCTACAAGATGTTTGGCGTTTGATTTTTTTTGGATAACTTCTTTTTTTGGGAACGCATTTTATTCTACCAAATAAGTAGTTATTTTGTTGCTGTCGAGTCCCCAGATTCCAAAATGCATGAAAAATTACTTCTTCTTTCCCCATCAGGCTTGTTCTACATTTGTGTTTGCATTTACATGGTTCTCCAATAGCTTTAGGTTCCATTTCAGTCCCTTGGTATGTTTTGTACCCATGGCTCAGATTTCTTCTTGTTTCCTCCCGGTCCCTTTTGTTAGAATGAACTTTTCTCCAGCGTGAGGGCGTTGAATTTTCTGGAAAACTTAGATAACCTCTAGAAATATCTTGTTTCTGATCCAAGGGATCGTTGGACCCATTTTCGTCCTGAAAAAAAAAAGATGTATAATTTTTTGCAGTAAGGTAATAAGCCACACCCATTTTTCGTAGAAATTCTGCTAGGCATATGAAAAAAATACTGCAGCTACAGATATAACGCAGTACGCATCGTCGTTACACAACATTACTGCGATATTTAGACGTATTGTACGTAAAGGCAATAATACATATTTCGATACATAGGTAAAATATGAAATTTTATATTAAGCTTAAAAATAACAAAATCTTTTGCTAAATAAGCCACATAGAAATAAACTTACCAATATATGTGTAACTCCTTCTGTTGAATGTTATTGGGGATTGTTGTGATTTTGTTTCCTATTCTACTCTTTAAAGTAGCCTCCAGCCCAGTCCGATTGCTGTACGTGGAATTTAAACCTTCTAATATTACGACTTTGTCACTTCACGGGGTACGTATGTGTTTTTTGGCTGCGTTTATGATCAACTTAGCGAATCTATCATAATTTTTTACCTTTCCTATGATGTGTCTAATGTCATCTTTCAACAGTCGCTTGAAGTCATCCTATTTTGCTTTTCTAAAGTTCCACCGTAGTAGAGGTAAGAAATTAACAATGGGAATGGAAAGTCGTGTCTGAGATGGTGACTGTTGGGCTGTATTGTAACTTTGCAAACTTGTTCAGTACTTCAGTAAAGACGTCGGTTCTTTGGTTTGAAGTGAAAATGAAGGTGAAGTAAAGATTGTTTAAATAAAATACACATATTGTGTTATCCAGATATATTCATATATTCAGCATATTTATATAAGGATTTTAATCAATCAAATTGTGCGAATATTTGAATTATAATTATCGTTCAATGATATCTTAGTACTCTCTAACTACAACAGAAAGTCTAGTGTGGTAGTTATAACCTGGAAAGCTTTATTCATCTTCTAGTTCCATGACCGTTATCGATCGTTAGTTACCACACTAGACTTAGAAAGTCTAGTGTGGTAGTTATAACCTGGAAAGCTTTATTCTTCTTCTAGTTCCATGACCGTTATCGATCGTTGGATATTATGTTGGCTACCATATTCGCTTTCGTGACTTTATTGAATAGAGTTCTTGAATAGAGTTATTGAATAGAGTTGAATAGAGAATTTAGTAGAGACTAAATAATTATGTAGTCGATTTTCCGTACCATTGTCTTAGATTTTTCAGCCATAATGTTCTTCTTCTACCAGGACCACGTTTACCTTGGATCTTTCCCTAAATGATCAGATGTAAAAGTTTATATTTTACATTGTGTCTCCTAAGGACTTCCTCATTTCTAATTCTGTCGATCCAGCTTATTCGTAGTAGTTGTGTATGTAACCAAATCTCAAAGGCTTCCGGCATCGCCTTTCACTTAGGGTCCACGTTTTCACTTCACACAGTAGCTATGTATTGCGATACGTTTTTTAAACAAGTTCTATAGTCCTTTTTCTTGTATTCTTTAGTCTTACTTTTTAAAAACCAACAAAATTTTAAAATTTTTATTTTTAATTAAAATAATTCAGCAAATTTAGCAGTAAAAGACGAGGTTTAGGATAAAGTGTAGGTGTAAAATTACACCTTTTATGACAGCAAGGCATATTTAATCAAGTATAATACATTTTTTCTTGTTGTTTCCAAGAGATCTCTACTTGAAAATACTGAGTACTGTTTTTGCATAAAAAATAGAGATCTCTTAAAATTTATAAATAATTGAACACTTATCCTATAATTTAGATAACATAAAAGATAACAAATAAAAAAATTTCACAATTGTTTCATCGACATACAATAGGTATAATAAATATTAATAAGAATGTTATCTATTGTTTCTCATGAAAAATTGATCTTGCAATTCTATAAAAATATGTTCCTATCTTTGGAAATAAATTAAAATTAATGAGAAAGTCCTTACTTATTGACACTCACAGAGCAACAAATGAGTATCTGGGATTTTCTGGCTAGTAACCCATCTTTTTTGAATGATTTCCTTATTTCAGAATATTTCCGTATTTGTAAATACTCTGTTTTGGTTACAGAACAGTTTGGTTCGTATTTACCTATTATTATTAGAAAGTAGTAATGTAGTGTTGACAGTTATGCGTCGTATCTTCGATTCATCCTGTATTTTTGTTAAGAGCAGCTGGTCTTGAAAGTTGATTTCCTCAAAACTCATGAATTTCTTTTTGGCTTGGGTACGATTTATCGGCACTTTCTGTAGTAGACTTTAGTTTCCAATGGAACGTCTTCTTAGCATTTTTATAAAGCGTATTATCGGATTTCCGTTTGTTACTAATTTTGTATCTCCTTTGTCGGCCTGAATAAATGGGGAGATTTTGTTTTATTGTATCCAGGTACTGTTGTGCTGTGTTGTTTTCTGGATCATATTGTGAGTGTCTTAGCATTATTTCTTCAGATCTGCTGATTAATTTTCTGCTTGTAGTTCCTCTAATATATTCTGTAATTTCAGCAATTAATAAATTCCCATAATTTATTAATTGCTGCTGCCGATTAAATTAGTATATGCAAATATTTCAATATATGGGCTTCGGCTACATAATTGGATAGAATTTTAGTGTTTACAATTTGTAACAGCCCACGTAGTTTCTTGGCAGAATTTCGTTTACCAAGCTAGCTCGCAACTCGTTGCTGTTTTGCTGTGTGTTATCAGGTCAAGTTTCTTGTTAGGCAAGCTAAGAAACCTGCTCATGTATTTCGTTAGGGACTTGATCTACAACTATTTCTTGGTTATAAATTTACCATTCGATTTCGCTTTTGATGGTATCGCATCTAGTCTTAGAGATAAGATTATTTCTTATAAGTACCCGGTATTAATCTGCTACTCTTTCATCAGACACTTGAATATTTGGATACTCCCTGTAAAATTCCGCATATAGCTGTTGTCGGTAGCCGATAATTTATTGATCGAGGTTTGTCACCTTGTAATAGAAGCACAAAACATTTTCGATCATGAACACAGTCCATTTCATTCGCTGTCCCGCTTGGGTGAGCCAGCTGTTGTTTCAGCGCAGCACCTTCAGCGAGTAGAGCTCTTGTTAATGTTTGGCTCTCTTGTGGTTGTTGTTGTTGTTGTTGGCCTGTAGCTGATTTTATGTAAAGGGCCTGCCTCCTTAACACTTTGCCACCGACATCCCGCATGCCAGACAGCCGTACGGCTTACACTCCCTCTAAGGGGAAAATTCACTCATAGCAGATACCTACGGTATCAAAAGGATTGGTTGGAATCTTTCCGTGTTATCGAATTCTAGGTGACTTAGTACGTCGGTGTATTTCACAAAAATTGTCGCTCGGATCTGAAATTCGAGAGTAACATAGCTTTCTGCATGATCTTATATAAATGTTTATTTATACCTAGCTTTTTATGTTTTCTAGAAGGTTCTGCGGAATGACTCCAGTGATAGAAAGAATAATAGGTATCGTCTGGGTACTTTCCAATTACCATTGTCTATTAATTTGTATTTCCAGATCTATTTACTTGGCGTTCTTTTCGTTATACTTAACACGCAGATTATTGTTGTTAGATATCGCCACATCGATTAGTGTTGTTTGTCTCGTAAGTTTATTAACTAGCACGGGATCTGGTCTAATATGTGTTTCAGTTGTGTCTGTGAGCACAGTGCGATCTCAGTATAGCTTGTAGTTGTCATTCTTAGGCATACTCTCAGGAACGTATTGATAATATGTAAGATGGTTTGTTAGTAGAAGTCCCAGTTGAAAAGCTATTTTTTGATGAAGGATCTTTCCATGTTGTTATTATTATAATATTATAATTATTGTATTATATATTCTATTATTTCTAAAGCCGTTTTAATGATAAGATGATCAGCGGCTTGTTTAGTTTGAGAATCTACAGCTTGCAACTTCATATATAATAAATCAATGAGTTTTTTGGTTTGAAAGAGATATTTATAGTTTCACTAAAATTTAATTCACGACCAACCCCAAATTTTTGCCGATGAAGACGTTCAGCTGTTTTAGTTCCTTCTCCGTTGTAACGATAGTGCGTGAATCCTGGTTTTCCCATGATAAATTTGTTCAATCCCATGATAAATTTAGTCTGACTCGGACCGTGAAAGAAACCAGTTACATTCTTTATATTTAAATAAATTTGCACTATATAACACAATACTAAGTATTATAAAGGATGAAGTAGATAACTACAAAGTATACTTTTATAATATTTAAGAATATAAAAATACAAGAATATGGTCTATTTGTTTTTTAATACAATAAATAAATTAAATTTGCTGTTTTTTTTTAACTTTGAATCTTTGAAAGATGTCATAGCTAATCTGACGCAGCAGTCTCTCTCCCAGAATTCATCAATTAATCAAGAAAGAGCTCTGTGGTGGAGCGTTTTTAGTCAAATGCACTAAACAATTGTACCGTGTATTCAGAAAAGCAGTCATTACTTATCATTTTTTATTAAAACCTATTTTTTTTTAATTATGATCAGGGTAGATAAACGTGTAATAATAATTATTTGTGCACCTTAAGAAACGCTTCAAACAATTTGACACAGATAGATCTGAATCACCGCAAGAATGTCAGTGAAAGTGAATTGCCACTTTAATAAACATATAACAAATAGGTCTCATGTAGTTTTATGCAACAGAAGATAATATTGTATGATGTTTGTAGTTTAAATAATTTAAGAAATATACAACTTTTTTTTAACCGATTGACCCAAAATAAACAGGTAGGCAAGGGTAACGCAATTTTAAAATTTTCAAAAATAATTTACAATATTAATAATTTTTATTGTTCTATTGTCTATACATGCCCATTGTCTTACAAATAAACAATCGAAACTAATCATCCGGAAAATGCAGATTAGCTCATAGAGATTCCATCAAACTCCATCTCATCAAATATTAGATCATACAACATTGCTCCTATTTTTTTATTGTAATCCCTAGACAAATCTGTAATCTGCCAATGGGCAATAAGCATTTTTTTATAAAGAGAATTGATGACATGGGTAGTGTCTGTCCAGAGTTCGGTGTGTGATCTTCTTTAAACTAAACCTAAGTCTACATTTTTCTATGAAAGTTTTTTCTATTTATCTTAAAATATAATATATTTGTGTGCTAAATGAAGGTAGGATTGCAATAAATTTCATTGATCTGGATTTTATGGATATCTGCCACGTTTAGTGGAGGCCAACCATTTTTTTGATGCACAGACACTTTTTCACTGTAATTTATTCTTAATTGCTTAATGGTATCCTTCGCGGATTCTAAGGGAATATCGGGCTGGATAATTTCGTTTGGGACGTAATTGGGACATCAACGATAGCTCGCTATACTTATTTTGGAATATTTGTAGAATTGTAAAGTTGAAGTCTTTAAAGGTGAAGAAGAGCGAAGAATCTTTCTGCGAAGAGTAAACGTCACGAGTAGATATTAATTTATTGCTTTAATACGCTACCTTTTTAACTAATTTTGGACCTTAGTAAGACTAGCTTGTAGATTTCTAGAAGGTGATGATGGGTCGGTGAGTGATGCTAAAATTGCTGTATCATTAACATTTGTTGCAATCCACAAGGAAACTAAGTTCCTGTAACTGGCTGTATACCATGTATCTCAAAAAATTTTTGTTAAAATCCTTTATAAAAGGTATATAAATTAAAAAACGAAAACGGGCTATGTCATGCAGACAAAACGTTTTCGGAAAATGGATTCCGTGGATTCCGATGGACTATCAATTCTTCGTGTCATACCTCCGAAGACCTGGAATATATCAAGAAAGCTTGCAGAGCAAGATTTTTTACCATTTAAGTTTTTATTATTTTAATGAACCACCTTATGTAGTTGCTCTATTGTCCCGTGTTTTTTACGGAACCCGAATTGGTGATCTTTGGTTATCTTATTTTTGCCTACTATAGTTTCTAGTCTTTGCACATACAGCTTCTCAAATACCTTGGAAATAACTGGTAACAAACCTATGGGTCTGCAGGACGAGACTTCTTGTTTTTTCCAGGGCTTTAGTATTCTAATAATCTGGGCAACTTTCCAGATACTAAAAAAGTAATTATTTCGTAGTATGGCATTAAATATGCAAATTATAAGTTTAGTACATTTTTCAGTGAGTTCTTCAAGCGTTTTTCCAGAGACCAAATCAAAACCAGGAGCCTGTTTTATGTTAATATATCACTATTACTTGCTTAACTTGCCTAATAGTGAGGTTGCTATGTGGTAGATCTATTTTAAAAGGCGCATTTAAGACACATATAGTGATTTCTTGTTTTTCTTCAGCTGATCGTTCTAACATAAAGTCGGTTGACTATTTTAAGGAAAGGAGGTGTTTGCAGAAGGATTTAACTTTCTTTGTCCTTTCTGGCAAGGCGTTCTTTTCATCTTTGATTAGTTGATTAGAAAAATAAGGTCTTTTAAGCATTCGTGTTGCATGAAACAGCAAGGAATCTATAGCTTCTGTTGGTGTAAGACTTTCTAGACATCAGTTTCTGATTTTGTTCTTCAGTGATCAGCTCTTTTAATTATTTAGAGGCTTGTTTCTTATTGAGATTAATTTTTAAATTCATACATAATTTAGGAGGTCCTTATGACGATGTTCATATATTATCAGACATCTGGTGCCTACACAGGCTACAAAATATCAGCTGATCTTAAAGACATTTACAAAAGCAAGTCTATTATTTTTCTCAATAAACATCACTCACACGATTGAAGTTCCTTGAAAATTTAAACACTTTAATTTAATAATTATACAAACATGGGGTAAACCTGTTCAAAAGTTATTATTAGAATGTTTTTCTGTAAATACCAGGTGTTACGTACACAGGCCTAAAAAAATATACTTCCAATAATGCGTCATTTCATTCGAATAAGTAGCTTTATTTTCTTTGTCACTGCTACATTTTTCAGTAAATTCACACATTGATGTGGTGAGAGTAGAAGAAATGTTTGGCTCAGAATGATGACAAGAAGGTGCATAACAACTTTATTAGGAAAAATAATTTTAAACATAAGAGATTCAATATATATATATTCAGTTTTTTTATAACGTCTTACGACGTTGTCCGACTCCCAAACGCCACTGTATTCTGTCTTGAGTTAGGTTTTCGTCCAGATTTCGATAAGAGATTCAATACCTTCCAGATTACGGCCTACAGTACTTATCTTGGATTTTTTAAGAAGCCATTATGAAAGTGAATCTTTTTATTACAGATATGCCCAAAACAATATCAGAAAAGATAAATTATGCTAACAAGTGAGTGCAAATATGTTAAAATATGTAGAAAAGGCCGAAAAAACGTTAACTTGACACCTCCAAAACAGAACGTTTCATCTAAAACAAGCTGTCTTAATGTAAATTTAACGTACAATTTTTATAACATAGTATTAAACCATAAGAATTATTAGGCGTTACTTTTGATAGAATATTAAGGTTCAACGATTGCGTAACTAAAATTGCTGAGATGCTTAAGACCAGAAACTTGATAATCGACATTATTACTTACATGTTCAACCTTACTTTTCGTTTTTTTTTTGTAGAGTTTCCATAATAAAAGTTACTGCTGGACTGAATAACTGGTAATATTGTGGCTTTAAATAAATATCAGTTATTATATATAATGTCGGTTTACAACGTTCTTCGACGTCTTCCGATTTACAATCTCCATCTCATTCTATCGTTCCATAGATCGTCCTCCAGTTCTCTTTCTCTGATTTCTTTATCAACTCCTTCCCTCCATCTTCTTCTAGGCCTTCCTGGTCTTCGCCTACCTCTTGGTTGCCATTCAAGAATTTGTCTTGGTATTCTATTCTCCGGCATTCTCTTTACGTGTCCGTACCATCTGAGTTGTGTCGTTTTGATGTCAACCACAATATTATGTGTAACCCCCATGATTTCTCGGACTCTCTCGTTTGTTATTCTGTCGCGTCTGGAGTCCATTTCTGTTGCTCTAAGCATTTTCTCTGTTATGTCTTTTAGGGGCCACACTTCGCATCCATATGTTGTGATATTTTTTATTATGGTGTTGTATATTCTTCTTTTATTTTCTTTAGAGATGTTTTTATCCCACAGTACGCTGTTCAGTAAGGCTATGCCTTTCCTTCCCTGTGTATTTCGTTCCTTAAATATCAGTTATTACCTGATACAAATAATACCATTACAACGTGACAGCTACCAGTAAATGGATGCAAACTACCGTTCTTGCAAAAAATCACGATGTCCGAGTTACCTTACATTTCACGTAGGTTACCTTACATTTCTTTTAGAGATGTATCTCTAAATATAGAAGCTTATTTTAATTTATATCTTATTTGGATCATATATTATAGATATAGAATAGATATAGAAATAGAAATAGAATAATGCAACTAATTGGAAGGGAAAATAGACGGTCGAATGACTGTAGAAAGAAAAAGCTTCTTGGCTGAAAAACATTTCAGACTGGACCAAAGAAAAAAACGCATCACAATTTTGCATTTAAAGAAATACTTCCTTTGATTTGGCACATAAAAAAGAAGAATAAAATCAAGTTATAGAATCAGCGATTGAAGAATAATAGAACAGTATTTCAAAGAATACCATTGAAAATTATATTTAACTTGAAAACATATTTAAATGCAGCAACTAGAGTTATAGAGGGTCCAAATTAAAAATGATTAACTTATATTCTTGTTTAAAAGTTGACAATTTATAACCTTTTTACTTATATAAGTAAAAACAATTTTGGTGAAAAGTTTTTATTCTTGCACGAATTTTTTAGAGGAATTTCGTATTAAAATCAAAAAATTATTCTTGTTTACCTTTCGGTCTGGTTAACCTTCGAAATCATGGTAAATGCACACAGACGAAAATAAATCTTGTAAGAAAATCAAAGTCCAAGTGTCTGATTCAGAGATTTATTGCAAAGAAATGTATAAATTAATCCCAAAACAAGCTGGAAATTAAACCTAATTTTTAAAAGCAAAAAACGAAGATTTAAGTATCATAATATTATAATGCAAATTATTATTTATAATGAGGCGGTACTCTTCAGTTCAGTGTTATTGCATATAATAAAAACACAAAGATAAATCTTTTCAACTATAAAATTATACGGTTTTGCTTTTTGAATTTTTTTCTCGCCTCCTGATATCTTTAATTGGGTTTTTTGTAACTACTGTATTTTGCTAAAGTCAAATATTATCTCGCTTCATACATATAACCCATACATTTTCAGATAATAAAAGTAAAATATACCTGAAGTATTAAAAATTAACAAAAAAAAACAGTCTACTGAATTATAGAATTAAATATATATACACTCATGGACAAAAATATCGAATATTTTGGAATTTTCCAATTTTTTTTTGTAGTTACATTATTTCAAAATAATTTTAGATTACTGATAATACTCATATAGTAGGCTGATGTACTCAACTGGTTTCAAATATTTTGATGTTTATTTTAACGTTTATTCAGTGGTTAGTGTCATTCGTACATTTTATCATAAAAATCCTTCTTCACGTAAAGGAAAAATCATACTAATTCGGTTATTTTTAGTTTAATTTATTAACTTTAATTAAATATCGTTTTAATTTAACTAAGTTTAAAACAAGTATACCACCAATTCGGCACTGCGATGAAGTCCAAGTAGCATATATTGCAATTTTGTACGAGGAAGGATATGCACAAAAAGGTATCGCACGACGTCTCAGCAGAACTGAATCTATAGTTTCAAATACTCTAAAAAGGTACAGCGAAACAGAAAATTTTGCACGAAGGCCTGGTCAACGACGCCCAAGGTGCACAACCGCAATTGATGACCTTTTTTGGTTCTTAATTCTACACAAAATCGTTCATTGACATCGATGCACCTCAGAAATGAGCTATTAAATGTTAGACAAGTTAATGTGAATTCACAAACGGTTAGACGAAGATCAAAACAAGCAAACTTAAAGCCCAGATGCCCCGCCAAAGTTCCACGTCTTCTCCAAAATCATAAAGCTCGTCGTATGGAATTTGCAAGAACACATATTTAGTGGAATATCGACAACTGGAAAAACGTTCTTTTCATTCATGAGACCAGAATCCTATTATGGAAGCCAGATGGTCAAAAATACGTCTACAGAAGAGTTGGAGAACGATTCGCCAGTTGCAGTCTCGTCCAGACCATTAGTTTTTGAGTTGATGGCATAATTCTTTGGGAAGGCATTAGTTGGGAGGTACGTACCGCACTTGTGGAAGTGATTGGACGGATGACTGGTGATTCTTACGTTTAAAACATCCTGCAAGATCATGTTTTGTCATATGTTGGTTAAATTGGATATGAAAGATTCACGTTAATGTAAGATAATGCTCGACCACATGCCGCTGCCATAGTGAGTAATTATCTTGATGAGGTCCAAATTCGAAGATTTTAATTGGCCACCGTCTAGCCCGGATTTAAATCCAATAGAGCACATGTGGGATCACCTAAAACGCAGCATACGACAAAGAAATCCCGTTCCAAATACGATAGAGCAGCTTTGGCTTGCTGCACAGGATGGGTGGAATGCAATTTCCCAAGGATATGTCCAAAATTCACTTGCAAGCATGCTGAGAAAGATGCAAGCAGTAATAAGAGCTAAAGGGGGGAATACTCGTTACTGATCATGTACTCGTTTTTCAGTTTAAACCAGTTGTTTAAGCAATTTAAATTATCATTTAAGTTTAGAGTAAAATAACCTTATTTACCTAATATTAAACATTTATTTTTTCACAATTTTCTCCGCATAAAAACTTAAAATTGTTCATTAAACATTGCTAAAATAAACTCTATTTTACAATAAACGACTTGCTTGACCAGAATTTATTTTGAAAAAACAAAAATTTTAAAATTCCAAAATATTCGATATTTTTGTCCATGAGTGTATATATATATATATATATATATATATATATATATATATATATATATATATATATATATATATATATATATTTTCTTTACAAAAAAAACGTAAATTTATGAAAATCAAAGGAATTTGTCTGTTGCTATTTTTATCTATTCACCTGGATGAATTTATATACTTATCGGAATCTGAGGTGTAAAACCCTTAAAATTGATCCTAAATTATGAGGAAATAATTTAGATTAGAAAAAAAGAAGATACGGCTTACCTAAGATATAAACCTTATCTATACTCCTAGCAAGTTTCGCAACTATCTGGTTCTCTCAAGTCGTATTCGGTGTTCCTTGTGATCTGCCTTATACTGGTCTCCATCTGGTGATTTTCTTAATAACTGCTTTTGGATTTCTCCTTTCTAGATGTCCCATCCATCTGAGTTCCTGTGCCTTGATAAATCTGACGATTTTTTCTCCTTTCTAAAGTTCTCTTACTTCATAGTTAATCAGTTTTCTAAATTCATTATTACCTAAGTTTAGTGGACCTGCTATTCTCTGAATGATTTTTCTCTCTAAAATCATCAATCTGTCTTCATCTTTCTATAGCAAGCACATTACTTTACCATAATATGTGATCACTGGTCTAATTTCTGCTCTGTAAATTTTCAGTTTGGTATTCTTAGCAAGCTTCTTATTTTTGAGGGAGTTGTTGTATTCCCAGTAAGTTCTCTTTTCTGCCAGGATTCTTTCATTGATTACTATGCTTGTTACATTAGTTTCATTAACGGATCCTAAGATATTTAGTGTTCTACCTTTTCAAAACCTTGTTTTATTTTAATTACTTGCCAAACCCCTCTTCGATGCTTACTTGCACAACTTCGCAAATTCTTTCTTTAAACTGTTTATTTTTCTGCCAACCAATGCTGTGTCGTCAGCGTACTCCACAACTTGCGATGTCGATGTTATAATTGTACCTTTCATTTCAGTAACTTTTAATGTTCCTACTATAGGCAGCGGTATTAAATAGTGACATTCATAGAGAGACGCCCTGTCCTATTCCAGTTGCTATTTCTATATTTTTGGCCTTTATCTGTTATTATTGCTGTCGGCGATTTCTCCATTATCATTTTATGATAGCTTTATGAGTTTCATTGGGATATCTAGGTTTTTTATGTTTTTTATTAAGTTTATAATACATTAACGGTTACCTTATGTTCATAGAAGGTAGTCTGGATTTATTTCAGTGTAAAAAAAACTAACCTGTCACTGATCTATTAACTCTAAGACCGGCCAGATACTCTACTAGTTTATCTTCAGCAAATATGTTAAGTCTCTCTCTTAGCATCCTGACTAATACCTTCTAACAAGTATCTAACAGAGCAAAACCTCTGTAATTTTCACATGCCAATATATCTTTCTTTTTCGGACATAACAAAGCGTTGGTCTAATCTTTGGACATATATTCCGCTTCTCATATCGTCTCCGTAATGCTATACATTATTGTTTGTAGTTCGTCCTCTTCATACTTTAGCCTTTCCGCAGCCATTTCGTTTTCTCCCGGTCTTTTATCATTTTTAAGCCCATTGATTATAATCTTAATCTTATTTTTACAAAATTCAGTAGTTCACTAATATTTCTCTCCCATATACCCATCACTGATTCTTTTTCACTGTGTTTCGTGTTCTTTTCTCATTGTAATTATAATTCTGGTATCCCTTTTTAGTTTTTTTAACTTATTGACAAATCAACCTCAAATCTTCCCCCTATTTCTTGTATTATTTTTTCGTTATATTCTCTTTTCTTTTGTCCACATATCCTTTTCATTTTCACTATTTTCTCTTCCTCTTCTAGTCTATTCCAAAAAGGATGAGAGCTAAAAAAATTTAAAATTTTTATTTATTGTTAAATTATTTAATATTTTGGAACTTGTTTTTACATTATAGTTTATTGGAATTTAATACTTTTTAATTTTACTTAAAATAAGCTTCATGTCTGGTTAATTTTGCGGGGCGGTGTATAAAGGTGTCTCGTTTTTTTTATTAAGCGAGTATTAAAAATACTTTGCACTTTCGCCCATGGTTTATCATTAGCAACATTTTTATGTCAAAAATCAACATACAAAGTCCAACTCAATAGAAAACATGAGTAATGTCTTGTATCCTGTTTTACTGATATAAAGACGCGTGCCTGCGTTCACATGTGTGTAATTTATGTGCTTTAAATGATTATATTATTGTAATATTTAAGAGATATTGCAATTATTCATAAAATGTCACGCATCTACAGCATGAAATCGTTCAGGAAATATATAAAATGTGCTTGTTGCGTTAATAATTTAAATATAAATATTTTTATCCAAATTAAATAAGATTTAAAGTATAAAGTATTTCTCCATCTCTTTTTAATATACTCGTGAAATAATATATTACTATATTCTTCTCATATACACCTAATCTAATTAAAACCTTTTTTTTTGTAAAACGGGACACTGACATTAATGAAGTGACAGTTAATATCTGATATCTTATAGTTTACTGTCATTAGTGTATATTTATTTTAATAAGGGCGTATCATTGAAATTTTCGAAAAAGGTAAATTGGAGATATGTTGTGACTTTAAGAGCTTTTTGTGGTGTTATATTTATTATTATTTAAATCAGATTGAAATATATTTTATTTAAGATTTTTATTTTATCTATTTTATCTTTTTTCGTCATTTATTACGTTGGTATTTCTTTTTATTTCTATTGATTCGTATATCTCCCTCTTCTTTTTGTTTTGTTCGGGTTTTAAAATTATGATGTTTTCGAAGTCAAATTTATGCTTCTTTTCTTTACTTGTCATATTTGTGAGAACGAATTCTGGATTGAAGCAGTTGACTGGTTTGCCCGATATAGACACCTTTATAGTTAATACATGATATCTCGTAAACAGCATGTGATTTTTTGAGTATTGGAGTTTGTGTTTTTAGTTAAGTAAAATTGTGCGCAGAGATCATCGTATGAGCATGTGGATAATTGCTGGAACTTTAAACGCCGATAAAGAAACTGTCATTTTATATGACGAATTGAACATAGAAAAAGTCTGTGCGAAGTTGGTTACAAAAAATTTGACCCCTGGCCAAAAGCTCGTCCGTCAACAGATTTGCTCAGATTTTCTTGAAAGGTTACATGAAGAGCCTGAATTAATGGAAAACATCATCACTTGGGTTGAAACCTAGAAATTCAAATACGATTTTGAAACTAACCAACAATCCATGCACTCGAAAACTCCTTCATCGCCAAGAATGAAAAAAGCAAGGATGTCGAAATCAAAATTTACAGCCATGCTAATCGTTTTTTTCGACATTAACGGCATCGTGATAACTAAATGACCCCAGTCATGGGGTCCTTTGACCCCATGACTGGGGTCATGGGGACCCTACAGTTTAACCCCAGAGGGTCAAACTGTAAACCAAACTTACTATTTGAAAGTTTTGGCAACGCTGCGAGAGCGAATTCGTAAGACACGGCTGGAGTTGTGAAAAAACAAGCCGTGGATCTTGCCCAAGTATCTGATGAGGCTGGGATAGGCCGAAATGATTCATAACACTTTATTGATACCGATTCGAGCACGGGAAGTGTCCTCCTAGGCCATATATTTGGCCATTTAAATCAACAAAGCGATAGCAGCTTTTGCTAGAAGATTTATTCTTTTATACATTTCGCATAGCCCAGAGGACAGAAAACGATATTAATATATCTGTTTCGTTTATGGCCGCTAAAGCAGGTGGCGCCTCTGCAAGCTAACCACTGCTATGGTGAAATTATGGGAGACATTCGTTGGACTTTCCGAGTTTGAATTTGTATCAGTCCAAGTGTCTGATGAGGCTGGGATAGGCCGAAATGAGTCATAAGACTTTATTGATACCGATTCGAACACGGGAAGTTTAACGAATTTGTCCTCCTAGGCCATATATTTGCCCATTTAAATCAACAAAGCGATAGCAGCTTTTGCTAAAAGATTTATTCTTTTACATATATATATATATATATATATATATATATATATATATATATAAAGGATTTTGATAACATTAAAATTTTATGTAGTGAAAGTAATAAATTTAAAAGGACTTTTTTGGAAATGGTTTGTATTAGCAAAAATGATAAGAGTTTAAACAAAAGATCTGAAATTCAAAATTTAAGCAAAATTTATAATTATATTCTTTCTTTATGATTTATATATAAAACTTGTAAAATGTCATATTTAATTCTCCATATATCTATCACATTCTTTCAGACATCTGTCAAGGGTGAATAAATCTTCTTCTTTTTGTTACTAAACAAAAAAGAATGTTTAAACGAAGTTTTACTTTTGGCAATATAATTGTCAAAAATAAAAATTTTATGTTGGCATTTATGACATTGAGGCTATTTGTAATTGGTTGCTATTTGAACTTATTTATAAATTCAATTATTCTTATATTAAAAAAAATGTTTTCAAAATTATAAAAAATTTTCAGAGAAACATTTATTAGATAAAAACATTTTTGTATTAAATATTTTGAACATGTAAGCAGTGATTTTTACTTACCAAACTAATTTTTATTTGGTAAGTTAACAAAAATTGTTTTTTCTTTTTAGTTCAACCTTGTAAGTATTTTGTGTTTTAGCTCTTGATAATAATTGTAAACACAATTGAAAGCTCGAGAATAAAAAAATAGTTAACCAATAGCCCTATTATTGACTCCAACCCATCCAAAACAGATATATATATATATATATATATATATATATATATATATATATATATATATATATATATATATATATATATATATATATATATATATATATATATATATAAATCGGCAAATCGGAGTTAAAATTCTTAAAATTTGTTCCGAACAAAGTAATGACTTTATTTTAGCGAAAGATTGTTGACATTCTTTCGACCACATAAATTCCTCATATTTTCTTAATGTTGTGTAGTTAAGTTGTGTAATGGGCCTGAAATAATTGCATTATCCTGAACAAACCTATGATAATAATTTATTTTTCCCAGAAATTGTCGTATATTTTTTCTTGTTTGTGGAACAGAGAACATTTTCACAGCAATCAGATAATCTTCTACAGGTTTGATGGATTTACTTTTTATTATGTAACCTAAGTGTTTTACAGAGTTTTTCGCGAAAGTGCATTTAGAAAATTTTAGTCTCAATCCTTATTTTCTATCGCTTCTAATAAGTTTGATTATTTTGATATGGTCATCGAAGCTTTTGAAAAAAATTAGGATGTTATCTGTATAATTGATTGTAAAGTTTTAAAGATTATATATTCTTATAATACTAGTCAAAATCCTTTGAAAAAGTGCCGGATGCGTCTTCAAACCAAATTGGAGGCAAGTCCATTAAAAATCTTGTGTTACAAATGCCGTTTTTCCTTATCTGGTATTCTCATAGGTATTGACCAGAATGGTGAATTTATGTCTTAAGTGAAAAAGTATTTTTTTTTATTTCAAATTACATGTCTCGGCTGCTGTGGCCATTGACACGACGAACTGTATTACAGAAAACAATAAATTAAGTTACATTGATTCAATAAATTTCAATACAGATGATATCAAAAAAAAATAAAAAACTAGCGGATGATTACAAATTTGAAATATAGAAGAGTAGAAGAGTATTTACAATTTCTAGTTTTTATCATTCTCGATTAATTAATTAGGTTTTTTTTTACATACATATGTTATTTTTTACTCTCCCTGGTATATCTTATATATTTTTATATTTTTATAGGCTTCTACTTCAGCTTTTGCTACTTCTACTTTCGCTTGCTTCCTTTCACTTTTATAACATGACTTTGAGAGCAAAAATATCTGAACCAATAATTGCATTATTAATATTTGTATCAATTATATTAATACGTTTAACATTAACATTATTAAAAAATAACCAGTAATAACAATTCTTTTATTAATTCGCATTAGCATCTCTGGATTTTATTGACTACAATCAATTTGGTGCCATCAAGCTATTTTAATCTAAATAATAATGAAGAATTAAGTCCTAATTAGTCCATTATCTTAATTTTTATTTCGAAGTGATTTTGGTTTTCAAACCGGATACTCAAGTCTTATCCTTGACCATGATAAATAGTTAAAAATACTACTAATATAGGTTTTGATTTTATAATGATTAGGTAATACCGTTCTAGGTTATAACATTACAAACGTCATAGTTTTTATCAACTAAATATTCTGTCTAATCTTTATTCTTGAATTTAAATTTTCAATTATTTCGATTCTGTTTCCATTTACTCTTCGTACATCCTTCATATTCATACCCCGTATTTGCTGCAAGTTGATACCAAGTTTACTTGTCAGTTGGCAAATTTGAGTTTCGATCTGTCATGATAGATTCATTTATAATGAAGTGCGATGTTTTATTTATACATTTCGCCTATTTAAATTGTTATTTTAGTTCATAAACCCATTTATATTCTTAAATTGATATTGGGTTTTTCTGCTAATTTCAATTTTTCTTGTCGCTCTTTTTGGTGGGACTTTTTAGACCATGGGGTGCACCACACACATCTGACATATCATGGCTCCTACCATGAAGAAGCCAGCGTCTACCTAAAAACCACAAGTTCAGCTTACATCTAAACATTCAGTTATATTCAACTACATGAAACCAGCAAGTGCCTAAAGAGTGCGTCTTCACATTACATCTCAATGTCACAAAAACATACTTTACTATAAGTATATTTTCATATTCTTGTTGGGGTAGGAGAAACCTACCGGTTGTTTTGTTACTCTGCAATAATCGGTTTTTCTGGTTGGTTTTTCTGGTTTTTCTTGTCACGGTTATAACCGTTTTTTTCTTTTTAAAGCAATAACCGGTAAAATCCGGATAAGTTACCGTTGGAAAAAATAATAAATTAATAAATGAATCAATAAGATAAAATTGTTTTATTAAAACTTTTTTAATATATATATATATATATATATATATATATATATATATATATATATATATATATATATATATATATATATATATATATATATATATATATATATATGTATATATACACTTACCATATAACAGGAAAATATTAACTGAAATGAAGAGCATTTTATTTCGTATTACTTTACTTTGTAAAACAAACATATTTAATGATGCTGTCGCTAACCATCTTCAATATTCATAAACTTAACACAATCTTAAAGCAATTAACAACAAAATCTCTAATTTTAAAAATAGAAATTGTTCAATTTTTTTTTGCCTAATAATACGTATTTCCACCCCTGTTACGAATGACAGGCATCGACGATTCATACTTAAAATAAACGGTCTTTTAGTATTCCAATCCAGTTCATTCCAAATTTGGACAAGACGTTGTTCCAGTTCCTGCAGATTATTTGGTTGATTAGGAAAATTCCGTAGACGTCTACCAAGCAAGTCCCAAACATTCTCTATAGGACTGAGATCGGCACTATTCGCTAGCCATTCCATAACGTCGATTTCAACTTCCTCTAGATAATTTTGCACTATATTTGCAACTTGCGGTCGTGCATTATCGTGCATTAGAACTAAATTTTCGCCAATACAAGGAGCAAATGGCACAACGTGGTCTTGAAGAACGTCAACGATAAATTGGTGAGCATTGATGGTACCGTTATTCAACACCACCAAGTATGTACGACCCGTTAAAGAAATGCCACCCCAGACCATAACCGACCCTCCACCGAATAACGTCGTTCCTCGCATGTTACACTGTGCGTACCGTTCGTTCTGACGTCGGTACACGCTAATACACCTATTACAATTGTAAAGACAAAATCTTTTTCCATATGTAAACAGAACTCTATTCCAATCAGCCTCCAACCAATGGATATGAGTTCGTGCAAATTCTAAACGTGCTCTGCGATGAGCTACGGTCAAGGCTGGCCCTCTGGCAGGTATACGATTTACCAAATTACCTTCTTTGAGACGTTGGCGAATAGTTTTAAAGTTAATTCGAACATTATGAACATCTTCAAGTTGGGATTGTAAGCTTCTGGTAGTTACAAATCGTTGTCTTAGGGCGCGAAGTCATAAAAAAAGGTCTTGAACGGACGTTGCTACACGATGTCAACCTTGTCCTGTACGCCTAGAGTGACTACCGGTCTCTCTGTACCGTTTCATCATTCGTGAGACCGATGTATGGTGTACGCCGAACCGTTCCCCTAAATGTCTGTAACTCCAACCTTCTTCGTGCAAAACCACTATTTGAGCACACTCTTCATTAGTCAAATTTCTCAATTCGCTTTGAATTTTGATTAAAAAAATAGCAAAATGTTACCACCAAACAGCCATACAAAAAACAACAACAACAAAAAAAGAATACAAGTAACCTGATAAAAACATTCCAAATACATGGTATATTCCATACAAAAATGATTACAATTAAATTTAAAACACAAATGAATCGCTTTTTTTGTTTTTGTAAATGGTGCGTTAATTCCTTGGAATAGTGTATATATATATATATATATATATATATATATATATATATATATATAAATATATATATATATATATATATATATATATATATATACATATATGTAAAAGAATAAATCTTCTAGCAAAAGCTGTTATCGCTTTGTTGATTTAAATGGCCAAATATATGGCCTAGGAGGACGTTCGTTAAACTTCCCGTGCTCGAATCGATATCAATAATGTGTTATGACTCATTTCGGCCTATCCCAGCCTCATCAGACACTTGGACTGATACAAATTCAAACTCGGAAGGTCTAACGAATGTCTCCCATAATTTCACCACAGCAGTGGTTAGCTTGCAGAGGCGCCACCTGCTTTGGCGGCCATGAACGAAAACGATATATTAATATCGTTTTCTGTCCTCTGGGCTATGCGAAATGTATAAAAGAATAAATCTTCTAGCAAAAGCTGCTATCGCTTTGTTGATTTAAATGACCAAATATATGGCCTAGGAGGAAAAATTCGTTAAACTTCCCGTGCTCGAATCGGTATCAATAAAGTGTTATGAATAATTTCGGCATATCCCAGCCTCATCAGACACTTGGGCTGATACAAATTCAAACTCAGAAAGTCCAACGAATGTCTTCCATAATTTCCCCACAGCAATGGTTAGCATGCAGAGGCGCCACCTTAAAATTTTCATTCCTGAACTGGATTTTCTGTGCTACGTTGTGAATCGGAATTTATTATAGCTTTACCTGGATGTAAAATTTGTTGGTTAAAAGTTGCTGCTTATATATTGATCGATTATCTTAGTATATAGTATTCTTTCGACAATATTGATATCGATAATATTGATATCTATTCAAATCGAGTATCGCAAGTTAAAGTGCAATTTAATTTTAACATTGTATCCTATTGGGTATTGGTTATTGATTAAAAAAATCAAACACGAGTTTTTGGAATAGCCAGTTTTTTTGACTGGTCATAACCGTCTGGTTAAACCGTAACTAAAAAAATCAATTACGGTTTAACCAGACGGTTATAACCGGTCAAAAAATAAGTTACGGTTTAACCAGACGGTTATAATTGGTCAAAAAAACCAGTATAACCGAAAACTGGTCTTTTGTCAAAAACCGCCATCCCAATTAATTTGCAATGAAATTGATCTATTTGCAAAAATTAATAAATATAAATTACATTTTCAAAAAGTTTTCTTTGTATTTATAGTAGTATCTCCTTATTCTTGGTTTCAATTATCTATGGCATGGAACTGAAGAGTGTAATTTCGGTATGCCATTTTAAAATATTCGCGCTTTCACGAATAGTTATCTCCAAGCCATAAAACAATTTTGATAATAGTGGTCATAAATGGTTCTATATGGTACAAACATGGTTCTATTGGTCATAAATTCAAAGTAGTTATTACATAGGTATGTCATATACAGTATCCGTTGTTACAACATACAACACATACACTAAACTTTTATTGAAAAACAATAACATTAATACAGTTATACATAAGTAAAAGAAAGAGCGTGTTTTATTTATAAATCAGTTGCAAGTATGCAAAATGTATTGTACCTCAAAATTAAGTTCTTTGAGCCTTCATAGCTGCAAACACTGATGATCTAACTCGTTAATTTTGTTATGTCATGCTCGTTTGTGTTTGTTTCGGAAAGTATTTCTGGCTCTAAGGACTAGTGTTTGCTTAATATTATACTTAAATGAGACAGCCTCTCCTGTTCCAGTGTACTTAATAATTGGGTTTGTTTAAACTTCGTTTTCTGGTTCTAGATGATACTGTGTCGGGAAGCGTAAGAAACATTCTCATTAAAGATTAATGGGAAAGAAGCCTTCCTCTAGTTATACTGCAGAATATTAAAAATATCATGGACGGCAACAATTACATATAAACAAGAACTGGACAGGATTGGTAAAGAAACAAAACTTATTACCACTATACAAGTGGTGGAAACAAGAAAACTGGAATACCTAGACCACGTGACGAGAGATCAAAAATATGAAATTTTCAGACTCATAATATAGGAAAATATTCAAGGAAGACGATCTGTTCTGTAAAAGCAAAATTCTTGGTTGAAAAATCTACGTAATTGGTATCCATGCAGATAGATTGATTTATTTAGAGCAGGAAGTTCAAAAATAAAAATAGCTATTATGATTGCCAACCTTTATACGTAGAAGGCACTCTAAGAAGAAGCCTTCCTTTAGTTAATTTTTATAAATTTTAGACTTTTTCTTGATGTGGCTACCTTTAATTTTAGTTAATTGATAAAGCTTGGTGGTTGAAACTTTTTATTTCAAATTTAAATTCCTTTATTAAAATGTTTGACCAGATGTTTGACCATTCTTTTTCTTTTATTTTAGATATTTATTTTTAGTTTTTCAATTTGAACTCAATTTAAAATTCCCAATAGGTGGTCAATAACCTCTAACATACCTACTTGGTACACATTCTCCGCACTTTTTAGAACTTAGGTTATTCATGATTTCTAAGAATTTACTCTTAGTAATGACTTCAGATAAAACAAACTCTTTGCAAGACTTTAAGAATGTTAAAATATCTTGAAGGTTCTGGGCAGACAAATCGACTGTCAGATCCTTTCTTTGTAAAAACTCATTGACATGACTGATCTTTTTCAAGCATACCAAAACGATATATTTAAGTTTCCCAATATTCTTTAAAAAAGAGATAGTCTCACTTATAATTTGAAGTGTTGAAGTATTATGGTGTTTAAGATCCTCTAGAGCCTGAAATTGCACGGTTAACTTTTAACATAATGAGAAAACTCTTCTCAGCCATAGCAATAGCAACATAACGCTCTGCATAATAATGCTTTATTGTTATAGTTTCTTCACTCTTTTGTATAAAGTTGAGGCCTGGATACTAAAACAATACAATATTAAAAACCTAGAAGCATTCGAAATTTCGTGTTATAGGCGTATTCTGAAAACATCATGGATGGATCGCAAAACAAACGCACAAGTTCTAGAAAAACTAGGAAAGAAATGCGGAAGTTTTTAAATTCCATAAAAATCAGTAAGTTGGAATACTTGGGGCACATCATGAGATGTGAAAAATACGAAATGTAAAGGAATATAGAACAAAATCAAAAGCAGAAGAAGCGTAGCATATAGTCTCAGTAAAATAAAGCGTATAAATTGTGCACCGAAATCAAATAGAATTAAACAATATTTATTAAATACCTTTTTTTTTAAGGCGGGGCAAAGGAGGTACGTGTGCCCCCTGCATGCTAATATAAATATGGAACTAGCGCACCCTTTGGTAAAAACAAGGCTCTAACCTTTAAAGGTACCTTTAAAAATCCAATACCATTCTGTGGTAGTGCTACCACGAAAAGTGGCTGGAAAGAAGTTGTAAAAAAAATAAAGTACTTCACAGGCATAAACCTTCATAAAGAAGATCATATTGGTAGGAGGCTTCCGTATTAATTTAATTAATCTTAGCATGCAAGAAAGACACTGGCCGGATATTATCAATGCGCTTTGATCAATTTTTATCCCGCCATTCGAGTGTGTTAATTTAAATTCAAACGTACGTATTATAAAGTTGGTAAGATATTTCGGAACATTTTATGTCAGTTTTACAGTTCCTAATCAGCTAAATTCTCAATAAATTTTCTGGTGTTTATATTAAGTTGGTGTAGCATACGTTAAATCATCTTCAGTTTGAGAGAGTAATATTGCGTCGTCTGTATAGCAGATTATTTTGTTTTTCATCCCACTTGGTATCCTTTTTTAGTTTTTTATTAATTATTATATGATCAGGTTGAGCCAACTTTAATTGGGCCATTAGTTCTACTTTTAATTTTATTGTGTTGTGTTGGTAGATGTTTTTGATAGTTTTGATTATTCCTAAGATTATATAAGTAAGTAGTATAACTCGCAGGCATCTTCTCTGCAGCGAACCTAAGCAAATTGACCATCAGATATCCGCCCTTATATAGGCTTTAGATTGACTTTGCTATTCCTCTTGTTTTATATTTTGAAACCTTTATTATCATCCAGCCGTCAAGTTAAGGATAGACCTCCCCTAATTTCTACAGTTTTGTTGGTCTTGAGCTTCCTGCAGCTAGTTTCCAGCCATATTTTTAATGTCTTTTCATCTGGTAGACAATTAATCTCTATTTCTCCTATCGACATGTACCCTTTAGACTGTAATTTTTCTGGTTTAATTGTTTTGTCACCTTAAAAATTTGAAAAAATATATCTACAATATAGGTCTGGTAAATAAATCATAATTCATTAAATGCGAAATGGTAAAATAAATTGCCATATATGTCTTGCTTAAATGAGAAATGCTGGAAGGCGCTTATACATCAGTAAAACAAGTATTTTTTTCAATTTTTATAGGTATAACGGTTTTACACTTTGGGATTTGAGAGCTTAGTAGTCGCAAGACAAATCTTAACGTATGATCAGCAAGTTGTAGTTGCTAGTATCTGGTTACTTACCGATCAGTCTGACCTGCAGGAGTCTCACTTCGTTTAGAGCTCTATCTTCTCCTTACACAGCATCAAACCAGCATGGAAAACAAGTAATGAATTAAGAAAAATTGTTCAATTTCTAGTTACAAAGTTGTTGGCTTTTATTTCTAGGACTACTTTAGTTTCATGCACAACTTCCTAATTCGTCTATTAGACTATTAAATAGAAGAGAAAAGAAACAATGTATAACATATAAAAAACAAATATACCAGAGACTAATAAAAGTACTATTCAAACATTAACAAGTGAAAAAATGTAATGGGACAGCTACAAAAGATAGCTTTCGGCAAATTAGCATATATCTTGAAAAACACCTCCATTCCTGTAAACTTAAAGAAAAAGGTGTATAACACATGCATACTACCAGTTTGTACTTACGGCTTGGAGACAGTAGCCCTTACCAAAAAATCTGCTAAAAAATTAGAAACAACGCAAAGAGCAATGGAACGAATCATGCTTGGAATATCACTGAGAGACAAGATTAGAAACACCAAGATAAGACGTAGAACGAAGATTAGGGATATTGTGGAAGAAATTGCAAAAATGAAATGGCGCTGGGCAGGTCACGTAGCCCGATATAATGACAACAGGTGGACAGGGAGAATTCTAGAATGGAGAACAAGGACGACAACAAGAAGCACGGGAAGACCTCAAAAAAGATGGGTAGATGACATAAGAACAGTGGCAGGCAAACAGTGGATTAGATTGGCGCAAGATAGAGAAAGATGAAAGCAATTGGGAGAGATCTACATTCAGGAGTGGATGGAAAATGGTTGACAAAGAAGAAGAGACAAAAGATTACAGGCCAAATATTTCACCATGTATTGCTAAGCAATCTTACAGCCGCTTTAATCAACAAATTAATTTTTACACTAAATATTATATCAACTATTAAAAATAAATAAATACCAAGAAACTACTTTTACTGCTATACATCACTTATTTTTTTTAATATAAAGGAAATGGGCGTATCATTTAATTAACGAAACTAAACACATAATTTTTTAAACATGCATTTTTATATTAACGTTTAGTTGATTAACAAGTTTCATTTGATATATCATACAAAGTTCATTTCAGTACTTTTTATGTACAGCTTTAATGTATTTTGGACTTAATAATAGGTATTACTATTGTACTGTTGTAAACGTCAAATATGCTACAGGTATAGATAAATTATTTGACCAGTTTTTTTTGTTCATTGATACTGTTAATTACGTATAATAGTATGTATGTTTGACGTATGTAAAATCTAAATGCGTAAATTACTCAGAAAACCAATTTATCAGAAAAGACAATATATCATCAACATACATGTAATACCAATAAACGTTTAAAAAATATTCCCAAAAATGTATGAAAAACAAATCGCGATACTCAAAATATAGTCGACACGAGGAGCGTGCGGTGGAATTTAAAACGAGAGAAGCAATTTATAAAAAAATTGTAAAAACTCACCTATTTATAATGTAATTTAAGTTTTCTACCAATTTGCAGGAACAATAGCAACTAGACTAGACACATTTAGCTTAAAATACAAACACTACACTCTGGAAAGAGCATCACATTCAGATAAGCCTTCCACCTCTGATTCCACTGGCGACTCCACCTCAATAGCCTCCAAGATGCTCCACTACACACGCCACTACCACAGTATTTTATTGATGCTGTTCTGCTTTGTACTTTAGCACAAAAATATTCAAAGATAACCTGAAGAGGATCGCAAAATCCTAATCGGAGACACACATGTTCATCCTTACCTATCACTTTAAATGAACATTATAGTAGTAGTCTACCAATTATCTCAAACTCGTCTTTAACCTCTTTGTAAAAACGTGTAGTTTCTTTAACCAGCATATTTTCAATTGATAAAATGGAAGGTCAATATTGTCCTGTCGAGTTTCGTAACTTTATTCGTTTAGAGTTGAAAAACTACGTTCTACAGAAGCACTAGAAGCTGAAATGGTCAGTCTAACTCGCATACTTTCACTAACTCTGAATATACTTTGTCCAAATAAGTTTTTTCTAAAAATATTAGTAACGCACTGGTATTATTTTTTGTGTCAATATCCTCAATTTCATATAAAGCTGTTAGTTCTGAACGTATAGTCAAAATATTGTCAATAAATATGTATTAAAGATTTGATAGATATTATTTCGAGACTGCCAGCTGGCTTCAGAAGTGGATTTAGTACCATGGATCATATTAATACACTTCGAGAACTAATAAGTAGAGCTAAAGAATATGAAATATCACTAGCATTAACCTTCGTAGATTTTGGGAAGGCTTTCGATTCTATTTATCCCAACGCAGTAATAGAACCTTTGACCAACCAAGGCATTGACAAACCGTACATAGAAACTATAGCAAATATATATACAGACAAACAAAACCTAAGGTAAAAATGTATAAAAACACTTCAGAATTTCAAACTACCAGAGGCATCCGACAAGGAGACGCAATATCGCCAAAGCTCTTCACTGCAAATCTAGAAAATATATTCAGCAAAATAAACTGGCAGATCGAAGAAATATCCATTAATGGAGAATACCTCAGCCATCTAAGATTTGCAGACAACATCGTTCTGATTTCTAATAATCCTGCAGAACTACAAGAACTTATAAGCGACTTAAATGCAGCTAGCAATGAAGTTGGCCTAAAAACGAACTTGACAAAAACAAAAACTGTGTACAACGAGCTACTGGATGTCCAAGGTGTAATAATAAGCAACACTGCACTTGAGACAGTAGACGAGTATATATACCTGGGACAATTAATTTATAAATCTGGCTTCTTACTTCCAAAAATCAACAGAAGAATGAAACTAGCTTGGGCATCTTTTGGTAGAAATGCTGTTATATTCAAATCAAAGGTGTCAATCCACCTGAAGAAAAAAGCATTCGAACAGTGTATACTACCAATCATGACATACGGCTGCGAAACTTGGACACTAAAGAAAGAAATAATATCGAAACTCAAAGTCACTCAAAGGTCAATGGAGCGATGCATGCTGGATTTAACAAAGAGAAAAAAAGAGGTTAAATCTTTGTAAATGGGTATATTTAAAAAACCTTAAAAAGGCTACATCAAAAACACGAACGTTTTCGGAACAACAGTTCCATCGTCAGGTTAAAAATACCTAAAATAAGTATAAACCATTTAATTAAAGCATGGTCAGGTTAAAACTACCTAAAATAAGTATAAACCATTTAATTAAAGCATGGTCAGGTTAAAAATACCTAAAATAAGTATAAACCATTTAATTAAAGCCAACGTGGTTTAAAATTTTGTCTAAGGTTAAAAAAGCAAAATGGTTATACTTACAAGTTAACATGCCTGAGCCACCAAAATATTAGGGTAAAAACCCTTTAAAATATATAAAGTTAACAAAGATTGTACATAATGTTATTATTATTATCTGATGTTAATATTTTAATTAAATTTTACTTCAGGTAACATACACCCATGCTTTAAGTGAGTTCCAGTATCCGGAGAGTAGATCTCTTCAAACGGACATTTGTCCGGGTTTTTACCCTAATATTTTGGTGGCTCAGGCATGTTAACCTGTAAGTATAACCATTTTGCTTCTTTAACCTTATTCAAAATTTTAAACCACGTTTGCTTTAATTAAATGGTTTATACTTATTTTAGGTATTTTTAACCTGATGATGGAACTGTTGTTCCGAAAACATTCGTGTTTTTGATGTAGCCCTTTTAAGGGTTTTTTAAATATACCCATTTACAAAGATTTAACCTCTTTTTTGTGATACGTGGTATACAGCCAGCTGCAGTAATTATTTTCCTCGTGGATTTTGTTAACAAAGAGAGGTCGAAAAAGAATAGAATGGAAATATTTAGTTTAATAATTATTGTTTACCTACTACTACTACTACTACAGTGATATACAGCTGTGAGGTATGGCCACTGAAAGAAAGAACACTATCAACGCTGAAAGCGACGGAAATGGATTTTTGGAGAAGAGCCGCAGGAAGATCTAGAAGAGAAAGGATTACCAACGAACGCATTAGAGAAATAATGGGAATCAAACGAACAATCACAGATGACCTAACAACAAAACAACTTATCTGGTTCGGACACTTACAAAGAATGGACGAACAACGAATGCCAAAAGAAATACTAAAGTGGCAACCAGAAGGAAAGAGAAAACGAGGTAGACCGAGGAAAAGTTGGAGCGAAGGAATAAATAAAGAACTGAGAGAGAGGGCCATAGAAGAAGATCTATGGAACAACCGGTCTAAGTGGCGATTGGAAGTCGGAAAACGGCGGAGAACGTTATAAACCGACAAGTAGTAGTAGTAATTATTGTTTACCGAGATGTTTAAATGTTTACATAAAAAGAATGGTACGTACCGTGACCGACAAAGTAGCGGCTGTCTTAATGGTGAATGTAGAAACAATTTCCACTGCAAACAGCGAAAAGTCTTTTTAATGAAATGTCGCGGATCGCCTTATATCTAGGACTTATTTGAGGGAGCTTTTTCGGAAGTTTAAAGAAACAGGTAGTGTTCAAGATGCCAAACTATCTGATCGGCCAACAATTAGTGACTGACAAAACAATTCCCCCTCCCTCCTCTTATACATTTAAACGAGTACTATAGATGTTTAGCAATAGGATGGTTTACTGTGAAGAAGTCGATGGAACACTTAATATAAGAACTGATTCTTAATTATTCATTCATACTCAATTAAATGCTTTTTAAAACTAAAATTTTAGTATTATTTAATAACATCCTAATCTTGATTTTTTTTTCAGCTACAAAAGAAATTTTGCATCAAGTCGGAGGGCGTTTCCAACCTGGTCAGCTGATAGCCATAATGGGGCCATCAGGTGCAGGAAAAAGTACATTATTGGATGTTTTGAGTGGGTATAGGATACGTGGTGTATCAGGTTCAGTATACGTTAACGGAAAGCCAAGAAGTTTAAAGGAATTTAGAAAAACATCATGTTATATTACACAAGATGACCGTCTGCAGCCTCTACTCACTGTAAACGAGAATATGTGGGTAGCAGCAGATTTGAAACTACCCTCGAGTGTCAGTAAAAGTAGCAAAGAAACTATTGTAAGTATAACTATTTATTTTCTAATAGTTTCTTATATATAAATCAAGGTTTACTCGAAGAGTGATGGGTTTTTGGTCAAAAGGTGGAGAATAAGACAAAGAAGGTGGCTTCTTCATCTATTTATTCAAAGACCTTTCGCTCTCTAAGCAGAGAGCATCATCAGTTCATCTCAAAAAGACATATGTAGCAGTCAAAGGTATAAAATTTAAAATAGCTTGAGACATTAAACCATTGAGTCGTTAAGTTGTAGAAACAATCAATTAAAACTAAGTACAATTTACAATTTAACACAGACTTGGAACAGCAAAAGAGACAGGAGGTGTATCATACATGTAATTAAAAAAAAAAGTATGTAAAAAACTTATTTAAAAAACTAGTATTCGCCGAGAAACTAACAAGATCACCAGATCAACCAGTTTAATGTTGACTTTAGGTAGCATTATTAAAATGTTTGCAAAAGTTTGCAGTAGTAATCTTGTGCCGTAAAAAAATGTGTTAAAAGTTACCACAAAAAGCTTCTACACTTGCATATAAATAAACATATACAATCAACATTGGTAAATACACTGCCATCCAATAGTGAGCATGTTGTCTTCTTTTGAAAGAGTTACGATTATCGACTTTATTGTATGTTTGCTAAAATTTGCTGATTTTATCTTCGGTGCTTTAATGTATGATACAAATCATACGTTATTACCTCCCGCAGGATCTAATTTGGGTGGTCTTCTAACTCAGTGAATTTTGTTCTGGCTTTTTTGTCCACATATCCAGTACCCTTATTTGTTTCATGTCTCTGAATAGGAACCGTTCAGCGACGTATCTGAGCTCGTTTGTAGCTTCTCTAAGATACTGCTATTTTTTTTTGTAGCTGAGACTTGGAAAGTGATTCACATATAATTATTGGTAGTATGATGCTGTTAATTAGTCTTAATTTTGTTTTCATAGCTAATTTGCTTCTTCTTCGTGTAAATCCTCTTATTGCGGCTCTGGTCATTGCTGTTTTTTGTACTGTCGCGTTAACATGTGGTATAAATGTTGGAACTTAATCCATTGTGACTCCTCCATTGCTATTTTCCATTAGATACTCCATTGTTCTGTCGTGTTCAGTACCGTCTGTATTTTTCTTACAGCCATATTCATATTCCTATGTTTTACCGCGTTTGCAGTGTCGTTTGCATAAAGGCATATTAGTATTCCGGGAGTTCTTAAAACATCTGGTGTATATATGCGATACATGAGGGGTAATAAAACTATCCCTGTTGTTCTCCAGCTTTTGGGATTTTGTGTTTAGATAGAACTGGTCCTCTCTAGACTCTGAACCTCTGGTCGCCGGTTATTTTGTATGTCAATCCTTTATGTCTTACTCTGTCAAAGGCTTTGCTTACATCCAGAAAGGCTGCTCCTGTATATTGCTTGTCGTTGAATCCAGCTGCTATATATTCTGTAAGTCTGAGTACTTGTAATTTATGAGGTTACTTTTTTAGAAGCTACCGAAAATATTGTTATGTACCCATGTACCAGCAATTCGATATTTACTATGAATAATGTGTTTTCGGTCAACTAAAAAAGATTTGTCTTCGCACACTCATAGACATTTGTACCGACATCTGATTATTTTTCAATTAGATCCTAATTAGGCGAATGTTAGCAGTTTTCATTGTTTATTCAAGTTATATTTTATTTCTTTCAAATACCTGTTCTCATTTCTGCATTTTGTTTTCTTCGCCTGTCAGATGTGTTATTGTTCTTACATACAGGGTTTTTCACGACGGCTATACAATCACGACAATAGCCAAAATATTATGACAAAATATTTTCTAGCATTTGATACCTTATGGCTTTTCTATCAGCATCATGTTCAGTACGACTTCGACTTTTCCATTAACATTCCTACTTTAATGACATTCTGTCGGTCGGACTATTGTTTTCTGTAATTTTTTATATTATAACTTATTTTAAAATCTAGTTTAGTTTTTATATGTATGTAAAGGCTTCATATTCATCTGTAATATTTCTGCTTTCGTGTGCGTTTTTTTAAAAGAGCTACATGTTTGACAAATCAAGGTGAACATTTTTTTTAAGAATATTGGGTAGGTTCAGGTAAAACTAAGTAAAACCTTAATGTAATATAATATCAGTATTTTCCTATAATGGGTTTTGCTCAGTGGCGGCTGGTGTGGTAAAATTTTGGGTAGGCCAAGCCAGCAAATTACATATAGCTATGTGTAATCAGTGACGAATCCAGAGGGAGGGGTCACGACCCCCCCTAACTAATTTTTTAATGATTTCTCTGTTCATTTTAACTTCTGCGTTGTATCTAATTTTTGCGATTTTTGATTTTTCATCTAGCAAATCCCGAACAGAAAACGCCCTCTTCTGTACATCCTTAAAGTACAGGAATGTTTTTTTTAAGGAGGCAGACATATTTTTTAAATCAAAGTATCCTTCACAATTCCATACACATTTCTTATTAGAAAATAATAAACACGGCCACCAATATAGTCTGTTTTTCGTAATACTTCCAGACAACCATTTGTGGACAACATACCAAGGGAAATTAAAAGTACGCACCTTTTTCCCATTTTTTTGGTCAATGCGCAATGTTGGAGTAGGCCTTTCATTCATAATAATTTTTTTTTCTATCAATTTCAGACATTTTTATGTATCAGTTATAAAACAATCTCACAATATATAAGTTGCAAACAATCAGGCGATATAGAAATCACGCAAATGTGATTTTTTTTCTTCGAATTTTACAATTTTTTTAAAATTTATTTGGGCAACCGTGCACTTGTTTGCAATTGTGTTGTTTGTTTAAAAATATGTTACAATTATATATTATGTTGCATATTTTTTTATCATAATTTAAAAGAAAATTTATATTAAAATTTGATAATTACGTTACAAGTGACAACGATGGTCGCCGTAGGCCCGATCGTCTGGTGCCTAAACAGCAAGCATAAACACGACAATAATAATCGCTGTCTGGCAAGCTGTATAACTTCAAACGCTTTTTGTACGGGGATCTTATGTGAGCTGGGTCGGCCAGTTCCGATCGGGCCTATTAAGGATATTTAAAATGCCTTAATACGATTCGATGCTTTCTGTGGTAATATAATTACATAGTTGTTTTAACTGACGCTAATGTATTGATGGATTTAGTACATTTAAAAGTTATTTACATGCATTAACATAATTTTTGAATATGTTTTTCAATTATGAAGCTACTAAAATTATTGGGTAGGCCCGGCCTATCCTGCCTACCCCCAAAAGCCGCCACTGGTTTTGCTCTATAAAGTGAAAGAAAATTCTTAATTTCATGCAAACATAGTTCTGGCAACCTTGTACCCGGGACTCAATTACCCACAAATTTTTAAATAGGAGGATAGTTCAAATAACTCACAATATTGACCCTTAATGTTTGTAAATGTTATGACCACTAACTATTCTAAGTTATGGATTTGTTTTGTTTTTAATTCTAATACCTCACCACATCATCACGCCTTCTCCTGTTCCTTCAAATCAAGCGATTTTTCCGTACTTCTGAGAAAGTAAAACTTCCTTTGGATAGGTCTCCCGAAGAGGGCGTAGGAAATTTCGACACTAAGCAGGTAGCGACTAAAATTTAATGGCAATTTTCGACACCAGCCCCAATTCCCGTTTTTATCTTACAGGTATATTCGACACCAAATAAATATAGCTGCGACATAAATAAAATACCATAATTAAACAATTTATTTATTTTAATAAAAGTAATGTGCATTTTATTTCTTTATAACTGTAATAATATCTAAATATAATACAACTAGTACCTAATTTTTGTACATTTTACCGTTAATATACTTGTATACAATGATTTATTTGCTATTATAGGAATGATAAGATACAGCTTTTATAAAATCTAACCTACGTATTTGTTGGGATCGTAGTTTATCCATCATTTTCTCCAAAAATGCCAATTTAGCCTTAACAGTAGTATCTTGAAGTGTCTATTTGAAATTCTTTTAACTTTTCAATAAAAATAAAAATAGAAGGATGTGTTAAATAAAAAGAAGAATTAAATCTCGAATGAAAGGATTCACAGGCATTTGTGGTCCTCGCAATAGACGGATTCTGATTAGACCATATGTGTGGTGGAAATAGAGCGCTATCGAAAATGTAATTTTCCAGTAAATAATCTGCATATATATCAAGTGTTGCTTTTATAGGTTTATATGACATTAAATCATAAAGAAAGCATTCTTCAACTTCTGCTGGATTTAAATAAGTTAAACCAAACGTATGCCTTAACCATTTTCCAATTTCTGAATTTGTATCCTTATATTCTTGTACCAAACCCAAAGATTGAATTTTTTTAAACCAGTTTTGGTGTAAGTGAAAACGGCATCCACTAATTTTTGCATTGGGCCACATATACAATAAAGCACAGTGAATTGCTTTTTCAAAGTCCACAAATATTTCAGTTGGCTCTAAAATCTTAGACCTTAATAAAGAAAATAAATTGTTGTATGTCATTGACAATTTTTCCTTTAACAAACAGTATGCTAAAGGAACATAATGTCCATTTTCCAAGCCATGTATAGTAAATAATTGTAGAAAATATTTGGTACTATATGAAAATGTACCATCCATATACAAAGTTTTTAATTTACACAACAAACGAATATTTGTCTCGCATGAAAATACAATTACATTTAATTCAGGATGATTTAAAAACAAAAAACTTTCATTGCGACTAGTGTTGCCCAAAATCGGTCTTGGTCTTGCAGTCTTGGTCTTGTTCTTGCGTTTTCAAAATATTCATTAAAAACAACATATTTGACACGTGCTCAGAGGTCATAATTACAATTTAAAAATAAAATATTTTGTACATTCTTTTCCAGCATACGACTTCTTCGCTCTGAAATTAATTGTCCAGATTTTGAGAATAGCCGCCCTCTAATCATAAAATAATCTTGCATTGCTACGCCGACAGTAATATCGTATCGAAATTTTTTAAAAATATGTCACCTTAGCTAATAAAAAATATAACACTTATTATTACGTACACCCACTTAATAATTCAATTTTTTTTTTCATTATAATTTAGTTAGGAGGAATCTAAATAAACAAATCTTATCGGCCTAAGACTAGCATTATTTCTGATGAGTGTGCGATAAGATCATTCGGTTGAACCAAATTTGCTGAAAGAGCGCGACTAATATTCAAAAGTTTATTAGTAACAGATAATGTAGCTTGCCGTGTAAACAAAATACCGAAATATTTAGAATAACGAAGTAACGATATATAATTCTCGGTTTGTTATTAGATACTTAGGGTATTGAAAGTAACATACATTTATAGTTACTTTTTCGACATAACTAAACTTCATTTGACAAGTTTACAATTTGACATGGGGTGACAAAAATTCAAATAGTTTTAGTCGGAGTAGTGAGCGTTGGAATTATAGATCTAAAAGACCTGAAAGCAAATTTGATGAGTTTTTCGAAATAATTCATGCATCCCAAATTGCTTTGTTTAAATTGTGCCTACATAGAAAGGTTAAAATGTAAATGAAAAACAGAAACACTTCACGTTTAAGGAAGCATCTAATATCTTTTCACAAAAAAGAATTACAAATATTTCTTTCTGAAAAACCAAAATTCTGGTTCCTAAAAAAAATGTTCCTACTACTTTATTTTGGTAAATTAATGTATTTATTAAGTAGATATCTCCTTAATTTAAAATAACTTCTTTTGATTATCATTGCTTTCTCACCCATTCTTTATTTTTTTAAGTTAGTTTTTTATATAAATGTAGAGCTAAGATTGTTAATAACATTTATGTTGCTTTAATAAGTGGAGATTATAGTTTGTTATCTTATAACCTAAAGAATATGTGCCCTTGATACTTGTATGTGGATTTTTGCCACGTACCAATCTTTTTTATGATTTCCATTTCATATATGGTGGAGGTCTATCAATACCTTTCTAGACAGAAAATGTTCTTTAAAATACAGTCCTGTTTATGTCACTAATTTGGTTTTTTTTGTGTTTTTACCATGTTTGATTGACTTTCGTGAGGCATCGTAGATAGCTGGGTTAGTTAGAGCATAGGCACGGATCGCTTAGATCGTGGCTTCAAACTCTTCTAGTAACGTTTAATAAATAGCAATAGGCTAATGGGTAACTGCAAGACTTGCAAGACTCTTGCTGCAAGACCAAGACCAAGACCAAGACCGGGAGTGCAATACCAAGACCAAGACCAGGTGTATTGGCGCAAGACCAAGACCAAGACTGTCTAAGTCTCGTCTTGTTCTTGCATTTGGGCAACACTAATTGCGACAGGTTTTAGGAGAATAATTACTAACCGCGTTATGGACTTCTGATATGCTTCTCATTTTATCTGATATCAAACTCATTTTTTAAATATTCGTATACGTGCACAAGTCAACGTCAAACAAGAAATAAATTACAACTGAAATAATTTAGTCACAAGTACACAAGTGCCACGCCCCCCGCCGTGACAATAAATATTGGGAAAACCCGCTTGTCCTGCTTGGGTGCAAATGTCCATCGCCGCTAATTACCTACCTACCTGCTTTACGCCGCGGTGTCGAAATTTCCTATAATAAAATTTGACCCTTCGATTACCCCAGGTACAAAGACAATTTGGTGTCGAAAGTTCGCCCGCCGCCCGAAGAAGATTAATAAAAAACTGATTTATTGAACAATAAAAAAATTAATAATTATTAAACAAATTTCTATAATTGCATCTCTGTTTAAACTTCTAATTTGAACATTGGACATTATTGCTTTCAAATAAATTAATATTTTAGTATTATTAACAATATCTGAATATGTGTTAAGATTATCTGCAAACAAAATTTGTTAATATTGAGTCGATAATGACATAGATAAAATAAAAAATTTATAACCTAGTCAGTTTTAAAAGTAATAGCTAATACCAAGGCTATTGAAAATTTGATCGTTAATGTCGGTTGATTTAATATAATACTTGATTTCGTGAGAAAACATTTTTATTATCTTTTCTAATAAAGATATCACAGATTATGATTTTGTGACGACATATTTCTGACAGTTACGATAATGACAATGTACTTACAGGTATGAAATAGAAAATAATTATACAAAAAATCATAAGGCCTCAATAGTTTAAGGAGCTGTAAAAGAGATTTGTAAAAAATACAATTCAAGTCTAAATAGGATAAAATGAAAGTTTTTATAGAAGGCATAATCAGGGCAAAACGCCAAATTCTACACAGATTATTAAAAGGAAACGATATCGACCTGGTCGCAATATATGAAACACATACATAAAACGAAGTCCAATTGAGCTCAAAAGGAAAAATCTTATTCTATGATTTGCTGAGTGCTACCTATAATAGAGCCTATGGTGTAGCAACAAATCTACGCATAAATACAAAGCATACAACCTTAATTTCCACTTCTACTAAGAACAATATCTACGAGGTAACTGTGAAAATCGACGATAACACAAAAGATAATATTTCAAGCCCCCCTGCTCTTACCTGGCTCACACTTGTCCTACGAACACCCAGACATACACGTATGGAATTTTAACAGTCACCATAAGATATGGAGTTACTCTTACAATGACAAAAATGGCCCGTTCCTTTTGGAGTGGTCAGAAGAACATGATATCCACCGCCTATTCGACGCCAAGGATAGAGGCACTTTTAGATCTGCAGCTTCGAATAGGGAGTATAACCCCGATCTTTGTTTTCTTGCCACTCACGATAAAAGCTAACCTTTACCAGCATTAAGAAAAGTCATGTCCTATTTCGGTCATAGCCAGCACTGCCCTATTGTGATCAAAATTGGCATTAACATTCCAGTTATAAGATTATTATCACTGCCCAGATGGAACTTCAGGAAAGTCAACTGACTTGCTTTCTCTAGTAATCTTGATAAATGCTTAGGTTGGATCCCACTAAAAAGCGTAAACTACGAGAGATTGACGGAATCGATAATAATATCAGCAAAAGCAGCAGTTTTTAAAGGGTACCGTAAAAGTATGTTTCTAGATTTTCTGAGGAGAGCATAAAATTGTAAGAAAAATTCTGTAAAAATGGAAAGCAGGAAATTGCAGAGGAACTACTTCATAGAATTGATACCGTTACGAGCGAGAAATTTACTGAGACAGTTAAAAATCTATTTTTTAAAAATTCGAATAAAGGTTTTAAAATAACTTAAACTTAAGCCTGGTCACGGTTGAGAAACGTAGGAGGCAGAAATCAACCCGACCGTCCACTTTTACGTACGTTTAGTACCACTAAGTCTAGTGGCGTCCCACATAATGTCTACCTTAAGGTTACACCATAATCGTTTACACATAATTAAAGTTAAAAAATAGCTCAAACTTTAAAATCCACTTGCCCACTTAAAACAGAGTATTCCAGCCCTTTCACCTGTAAAGAAATTGTGGAAACTCTTAATGAAATAAAAATAGGAAAGCCACTGGCTTTGATGGCGTTTATGATGAGTTTCTAAAGCTCACTGGCCCGTCTTCAAAGACGAGTGTAAAGCTTAGAACACGAAATAATATTCTGAAAAAGTTATGCAGTACCACATGGGTTTTCTCAGCGACTACACATAGATCGACAGTACTGAGACTCGTGTGTGTAGCTAACTAGCCCGCGCACCAAACGGGTTTACAAGTAAACCAGACTTTGCATATTATATCAGGCACAACCAAGGGCACGCCAACGTACTAGCTACTAGCACTGGACCACATAGTCTCCTCACATGCTCTCCAAGAACATGCTTTTGTCGGGAAGTATAAAAAATGTATCACCGGCAAAGTGATAAATAGTCTTCGCTTAAGAAACAACCCTTTAGACTCTGCAATAATTCTAATTGAAGAAACTTCAAGATAACTGACGTTGGCGAGATGAATGAAGGAAAAATCCGGAATATGTTATGTATTACAAGCAAGCTAGTAATTACAAGCAATCTAGTGGTAATCCGTGTGATTTCTTAGTCGCGACCAAAGAGTCAATTGAATATATTTGTCAACTAATTCCCATGTATTTTCCTTTGTGTATACACAAAACTCAACTGTAGTATAGCCATACGATAAATAAAAAAATAAGTAAATATGATAAAACACGAATATGATTTCAGTTATATAGTAACAAATATAAAAAAGTGTTATTTTATAAACAGATTTTATAAATAATAAATAGGCAAGCATTAGTATTAAACCCAGCCTGTGAGATTTGCACACTCCTAAGAATGACATTTGGCTGCTAATTGGGGCTAGCGGGATTAGCTTGTGTAAATCAAGTTCCAATGCTTCAGATCATTCTCCAATCCCCTTATCCCGTGCTATAGAGGCTTCAAATCAACAGAATGCTTGCCGTGTGGAAGCTCTAGGTACTTCCCCGAACTATGCAGGACAATTGCAATGCAAGCGTGAGACAATTTAGTCCCGCTATATCTGGGAACTTATCATAATAATAAAGAATCATGATCCTTTTCAACAGTAATTTTTTACCTCAATAAAACAATGGCGACAATATATTTTATTTCAGATTGAAGACATATCAATAAAGTTTATGAATTAAAAGCAATCGGATAAATCACAAAAGCGCTTAAAGTTTACAGGTTGAGACCTAAACTTGTTTCATCCTGACGTGTAATCTGCAACTGCAGCAGTTATTATTTAAGGCGATGTGGCATTATTAAAGGTGGTCATAAGAAACCTAAATTCTACCCAAATATTTTAAATTGAATATTGACACAACGAACAGAAAATTCTAAAAATAACTTTGGGATACAAATATCAAGCTCCAAGGAAAATCAAACAATCTATACGTCCCAAAAGAGTCATTCTCTATATCGACCAGCCACGTAAAATATAGATAAAGCCTCCCGTAGCTTATAATAAAGATTTGACGAACTAAATAGCAAAGAATGTCGTAAAGTCTATTTTTAAACCAACAAAGATGATAAAACAAAATCTAAGATCGGTCAAATATCTAAACTGCATTTTCTCTATTGTGGCGAAATTTATATTAGAACGATAAAGCGAAGTGTAAATATTTGTTTGACTGAATACAAGAGTAACGGTTCATTATGAAATAATCATCCATTGTAGACCACACAATGACAAAAAAACAACCAGAAAATTTTATTACAAAAAAAGGCACTTATGAGGACATTATAGATTTTAGATTATTAGTTTTAAAGGTTTTAGATTATTAGTACCGGTTTGAGACTGTGAGTCTGAGCCGTGAGACTAGCTGGTAAAGTTTTTAATCCCAACATAGCGCCTCCCCATAACTAATAGGAAACGCTCTAGGAATATAAGACAAATAGGACAATAGTACAGGTCAGAATATGTTTTAACCAAATAAATTTTATTATGGTATGATTATTTACATTTCCTGCAAAATATTTTACCTGATTTGTTACGACCAACTGTAGAAGGAATGTACAAGATTTTCTTGATATTGACTACGAAGACCACTGGATTGTTTTTTACGAATTGTGTGCTGAATTGATTAAAACAAAAAGTAATTTATAAAATTAATTAAGGTACCTATTAATTTGACTTTTATGACGAGAAAACGAAAAATTTTCAAATCGATTTTTTTTAGAAAACGGTGTATCTTAAAGACTTAAAGTATGAGTATTTTTAGTACTAGATTAGCTATAGTCCTGGGTGATATGAACGCGAAGCTGGGAAAAGAGCCAATATATGCAGAATCCTTTGGTAAGCATAGTTTACATGATATTATCAGCAACAACGGTATAAGAGTGGCACAGTTGGCAATGGCAAACAAACTAAGAGTTGATAAATTGCGTTAGGCTTTCACGGCCATCGTCTAACTTATTAAACTGTTTATTCGGGCTGTTGGGCCGTTGTCTTCTGTTGAGATTTGTTCTCGACGTTTCGCCAACACTAGGGGTTGGCATCTTCTGGAGATGTTGATGCTTCGCTTGTAAGCAGAAACTGACGACGCGTTGTACTACGGAGGCAATATTTATAATTCCCACTCGCCTCCCCTCCACTGGTTTCGGCTTGAGGGGGCGTGTCGTTGTTTATAGTAGCTTTTCTATCTCCGTGTTTGGCGGGAAGGGCGTTTGTGGATTTTAATACTGGTATCCATGTTTTGTTGATTTTTAGTCCTTCTTCTATCCTATTGAAATTGTTTGGGTGCTTGTATATTTCCACCGCTTCCCGATATAACCGTGGGTAGTACTGTGAAGTTTTGTCCAGCATCTGTGTTTCTTCAAATAGTATTCGATGTTCTCCGCTTCCCAAAGCGTGTTCGGCAACGGCAGATTTGTCGATATGTCCTAAACGACAATGGCTTTTATGTTCATTTATCCTGGTGTTGGTGTGTCTTTTTGTGGTTCCCACATATACCATTCCACATGTGCATGGTATTCGGTATACTCCGGCCGTTGCTAATGGGTCGCGTTTGTCTTTTACCGATCTTAAACAATCCTTGATCTTCTTTGTAGGTCTGAAGATGGTCTTTATGTTGGCTTTCTTGAGTATTCGCCCAATTCTGTCCGTTACCCCCGATATATAGGGCAAGAACGCTTTCCCTTTACATTCTGTTTCTTCGTCCCTTCTTCTAGATACGTTGTTCATCGCCTTGTGTATTTCTCTTCTGGTGTACCCATTAGAGGTGAGCGCTTTTTCAATATAAAGAAGTTCACTTTGGAGATGTTGTGGTTCACAAATTCTCTTCGCCCTCTCTGCCAAAGTTTTGATGATACCTTGTTTTTGGCTAGGATGATGATTTGAGTTCCTGTTTAGGTATCTGTCTGTGTGTGTAGGTTTTTGATACACTTTATGTCCTAAGTGACCTTCCTTTCGATTTACTAATACATCCAGGAACGCTAGTTGTTGAGCTTTTTCTGTTTCCATCGTAAATTGAATATTTGGATGTAGTGTATTTATATAAGCCAGGAAATCGTTTAGTTTTTCTGCTCCGTGACCCCAAATCACAAAGGTGTCATCAACGTATCTGAACCATACCCTAGGCTTGTATGCTGAGTCCATTATCTTCTTCTCTAAATGCTCCATGAAAAGGTTGGCTACGACCGGGCTTAGTGGGCTTCCCATTGCTACTCCATCCATCTGTTCATAAATTTGGTCTTCCCATGAAAAGTATGTGGTAGTTAGGCAAATACGGTATAATTCCACCATATCCTTGGAAACTAGTCCCTCAATTAAATTCAGAACGTCTTCTAGGGGGACTCTTGTAAATAGGGAAACCACATCAAAACTAACAAGAATGTCAGATTCCTGCAAAGTTATTCCTTTGATCTTCTCAATAAAATGGGCGGAGTCTTTTACAAAGGCATCGTTTTTTCCTATATGTGGTTGTAAAATATCGGCCAGATGTTTTGCAAGGCTGTAAGACGGAGATCCTATGGAGCTCACAATAGGGCGGAGAGGTACATCGTCTTTGTGTATTTTCGGCAAGCCATACAAGCGTGGTGGGACTGCTTCGCTGTTGCATATTCTTGGCTTTATCTCCTCTGGTATGGACGAAGATTTAATAAGTCTGTTGATTTTCCGTAGGGTGACTGCTGTGGGATCTTTTTTAAGTTTCTTATAAACCGCAGGATCTAGAAGATTTTGTATTTTCGTTTTGTAGTCGGCTGTCTTCATTACGATCGTGGCGTTTCCCTTGTCTGCTGGTAAAATTACAACATCTTTGTCTGCGTTTAACGATTTTATGGCACGTATTTCTTGGTGGCTCAAATTATTTTTCGGTGTCTTAGCTTTATGCAAAATTCTTGCTGATTCTGTCCTTATTTCTTCAGCTGCTTCGATTGGTAAGTTGCGGATCGCAGACTCTATATTAGCGATGATGTCTTCTTTGGGTATAACTTTAGGCACAATCGCAAAATTTCCCCCTTTGGCTAACAATGATGTTTCAGCTGAAGTTAAAACTTTATCTGAAAGATTGACCACTGTTCTTTCTGTGTTTTGTTTTGATTCTACCTCCTTATGTTTGGTTAAGCGTTCGTATTTGTTTTTCTGGCGTTCAGTGTTCCTTTCTAGTTCATTTTCCATTTTTCTGTAACAAATGGATTCAATTTTATTCCAATCTTCATATTTCAACCTGCTGCTCAAAACGTAAAACAAATCTAGAAGCTCCTTGTCAACCTTCGCCAAATTTCGTCTGGTGTCATGTATTCGTTCTCGTAATAGTGCTTTTTCCATGCGTGTATATATTCTATTGGCTTGACTTGTTCTGATGGATCGATTCGTTCGTAAGAAGTTCGGTAGTACCCCGTTGTCTCGACATCGTGATAGAAAAGCTAACGACGCAAGAAGTTGAGCTTTCTTCTTCCGTAGACAATCTAGTCTTCTGTAGTATGTAGTTACCTCCTCCCCGTAGAGGCGACTGATAAATTGCGTTAGGCTTTCACGGCCATCGTCTAACTTATTAAACTGTTTATTCGGGCTGTTGGGCCGTTGTCTTCTGTTGAGATTTGTTCTCGACGTTTCGCCAACACTAGGGGTTGGCATCTTCTGGAGATGTTGATGCTTCGCTTGTAAGCAGAAACTGACGACGCGTTGTACTACGGAGGCAATATTTATAATTCCCACTCGCCTCCCCTCCTTTGGGAGGGTGATGACACAAAGGTGATGACACCTTTGTGATTTGGGGTCACGGAGCAGAAAAACTAAACGATTTCCTGGCTTATATAAATACACTACATCCAAATATTCAATTTACGATGGAAACAGAAAAAGCTCAACAACTAGCGTTCCTGGATGTATTAGTAAATCGAAAGGAAGGTCACTTAGGACATAAAGTGTATCGAAAACCTACACACACAGACAGATACCTAAACAGGAACTCAAATCATCATCCTAGCCAAAAACAAGGTATCATCAAAACTTTGGCAGAGAGGGCGAAGAGAATTTGTGAACCACAACATCTCCAAAGTGAACTTCTTTATATTGAAAAAGCGCTCACCTCTAATGGGTACACCAGAAGAGAAATACACAAGGCGATGAACAACGTATCTAGAAGAAGGGACGAAGAAACAGAATGTAAAGGGAAAGCGTTCTTGCCCTATATATCGGGGGTAACGGACAGAATTGGGCGAATACTCAAGAAAGCCAACATAAAGACCATCTTCAGACCTACAAAGAAGATCAAGGATTGTTTAAGATCGGTAAAAGACAAACGCGACCCATTAGCAACGGCCGGAGTATACCGAATACCATGCACATGTGGAATGGTATATGTGGGAACCACAAAAAGACACACCAACACCAGGATAAATGAACATAAAAGCCATTGTCGTTTAGGACATATCGACAAATCTGCCGTTGCCGAACACGCTTTGGGAAGCGGAGAACATCGAATACTATTTGAAGAAACACAGATGCTGGACAAAACTTCACAGTACTACCCACGGTTATATCGGGAAGCGGTGGAAATATACAAGCACCCAAACAATTTCAATAGGATAGAAGAAGGACTAAAAATCAACAAAACATGGATACCAGTATTAAAATCCACAAACGCCCTTCCCGCCAAACACGGAGATAGAAAAGCTACTATAAACAACGACACGCCCCCTCAAGCCGAAACCAGTGGAGGGGAGGCGAGTGGGAATTATAAATATTGCCTCCGTAGTACAACGCGTCGTCAGTTTCTGCTTACAAGCGAAGCATCAACATCTCCAGAAGATGCCAACCCCTAGTGTTGGCGAAACGTCGAGAACAAATCTCAACAGAAGACAACGGCCCAACAGCCCGAATAAACAGTTTAATAAGTTAAACTAAGAGTTGTTGGTACGTGTTTCCCTCATAAAAATATTCATAAAGGAACCTTGATGATATCTGGTACTAATAAATTTAATCAAATAGATCACATATTAATATCTAAGCGATGGGTAACCTCCGTAACAGTTGTTAGAACTTATAGAGGCGCAAATTGCGATTCGGACCATTTCTTGGTTATATCGAAGATAAAACAAAGAATATCAATGAAAAGAAAAGAGAAAGGCACCAAACAAAGAAAATGGAATACATATATGTTTAAAAATCCTAAAAAGAAGAATGAGTACCAGCAGAAAATAAATGTAATATTAAATGGAAGAGGAGAATAAAACATTATTGAAGAAGAATGGAATATGATCCAAACGACAATTACAAATATGACAAAGGAAACATTAGGTGAAACCTCAAGCATAAAAAAACGAGGAATGGTTTGACCAAGATTGCCAACAAGTAATAAATAGCAAAAACATAGCTAGACAGAAATGTCTACAAAAAGATTCCCGATCGAATAGAAAGGCATATGAAGAAAATATGCAGAAGGAAAAAAAGAAAAATGTTGAGTAGAAAAATACAACAAATTACAGATTATAATAACAGAAGAGAGACTAGAAAATTTTACAAGGAAACCAAGCAATGCACCCAAAGATACATGACAAGATCAACAGTTTGCAAGGACAAAAATGGGGCAATTATCAGCGAGAAAGAGGAAATAATGGAAAGGTGGAAGGAGCATTTTCAAGAGCTAGTAAACCCAGAAAAAGAACAAAACAAATATGAAGAGATAATTCACCACACAGCAGAACAACTAGTTGAGCAACCAACATTGGAAGAAACGATAAATGTCATAAAACATCTAAATAATAACAAAGCCCCTGGCACAGATGGAATACCTGCAGAATTGATAAAGAATGGTGAACATGCGCTATGGAGGCGTATCCATAAACTAATCGACCGCATATGGACACTAGAAGTCATTACAGAAGATTGGAAAGTAGGAATCATACTTCCTATGTACAACGGGGGAGACAAACGACTCTGCAAAAATTATAGGGGCATATCAGTCTTAAATGTCATCTACAAGATATTAGGATAAGACAAGATAAGATTCCTGATATCTTGTCCTATAAGGACAAGATATCAGGAATTAAATACAGCCGCTTGGAATCGTTTTCGGAGGAGATTATTGGTGAATACCAATGTGGCTTCAGACCAAAGAGGTCAACTATGGACCAAATACATATGTTAAGAGGTATACATGAAAAATGTGTTGAATATAACATACCTATTTACAACTTTTATATCGATTTCAAACAGGCGTTTGATGGAGTAGATCGACAAAAAATGTTAAAGCAACTATCTATATTAGGGATACCCAAATAGGTTGGTTAAACTTATACGAATGACTCTGGAGGGTTCCAAAGCTATGGTGAGAATAGATAGAGATATGACGCAGGCCTTTGATATTGAAAATAGAGTTAGACAAGGGGATGCCTTATCAACAACACTTTTAAATCTAATTTTAGAAGCTGTTGTTGGAAAACTGGATATAAACGGCTGTATTAGTACAAGGTTTATGCAAATATACGCATATGCGGATGATGTTGCCATAATAAGCCGCAACAAAAGGGTATTAAGCGAAAAAGTTATAGAACTGAAACGAGAAGCTGCTACGTTTGGTCTATATATAAATGAAAGCAAAACAAAATATATGGAGTGCACAAAATCGAATGAACATGAAAATCTGAAGGTAGACAACCATTCCTACAAATATGCCTTCACTTTTCCCTACCTAGGCTCAATAATAAATGACAACAACAACATCAGTCAAGAAATACAAGCACGGATTCTTAGCGGTAATAAGTGCTTTTATGCATACAAAGACTTAATGAAAAGTAAGTTACTGAATCGTGAGTCTAAGCTGAGAATCTACAAAATAGTAATTAGACCAGTGGTCACATATGGATGTGAAACGTGGACCCTCTCAACCACTGATGAAAATGAACTGAGAATATTTGAGCGCAAAATACTAAGGAAGATATTTGGACCAACCCAATGCAGCGATGGTTCGTGAAGAATTAAAATGAACCACGAGCTGGATGAACTAATGCAGAGCGTAGATATTGTCAGATTTGTAAAGTCACAAAGACTAAACTGGCTTGGTCACCTAGAAAAAATGCCAGATAATGGAGCTGTAAAAGTAGTCCAGAGATGGAAGCCCCAAGGAAACAGAACAAGAGGAAGGCCCCGTAAAAGATGGATAGACGACGTAGAGAGGTTCTTAGGGACGGTGTTCTCTGTAGAGAGGTGGATCTTAAAACCATGAACATCAGGCAGTGGCGGAGGAAAGTATCCGACAGGGCAGAATGGAAGAACATTGTTAAGCAGGCCACGACTCACAAAGGGTTGTAGCGCCATTAGAAGAAGAAGAAGAAGAAGATTACCTGAAAATTTAATAGTCTAGTATCACAAATGCTTAAAGACAAAAAAGTTATGCCGTATATTATGTATAAGTTATTTAAAATAACCGTTAACCTACCCAAAACGGACGCCTATGAACGGTAATAAATCTCCAGTTTTCGTTTGTCGGGAGAGTTTCTCGACACTCTGTATATGTAAACTTCTAGAAGTAATTATCTTAATTTTTTTTAAATAGACAAATATAAATCGTGTTTATATTACCGCTGAACTAGAAAAATTGAAGAGCGTTCATAACAAACTCATTAACACTTTCTTTGATATATTATAGGAAATAACACAATTATGTCCCTTACTTACTAAGTTATTTTTAGTTTCCATGAATAAAACTTATTGTCGTTAATATATTTTTGTTTACCATATAAATATAAGTATAGTTTCCGTATGGTTGAACAAAGCTGATAAACAGAAATACAAAACATTCGAATGTGTTTATGCAAGTAGTGATGGCAATATTAAATTAATTTCAAGATTCGGTTCGATGACAAAATACAGATCAGAGTGTCTTTAAAATTTAATTCGATGAAACTTGGACAGCAAAAAGATACACAAAACCGATTGGTTTAACAGATTTATTGAGTCTCGAAATACTGTTAGTGTTATATAGTGTTATATTGTTAAAGTGTTATACTGTTATATAGGTGAGTGATAACACTCACCTACAATTACTGTCGAAACAGAAGAAAATAATATGGTGCCATTCCTCGACACTAATGTAACCAGACATTAGGATAATACAATAAGGTTGGATTGGTACAGAAAGAAAACATTCTCAGGTAGATATGTGCCTTTTCACTCTTATCATCCGGATGAACAGAAGATTAACATCATTAAAGATCTGAAAAACAGAATAAAAACTTTATGAGATTGTTACAAAAAATCACTATCCTAAAATGCTACTGAACAAACTGCTCTTTTAAGATATGCCAACGGCAAGAACACACCAAGAACAAGCATTAGAAGGAGAACCAGTAGAACTTTTCTATGGGAGATTGCCTTACATCAGGGATTTATCACCACAGATCACAAAGCTTTTCAGACAGTTTAACATAGTGATAGCAAATTCGGTGTATAAAAGATTAGGGACGTACTTCACTCACCTGACGGAAAGAGTTAAAAACTGGATAACTTCAATGTAGTGTATTCTATTCCATGTGGTTCCTGTTCGGAAGTGTATGTCGGTCAAACCAGCAAGAAACTATTAAAAAGAATAGCTTTGCACAAGAGTGATGTTGTAAGGAAACCCACAAGTACGGCTTTGTGGAATGGTTTCCAATGTGGAAGTACTTAAAAAGGTGGACAACTAATTCAAAAAAAATTTCATACAAATGTGCAACCCCCATAACTGTAGCTCTTCTATTAACTGTAAGAAAAATGTGGAAAACTTGAGTTGTATTTACTCATTTTTGCTTCAAGAAGACCTGACGGGACGTAACAGACTGGAATATGGAGGCAACTTATCATAACATACACAGATGACCTACCTGCACTTAAGAACAGATCTCATCTCCCGGGTGATTGTATATTTTTTTAAAAGTTTTTTTGCGGCTGTGGGTTCCATAGTTGTTGCATGAGGTGTAAATGTGAATATAACCTTATTACATGTGACATCGAGAGGTTGACAGAAGAATGACAAGATTTTCAACAAAAGAGAAAACAAATTCTTTTATTCCAATTCTTCCCCTTGAAGTGCCTTTGACATAAAGTTGTGGTTTTTGTTTGTTTTTTAGATGTTTTTGTGTTGTAATTGTAAAAATACCCTTATATGTTGTAATGTTGTTTTTATTTAAAAATTTTAAATTTTTTTTAACATATTTTAAGGCAATGTTCACTACAAGTTCAACATGCCATATTTGAATAAAGGCCTTGTTTGCCACTTTTCCTCCAGTTGGGAGATGCGATTGGTTTGTTTTTAAAATAACATCTTTAATTATGATATTGTAAAGAATGTTTTTCCATTACAGCAAGTTCTGATGAAGCCCAAAATTATGTGGCGAAAGCTTGACTTTTAATAAAAGACTTAAAAGCACCTGTTTTTTATTGTTTCCTTAGTATTGGGTTGTTCCCGGTTACCTTCAACCGTCTGTATATATATATATATATATATATATATATATATATATATATATATATATATATATATATATATATATATATATATATATATATATATATATATATATATATATATATATATATATATATATATATATATATATATGTACATCGTACTGGTTGTTAATTAAATACTCTCTTAGTATTGTACATCATTCTAAGAGTAAAAATCGTGATCGTAAGATAAGTTATACTCAAGATTCGGATCATTTAATTCATTTCACATATCCAAGTAAACGCGCTCTTCTAAATGAGTCAGACCCACCTCATTTAGTCAGATCCAATCTACTCATTACCACATGTCAGCAGTACAATATTTCTCGTGTGAAATAATTAAATAAAACAAATACTGATCAACGCTTTCCATTCGTCATCTTATCCTTCTACAAACGCGTGGCTTTGTTGTTATGAATTCTTTGACCTTTCATGTTGATAAGAGACAAAGGCAACTAGGACAATATTTATTTACTTATTCAGCATGGCACACATATAAAGTCGATGAGTATATTCCTAGTTTGATAATTCGAAATTTTGTACAAAACACCAGCTGACCCTTCGATTAAGTCGTGACCCCTAATTGATCAACTTGTTTTGTTTATAGATATCGGTGTGAATACAGTATTTGGTAATAGTACGAAATTCCACAGGAGTTTAATATTTTTATACAATATCTACGAGGAAAGTTGATAGAACTAAGGCACATTCTAATTTACTAATAAAATATTATTCTTAATATTTCTTCTTCTTATAGTATCATATAGTCATTGGATATTGGCGATCGTTCTGACTGAAACAATTTTTTTACAGATCTGATAATATTTTGAGATTTTGGGATAAAACCACACTTCGAAAGTTGTTATTTCATTACTGTCTGTTTCAGATAGGGACCAGACCTCCACTCTATATGGCAGTGTTTAAAGGGCATAACACTTAAGTAATAAAGTAATAAAAAAGGTTAATGAACTCACCCATGAGGGATGAGTGTTTAGCTAGGTCAATAGCTCAACACCGACTGATGATAGATATTATGGAAATACAGATGAGGTGGAAAGAAAAGCAAGTGGGACACTAGAAAGTAAAGTGCTGGAAGTTAAAGGATAAGGATTTGGCAAGAGTCTTTAAAATAAGAGTACTGAAAGAGCTTGAGAAAAAAATTACGGTAAATGACTGATGAGAAGTAAACAGTTAAGTTGTGTTTCGAGTGGGAGGGGAAGTGCTAGGAAAAGCATATGGTAACCCTGGAGATGAAGAAAATTCGTGGTGGAACCTATAAAGTGCAACAGAAGGTTAGAGAGAAGAAAGAGGCTAGAAACAGGTATGACAGCCCTAAAAGAGATGAAGGTGAGGATATATAGCAGTAGCTCCTGCTAAGGAAAGATCGTCTGCACAGCTCTATGAAGAGTAGGAAATACCATTGAGGATAAAAAAGTTATACAGCATTGCTAAAGCAAGAAATAAGTCATCAAAGGACTTGGCTCACGTTCGGCAGATTAAGGGTGCAGATGGAGGAGTGTTAAGAACAGATGTTAAAATAAAGCAAACATGGTAAGAGTACTTTAGAAAATTGCAAAATGAAACACACTAGAGGAGAGACAGAGGATGAGGGATTGCAAATGAAAATGTAATACCGGGGATAGCGAGAGATAAAGTTGTCGAGGCGTTAAATAGGATGAAGAATGGTAAGGCTGTACGACCTGATGGAATACCTGTGGAGGTTTGGAAAGCTCTAGGGGAGGAAGGGGTTGATATTGTGTGACAAATAATGAATGGGTTTTGATTGGCCAATGAAACGATTCTCTGTTTCTGACTGCAGAGCGGTCTCTGGCCCTAACTGAGACATAACTGTCTTGCTTGACCGATAAAACTACTCTCTTTTACTGACTGTAAAAAACGGCAGTTATTTCAAGAAAAGCTCTTTATTACCAGTTGACGCTACGTATGGCGATAATTAGCAAAGCAATCGGCAGTTTCAACGAAATCCACTAATTTTTCTATGCTTCATTGTTAGCATAGAAATGTTTCAATGTATGAATGAACAGTTTTTTGTTTGCAACAATGTATTAACAACCATTTATTGTTCAATAGCGTCTGTGCTTTTTTACGCGAAATCTTGGCTAACTATACGGGGAGAATTAAAACTAGTAAAAAGTCGCTTAATATTTTAACAATGTTTATATACAGTTTCGAAACTGCAACAACTTGATTGATTTTTTAAATGGTATCTTTAAAGATTAGAGATGCTCTTTGAAATAAAAGAAATAATAAAAATACTTTCTTTTAAGCATCGGTGTTTGATACACAACCTTTTAGTCAGTACGAAAGTACTGACGGTCTTTCATTTAAGTACGCGATCAAGTGTAGACATAGTACTATTACTGTTTCTATTACTGTACTACTATATCAAATCTGCATGAGCTGAAATATTTCCCACATCGTCTAATGTTACACGGTGTTTTATTATTTGATCCCATTAAACTCAGTTTGATAAGTCGTTTTATTAATTTTACTGATCCCATTTCCCCGTATACTATGTCAACTGTTTTGTAAATCAGTTATTACAGACGGCTATTATACAAAAATCTAATGACTCCTACAAGTACCTAAACAGTAAACTAGAGCTAAAAGTAGAGGAGTATGAAATTTAGTAGCCCCCTTTATTATTATTTTCCCCGCTAATAAAATATTTACAGTGCTAAATCCTTTATGCAACCAGCTTGTTTTCTTTATTGATCCTCATCTGTATTTTGCTGTTATTTCTGTATCACTACGGCACAATTTTGCTATTAAACTGCTATGTTCTACTTAAGTGACGCGTTAGTTGAAAACTCAAAATTATTCCATTTAATTAAGTGTTTCATGTTGATCATGTTAATTTATAAAGTTATATTTATCGACATTGAAATCATATACCGACCAAATAAAATCACTATAAACCTGTAAAATAATTACCATATTATTACCTCAGTTCAATGTTCTCGCGATTCTAGAAGGAATCTTTTCAGAAAAGAAGGTCTGACCAGAATTGTTACAAAAATGCATTGCTTCAAGGTCGTTTACATTTAATTTGTAGTGAAGGTCGTTCAACTTTTGCTTTTACTTTTATTTATTTAATACTGCATCTATTCCCAATCTTCATTTAATTTAATTTATAACAATCAATAAAAATAGTGTAGTAAATGATTATATCTGAAATAATTTCGATTTTATAAGGTGTTAAACTAAATTTATAATAAACAAATGTCTAGATATAACTAAGGATATAACCATGGACAATAAATAATATTATAGAAAAGGTTAAGTCGTATATATACTTAGGACAAAAAATCGAATTAACAAAGTTTAACTTAAGGGCTGATTTAAATAGAAGATGTTCCTTAGCATGGGCAGCATTCGACAGATTACAAACAGTATTTAAATTAAACTCACCAAATACTTTCTTCTTCTTCTTCCTCTTTGTAAGCAATTCTGCTTGTTCATTTGGCAGATTAAAACCTCTATAAAAGGTTGTCACTCCATCTTTTGCGCGTTCGTCCGATACTTCTTCCGCCGATTGGTGACTTATCTCTTGCTGTTTTGACGACAAGGGTCTCCCCCATTCTGCTTATTTGGTTATTCCATTCTTTTTCCTATTTAGTGTCTATTCGTTTATACACTGTACGTTACATTTTCTTTTAACGTCTTCACTTCTCTTTCGATCTCTCAACGTATTTCCTGTAATTCTTCTCAGTACTCTCATCTCTGCCGTTTTCAGTAGCGTTTGTGTTGTGGCTGTATCGGGTCTTGTTTCTGAGGCATGTGTCATTATTGGTCTTACACTGGCTCTATAAATTCTTGACTTCATCTCAGTGTTTATGTGTTTGTTCTGATACATTGTTATAAAGGCATCCTGCTAGTCTATTTGCTTTTTGTACTTGATCTCTCACTTCTTTGTCCGAGTCTCCATAGCTGGAAAGAGTAATTCCAAGGTATTTTATTTCCAATACTTGTTCAATAGTGGTAAGAGTCAGTAATGCAAAAGTAGGTCAGTAAGATCTACAAAATAAATACGATGGGACTTTCCTATCTTTCTTCTTAAAATATATTTGACTAAAAATGTGTGTAGTATTTGTTTATTTTTGTTATTTTATTTCCAGATTAACAATATTCTACAAACACTAAAACTTGAAGGTACAAAAAAAGTGAGAGCAGCTGGTCTTTCCGGTGGACAGAAGAAAAGGTTGTCAATAGCTTTAGAGTTAGTAAATAACCCAATGGTCATGTTTTTGGATGAACCAACCACGTAAGTACTCTTAGTACCTTAAAATTTTACATTTTTCGGGTTCCAATTTTTTTAAATAGCCGCTTCTTAAAACGCTTTTTAAAAATATTACATTTGTGGGTGTTATCAATCAAGTTATTCAAAGAAAATTTCTAAACAGGTCTTTGGGCGATCAAATATAATCAACTATTGAGGAAACATATTTCAGGATTTGCTACACTCCACTGTCTTCGATGAAATAGTCATGTAGTGAGGATGGCCGAAGATAGATTTGCAAGAAGTAGTCTAGACAATAACAAAATCAGGACAGAAGATCAAAAGAGAAACCATAAAAAATATAGGAGAGTAAAATTTCAGCAGCCTTATAACATCCAATATCCAATAAGGTGGAAATCTCTGAGAATTTCCAGATGACCTCTGAGGTTACCTTGCTTACGATGGTACCCCTTATGTAGTGTGAGTGTTTGTTTCAAACCATCTGATCCAAACCTATGGCGGCCGTGGGTGTTGTTCTCAAGGAATCTATGATGCTCAAATATGCATATTTTCATATTTGCCTACTTTGCTTTCGTTGTACTTTGATTTACTTTCTTCCATCAGATAAAAGATGCATAGAGGATGTCAGGTCTTACTTCCTGCTATAGGTATTCGCTTTGGGGTTTTATCCCCAAGTTTGACCAACCATCTGGCATAGCGTTTTTACTGCCTTATTAATCGTTTTGGATAGGTGGGTATACCCGGGAGCAGACATAAATTCTGATCATGTACCAGTTGTAGGTAATTTCAAAGTTAGAATGAAGAAGGTTACAAGTAGGTCGATGAAAAAGAATGATGTTAGAAAACTGAAAGATCCCAATATTCGACTGAAGTTGAGTAAAAACCTCAATACAAAGATGCTAAAATGCAGCAATGAAGAAACTATAGAGAAAAGTCTGACCATCATACAAACAACAGTGAGAGAAATAAAAGAACACCTGAAGAAAGATAAAAAGGAACGGAAATCGTGGATGACCGATGAAATACTTAAACTTATGGATCAGAGAAAAAAAAACAAAGAAAATCTCCAAGAATATAAGAGAATACATACCATCGCTAGAAGAAATATAAGAGAAGCCAAAGAGGAACAAACAGCAGAACAATTTCAAGAAATAAAGAAGTATTAGAGTCGATATGATAAATTCAATGTCCAACGAAAGGTGAAGAAAATAGCTGAAAAGTTGCCAAACGCAACAGCGGAAAAATAACAGATGATGAAGGTAATCTTGCCATAACCAAATAAGATAAAAATAAATTATGGGAAGAAACTTTTCCACAATCTTAGAACAATACAACAACCCACCATTGAAGAAAATTCAGGTCCCGAAATGCTATCAGAAGAAATACCAGCCGCCAGTCAAATGAAGGATGGAAAGGCACCGGGACTTGATGAAATTCCTGCAGAACTGCTGAAGCTATTAGATGCAGAACAAATAAAAATAACTGAAATATTTAATGAAATATACAAGGCAGAAAAAATACCAGTAGAATGGCTCAAAACGGAGTTCGTACCATTGCCCAAAAAAACAGGATGAGCTATCTGTTGTAAACGCCGTTGGTACGAGGGAACCCTTATTTAGCGTGCAGGTATTGTTTCCGAAATGTATAGATGTCAGCTGTGATATTTTTGCATGCATGATTGACTACAAGCATACTTTCGATAGAGTCAGGCATAAAGAAATAGTGGAAGTGCTGAAATGGACACGGATTGAAGAAAGAGACCTAAAAATAATAGCTAACCTGTATTGGAATCAATCAGCGGTGCTCCGAATAAATAGAGAATATACAGATCAGGTCAAAATCTTAAGGGCACTGAGACAGGGGTGCATAATTTCACCACTGATATTCAATCTGTACTCAGAGCACATTTTTTTGAGGAGTTCAATAACCTGTGGTATGCAGATGATACAATAGGGTTTTCCAATAACATAGAAGGACTGCAGAACTTAATGAACAAAATAGCGAAAACAAGTAGAACATATGGATTGGATATAAACACCAGCAAAACGAAGCTAATAATCATCAGCAAGGAAAACATAACTGGAGCAAATCTGTATGTGAACCAAATGAGAATTGAACGTGTCTCACAGTACAACTACTTGGGAACTATAATCAAAAGAAATTAAAGGTCGCATCGAAAAGGCAAAAAGTGTATTCTTGACTATGAGCTTTGTGTTCAAGAGCCATTACCTCACCTTGAAAACAAAAATAAGGCTCCTTTAATGTTACGTGTACTCAGTGCTTCTGAACGGAGTAAAAACATGGACATTGAAGGCGGAAACTCTATCAAAACTTTAGGCTTTTGAGCTATAGTTATACAGAAGGATCCTGAAGATACCATGGACAGACAAAATCACCAATATCTACTGAGTACTACTGTGGATGAACACAACCGCGGATTGTGTCAACATCGTGAAGGATCGTAAGCTGCAGTACTTGGGAAGTATAATGAAAAATCAAGGCAGATATGAGCTACTCAAATGCATTTTGCAAGGTAAGATTGAAGGAAAAAGGGCCCCAAGACGAAGAAGAATATCCTGGCTTGCTAACCTGAGAGCATGGTATAGAAAGACCTTAACACTATTCCGTATAGCAATCAACAAAGTCATCATAGCCAGAATGATCGCCAACGTTAGGAACGGACAGGTACTCTAAGAAGAATATCACCTCCGTTGAGAGTAGAACCTCTTTGCTAGCCCCTCTATTTATGAGGGAGTTTGTCATAGAGCTGTAGGCAGTACTACCAAACTCTCTCTTTATGTCAATAAAGACTGAGATTGCTGTCTCCTTTAAAATCTTCTATCTTGCTTGCACAAGTGATTGGGAACGATGCCAACCGAACTAGTTCAGAGTGTGGTAAAAAATCCATATTCATTATTTCCAAACTCTGGATTGAATAGAGCATCCTAAAAGAAGATGATAGTAGAGAGTAAATAGGATGAAAAAAAATAAAATAATATAAAATGTTATCCAAAATTACCACAAAAACCATTTAAAATTACCATGTAAAATTTTTTAATGTAATACAAAAAATAAAAACAACAGTAATTATGTAGCTAATTAATTAGTAGGAACGTTGGAAAATTAATCACAATATAATTTATTAATTACAAATGATATAGCGAGTAATTAATAATTAACTAATAATAACTAATTAACTAATGCTACTTTTTAGGTACATAAGTACAAAGTTTTTTACTGGGATAAACCGTTTTTAATAATAAAAAAAAATGTTTTCCTCAACTTTGAACAAGTATAGAAAAATCATCGAAACATTGACCGAAATTAGTTCTAACAACAAAAGTCATCGTTTTTTCATCAACCTTGGCCTTTGAACATTCTTATCGAAATCTTTATCACCCACCAATGTATACACCGTTTAATTAGCGTACATGAAGAACGAAATTCTTTTGCAAACAGACCAAAACGAAAACCATTTATCATAGTTCCGATTAAGTAAAATAACTCTCGTGGGAGAGTAAATAGTGATATTGACTTTATATATCTTTTAATATTAATATGAGTAATTAAAACAGATGCATTTAAATGTAAATATTTAACTATGTTAACTTAGTAAACTGTTAAATTGTTAAGAAATATTTTTAATCAAGAATGAAAGGCCTACTATAAAACAACTCTTACAAAAACAAAGAACACAATTCATAGATAAAATAAATAAAAAATAAAAAACATTTTCCAGCAACAAGAAAAGTCAACGAAAGAAATAAATCACAAAAGTATCATACCTCAATTCATTTAAAAATAACTAAAAAGAAAAAATAAAACAAATTACAAATGGTGAATACCAGTCTTTAAAATTAATATATTATACACCATATTTACACACGATAACAACTGGTCAAAAAGAAAAATGCAAAAACAAGGTACTTGAAACATAGTACCAGAATCAGAACACTGGATACCAATGCACAATTGAAAATATAGAAATAATTAGCATCATCAGAAGTGGCATTACAACTCGTTATTCTTCAGAATAATGCTCTATTCACCCCTGTCTCTGGCAACTCGTCTCCATGCTCTAACTCCAATAGGTTCTAAATCGTCCTCTAAGTTGTCTTGATACCTAAGTCTTGCTTTTGCTCTGGCTGGTGCTCCGACTGGCTCTGACTGTTGCACCTTCCTCTCGCCTGATTACATGCCCTATCCATCTAAGGCGTACTATCTTAATAAATTTTACTACGTGAGTTTGTAAAACTTCTGTACAACTCTAACTTGTGATGCCTGTGCCCCAAACTTTGCTCTTTTATTCCTCCATAGGATTCCTCCTTCTTTGGATTTTTCGCTCGAAACGTTTAAGCAGTTTTTGGACCTTCCGTGTAAATGAGCAAGTTTCTGTTCCATATGTTAGCACTGGTGTTATTAGGGCTTTATAGATGGTCACTCTAATTTTTCTGAGTAATCTTAAGGCCATCTGTCTTTTTAAGCCAGACTTATGAGCAAGCACTATTCTTGTTTTAATTTCTTCGCTGATGTTGTTATCTTTAGTCAACATCTGCATATCCAAAAAACTTTTACATATTTGTTAAAGATGGTGCGATTTATGTTAGTCTGAGACTCTGGAATTACCTTTTATAGAGCAAGGTTAAATAAAAGACCCGATAGTCCACCATCCTGCCTTAGTGAATTTTTACAATTGAAGGGTCTTGAAAGATCGTTCTGGATTCTGACCATGTCCGCTGCTCTTGTTCAGTTAGTTGATTAAGATGAAGCGTTATTGGGAATTCCACCATAACTAGGAGAAATTTATATGTATTAACTAAGTCGTAATAGGCTTTAAAATCGGCGAATATGTGGTAGATGTTGATGCCAAACACTAAAGTTTCTTTAATAATCTGTCTTACTGGAAATTTTTGGGTTGTTGTTAATTTATTAGGCCGGAATCTACACTAATACTCTCTCACTATTCGTTTGGCATAGGGGAGCATTTTATGTACTGTATAAACTATATTGAGTAAGGTGACGCCTCTATAGAATTATCACACACCATCAGATCTCTACACGGTAGGTGTAGTGTTGTGTTATAGAGGTAGCACCTTTTATCGGAACGACCACATCAAGCGTCATAGACGGGAGATGGTTCTTGATAACTGGTCCTCATAAGACAACTAACTTTTACTTATGGCTCCACGTGCCACACTCCGGGCAACTGCATTGGTCTGCAGGCTAAACTAAGTGGGGGTAGCCAGATATAGTGAGAATTTCACCGAGTGATTGCCGGTATAAGCAATCTCCCACTTACCAACCAACGGCTTCGGGTGGATGATTTAGTAAGTGGTAGGGCACTCTTTTGTCCTGGGGTTGAGACATCGACCTCGAAGTCGGATGAACAAAAAAAACTGTTAATGGCATAAGAATGTTTAAGGCAAGGGAAAACCGCTACATTAAAGATTCTACACAGATATCCCTAGTGCAATTGTCATTACTGTACAAAAAAGAAATAACTCTGTTACTGATCATGGATATCGGAGGCCAAGATCCGGCAGGGGAGGCAAATCACACATAGACCACAGGGCCTCTCAGGTCGATATCAAACGAAATCCCTGTGAAATACCCATTAGTAACACATCGTCCAAAAAGAAGACTAAAATCGACAGAAAGTGTATGAATATAGGCACGTGGAATGTTAAGTCAATATACCAAGCAGGTAAAGTCCATAATGTCATTCAGGAAATGGAAAGACTTGACATAAAAATATTAGGACTAAGTGAGACCAGATGGCCCAATTCAGGTGACATATTAGTAGGCCAAACAAAGATATACTACTTTGGTAATAACAATGACGCAAATCAATGGAACGGAGTAGCGATATTAGTTGACAAAACTATCCAGAAATTAGTAACTGGCTTCTTACTCATCTCGGATAGAGTTATGATGATAACAGCAACACTAAAAACAGCTCAATCTAGAGTCAATATAATTCAAGTATATGCCCCCACAGCAAAAAACTCGGATGAAGTGCTCGAACAGTTTTATAATGAATTACAACAAGCTTTAGAAGTAACCAAGTCTAGAGACATTACAATAATCATGGGAGATCTAAATGCAAAAATCGGTAGAGGAAGTCAAGGTGATTTTATTGGAAACTTTGGACTGGGCATCCGTAACGAGAGAGGAGACAGATTGGCTCAATTCTGCCAAGAGACCGATTTTATTGTAGCGAATACTTATTATGATCTGCCGCCCAGGAGACTCTATACATGGAAATCTCCAGCAGACAACCAACACAACGTCATCAAAAGCCAAATTGACTATCTTCTCATCTGCAAACGATACCGAAATTCCATAAAATCAGTAAAATCATACCCCGGAGCTGATGTGAGATTAGATTACAACCCAGTTGTAGGAAGGTTTGGAATTAATCTAAAAAAGGTTGTGGTTAAAACTAAAGTAAAGAGGATACAAGTATCCCGTTTGAGAGATCCATTAACAAAAGAGCAAGTCACACTAAAAATTAAAGAAGAGCTCACCAAAATAGAAATTATTCCTACTGAAGATGCGAACAGGAAATGGCATATGTTAAAAGATGCTCTTATACGCACATGTGAGACAACACTAACACCTAAGCTGATCAAGAACAAAAATGAATGGATGACCGATGAGATTCTGGATCTCATGAAAGCAAGAAGATCCTATAAAACCAAAGACAAAAACATGTATATTATTATACACACAGAAATAAGGAGAAAGATCAGAGATGCAAAGGAAAGATGGTATAGTGACAGATGCGAAGAGATTGAACAGTTGGTAGAGAAACATGATAACTTAAACCGTACTAATACAAACATACTAATGTTTGTATTTTGAGAACGATTTCCGAAGTGAAAATTGAAACTTAAACCTTCATAAAAAAAAAACATACTGCTGGATAAAAACAGCAAAAAAATTATAGACGTCGGTGAAAGGCTTAAAAAATGGCAGGAATATATTCAAGAGCTATTTAAAGACGAACGGACTGAGATAGTACTAGAGCAGGAAAAGTTCGACAACGGCCCAGACATAACAGAAGATGAGGTATTAAAGGCGATAAAGCGAACAAAGAACAACAAGGCAACAGGTCCTGATGAAATACCTGTAGACATAATACGGTTAATAGAAGAATAGCAAATTGGAATATTGGTCGACTTATTCAATACAATATACAGTACAGAAATCATTCCCAGAGATTGGCTGATGTCAACATTCATAACACTACCAAAAAAAAATAAATGCAAAATAATGCCAAGACCACCGGATAATAAGTATAATGAGTCATACGATCAAAATATAATTAAAAATGGTTGACAGAGTGGTAGAAGTCGGTGAAGAAAACGGACTGTCTCTAAACACAAAAAAGACACAATTTATGGTAACTACAAAAGCCCAACAGCGCCAAATAAACATAACAATACATGGAGAACAAATTAAAAAAGTTAAAAAAATATAAATATCTGAGTACAATAATTAACGAAAATAATCAGTACACAAAAGAGATTAGGGCAAGAATAGGACAGGCGAGAAATTCTTTCAACAAACTGAAAAAAGTACTCTATAGCAGGGACATTTCAATTCCTTTAAAGATAAGACTTCTGAGATGCTACGTGTTCTCCGTATTATTTTATGGGTTGGAGGCTTGGACATTAAAGACAGATGTTTCGGACAGATAGAAGCCTTCGAGTTATGGGCCTACAAAAGGATATTAAGAATTAGTCGGGTGGATAGACTTACGAATGTTGAGGTGTTGAGAAAAATGGGAAAAGCTAAAGAGGTTTTAAATAAAATTAAATTCAATAATTCAATAATAAAACTGCAATATCTGGGACATGTCATGAGGGTCGAGCGATATAACTTATTGCAATTAATAATGCAAGGATGAATACAGGGTAGAAGGAGTCGCGGAAGAAGACGCATCTCCTGGTTAAACAATTTGAGAGCTTGGTTTAACTGCACTTCTGCTGACCTCTTTAGAGCAGCCGTATCGAAAGTACGAATTGCCATGATGGTTGCCAACCTTCTTAGAGGAGATAGCACATAAAGAAGAAGAAGATCAGATCTCCCTTTTTGTGAAGTGGACACATAATGCCTAATTTCCAATCTGCATGTGTTTCTTTCTGTTGCCAGATCTCAGTTATTAATGTATGCATATGTTTTAATAGGGAGTCGTCGCCGTCTTTTAGAAGTTCAGCAGGGAGATTATCCGAATTGGGGGTTTTGTTAGTTTTCGATTTTAAAATGGGTTTTCTATTTTCTTTTTAGGTAGGGAGTGGCTGCAGATTATTTTTATTTATTTGAATCATGGCAGCTCCATTCCATCTTGGAGTGGAGCTGGAGAACGGTAAGGAATGGTGAACGGTAAGGAAGTAGAAGAGGTAGACAAGTTCACATGTGCGGGATCAGTCATGAAAAGGAACGGGGGTGTAAAAAGGATATACAGACGAGAGGATAATAAAGGCCTAATATGCATTCAACGCTTTAAATAAAATTTGGCAAACAAACGAAATATCAAAAATAACAAAAATTAAAATCTTTAGGTGGATGAAAAGTATACTAAAATTTTAAAAAATATACTAGCCCAATATGCCTGTGGGAGCCTTGTAACTGGCTCCCTACATAAGAGGATTGGAAATCTTTTGATTCCAAGCCTTACTTCAAAGGACTTGTGAGTGGATGTATCTCCATAGGTTTGGTTCTTCAGTAACCGTTGAAGGATAAGGATTGTTAATGCAAGCAAATATAGCTCCAGAGGAGTAAAATCACTTTTAGTTTATCGACTTATAATTAACTATTTTTAGAGTAGAGAAGCCTCAACACGGCCGTAGCTGACTATACAATATCAAATAATTCTTTCTTTATAACATTTCGATTTCGACGTAGAGAAATATTTTATACGTGAATTGAGAGTGTTTTAAAATGCACATGCCTCAAGGGCGATGTGTGAGAATGAACTGATAAAATAGTACTTGATGCGTAAAAGTGAAGATTACCCCTCTTGTATTTAGGTGTGAAAACTATTTAAGAGGCTGTGGCGCCAATGAGTCGGGTATCCCGAGCAAACTTGATGAAATGACTATTTTACTTATTCTACACTAAGAAAAGTCTAAGGAATTATATTTTTATTTTATATTTTAAAACGATATATTCATTTCTGGAACAATGCCCAACTAATACAAAACTATGGAAAAGAACAAAGCAAACCAATATATCCACTACAGTTAAGGAAACAAATTGAAATGGATTAGCCTTACTTTGAGGAAAGATGAAAGCAACCTAACTAAATAAGCACGTGAATAGCAATCAGAGGGGAAAAGAAAGAGGGGAAGACCAGGCAACAGCTGGAAAAGAACTACAACGAGAGAACAGGAACAAATTGGAATAAGATGGGGTGAAATTAAAAACATAGCAGGAAATAGAAGAGAATGAAAGGAACTAGTACACAGTTTATCCAGAGAATAAATAAGAAAGAAGATGCGCTGACCCGGCTAGTCAGCAATCTTACGTTTTTGGTCAAGAAACGCATAGGCGCCCAATACTCCACAAGGAGGGATAGAACTAGAAAGAGAGATTCTGGGTTTGAACTCCTTTCTACGGTTGTTTATCTGTGGTGAGTTTTGTTTTGTTATGGTGGTTAAAAACCTCATTTAGAACATTTTCGGATTTCTCTTTCTTTTTCCTTCTAAACAATCTTTTCTCTTCTCTTCGAAAGTTTCCATAATCTTTTAGAGTTATTCTCATTCTGTTCTACCGGATTCTCTAATATGCTTTATTTTTTATTGGTTAATAAATCTACATTCTCGGTATGCATAGCTTCCCTACATTTAGTCCAGTGTTTATATATTCTTAGATTTTTTTTTTATTTTGATAACGCTTTGTTTAAAATTTGAAAGTAACTATCTCTAGCGGTTTCAGATTTTAACATTTATGCTGTGGCCTTTTTTAGCGTTAGATATACGTGCTCTTAACAGGCTGCGGTGGCTAGGCCACTTAGGAAGAATGAACGACATGGAGCTGTCGAAACAAATTTATTAGCAAATACCGCATGGAGTAAGTAGAAGCGGCAGACCCAGATCACGATTTAAGGACCAGGTGGAAGACGACTTACAAGTGTTAAGAGTACGAAATTAGAAAATCAAGGCGAAAGATAAAAATGAATGGAAGCTGATCCTACAACAGATCAAGGCTCACTATGGGCCATAGAGCCAATGATGATACGTACTCTAAGTTTTCCTCTTACGAGGTAGTGATCAGAGTCTATATTAGCACCTCTACAAGCTCTTACGCCCAATAAAATGTCGACTATCAATAAGTAGAAATGGTCGATTTAGTTTTGTTTTTTACCGCCTAGTGATTTTCACGTGAATTTATGGATATTTTTGAGGAAAAAAGTACTTATTACCATCATTTCAAATGATGCTACGAATTTAATCAAGCGTAAACCATTTTGGTTGCTGACCGCATGAAGACTATGCTCGCCGATAGTTGGTCGGTAGATTGTCTCTTGGCCGAATTTAGCGTTAGATCGTCAATAATAATTTTTATGTCGTTGGTCTGACATTACCTATACGTACCTTCTAGTTTTTTATAAAATAGGTCCTCTCTGTCTTCTATATCTTTAGTGGGAGCATAGATATTGATGATACTGTAATTAAAAAACCTGCCCCATATTCGGATTCTACGTATACTTTAACTTATGGGGTCTAATAAATGGTTGAATATGACGCTTTGAATATATTTTACGCGTTTGTTCAGTATGAATATTATACCAAAAATATGAATAATTTTGTCTCATCCATAATATACAGTGTAGTTCTTTTTTCCTGGCTGCCACTACTTGTCCACCTGATTTCTTGAAGTGCTATGTTGTCTGTTGATTATTCATCTAGTGTGTTTTAAAATCTTTTCTGCGCTATAAAGCGTACGAACATTTCAATTAAATAAACCAATATCATTATACTTATTTTGTTTGCCAAGTCGTCGATAAAAACACCTTTTGGCTGATGTTAACATCACGGCTCATCTGATGGCTCAGAAGTGTTAACAGAAGGTTTTATACCAACACCAAGGTTGTTAACCAACTCCCTACATCCAACCTAGAGGACCAGATTTTTTATCGGGCTTTATTTCCTTTTTTCGAGCCGATTTATTTCAGTTTTGAAGAAAGAAGTAATGCATACCAAAAAAATTGTAAAAAATTGTAAACTTTATACCAGAAAATATGAAAATTTGCTAAAATCCTTGTCTTGTGCACAAGTTCTAACAGGGGTTTATCCCGACCTTTTGTTGAAATAGTGAGGAATAAAGTTTTGAATAGTCAGAGCTACATTGATGACTTTCCCAAGTACTTCAGTTTGTCCACGAACATCATGCTAATGACGATATCATGTTTTGGCCAGATCTAGCGTCATGCCATTACTCAAGAGATAGCCAAAACTGGCTGGACGATAATCCTCCAAACTTGTCGCTTAATTGTGGAAGCTGGGAAGCCCAAGATAAAGAACAGTTAAGACGGCGAATTTGCAAAAACCTGCTAGAAATTGATATGAATTCCGTCCGGGACCTCATAAGAGACATTTGCGTCTGGTACAGCAGAACGGGCCACTCCACATAATACGATAGTATAGTTTAGTTAAGTATTGCTTACATTCTAGTCAGAATATTAATGATTGTAGAGTTTCCAGTCAGAATTACATGATGATTCCAAGAATTCCAGAATACGAAATATTTCCAAGAATAATATTTAGTTTAATTTTATTGCGATTAAGTATCTGTATTAAACGAGTGCATAAAATTTTCCATTAATTGAAATACCTGAGAAAATGAGATAAAAGGAAAAACAAGTTAACTTAATTAACATATTACAGATATTTATCTGGCGATGTACGACATATTTCTCAATTATTTTATGGCATAATCTTTTTTATGGCATAATCTTTGACAATCACACCAAACTTAAAAAGTAACCTAACATAATCTAACCAAAGTAATAATTAGAAGAGTTTATTTTATGTAAAATACTTTTTATTGCAGGGGATTGGATAGTTCTTCTTGTTCAACATGTATAACACTACTTAAGAAACTAACTATGCAAGGAAAAACAATTATATGTACTATTCACCAGCCTTCAGCTTCTTTATTTGCAATGTTTGATCAGGTGTACGTAGTAGGAAATGGGTATTGTCTGTATCAAGGTGCTACGACTAACCTAGTTCCATTTTTGCAAGACTGTGGATTTCCCTGTCCGCAGTATCACAATCCTGCTGACTACGGTAAGTTACTTTAATTATGGATTTTCTACCTATATAATTTACGTTTAACTGTAGACAATTATTATTAACATTATTAACTATCTTTATTAATACCAGTCCTTTCATCACAAGCTCTATCTTTTTTGTTAGTAATTATATTGATAATGATGGACAAACCAGGCAAATCTCATGATGCTGTCTCGACATTTTTTTTCGTAGACGCCGTCTATTATATACCAGACATATTGCAGGCAGTTGGCTTATTGTACTTCTTCCATCCCTTCATGATACCCATTCCAGGATTCTGCAATCCTGTACTAACTTTACAGGTCCAAGCATTTAAAAATTGTGTGCAGCCTGCGATCTAATGCCGCCTTGCAGTCATACAAGATATGGTTAATTATTTCAGATTCTCTGATACAAAGTCTCTCCGTGAAACAGTCCCATTGTATGAAGATATCACTTCACTGGCTCATGTTTAGTAAAGAAGCCTGTTATGACTCTGAACTGATTCCTGCTTTTTTTTTCCTTGGTAGTTTAACTCTTTTAGCACTTGTCCGTCCAATATAAATTTTGCCATGTGCCAGTATTCGAACGGGTATATTTTCCCGGTATAATTTTTAAAAAATTAGAAAACCTAGGTCTAATATCACCAATGACCCTTCTTCGTATTAGCCCTACCTTATCGGAATTCAATTATATCTACAGTTTTAAAAGATAAGTTTTTACAACCCTGTTATAAATCCTGTACCAGAATGTATTTTGATATAACACGATAACAAATTATATCTAATTTTCTTATCTAAAAACAACAATTCAACTTCAAACAGCACGACCATAATGCTAATAATAAAATTGTAAAAATCCTACAAACCATTAACAATCACTTACACATTCATCCATTTTAACATCGTTAAACACTCCTTCACAAATGGACACCACAGAAAAACTTCCCAATCAGAAAACTACATCCATTACAAACAATACAAATCTTGAATTTGTTGAACCAAAAGAATCTTCCGTGGCCATTACCATTACATCTGCAGAAAATAACAGCGCTGCATTACCAGATATTACTCAATAAACAAGCCGTCAACGTGACATAGACGAAATTCTAACACCATCATCAGTGAGTAAACACAATGAAATAAATTTCGCGAAACCGACCACGACCAATTAATAGATCTGTTAGGAAATACACAAGGTTCTTCGGATAATATCACCACTATCAGAAATTACACAAATAATTTTCCTGCACTATTAGTAATCATTACTAACTTATATTCTCACAAAACAGATAGATTTCTCATTAACAATGTTGATACAAACATAGAAGCTTTCTTTAACATCATCTTAGATGCAGCCGAGGTATCCATCAAGAAAACTTCATTACGTACAAAACATAAACTAGTTTCTTGGTGGAATGAACAATATTAGGCACCGATCGAAGCTTCTAAAAAAGCCTTTAACAAATACAAAAGATAAAAAACACTTAATAGTAAAACAGAATTTTGAAACCTCGAAGCTAAAGCTCAATTAACAATAAATTATTTTTTGAATTCTTTTATTAGAAACATTTATTAGACCAAGGATTATTTATAATATTGTTTTTTAAGTATGTGTCCCACTGCATCGTTGGAAGTCCTGCACAGATTAATCCATAGTTAGCGACATATAAGCCAGATGAATGGTGCTGACAACAGAAAGCTAATCGAGGAGCTAAAAGCCGATATTGTAGTGGGGAAACCTATCGATGGAACAGCTACGAGATGTAGCTTTAACAATAAGTTCACAATTAAGATACTAGGCAGCAAAGACTGGAATAAAGGTGTACCCATACAAGCTGCTGCTACCTGGTATACGGATGACTCAAAAACATCGGAGGGTGTGGGAGCCGACATAGTAGGGACAAATCAAGGGATACATTTCCCGGTAAGTCTATCTAAGGATGTGACAGTTTTCCAGTCGGAAATAACGGCAATCCATTACTGCGTGGAAGAAATAGAAAGGCAGGAAAGAACGTTCTGTTCAGCTGCCATCTTCACAGATAGTCAGGCAGCGCTCAGGCACTCAATTCTGTAGAGGTCAATTCTAAGCTAGTATGGGATTGCGTGTGTGCCCTAAATAAACTAGGAGACCGTAGCAAGGTTACAGTAACCTGGGTACTGGGGCACGAAGGTCATAAGGGCAACGAAAAAGCAGATGAAATGGCCAAACAAGGCTCATCAATGCCATATATTGAACCAGAACCCTTCTGCGGCGTTGCAAAGTCAGTAACAAGAACCACTACAAGGAAGTGGGTAGATCACAAATCTCTAGAATGGTGAAGTAATTCACCAGGACAAAGACAGGCGAAACAGTTCATTACAAAACATTTGCCAAAATTTACGGCAGACCTAATAAGTAAAGACAGGAAAATAGTCAAAACTATAGTAGGTCTTCTAACAGGGCACTGTAAGCTGAATAGGCACTTAAAACTGATGGGAATATCAGATGATGACCTGTGCAGATTCTGCCATCTCGAAAAAGAAACAGCAGAGCACATTTTATGTCAGTGTGACAGTCTGGCAAATGTGCGGTTCTTTGCATTGGGAGAAGAAAATCCACCTGCAAATAGCTACATGGAAGGTACAGTCTCGAAGCTACTAGACTTTATAAAAAGACAGGCTAGAGAATGTTATCTAGGACTAGAGGATCACAATAGATCTAAAAATATATATGGAATAGGCCAAAAGCCAACTCTCTAAATCTATCTATCTATCTAAGTATGTGCAGCAGCAAAGTTTTATTAACAAACCAAATATTATTTGGTGAGTTACTACTTTTTTACAATTATTCGTTCCACTTTATAAGATATTAAAAGCTTGAGTATTAAAGAATAATTATCTAATAGCCCCTTTTTATTGAGTCCAACCCAAACGAGTCAACAAATACATACTTCTTTCTTTTTTTCTTGAAACGTACCATATTTAATATGTAGAAGAATGTACCATTCTTCTATCGCTATATCGATGACTCTATCTGTGCTATCCCAATAATTAAAATGAACGAAATTTTAGATAATTTTAACAGTTACTAAAATAAATTTTCTGGATATCACCTATATATATAATAACAATGTCATGAATGTGTTTATAATTATTAAGTGTTGTGAATGTGAAGTAATTCTTGAATTTTAAATATAGGAAGAGGTTTTATATTTAACAAAGATGACTGACAGACTGTGATAAATTGTATCAACATTATATGACATAATTGATGATAAAACCTCATTAAGTTTCTCCCTGATGAAGGACATAGCCAATCTCCGAAAGCTTGGATTAAAAATTTATAAGAGTACACGTTTATTTTTTATTGCTGCAAACCCAATATTTAACGTATATTTCCTTACGTTGTCAGCAAATACTTCTGGTTCATATATATATACATATATATATATATATATATATATATATATATATATATATATATATACATTAATGTGATATCTAGAATTTTAATTTTAAAACTTTACAAAAAATATATATAAAACATTATTAAAATTTTTGATTGATGATTTATATCACACCTTTCAATTTTGTTATCTCAGGTTTTACTCGTGCTTCAATATCTATACTTTACAGCTGATGGGTTAGGTCCAAAGAATAACGGAATAAAACAACACAATATGATATGAAAATAATGTAATAAAATAAACTGATTAAAATACCTCCAAAAATTATTAAACATTGTTATGTTTATCAAACAAAATTCGTTCTACGTACTTGAACCTTCAATAATGCCAGGATAATATAATACAACTACAATCTAAGATACAGCTTATTATTCTACATAAACAAATCAAATAATATTCAGTGTCCTAACTAATGCAATTTTGATATACCGATTGTACCAAGAAAAATTTGTATGAATTATCCAATTCTCTCCACAGCTCCGTGTCTCCTCTCAGAACAAATGTGATCTCCTTCGACTATCGACAACTTATTCACACGTTACTAATATGATATAATATTTTTTTATCCAAAGTTCTCAAATTTAATATATTATGAATGTTTCTCCCGTTGAAACGCTTCCTCTGCCTTGAGTTGTCCAATTCCTTGTTCTATGCCAAATGAACTATCAGTTCTCAGCAGCCTCCTATGTAATTGGCAATATTAAACAAGATATTGCAATTTAGTGTCTTCAATGCTCTCCTTCGACTGCACGTACCTTTCCAATGATGTCAGCCTCTTTTCCTCTCGCCAAACTTAATCTCTCGTTCCGAAATAAACAGCGATACGTAGAATACTATTAGAAAAAGTTTACTTACAAATTTGTACCAGATCAGCTACCGTCGGACACAATTACTTCACCAACTCACAACTTATTCTTTATCACTTACTACCCTTGGATACCACCTCGAAAACCAACCATTCACTTTAAGAAACTGGAACTAACTCCCTCTCTTATCTCCTCTATCCATTCATCCAACCTCTCATTATACACACCCATCACCACTTTCCAAATTCTCGGCCAATCAGAAATTTGCATACCACTCCCACATAAAATCAGAAATACCTACAAACTTTCCTAATTCATATTATTTCTACAAGGACACTTAATTTCTACTGGATATTTACATATTCCGAACAATCATTTATTTATTAACTATTTTTATTGTCCTTTTCATGGCGCAAATCCGGCTTACGCAAAAACCATCGTTAACTTCTATTCATTGTACACGCACTATTTCACTTGTTATTTTATACAAAAGATTATTTATGACTAAGATTACCTTTGGTTAATTCCAGGCAGCTCGGAGTAATTTTTTTTTATTTTCTATAATCTCTGAAATATTGATTTCATCGTACATTTAATATTTTTACTCTTCAATTTTGAATACCACAACAATATATATATATATATATATATATATATATATATATATATATATATATATATATATACATATACATATATGTGTGTTATATTTACATTCTGATTATCGCAACATGTTGCTATATTTTTGGTAATTACATATTTTGAATTTTATCAAAATCACGTTTTTTAGGAACATTTCTTTAAACTGAGCGGCTGCCTAGTAAGGAAGGTTCAGATAAGATACTAGTATCTTGGGTCAAAAATTCGCCTACAATAAAAATGATCTCACAGTGTACTTTTTATTAATTATAAAATTCCAATAATGTTGCAATAAATAATAACTGTTATTGTATAACACTGCAAGTATAAAACATATCTTTTTTGATATTTTAAGTCAATATTTATTTTGGGTGCAAATAATCTCCTGTAGAGAATTAATGCATCACTTTATGTAACTTAAATAATTGTTACTAACGGAAATTTAAAACACTTGTGTGGTATGACTTAGGAGTGGGAGTATAGCTTTAATAACACAATAATACATTTGTAACCCTTCCTTTAACTTTTCTTTCTTTTCTTTAACCCTTGTTCATTTATTTTTCTGTAGCAGCTGTGATCTCTTTACTTAACTTTTCGGCGTTCTTCTATAATTCCCAGTATATCTTCTCCCATCCACTTTTCTTTCAGAATAAGGTTTGACACTTTTTATGCAGTTTCTGAAGTGTTTGTTTATTAAAATATAGTCTTTTTTGTTTATTATTAAGTTTCCAATAACTTGTGCATTATGTGATTCTTCTACGCTACCTGGTCTATGCTCAGGTAGCTTAAACCATGTGGTAGTGACGATCATTTATGACTGTTGACAAAATTCGGATAACCTGTCAGCTCTTAATATTGTTGCCTAGTCCTAATTTTCCAACAATACCTATGCGCCGACCCGGTCCTATTTTGGAATTAAAATCTCAAATTTCAGCTGTTATTTGATTGTTCTTTAGAGATTTTAATATTCTACCGATCAAATAAATAAATAAAGTAAAGTTTTCTACTTCGTCATCATATTTGCTTTCTGCTGCGGGGCATAAATTTGTGAGATATGGATATCAAAAGGTTTGCAGTTTAAATGTAGTAGAATGGCTCTCGCAGAAGTAGATATAAAATTTTTGACATATTTTGTGTATTGTGGGATAACCAAAATGCAGACTTCATTTTGACGATAGTAATTAGCTTCACAGTAGTATAGCATTCCGCCTTCCTTTTTATAATTTCCGGAACCTATCCATGGCACTTCTTGGTTCCATTATTTGGTGTTTCCTATCTTGAATGATATGATCTAATTTTTCTGATTGGTAAAGAGTTTTAACATTTCTTGTGCATAACCGAATTTGGTATGTCACTATTTTGAGCCGTGAGATTCTTCACACCACTTTAAGGGCTACCCAAGACTAGGAGCCATTGCTTTATCGTTTCTCGCTATAGTGATTTCTTTGGGATATCCATAGCGATATTTAATGTAGTTGTTTTCCCTTTCCTTCTACATCCTTATGACATTGACCAAATAAGTATAAGTAAGGTATTGCTTATACCAACCGGTAACCACTCGGTGAAATTTTCGCCATACCTGGCTACCTCCACTTAGGTTAGCTTGTACACCAATGCAGTTGTCCAGGGTGTATCACGTAGAGTCATAAGTGAGGGTTAGACCACAGTTTATTGCTTTAGCCAGATACTATGGTTAGGTACATAACAGAAATATGTGATTAGAGATAGCACAATACCTATGAAGAGAAAATATTAAATAGGTAGAGAACAAGTCAAATGATCAATACATAAGAATTTTAATTTACGTAAGTAAAGTAATATTCGTTAGGATATTAGATTATTGAAATATGCCACTGACCCCAATACCTCTTCCCCAATTTAAAGTTTATTTATATGAATTTTGTTTGATATTTTCTCGAGAAACCGTAAAAACTTTAAATTTTGTTAGTATATCTATATCTAATAATCTCTCCGTAATATATATTATATCTGTAACGATTTTATATAAAATAACATTAATTTTATTTAACTATAACGATGAAAAAATGTCTTCTGAAATAAAAAGCTAATCTATGAAAAATTATAAAAATGATTAGATTCATTTTACACGAGTTTTATGATTTTTTATTGAATCATTTAATTGATGAATCAAATATTATTGTTATCACTCCCGCTGACTATTACATATTTATTAGTGCTAAAGTACACTTTTCACATTAAAAATTATTGATAACAGCTGTTCTTTGTCGTCGACGGTATCGGTGCAATGTTGTTCAGTCAGTGGCGTTGCATTTAGTATTGTAATAAATTTAATCATACAAAAAAGAGTACGATAGGAATGAATATTGTCTCCCCTTCACCTTAATCTATACTCTAAATAATTTTTTCATGTCTACATGCTGTAGACGTTGTGAACCAGGGAGTTATAGTAAGTAGAGAAATACTCAACAACGTCACATTTGCAGACGATACAGTCGTTTTTGGAGAGGTCGTTTGAAAGCTGTATGGGTTAGACCTTTATATAAAAAAGACCAAATACATTATCGTTATTTAATATATAATAATTAATACTCAGCTATTGGTAAACAATCAAAAAACTAAAAAAGTCGAGAGCTATGCAGATCTTCGAGGAAGACCTCCGAAGCTACTTAAATGTTACCCAATTCAAATTTTGCTGAAAGAAGTCGAAGTCGGACTCTGTTGGGTGCATCTATGAAGAAGTATAAAGGCTTTTAAGATATGGTGATGCAGATAAATATTACGGATCTCTTAAGTTGATCGAGCGATAAATTTTGAAGTTATCCACAGAGTGAAAAAAAAACTTAAAGAATTTACTACAACAAAAAACGCACATTACAGTACTTTGAACATGATATGAGAAATAATAAGAGATATGGTTTTACTTTAGTTGGTTATTGACTAGAAAGAGTAAGAGACAGAGACACGCGGGATGATAACGGACTTCAATAAGGACCACAGATCTGTTTCGAGTCATAAACAAATTCAAAATTGTCATGGTCCCCATCAACATTTGGAAGAGATATGCACAAAAAAAAAAGATTATAAAATGAATCACCGAAAACAATATAAAACTACATAATTTATAAACTTTTTTTTTAATCTTTTATTAAAGGTATATTGAATAAAAAAACCCTTTCGGGATAAGCCACAGAAAGTTTTTGGAATAAATATTCCATCGTCATTGCTGTTACCTAAAATAAGTATAACCACTTTAATTAAGAAAAACGTGAAAAGTTGAATGTTGACCAAGATTAAAGCAAATGTACTTTAGTACTCTACGTATACATATTTACATACTTATATAAATAACATACATAACTTACAACATGTATATCTAGTATTAAACCACATTTGCTTTAACCTTGTTCAAAATTTAACTTTTCACGTGTTTCTTAATTAAAAAGATTATTTTAGATAGTGGCACTGAAGATAGAATGTTTATTCCAAAAAGTTTCTGTGGTTTAGCCCGAAAGGGTTTTTTTTAATACGTATATCTTTTTTAAATGATTTTTTTAAACAATTTTTTGTGATATATGGTATAAAGCCGACTACAGGAAATGAACTTTTCCTTGTAAAGTTATAAACAGTTCGCATAAAATTGCACATAAACTAACTCTTCTCCTCAATCTACTACACATATACTGTTATATTTCACACGTATACTAATTCAAACGGGGGAAGGGAACTAAGAGGAAAAATACAGGCACTATTGAAAAATATATGGAAAGAAGAGAAAATGCCAGGGGACTGGGAGGTAGGCCAGATCATAACAGTACATAAAAAGGGAGACCAACAAATCTGTGAAAATTATAGAGGAATAACGTTACTAAATACAACATAAAAAATATTGACATCAATAATAAAAATGAGGTTATCAAAGATCACAAAGAAGACAGTAGGACAGTACCAATGTGGATTCACAGAAGGAAGATCTACAATAGATGCAATACACACAATAAAACAAATAATGGAAAAAGCAAACGAGTATAAATTAGAATTGGAAATATTCATAGACTTCAAACAGGCATTTGATTCAATTAAAAGGAACGGATTAATAAATAGCACTTAAAAAATTAAAAATTCCACATAAACTCAGAAAATTAATAGAAATGACAATGAGAACTACAAAAATAAACATAAAGACACAAAGAGGAGAGACAGAGGAATTATAAATAAAGGGATGAAACAAGGAGATGCCTTATCAACAATGCTATTTAATCTAGCATTAGAATATGTACTACGAAATATAAATAAATGAAATCTCAGAACAAGAGGTGGACAAATAATTGCATATGCAGACGGTATTGCTATTATTGCAAAGAACAGAAAAATAATGAAAGAAATGCTAGAAGAAATAAGAGAGAAAGGGGAGGTAATGGAGCTAAGATTAAATCAAGAAAGGACAAAAATATTAAGATTAGGGAAAAAACCAATGAAAGAAAAAATCAAAATAGGAAGTTCTGAGTTTGAAGAAGTAGAATACTTCAAATACCTAGGAGTTACAATAAGTACATTCGGAGAAAGGAAATCCGAAATAAAAGAAAAAATATTAGCAGCGAATAAAGCTTATTTTGCAAACAAAAGATTACTTAAAAGCAAAACACTGACTAAAAAAAGTAAGATGAGCATTTATAACACCATAATTAGGCCGATATTATTATATGCAGGAGAAACAATGACGATGGTTAAAAAAGATGAAAAAGACTTAAGAATAGCAGAGAGTAAGATTATGAGAACCATACTAGGACCAATCAGTACAGAGCAAAAAGAAAATAGAAGCAGAACAAATGCAGAAATTAGGGAAGAACTTAAGGAAGACATCGTAACTAAAATAAAGCAATGCAGAGTTAGATGGTTAGGTCACATTTGGCGAGCAGGCGATGAGGCAGTGACATACGCAATGATAGAATGGAATCCAGGAGGAAAAAAGAGAAGGTGAAGACCGAGATCAAAGTGGCTGCAAGAAGTTGAAGAAGACCTCCAAAGGGCAGGAGTCAGAGAATGGAGAGGAAGAACTAGAGACAGGAAAAAATGGAGAGATATTGTCAAGAAGATAAGATAAACAAAAAAGACTGATCCACTTAAGAAATAGGATCTAGAAAGCATTTGCGGATTAACCCCACACTGGGGTGTATAGCCATTATATATACACAAATTCAAACTTCTCTCGTACTATGAAATAAAATTAAATTTGTAAAGTATTAACATAAGAAAAAACTACGTTTGTTTGAATTTCAATACCTAGTTGGATATAGGATATTGGATATAGGGTCTAGACTTAATATTCAGTTATATTTCAATCCAAAGACCATTCTGAATCTAACTGACATTAAGTGGGATCTCAACTGAGGTTGGTTACCAATATAGTAATTGTTCTCTTTTAATCATGATGATCTTTTAAGCGGTTTACAGTTGAGTATAAGCTCCAATATATTATGTGACGCAGCCATGATTTTGGTGTCTTTTTATATGTTTTTCTCTTGATCTTGCCTTCTAATATTAATGGAAATTGTTTAAATTTCCTATGGTATATTAGAAGTTTAAATTATAATGCTTCCTTATTTTAATAGTATTAAGAAGATGCGGGCTTATGTTCACGCTGTTAAATATATATTTGTGGTCTCTCTTGGTAACTTATTTAACATCCACATTTCGAGTGAGTTTATTATTTTGCTATCATCTTACTTCAATGTCTATATTTGGAATTTTTTTAGTACTAGCGACCGTCTAGCAATTTTGTATACTCACGCAGAATACTTAGGTCTGTATCAAGCAAGAAATTCACTAACATAAGAAATTTTTCAACAATTGAAAATTTTAAATAAAAAATATAAACTTTGAGCTACAACCAGAGATTAGTAATTCAGAAATAAAAGAGCACTTAGAGGCATAAAGAATTATAAATCACCAAGAAGATATGGTATTACAGTCGAAATTATTAAAAATGGTGGAAATTATACGAGAATTTCTGCATATATAAATGAACAAAATATTAAACACAAGAAACATACACAGTAACTGGAATGAATCAATCACGCTATTATTGTTCAAAAAAGAAGACAAAAAGAACTTAATAGACCTATCACTCTACTTCATATCATGTATAAACTTACCCTTATGGATTTTATAGATTTCGAAAAGGCATTCGACTGCATCGAGCACTAGCCAGTAAAATAGTCACTACAAAATGAAGAAATAAATGAAAAAATTGATATTTCGCGTACACTCCTGAGACACTAGGGAGTTTTTGTAACTACCTAACTTAGCGTATCTCCCTATACGTAAAGAACTAACGTATCGAAGAAGATGAACGTTAAATTGAGAGTTAAAGTTCTGAACGCAACGTAACGATGGTGTTGCCATCGTTACGTTGCGAATCACAATTAGTGATTAACTAATAAATTGTCAGTACCAGTCTTGTCGTTGTCATTTAACCCTATTTTTGATATTCAAAATAAATAACAAATATTTTTTTGAACAATTTTTAATTTTTGAGATGGACGCGATATTAAATGTAGGTGCCTTTATTGATGATGAAGAAGACGAAGACATAGAAGATGCCCTTTTTCTCCACATCTTGCACGACTATACGGCTGCTTTAATTTTGATACCATGTCTGATATAAAATGTAAAAATATTTTTCGCTTTTGGATTAAATTCCACCTTTCTGGATGGTCGTAAGCGTTCTTGCCTACGACTTCCTTCAACAAGAACAAATCATCTTCATTGCTGAAGTGAAGTCGTTTTCTACTGCTTTCCATTATTTATAAAAATCAATACAAATACCATGTGTTGAAATTTTGGTAATCGGGTAAGATCCGCTTGTGCATTCGGTTACCTTCGGCTCGATAGGGATGCGTATCTAGATACGTTAGTTCAACCATTAATGGGCATGCTTATATGGCAAAAAGATACGTTACGTATACGTATTTGCTTGCACAAAAACTCTCTATTAATATAAAATTTTGGTGTTTTGGTAGTGCCACCGTCGTATGTATGAAACCACGAGTCTTTGCCTTACGTAATAGTTGAAGGTTTTAAGTCAAGAAAACGAATGGGAAATGGGCAGACTGCCAGTTCACAACATTATCGTAAATGGAAAATCAGACACACTTGCGAAAGTATTGATAAGGTAAAATATATGATTCGGGGTTAAAGTTAAAGATATTTCCCACACACACATGTTTAATGGTATATTCTGATTATTGTCGTAGTTATCAAAAACCTTGCACGCTGTTATAAAATATATACAAGTTGCTAATATTAACGTGGAAAAATTAAAGATAATAAATTAAATAAGTACTAAATTAAATAATAAATTAAATAAGAAGATAATAAATAAAATTTAATATAAGGTCAAATGTTATAAATATTAAGAATAATTAAAATAAAGTATTTAAGTAATTACTAAATACTTTTCCAAATAATGACTCCTTAACGCTCCTTAAGAGGCTTCTTCTTCTCATTGCGCCGTCTCCTTTCGAAGGTTGGCGATCCAAATGGCAATTGTAGTTTTGGAAACTGCTGCGCGAAAGATCTCTGCGGATGAGCGGTCAAACCATCTCCTCAGGTCTTTCAGCCACGAGTTCTGGCGTCTTCCTACTGATCTTTTGCCCTGTACTTTTCCTTCCAGTATAACTTGAAGTAATTCATATCTTTCGCATCTCAGCACATGACCCAAGTATTGCATTTTCCTCTCTTTGATTATTCTTAGTAATTCTTTTTGTTTACACATGCGACGAAGTACCTCAACATTAATAACTCTTTGTACCCATGGAATCCTCAACATTCGTCTGTATATATATACATCTCAAAGGCATCTATTCTTTTTTCTACTTCGGAATCCATTGTCCAACTTTCACAGCCATACAGTAAGACAGAAAAAACGTAACATCTGATCATTCGGATTCTAAGCTGTAGACTAAGGTCTGATCTTAAAGATCTTAAAGAGTTTAGTAAGAGGCTTACTAAACTTAATTAACTAGATTTTTAATAGTTTACTAAGCAAACGAAACATACTAGACGGATTTTGTTTGCAGTTTTTTAGGGAATATACAAAAATTGCGGAATTTAGTATCATCATCATCATTGGTGCTACAGCCCTATAAAAGAGCCTCGACCTTCCCAAGTCTATTACGCCAGTCAGTTCTATCCATTGCCAACTGTTGCCAGTTTGCTGCGCCTATTTGTCTACCATCCTCATCCACACCATCCCTGCATCTGAGTTTTGGTCTACCTCTACTTCTACTTCCCACAGGTTGTGACATAAGGATTCTTCTAGAAGGGTTGTTCTGCTGTGATCTTGCCAGATGTCCTGCCCATCTTAGTCTTCCTATTTGTATAAAGGATACTACGTCTTTACCACCAAATATATGTTTATATCTGTGATATATCTCGTAGTTGTACCTCCTTCTCCAAACACCATTTTCACAGATGCCACCAAATATTCTGCTCAGGATCCTGCGTTCAAATATAAGCAGGAGATTTTCATCTGCCTTGGAAATGGTCCAATTATGGTTCTCATATGTCTACTCAGTCCAAAATAGCATTTGTTTGCTAGGATTATTCTTCGCTTGATTTCTTTCATCATGACGTTTTCCTTGGTAATCAGGGAGCCTAAGTATGTGAACTTGTCCACCACTTCAAAGGTAGAATTAGCAACCGTGAATTGGTGGCCGATGTTTCTGGCTCTATTTTTGGGTGTTGATGCCATTATCTTAGTTTTATCTTTATTTACTTGCAGGCCCATATTTTTTGAGGCGTTTGACAAGGTGGTATACATTTCTTCTAGCTTACGTGTTGTGCGGGCAACTAGATCAACATCATCTGCATATGCCAAAATTTGGGATGATTTATTAAAAATGTTTTCTCTGCTGTCTATTTGGGCATCCCTGACCACCTTTTAAAAAAGCTATGTTGAAAAGAAGACACGCCAGCGCATCTCCCTGTCGCAGCCCAACATGCGTTTCAAATGCCTGTGATTGTTCGCCCTGTATTTTGACTTTGCAAACAACTTTACGCATTATAGCCTTAACCAATCTTATCAGTTTATCGGGGATGTGGAATTCATCCATGGCTTCATACAATTTATTTCTTAGGACACTATCATAGGCCGATTTAAAATCTACGAAAAGATGGTATGTGCCGATATTGAATTCATTGGTTTTTTCCAGTATTTGCCTTAGCACAAAGATCTGGTCTGTTGTTGATCGACCAGGCCTAAAACCACTTTGATATTTGCCAAGAAGCTCATCTGAATATTCACTCAGGTGACCATATAAAATACTCGAAAATATTTTGTATGCTGTATTAAGGAGGGTTATTCCCCTATAGTTTCTACATTCTAATTCATCGCCCTTTTTGTGTAGCGGGCAAACGATCCCAATACACCACTCTTCTGGGATTTGTTCCTCATTCCAGGCTCTTAGTATGATTTATATATATATATATATATATATATATATATATATATATATATATATATATATATATATATATATATATATATAGATGATTAGTCAGCGGAATTTAGTATATAATGAAATTTAATATTGGTGATTGAATATTTTGCTAAATTTTCGATGTTTCTTTTTTCAGTAATAGAACTAGCATGCATTGAACACGGACCTGAAAAACCCGAGTATATGAGAGATAGAAATAAGAACGGACAATCTTACCAATATTTTAATGAGCCTGAGAAAATGACAAGTACCATTCGTAACAACGCAGGTAAATATAAATTAATAAAATTGTACTAGTTATGCGCCAATAAATACGTCAGCGACTTGTACCATGTAGAAAGTACTGATTGTCTCAATTTGTAACAGTTATTAATAAATTTTTTGATAGTCATAAAATCAATCACTTTACCCGTCAGGCAGGAAAATCGAAAAACAAGTTCCATCAGACAATATGCTGTTAATGAAATAATCCTGAAAAAAGTGGCTGGTTATCTATAAACTTCGTCTCATGCGCTTTTTCGACATGTTCGAGGCGTCAGACGCATTAAATGGCCCAGACAATCATCAGACAATTTTATTTTTGTGTTTTTTATATAATTTTTAAGCTATCAAATTAAAAAATGTAGCAGTATCTATAAATTTTCGTATGTCGTAAAATCGACATGTTTCGGGAAAGTTGAGGAAAAACGGCCTAGAAATATAAAAAGTCGCAGAGGAAAACCATGTCAGACTCGGACTAATGAAGCAATACTCAAAGTTCGGAGAGAGTATCTATCATAAATCTTTTTGCCGACGGGCAGCCTAACAATTTAGAGCTTTCCGGAATTTTTTCCAATGAAATTTGACAACTTGGTAAAGGGGTCCAGGGTCCAGGGCAACAAAAAGAAACTATCGATACACTTTTGATAATAAAGATAGATTGTCAAAACCGACAGTAACAAAAGTTACTGTCGGTTAGCTAGCTTACTAAACAATGGGAGCACAATAAATGGAACTAAAAAACATCCCATAGCACTTGGTAGTGCCGACAGAAGTGACTAATTCTTATCGCGCATTATGTCTGCTTATTACTGAATTGTTAATATATTATCTTAACAATTCATTATTATATTGAATTGTTAATATGTGTATTTTTTATAATAACACCACACATTTAAGTTCCTTAAAACTGTGATGATTTGAATAACAATTTAATGATTTTAGTAATTTTCAAAATTTGTTAAATGTAATATAGAATTTATTCATGATTAACATTTTCATTATTATATATATATATATATATATATATATATATATATATATATATATATATACTCGGTATTTAGGCGTTCCACGCCCTTCCGGTAGGGATCTATGGAGGAGTATCACCTAGCCGCAAGCCCTTATCTCTTGCCGTACTGCTCCACCATAGGCCGATCAGATACCAGCATATTCTAGACTAAGCCGCAGATTCATTTTAGAATTTTAAACTACTGCGTTAGCCTTTTTGTTTTCTGTTCACCGAGCCGGGGAATTGAACTGACATCTCTCGCATTGAAGCGAAGGAGAAGCCAGCCGCCCAGCCCGCTTGGCTCTCCGATCGACACATTTTCATTATTATTTTGTTTAATTATTTCATTTTAATTATCATTTTATATTATAAAAATAAAGTCGATTAAGCAGAGTAGATATATATATATATATATATATATATATATATATATATATATATATATATATATATATATATATATATATATATATATATATATATATATCTTTAAAATTAAATAAAATCAAACAAAGGATAAGATAAAAGAAGTGAACACCTAAGTATCATACGAATGAATTTTTTTTTGTTCAAATGAGCAAATAGAAATATATTTAATGTCAATTTAAATCTGTTTTGTTAGGTCCCAAAAGTATTAATCCAGTTTCTAACAAAGATGATTCCTCGTTTCCTACATCACAACTACACCAATTAGGAGTTCTGATGAGACGAGGATTTATTAAAGCCTATAGAGATAAGGTAAGCTCAAATAATTAATAAAGAGTTCTTTGTTACAAAAAAAAATAATTTTAAGACAAAAACTAAATCATGTATTAGATATGCATCTTTATTTCAATATACAGGGTGTTTCATTGATACATGTATATACGTGCAGATAAAGGACATTTAACCGACCTAAAAAACCCCATATGTAATGAGTCTTACCACTTTCGTATTAAAAATACAGGCTTTTTATCTATTTTGTCAATATGTTTTAGTGGTCGTCACTTAAGCCGCGTTTACACGATGACAATTGGCGAGACAATTGTCAGAAGACAACTGACTGGCATGAAATTATTGTCTTCGTCTAAACACTTCAGGCCAATTGCCTTGTCAACTGCCCTCACAATTGGCCGAAAATTCAGTTGTCTCCGGAAGTAGACTGAGGATAATGAGCTGCGCCCCCCCACCACTCGAAATCTCAATTGTCTCGAGAATTGGCGCCGTGTGAGTAGGCCAGTAGTGCTGTCTTGTTTTTTGCCAGTTCCCTCACCGGACACAACAGATGACGAGCAGTCGGCTATGTTTAACTATCTACTGCCATGGCAATAGTTGGCCCCGTATAAACATCTTCTCGTTCAACTGGACTGGCCTCCGACAATCTGCAACCACGTGATAACAATTGTCTCGCCAATTGTCATCCTGTAAACGCGGCTTTAAAATAGATCCAGTCTAATTATATCTAGTTTAAAACTTGAAAAAACATTAAATCAATAATTTAAAAAAAAACTAGAATAGCAACACTTGCAATTCAAAATAAGTCGTCTAACAATAATTAAAGTCCTTGCAAAACATACAGTAAAGCAGCAGTTCACAGCACATCCGAAGTGGAACAAACTACGAGCACTGATAACATATTGCTGCAACAGCAATATGAACTGCAAGCAGTAATGCGCGCAGAAAATATAGATATATGCATTATACCAGACCGCTCATTGTACTAGAGAGTCTTATGTTAAATTTGAAAAACCACACAACTTACCTCGCAATATATCTTGCCACATGGCACGTGGAGTTAATGCAGTTATAATTCAAAATAACATTAAACACTATGAAGAAGAAAAGTCTGTGACCTAACATATTACTACGTTTACGTAAGATATTGCCATTGTTTAAAAGAAATATTACTTTCTTTAATGAATTAAGCACTGATATTGTTACTGGTAGAGACTTCAACGCTAAATATACACATTGCCTCCAGACTTATTACACTTGTACCAAGCTTACTGCAAAACCGACTATGGCCTACTAATTCTAATAAGCTCCTCCTCCAAATTTGCCTAAATTTCTTTGTTATTATTATTAAGAATATATAATTAAATTACACAAAAATAAAAGATGCTTTGACATGAATTCGGACCATTCTCTAATCTATCTGACAATCAGTGAAAGAAGCGTTGTGAAAAATCAAAATCAAAAAAGAATTATTTTAATTTCTGGAGTACTACTACTTCAACCTACTATCAGCTCCAAAAATATTTTGTAAATAAAGTGTAATGATCAAGACGATATCCTATATTTAAAAATATTAAAAGACAATCATATTGGACTGCTCTGGGTATAATTATAACGGTAATAGCATCTGAGCGGTAATTTTTTATACAAATCTTAGCATTTTTGTAAATTATAACTCTTGTATTAATGATTTTCAACAAAACAAATTAGAGTTATTTATATTTATTGTATAAAAACAAGAGACAGAAATACGTAACTTGTAGGTTATAAATAAAAATTACAACTTTTATGCAACTTATACAAAATATCTAATGAAGGTTGAATGTATTGAGTATTCGTATTTACCTTATATAGTGTTAACCTCACAAAATAATCTACTTTATATATTTTTCAAATGTTTTTTTGCATAAAATATACAAAACTTCTAATTCGCTTTAGCTTCACGTAAAACCAAGGTATTTTACTACATCGGTGGTCCCTACAGAGACCACTTTATTATGATTTGGCGCGCAGCTGTTTTACGCATGACTCACAAGCGGTTCTAACTAGAACCAGAGAGTTATTAGGAGATCATATGTTTGTTACTGGGTATATTACTTAGAAAAGCGAATTGGTCTTTGCGATTCGAAGGTGGTACTTATAGAGACCACCAAGGGTTAAAGTGTTAAAAATCTAGGTAGGTTAAAACCTTGATAAAAAATTGATGAACTATCAGAAAATGACAAACAAATACTGAAGTACAGCTTTTTTCACTTTTATTGTAAGTAAGCCAGTGACGATTTAATTATTGACCATCTGCCAAATGAAAAACAACAAAATTTCGCAACAAAAGGCAATAGCTCATTATTGGATTCCCTTTGTATTGGATGGAATTCAAAAAAGTCATTTACACACGAGGTTTTTTATCTAATTTTGGGAATTCGGTTCATCATACTTCTCCTTCTTCTTTATCACCTTCTTCTTCTGCATCTTTTTCTTTGATATATTCATGTAAAGTAAAGAAAAAATTACTATCATCCATATTTTGAAAAATGTTTTCTTTTATGGGGGATTATAGCGAGAATATAGTATTTTTCTGGAAAGGCGCCGAAAAAATAGTAGGCATTTGCTAGAGCAGACTACAACTTTCGCAATGAGCAGCCATTAGTTAAACTAATTTACTTATCTATAGGTAAAACAAATAAATTAGACTTACTCACAATCAATTTAATTTTACTACCAAAAAACGACCGGTTTCGCTTTCTAAAATTTGCAAAGCATCTTCAGGTCAAACGGTACAAAGTAAATTAAATGCTGAAATTATGAAAAGCTCATATTAGGGTGCTCTCTTATAAAGATATAGATCAAAAGTTATAGTAATTATGATAATATTACATGTCTGTGTTTATTAATATGCATAAAATTGATTTAACAGACAAAGTAAAAACCCACAAATTGGTAAGAGATAATCTATTGAATTGTAATAAATTAGAAATAAACAAAATACTACTTACATGCCGGTACAAGAATTTTTATATAATGATTCGTGATACATAGTTCAAACTATCTTGTATTGTTGATAATGGGTGATCTTCGGTCAATGTTGTAACTGTCTGACAATTCTTGAGGAAGTTTCTTGGGGGAAGAGATGTTAACAAATTAAATAGTGTTTTATATTATTTAAATTATTAAAGTTATTTATATTTATTCAAGAGATGTATTTTAGAAATGTGTGTTAATTTATTGAAATTACAGAAAGAGGACAGTTATATGACAATTAATGAAAAAAAGCATTTAATTTCAATTGTGAGGTCAAATGTTAAAATTATAAAACTAAAATACAATTAGGGACAAACAGAACACAATTAAAAGGACAAAACAGACATAAAACTTTTAAAAAAGGGGGCTTATTGGCACTACATCGCTTGGTAGGAGAGGAACTGGTAAAAATGGAGTTTTTTTTTGTCTACTAGTATTTTAAGAGGTAAATTTGACAAGCTAATCTAGGTTAAAGTGACAGTTCTTCTTCTATTTCTAAAGTTAACTAGTTTTTGAAGCCAACAGACCTTAGTAGTTAAACAATTAAATAAAAATGAAATTGTAAGCTAATATGTATAATATTGGCATACTTTTAACAATCACTAGATGAATTAAATTTAATACATTTGTGATTTGTGTTCTGTTTGTCCCTAATTGTGTTTTAGTTTTATAATTTTAACATTGAAATTAAATGCTTTTTATCCAAAAAATTTGATAATTACAAGTCAATGAAATTGCACACCCACAAAATAGTACAACTAATTTCATTCATTGTCATATAACTGTCCTCTTTCTGTAAAAAATTTCAATAAATTAACACACATTTCTTAAATATATCTCTTGAATAAACAAAAATAACTTTAATAATTTAAATAATATAAAACATCACTCTTTCATATAACAAACAATCACATATACCTTACTTCTATTTCATTTGTTAACATCTCTCCCCTCAAGAAACTTCCTCGTTAATTGTCAGACAGTTACAACATTGACCGAAGATCACCCATTATCAGCAATACGGAATAGTTTGAACTATGTATCACGAATCATTATATAAAAATTCTTGTATCGGCATGTAAGTAGTATTTTGTTTATTTCTAATTTAGTACAATTCAATAGATTATCTCTTACCGATTTGTGGGTTTTTACTTTGTCTCATCATCATCCAGCCTCAAGAGTCCACTGCTGAACATAGGCCTCTTCCTCATGTTTCCAACCCCGTCTATCTTGCGCCGCTCTCATCCAGTTTTTATTGAGTCTTTCTAAATCGTCAGTCCATCTTGTAGGTGGTCGACCGACGCTTCTCTTGTCTTCCCTTGGCCTCCATTCCAATAACCTCTTTGTCCATCGCCCATATGTCATTCTGGCTATGTGTCCTGCCCATCTCCATTTTAGTCTGGCTATCTTCTCGATGATGTCAGTCACTCCGGTTCTTCTCCTGATGTCTTCGTTGGTTATTCTGTCTCGCAGAGTTATTCCTAACATGGACCGCTCCATTCTTCTCTGCGTGACTCTCAATTTGGTAGTTGCTGCTTTTGTTAAGGTAAGTGTTTCTGCTCCGTACGTCAAGACTGGGAGGACGCACTGATCAAATACCTTTCTCTTTAGGCATGTGGGCAGATCACTTTTAAAAGTTTCTCTCAGTTTTTCAAATGCTGCCCACCCAAGGCCGATTCCTCTCTTCAGTTTATGAGTCTGGTTATCCCTGCCAATCATAATTTCATGTCCCAGGTATTTATATCTATCTACGAGTTCTATTTCTTTTCCACCAATACTGATGTTCTGGTTGGGTACCAAATTGGTCATGATTTTTGTTTTCGAGATATTTATATTTAAACCTACACTTTCTGTAGCCACAACGAGTTCCTGTACCATCTCTCTTGCCATACCTAGATCTTCAGGTATTATAAGTATATCATCGGCGAAACGTTGTTTAGATATTCTCCATCTATTTTTATTCCCTTTGTCATCCAATCCAAATTCTTAAAAGCAACTTTGTCTGCTAAATCAATTTTATGCATATTAATAAACACAGAAATGTAATATTGACATAATTACTATAACTTTTGATCCATATCTTTATAAGACAGCACCCTAATATGGGCTTTTTATAATTTCAGCATTTAATTTACTTTGTACCGTTTGACCTGAAGATGCTTTGCAAATTTTAGAAAGCAAAACCGGTCGTTTTTTGGTAGAAAAATTAAATTGTTTGTGAGTAAGGGTAATTTACTTCTTTTACATATTTGAAACGGACTCACACAAGCAGCACATTCATGATTTAATTATCTATGTTTTTGACCCCAATTGCGTGAGGCTAAACTCTTTCAAAAAAGGCGGCATCAAAAATAGAATAGCAAATATGATACTACGTCTCTGCTATCGATAGCGGTATGTGGCATGTTCTTCTTCATATATATATTTTTTATAAAAAAAGTAAGGCATACAAAATATATAAAAGGAAGATAAAATTAAAGTACACAATTTGCTAAACGCTTTCAAACCAGGTAGTTATCTTGCAAATACAAGTCACGCGATCCAATAAGGACTTTAAGACGGTTTTTCTATCATAGACTTGAGTATCATACTATTTTACTGCCAAAACTAAAGTGTAAGTGCGCTGTTTATTATACCCCAGCTTTTTTATATAAGATTCTGAGGTTCAACAGATTCTAGGACCCGCTTCTATAATGTATAATGAAGTTAGCGAGCGCAGAAAACTACACCTGTATATTTTAGACCAATTGTGGGATGAAATAACGTTAAAACAGAATCAATGGATATTGATACTCACGGAGCCCGAATCATAAAAATGATCTTTTTATGATTTGGGTGCCATCCTCGCTTCTAAGCTATTAACACAAAACCCTGGGTTTGACGTGCTGTGAAAAATATAATATAACCTTCAAAGGAGGTAGAGTCACCATCTTAATAAACTTGCTAAAGCAAGGTGACAACAGCAATGGATAGAAACTACTAGAAAGAATAAGAGAAGCCCTATGACCAAATATCGCCAGAATAAAGATCGGTAGAGAGATATAGATGTTTTTTTATATAAGATAACTACTAGATATCCTGGCAGTATTAATGTATAAAAGATTAGCGAATATTTCTTAGAAAAGTACGACTAAAGATCGGTTAACTGTGAAAAATACTTTTTAAGAACGCTACTGTTCTAAATTACTTCAAATAAACTTATCAAAAAATATATGAACGTATATTATCTCATCTACAGGTATTTACTTGTCGCATGCAGGATAATTTGGCAAGATATGTGATCGTGGACTAGAATAAAAAAAGTATTGTTAATACAAACAATAGTTACAAAATTGTAGATAGCTAGTGATAATATTGTTATGATCTATCACTTTACAATCACTTTTTTTATTTTAAATGCACTTGACACACAGACCTTCAAATATGTTTGATAAACTGAATAGACATTTAAAAACAAAAATTTCACGGGTAGGATACACACTTAAGAAAGATAAAAAATTAAAGAAAAATATTTGTGTTTCGTCATAGAGTTTTATATTTTCCGAAATAAAACATTAGCTTATAGACTTTCCTATTAATGGCTCCGATATTCCGATTCATGATGAGAGGTGAATACCTCGAAACACGTGTAGAACAATAATGTAATCAGAAGATCATTCAGAATTTCAGGAAAAGATAGAATCAGAAATGACACCGTTAAAGAAATTATGCGTATTTAAGAAACTATTATCGTTAACATCGAGTAAAAAAATTACATGTTGTGGACACATACAACGTATGTCAAAACCAAGATTTCCTAAGCAAATAATGAACTTTCAACCGAAAGAACGTTGAACAACAGAAAGACAAGAGTTTAAAATTTAATTTTTTTCGTTTAATGAAAACATGCCGAGACAAAAGACATAAGTGTCAGTAACCTGCAAGAATTGATCTAGTAAGACAGAAAACTCTTATCTAACTAAAAGATACAGTCTTGTTTCATACGTTAGAGTTTCTTTTTTTTTAAGGTGAAACAATTATTAGGTTTTGTTCTGATATTTAGGATCATTTCTTACGCGGTCTTCCATAAACTAGTCTATGGCTGATGTCGGTGGCTTTTGTAACCTTCTTTATGCATTACTTTTGACTTAAATGTCACAAAAAAAACATACAGTAGAAAAGAAAGCTAGGATCAAATTGTTATTCAGTTAAATATGATTAAGTTTTTATGAATATTTGTTAAAACCTATCCCGTGATTTGCTTCAAATGATATTTTTGGAAAACACATTTCAGTTATCTGTTGTGTGTTTTTTAAAATTTTACAAAGTTTATTAAAAGACTTAATAGAACTCTGACTTTTAATCATCTTAACCACAATTATCAATTTTTTTTTAATTTTTAGATGCTTACCTACCTTCGTATTGGAACAAACATACTAGTTGGATTGATGTTGGGTAGTCTCTATTGGAAAGCTGGAAGTGATGGATCAAAAGTTTTGGATAATTTTAATTTACTGTTTGCGATATTATTGCACCATATGATGTCCACAATGATGTTGACTATTTTAACATGTAAGTAATTATTGTCAATCTATTTTTCGCTCTTTTAAAGATAACATTTGGTATTTTCTAAACCAGCAAAAGATAAAGACGTGTTTCTTGAAACCATTTAGGAAAAAAATAGATTTTTAAATACAGCACCTATCGACTTGCAACTTTTTACATTGTGGTATGAGTGAAGTCAGAAAAAAACTCAGAAATTGCATTTACAGTGCATAACACGCATCCAAAGTGCATGAAATTTTTGGGGTTATATCGAATTTTATGGAAACATGTCAAAATTAGTATATTAAGGTCCAGATTTTGTTTCTCGGGTGTTTTTGGGGTCACTGAATAAGAATATGTTATCAGAATCGAGTAATAATAATCGGTGGCAAAGTGGACCTAGTTTTTCCCGACCGCTTCCTTACATCTCAGCAATACCAAGACACCATTCTCTAACGTATCGTTCATCTGTTTGCTGTTGCTGTTGGTCAAAACTTCCACCTCATGCATGATAATGCTCGTCCACATGTCACACGCCTAGTGACAGACTGGCTTGCCAACGAAGGTATTGATGTTCTGCCTTGGCCAGCACAATCTCCCAACCTGAATTCCATCAAACATATATCAGGAGATTGGAAGCGTAAAGGCGAACTGCAAAAATACGTTTCTGGAAAACTGAGTATAAAGTTTAAAAACATGTTAGAATAGTAAGGGCGAACAAGTTTTATTTTATTAACAAAACTTAAAAGAATTTAAGTTCTGAATTATTTATTTGTGGCATGTTTGATAAAGGTATAGTTTTATGTAATTTAGCCACAATTGGATGGAATGACAATTACATTTTTTTTAAAGAAGGAAAAAGTTTTTTTTTGTTAAATGTAATTATTATTACAACCAATTGTGGCGTAATCCCATAAAGCTATACCGTTATTAAAAGAGGATTTTTCAAGATTTGCAAAATTTTTATAAAATGAAAAGAAAAGGGGTTTAATATGTTTTATTCTACAAAAATAAACATAGTTTTGTTAACAAAGTATGTGAAAGCTAATAGCAGTAAAATAATTGGCAGAATTCACAAATAATGCTTCAATTAAACTCAATTTGATTTTCATCGTCTACAGTTTCTTTGACTTTAGTTGTACTAATTCCTTCACTAATAGCTTCTTGTAAATCACGCTTGTGAGGCATGGGTACATAATCAAGAAGATCTTGTAAGTCCTTTTTCTTTTCTTCTGTTAGCTTGAGAGCACCCTGGTATCTGAGTTATACTATCTAAGTTAAAATTTATTACATCCTGAAGTTTCTTTCATCCTTTTTGGAGTATAAAATTTGTGGGAACATCTGTGTTTTATGCGATTTGAATTTTAAAGCCCATCTTAAAATCTATTGAAAATTCGAATATTCTGTCATTCTTGAAGTTAGCTCCCAAGTTGGGATTTAGTTGCTGCTGAATACTGAAATCCTTACCAATTCCCTAGTGATATTAACAACTTGGAATTTATTCTTTTTTTTTTAGTGTGTGTAATGAAATGGATATAGTGCTCTTTAGAAAATACCTCACAGTTCTTGATCTTAACTTTAGTTGAACCAAAATCTCGATCACGTCACATCCCATCATCGAATGCCCTGACAATAAAAAAATGTGCTTAATAAGATCAAAGCGATTTACGTTAATGTGGCGAAGGTTAGACAAGTAAGTTAAGGCGTGGTAATGCTTGCTGTAAATCAATACATACAACTTCAGTATTTTCATCCTGGTTGCTTTCGTAGCTTTTCATCATATTCTGAGCAGCTTTCTGCTTTACTAAATGAACCTTCAGTTTACTATCCAATTCAATTATTCTGGGAGAATTTGGGTTGCTAGTGTTTAAGCCATCAAGTTCAACTTTAATCTTAGAGCAGGTATTACAATCATCAACAGAAGGAGGCTGAACACCTATATTGAATTCGTTGACAAAGATATTTCGATAGAAGGACTCTATCACAGGCGGTTCTTCAGGATGTTTATTTCTTAACCATTCCACATATGCTCCTCCATATACTCCAGTAATTAACGAACCCGGTGGCATATATTTTCGAAAAGGACTTTTTTCTCTGCTAAAGTGACTGAAAACGGTAACAAGTAATTTGATGGTGATCTCTGACCAACTGCTTTCTTTATCCAACCATTTTATTTCCTGGACTTAGCTTCCCTCTGTTATCACCCAGGATAGTTCCTATGGTGATCTGCTTGTCTAAAACAACGTTAACTCTTTTTTCGCTTTTGCCATGGATGCTAATAAAAGCTTGACGACAAACACATTTTCTTTTTCCATTTATTGAAACACTATATTCTATGGTCCAAAGATTCCTACTAGCTTTGTCAGTAATTAAAGACTTTTTACACTCACTCCAACTTACCACTTTTGAAAGGTATTGATTTTGATTATCGTAGTTGAAAATCATATTGATATTGCTCATGCCCAATTTTTCAAAACACATTTTACGACACTTACATGGTAGTCCGATTGTGCGCGCATATACAGTTTTCTTTGTATTTCTTGAAACGTATGCTTCACCACAGTTTCGTTTGGTTTTACACACATTAACAAGTCATTGTTCCGTTTTCTTTTGCTTCCGCCTTGTCGTTTTCTCGGCGTTCATTTTGAAAATAAATCAGAAAAAAAACAAAACAACTTTAAGGCTAATGTAACGGTTTTTTCTTAAAATAGGAGTAATTAAAACTACAAGTACACTATGGTACCCAAAAACTCAAGAACGACGCATATATCTGAGACTATCTCTCACCAATTACAGAAACAGTAACGTTGATACGGTTACAAAGGAGAAGGGGCGAACCTTGAACGAAAACGCAACGAAAGCCTGTGGGTTCGCCCTTACTCTTCTAGACGATTATGTAGTTCAGTTTCTGACTTGAATGGATTGGTATATTATTTATTACAGAATTTTAAGAATATGAAGGGCGAAACATGCTTTTATAATATACACAAGCATTCTTTAAAGGTTTGTAAAAAAGATGGGAGTGTTTTTGAAACGTCCACTTTGCGAGTTCGCCTTTACTCTTCCAAGCTCCTGATATGAGACATTCTTCAACGAAGAATATTACTCCACATATGAGTAACATAATATACACGCCATTTCGTTTCCAAGAGCGTCTGATAGAAGAATGGGCAAACGTACCTTAACAGTATATCGACAATCTCATTTTGTCTTTGAACGATAGACGTAGAGCCGTACTAAACCAGGGTGGATGCCATACTTTATATTAATTTTGTTTTTTTTATTACCTGATGACTCAATTTTTTTAATTGTACTTAAAGGCATTCTCGTTATTTTTGACATGTTAACAAATTTGTGACATTTAAAAAAATTAAATACTACTAATCACTAGAAATCGATTATTCGATTCGTTCAGAGCGACTGCGAAAGCCGTTCTGATGAGGCCTATTAGGCCGAAATACGTATAAGCGGATGCGCAAGCGCCCTGTACGTGAAATCAAATCTTAACTGTCTTTTCCTTTTTAAATCGATTATTATTTATTTAACACAATTAAAAAAAAGTAAATTAATATTTATTATATATGTGTACAAAAAGTAGCCTTTTTCTCGTATATGATACGATTATTTTTCTTTTTACAGTTCCCCAGGAAATGTCGATTTTAATAAAAGAACACTTCAACCGCTGGTATTCGTTAAAAATGTATTACACATCGGTAACCATAGTGGATATTCCTGTTTCGGTAAGTATTTCCATTAAAATCAATTTATTAATCTACAAATATGTTCCTATCTCTACTCTTAAGGGGATCATTTATTGTAGTTACGCAAATGATTAAAAAGAAAAATACTTGCTATTTATTCCTTAGAACAACTTTCTAAAAAAAACGAACGATTTACTTATCGTGTTCTATTTTTTAATATTCTAGGTTATTGGCTGCTTCCTATTTTCAGTCATAATATACTATATGACAGATCAACCAAACGATAAAGCTAGATTCTTGATATTCTTCGCCACTTGCATGTTGGTAGTTCTGGTAGCTCAAGGAGTTGGTTTAACTATTGGTGCATATTTTGATGTTGTGGTAAGTAGTATCAATATATTTTAAAATGGGAAAGTTTTTATGATTTATGCTACCATTTTTTTTATATAAAAACAATCTGTTCTGAGAAATTTAATTAACTGCCTAGTTCAATAAAGCTATATATAGTGATCACACTATTGAAAAAAAAACGAAACCAAGCATACGTCAGAAATATATAGAATTTCCAATATGCTCGCACATAAACAGATGCACAAATAAAAATACACATACACATTTACCTGCTCAATAGGCAAATCAGCATACATTCGCAACATAACTTAATCTAATGCGATAATAGTTCTGCTGCGACTACTGCATTCCTTAATCCCGAGGGGTGAACATTTTGGCCAGAGGATGCAGGAGAAAAGTGTCGATTTGGTGGTGCCCCAGAGAGCTAGCGAACTCTAGATGATTATAGCATTGACACGATAAGGGCGCAGTGTCTGATAGCATTTTGTGGGAACAAAATCAACAAGTAGGCAATAACAGGTGGTCCAGAATACAAACAAAAATATAAAGGGAATGAGCTGCAGTCTGGTGGCGTCCTCTGGCCTTTGCCACAAATGTGAGCAATGGAGAGGTCGATGTTGAATATATCCCTCAGAGTTTCAAATCAAATAGGAGAAAGACTGATTTTACGAAGGCGGTTAAAAGAATTGCAACATGGAACTGGGTATGCCATGTTGCCAGAGTCCGATATGGAGGATATAGCAAGAAAATTTTGGAACGGGGACCCAGAAATGATACTTATTGTAATCAAGATGGAATGTATTGAAGATCCTCAAGATCGGAAGCAATGGAATTATATACTGGAGGCCGGTGTTCAGCAGTGGACTCAACATGGTTACTGATGATAGTTATGATGATTGAGGATATGGATGCAATATTTGATGTAATGCGCAGATAATCAAACTGAATTTTAGACACAGGCTTAAATGTATTGTGCTTATTAGTGTTAAATTAATTGTTAATAAATTAATGTTTTTTTTTTCGGTCTCTTCAGTTCGGCACGGGCTTTATATGTGCATAAAAGCTGAACTATTAAATAAAATGTAATTTCTCTAAAATTATAATATTATTTATACCAGGAACTGGTAGTAATTGTACCAGGAACTGGAGTAAACAAATCCATGAAAAAGTAGAATTACTATTATAGATATATTTTAATAAATAATCGTTTAAAAGGGTCTAAAATTAAATTTAATATATAAGTAATTACTCGAATAAGACTATGCTAAAAATTTAATAATCTTCAATAATATTTATAATATTATAATATTTTCAGAACGGAACTTTTGTTGGACCAACCCTAATGGTACCCATGATGATGTTCTCCGGTTTTGGCGTCCGTCTGTGTGATCTGCCCACCATAATGTACTACGGCAGTTTTACTTCTTACCTAAGGTACGGCTTGGAAGGAGTAGTCCAAGCTGTATACGGAATGGACAGGGGTATTCTCCAATGTCCCGAAGACAAATTTTGCTTCTACAAGTATCCCAAGACCTTCCTGGAAATAGTAGATGTCAGGTCGGATCAGTTCGATAATGATATGATTGCTTTACTGCTTTTCTTGTTTGTTCTGAGAATTTCGGCGTACGTAGTGCTGAGGTACAAACTGGCATCTGTACGATAGGGCCTGTTTATGTTTTAATAACTTTTATTGATTAAAGTAGGTGATTGAAGCCTCGGGTTTGGTAAAAAGTGTTGCTAGGAGGGCATTTATTTTTATATGCTACTACAAAAATTGTTTAATATGTATATATGAATAAATATATATATATATATATATATATATATATATATATGTATATATATATATATATATATATATACATGAGTGAAAATATTTTTTAAATTTTACTCAAAAAATTCTCATTTACTTAAAAAATTTATGACATCGTCGTTCAATATTAATGATCTTGTTCTGTAAAAATCATTAACACTCCTATAATTTTGGTAGTAGTGAAGTTAAAAGTGAAATAAAAAATACAATTTCATACTTACGTTATGATATTATCAGTTATGGTATTATATGGTTAAAGTTGAACAAGAGCTTCCTAGAACTATAAAAGAATATCTTTACTCACTCCACAAATCGGTTTAAAAGAATGTTACAGGAGTATGAAGAGTATGTCATAAATTTCCAACAAAAAATCTAGTCATTTTACACAATTAGGTAAATATATGCTTTGGCATTTCTCTGATTTTCGAGTGTTCGTATGCTTCGTTTCAATTCTCACTGCCTTAAATAAAACATTTCTTATAACATTTTTTAAAAGAAGTTACCATACCACAAAGGACAGGCTACATCTGCAGATATTTTTTTATAGTACCTAATACTTTTAACAATTATTATCTTTTTAAGATAGGTTTTCTTGCGCTAAAAAGTGTCAAGTCTTTATTCTTAAATATACGAAAAATATGTTTCATTTAAGTAATTTTTTAAACCTTGCTGTGATATTTTATTACCAATTTCTTGTTCATATAGCATCATGATACTAAAAGTAGAAATGCGCTTGGCTATTTATTATTTAAAATTATATATCTTTTTATGACGTTACGTCAATCTGACAATTGACGTTAGTGCCACTACTAGAATCACCACGAAACGTACACATATATTTCACCATTTAGATCATGATGATTCATCATCGATATAATATAATAAGGATGGAACCTATGCATAAGGACCTATGGACATACTTGAGTCCAAAGTAGCTAGTAACAATGGCCGATCTTGTTTCCGGAATGTCAGTAGTGTATGAAAACAATTCTTTTGGTACATATTTGTACAATAATTATTTATTTTCGTCGATAGTTACATTTGAATAAAAGATATAATTACGTGTAACATTGTAAAATTAAAAAATTATTATTTTTATAACATAAAAACATATAAAACAGATATATTTTACAAGTACGTAGTTGCGCATCGCACGCCACTGATGTGACTGCATGCAAAATAATAAAAATTTAAGAAATTTATTAATTTACCATAAATAATACATTCAATTATTAACTTGAACACATAATGTTACCTGCAACCAACATTAAAATATCGGGAGGAAATTAATTACCTGTCAAAATCACGTCAGACATTGTAGCTAGTAATGTGACGTTAGTACTGTCGTCTATCAGCTGCATGTAAAAATATGAATAGGCTCCACCCTTAGTATATTATATCAATGTAGTTCATTTCTTATTAATATTAAAAATAGAGCAAGATAAGTAAACACAATTGCCTATATTAAGTTAAATAAAAAAATATGTTATATATTTATTCGGTATGTCTGTTTAGAGACGAAAGTCTTAGTAATTAAGTGTAAAACATAAGTAAGTAAGTATAAGTAATTTTAAGATTCGTTTTGTACTATATTATATAAATAAACTTAGGCAATGGTTTGTTATATATTTATGTTTAAAGAAATATAAACTGTTTGACTGTAATATATATATATATATATATATATATATATATATATATATATATATATATATATATATATATTATATATATATATATATATATATATATATTTTAATTGGTAATTAATTAAAGTAATTAATTGGCGGTTTTGATATTTTTGCGTATTGTATCATAATCCCAATTTATTTTCTTAATTATGGTGTTATTACTAGAAATTTTGGAATGGTCCAGCAATGCAATTATTGTGATGTTATATAATAAATATAAATAAAATGCTAACAGTTTAAGTCTTTTATTACTTCCATAGGTCCTGGTCATAGGCCCGAACAACCTCCGTCCTACATCACAACTAAAAGATGACAAAGCTCCTTGATCTGACTGTGCATATGCTAAACTCATAAAGCTATTTAACACCGCCGGTACTCAATAACTAAACTCTAATTTCACTATTTGGGAGAGTGATTCATCGTTTGAAGGCGGAGGAGTGGGGAAAGACGTATGAAAATCCAGTGGCGTACACTCACTTTTATTTCAATGTTAATTATAATATATTGTTTAAATATTATTATTCAAAATAGGCCACAATATATTTATCTGCAGGTTTTTACTGAAGTTTCCATCTCTATATCCAAAGACCATTTTCAAAGATATAAATTATAGTTATATTTGTGGCTTATTTCCAACATTCTCCCTAAAAATACGGAATGCCACAAGCAAAAGGCGACAGAAAAATAAATATTACTATAATTTGTATATTTGAAAACGATCTCTTTATATAGAGATCGAAACGTCAGCAAATTAAACATTTCAATTAAATATATTGTTACTTATTCCCAACATTATTTCTAAATATACAGAACGGCAAGCAAAAAGCCACAGAAAAATAAATATTACTATCACTTGTATATTTGAAAACGATCTCTTTATATAGAGATCGAAACATTTATATAAAGATCGAAACATCAGTAAATTAAACCTATAAATAAATATTTTGTGGCTTATTCCCTACAGTCTCCTAAAAATACAGAATGCCACAAACAAAAAGCTATAAAAAACAAGTAATTTTGCAGAAAGCTTACTGATGCCACCCGGCTGTCTCGGAAGATACGCTAAAACATCTTTTGACGTGACCCGTCCTTAAAGAGTTACACAATGAAATTTTTTTAAAAAAAATTTAAGACAGTTTCCACACCACCCCAAAGGTATCTCTTATGGCGCGTTACTATTTTTAAATGGGTGTTCGCCAAGAGTCATATTGTCCCATTAAATACAATGAACAAAACACTTAAACAGTATGAAACAAAACAAAATATAATCCTATAAAACAAAATAAAATTCTATAAAAACAAAATAAAAATAATTTTTGATGTAACAAAACATTGTACTATTCTATTTAAACACAAACACTATACACACTTACTAACTTCTCGTTTTTTTTGTTTTTGGTTTTTTTATGCTGATGTTCCTTCTGAACTATTAGAAAATATTATTCGCTGTCTAAATCTGAAGATGCAGGTCATTATCTTCACCTGGTGTAATTGTGATTGGCTCTAGTAAAACTTCGACATGAGTGTCAAGTTCCCACATACGATGTTCTTCTTTAATTATGTGGCCTATACATTTAGCCCATTTCTCTGGAGTTACATGGAGGATTGCTTGAATTAAAAGTTCCTTAACTTCGTTTAATTTGAACGTTTTGTTATTGCGTGCTACTTCTCCTCTCACTTGCGCCCAGATAAGTTCAATGGGATTAAGTTCGCAATGATAAGGTGGTAGACGCAGAACTTTGACACCATAATCTTTTGTAGTTTCATCCGCAGCATATTTAAGATATTCACTTTTCCTTAACCGTGCAATGTCAAGTAGTTGAATTTTGAGCATTGATTCTTCGTATGCAATCCCCTTTTCTGTAAGCCATTCGTGAATTTTCCCTTTCCGCCATGCCGTCGTCGGTAATTGTTCTAGTCTGCGGCTATGATATGGCGCATTGTCTATAACAACCACAGACCCAGATTCCAATTTTGGTAAGATTCTCTTAAACCAGCGCTCAAATACTTCGGAAGTCATTTCTTCATGATAATCACCTGTTTTTTTCGACTCAAATTGAAGAAAACCATCATCAAGGAACCCTTTATCACTTCCTATATAGGTGATGATTAAACGCCGTCCCTTTCCTGATGGAGCTTTTAATCCTGTAGACCAGCATTCTATAAATGCTTCGCGTTTACTTTTGACATTTAAATCTTGCCAAACTTTTCCAACTGTATGACCTTCGTTAATCCAGGTTTCATCCAAATAATATATTTTGCGCCCAGCGCTGCGAATTTTTCGTATTTCTTCTAAATATTTTCTTCTCCACAGAATAATTTCATTATTTTCTAATAGCATACTTTTTCTGTTGCGTTTTATATATCCAAAGTTCATTTGGCGCATGGTCCTGATTAAGACTCTACGAGATATCTTGGGTAAGGAGTTATCGTTTTCGAGCTCTTGAAAAATTTTTTTCAGTGTTGGAATTTTACTCTGAAAATAAAAGGAATGAATTTTTCGACGTATAATATTCCTCCATTGTCATCCAAAACAATGCTTTTCCTACCTCTACGTTTTACCTTTTTCTTGCTTTTTATTTTCCGATGTATTTTTAAGTACACGATAAATACAGCTCACGGATACTTTTGTTAAACTGCTACAAATGTCGACCGCTTGGCTAACATTTAATGCCATTTTTCTGCCGACAATTCCTTCATAAACGTTTCGTATCATTACCTTCTCTTCGGACGTTAACATTTTCCGTCTCTTTTGCATCTTTTCATTTTTGGAATCAACATCAGAATTTTGCTGTCTTCTCCTGGAACAATTTGGTTTTTCGTCCATTGTATTTCAATAATCACAGAATATAACTAAAAATTTACTACAAAACGACAAACCATAACACTCTTATTATCAATAACACGTTTTATCAATACTACAATACAGTATTGATAAAACAGTATTGACAACAATAAGTTTACAAACGTATCGCATTAAATATACTCACAAAATGTAACAGATGCACTAACCATAGAAACGTCAATGTAAATGAACCATCGGTTGTATCTTGATGGGCATTTTTTCGGCGAAAAAATAATAAAAATTAGTTTTACAGCTATGTCTGGGTCGAAATTCTAAATCGGAGTTTCCTCGCTAATTTCAACGTTGCCAAACGAATAAAAAATAATGTTTTAAAATATCGATTTTTATTTTATAAATTTAAATATGTAGCGAAACGGAACATATAAATAAAATTTATTTCATTACAATATTGTGCTTAATTTTTACTATTGAAAAAATCATGTTTTTTGGTATTTTGATGACGGTAATAATCGCTGCGTGGAAGAATACTACTACTTTATATATTCTGTAATTTCTTATGAGGAAACGCAAATTGCAATTGAGAAAACGGATAGTTTTCGAGGGCCGCTGTGTACATTTAAATTTGAGGATATTCGGCGTTAGAACTATGAAATCACTCTTCTATATTGAGGATTTTTACTATAACAAGGACATATATTTAAACGTGGACATATATACAGTTAACGTAATTATTAACGGAACATCAGCTTAATGAGCCACATTTTAAAGTTATTTCTAAAAATTACACATCAAAGGATATATAGACTATGCGAAGAAAAAATCAACCGTACACAGTTTGGGGACGCAGTGGGTACAAGAGAGGCACTCTTTAGCATATAAGAGTTATTTTAACGATGTAGAGATATTAATTGCGATATTTATGCATGCTTCATTGATTAACATAAAGCATTTGATACAGTAAAATATGACAAGCTGATGGAGATATTAACAAATATTGGAATAAATTATTAGCAATCTTTACTGGAATCAATCGTCTATCCTTACAGAGGCAGGAGAACCCGATGATATCAAAATTAAACGTGAGGTCCGTCAGGGATATATACTATCACCCTTGCTGTTTAACATATAAATCTTTCAAGAAGCAGTAGAGGATATTAAAGCCGAAATTCGAATTAACTGCTGAGAGTTATGAAGACGTCCAGAAGTTAATGAATAGAATCACAAAAGTGAGTCAGAGATATGGATTTGCACTAAAGAAAACAAAATGTATTATGAATAGAATAGAATAGAATTTATTTAGTCAATATACAAAAATGGTTTTGTTTTTGACAATTCAAAGGAATAGTGACAATAATTTACATACATACATACATATAAAATTTTTGCGAATTTAAACTTTACGACAGATATTTAATATTAACAATTTAAGAAACAACAAACACACTAAATAAAAATACAAAAAAAAATAAAATATCATAATAGGCAAATACCCTGACGAAACTAGTACTATTATGTAAAATATGTACTTAGGTACTCCCTTTTTGAATAGAAACAATGTTTCAATAAGTGTGATTTGATTTTAAGCTTAAACGATAACAAGTGAAGACTTTTACTTCATCTGGCAAAAAGTTCTACAAACTAACAGTCGAATTTTTTATGCTCTTTCTCAACCTAAAATGTTGTGCTCTAATAGCATCTCTAGATCTTATATCGTGGTCATGGAAGTTGGAGTTTATGTTAAACTTACCTTTGTTGGCATGAATTTCAATCAGGGTCTCATATATATACACATATATATATATATATATATATATATATATATATATATATATATATATATATATATATATATATATATATATATATATATATATATATACTGTTATGATGTATTGTTTGTTTGAATGATGAGCAATGAGTATTTTTAATAATATAATATATAGGGTTTTTATCGCGGTTCTCAAAGAATTAGCTTGTAAGTACTTTTTTAAATTATCTTTATTATAACTATTATGAAACACACATATATGTCTAACCTAGCCAATGTAAATTTAAAATAAACTATCTTTAAATTGATGTTCTTATAAAACTAATTAAATTCTATAGACAATGTTAAATTTAAACAAACTATCTTCAAAATTGAAATTGTTATGACACTAACTAAATTATATTAACAAAATTTTGTACCTTTCTTTCACTGAATGCCTAAATGAACTGTTTTCCACTATATATATTCTAATCACCACTGAATGTCTTCGTACTTCGGTTATCCTTGTTTTTGTGAAATTTCTTTTTCCAATTATCAGCTTCTACCAATTTAAGATATATTTTTCTTCACCAGCATTTATACACCACCACCAAACCAGCAAACAGCATTTATATTTATTCTTCTTTTCAATATACCAATATCCAATTATTATAAGTTGATTTATACTAATCTCCAATCATAATATAATTTTAATTCCTTCCAATGTCCATCCAATATTCTTCTAATATACTTTTATAATTATATTAAACAATTTTCTATTTGTAACTGATTCACTGACTCCAACTAACTTCCATATTTCTTACTAAACTTTTCTGACTGACTTCTTGAAAATTCTGAACAGTCTACTAACTTTCATAATGAACTGCTTGACTTCTGACTAAAAACTGCCATCTTGAATCCAAATCACGGGTATTTATATCTTTTTGGATATTCCAGAACCATCTGGTAAGAAATCATGTTCTATTTAGTTCTATTAAATACTTGTCTGAATTTTCTGGAACAAACCATTTCGCAAACATGGCCATCTCCGGTGATCCAGAGAATTCCATTCTTTTCTATTAATAATTTTGTTTACATTTAGGCTTTTCAGATCAGAATATATAATTAAATTAGTAACTTAACATTCTAATTTAATAAAATACACATTTCAAACAATATATTATTATAACCCCACTTTATATTCCTAAAAATTTCCTAAAATGTCACTTGGAGACAGAGTTTGTATAGTTGGTTGCCTAGTCACATGGCTCACTTAAATATATCTACCACATTATAATTACTAAAATACAACTTTTTACAATTATTATATGCTAATTTCTTAAAATGCCCTCACATAAATATATTTTTGTAAATTTCTCTAGTATATAACTTATTTAAAATAATCAAATACTTTTTTATATCTAATATTATGTAGTATATAACTTATAAATTATTTTCTATAAACCCCAATTGTCACAATACCCCAAAATAATATTTAAAATAAATAATTTACTTATTATTTTTTTAAATATTAATTTTCTCATACCTTATTAAATTTAATAAATCAATTTTTTTTTTATTTAAAATGTGTTAAATACATCCCTGTTCGCTGTCTATATCAAAGCAGAGAACAACGTAGCACAGTTCGGCTATTCTATGGTCAAACTGTCATGTCAAATGGAGAATGGATTTTATCAGAGAATAAAATATAACCTTAATTAAAAATATAATCTATATTGTGTTCTGTTTATTTATAGACAAAATCTAGGAAGTATTTCTATTCAAAATAACTTTCATCAATATAAATTGGTAAGTTTTTCCACTTTATTATATTAGAAAGACATTTTTATAGCAATTATAGTATAAATTTTGTGTTTAACCCCAAATTATGATTTTTAGGGTACAAATTAATTTCCATATATACAAAATTCAACAAGTATGATGTCAAATTGATTCAAAATAATGAAATCTACCATCTACCATTTAACAAATCAAGTCTATTGAATAAAATGGATATATCAGTAAGTTATTAGTGTTATTATATTTGTGTTAAAGGTATAGAAAATATTATTCAATCTCTTCATGATATTGAAAAATGTCGTTGATATGAAATATGCCTCTTAGTCTGTTCTCTGCATCTATTAACACATAACTATTTAGTCCATTCTGATTTTCAATTGTATATGGACCTTCAAACATTGGTTGTAATTTCTTACAACGGTTTTCTTTAACATTACTTTTTCTAAGTGAACGAATTAACACTAGGTCTCCTTTTTGAAATGTGATTGGTTTTTTTATATTTCGATTTTGTCTTCTGATATATTTTTTAGCTTTCCTCCTAATTCGGTTATTCACTTTCTGCATTACTTGTTCTAACATATCCTGATTATATTCACTAATCCACTTTCTGTTTCCTATATGGCCAAACATTAAATATTCTGGTACTTCCTCTGTATTCAAATTATGTGTATTATTTAAAAAATATTCTACTTGTGGTATATGTTGCTGCCAAGTTTCTTGTTGATTTTGGCATAGTATCCTTAAATATTTTATAACTTCTTTAATATATCTTTCTGCAGGATTTGCCTGAGGATGTCTGATACTTGTAAAATGAATGTTGATTCCCTTTTTCTCACAAAATGCCCGAAATTTTTGGTTGTTAAAATATGTAGCATTATCTATTATGCAATTTCTAAATGGTCCTATTTCTTCGAAAAATTGATTAATATATAATTTTAATGTTTTAACATTTGTTCTGGAGCAGGGATATAGTTTAATAAATTTTGTATATAAATCAACTATCACTAGTATATGCTTTTTTCCTGTTGGACTGAGAACTAAATGTGAAATAAAATCCATGGAAACTGTATTTAGTTTTTCATATACAACATTAGATTTATATGTGTTCTGGTTTTTGAAATTCTTTTCTTTGTTTAGTTGACATATTGGGCATTGGGTAGTAATTTCTTTTGCTATACTTATGTCATTCTTTGCAAAATAATTGTCCCTAAATAGCATCCATAGCTTTCTTGAACCAATATGCATATAATTGTTATGTAAATTTTTCAATATTTTCTTTGCTAAAGTTCTAGTTATTACATATACTTCTATGCCATTTATTATTTTATAATAAACTCCATCTTTCTTAAGGACTTTTTGTTTTTCACTCAAATTGATCTGATCTCTTATAATTTCTTCTCTAGAATATAATCCAGTACTGTCTACTAATTGATTTAATCCAATTTTTATTGTTCGCTGCCCTTTTTGTGATGTATTTTCTAACCTTGATCTGCCACTATATTGGATTTTCCAGAAATGTATTTGATTTCAAATGAGTATTCACTCAATATTAGACTCCACCGATGTATTCTACTGTTTCCATATTTGTTATTTAATATAGACGTTAAAGCTTGGTGATCTGTTTCTATTGTAAATTCATTACCCAACAAATAAAATCTTAATTTTGTGACACAGTGTATTATACTTGCTAGTTCTAATTCTGAAACTGAGTAACCCTTTTCATGTGGCTTTCTAATTCTTGAAATGAATTGTATTGGGTATTCGACCCCATCATGTATTTGTAATAATACCCCTGATAATCTCTCTATTGATGCATCTGTTCTTAATATGAATGGCTGTGTGTAGTCAGGATAGTATATTTTCAAATTTGACAGAAAAATGTTTTTAATTTCTTGGAATGCTAGTTCTCTTCTCTGATCCCATCTCCATTTTACACCTTTTCTCAGTAGTTCAAGTAATGGAATTTCTTTTATACTTAGATCTGGTATCATCCTTTTATAATAATTAATTATTCCAATAAATCCTCTTAAAGTTCTTAAATTGTGTGGTGTTTTATATTCCTGAATGACTTGTGTCCGTTCTGGATCCATTTCGATTCCCTTAGTGTTAAGTTTATAACCTAGATATATGACTTCTTTTTGAAAAAATGTACATTTTTCTTGATTTATTTTTAGTCCAACTTTGTCTAATCTATTTATTATAGTTTTTAGGTGTTTCTCATGATCTTCAGCCGTTTTAGAAAAAATTAATATATCATCAATGTAGTGAATTACAAAATATTCATATTGATCCAAAATATCATGAAGACATCTACATAGAGCACTGCAAGATGATTGAAGTCCAAATGGTACTACTTTGAATTGATATACTACTCCATCTATCTGAAATCCTGTATACTGTCTACTTTTTCTTTCTAGAGGTATTAACCAGAAACTATGCTGTTAATCGATTTTAGTGAAAAATGACATTCCTGTAATTCTTCCTAATATTCCATCTATACTCATTGGTGCTTCAAATTGCTTTTCAGTAATCTTGTTAATATTCATTGCATCCAAACATAACCTGATTTCACCTGATCTTTTTCGTACTACTACTATGGGGTTAATAAAACGTGTGTCTGCCTTCTCAATGATCCCATCTTCTAACATATTATAAATTGTTTTGTTTACTTCTTCTCTGTATTTATATGGTATTGGGTATGATTTTGTTTTAAAATCTTTTTCCTCCTTAACTCTTATACTATGGATATAATTCTGTGCAATTCTATTTTCTTTATTGACAAGTCCCTTGTGTTGCTGCAATATGGAAATGACTATTGATTTATATTCTTCAGGGCAATTTAAAACTTTCATCATATCTTCTTCTTTACAAATAACATTATTCTTCATTATGTACTCATTATTCCTTGCTTCCAATTTAACGCACTCCGCCTCGTAGGCATCCATCTGCTTAAAATTTCCATTCCTTAAATATTCACTACAATAATTATTCTTTACATTCTTTTGGGACATATCCCTATCATCAAAATACATTTCTTCTTCATAAACATCACTATTTTCTTTTAATAATATCCTATCAACTCTTATTCCTTCTTCCACCTCATCTTTCTGCATAAATTTAATTATTTGCCCTTCCAAAGTTACCATTTTTTTTTTCAAAATCTATCTTTACTTTCTTCTTTTCCAATTCATCATTTCCCATTAATATATCAACACATAAATCCTTGACAATAAATCCTTGCATATTAATTTCTTTATTAAAAATATTAATTTTAAAATTGGCTAGTTTATCAATTTCACCCAACTTCTTATTATTTGCACCAACAATTTTAATTTTTGGAATCTTTATTATATCTGATAATTTTAATGTATTAAAAATAAAATTCTCCGAGACTAAAGTACTTTCTGAACCAGTATCTATCATAATCTTAATCATTTTATTTTTGGCCAAAGCATTTATATAAATTAAATTAATAGATTCAATAATTTTCTCTTCATCTAAAGAAATAAATTCAGAAGGTTTTTCATAATAGCAATGGCCTAACTTGTAATTCAGAAAGTTTACTGCACAAAATTTTGATTATTAGAATTGTCAGATTGTATCTGACCACTTGGATCTGATGTCCTATGTCTTTCCCTACTATGACTTCTACTCACATTTTCCTGCCTTGTACTACTTCGTTCCCTGTCTTCGCAGCTTCTATTCCTTCGAACACAATTTACCTGTCTGTTATAGTTAGGTCGCTCTGTATTTTTTCTATTGTTAAAATCTTGTCTATTATTATTAGTACTGTTATTAAAATGTTGTCTATTATAACTAGTATTGTTATTAAAATTCTGTCTATTTTGATTACTGTTATTATTATTAAAATTTTGTAAATTATCACCATACCTAGTGTTATTGTTATATGATTGTCTATATTGTTGATTATCATTTTTATTATATTGAAAGTTATTATTGTTTTTTCTGTTGTTATTATTACTTGTCATATTGCCTCTTTGTATTCTTTGAATAAAATTAATAAAACTATCTATTGTTTGAATATTTTGTACAGTTACGGTTTGCACAACATCAGCATCAAAATGTCTAGATACATTTAAGACTGTTTCATCCTCTCTAAGTGGTGGTTCTAAATATTTTGCAACTGTTATCAATTTCAATGCATAATCTACCATATTTGATTTTAAATTTTGATTATACTTTCCAAAATATAGAATTTCTCTAAACTTAGCTTGCTCTAGTTCACCCCAATAATAATTTAAAAATTTATTTTCAAATGTTTGAAAATTATCTAAATCATTTTCAATACTAGCAAACCAAGTTGCTGCATTGTCATTTAATGTCACTCTAATATAATCTTTAATATCATTAATATTATTCACAAGTCTTAATTTATGTTTTAAACTATTTATGTATACTCTAGGATGCAAATTTTTTATATTACCAGAGAATTTAATCCCAGTCTCATTTGTTAAATTTAAGTAAGGTCTTCCTATGTCTCTCATTTGTGAAATATCATCTATTCTCTGTTCCACATTTCTTATTTGATTACAATTTATTTGGATATTTTGTTGTATATCGTCTAATTTTTCTTCTGTGTTTCTCCTGTCTTCGTTAATTTTTACTTCTAAGTTACATTTTTGCAACTCTATTTTCTGTTCTATATCTATCTTATTATCTTGAATAATTCTCTTAACTTCTGTCCTCTCATTTTCTATCCTTTTCTTGTAGTCATTCCGTATATTTTTTATTTCATTTGCTACTTTTTTCTCTGCAGCTTCCAGTTTTTTATCCATTTGTTTTTCTATTTCTTTTACAATTTTATTATTATTCTCTTCTATTTTCTTTTCTAATTTTCTATAATTCTCTTCTAATTTCTGTTCCATTTTTTTCATGTCTTCTTTGACTTCTTTTGAATTCTCTTCCAATTTTTTTATGTCTTCTTTGACTTGTTTTGAATTCTCTTCCAATTTTCTTATGTCTTCTTTGACTTCTTTTGAATTCTCTTCCAATTTTTTTATGTCTTCTTTGATTTCTTTTGAATTCTCTTCCATTTTTTTTGTATTCTCTTCCATTGTCTTGTTCATCTGCATCATTAATGACATCAAAGCTGCCATATTGACATTTTCCTCTCTTTCTGGATTCATTTCTGCAGTATCTTGTGGAACTTGAACTAAACTCTCCTCTTGTATAGGTTGTGTTTCTATTTCCACATCTTCTTCATTCTTTTTGCTTCTTGTACCTTTCTTTCCTTGAGACATTTTGAGACTTTACTTGTTCAAATATAATTAAAAATAAAATCTATAATTTTTCCTTTCTACTGATAATTAATTTAATTATATGAGAGCACTTATCTTCCCAAACTAATTCTTTTAAATAGAGAGCCACCGCGTTGGGTGCCAAATTGTTATGATGTATTGTTTGTTTGAATGATGAGCAATGAGTATTTTTAATAATATAATATATAGGGTTTTTATCGCGGTTCTCAAAGAATTAGCTTGTAAGTACTTTTTTAAATTATCTTTATTATAACTATTATGAAACACACATATATGTCTAACCTAGCCAATGTAAATTTAAAATAAACTATCTTTAAATTGATGTTCTTATAAAACTAATTAAATTCTATAGACAATGTTAAATTTAAACAAACTATCTTCAAAATTGAAATTGTTATGACACTAACTAAATTATATTAACAAAATTTTGTACCTTTCTTTCACTGAATGCCTAAATGAACTGTTTTCCACTATATATATTCTAATCACCACTGAATGTCTTCGTACTTCGGTTATCCTTGTTTTTGTGAAATTTCTTTTTCCAATTATCAGCTTCTACCAATTTAAGATATATTTTTCTTCACCAGCATTTATACACCACCACCAAACCAGCAAACAGCATTTATATTTATTCTTCTTTTCAATATAGCAATATCCAATTATTATAAGTTGATTTATACTAATCTCCAATCATAATATAATTTTAATTCCTTCCAATGTCCATCCAATATTCTTCTAATATACTTTTATAATTATATTAAACAATTTTCTATTTGTAACTGATTCACTGACTCCAACTAACTTCCATATTTCTTACTAAACTTTTCTGACTGACTTCTTGAAAATTCTGAACAGTCTACTAACTTTCATAATGAACTGCTTGACTTCTGACTAAAAACTGCCATCTTGAATCCAAATCACGGGTATTTATATCTTTTTGGATATTCCAGAACCATCTGGTAAGAAATCATGTTCTATTTAGTTCTATTAAATACTTGTCTGAATTTTCTGGAACAAACCATTTCGCAAACATGGCCATCTCCGGTGATCCAGAGAATTCCATTCTTTTCTATTAATAATTTTGTTTACATTTAGGCTTTTCAGATCAGAATATATAATTAAATTAGTAACTTAACATTCTAATTTAATAAAATACACATTTCAAACAATATATTATTATAACCCCACTTTATATTCCTAAAAATTTCCTAAAATGTCACTTGGAGACAGAGTTTGTATAGTTGGTTGCCTAGTCACATGGCTCACTTAAATATATCTACCACATTATAATTACTAAAATACAACTTTTTACAATTATTATATGCTAATTTCTTAAAATGCCCTCACATAAATATATTTTTGTAAATTTCTCTAGTATATAACTTATTTAAAATAATCAAATACTTTTTTATATCTAATATTATGTAGTATATAACTCATAAATTATTTTCTATAAACCCCAATTGTCACAATACATATATAATCCAGAAATAAAGGTTTACAGTGTCCCCTAAACTCTGCTCTTGCAAGTATCCTCACTACTCTTTTTGTAGTTTAAAAATTCGATCTGCCTGAGAAGAATTACCCCAAACAGTTATTCAGTACTGTAAATGGTTATGGAATATTGCAAAGTAGCACATTCTAAAAGTACTTTTAGCAATCATATAAACTAAATTGCGTATCAAAAATATACTTGTAGCAACGACAATCTAGTAAACCGCATGCCTGAGAGTTTTAGCAACACTGATCTCCATAAGTCTACAGCGTTCCACGTTAAGAAAATAACATTAAGCTTATGGAGATCAGTGTTGCCAAAACTCTCAGGCATGCGGTTTACTAGATCCTTAAATAATCAGTATGAGCACTCCAATCCAAATTACCATCGAGAAAGATTCTTAATAGTTTAACACTATTTCTTGAGGAACTAAAAATCATATTCTGATTTTTCTCTTCATTTAGCCTTAGCCCAATACTTCCATACAAGTATTGATACAAAGAGCTCGAGACCTGAATTGCGAAGGCTACGCATGCTTTATAGACTTTGGAAAAGCATTTGACAAGGTGCAACATCAGAAATTATTTCAGATACTGAAAGAACCTAGTATTGGTGACAAAGATTTACGCCTAATTAAAAATGTATACTTACAGCAAAGGGCAACTGTACGAGTAGACTCACAACTCACAAGAATTCACGATAAAATGGGAAGTACGTCAGGGCTGCATTTTATCACCGACGTTGTTCAATACTTACTCGGAAATGCTGTTCATGGAATCATGGAAGCTATTGATGGTTTAAGAGAAGGTATAAAAATCAATGGTGAAATCATAAACAATTTAAGATATGCGGACGATACGGTTTTAATTGCTGATAATGCGGAGGATTATCAGGCTATCAGGTCTATCAGGAGCAATCTGTCAGGCCATGGAGTGGATAAGGTGAATAAATACTCATACGCTTATGAAACGCACCTGACGGATGATAAGGGCCTTCACATTTTACTCTTTTTCAACTTGTCTTGAGTGAATTGTCTTTAATCTTTCCTATCAGCCTCTCTTGGCTAACTCTTGTTTCTTCCGACCCCGAGCTGTTTTCTTTCTATGTCTGTTGTTAGAGATCCGTCAACCCCCATTCGCTGTCTTATCTCATCATTACGTATTCTCTCTCTGCGTGACACTCCTACTGATCTTCTAAAGGCGTCCGTTTCTACTGCCTCCATTTTTCGGTTATTCGCCAAGTTTCCGCTCCGTACAATAGACTGCTTTTAATAAGAGATTCGTAGATATTGTGTTTTCTTCTTTTTCCTATTTCATGACTCCACAGTACGCTGTTTAGACAACCTATTGTTTTTCTGGATTGTGTTATTCTTCTCTTTATTTCTTTATCATCTTTCCCCGTTGTGTCAAAAACGATTCCTAGGTATGTGTAATGGTCGCAGGGCATGATGATTTCGTTATTTTCTAATCTGATGTTCGATAGTTCGGTACCTATTGGTAGGTATTTTGTTTTTTCTTTAATAATTTCTAGTAAGTAAACTGCAATGTATACAAGCAAATCTCTCCAAGATCTACGCCCATGCCTCTGAATTTTCGTTTCCACTCTTCCAATGCTTTTGCAATATATATTTTAAACAAGGTCGGTGATACACAACACCCCTGACGTAGACCTTTATAAGATACGATAAGGTAATTAAAAACAATATATTCTTTTCTTATAAATATATTAAGTATAAGCCATTTGGAAACAATAAAATACTTAAATACCTAATACTTTAAGAATAACTGATATTTTCTTGTTTTAACAAATATTCATGGAATTAAAAAAACGGTTTAAAAAGATCCTACACAATTTTCACTTAATATCACTTAATGTACAGATGTACAGTTTTAACAAAAATAGGCAATACAAGTAACATATGGTTATCAGCTAATTATTTAAAGATTATAACAACATTGAACTATCTTACTATCACCACAAAAATGCATTATTGTTTTCTAACGGTGTTTAAGTCTTTCGTTTACAGAGAAATACAATTACTTATCTATAAACATCCGTGACATCATAATAACGCCTATACCTAACTGGGTAACAATTGTTGGATATTGATTTTATAACTAAAAAAATCGGTATACTTACTCTAAAAATATATGGAATAAGAATTATTAGAGACAAACATGCAGATACAGACAACAGAAAACAAAGTAAAAAATAATTGTAAAGATAATGTGTGAACTATAAACTGTAGAAAACATATTTTCTAGGCAAATAAAAAATTGCTAGCAAAAAGCGAATAATTGTAATACTAAGAAATGTTATATGAGATATATAACTTTTCTTAGTAGTATTAAAGATAAATAAAAGATAAAACACGCGCAAAACTAGAAGAGAGAAAAAAGTTCAAACACTATAAATAAAATCTAAAATATAAATATAACAATACAAATCAAATAACATTTTTGAAGTTTTCGTTTATACACAATGAACAAAGTATTTTATGTTATTGTTTGGCGTTTCCTTTTTCCTTTTTTAGGTTTAGGACTGTTTCGTTTTTGCCTGTTTTTTAGAATAAAGCAAGTGAATTCTTTGGTTAATCTTTCATGGTACTAAAAATGTATTCCTTTGATGATTATATTATCAGAAACTGCTCGCATAAATGTACAGGAATCATCAAAGAAGCGACCAGATATAAAATAAAAATTGAACGGAACCAGCATTGAACAGATTATGGAAATTAACTATTTAGTCATCACATGATCCAATTATGCTGATGTACAAGCACGCCTTTACTCCCAATGACAATCTACCATTGCTATCAATGCGCGCTGGATATAGAACACAGGCAGATGAATAAAACGACGTCCACAACAAACAGAGAATTAAGTTCAAGCCGGAAAACTGATCTGGTAAGAACTCCAACCGGGTCTTTGAGTATTGATCAAAGTCCAGCTTGAACTCTCTAAGCTGGAGTACTAATTTGGTAAGAGCTTTTAATCCGGGTTTTGGAGTACTGATCTAAGGCCAAACCGTCCTAGCCGTCGGTGACTCAATATTAATTAGTCGCTTCCGTCCTTGTCCGCATCAAGTTTGATCGATTCTGCCACGTCTAATCTACATAGACTATAATCAATTAAGCAAGAGACAAATCGCTGTGGAGTAGAAGTGTGAGTCGACTACGGAAAGATGAAGTGACAATTCAATAAAACAGCAGAAAGAAAAGATAAAATCCTTCTTCTTCTTCTTCTTTGAGTACCGTGCCCAAGTTTTAGGCGTGGGTAGCTTCCATGACGATTTGCTGATATTGTTCTCGATTTTGCGCGGCATGTAATAATTCATCTGCTGATAAGCCAATCCATTGACGAAGGTTTCCGAGCCATGAGTATTTCTTCCTACCAATTCCTTTTTTTCCGTCGATCTTTCCGTTGAGTATCAACTGCATTATCCTGTATCTGCTTCCTCTCATTATATGCCCCAGATATTCGAGTTCTCTATTTTTTATCATCTTTATTAAGTCGGCTTCACCTTGACCTACTCTGTTCAACACTTCCCTGTTTAAAATGTGTTGAACTCATAATATTCTGAGCATTCTACGATATAACCGCATCTCGAAGGCTTCTAATTTGTTCATCATGTTAACCTTCATAATCCAGGTTTCGCATCCATACAGTAATACAGGATACACATAACATTTTAGGAACTTAATTCTTAGCTGTAAGTTCAGCTGAGAATTATTCAGAATTGCTCAGATACAATCCAGTAAAACAGAAAAAGGCAAAATTAAGTAATAAGAAGATAGAAGAAGAAGAAATTTTTTCTTTGCAGTTCTTCTATTTCTGTGCATTTATTAACATAATATAATTATTATTAGGAAAAATATCTTACTGAGTATATAACCATACATCCTTTTCTTTTGGTATTATCTACAGTTTAATTTCAATTCCAAACGACTAAGTCCAGCTGGACAGTAATTTGTCGAGGCCTTCGGACAGATGATCTTGTTCATACTTTTTGACTTTATAATGAGAATAGAACCCACATCATTTGTACTATAGATTGATAGTACACTTATGAACTACCCAGGTTGTTTAAGTCTATTAGTTATCAAAAATAAAACATTACATGGGTTTTGCAGCTAATTTGCCACAAGTATTTCATTAACAGCATGTGAACCATCTTATAGCGAATACACATTCGCGTGATCAAAATAACTGACTAGCTCGTCCGTCGGCTAGGCATAGCCAAGCCGGATAAAGGGATAGAAAGGGTACTTAGGCATTCTTTCTTTTTTATAAGGTCACAGCCATAAGATAAAGCTATTAAATAACGGAGAACTGTAGGGAAAAATAAACTTACGATTGACTGGGACGTAACATGTGTATCTAGATAGTAAGTATCATTATCAACCATAACGAATTGACTGGCCATAAGATAAATAGTTCAGTTTACCAAGGTAAAAATGAGATAAAACCTTCAATTTCTTTTGTTCCGCTTACGAAGTTCTACTTACCCTCCACATCAAAATCTACCATGTGCTTATTGTTTTTAAGGGTGTAAGCTACTCCTTTTTTTAAACAACCAATTAAAGTAGAAAATAAAGCTTGTTATAATCTGAAAAACATTTATAGGACTAGAGTTAAGGTTTTTTATGCTGTAATATACTATTTATCATTTTTTAATCCTTTTTGACTCATTTAATCCCTTATAAAGAACCCCCTGTTAATATAGAATTGGAAAAAATAATTTAATGACCTTTTATGACGTTAGTTGTAATCAATTGGCATCTTTTATCGTATTTATTTCAAATATTTCATATCTTTAATTTTCAATCCCTTATTCCCTTATTATGAAAAAAAAAATGGAAAAAAAGTTTCCATTATATACATAAAATACATACATACACTAATACATGTAAACCGTTGATTGAGGATTATTCAATCAACGATGTAAACATATGTGTAGAAGGTTAGCCTTTTACCAAAGCAGACGAAACTAGATGTACGATGTTGCTTTTCACCATTTAAATTAGTATACATCCAATATATACATTCACCAATACTCCAAAATCGACTTTTTAAAAAATTTATAGTCCCGAAATTAAAAAAAAATGTGGTGTTTTTGGGCTTTATCTCGGTTAATTTTTAAGTAAATGGTTTTAAGTTTGTTAATAATGTATTTTGTATGGAATATTATTACCTATAAGAATATAAATATTTAAAATGTTATATGAAATGAAATAGATATATTCTTTAATTTTTAAAAGGGGTTCGTTTAAACAACTCCAAACCCAACTCCAAACATTTTGAAAGGTCCTCTCAGTTAATTTGTAAGATTCAAAAATAAAAAAAAACAAAATATTCAGCAAAAAAAAGGCTAACTTTTTTCTTTTGTAACTTTTACGTATCTTCGATCGTTTTCATTTATTTTGATAAATAATACGAAATTTTTAAAAATTTCGAGAATACTATTTTTCCTATCTATAATAATATTTTTTTCAGAATGAAGAATTCTAAATCGTCCAAACTGCTGAATGCATCTATTGATAGACGAATAAAGTAAATCGTACATGAATTATCCTCTGATTGCAATTATGGTGGTAATACCAAGGGTGTTATTGTGGTGTTTTTTCAAAAAAAAAATCGATCTTAATGTGATCATCACTCCCTTAGTTCTCAGCCTAGAGCATTTGCCTCATTTTAAAGGCTTTTTAATGTTCTATAAAAAAGACTCAATGTATTTTCCTCATAACATTGACCATTTTCCTGATATTTAGTCCTTAACTTTTTTAATTTTTTTGTTCGAATAACAATTTCAATCTTTAATAGGACATATTTCACTTCGTTTTGAGCCAAAACAAAACTAAATAAACAAATCTCATCGTTTTTTTATAAACTTCATTTTAGGTCATTTGATAAATGAAAGTTTTTTGGAATATTATTGAAAAGCCGATTAAAAACGAAATTCAATCCCGAATAAGTCAAAAATTATGCATTAACAAAAATATATATGGAGCATTTTTGCTTATAGTGTTCTTTTTGATATAAAAAATTTCACCATCAAGTCGGAATGGAATTCACCCCCATGGAAAAAGCACACGTCGGCAAAGAGTAGATTATACTTATTGACGTATTCCCTTCAAATCGATGCGTCTTCAAGAAAAACGGAGGTGAAAACCTTAATAAATTGGACTAAAATAGTTATTCTGTAGACATCATTCTTTTAAGTAAAGACAATACTCACCATATGTAAAAACAAAAGCTTTATGTGTATAATATTAAATATAATAATATATAAATAGTTTCTGAATGGTGTATCATCAAATAGTGTACATTGAAAAGAATCATCGCTTATTTAATCTCAACCATAAGGTCAAATACGTCACGGCATGCATAACACACCAAACAATAACAATCAATATAAAATTCGATACTAAATCTACATCTAAAATATCCATTTCCGTAAGGAACTTGTGAGGATCTTTATAATGACAGTATTCCTCCTCTATTGGACAAATCAGGATCTCTCGGTTAAAGCCGTAAATAGTATAAACGACGCTATGGAATGCCGCTCTGAAGTAACTGATGAAAAAAATCGGTTTGAACATGGCAGGAGCGTCAAACGCTCTGATGCAGAAGCCGAAGACTGATAAGAAGCAGGCTATCACTGGGGCGACGAATACAGCTACCTGAAATAAAAATATATTAAGAAGAAATAGAAAAAAACGTATAAATATAAATATACGAAGCAATTAAAGTAATTTCAATGTTTGACGTAAATGCATTCATCATCATTCTTGCTTAACAACCTTGAGTGGATCCTAGTCTCCTAAAGAATTTCTCTCCATTGTCTTTCTCCGCCAAGCACGTATTCCCATATTTTTCATGTCTTCATCGATGTTATCAAGGTATGAATATATGATGTAAATACACTAGTGATTACAATTTATGTCCAAGTGAAAATAAGTTTTTAATTATTATAAAAAATAATCAAATTACTGTGGTGAAACATGGTAGTATCAGTATTTTAAAAATATTACTCTAGCGAGATAATTTTTGTAAGAGATATATGTTAAATATGGTAAGAATCATGATAATTTATTATATCATTTAGCAGCCTTAGAATTTCACCGAATGTTTTCGCATTAACAAGGTATTTTATAGAGACAATAATACTCTGTTCCTTTAGAGCTGTGCTAAATTTAGTCATATATACCTATGCTTGATCTTCTTCTTCTTTAAGTTCCATCTTCTATCAAAGGTTGGAAATCATCATGGCTATGCGGACTCTGTTGATTGCCGCTCTAAAAAGTTCTGCACTACTGCCTTCAAACCATTCCCTTAAGTTCTAAAGCCAGGATATTCTTCGTCTTCCCACATTTCGCTTTCCTCGAATTTTGCCTTGCATAATAAGTTGTAATAATGCGTATTTTTGCCCTCTCATCACATGTCCTAAGTACTCAAGTTTTCGTCGTTTGATAGTTAATATTATTTCCGCCTCATTTCCTATCCTTCTAGTTACTTCCACGTTTGACATTGTTTGAATCCATGATATTCGTAGGATTCTTCTGTATCACCAAAATTCAAAGGCAGCCAACTTATTCAGATGGACTTTTTTTAGTGTCCACGCTTCCAAGCCATAAAGAAAAGTAGAGAACACGTAACATCGAAGCATTCTCAGGCGTAGTTCTAACCTTATATCCCGACAACAAAGAACCTTTTTTAAGTTTAATGAATGATGCACGTGCTATTTCAATGCGTGTTCTAATTTCTTTGGTTTGGTCTACATCTGATGTTATCCATGTTCCTAAGTATTTGGCGTAATGAACGTAAAGCGTTGCATTACGGTCTATAAATCATTGTTGTTATCCGTCACTATTACTGTATCGTCTGCAAAACGTAAGTTATTCAAAACTTCTCCATTGATAGATATAGCTTCTATTGAGTCTGAGAGCGCTTTTTGAAATACCGATTCACTGTAGACATTGAAAAGTAGTGGGGACAGCACGCAACCCTTGCGGACTCCTCTCTGTATTTTGATATTTTGGGTGTACTGGTTGTCAACTCTTACCTTGGCAGTTTGATTCCAATATAAATTAGATATAATTTTCATATCACGAATGTCAATATTTTTCTTTTTAATATATCTACAAGATTTTTATGTTGAACCTTATCAAATGCCTTTTCAAAGTCTACAAAACATAAGTACATGTCCTGATTCATGTCCATGCATCTCCGAGCCATCAAATTCAAGCCTATGGTTGATAGTATCATTTATTTGATATAGTTTGTCTAGATGTCAATGTTCTACTACGCCCTAATGTGGTGCTTATCTAATAAGTTTTCGGGGTATTGAAGAATAGACTATACTGATACACTAACCTCATGATTAATATGACGCTTAAAAAATCAAGTTTACCAAGTATTGTAAGCGCTGGAGAAAAGACTTCGCCCATGAAGACAAATCATTGCGAATGAAGGTTTGAGTGCGACAGGCAGATCCTTTTTAGCCGCATTTTTTAACTTTGTACTGGAATTGCTAAGACATATTGTAACGTTATAAATGTCACATGTTTGTTATTTTTCATCCTTTATTCCCCATTATGTTCTATTATAAACAAACATAAAATTTCTATGCCCCACTTCGGTCGGCAAAGTATATCTGTCAGTTGGGAAGTCTGCTCTGTCATGTCACTTCAATTAGGTAGAAGAAAGATTCATTTTTATAATCTCTTTTGTCTACTTAAGCTAGATTTTAAGTTCAAAATCCATTTATATATTTAAATCTATCTTGGGGTAAGTTTATATTTAATATTTAACCAATATCTAGTATCTTTTTATAATTTAATATTTAAATTTTTATACATAACCTCCAATCAACGGGTTTCTTTTCAAACCATTTGCAGTTATTATCTTTTTAACTAATTTATTTTAATAATAACTACATTCTTGTCAATTGGCTATTTTCTATATAATATTGTAATTATTTTCAATCTTCATATGGCAAATAAATATTTTAAAACCTATGCAGTAACTAACTCAAGCTTTATCGTTTTGGTTTTTTGGACTAATTTGAACTTTTCCTATTCCACTCGTTGGCGGAATTGTCTAAATCCGTGTGGTGCACCACACATAAGGATAACAACGGCAGCAACATAGCAACAAGCAGATAATATTAAACAATAGCTACACCACAACGGGCTTGATTTTAGAATCTTCCCCCACCTGCCAAACCATCATCTGAAGCCAACAACTACGCCAACTACGTTCAAAAAGTGATCCAACTATACGAACCCAATAAATAGTACAAGAAATAACAATGTCATAAGTCCCTATCATTATAAAATTTTTGTTCTGGTTTTAATAATATTAAAATTTCAATTTTATATACAATAAATATGATTATTTTTCTTCTTCAAGTGCCATCTCTGTGGCGGAGGTGGGCAATCATCATAGCTATTCAGACTTTATGATTAGTTAATACCTAATTTTATTTGTCCCAGCCAAACTCATTTTTTAGATATACTTTTAAGAGAAGGCCTTCTCACACCTGAGAGACTGAGCTAGACAAGGCCTAACAATTGGCGCCCAAAGAAAGTTGTGAGTTTTATTGTTCTACATTGGTTCCCAACTTTCGCAGGTAGTTATATGGTGAGTCATTGGCACCAACCATTTCTGATGGGTCGTTCAATGTTTACAATATTTGGAGTAACCAGAGATCTGAAGAACTCTTTGAAACTGACAGGGGGTTACAGGGTTACCACGGTTAGGGCGCACTGGCATGCTGGACAGATTTTCATTCTATTTCGTGAAAAATATGGACGACGCGATAAACTAGAAACGAGATCAGCACTCAGAAAAAAACTCAAAAATGAGTAGCTCTTCTGAACTTACAATTACAAACACAACGGGAACGGTCAGAGCGGCAACTGTAGTCACGAATTTTCTATGTAAAAAACACTCAACAAGGTATTTAGTGAGGAATAAACTCTGTATGAAGTATTTATCAAAAAACAAAAAAGAATGAAGAAGACAAAACTGGCAGCTGGAACATGGACCAATACAAATCCACATAAAACTAATCAATGGTACCAGCAAGATTAAAAATAAACGTCGAGAGAAAAGCAAAACATTACTCCTCCTCCCCCAATAAAAAAAAAGTTATTAAAAACTCGAACGAGCAGACTAGATCATATAGTAATGTTGTGATCGTATTTTGAATGCTTCATCGTTTAGCGTAGGGACCGTGTAAGTAAACTGTGCTGACAAGGATACCAAAAATGGATTACTAAGGTAGAGGCACTGTGGGAGGGAGCAATAAACGTAGCCGATCCCAATAATGTGTCCATACGATTCATGGTCCTTACCCCTGTCTCCGAGAAGGTAAAAACTATCAGAATCTATCTAAGAAAAGCAAAATCAGAACCTTAAGACGGAAGACTAGTTGTTGAAAATCTGAAAATCAAGGACTACGTTCAAATTCTAGTCTACATCATCGACGAAGTCCCCTTTGAAGCATTGAGGGCTGCTCATTTCAGGGCGTATTGCATACTTGTAAAGATATCGTTCAAAACCATCAAAGGCCTCGATGGCTCCAATCAGAGTAAAGCAGGCAAAACTCCAGCATAGTAAGGCAACTTCGGTAGAAGTTATTGTTGCAATGAAAAGATTCGATGTAACTTCGATACAAGAACCCTGAATTTACAAGAACAAAATAAGGTACATCGCACATTGACGGAGAATTTATATACAGCCGATCGGCCGAAAATCCGAGGACCTATATAATATTTTAACGACATATCTAAACACTGCCTTTGATAAATCTTTGTTTCAGAAATTTAACGACGGTAAAGATGAAGAACATAGAGGGAGAAAGTATGAAAGGGATAATTCTCGTTTCAACATACCTCTCATATAATGATACCGAACAACCACCACTTAGGTAGTTGAAGCAGCTTCTTTGTTGTAGGTATTTAACGACGGTAAAGTACAAGAACATTGAGGGAGGAAGTATGAAAGGCATAATTCTCGGATTAGCATACCTCCCATATAATGATCCGGAACAACCACAATTAAGTGAGTTGGAACAGGTGGTGAGAGTTTGCAGGAAAATGGACTGCAATTAATTGACAGTACAAACACCAATGAAAGGAGAGAGTCACTAACACAATGTGTTACAGAACATGATTTAGACATACTAAACGTAGAAAACAAATCAACTTTTGTAACTGCATCAGGAAAGGAGGTAATTGATATAACAATGGCCATGACTAACGTGGATAGAACAGTAAAAAAATGGCATGTGTCAGATAACGCGTGTTATTGAAATCATCGACATATGTGTTTTAAAATAACAAGTAATGAGTATATTAAGGAAACTTGTCGTAACTCTCGTAAAATAAATTAAGAAGTATATCAATCAGACCTAGAATATTGTTTCGTCAGGAACCATACGCTACCTATATATCGGACTTAAACATGTCCGCCAAACAATTTTTAGAGACAAATTTAAAAATAGTGGGTTTAGCTATTCTTTTCTAATTACTTTATGAAGTATTCGAGACAATATTTTATAATATATCAAAAGGAAAATAGCAAAATTTAAAAGACAAATGATATAAGGGAACATATTAGAATAAATGAAATGTTTAAAATGACCATCATTAACTATCTGACAGTGGCCAATTCGATATTCAAGGCGTCAGTGACATTCTAAATGATATTAGGAGTGATGTTTAAAATTTTTTCTCTAATGCGTTGTTTCAGCTCTTTGATGTTGTCTGACCTATTTACATATACTTTGCTTTTTTAAGTAATCCCACAATTAAAAGTCTAAGGAGATTAAATCTGGAGAACGAATTCGATCTTTAATAAATACTTTTCTACTTATCCATCGATTTGGAAATATTTCTTGAAGATAGTTCCTCACGTCATCTCTAAAATGAAACGAAGCACCGTATTGTTAAAGGTTGATGTTATTAGACGATACGTATGGACCGTCTTCATTAAAACAATGTGACTGATAAAGATGTGATAAAGTCAAAAAATAAAAACTCTAAATAAAGATCTGTATTCAAATTGTCATCGAACAAATATGGGCCCTTCATGCAATTTCGAACAATTCTAGCCCAAACATTGACTTTTTATGGCACTTGTGTATGACCTTCTTGAAACCAATGTGGATTTTCCGGACATTCATTTTATTTATTAACAGTTTTGTTTAAACAAAATGTTGCTTCGTCGGATAACAGGATACATTTTTAGGTTGGGAGGTCTTTCGAGCACTTTGCAGTCGTTTCAAAAGATTCCAGTCTCTTTTCAGTGTCATTTTCCCACAGTTCTTGTTTGATATTGACATTAAAGGGATACCAATTTTTATTTTTAAGAGATCGGTGAACTGTAAATTTTGGTATTCCAAAATTTGTTAATTATAGAGTGAACCTAGACAGGAGGATTATCAACAACACTCAATATAAGATTCTGGCGATCATTTTCGATCATCGGTTTTAGCCGTCCTGATCTAGGCATATCTCTGGTACTCCAACTTGTTTAAAATTTCCTCCTTGCACTTCTACATGTAACGTTTATCCTCCAGCCTTCTGCGTCCAACGTTGAACATAGGCCTCCCTTAATTTCTTCCAGCTTTTTCGGTCTTGAATTTACTACAGCCAATTCCCAGCGAATCGTTTGACGTCGTCTGTCCATCGTGAAGGTAGTCTACATGTGCTTCTTCTGTCTGCTAGTGGTCTCCATACTGTAATATTTTGGGTCCACCGTCCGTCATTCGTGGCTCGCCCAGTTCCACTTCAGCCATACAATGGAGGTTTTCATTAGGAAAAAAATGAAAAAAAGTTGTATGGCGTGAAATGTTTCTGTGAATAGATGAATGTAATGTATAATAATAATAGCCTTATATTTTCATTATTTCATAATTCCCCGCTACCCTAATTATTTATATTGTTATTTTATATTTACTATAATTACGATCATAATAATATACGCGATAATATTTACGATTATAACTAGTTATATTAAACATACATTACTAAAACTGTTGTAAATGTAATACATTCTTTCTTACCTTTACTGGTGTTGTGGCTCCTATAAAATAACCCATGGATTGACCACAGAGAGAACAGGCTGTTACAAAAATGACAAACAAGATTAACCTAAAATCTAATGGTTGGTTAGTTAACCAGTAAGATACTGCTATGTACATCCATGTACATATAACCTAAAAAAATAATGATATTTAATTTTAAAACATACTAGGAAGTTTGTGAAGAAATATTGTATATAGTTTATTTTACAATTTTTTTAGTCTTCTTTCTTTTTATCTATTTCTTTGCATTTATCATTCATTCTTGATTGAGTATGTTGGTAATTAGAATCTGACTATGACTGAAAACACATTCAACGAATAATACATTTTGGAAAAATTCATTTTTCGTGTTTATTTTTGTTAAAATACTTTTGAATTTTGAAAATTTTGAATAACCATAAACTAAGTTTATCGTAGGAAAAGAATCTAAACTAAAATATAAAACTTTAATCTTTTACTTACTTGGAAAGGAATTTCAACTAATATCACAGACAATAAATATGGAGTTAGCTTATACCAACGGTTAAAATGCTCTCTAGAGAGTATCTTCATTTCTAAAGGAACTGAAACAAAAAAAATGGGTTACAAATAAAATTTGCTATATTGCTATTAATATTTAATTAATAAAATGCCCTAGAACTAATAAAATGAGACTAACATTACTATTTTTAGTTACTATACTAATTCGTGTTTTTTTTAACAATTTTAACGACTTTTAATATGAAATACAGCTCAGTGCATTTACACAAAATTTTTCGAACTATATACATGATGTGGCCTAATAACTAAAAAATAATAGTAGTTGAATTATACATCTCCAATGCAGTTCAGCGATTATAGTGAAATGTAAATTTATTTAGATCTTTTCCATAACAACCTGTAGTATATTGAATTTCTTGAATTTAAAACTTATTACGAGCCTGTATTTTCAGTTAACTATGTCTAGAGATTATTAATTTTTATCGCTTTGAATAGGTATTGTTTTTACTTAAGTCTTCCTTATCGTAATAAATTATGTTTGGGGTTAGAATATACGTTTTCTTTTAAACCATTTCATTCAAATATTATTCTCACATAATCCCTCTCAAAATTTTATTATTTTTGGCTCATAATTTAGTTGAAGCGTTATTATTTTTACAAGGGAAGAAATAGTTTCATCCAAACTACACTTCCTTTCCCCAAAAATTAGTTAGCTCAGGATGAACTTATAAAAAAGTCAAAATGTAATTTTAGTTCTCAGTTACTAGTTAATTGGTATATCAATATGCATTCAGACACAGTTTTGTGGTAAGTTGTTCAATCTTCGTTTTTAATTAATTGCGATATTAGAAGATTCTTTTTTCTTCTGAACTGGCAATTCTTTATTTGCCGCTTCGTATTCACAGACAAACCCCTTTTGTCAATGTCGAGGCTAACCGCATTTATCAATAGTTTTGCCGAATAAGGCAAAGATATCGTTTTTCTACATCTAGAGGGCCACCTGTTTTCAGAGGTTTAGCATATATATTCCCTTCAGAGGCCAGTGACTTGTCATAATTTTGGTGCCATTTTTTGGTTTTTTGTGTGCCTTTGATCTTTTTTATTTTACTGAACTTTTTTTAAAGAATTTAAATTTTTATAAACTATTCTCATGAATAATTAATTAACCCTTAACTGGAGAGACCCTATTTTAATACACACAGAGAGACATGCCGTCTGACAGACTACAATGTAGGAGAGGGGATAAGAACTAAACTTACAAACTTTTTTAACATATTTAATAGTACTCTAAAAGCTGTTTGTATTTGCAATTGCACACAGTAAAGAAACTGGAAATATTGTTAGAGTATAAAAAAATAACTACGACTTTCTAACAGCTAATCATTTACAGTTCGTGACAGTCACATTTTTTACTTTTCATTACAGTGAAAAAATAAATATACATCAAGTAACTTTTTTATATGAAAGGCACTAACACATACTGGATTACGTAAAAATTAACTCGCGAAATTATTTTGATGTTGAAAAAAATGTCCAGCAACTGTAAAAGTTACATACAATCGGTACAAATTGGTTTCGTACACTGAAGACACACAGGTTTTCTACATCGGCCACAAAGGTATTTTGTCATACGGTTCTTCTTGCGAGGGCACAAATAACATATTTTTCGCTTCTCTAGTACTAATGACTCGTTATCATCTACTTGGTTATTCTCAGGAATTCCAAGAATACTCGCTATACTAGCACGAATTAGCCGCGGTACGTGAAAATTAGCCATTCTTCGCTCCATATGATCTTCTACTAATTGTTTTGCTAATATTTTAGCAAAAATAGATTTTTCTTGTATTTTAGAATTGTTTTTGTAACTTTGGTGCAGTATGTATGCATTTACGCTATCAGATGTTATTTATATGCTATCAGATTCCAAATAAACATCATCTTGTACTTGATCAACATCACTAGCGTCACTATCTAATTCGTCAAACCACTTCAAAGCTGTATCTTCAAAATCAGTATCGGTAAAACGGATTTTTTTTTATGGACCGGCCATGATTGTAACAAATACACGACGTTTTCAATGAAACAAAATATAACCTGAACCGAGACGTGCCGTCTAACAGACTAAGTAAAACTGATTTTCTGTTCTAACTTTTCCAAATATGCGTATTTCTTTTACCTAAGTCTGGTCACTAATAGTCAACGAATAATATAAAGAATATATGAAGTGATGTGCCGATGGGCGGAGTTATTTGTACAGGGTGTTAAAAATTCTTTATGCTGTAGTCTGTCAGACGGCACGTCTCCAGTTAAGGATAAGTATAAAAATTATGGAAATTCCTGTTTTTTGTAACGTTAATTTTAGTACAAACGAAACAATTGCAAATGGGATTCATTCAGGTTGCAGTTAAATATTCATTTAATTATCATTTTTTCATGTTGATACTACAGGTTTAATTAAAGTAATTTACATATTGAGTTAATCTAAATTATTTAAAAACTGCAACCTGTTTTAATTTTAATATTATTCATAACAATATCATTTGTTTCAATTTTAATGTTGACAATTTAGTTTTTATTATTAAGTTAATTCAACGTTTTCAGATCATCTGAAGGAATGGAGGATACTTCAGTTTGATTTTTAACAATGTAAGTGTTATCGTGTAACTATCTTAAATAGCCTTGCCAAGGGAATTTTTTTCTTAACGTTAATATTCTAATAGTATCTTCCCTGACTTGAATATTTAACCAAACTATCTAGAATTATCTACTCTCCCTGTGATTATAATTTAAATATAAAACGGAAGCGATTATTCTGTTAATAATAAAAGATTTCTATGCGTGCTTTGAAGATGTTATCGAATAATGACTTTATTGTTCGCCGTAATAGTTTCAGTCACGAAAAAATAAATGAAGCAGTATTCTTTTTTTTATGGAATACAAAAAAAAATCCATTAATTTAATTGTTTGTTTTAAGCTATCTTGTATATTTAATAAACCTTTAGATTTAATTTAAAATTCTAATTTTTGTTAAGTTTTTTCATTAAATACTCCGTTGATACCTTATCTGTGACTGTGTAATTTTAAGTGATGAATAAATCGTCTATCTATATAAAATAATAGGACAAGTCACACTGTTTTCCGGTAGGGTAACTAAGCCACCTAGGAAAGAAATATGAACTGCCAACAGCTGACATTTCAATCAAAGAATATTGACGCATATACTAGGATGAAAGATGAGAGAAATAAGAAAGATCTTTTACGAGAAGTAGACAAAATATGCTTAATAGCGAATCCTGGGAAATATGGGAAGTTGTAAAACGCTGTGTTACAACAACACCAATAAACTTTTTACAAACAAAAAATTCTATGAAGTGAAAACACTGGAAACCAGTGGAAGCATTTCAAATCATTGAGAATATTAGAAATGTTTGTCAAACTGGTTTGTCAAACAGAAAGCAAGAAAACCGCTCAAATAAACCTCAATAACGAAATAAAACAAATATGCAAGACTAACAAACAATAATATTACCATAGTATCGACACGGAAATTAAGAGTCATAATCAAAATAGTCAGCCTAATTATTTGTTTAAAAAAATAAAATACGTAACAATTAAATAACATGCGAAAATCCTGAGAATAAACAAAAAAATATATTAGTAAAAACTAACCCTAAGAACTTCATTCTTTAATATATTCAATATTTACATATTCACCAGGGACTCTCTTATTAAATGCCCACCATAGAATCTCTCAAGAAACTCTAGCATATGCTTTTTCAAGATCAATGAATACCATATGAGCGTATAGTTTTTTATTGTATCATATTGAAAATTGCATCGGTTGATGATCTGGCTTGCATAAAGCCAAACTGATTATCGGATATTTTCACGTATCCGTTTCTTCACGTATCAGTTTATCAATTACTCTCTCTTTTTACTTCGATATTCATCACAACCAACTTATGTTATTGGCTTCCTATCTCACTATTACCTTGCAGTCCTTACCCAAAATTCGTAGATCCTATCCTAAGTTTTCTAATCTGCAATGGTGTCCCCCTGAAATAGTTTTCGCCCAGAAATCCGAGCGGTGGCCTAGTTTGCTTCCGGAAAATTTTACCTCAGAAGATGCCGTCATTTCAGTATAATTTTTATTACATGGAAGGTCTTTTCAATATTATAATCTCACAAGATTTTCGCATCATGTCTTGCACGATTTAGCCAACACAACAACAATGAAACCAAAGTGCAGTATTAACCCACACTAGCTTGCATTTTTCTGTGTATGCCAGGATTTCTACTATATGGACTGCCTTGTAAGGACACGTGAAGTAAAAATCCGTGTGATGTTAAACAGTTTTTAATTACTCAAATCGACAATAGATTAATAAATTACAAAAAAATGTAAAAGTGATTTGTGAAATAATGCGACCAAAATTTACTCGTTCTTACAAAAGAAAATGCCTCTGAAATAATTGCAGCTATTTTTTTTTTTTTTTTTTTTTTTATTTTTATGGCTTCGGCAGTTTGCCATACAGCCAGTTACATGATCTTTTAATCTCATTAGGTACAGTAAAAAGTTTTTGAGTTATTTGCAATCGAATAGACTAAAATAGATAAATTTACAACATTTAACAAAAAGAAGAGAAAAAATATAAATAATACATACACATATATATCCATAAACATATACAATTAACATGGGTCACTCGTTTCACGTCCAGGGGACCATCAGGACATTATAATATATAACATACACAGGAGAACTAGGCCACGGTAAATAGGATTAAACATATAAAGGAGAGAAAACAAAGGTAAAAAGTAAAAACCAATTTTTTTTTTTTTTTTAACTAAAGAAAAATATTACATTTGGTCAAAAAATCGATTATGCAATCGTAAATTAATCTATTTTGAGTCGCTAGGGCAGATAAAACGTTAAACGGAGATTTACCGGTAATACGAACTATATTATTATATAATAAGGTGGATTCCAAATTATATTTGGCACAACCAAAAATTACATGATCTAGGTCACCTTCTACTCCACATTCCACACAGTTTTTACTCTCGATCACATGAATCCTTGCAAGATGAGCAGGAAAACAAGCATGTCCAAATTTAAGCCTAGATATGGTTGTTATATAACGCCTAGGGACATTATAAGTTCTGTGCCAATGTGCAACAGGGACAGTTGTGTGTAAAGAAGTGTATCTATTTGGGTTGGTAAAACAAAACTCAGACCATAGGTCACTCCATTTATATTTTAAAACTGCCTTGCGTGAAGCAACCAAATCAGAAATACTGGGTAGAAATTCTGTGGTATCCACTGAATAAATACTTAATTTGGCTAGTTGGTCCACATGTTCATTAAGTTTAATTCCACTGTGTGCTTTGGCCCATATAAATATCACATTTTTTTTATTTTCCTTAAAGTGTTTAACTAATTTTTTAATTAATATTATGTAGGGATTGGAGTATGTGGTTGGAACAAAAGGTTGGTTAATGGCTGTGAGAACTGACATGGAATCTGAAACAATAATAACGGAGGAATCTCTGTTAGAAACAAAAAGTAGGGCTTGATATATGGCAATTGCTTCCGCACTAAATATGGAAATATTTGCTTTTAATTTGAACATTTTTTCTACCTTCTCCATGGGGATGTAAAAGGCACATCCTGTACCGTCGTCTGATTTGGAGGCATCCGTGTAGATAGTACTGTAGTAATCCCAATTGGATAAGATGCTTGTTATTATGTTGTTATTTGCTCTTCCAGTGTTAACATAATTTGGTTTAATAAATTTAACGCTATAAAAAAGAGCTTCAAAATCATTTATATCTGTGTGTGATTTTAAATTAATAGCTTCATCAGCACAAACTGTGTTTTCTCTAAGAGCTTCACATAGGGTTGGAGAATTTTTCTTAATCCAATATTTATTCGTTAAATCATAATTGTTTAAATTTTTTAATTCGGTATAAAGGAAAGTGTTCTGGTGTTTAATTTTCAGTAAAAATTTTTCGGCCAAGAAATGTCTTCTAAGAGAAATTGGAGGCTCACGTGCTTCAACATAAAGGGGCTCAATAGGAGTTGTCTTCATGGCACCAATACAGATACGCAAACACTGGTTTATAAATATGTTTAATTTGTTTAGTAAGTTCTTGCTGGCAGATCCATATAACCAACATCCATAATCTATGATAGAGCGAATGTAAGTTCTATAAAAAAGTAAGGAAGTCTGAACATCTGTTCCCCACCAAGTTTTAGTTGTCATTTTCAGAAAGTTTAGGCCTTTTTCACATCTATTTAACATATATTCTATGTGAAATTTCCATGTGAGCTTGTAATCCAGTATAATGCCCAAATATTTAATTACCTTTTTAAAAGGAATTTCTCGCTGTTTTACTATAAATGTTTCGATATTGGGAATATTATGTCTACTGAAAATGGTCACTGCTGATTTTGTGGCCGACAGCTGAAGGTGATTTTCTTCCAACCATATTTCTACAACGTTGTAGGTATCCATTAAAAATCCAAAAGCTTCATCTCTCTTCTTTGTTTCACAGTAAATGCAGAAGTCATCTGCATATTGGATGATCTTAAAAGGATATTTTTCCAACTTTAATTTATGTAGGTCAGCTGTGTATAAATTGAAAAGAAAAGGACTTAAGACAGCTCCTTGTGGAATTCCTGTGAAAACATATCTTGGGCCTAATAAATGGTTGTTAAAATCCCTGACATAAACATGTCTTTCTGAATATAATCCGATAATAGCATACACTATTGCCTTAGGAATGTTAAAATCAATAATCATTTTTTTACTCAAAATATTTAAGTTTAAGGTGTCATATGCTTTCTCAATATCAATAAAAATTGTTGGAAGAAAGTTATTTCTAGAGAAATTATTTTGAATATTTGTTACTAAGGTTGTAAGTGCATCTAGCGTACCCACTCCTCTTTTGTATGCAAATTGACAGGGCGTAAGCAGGTCTTTTTTATGTAGCCACCATTCCAGCCTATGTTTTATCATACGTTCGAAAGTTTTTTGCACACATGATAGCAGAGAAATTGGTCTATAAGAATGGGCCAAGTTAGGGTCTTTACCTTGTTTAGGAATCGGTGTGATTATAATTTTCCTAAAATCTTCAATGCACTCACCTGCAAGCATCTCATCAAAAATTTGTAGAAGAAAACTTTTTGCTATAATTGGTAGGTTCTCTAACATCGGATACTTTATTTGATCAAAACCCGGGGCGGTACTTTTTTTATTTCTTAAAGCATAATTTAGTTCATTAATGTGAAAATTATTTGCCAAAAAATGTTTTTTATCTAAGATCGTATGTTCGATATTTACAGTGAAAGGAACAGTCTGGGGAGCTACATGATTAAAAAACTCATCTATTAAATCATCATTATGTGGCTTACCAATGTTTATTGTTTTACGATTCATTTTTTTTGCTTGTTTCCATATCATGCTAGTTGAAGTATTTTTGTTGAGATTGGAACACCATTGAATCCAACTTTTTTTAGCTTTTTCTTTTAATGTTCGTTTAGTAAGTGCCATGCATTTTTGGTATGCAAGAAAATTATCTTTTGTGGGGTTTTCTTTGTATACTTGCAGTACATGTTTCCTTTCAGAAATTATGTTGTCACATTCTGCATCCCACCAAGGTGAAGGTGTTCGATTTTTGCACTTAAACGGTCTGTATTCTTTTAAAGTTCTTTGTGCCGCATTATTTATACAATTGATTAAGAATGCATATTTTTCTTTGGTGGTTGGATATTCTGCATCAGTAAAGTTATAAAAGTAGTCTTCCACAAACTCTTTATATTGTTCCCAATTAGCTCCTTTTAGGTTCCATCTATATCGCGGAATTGTGATGTCCTGCGGAATTTGCTGCATTGCAAGAGTTATTTTTATCATAAAATGATTCGATCCAAGTGTGTCAGAGTAAACTGCCCAATCTATATCACTAGCTACGTCCGAGGAGCAAAAGGTAACATCTATCATAGAATCATTGCATCCTGGCCGGGTAATACACGTGGGTTCGCCAGTATTCATAACTACAAAATCACAATTATTGCTTGCTTCAATGAGTTGTTTACCAATAGAATCGTTTTTATGGGATCCCCAAGTAGCATGATGCGCGTTAAAATCCCCACCAATAATACATGGAGTTGAAAACTGCGAAAAAATATTTACCCAATCAGTTGTGTTGGTTTTAATATCCGGTGACCTATAAACGGAAATTATACTTAAAGTTTTATTGTTGAATTTGATATTAATACCACAAACAAGAAGATCGACATTAAAATTGGAAACTATGCTTAATTCTAGGTGTGAAATCGACTTTTTGACCAAAATGCAAATCCTGAAAACCATCTTGTCTATCTTTACGAATTACAATTATAACCTACGAAACTATATACTTTTTTGGGTTTAACCATGTTTCACTTATTATTGCTACATCAATATTATTATTTACAAGATAATGCATTAGACTATTTTTATTCGAAACAGCAGAACGTGCATTCCACTGACAAATATTTAATGTCTTTGGTATGGAGTGAAGGTTACTTTTTACATGTGTCCTCCAACACTTTATTTATTCCTGTTTGAATTAAATCATTATTCAAATTTTGATATCTTCAATGGTATGAATACCTTTTAAAAATTCAACTATAAAATCTGCAATTGACTTTACAATGTTTTTGTTATTTAAATTTGATAATTTGGTGGATTATTATTTCGAGGCAGTGGTTGATTAGGGCCAAACTGAAACGGAAACATCGGTTGTGGAGGGAGGAGTGTCATTAGAAATTCGACGTTTTTTATTGCTATGGCCGGTAGGACTTCGTGTAGGATGGGTGGGCAAAACGTAATTGCTATTATTCTTAAAATTTGAGTGTAAAAGGGAGTTAGAATTTCCAGACTTAGATTCAATCGCTGGTAAAGGCGGAAAATTGGAGTTGGATAAAATAGAAAAACTATTGTTTACAGATATACCAGAATAAGACATTTCACAATATCTTTTGCCTCAATAAAGGAAATATTTTGTTCAACCATAACATTCTTAATTTTACGTTGTTTTCATAATGAGGACATTTTCTGAAATAGAAACGTGGTCATTTGTTTACAATATAAAAGCGAATTTCTGAATCGTGACAAACATGATTTTCAGCTTTTACATTACTACACTTAATACATAACTCTCAATATTTTTACATTGCCTAGAAATGTGACCATAGCGTAGACATCTGAAGCACTGTGTAACTCTGCTAAAAAACCGCTCCACCGAAAATATACACTATTTATTGAAATATAATTAGGTAAAGTGTTCCCTTCAAAAGTTACAATAATGGTTTTTTTTGGGGACATACTGTATATACCATCCTTTTCTATTCTACGATGTGTACGTTTAACATCAACTACTGTTGAAGGAGATTTTATGTTATCTAAAATATATTTCGTATCGAATTGAGTATCAATATCTTTTATCAAACCCTAATTTCTAATAAATGTTTTGGTATAAACGCTACAAGATCATTTTCTGATAAAAGAGGATTGTTTACTAAAGCATTGGCATCAGAACATGTTTTTAGGCTAACTTTTATTCTATTTTTTCCAACAGATCTAATTTGGTTAATATGTTAACATTTAGTTTTTTGTGTAAGATATCTCCCACAAATAAGGGATGAAGACGGCCGGCATTTTCAATATTTTTTCGTTCGATAAAACACAAATATTACCCAAATTATACTTATCTCCATTTCTTAGATTAAAAACTTTAGGTGTTTTATTTTGTTTATAAATATCCTTTTCTTTATCACTAATGACCTGACGACTGGTTTCAGCTGTTGTCTCAGAACTTAAAGTGGTATCCATGTCTTGTACTGGGACCGATAAATAATTTTCTGACTCCGCATCACTTTTAGAGTTATTTGCACTCATTGTCTGGTTAATATATACACCTAACGGCGTCTTTCTTTTTAAAGCTTCCCCCATTTAGGGGGGAGCTATTTACACTCCGTACACGTGAACCACCGTACCACTCCGTTGGCTACCTGAATGGGAATCTTGAATACTTATTAATTGTAATATAACTATTAAATACTGTTTAATATACACACAATTATTAAAAACTAATAGGAGAACTTTTAATTATCAAGTTTAACTTTTTTTGTAATTGCAGCTTATACTCTCTTATATTTATGACCAGCGTGGCTAGCATGTCATTTATTTTCGTTTTCAAGCTTCCATAATTATTCCAAATACACTATCCACGAAAGTATTCATTTTTAACTCGACTGTCTCATCAACTGTCTGTATCGAATGCCTCGTTTTCGATATATATATATATATATATATATATATATATATATATATATATATATATATATATATATATATATATTTATATACTGACCGCCAAAAAATTTCCGAAAATAAAAATATTTATTGGAAGTTTTATGCACTATTTCATATTGCATACTCAATATCTTTCAATTTTAAACAAAAATTGGCCATTACTGCTTGATTCTTTAGCATCATTTATTTAATTAGAAGGATATAAAATAAAATAGTGTAATATCGAAACGAATTACAAACGATACAAATTACGAGTAAACCATGAACAAAATTATCTAATATCGGGTATTACGCCCTAAAACATCAATAACCGTTTGCATACGATTTGGAAGGAAAAGGAACAAAGTTTGAATAAAAACTTGAGGAATACGTTCACGAAGCATGTATTGCAGTTCTGCAAGACTTTCTGGCCGGCCAGCTTCTAACCCTAACGTTAAGTTGATCCCAAAGATGTTCGATGACATTCAGATCAGGGTTGCAGGCTGGCCATTCTAGAGTAATAATTCCTCCCCCAAGTAATTTGTCAAGATTCTTGCAGTATGCGGCCGTGCATTATCATGCATAAAGACAAAATTGTCCCCAATAAATGGATCAAATGGAACTACTGTTTCTGCCAAAACATTACCTGAATACTGATGAGCATTTAGCGGACCATTGACAAAAATAAGTTCAGTTCGAGTTTAAAATGAGATTCCAGCCCAAATCATGACACCATCACCGCCAAACTTTCTTCTCTGTACAAGCTTGTGCATACAACCGCGATTCATCAGTAAAGAGAATTTTGGTTCCAATCCTTTATATCTCAGTGTTGATGTTGTCAAAAATTAATCGATTCTAACAGTGTCTGGGTTGTAATCGGCCTTCTTGCCATTAGTCCTCTTTCATTGAGGCGTCTTCTAACCGTTCTCTCACTTACATTCATATTTCGAACCTCCTGCAGACCTGCCGAGGTTACTCTTTTACGACCGGAACCAGGTCGACGTGAGTATGTACCAGTCTTTATAAATTGATGGAAAGCTCTGGGAAGTACTGTAGTTCTCGGAGTAACTTAAGTTTCGAATACATAAACTTGACTTCTTCCGTCTTGTAGCAATGCAATAATTCGAGCAACATCTGCTGTAGATAACTTATAACTTAATTATTCACTTAGTGGAAATCCACGTTTGAAAAGGTAAATTACTGTTTAATTAAATATTTTCAACTTGAAGATAAACAGCGACTAAAGAAAACAACAATATAAACGTCAAAACTGTCAAAAACGAGCATACATGATCGCAATAAATATTTAAATTGAGACGCAATGTGAAACAGTGCACAAAACTTCCAATGAATTTTTATTTTAGGAAATTTACAGGGTGGCCACTTTTTTTTGCCGTTCAGTAAATACACGTTACTAATAAAGGCGCATTAGTATTTTTCTATTTACGTGTATTGATATTAATCGCACTTAATGTAGAAATAATAAATTACACAAACAATACTTACATGATAAAGTCACGGGCATTTTACCAGTATATACTGTGAGTAAAAGAGTACCATATAAATATACATAATTTGCTAAAACTGTATTCGCGGCACTTCCAACGTTTCTGTACAAATAGCCAAAGATAAGACCAATACCAATATGGGCCAATACTCTATTCAGCGCTGGACCCTAAAAAACAAAATATATATTTTAGCCAATTTATTGCTCAAGTCTGTTTGGTCAATTTACACGAGTTTCTAATTATATGCAAAAGCGGCCACAAAACAGCTTATATTGAATAATATGTACAGGGTGTCCTAAATTGGTATGTTTTGCAGGATATACCGAAAACTAGAGAGGATAGAAAAAAAATAGTTCAGATGTCATGACTTCTTTTTTCGTTAAAGTAACGATTGCCCAATCAAATCATCAATAGCTACAGGTAAAGTAGCGAGATACAGGGTGATTATTTGTATAATTGTCGAAAACAACCGGGTTAAATATCTTCTTTACTATGAAAAATTATGAAAAACTTTATTAAAGTTTTTGATAGATACATTATGACAGAGTTCAGTGGTGCACGAGAAATTTTTTTAGCGCTAATGAAATATAATACCAACTTATGTTTTTTATATGGGACACCATATATATTTTAACATTTTTCGTTTACATTTTTAATTCTCTTTCGGGTGATATGACATGTTATACACCTATTTTCAGTTTTTGAAGCTACTATGCAAATAAAATGTTTATAGTTTATAGTTGACATCATGTTATAGGCACTTAAAATAAAACACTCACAACAATGGTAACATATTTTAAGATTCTATTGTGACGATACTAATCCTTTGACAGTTTTATTTAGAAAAAATAAAATCAATACCTACCTAACTTTACTACATATAGTACACCGACTAGAAGTGCACTTTTGTTATTCTAAATGAACGATTTATGTTGCGTGGTGCCATCTATAGATAGCAGATTTACCCATTTAGTAAAATGGTAGCCAATAACGATGTCTGTAGTTTTAAAAGTTTTAGGACCAGTTAACAACCTCGTGTCCTGAGAAACGGTTGCTTTCTTTATTTCCTAATTTTGGGATGACATTTTTTTGCAGTAAAAAACGATTGAAAGATAAGTTTTAATTTTTTGTTACAAGTTTATACTTTGTTTTATTGACTTAAATATTAATTATTAACCAATACATCTTTTTTTATCGTAAACACAACGTATTTTTCAATGTACTACGGATAGTACATGGTGGCATAAGGGATATTTAAGTTGTACTACTACTAGTACAATTTGATTTAAAGAAAAACCTCAGCTACTTACTTTTTTTAATTTTTTTTGCAGATATATACTTTTAAAAATGAGTAAATATAACAAAAATAAGCCATTGAGTGAAAAAGAACTGTATGAGTTGATAGAGGCTGGACTTTCTGATGTGGTAGAGTTCTGTGATGAAGGGACTGATGAGATATTGACGTTCGAAGATCTTCAGAGAGACGACGGAATTATCGGTAAGATCATCAACGAGTTATTTTTGCTTATCTGATACGTTAATTTTAGATAATGATAATGATACTAACAGTCGAGTAAATGATTTGGATTCAGAATTTTCTGAAAGTGTCACTTCGCAAAGCTCAGCATCCCATGTTGTCAACAACGATGATACTACTTCTTAAGATCTACTAAAAAGCAAACTAGGGCGTAAACAGTTAATGGAGGAGTTTTTGAAGACACATGATTTAAAGGAAAAAAAGCAAAATAACGTGGCGAGAAGATGTAAAATACATAACGCCGACTACTATACAATAGGCACAAAAAACAGAAGCAAATCTTACACACCTAAAATCACCAATAGATTATTTTTATAAATATCATGAATGTGTTGCTTGTGTGAGTCCATTTCAAAAGGTAAAAGAAATAATAAGTTAGACTTACTCACAATCAATTTAATTTAACTAATCGGACGACCGGTTTCGCTTTCTATAATATGCAAAGCATCTTCAGGTCACGATACAAAGTTAAAATGCTGAAAATAATAATCCCATATTAGGGTGTTGTCTAATAAAGATAAAACATAGGGTAGGTGATATAAATTATAAAAATTACAGTAATTATGCCAATATTACATGTCTGTGGTTGTATAAATGAATAAAATGTTTAAGCAGACAGGGTAAGACCCACAAATTGGCAACATAGTCTATTAGACTGTAATGAATTAATAAATAAACAAATAAATAAGCATTACTTACATGCCGGTACTCTATTAATTGATGGTTGAAAGAACATGGTTCAAACTATCTTGTATTGTTGGTTGGAGAATTCAGGTCAACTATTGTAATTGTTTAACAGTAAACGGGGAAGTTCTTGAGGAGACAGATTTTATCCAATGCAGTAGAGATACAAATTGTGTGGGTGTCCACTTATATAAGCTTATAGTTATCAAATTTCTTTGATAAAGTTGTTGTAATATCTGGCAAATTTTTGTAAAGTCCAAAAAATTTAAAAAAAAAAAAAAATTTTGGACTTTACAAAAATTTGCCAGATATTACAACAACTTTATCAAAGAAACTTTATCAAAATTGATAACTATAAGCTTATATAAGTGGACACCCACACAATTTGTATCTCTACTGCATTGGATAAAATCTGTCTCCTCAAGAACTTCCCCGTTTACTGTTAAACAATTACAATAGTTGACCTGAATTCTCCAACCAACAATACAAGATAGTTTGAACCATGTTCTTTCAACCATCAATTAATAGAGTACCGGCATGTAAGTAATGTTTATTTATTTGTTTATTTATTAATTCATTACAGTCTAATAGACTATGTTACCAATTTGTGGGTCTTACCTTGTCTGCTTCAACATTTTATTCATTTATACGACCACAGACATGTAATATTGGCATAATTACTGTAATTTTTATAATTTATATCACCTACCTATGTTTTATCTTTATTAGACAACACCCTAATATGGGATGATTATTTTCAGCATTTTAACTTTGTATCGTGACCTGAAGATGCTTTGCATATTATAGAAAGCGAAACCGGTCGTCCGATTAGTTAAATTAAATTGATTGTGAGTAAGTCTAACTTATTATTTCTTTTACCTTTTTATAAATATTTTGATGACACCTTGGTGATACTATGGTGATACTATGGTTATATACACAAAACTTTATCACCAGCAAAATAATACACGCTTTGAAAATACAAATATCAACGAAATAAAAAAATTTGTGGGCATTCATATTATTATGGGAAACCTAGGTTATCCTCGTATAAGACTTTATTGGGACAGCAAACTTTGTGTAAATGTTGTTAAAAGTAATATGGGGTACAACAGATTTTCAAAATTACGAACCCATCTACATTTTACTGATGTCAATGAACCAAATGACACTGATAAATTTTGGTAAGTTAGAATTCTTTACAACAAATACGACAAAGGTGTATGCAATTATCACTTGAAACAAAATTATGTATTGACGAACAAAATATTCCGTTCAAGGGACAGTTAAGCCTTAAGCAATATATAAAAGGCAAGCCGCGTCCATGGGATATAAAACTGTATGCCTTGTGTGGAAGTTCCGGTTTACTTTACGACTTCGTTTTATACCAAGGTCCTACTACAGAACTAAATTACCTTCATCAACAAGTTTTTGGTTAAAGTGCAGCTGTCGTAATAAAACTTACTGAAAGAATTATCAATCCAAACCATCAGCTTTATTTCGATAATTATTTTTTTAATTACCAACTATTGCAGTGACTTCAAAATAGGCATATTTATGCCTCCTGTTCTGCCAGAACAGAACGTTTTGCAAAACCTCCACTTTTACCAGATAAGCTAATAGCTAAGAAAGAACGAGGATTTTCACAAGAAATCATTAGCAATTATGGACAAGTCACAATGACTAGATGGTTAGATAACAAACATGTAATTATGGCCTCAAATTTTCAGTCAAAAGGAGAAGAAGATACTTGCAAGAGATGGAGCAAAACAGAAAAACAGTTTCTTATGGTGCCTCGACCAGAAGTTATAAAACATTACAATGCCAGTATGGGAGGCGTTGACAAATTAGATTTTTTGATTTCTATATATATATATATATATATATATCTAACTTTCATAAGATCTAAAAATGGACTCTAAGAATGTTTACACATGCTCTTGATTTGGCATGCTGTAATGCATGGCTGGAATTTCGAGAAGAAGCAAAGTTCCTCAATATAGCTCAAAAAGACACTTTTGACCTATTTCATTTTCGTTTGTATATTGCAAAAGCGCTCATATATTGTGGACAAATGGGTAAGAAGGTTGGAAGACCATCTTCAACTGATAATACCCAGTTCATCTCCTCCACCTAGCAAAAAATGGTGTCAAGAATATGGACCTATCAGAGAAGTTCGATTGGATGGTATAGGACACTTTCCTGACTTTGACGATAAAGCTACACATTCCCAAACCAGGTGTAAATTGCCAAAATGTGCTGGAAAAATACACATTTTTTGCATTAAATGTAAAGTACATCTATGTATAAAAAAAAAACAAAATTGTTTTTTATTGTACCCACAGACCACTAATAAGAGGTAGGTGATCTGTGATTGTACCACCCAAAGTAATGTAAATGAAATTTTAATACATTCAAATAAAATATGCTTAAATTATTTTTTTTTACCATTGGCTCACAGTGTACTACGGGTAGCACATTTTATATGTCAGCTGTCAACTAAGATATTTTATTTTTCTTTGTTACAAAAATCTTTAAAAAAATCAATTATTTCGTAGTGCACATTATTAAAAAATTTTTATCTATAAAAACAAAAAGTCATGACTGAAAGGGTAAAAGTAAAGTAAATATTTAACTGCTTATTGTTGGTTCAAAGTGAATTATTATTTTTAAATTATTGATTTATAAAAATTAACTGTATTTTATAACCTTTTTCGTTTCCATTTATAATTTTTTATCCAATATAATAGTATTATCTTCTTTTTCATTATTGTTCTGAATCTAGTTTTTGTGACAATACAATTTACTATTTTTTATCGGGAATAAGCCACAATTTTACTTTAAAATAAGTTTATTTTGACGTTGAGATTTCCGTAAATTACATTATTATTTTTTATCTAAAATAACATATTGTTACATCTTGTAAAAATGCTTATTTCGTAGAGTAGGTTATATTAAAAGGTAATAGATAATAGTAAAGGTAATATTTAGCGACGAAGCTCGCATATCCAGTGCAGGAATATTTAACTGATACAATGAAATATACTGGAATGACTCAAATCCTCACTTATATCAGGGAAACTGAAGGTAAGGGAGATTCGGTTTTAACGTTAGTGTTTTGTCAAGCACAATAAATTAGTTTATTATAAATTTGATGATAAATGATTTGAATATTTTTGATGAGAAGAATTCTGCCGAGAGGAGTGCATTTCTATTTTACAAGATGGAGCACCTGCCCTTAATGCCGAAATCGTTGATGATTTAAATAAAAAATTTTATAACCCGTGGATTGGAACTTATGATCCTTGTTCAACAGAACTAAATCGTCCTGATTTTTTATTTGGGGATTTTTAAAACTGACTTTAATACTAAGAAAGGATTATTACAAAGCATTCATAAAGCATTTATAAAAATAAAGAAAATACATATATTGAGATGTGTAAGATATATAATAAAAAGGTATCAATTATTATTATAACAAAACAGGGGAAATATTTATTATAATTTTTAAATTTTAAAAATTGGTATTTCCATTTTTTAAGTTGATTGATCTTATTTCTGGTAAATAAAACTATGAAGCATTATTATCCGCATAATAAAATGTTAGAATGTGTTACTAAGTATTTTGTTTCTAAGTATTTATAACGTGATGTCAAATGAACAACATATTTGCAGTGTATCTCTAACGAGTGAAAAAAGATATACAGGGATGAGTGCCTTAAGAACCGGCAAAATAACGCAAAAGATAGAAAACATAACACGTTGTGAAATAAAAAGAGATGAAAGTAGTAGAGGTGAGAAATTATCGATATTAACCTATAATTTACTTTATATTACATTAGAATTATCGAAAATTTCGCACCTTTAGACGTTAGCTTATGAGCTTGTTGACTTCAGTCATAGTAATACGTATCACGTAATGTAAGTAAAAACAGTTTAAGTAGGAGTATTTTTTTTATCCAAAATTAAAGTATTGATCAATAATAAACTATGATTTGAGACTACAAATTACTACTAATTAAACTGTTTACTTACATTTGCTTTATTGCCTTCAATCAGTTTTTACTTTATGCGAAATTTAAAAAATGATTCGACGTCATACTTGTAATATTATGACTGAAGTCAACTATAATAGCTCATAAGCTAAGGTCTAAAGGTGGGAAACTATCGATAGTCCTAATGTAATGTAAATTAGAGGTTTCTATCGATAATTTCCCACCTCTACTACTTTCATCTCTTTTTATTTCACAACGTGTTATATTTTCTATCTTTTGCGTTATTTTGCCGGTTCTTAAGGCACTCATCACTGTATATGTCCTATCAGCTGAAAGGGAATTAAAAATTTAAACGAAGAAGGTCAAAATATATAGTGTCCCATATAAAAAAAACATAAGTTGATTATATTTCCTTAGTGAGACGCCCTTAAAAAATTTCTTGTAAGCTACTGAACTCTTTCATAATATATCTATCAAAAGTTTTAATAAAGTTTTTTAAAATTTATTTTAATAAAGAAGATATTCAACCTTTTCGTTTTCGACATTTTTCAGTAATCGCTAATGTATCTCGCTAATGTGGATAGCTACTAATGATTTAATTGGGCAATCGTTCCTTTAATGAAAAAAGAAGTCATGACATCTCAACTACTCTTTTTCTATCGCCTCTAGTTTTCGGTGTACCCTGCAAAACATCCTAATTTGTTACACCCTGTACATTACAAATTTGTTTTATTTTTTATTTATAAATTTACCTATGATATAGATTTAATTTCAAATAAATCACACTCAACAAATATTGTTTTGGTATTCCCCATATATATTTGATGGAATTAAACTGACGGTATGGTGGAAGACGGAAAACTTTATTTACCGTATCTTTCAATAATCTTATCCACTGCAAAGATTTGTTGTTTTACTAAACAACAGTTTGGAAAAAAAAAATTTTATTGTTTTGTTATTTTTCAAATAATTCAGATTTTAATCGTTTCGTGAAATTTTTCGTGAACTATTTTTATACTTTTTGATTTTGTTTTTCTTTTAAGATTTTTAATTTCCTTTTTTAATTTTTTATTGTCCTGGTTTAATGGTAGTTTTTTTTATAAAAGTACGGTTAACAAGTTTTATTTTTTTTGCATGAAAAAGGCACCGCATATGAAAAAAAAGAAGAAAGATTTTTGTCACAAATTAAACGAAGAATTGAAAAATGATTTTTAGTTTGAAATATGTCAGTGGCGTACCATTTTTTCTTTAAATAAATTGAGACCATTACTCGTATGCGCGCCAATGATGAATATAAAATTCTTAGTTGTATGGAAAAAAAAATGCGTAACAATTAATTCTTAAATTTCACCAAAATTCATTTGCATGTCTCAACCAGTGTCAGAGCAATGCATTACTGATCATTAGTGATCAGTGTAGTAGTGTCTGGGGTCTCGGGAGAGTGAGATCGCTCGGCTCAGCGATAATCGACACGGTTTAATCCAGAAGCCTGTAGAGTTTAATATTAATTCCTGTAATAGTATCAATGTTAACTCTGTATAACTCTGTTTAACTGTATATATATATATATATATATATATATATATATATATATATATATATATATATATATATATATATATATATATATCGCTTTTAATTTATCTCCCTTATGTCATTTATAAGAAAATTAAAAAAATACAACACACAACAAATACTCGTTAGTTTAGTCCTTGACACTCAAAAATGTGTACTTAAAATTCAGACCGAACAAAATGTAGTCATTTTTATGCTACTTACGTAACATCTCTTTATTATCAGTAGATTCCTTTTATACAATAACAAAAACTGCATAATTATAGCTGCGGGCACTGCTTTCGTTTCGTCGGAATAGAGACCTACTTTTTTTTCCTCGAAGAGATCTCTCCCTGAAATAAAACAATGAGAAACATGATGAATTGCGTCATAAAATATACAATATTTTATTGTTGGGTTAAGCATTTAAAGTGGGTTTTTATTACTAATAAAGATTAAAGATATAACTCATACGTCTTCTTTCAGAATTTAGAAGCTTTGCTTTAGCGTTAGAAGAATTGCAACAACGGGTTTGCTTTAAATTAATTCAAGCAAACTTTTGTGGAAAAGGGTTATAAAACTTAGTAGATCAAAAACGAAATAAACCAAGTGTGCTAAAAGAAGCGTAACGGTCGAATCTTTCGCGAAATTTACATTGGATTTTAACATTTTATAAAACTTAGTAGATCAAAAACGAAATAAACCAAGTGTGCTAAAAGAAGCGTAACGGTCGAATCTTTCGCGAAATTTACATTGGATTTTAACAGTTCTCCAAAATCAATCGAATGATACCAAATACGACTCCTACACCCATTCCCTGGGGTGAGGCAGGGGTCAACTTTGAAATCTTAAATAGAAACTCCCATTTTCATTGCAGATGCAGTCTCTACTTAAATTTGGTATTTGGTACCATAAAAATTAGTTTGTAGATTTCTGATCTGTATTTTTTTATTTATTTATATATTTCTTGTTTTTCTGCGACTAAAATGCTATCTATAGCAAATAGAGAAAAAATTTCAGATAAAAATTGTTTATTTTTTTCACGTAGAACCAGAGTCTTCAATAAAAAATGGGGTTTTTGATTAAAGATTTCAAAGTTGTCCCCTGCCACAACCCCAGCGGGTGGAGTAGGGGGTTATGTTTTGGTTTTTCATTTAGAAGCGCATTTCTCGAGATATTAGTCCGTTTCCATAATTTTCCTAGGGTATCAGGATAAATCGATTTTTTCCGATTATAGTATGTACCGTCTATCACAATTCGACAAGAGTTACTTATTTTTTCATGAGGAATTCAAATCTGCAATAAACAATGAGGGCTCCTATTCAAGATTTTAAAGTAGCCCCCGCCCAACCCAAAGTAGATTTTAGAAAAATATTGAATTGGTTTTTTTTTCGATCCGATATATATTTCGCAAAATATTCTACCTACCCTCGCTTCTTTTGCCACACCCGGTATATGCTAGTTTTAGATGTATATGAATTTGGTAATACACAGCAATAGGATAAATGAGCTGGAAAAAAACTAATGACTCCTTTTCGAAAAATTGCATAAAAACTGAATGATAAACTCCGGTATAACACTCGCTATGATGTACGATAGCAAATGTTATCTATTAAAAAAAAAAGGCGAATAAAGAATTAATATTTCAAAAACGAGAATACTTAAATGAATGAAATGTAAGGTATAGTCCATTAAAATGTTACATTTTTTATGCCTTAACGTGCATTTCTTAGAGGACGTGATAGAATGAAATACAACGGCCCTAAGGATTGGGGCTGGAAAAAGCATGGAATTTGGATACCAATCAAAACTTTTAAAACTCCAGCACCCCCGAACTTCTAAAATTAATTTTATGCAGATTCAAAGAAAACTGTAAACGTATGTATGGTTGCCGACAAATAAACCTCAAATGCTTTGCAGTGTGCCTCAATTGTTCCGGAAAAACCTGCAGTGACCCCATTGAAATATTAAAATTAATTGAAAAATTCGAAGATGAATTACCCAAATTATGCCAATTCTAATTTCCGTTCTTTCGCAAACATTCACCTTCGATACTGAATTAGATCATGAACCGCAGTCTGGACCATCAAAGAAAATGAAAACCAATAGCTATAAAACAACTTTTTAAATATATAATTATGCTCAATATTATCTCGCCTGAAAATTGTCAATGAATTAGGCCTAATGGGGATACCGCTTAAAACAACGCGCCTCCAGACTCTACCTGATATTCTTATAAGTATTCCAGAACCCGGTAAACTTCGGAGCGCTGTAAAACCCAGAGAAATTAATAAATTTAAACACATTTGTAGTGAAAATTATTCTTTGAAAACTCTCTATAATAAATATTGTTTTTAATTAATTTTATTGTAAAATCCAGAAAAAAGTTATAGGGCCCAAAAATTTTTAGTTATTTTTGTTTATAACTTTTCTATTAAGTATCAATTTTATGATAAAAAGTATTACAAATAAAGTTGTAGAAAATTTAATTTGCTACAAATAATGTTTCATAAAATTTTCTGTAGGATTGCTAATTTACGATGTACAGCGCAAAATTCCTCCGTTTTTCTAAGATAACGGTCACGGACAAGGGGGGCGACCCCACAAACTTGAACTTAAGCTTATACTAAGATTTTTTAATAGACATATAGTCTAAATTAAGGGTTACTATTGGTAGAAATAAAAAAAATGAAAAGTGAAAATAAGTTTACCTACCTTTTAAATCATTGTTTTCGCCACTTTCTATACTTTTATTTTGATACGATTTGACACTATCTGCCAATTTGTCAATATTTGCATTGTGATCTCCGATTGATACCTCTATTACTAAAAATAAAAAAAAATACTTCGTTCATTAAGTTTTGTATCACTAGAATTATATAAAATTTTCGATTACTAATAGTTTATAAATATAAAACAAAAGTGACCACAAATCAAAATGTCACAATAGACATGGATGGAAGTGAGACAAAAAGTGTCTAAGAGTATATATACCTAGGTCCCAGGATCAAACTGGACAAAGAGAATCAAGGAGAGAGATCACTAGAAATGTCTGAATAAAGCGGTATTGTCTTAAAAAACAAAAAGATACCAATAAATAAAAACGTATTCAGTAGTTGTATCCATAGACAGGTACCTAATACAAAAAGACTGCTGCCATACAGTTGCGTTCCCCCAGTGCGACAGAGAAAACTGACGCAAAGCACTCCCTGAATCTCTTTCTAATGGGCCATGTTGATCGACCACGTGACCTTCTTATTGGTCATTTAGGTCACGGGATCGAGAAACACCGCTGGAAAATTCTACGAACGGAATACCGAACTACATCATCTTTTTGTAGATTTTAAACAAGCGTATGACTCAAGAATTAGAAAGGAATTATATAACGTAATGCAAGAGTTAAATGTGCCAAAAAAACTAATCAAATTAGTAAAACTATGCCTAACCAGCACCAAAGGAAAAGTAAGAAATCAAAATCAACTGTTTCAAAATCAGAGCTTACGCAGATAATATAGACATATGGACATTAAAAGATCTAGAAAATATTTATACTTCTTTTAAAGAAGCGGCCCATACTATGGGTCTAGAAATTAATGTCTTAAAGACAAAATAGATAAAAACAACTCAGGAAAAAGTACAAATAAAAATCACTTATATATCTTTAAACGGGCAAAAATTTGAAAAAGTAGACCATTTAAAAAAAAAGAAATAATAGTTACAGAAGGAAATAAAAACAGTGATGAGATAACAGCGAGAATTTCACTTTAAAACAAATGCATCAACAGCCCAATTTGGATTCCGTAGAGTACTAGTCCAGAGATGCTTGGATGTGAACCAAGATATGTACGCCTGTTCATAGATTACAACAAAGCTTTTGATAAAGTCCGCCACAAAGAGCTAATGGACGTCCTCAAAGCAAAACAATTACAATACAATGACCTTCGAATTATAACAAATCTATATTATAAACAGCAGGCACACATACGCATTAATGGACACACATCAGAAGAGTTCGAAATTAAAAGAGGAGTGCGACAGAGGTGTGTATTGTCACCACTACTATTCAATGCATACTATGAAGAAATTAAGAAAAGAGCTCTTGAGGGAGAAACAGCAAGAATAAAGGTGAATGGAACATCAATTAACAATATTAGATATGCGGACGATACTATCATAATAGCAGACAACCTCCAAGACTTCCAAAAGCTAACGAACAAGATAGTTGAGTATGGAGAATATGGATTATCAATAAACATCAAGAAAACTAAATTTGAGAAGATATTAAAAACCCAAAATAATTATGAAAGCCTGACAATTAACAGTAAAACTTTAGAACAAGTTGAAAACTACATTTATCTTGGCACAATAATTAATTACGCAAACGATTACTCCAAAAGAATCAAATTTCGAATAGACAAAGCACGAACAAACTTCAATAAAATGAGAAAGGTACTTTGTGCGATAGAACTGAAATTAGACTTGAGTCTAATGGCTGGCAAGGTATTATATTTTTTCGACTCTGCTTTACGGGATAGAAGCATGGACACTTAACGCGTCGACTACTAAAAAGTTGCAAGCATTCGAACTGTGGGTGTATAGAAGAATCCTGAAGATATCATGGACCGAGCATGTAACAAACAACGAAGTCATGAAAAGAGTCAACAAAAGAATGGAAATATTGGAAACCATCAAGGCACGAAAGCTGCAATACCTGGGGCATGTTATGCGTAATGAAAGATACAACATACTTCAATTAATTATACAAGGGAAAATCCAGGGCAAGAGAAGTGTAGGAAGGAGAAGAATCTCATGGTTGCGTAACTTGAGGGAATGGTATTCGGAGCTGCAGCATCTAGGATCAGAATAGCCATGATGATTGCCAACCTTTGTCGCGGAGATGGTACGTAAAGGAGAAGATCAACAGCCTACAGAATATTATAAAATCAAAATTAGTATCTATTAACTCAAAAATAAAAATATACACAACAGTTATGCGACCCGTAGTAACGTATGCATCAGAAACATGGACTAGAGAACAAGAGGAGCAACTTATTAAATAGGAAAGTAAAAATTTAAGGAAAATATATGGACCTATACAGGAGAATAGAGAATGACGTATAAGAATGAACCACGAAATGAATGGAATATTTAATAGACCTACTATTACAAAAGATATACGAAGTAAACCACTGAGTTGGTTAGGACACGTAGAAAGGATGGAGAATAAAAGAAATACAAAAGCAGTGCTTAGAAAAGAATTAAACAGGAAGAGACCGAGAGGTAGGACCAGAAAGAGATTGATTGATGGTATTAACCAGGATTTAAAAGAACTAATAATACAAGAATGGGAAAAACAAGCAAAGGAAAGAAAAACATGGTTAACTATAGCCAAGGAAGCAAAATATACATGACACTAAAATGATCTCCTAAAAAAAGATAAACTAGGAAGTAAAAATTTTAGATATAAAACGTTGGACTTTTTGAGAAGTTATGCGTATGGCTGGCCTCCACACCATGTAAAACTTAAGAGCCTATAAACTCCAACGGGCAACCATGGCCCTTCAGGGCCTGTCAATGGTCACTGATGATGAATGTGAAAAATAATGATGATGTTACTTTTATTTGTTTTAGGTATAGAAATGGCAACTTCAAAAAATAAAATACTTTATACTATTTGATATTTTGACCAATCAAGTATTACTCAGTAATAGTTTTCTCTTAAAAATATATTATTGAAATCCAATACTTACAGTAATCAGCTGGATTGTGATATGGGGGACATTTTAGATTGAGTTTTTCAAAATATGGTACTAAATCGTTAACCCTTCCGTCATATATACATTTTCCTTCAGATAGAGCATAGAGTTTATCGAACATTTCGAATAGTAAGGCTGAAGGTTGATGGACAGTAGCTATTACGGTTCTTCCTTCTGAGGCGAGGTTTTTAAACAGAGACACGCATTGAGTACACGATAAACTATCAAGGCCCCTGAAATAAGAAAAATATTTTGTAACTTAGTTATAGAAGTCAAAATAAGGTAAAACATTTACCACATGTGATCCTTTAGATGTTAAATTAAATGTGAAACACCATATTTAACCCTGTAGCATGTATAAATTCCTTATAACCATCGAATATTCAATGTATAAAATTTATTTGGCACACCCCTGAGCTATGTATAATATTTCGCAGAGTTTTTGTTTATATTGTGACGTAGCGTTTGGATACATCGAAGAAAAATCCCATTGCAATTTCAACTGAGTAATAAAATATGGTTATATTCTAGGTTTTAGTTCTGCAATTTTCAAAGCTAAAGAGTGATCAAGGTCAGATACCCTGAGCGCCTCGTTTAAAAAGAATTCCGATTCACTAGTCCCTTTGACTGATAAGAGGGATGAGACGCAGAAGAGTAAGCCGGTACGACAGAGTGTCAGGTCGAAGTGAATTTAGGTTCTAAAGAGATTTTAAAAAAGGAAGACGCAGCGTGGGTGGTCTGTAGAAACCGGCAAATTTGTTTGTAGAAAAGTGAATTATACTCGAATGTAATGTGTCGATTTTTGTCAGAGTAATCACTGTTTTGTTTCCTTGCTGTGTCTCATCTGAAGGTTTTGTAATACGGCGTTTCAAACAATTTAAAAGATACCCACATGGCTCCAAGCAAAAGCTTGAGTTTTTAAGAAGCCAAGTTTCGAAGATTGCGTCGAGATAATCCAGTGTTCAGCTTCCATCCACATTTTGTTTGTCCCAGGTTATTCCAAACTATGTTCACAGTTTGTGAGACGCATTTGTTTATGTTGCAGTGAATTTTGAGTCCAGTTCCAAACCCAGAACTTTTAAAGGAGATATGAACATTCAGTGAAAATCAGGTACTTTTCTTTGTTAAATTTTTTAAAGTAGACATTTTCCACCAATAATTTCCATCATGACAAGTTAAGGAATTGTAATAAGTAAAATTAGAAATATTAGGGAGTGGCTAACTGTCATATTAATTATCCTTATAAAGTTTTAAAATTTAGTATTGACATATGACAGTTAGCATTTTTTTCTTGACATTTGGTACATACCTAACCATTAGTGTAGAATTTGTTTTGTTTTATTTTTAAAAAAGGTTAACCTGTATGCATAGTTCCATTTAAAAAGATATTTTTCATTTGTAATAATTTATTTCTGCTACAAAATGTCGCCCATTGACAATTTAAGTTCTTTTAGTATCTCCAACTTCTAGAGTTGTAAACCGATAGCAACATTTTAGGTTTGTTTTTGTTATTTTGTATTTATTATTTATATTTGTAACTGTTTATGGTGAGACAATAATAAATATGTAATTTTGCTCCCTAAAAAAAGAGTATTATTTCCTTTAAAACGTTTCTAACTCCTTTTTGTATTTTTTAGGAAAGAAAAGCCTATCTTTTTATCCAGCAGGAAGATTTTTGTAAGCAGGGTCTATTTCAAATAGCTTAGGAACCTTCTTGTGTTGTTTTGTCCAGGAGATCCATGTAAGTACCCCTTTGAATTCACTTTTTGTAGTTACCCCATTCCTGTCCCTTGTTTCATTCACTTATTTACGACCAAGCTCTCCAAACAAACCAAAAGCAAACGTTTCGGCTTGTTTTGCTTACCCTATCCCTAGCCCAGCAATTTCTGTCCCCAATTTTCAACCCCCTATAGTAATACCCTATGTGGTAGACAAAATAACCGTTACAACCTAACGATTAAAAGTAAAATATTTTAATTAAGTCATTTATTTATTAAGTTTTTTACCAATTTTACTACAGTCATAATATTTTACAGTATACAGTTTACAGATTAATTAATAGATAATGTACAAAGAATCAGGAATATCCAAAAATTATTTTGTATTTTTGCAAAGCGAACAAGTGTAATTAAACTACCTTAGATGGCCCTAAACTAATTAAACTTAAATATAGTAAACGTATAGGAAAATTAATAAGGGCATTTGCAGTGTGTAGAGTGAATAACGCACAAGAACGACAACAAAGCAGAATAGTGCGGAATCAAATAGAATAAATTAAAGATGTAAAAACTGCCCGGCTCTGATATAAACACAAATCGTAATTTACTCTGCTCCAAAATACAAATTCAATTAAATAAATTATCAAAGCCAACTTAGACTAGTTGGATATAATATATCCACCCCCTTAGAAATCTTTAAACAAGTGACCACATAAGTATCACAGCAAATAAATATAAAAATACACAAAATAATAAGAATATACCAAACGAAAACAGAACCATCAACGAATGTTGGTACGACATACAAAACTCAATTTTAGAAGTAAGAAAACACAGTAAATTCTAGACCTGATGGAAGTTCGACGGAAACATAAAAATAGAAATATTAACAAATTTCACGAAATCAAAAAATTGAGCCCAAGAATTTTGGCTCGGGAACTCATTATAAAGATATAGAAAACCTTAAAGACTTTAAAAAAGAATGGGCGAGATACATCAGTCATCTTTTTGACTATACTTCTCGAGAAAATGCTACTTATACACATACTATGGCAACCAGTTAGACAGAGGTCCAAGTATACTGAAATCAGAAGTCAGAAAAGTAATACAACAAACCAAAAATAATAAAGCACCTGCACCAGATGCTTAACTGCTGAGCTACTTAACCTTTTGGACGAGAGAAACATTATATCTTCTTCTTCTTGATGTGCCTATCCGTTACGAATGTTGGCGATCATCATGGCAATCTTTATCTTATCTGCAGCAGCGCGGAAAAGTTGCACAGATGTTGTATTGAACCAGATTCTGAGGTTCTTTAACCAAGATGTTCTTCTTCTTCCTGGACCTCGTTTTCCAAATATTTTTCCTTGCAGGATGGCTTGAAGGAGAGTATATCTGGATTCATTTCGCATAATATGTCCGAAGAACTGTAACTTTCGAGATTTGATGGTGGTCAGTACTTCTCGATTCTTATTCATTCTTATGAGGACCTCCTCATTTGTGACTCGGTCAGTCCACGGAATCTTAAGCATTCTCCGATATAGACACATCTCAAATGCTTCATGCTAACATTATATACTTAACCATTTTCTTTAACAAAATATACAACGAAGAAAAAATACCAGATGATTGGACCTGACCATTTCCTGACCCTGATGGCCGCCTTAAGGTTTGACGATGCCTCTGACCGAGAAAAAAGAGAAAGGGATAATTCAGCTGCTGCTATCCAAGAATTCTTTAACTTATTTGTAAGCAATTCAAAAGATGCATATACGGTTGGCAAAAATGTGTGCGTAGACAAAATGCTGGTAGGCTTCAAAGGCAGATGTCGCAGAAATGTATATTCCCAGAAAACCCTGTAAATCTGGGATAAAAATCTTATGTATGACTGATGCACGAACTGGGTATTTACATAATGCTTATATTTATGCTGGGAAAGGTTCAGATGGATTTAGCCTTACAAATGAGGAAAGAAGAATGAGCATACCTACTCAAGCAGTTATAAGATAAGTGAAACATCTTTACAATGATAATAGAAATGTAACCGGCGACAACTGGTTTAGTTCAGTTGATTTAGTACATCATCTACAACAACATAAACTCACTTACGTTGGCACAACGCGAAGAAATAAAAAAGAAATTCCTCCAATGAAGGCGACACTTTGTATGGATTTACTAACACTTTTATCCCGTACAACTAAGAAAAATAAAGCTGTGATATTAATATCTTCCGTGCATCATTCCATAGAAGTACATGCAGATAATGGACTACCAGAAATAAATTCTTTACAACTTGACCAAAGGGGGTGTAGACGCGATGGATAAAAAGTGTGTAAAATATTCCTGTAGCCGCAGAACACGTAGATGGCCCATGGCTATTTTTTATAAAATAGTAGACGTATGTGGAGTAAATTCATACATTATGTTTACTTCGATTCCCGAAAATAATTGGACTAGATTCAAATTTATAGAAACCCTGGCCGATGAACTCGTTTCCTCGCATTTGCATAGAAGATATGAAATGCCAGCATTACAAAGGCAGCTGAAAGAACTGATCGGAAGTATCCTTGATATTCCCGAAAATAAGGCTAACGAAAAAGAAAAGCTTGAAATAAGAAAATATTGATACATCTGTCCATCCAAATTAAGAAGAAAGACTGCATATTTATGCACAACGTGTCAAAAACCCATATGATTGCAATGTTCTCGAAAAATTTGTATAAATTGTACCAGGGTAGAATAGATTTTTCACGTTTTTTGTGATTTGCAGGTTTTGTGTAGAATTTTAATTATGTTGTTTTTGACAATTTTTAAACAAAATGTAGCTATTTTTAAACATACATAAATATATTATATAGTATATGTTTAATTTTTTTTGGAATTTAACTTTAAAAATTTTGTGTTATAAAGCATGTTACCATTTTTTTTTTGTTATAAGTCCTACAGGTTGATTTTTTCTTTTTCACTAAATAAAAATGACATTACAATATTGTTTTATTATTAAAAACTGTTTTATTGCATTTTTTAGGTGCCAGCTTGACAAAAACAGCTTTTTTAGCCAGGAGTCTGTCAGACTCATGGTCACCATTTATGTAATTAAAAATAGGGTCACCAGTTAAGGGTTAAAGAACTGGTTCGCCCAAAGATTTACCACAGCTTCTAGGTGGGGATAGTGTCAAACAAATAGCATGCTTCATGCATTATGTGGAAAAAATATATGTTTACAACGTTGCAACAATGTAACAATTGTTTATATTATGATATATATTTAATAGGCAGGTATTTAATATTCATTTGCAGGTGATCATTTAATTTTATCAGAACACTTTTTTATTGGATTCACCAAGTGGACTGATACTGCATTTTGGGGCGCGTGTATCTACTACAAGGTTAAAAGAAATTTATGAAGCCTGAATATGTAATATGGTTCATAATTAATCATTTGATCATATTTTGTTTTCTATTTATGTGTGAATTTCAACGCGATGACTGATTTCCTGTTGATTTATAACGATTGCACTTTTATAAATAATTAGTATTATTAGTGTTTAATAATTATAGCGAGGCTATAATTTGGTTTGAATAATATGCAATTTTTAACCGCAGAGATTTTAATAATATGCAATTTCTAGCCGCAGAGATGAATCGGTTAAACTTTTAATCATGTAAACCACGTCAGTGAATTTCCCGTAGCTTATGGTTAATCATTAGGGAAATAAGTAACTATAACAGATATAAATGATAAATCATTGTACTAATGTACTAATAATATACCATTAGAATGTTATATTATTTTAAAATGTGTTATAAATATGATCTGTGTAAGATCTATAAAGGAATAAGATTAAATGAAGAAAAATGAACGAAACAGCGAATTGGAATCAGTAATGGAGAGAAACCGAGAATATGGAAACACTTAAACGAAGGTAATGTCTAGTTTAACTAAAAAACGGACAAGAGAATAAATTTGGGTAATATGTGTATTATATGCATTTGTGCAGAAAGTACTTGTATTATGGATAAGTTGTAGCCCGGTGTTCAAGAAAAATACTGAAGAGCCTCCACTTATAAAAAAATTATATTGGCTGAGACCGCACTAAACAAACATTATTTCTAATGACACTGAACTTACTGAATGTTAAATAAAGTGTTCAATATAATATAGCCTTAGTTAAATATAATCTTTGATTAATTAAACTTTTAAACCGTCGGATTTCAATACAAAGTTCAACCACGATTTTATTCCTTATGCCTTTCTGTGTACTGAAAATGTCATATGAAGGGTACAGGAAAAAAACCAGATATGTCACTTTTTATTGAAAATCTGTGTAGAGGCGTCATTAAATTCTTCGAATGACGATCTATATTTTAGAGTACTAAAACTGGAAAAAAACTACCGTAGTATGGCGTAAAACAATGTCTAAAATATAGCGTGCCGAATAAAAACCAGCTTAGTCCAAACGTCCAGGGGAAAACCAGCGATGGCATGTGAACAAACCGGCTGATGCAATATTTATTTTTAAGAAACGTGCCAGTATTATTGTAGCCGCAAAAGTATAACTTCTTGTTTGTTTGTATGATTATTAATAAACGATTATGGCTAACAGTGATTTGGAGGGGTCCGTTGAGAACAAATTTATGCCTTCAAAAAAAAAGGAAGACTACCGTCCGGATGTCAGAGGTCCCTAAAATGTTTAAGTTATCTACTCATGAAGCGGGACAGCCTTGTAACTGCTTAAGGTTTAAGTGCTTTTAGGTAATTAATAAGGAGCAAAGAAAATAAATATTAAGAAATTTTAATGTTCTGCGCTTTAATAATGAGCTAAATTATTATTTGGCTGGTTATATAATACTGCCAGTTTCTATGATGCAAGTTATGCGCATCGAGTTCGAGTTCACGATTATAATATTCTGGTGTGTGCCAAAGCTTTTTGTTTCATTCATGGGATTACAAAAAACAAAATAAATTATATAAAGGAAAGCCTCAAACGAAGTGGTATAGCCAGACCTGGAAAGCATAGCGCAACACATAGGAAGCTGGATGACTTAACAAAAGGTTTGGTATGTGACCACATCAAAAGTTTTAAGAGTCGTCAGAGCCACTATAGTATGAGAGATACAAAATGACTTATTTACCAGAAGAGTTCACAATCAAAAAAATGTTTAACCTCTTTAACGAAAAACATATAAATGCTCATATAAAATGTACTCATATAAAGGTCTCATATAAAACGTACAGAACAATTTTTAATAAGGAATTTAATATTGCTTTTGGATACCCCAGAAGTGACACAATTTCAAGTTAAGCTTATAAGTTTGACTGGTACTGATAAACTTAGACAATTAGCTGTTATGAATGATTTGCATAAAAGAAAGGCTGAAGTGTTCAAGGAAAAGGCAAGTCAAAAAATCTGCAAAAAAAAGCAACAAAAAGGAAGGCGTCTGCATTGATTTTTCAAAAAATGTTTCAATTCCGAAAATTGCCACTAACGATGTGTACTATAAACGCCAATTGTCTATGTATGTCTTTAATGTACATGTCCTCTCTTCTGGTCAGGCTATTTTTTATATCTATTATGAAGGAATAAGTAAAAAACGATCAAACGAAGTTGCATATTTTCTTCTCCATTTTATCAATAATTATTTACAAGGCCATGTTGAAGAACTGCAAATCTTCTGTAACTCTGCCGGAGGACAAAATAAAAACTTTACTATTTTTCGATTTATTTATTTTGTAGTAAACAACAAAATTCATATTCTGAAAGAAATAAATATCACATTCCCTGTAAGAGGACACTCCTATTTGGAGTGTGACAAAAATGTAGGATTGCGAGATTTGAAGATCTTTGAGGTCCCGGAAGAATTAGAAGAAGTCATTAGGCATTCACGTTACAAACCATCGCCGTTTGTTATAGTGAGTGGGTCAAAAAAAATGGTACTGGATTGGAAATTATTTTTAGATACAATATATTTACAAAAATGCGCATTTAAAACTTAGAGTTTGAAGGAAATAGTGGCATCATCTGATCATAGCCGCCTTATCCGTTCAACATGATGGACCAGTATCTCGATCTTGATTAATACGAAAACGCTTTGACCAAAACTCGACTTTAAGATGTGGAGAATTTTTGCTGCATGTTCCGATATAAGATGGTAAGTTATAAGAAACTTTTAAATACAATTGAGATTTTTTTTTTTTTTTTATTTTTATGCGGTTTAGTAGTCTAAAAGCAGTGACATTTTTCCAGAACCTGGCTCATCTCTAACAGTAAGTTTAAATTATTTATATGTTGATAAATAAATAAACATTAAAAAATATATTAATTTTCTTTTTTAGTTAAAAAGAAACGGCTGGTTTTTTTCTGTTTTATGTGACATTGCAATAAAGCCGACTTTAGTTTTCTTAATTAAAAAACTGTAGTTATAATACTTTATAATAATGTAAACTTCTGTTTGATGTAAACTACTGTATACAAGGTGTTTCAAAAAAAGGTAACCCCGTCTCTAGGGTAGGTAAAAAACTGAAAAATAATTGGGGTTTGCTTAGTAAAAAATTTTTGTAACGCCATCGGTTTTCAAGATACAGGGTGTTGAAGAAAAAAAAATTTTACGCATTTTTTACTGGCTACTGGCAACATTGTAATAAAATTTTATACGAATATGTTTTGGAAGCTGATACATCCCATGAATTTGTTTTTATATCTGATTCTCATAGAGGGCGCTAGTTACACGGATCGTACTAAGTATTAGTCAATATAACTTTTTTAAGAGTATAATTATTAATCAAAATTTCAAGTAAACTTACAACATCATTCAATTTTACACGAAAAAGGTACTCTTGGTAAAACTCGATACTGTGTACCGTTTTCGGAATATTTTGATTTGAAAATTTTGAAGTAATAATTGATGCTGGTAGTAATGATAAAGTTCTAATAGGTTTACCTCTATTTTCTCCAAGTGTGCCATGGAAATCTGACATTTATTGATTGTTATGACGATAAATCAACAATAATTAGAGTTTTGAAACCTTGTTATTTGTAAAATAAAATCAAAATGTACTCAAATGTTGAATACACTGACATGTTATTAACCTTAGGCGAATGTTTAGGATGTTCTAGTGCAGCTGTGACACGTTATGCAGAAAAGTTTCCTAGAAGAAACTTACCAAGTAAAAAAACATTTAGAGCCGTTGAACGACGTTGTCGAGAAACTCTGAATGTGAGACCAAATAAAATAAATTCTGGTAGACCAAGAACAACAAGAACAATTAATAAAGAAAATAATATTTTAAATTTACTTGATCAAGATTCAACAGTTAGCGTAAGGAATATAGCAAGACAAACAAATACTTCTTCTTCAAGTACTTAGCGGATACTGAAAGAACAGCAATTACATCTTTATCATTACAGACAAGTCCAAGAGCTCTTGCCAGATGATCTACCGGTTAGAGTGGATTTTTGTGAAACATTGCAACAAAGGACAGCCCACAATCCAAATTTTTTAAAATGCATTTTTTTTACGGACGAGGCCACCTTTACGCGACAAGGTATGTTTAACTCCCATAATGCACACTACTGATATGATGAGAATCCACGAGTCAAAAGGGTATCACATTTCCAACACTCATTTAAAGTTAATGTTTGGGCAGCAACTTTAGGTAACAAATTAATAGGTTATCATATTCTACCTGGAAATTTAAATGGTGATATGTAGGTATCTTGATTTTTTAAACAATTCCTTATTCGAGATATTAGAAGATTTAACGCTAAACGAGCGAAGATCTTTATTTTTTATGCACAATAAAGCTCCACCACACTTTGATAGAAGGTGTCGTAATTGGTTGAGTAATCATTTTCTGAATCGATGGATTGGTAGAGGTGCAGAAGCTCCGATTCATTGGCCTCCTCGGTCATGCGATTTTAACCCTTTGGACTACGCAGTTTGGTCGTATACTAAGGAAAAAGTCTATGCTACAGAGGTAAATTGACGCCAAGAATTGGAAGAAAGAAAGAATTCAACGTCAATTTAATGACATCATAGTTGATCCCCTACCATTTAGAAGGTTAATGGAATCTTTAGAAAAAAGAATAGACTTGTGTATTCGTGAAAACGGAGGGCATTTTGAACACTTACTGTAATAATTGAATTTTATTTTATGTTCTTAGTCATTAATTTAATTTTCTTCTTGTGAGTTTTGTTTAATTACTAACTATTTTATACCAGCATCAATTATTATTTCATAATTTTCAAATCAAAATATTCCGAAAACGGTACACAGTATCGAGTTTTACCAAGAGTACCTTTTTCGTGTAAAATTGAATGATGTTTAAGTTTACTTGAAATTTTGATTAATAATTATACTCTTAAAAAAGTTATATTGACTAATACTTAGTACGATCCGTGTAACTAGCGCCCTCTATGAGAATCAGATATAAAAACAAATTCATGCGATGTATCAGCTTCCAAAACATATTCGTATAAAATTTCATTACAATATTGCCAGTAGTTTCGGCAAAATCGTAAAAAATGCGTAAAAATTTTTTTTCTTCAACGCCCTGTATCTTGAAAACGAGGCTTTACAAAAATTTTTTACTAAACAAATCCCAATTATTTTTCAGTTTTTTACCTACCCTAGAGACGGGGTTACCTTTTTTTGAAACACCCTGTATAAACCCTTTTTAAAATAAAAATACTTGGTTTTGGATGTTAAAATTCAATTTACTCGGTTGTAAAAAGAAATGACATATCTGGTTTTTTCCGTGTATCCTTTATATAAGATAATCAAAATTAAAAGAAAATTTAGGATAAACCAGGCTTGTTTTTCTAAAATCAAATTTTCCTAATTTTTCGCAATTTTTCCAAGATAAAATTTTTCGTTTTCACGACCTGCCATAGTTGCGGTTGAACCATAGTAAATTAGCATATGCAAATGTTATAATTTGACATTTTACGATATAATTCTTAGGCAAGTTTGTTCCATTAAACATGTCTTTTATTCGGGACTTGTTCTTTCATTATTGGTGGTTATAAACCGCTGAATTAACTTTGCTTTTGATCAAATTGATAATCAAAATATCATCATTCATTGATGCTATTCCTGAATTTTCGGCTAATATTTCTACAGTACCATAACTAAGTGATATGTGGGTCACTTGTTGTTGATGGGTCTGTTGGGCTGTAGCTACTTGTGTGTTCTTACTTTCTGTTGAAGACTTTCTAAGTCTGTTTTTCAGCACTTTATAATACCAAATGAGTAGCTAAGCGTAGAACAGGCGTATGTATTTATGCCTTAAACAAATTTTCCTATTAAGATATGACCGTACACCCTATGAAGCCTGTTATAATTGTGAGCCGATTTAGCTATCTTACTCTTCGTACAAACTCAGAAGTTAGTTCGGCTTTCATCTGTTTATGGTCAATTTTTCGAGTTTGTTTAACATTGAGATATTTGTACATATCATTTTGTTTTGGCCAACTTGCGTATCGAAACTTCCGGGCTGAAACTTTTCTCTGAATAGGTTTAGAACAAGGCACTTGTTTAGTCCAAAGTGCATACTGATTGTCATTTGATTTCAACAGTTTTTAGCATTTAATCTAGATGGTTTCGAGTGGAGATATTAATTTCGAATCATCAATGTGCAACAGATAATTAAGCTGCGTCACAACAGTATTGTTATTTTTTTGATACTAAAACCTGAGTCGGAGGAGTTCAAGTAGTTGAAATAGTGAAATCATCGCTAGACAGAACCAAAGTGTACTCAACTAGTCCCCTTTGGAAAAGGCCCCGGTTAATTGGAATATCTTCAGTTTCGATATTATTTTCACCAGGTAGTTAAATGTGAATTTTAGTCCTCCACTTCGTCATTATATGATTTAAAAAGATCACTATATTATCATCGACTTTATTTATTTATGCAGGACTGAATCAAAGGCATTCTTGTAGTCAGAGAAGGCAGTAAAAAAGGTGTTCTTTGCAGTTCGTTGAACCCTTACCGCATGCTTTCTGTTGAGGCTCTATGATATTGTTTATAGCATATTAGTGGTAGATACACTGAGCTTTACAAGATGTGACCATCTTGTACAAAATTGTAAAATAAGTAATTGGGCGGTACTTAACTGGATTTGAATTTAGATAAGTCACCAAATGGCCGAAGAAGTACAGGAAAGACCAGGCGCAAGTATATTAAAAACGTAGGATAAAGAAAAATTATTAGCATATTATTAATTCCCTTTAAATTAAGTGACTCGTTAGAATTTGCAAAAAACAATATTTGTCGTTAAACACAAACAAAATATATAATTATTATTGTTTTTAGATTAAATTTAATAATCGGTTTAAAATATTCATTTTTGGAGTAATTGGACACGTAATTTTACCCATGAAACCAGTAATTTGTTAAAACTGAAGGTTAATATTGATTGGAGGTATATTTTTTATTTGTGTAATTACGTATTTTGGTTTGCAAGAGCTTTACATTAAATATAAATTTTACACCTGCTACAATTAATTATCTATGTTTTTAATATTCTGATTGAAACATGTGTTTAAAAAATATTTTTTGGACATTTAATTCTTGAAACAAACCAGTTCTATGTTATTAAACAAGAATTGATAATATTTTTTAATTAAAAAAGGACAAAATTATGAGAAATGATTACTATGGACATTTTTTTTTATTTTTTTGGTAAATAAATTAATTTTTTGTTCTTTTTCTATACATGAATATTATATTAATAAAGCGTCAACAAATTATATAAATATAGTAATGTTTTATAATAGCTAATTATAATCTATGTAATATAATATTATAATATATAGTAACTAAACATAAATAACTGTATTATATGATAATATATTTATTTATGTATGATCACTATAGTTTGGATTTTTAGTCATAATGCTTTTTGTAAGTTTAAAAACAAATAGTGAATTACTGAAGATATTGATTATATGCCAAAAATGCAGTATTTTTAATGCTTATTAGGCTCTTTTGAATTCTATGCTTATTTTACTATTTACGCTTATCTACGGCTTTTCTTCTTTTTCAATGAAAATTTTATCTTGTTTTGATATGTTTTACTTGCAATTCAGCAATTTGCCATTTTATTATTCAGGTTATTTCCCGTAACCTAAATAAAAAAAAGCGCCTATAGCAGGTGTACCACAGGAACCTATTATTCTTGGGAAAGTAATTTTAACTATTTTGCCTTGATAAGAATTCAAATTGGGTCAGTTGATCATTATGCGAGCATAATCTTACGTAAACGGTTAGTGGAAAGTGGAATATATTCTATTCTATAATAGTAGGAATTGAGTCGTTTGATTAATACCTGTGAATCCCCGACCTAAGAAACAATCACAGTTGGTGAGCCTTTGCTTGAGAATGTCGTTTCCTGACATAAGGTTCCACTTCTGTTTCATTCTGACCAGGGACGCTACTTTAAATCGGAAGTTTGGAAGACCATAATGGCTTTTCTGGGAATTAAGATTACCAAAATGACACTGCTTAATCATCAGTCCGACGGCATAGTAGAAAGACATAACCGGACCATCAACAACTACCTGTCTTTGTTTGTACATGAAAACCAGAGAGATTGGGACAAACTGGTGTCTCTGTTTCTGCTAGTCTACCGAGGTTTCCAACATGGAGCAACTGGTTACACTCCAGCAATGTTACTGACTGGTCGAGAGATGAAGCTTCTCGATCATCATACATGGCAATCTACCAGAGAGAGAGGCGGACCAAGAGACACTTCCAGAGTTTGTCAGCGACCTATAGGATCAACTGATTAAGCTACACGATTTCGCCATGAATAAGCTACTCACCAGTGACCGGATGAAGGTAAGGTTCGGTTAGGTACTTCATTTAACCTCTAAACTCACAGAAAAAAAGTAACAATCATATCTTTTAGAAATATAAATAAATAGCAGATGTCAGGATAATAATATTTATTATAAAAAGAGACGTTAAAATGGACAGTACCTATACGTGTCAAGTTATAAAGAAAAGTACCCTTCCAGAGAAAGCCTGTTAGCAATATAGGTGGAAAATAGGAATAAGCGCAGGTCAAGATAGATGGAAAGATGATATAGACGATGATGCAATAATGACTTGCGCTGCAAATTTTCAACTTTTGGCAATAAACTTCAAATAATTCCGCAAAATTATAATTTTGCGATAATATCATCATAATTAAACATTTAAAGAAATTTATAATTGTCACCAGAACTATTCGTCCGGAAATATTCTTATTTTTAACTCAGGATTCTCTAGTAAAATTATTTACATATACAAATTAAATTCTCTCTATATTTATCGCCATGTCCCGTGATTGGCATAAAATTATTAATATATTCCAAACAGACAATAATTTAATCACAAATGCAACACTTACGTTGTTGGTTCGTCGAGAAACAATATCGGTGGATTACTAAGTAGCTCCAGTGCCACGGCCAATCGTTTCCTTTGTCCTCCAGATAATTTTGCTGTTAGCGTATGTTGGCATTCGTCTAAACCCAGCATTTTCAGGATTCCTGTAATCTAAAAGATAAAGAAATTTATTATTCAAATAGGTACTTAAGGTTTTTTAAATATCATCTAAAGAAGAGAGTTAAACTTAAATTCAAAAGAAAGAAAACCCCCTGGTGAATTTTCCTTATAGGAATTAATACACTATGTATGTTTAGACTTTTAGAGTAAAGCTTTAAAAAATATTCTAAATACCGTAAAAAGAATTAAATGATAATTGAAAAAATACTAGACTCTACCTCATTAATTGACTTCTGGTATAATCAAAAAGGTTTTTAAATATGAAAAATGAGATTTTGGAGATTTTAAATAAGTGGAGAAAATTTAACGTGAGGAAAGTTCGGTCCCATGAGTTATAAAGTATAATAAAAGAAAAATAAGAAAGGCAAAAGAACGTATCATTCACAAAAATGTAAGGAAATTAAAGCTTGCAAAACAAATATGACAACTTCAATTTGAATAAAAAAGTCAACGAACTAGCTCGAGTAATAAAACGGAAAAACTTGACTATACCTACTGTTAGACAGAGAGAGAAATATTATTATAGAAACGGCATAAAAATTACGTAGGTGGAAGATTATATAGTGTAATTATTTCCAGACCAGAGACCATACCTATATGAATAATCTCAGCGAAGACGTAGGACGTAAAATGACTAAGGCAACGATTATTTTATGCAATAAGATCGATAAAAACTAATAAATCTCCTGGTACAGATCAAATACTAAGCGAGTAATTGAAGTTAATCATTGATAAAAACTTGAATATTTTAGTGCGACCGTTCCTGTCATCTGCTTGTAGACCTCTATCTTCCATTGCACCATTTACATCTTGTCTCCACGATCTTCTTAGTATTGCCTTCTTCCTACAGTTGGTGAGGATCCACTATAACATTTTGATTCAAATTCTCTTTGGCTATCTTTGATCATTCATCTTTTCGACATGGCCATACTATGTCATCCTTTTGCATTCTATAGATAGCTAAAGGTAGCTAAGGTAGCTAAAGCCTATTCAAAAACTATCAACATAGAAGGTATGCATAAAATAGCTTTCAGGTCGTAGTGTGGAAAGGACTATGAGTTCCAATAATTACTAAGAAAATACTAGATACTTAAAATTTAGCACAACGTAGCCAAAAAAGATTTTTTCTATATGGAGTAGACTGCTAAAATTAAGATTATTACTACAATCATCATCATCATCATCATGATCCGCATATTCTACCGATTATGGTGTAGCCTCACTTACATATTTATTCTTCATATCTACCGACGATTGTCTAAAATTCGCTTTTCTGTGCCATGTTGTACCGGCTTGTTTCCTTGTGTCATAGTCCAATCTTAAATTAGGACGTCTTCTTGGTCTCTTGACGCCTCTTGGATACCACAGTGTAATTCTAGTGGACCACCTATTGTCAGTTCTTCTCGCTAAATGTCCCGCCCGCTGCCATTTTAAAGATTTAATTCTATGGATTACATCAATAACGTTGGTTTTCTGACTGATCCATTCTATTCTTTTTCGATCTCTCTTTGTTATACCTAGCATGCGTCGCTCCATTAACCTTGCGACTTTGAGTTTCGATATTACCTCTTTCTTTGGTGTCCAAGTTTCGCAGCCGTATGTCATGGTTGGTAGTATATACTGGGCCCTGATTCTAATTGAGATTTCGACTCAAAACATGTCGAAATTAATATGGCGACGTCGAAATGCGACTTTGCGAGCCTTGCGAATTTCAGCTGAACTAACCAAACGACGTCACTAATTATTTTCGATTTATCGAAATTAATTTCAACTTCAAGAAAGTGGTTGAAATTTTATTTCGAGTCGAAATTAATCTGACATGACTGGCTGGACTGGGAGAAGTGAACTTAGGATCAGGGTTCAGTTTAGGTAGGCGGTGTTGTGTTTTGATTCTTGCAAGGAAAACTGAGGCAAAAAGTATTAATATGGCTGCGTTTTACGGACATTTGCTGGTTTCGGAGGAATTAGAGAGGATAGATATCCGACGCTCACAACGGAGGATAAGAAGAATGTTACGGGATACTCAAAATCATTTTTCACTAAGTAATGCTCAATTTAGGCAGCGATTCTGGCTTAATAAACAAGCTGCAAATTATTTGATAAGGGTATTAGAATCATATTTGGAGGAGGGTGTTTATGCCTCTAGGATACCCAAAATGTTTAGGGTAAGTATTATTAAGCTGCAGTAAATTTAAAAATATATTAGAATATAACCATAAAGTCAAATCTTAGTGGTTATATTAACCTTAATGGTTATAACTTAGGATCTCCCACATCGTCTTTTTTCTTTCCTTGCCATCTTTTCTTTCAATTTAAAATATAATTGAGAATGGCCACTACTTATTATTTAACAACTCAAACAAGAAAAAAAGACGTTCACGTAACGTAAACAAAACAAACAATCAACAAGCGTAGTGCAGCGTGCAGCCAATAAACAAGAGGGCCAACCTAAATTTTCAGCAGTGTCAAAATGATAAAGTAAATACCCCCAGTTTTAACTACAATCGAAATGAATGAGAATCGCTAGCGATTGCGACTGTCATGGCGTAGTCGATTTTAAATTTCGACATCAAAATGAAATAGAATCAGGGCCCAGATTGAATGCTTTTTTCTTCAGGTGGATTGGCATCTTCGATTTGAGTATAACTGCATTTCTAATAAAATAGGTCCAAGCTAGTTTCAGGCTTTTGTTGATTTCTGGAAGTAAGGAGCCAGATTTATGTATTAATTGTCCCAGGTATACATATCCGTCTACTGTCTCAAGTGCAGTGTTGTATATTATTACATCTTGGACATCCACCAGCTCGTTGTACATGGTTTTTATTTTTGTCAAATTTTTGTCAATTTGTATTACTACAATATCTCCCACTAAGTTGGAACCATATGAAAAACTTTTTATTATTAATTTTATGAAAAAAAAATATTCTTCATAAAAAGTTTTGCATGTTCTAAAATCTAAAATACAATCATCAGATATTAAGTTTTTTCAATAGTATACAGGGTATTTTAAAAAATATGAATTTCGCTAAGGAGTAAAGGAGTTATATGACATTCACCAAATTGTTGGGTAGCCTAATTTTGACGAAATGCCCCTGAAGATGCTCTAGGAGCGAAAGTACTTGGGTGAGATTTAATAAAAACTGTGCTGGATGTCTGCTTTTTATTTGAATAAAATTTATTTATTCGAGCTTTCAACCCTATATCACTTTAAATAGATATTTATTTTTCCCTCATTTTACTAATGCCTCGACATATCCACATTTTTGTTTACAATATCAATGCAAGTTTAACTGTAGTTACGTGAATTCTAGGATGCACTGATAAACATATGATTTGTTTATAGCAAGATATGTTTGACATTTACTTTTAAAACATCAGTTGTATTTAGACAAAATTGTTGAAAAGTATTTATAAAATTTAGTAGAAATGCCTGCAACATCAAGTACAGAAAATAAAATTGAGATTGTTTTGATTGTGGGAGAACGTTATAAAACACATAGAGAAGCAGCCATTATTTTTAATAATAGACGTATATATAAATTACACTACAGGATCCAACTTGTAAATACAATACATTTTGGAGAAGGCTATCGCCGTATTCCCGTTCTCCTTCGCCAATCCTCCCGGTCCAAGGCATGCTGCTCTCCAAACCTCTCGATTCCATCGCTTTTCTAATTCCTTCATTTCATGAGCGTCGAGGTCTACCTCTTTCTCTTCTTCTAGGGGGCTTCCATCTGTGAAGTTTTTGGGGCCAACGTTCATCAGGCATTCTCAATAGGTGTCCAAACCATTTTAAACCTCTTCTTTCTATTTTGTCAATGACCATTTCTGTAGCATTCATGTTATTTCTTATAGATTCGTTGGTCTTCCTTGCCAACAATCTTCTCTTCAGATCTGCATTAATTGTCCATACTTCAGAGCCATAACAAAGAACTGATTCAACCATGGTTTCAAACCATGGTTGTATAATAGACTTTCCAATAAAAATATTAATGATTCCACTGTTACAAAAATAGTAAATAAATTTAAGAGAACTGGAAATATAATTTTAATCATCATCATCAGTGGTGCTACAGCTCTAGTTGAGCCTTGACCTTCCCCAGTCTATTTCGCCAGTCGTTTCTGTTCATCGCTAACCGTTGCCAATTTGCCGCGCCGATTTTCCTTGCGTCCTCGTCTACACCGTCCCTCCATCTCAGTCGTGGTCTGCCTCTACTCCTATTTCCCACTGGGACCGATAATAGAGTTCGTCTGGGTGGGTAATTTTCATTTGCTCTTGACACATGTCCAGCCCATCTAAGCCTACCTATTTTTATGAAGGATATTATATCTCTACCATTTACTATTTTTTTATACTTCTCGTACAATTCGAAATTATATCGCCTTCTCCAAATACCATTCTCACAGAATGCGCCCATTATTCTTCTTAGTATCTTCCTTTCGAAGACGAGCAGAAGATTTGCGTCTGTTTTGGAGATGGTCCATGTTTCTGACCCATATGTCAGCACTGGTAGGATGAGTGTTACTGGTAGCAGTACCCTCCGTTTAAGGGGAATTAGAAGTGGACTCTTCTTTACGAAACATATAGTTTTTTGCCGATGAAGCAACATTTTCATCAAATGGGACGATCTCGTCACACAATTGTCACTGGTGGTCTGACGAAAATCCAAATTTTAGTATTAAATCTGGTGACCAACATTAAGTTAAGACGAACGTGTGGTGTGGCATTTTTAAGAACATGTTAATAGGACTTGTTTTTACCAAGCTATGAACGCCGATCGTTATTTGTAGTTTTTACTAACTCATATCAATGATTTCATGAACGACCTTCCCTTCAAGAACGTCAACGTATTTATTTCCAACAAAACGATGCCACATGCCACAGTACATTGAATGTTAGAGAATATCTTGAACATATGTTCCATGGAAAAGTTATACACATATATTCCGATCTTTTTTGGCCTGCTATATCCCGTGACCTAACCTCTTTGGTTATTTCTTACGGGGTAGAAAATGTCTACAAGAAAGCGTTATTTCAAGATATTAACCATTTGGACAGAAATTTATTACATTAATTTGCGTAAATACAATGATTAAATGTATTGAACGAGAAGGTGGATATGTCGAGGCATTAGTAGACTGAGCATAAAAATAAATATCTATTTATTTCCAGTAATAATATTATGTTAGTTACACTAGTTATTACATTATCCTATTTGCAAAATAAATGCACATGCATTAATTACGTGTTTAAAATGTAAAATTGTTAGAAAACATTTAGAAACATTACGGTTATCATATGTTTTATAATCACAAGAGATAAAAATGTTCATTCAAAATAGAAAGATTAGTAAAAATAACAAAACTTGCTTTTTCAATGTAAATGTATGTAATTGTATATTTGAAGGTAGTTTTTAGTTCTGATCAACTTTTTTTAATAACAACTTTTTGATATTGTGAAATACAAAGGTACTTTACTCTTGAGCGAAATTCATATTTTTTGACATACCCCCTATACTACTGATAACATTTGATATCTGATGATTGTGTTTTATATTTTATAATATATTATCTAGAACTTTATGAACAATGATTTTTTTCGTAAAATTTATAATAAAAAAGTTTTCCATGTGGTTACAACTTAGTGGGGACATGTTGGCTATACATATACGATACAATATTATTTAAAAGAACATCAAGAGAGATTAAGTAAGGCTACAGTAGACTGTGCACATTGCACCCCAGTCAAAAGACTATCAGATTCTAGATATTTAATAAATATAATAAACCAAGCAGGGGACCAACACAATTAAATTAAAAAGCTTATCGAAATTTCTCAGGATACGATAAGGAATGTTGAGATCTAAGTATTTAAACGTGAGAATTATACACGCGATAGGAAAAAAAACCGGAAGTTATATCGACTTCCAATCACTAACATATTCCAATCAAAATCAATAAAATTAGGAATCCAGCCAGTAGTAGTATGTTACTAGGTGCAAAATTGTAACAATTTTTTTGATTAAATTAAAAATTAACTCTTTGGATCAGCGGTAAATAAAGACAAGGCAGCATTTATACAGGAATGGCAAAACAACAAGTAAAAATTAGATGCCTCTTTAGCCACAATTTTCCAACTTTTTAATCGCGAAATGAAAACCGAAAGTTTTTGTTAAATGTTCCAAAACTTTTGTTTAGAAATTTAAATAAAACATGGTATACAACACAGAGCAAAAGAGCATAATTCATTGAATATTAAGAAAATAAGAAAGACATTGACAGTTAGTTAAGATTTAATTTCAATACAGAGCATCAGCATTCGCTTATACGTATATCATCGTTATGAAATCCAATACCGACGACAGTGATTATGAGTATGGATATAATTCTTCATTACACTGTACGCTAATATGTTTTCATTTTTTCATTAAGAAAAATGTTAGGTGTTATTGTTATTATTTTATCAGAATATACTTACCATTAAAGGGTGTTTTTTTTAAGGTATAGAACTTTGAAATGGAATAAAACAAAGATGATTTTTATTAATAAACATGAAATTGACTTTATTCTAAAGATAATCTTTTGGTATTTTAATTAAATATGATTTTTGGTATATGGCCGTCATGGCTGGCTCTGACATATTCTAATCTAGAGATGAAATTTTCGATCAATTTTTCCAATATTTGTCGCTGTATATCGGCAATAACGTGGCCAATGTTGTCCTTTATGTGGTCAATCGATTCATGCTTGTCGGCGTAGACTAGCACCTTTACATATCCCCACATAAAATAATCTATCAGTGTTAAATCGCAGGATCTTGGAGGCTAATTCATGGTCCGAAACGTGAAACTATGCGGTTACCAAACGTTTCCTTCGATAATAAATTGTTGCACGAGCTGTGTGACATGTTACGCCGTCTTACTAAAATGACAGATCCTACACATCATAGTTGTTCAATTGGGGAATGAAAAAGGCATTAATTATGACTCTACTCTATGTACTTTCAATTCTTGCATGAGTTGAATTTTGTAAGCACGCAAAGCAAGATATTTTCGCAAAATCTTCCATAAAGTCGATGGACATGTATCCAACGCTGTGCACGATGGCAGATAGACTGATTCGGGTCTTCCTTATGCTACGCTCTACAGCAGCCAGAACTTCTTCTGAACTCACTGTACGAGCTGTCTGTGGATGCATGTTATTATTTAGAATAAACGTGGTGTAAAAACGTTCCATGGTTGGTCGAATTACTTGCTCTGATGGACTATTATATTGACCATAAAATGGACGTAGTGCGCGATACATATTTCTAACAGAACTTCAATTTTCAAAATAAATTTATATAATTTGGAAGCGTTGTTCATCACTTGACAGCTGTCAAAATGGCCAACAGTTAAAAAAGTGTTACCAACTTATATTTCTATACCTCTAAAAAAACACCCTTTACAATGTGGAAAAAATACAATTTGTAATTTTCTTCTATAGATAAATGTAAAATATATTATCATTTAAAACCGTATTTTTCCTTGTCTTCGACAGTGCTTTGTTTGGGAGAACTTTCCCAGCACAGCGGACCGTTTAAGTCAAAGCTTTTATCCATAATCCAAAGACGCAAATTCGTGAAATGTACTATAGAGTTAAATACCATAAGCTGATTTCAATCTTTAAACTGACAATTTAAACGTAAATATTCTGAGAGTCACTAATAATCTCTATCATAATCAAAAACTAAGTAGGTATATATGTCATTTATCAGTTGACAAAGAAACCTTAATTCGCCTCTATTGTCTCTACTCCTCAAGATCTACTTAGAACATGTTTTTAAAGAGCTCTAGAAAAGTATGATAAAGATATCCTAATACATGGGAAACTGCTTCATAATAAAAATAATATTAGATGCCACAAAAAAAAAATCTAAAAAAACAAAGTGTCTAATTGTGTCTTTGATCTTCATTACTTTTAAAATTTACTTTTACTGAAAATACACTGAAAACATCGAAGAAAAAATGCGAAGTAATGGATATGTCGTAGGCAAGTATGAAATGCAGGCATTCTCGCAAAAGCCTAGTCATTTTCGTAATGACTTGGCAGTTTGTATAACGTTTTCATTTTTACGAAATGACTTCAACCTTTTAGGCATTTGCGAAACTACCGGAAACGATAATTTCATGATATCATGGGTAATAATTCTATTTTGAAACAGTGTTGCAAGTTAGGCACAGATCATATAATATAAAAAAGGGAAGAGAAAATGAATTAAATTATTATTATATACTTGTATTTTTGTATAATTATTTCTGCATTTTTATTGTTTTAGGCCTCTTTACGAAAATCACCCAAAGCATTGTTTCGATGGTTTTTAAAAGGTGCCAAATATTCTCTACAATCAAGGACATTTGCACTGACTTTAAATTTTTATTCACCAAAAGAATATGATTTTGGAAGAGCTTTTAATAATTCATTTAGGAAAAGAAAAAAATTTTTTATATTATATGATCTGTGCCTAAATTGCAACACTGTTTCAAAATAGAATTACCGTTTCCGGTAGTTTCGCAAATGCCTAAAATGTTGAAGTCATTTCGTAAAAATTAAAACGTTATACAAACTGCCAAGTCATTACGAAAATGACTAGGCTTTTGCGAGAATGCCTGCATTTCATACTTGCCAACGACAGATGTCCCAGTGAATAGATATACCAGTGAACAAATTACACTACACATTAAGATAAGTTTGTAGAATAGCAAGTAATGATTATACAGGACGCTAATGATCTGCATTATATGACAAGAAAACTATTAGAAGAATACACACAAACACACACACATACACACAAACAAATAATACAAAAAGAAAACACACAACACCCTCAGAATTTTTTTGTCCAAAAGAAGGCTACTGCCTACAAGATCGACGCCAAATAAATCAACCATCAATTTTCATAAACATAATCGATTAATGACTTGTTGGTTATACTGTTTCCTAGAATTTTTAAAATAGTCTTTTTTAAAACGATTTGCAAAGTAGAAATCGAAACGTCAAACATTAGTTACAAATCTAATTTTCATTTTAATAAATTGTGGCTTAATCCTATATATAAGTAATATGTATTTACAATATTGATAGGTAAAATTTATGTACATCGTTACTTATTTTGTATGAAAGTAAAGTGAAAATAACTAATATTGTTTTAATTATTAAAAAAATAGAGTACGTATATGTATATAAATGAACACATTGATCGTTATTACTCATTGCAATTGTGGGTTTTAGTCCCATTGTTTTAACATTATTCATATGATATTGCATGTTGTAGCTGAGTCATACCAACAATAATCTATTTGTTAACGATATTGCTTTTTAACATTAATGGGAATTATTTTTAGAAATTATAAACAGAACACTTATTACCGACCAATTATACGAATTTATGATTGTTTTTGTGCAGAACCCTTTCATTCGTTATTCGGTATTTGTATTTTTTTCAAAACTTTCTCTGTTGCTCTCTACTTTTTACTCGGCCAAAGAAAATAAAAAATAAAATCTGAAAAAAAACATCTACCATCGCTGTCGAAATATTTTTTTAAATGTTTGGAGCCATTCACTACCTTTCGCATTGCGATCAACCAAAATCTGTGCAGCATTTCTCCACTGTACGCAAAGAGCATGGTATCGTCTGCGTATCTGAGATTCTTGACTAGAGTTCCGTTAATGGATATGTCTTCATTTATGCTTTATAGAGCCTCTCTAATAATCTCTTCTGGGTACTTATTAAAAAGTAAAGGGGACAGTACACATCCTTGTCGTACTTATAGTCAAGTTTTTTTTTATTTAACCCCATTTATTTTAACAATTTGTTCCTTCCATTCAGTAAACATTCAATAATGACAACATAAATTCAATTAAGGTTTAAAGATCAGGATCTATCACGAGGCTTTTAGGAGCTACCAATGAATAATCTTTGGAGCAGTTGTTTTGCAAATAATTATTTCTAAGAACTTGTATCATGAGTTGTTGTCTCCACATTGTATCATAAGCTGCTGTGAGTCATATAAACGCCACGGATGTTTTGGGGCTAGTCTGAAAGCCAGCTTCCATATAAATTCTTAGTACTAGTATCTATCACAACATCTCCAATTGGGTCTAAAACCAGCTGGCTCTGTAAAATACTGTGGTACTTTGGTGTAAATAAGTTTCTCCATAAAAGTTTGCAGGCATAGCTGAATTAAAAGTATGGGTCTAAAGTTCTCGGATTAGTCATTTGATTTGCCAGGTTTTGAAATGGCTATTATCTTTACATTTTTTAATTGCTTGATGATATTACTACTAAAGAGAATTTTTAAAATAGTTTACGCAACAACTCCCTTGGTATAAGTCCCATATTAATTAAAAATTCGTTATGTAGTCCATTAAATTCGGGGAATTTACTCCTTTTTAATCTATTGATTGCGGTTTCAACCTCTCCAATGCAAAAATCTGCGCAACACTGTTTATATCTATTATTTTTTTACGAAGTTCCAGTCCTTGGTTAACGTTACTAGTATGCACTTTATAGGATGGGGTCCGGGATGAGTTAACTGTTCTGACAGCTATCTGATCAGAAGTAACCACTGAATTTGGAAAGAAATTCAGGCAAATCATATCTCAATTCTCGTGGTAGAATTGTGTCTGAGAAACAATTTTTTCATTGAGTTTGTAGCTGTCCATGAAAGCGGCATTTGTTGTTATCTCTTGAAGAAAGAGAAAATATTTTCCAAAGTTTCTACAACTTATCTGATTTTAATTTACAGACTCCTTACATTAATATACAAAAAAAATGCTGTTAATAAAGGACAACATACAGCAGCTCAAAATCATAATACATGTTCTAAGACACGAATTTCTACATTACCCAAAGAATCAGGTGATATGGTAACTGTTTGCAAATCATTTTTTAAAAAAGCTCTACAAGTTTGAGATGGAAGGCTCAGATGGAGCTTTAATAAACAAATTAAGAGGTGGCGAATTAATCACTCCGCCACTGAATAAAAGAGGCAAGCATCCCCCTAAGAATAAGACAAGGGAAAATGATATTCAAAATATAAAAGATTTTATTAACAAATTTGCCAAATATACATCCCACTATAGCCGCAACAAAAATCCTAATCATTCGTATCCGTCACCTAATTTAAATATCTCAAAATATTTAATGAAGATTTTCCGTTATCCTCTTACTGACACTTGCAAACGATGTGACGCTTATAACATGAAAATAAAAAGCTGTGTAGATGTAGAAAAAAAGCAGAATGAAAACAGAAAAAGAGTTACACCTACGGAAGGCAGAAGCAGATCGAAGTGGAATGATGGAAGATGCAGCCAAGGATAAAGATCATTATTATCATGCAACCTCTTCTGTCCACTGCTGGACATAGGTCTCTCCCATTTTTCGCCACTCTTCACGGTTCTGTGCTTCTTGTGGCCATTTCTTGGATATTCGTCTAATGTCGTCCATCCAGCGTGTTGGTGGTCGTCCTCTGCTGCGTTTGTCTTCTCGTGGGCGCCAGTCAATTAGTTTTCTGGTCCATCTTGTGTCTTTCAGTCTCCCTATGTGACCTGCCCAATTCCATTTCAGCTTGGCTATACGTTCGACATCACTGATACCTGTTCTTTTCCTTAAGTCTTGATTCCTTATTTTGTCTTTTTTTGTCACGCCGAGAATTGATCTTTCCATGCGCCTTTGAGCCACTCGCATTTTTAGTGCTGTTTTTTTTTGTGAGCGTGAGAGTTTCTGCTCCGTATGTCATAATAGGAAGATCGCATTGGTCAAATGTCTTCCGTTTCATAGCTATCGGGATGTTGCTCTTAAAGATGTCTCTTAGTGAACCATACGCCGCCCAAGCAAGTGTTATTCGTCGGCAAAATGCAGATGATTGAGCATTTCTCCATTAATTATACAGTGTCGAAGGATTTGTGAAAGTCTACGAAGATAAGTAGCAGTGGTCTGTTATATTATAGCGACTTTTCCATTAAGGTTTTTACTGTTTGTAGGTGATCTTTGTTCCGAATTTTGAGCGGAAGCCAGCTTGTTCTCGGGGCTGGTAGAAATCTAACTTTTTCTCTAGTCTTGTCGTAATTATTAGGGTAAACATTTATAACATATAAACATTTATAACATAGGGTAAACATATTCCGGTATGCAACAATCTGTTAGACAAAGGTTAAACAACATTTTTATTTGGTTGAGAAGGGCACGTCCGCCAAGGATAAAGATATTACAACAGTAATTACATTTAATTTGATTGATAAAACAACAGCTGACACTGTGGACGTATTGTTTTGGCATCCACAATCTAACGACAGGTCAGATACACATGTATGTATGACATGAAGGCATAGCCTCACGCGGCCCACAAGAAATTTTACACTACGTAAAAACGTATGTTAACGCACAGGTTTTGATCTTGTACTGCAATCAATATGGCGGTCAGAATCGAAATATTAAACTGGAATTCATTTGTACATACATGACTGTCTCCAATACTTTCAGTATCACAGTCATACATCACAAGTTTCTAGTTTCCGGTCACTCTTATTTGCCATGTGACAGAGACTTTGGAGGGATCGAAAAACAAAAACGATATTTTAAAGACCTTTGTTTGTCAGACGATTGGGTGAAAATTATTTCCAGTTCCAAAAAGAATAATAAACTTAAGACTTAAGGTATTTAAAATTATCTCTGAAAATTTTAAGTGTACTGAAAAACGAGAGAAGTTACTAACAAACCGAAAAAAAGAGCAAGATATAAAAGTAGAATGGATTAAAATGAAGTGGATAATGTTCAAAGCAGAAGAGCCGTTCAAAATTTATTTTAAATATTCTAACAACGAGAGGGTATTATTTAATTGTGTTGACGTCTCAAAAAAAAGGACAGACGACTTTCAGAAAAAAAGAGAAGACTTCTACTTGGGCATCCTCTATCCTGCTGGAAGACCCATAGAGCAACTTAAATATAAAGGCCTTTAGAGTCTTCTTCCTTACATTTCGCAGATCTATCATGAATTCTACACAAACCTAAAGACAAACGTGGTGGCAATAGATAATGATATTGGATCGGAAACAGATGGATAGGTGACCCTAGCAAAAGTTTTATGTTTTTTCGTACATATTTGACATAGTGGCTTAACTGACTTTTTTTGTATAAAAAAAGATTTTTTTTGTTAATCTTAACTCATTCGAATTATATAATGTACAAGGTTCCAGGAATGATTGTGTGAGTGAATATATAATAAGTGAATAATACTGGTTAATAAAAACTAGTTTCATTTTTAGCTCAATTCTTTAGTTGCCGATATCTCAAAACATCAATTTTACACTTAGGCCATTGTGCTTCTGAGCGACTCAATAATTCTGCCTTAAAGTTTGTGATATAGTAACATTATGGCTGTAGCTCATCAAAATATTAGCTATACCCTGCCCGTTCTATACAAATCACGACATTGTTTGATTGACCATACAACACACTGGCAGTCGCTGTGACATGTTACACGTTTCCACCTCTATATTCATTTCACAGTAGGTACGAATTGTCGTAATTGTCACATTGACATTAAAATTTTTAAACGAAGTTCTGAAAGAATAAACAAATAATTAATAAAATGCCTATTACATTGTATACCGTCCAAGAAAAAGAGCAACTTGTAACATGGTACTTTCAGGGTCATTCGATACGCGAAGTAATTGGTTTTATTGTTCCCTTCGAAAATAGACCCTCATCAAGTGTTACAACAGTTAAAAATACCATTAAACATTTTCAAACTTCGGGATGTGTAAACAGTTGTAAAAAGTGTCATGAAGGTAATGAACCACGTGTTAGACCTGTCGATGAGGAGCGTCAAAACAGGGATATTGATATTTGTGCTTTTGTGGAAGCTAGCGAACCATGCAATAGTGTACAAATTGCTAGGGAAGTTAACTTGAATGTTCGAACTGTCCAGCGAGTTAAATTTTAAAATAAGTTAAATATTTGGAATGGTATGTTAGGCGACCATATTGTCGGTCCATTTTGTATCAATGGAAACCTAAACGGGCCCAAATATTTACAACTTTTACAGAATGAGATCATTCTGGCAGTTCGACGCCTTCCCATTAATTTTCAGGAGGTTTATTTCCAACAGGATGGGTGTTCAGCTCACAACTCTAGAGCAACTGTTGACTTCCTCAATCAAACGTTTCCTGATCGACTGATAAGTACACGTGGTACAATTAAATGGCCCGCTAGATCCTGTGACTTAGCGCGTAACGATTTATTTTTTTGGGGTTTTCTCAAAGAAAACATTTATAGACATCAGTTTGAAAGGGCCACAAACCTAGTCGAATTATTTTTTTTCTTCTTTCTTTTCTTATTGTTATAAGCTTTGTCCATAAAATTTGTACAATTTTCAGTGACAATAAAGCATATTACTTATTTACTTACTTATTTATTTGTATTGCTATTAAGGCTAAAAAATAACCAAAATATGAGTTTTAGAGTACTATTATAATAAATATACTCTAGAGATACGATTGCAATAAATCTTAATTCCTATGGTCAACAAAACAATGTCTTTATCTGAAAATGTTAGGTTAATGGAAACACAAAGGAAATCAAACAAAATAATCTGATTCGACAAATAATAATAAATTCTACGTCAATTAAGAAATACGGAAAATCTTGAACATTATTGTTTATTTTTCAATAAACAAAATGAATAAACTGGATCTGTAGTAATAATCATAAACAACAATTTTGGCATTGATTTTAGGCCTGACTGTGGAATCATTTCCCTTTACCTTAACAAAGCCAAGTCAATAAAATTGAGGGTCGATGTCAAGGGTAACAGGCCAACGATGCTTCAATTTTCTCATAATTTATTATATTACTTCATTTATATTTAAGATCGGGTACATTTAATACATTTTTATGTCCCGATACGCGACTTAAATTTAGAAAAAATTTAAGTTAATTCGTGCTTTAAAGATTAACCTCAACATTTAGTATGTTAGTAATATTTCTTTTTCAGAAGAAACGAATAAAAACGAAAACAAAACGAAGCATGTGTGTATTGCGTATATTTACATAACTATAAAGAGCAGTTTTCGTTACAGCAACAAGAAAGTGATTAATATTATTATATCGACTTGATTTGCGACGGAAGTGCCATCATCTTACGCGACCTTTTAAGCTCATAACTTGGTCTAATGAGGTCGCTTGCACTGTCCCCTCTTTTTTATTGACTAAGGACCTTAGTTATGAGTTATAAAAGGCTGCGCAAATTGGCCACTTTCGACGCACAATCACATATTTTAAGGTCTTTCATATTTTTTATAATTTAACATTTATAACCAAAAGTTACTAAAACTGTCAACAAATTCTTCTTTTTTATGTGAATATTTACTTTCCTGATCACTAAGTAACACAGTACTTTCTAGTTCTGTTTTTTTTTAGAACAACGCACGATATACTTAGTCAAAAATGCAAATTAGATAATTTTCTTCATATGTTATTAAATTTTAATTAAAATCGACTATCTAAGTGTTAATTTATTTACCATAAAGATAAATATATTATAAAGATAAATTGATCAGTAAGTAGAAAAAATTTAAATCATTCTGAGACCAAAGTTTCACATGTTCACTTTGATTTTAACTATTTTTAGTATTTTCCAGTGGACCAGATCGCTCAAACGCTAGAGTGTTTGACTACCATGTTGAAACTCCGTGTTCGATAGACAGACACCACCGGTGAATACATTTATATTTTCAAAATCTAACTCAAATGCTATTATAGTATTGTGCGAATTAATGAAATCATGGTGACATTTTTCAATAACCACAGTTGGCAACACAATCCACACATTTACAACTGATCAATCATTGAAAACATAACCTTACTTTTCTCTGCCTTATATTTGATGGTGTTTTAGGATATTTCCCACTAAGTTTGTGTTGTTTTAATTTGTTTTTGTTTGTACTATTTTGTATTGTTTTTGGTAATTAGTGAGTTTGTTTCGTTTAATTCCATCATGGATATTACGCCTAGGAAGCGTGAAAAGATTATCACGTTAAGTGAACACAATTCTATGTCACAAAGAGAACTCTCAAGAACGTGTGGAGTGGGGAGTGGTAAGCAAGATTGAAGCGTAAACGAGAAACGGGATCAGTGGATGTAAAAAGGTAAATGCGGAAAAGATTTTTACTTTTGTAGAAGACTTGTGGAGAATGGTAGAAGGGCAATGCGTCTACGGAAAAAAACAGCTTCTAACTGAACAAATGAAGCAACAAAAGCTATTGTGGCCCAAAAAATACTCTATTTAGACAGTAGGCGACTGGAGAAAAGCCCTATCTACAGATAAAATGCACGTTATAGTTCAGGAACAGCGATCGAAATTCGTCAGGAAGTCTGACAATGAAAACCTTACACCATCTCATATTGATCAAACCGTAAAACATCCAGTCAAAAAAATGTTTTGGGGATGTTTTTCATACATGGAGGTTGGATCTTTGATGCCAATCGAAGGCATGATGAACAGCCAAAAATACAAATCCATGTTGGAACAGTGTTTGGACACAAAACTCCAAAAATGTCCACCCCAAGGAGGAGCGATTCTTCAACAGGCTCCCTGTCACAAGTCAAAGCAAATTATGGAATTTTTTAAAAATAAGAAGATTATTGTTTTAGATTGGCTCGGTAATTCGCCAGCTCTCAACCCCATTGAAAATTTATAGAATATTTGCAAAGTTAGACTGCGCAAAATCGACTGTACGAAAAAAATAAAAATGATAAAAATGATAGAAGCGGTCATTCAGCTTTGATTTCGAGATGAAACGATATCTGGGAACTGTCAAAATCTCGTAAAATATATGCCAAAACGGTTAAAAGCAGTAATTGCAGCTAAAAGGGGACATTTTCCTACTAAATGATGTAAGTTTACCTTTATAGTTTTATCAAAATATAATTTTTTTCTAAATAAACTGTTTTTTATTAAAACAGCCTATGATTCCAATAATTCGCACAGTACTATATTATAGGAATAACAAGAAGAAAAACTAGTGGTTTGGGAAATTTTCCAAGTGTTAATAATTTGATAAATAATGTCAAAAAAGTTTTTATAAAATCGTAATTACGAGTTCAATTTTATAAAAAACGTCTAGGTAATATTTCATTGCGCCCTTTATCTGTTATCAAGAGACGGGTTACAAGCAGCGTTTTTATGAGGAGTATTTTCAAAGAATAAACAGTTTTATTACAGAACTAACAGTTTCCACTTCAGCAACTCTGCAGGAATGTAAACGCCTTGTTCAATTACTTAATTTACCTCATAATCTAACATAAGCTTAAATAAGCTTAAAACACTTGAACAACAAAATGTGACTCTTTGTGAATCAGTCGATTTGATTAATCATGCTAGAACGTCTTTTCGTATGGTTATAGGAAACGTAGGCATATCTGTAGAAAATAAATTGCAGTATGTTTTAAACAAAAACTCTAGATTTTCTATCAATATTAAATTATTAGCAATATTTTGAGTTTTGAGCTTTATTTAGAGGAAGTAATGCCTAATGTAAGGTGTATGCTTTTGGATATTTCGGCCCAACTTATCCCAGACATGTTCGATAGGATTCATGTTTGGACTGAGTGGTGGCCAATCAAACCACCTAATTCCCACTTCATCCAAATATTCTCTGACAACTCTGGCAGTATGAGTCTAGCATTATTTTGCATGAAAATCCCATGGTCGCCAATAATAGTCAAGAAAGGCATAATATGATAATCTAAAACTTCTGTAATGTGTCTGTGAGCCGTAATGGAGCCATTTTGTATGAAGACTAACTCTGTGCGTGCTTGTGAAGTAATTCCTGCCCAGACCATAACCGACCCACTGCCAAATGAGAGTCGCTCATAGGCGTAGCTAGAGTGGGGCGAGAGAGGCGATCCGCTCCGGGTTTCACCCGTTCGGGGTTGACACTCAAGAGAACTGATCACAAAATAATTAATCGTTAATTTGTAACTTTACCCGTTTTACAATCAAAATACAATTCGATATTATTTTGTCAACACACGAAACCGCAATTTTTAATTTTTTTTTCTGCTTCTGCTAGCCGCTGGAAGTGCTTATTAAACACAGCAAAGCATATGTTAAACTACTTTCTACAACGGGTTGAAAGGCTCACTGTGCTGCAGTTAAAGTATTGGCAGAACATTTTAATAGTGCTGTTGCTGCAATTGAGGAATTATATCATCAACAAGAAAATTTAGACCCCAGAGGTACTGCACATAACTTTATGTCCGCTGTGTATAATTTCACCTTTTTTTGTTATTTATTCTTTTAGAATGGTGTACTAAATGAAATAAATTTTTGTCAGATTAAATTGCAAAGTTAAGGCATGACAGTTGATCAATCAGTGACCGAAATAGGGGCACTTCGTCTTAATATTGAAGAAAAACGTGATTATAGTATAGATGAAGCAATAGATTTTGCCACGAAAAAATGTGAGGACTGCGATATTCCCACCGAAAGATAAATTCGACGTCAAAAATGAATGGATGACGTGTTAGCTACCAAAACAGGAGGCACACTTCGAGCCGAACTTCAAAAAGATATGTTGGAACGTTTTGGCCGATTCAATGTTGAACTCGAAACCAGATCAAAGTCCATTCATTATGTGGCTTTATTGTTTGAGGTTGTGCAGACACACACTGTGCTTTTCGGAAACAGTAAACAGTTAAAATTAGCTGTTTCAATATTTTGTGATTTACCATGAAGAAGTAGGCCTGCTGCTAGAAATACCAAGGCTCAGAAGCTATTTACAAGTGGCCGCCATTATTACAGCCTCCAAATGGTTAGCTGTAGACATTTTTAAATTCATTGTGGGAGTGGGATTTCATGGAATCCCTTCCAAACTTAATCGTCGCATTAAAAATGTTTATGACCATTTGCGTATCGGTTGCTTTATGTAAGAGAAGTTTTAGTAAGCTAAAATTAATCCAGAATTACTTGCGAGCAACAATGAAGCAAACAATGCCAAATAAACTTGGTTTATTAAATATCGAACATGAAGCAATACAAAACATAAATATAGAAAATGCGATTTCAGAGTTTGCGCTATTAAATCTAGAAAACAAATATGTAATTCATTCACGTAATATTCCATTAACTATTATTCTTAATTTCGTTGATTTTAACAATTATTTTTAGGATTTGGTGTGACACCATCGATTATCGCCCCGGGTGTCAGCCATGCTAGCTACGCCACTGGAGTCGTTCATAAATACAAGTTGCAGCATATGTTTCTCTGTGTCTTCTCCATACTTGACGACGTTCGTCCTATTGAGAAATAAACGCGACTCATCTAAAAATAGTACGTCGCTCCAATTTACATTATTCCAATGGAGGTGAGTCTAGGCAAAATTTAATCGTGCTATCCGATGCCAGCATTGTAATGGTGGGCCTGTAGTCATCTTTCTGTAAGATAATCCAACAGCTTTCTTCTAACTGTCCATTCACTAATATTAACATTTTTATTTCTTGAAGTTGATGGATTCTTGATCTAACACCGCAGAGGCTCTTCTATTCCGCAAACTTGCGGACACCACAAAGCGATCGTCTCTTTGGCTGGTGATCCGATTTCGCCCGGGTCCTGGCGTTCTGGTTATTAGACCAATCTCCTTACAGCACTGGTACACATTTTGAATTGCACGTAGACTCCTTCCAACAATTCTTGCAGTTTCACGTTGTCCGCAACCATTTTGTATCAATGCTACAATTCTTGCCATAGTCACAGGATCCAAAGGTATTATGATTCATTAGATATACATATACACCATCAATAATAAATTGTACCACCGGTAAGCTTTACACAAATATATATATATATATATATATATATATATATATATATATATATATATATATATATATATATATATATATATATATATATATATATATATATATATATATATATTTTCAAATTATTTTTTCGACCGTACTGTTTTAAATATTGATTTAGAGTATCAGCAATCGGTCAGGAAATAAAACTCTATTTGTTCAGTCTCAATATTTCGTCACGATTTTGTGACTTCTTCAGGAGAAAACTGTAAATTTATTAGAATAATTAATGATTAAATTTTTTTTGTTTACATATAATCATTAATTATTCTAATAAATTTACAGTTTTCTCCTGAAGAAGTCACAAAATCGTGACGAAATATTGAGACTGAACAAATAGAGTTTTATTTCCTGACCGATTGCTGATACTCTAAATCAATATATATATATATATATATATATATATATATATATATATATATATATATATATATATATATATATATATATATATATATTTGTGTATATATATATGCATAATCAATAACCCTTCTAACCTAAGGTGTTGGGTGTAAAGTCTCTTTTTAGGTTTCATATACAAACTTCCTCCAATTCTTCTTGTTGCTTGCCAATTTCTTCGCTTGCTCCTTGGTTACTCCTCTCCTGTCTAGGATGGCGGCAATTTCATCGTCCCAGGTCTTCATGGGTCTGCCCCTCGGTCTTTTCAAGGTTCTTCTCGCTTCCCACACTTGTTTCACTTGGCTTTTTTTATTCATCCTTACCATGTGGCCGTACCATCTCAGTTGGGCTTCTTCGATTTTCTTCTCTATTGATTGGACTTGGCGTTCTCTTATTTCATCGTTCCGTATCCTGTCCATTTTGGTCACCCCTAGTACTCTTCTTAGATACTTCATTGAAATACTTTGCAGTTTATTTTTTAGTCTGGTGGTGAGCGTCCAGCTTTCACATCCAAATGTTAAGATAGGTACAAAAACTGTGTTGTAGATAGCTATCTTTGCTTTTTGGTATACTTCTTTTTTCGATAGGAATGTGCTCTTAATTGCGTGGTATATCCGGGAAGCGTTTGCTATTCGATTGTTTATCTCTGCTTCTTGTGTACCCCTACTCTCTAGTTGCACTCCCAGGTATTTAAAGGTTTCGACTTGTTCTAAAGTATAGTTATTGATTTTAATGTTTGTATGTTGGTCTGTTTTCCCACATACCATGACCTTGGTTTTACTTTCATTAATTCTCAGGTTACGTTTTTCAAGTTTATCTCTCCATATCTGGAGGTTTCTCTTAAGTGCGTCCTCGTTTCTTCCAAATACGACTAGGTCATCTGCAAATTCGCACTCCGCTATCTGTATCATTTCCAGGTTTCTATGCCCAACAAATATTCTCGATGTTTCTTCTCTAGTTTCCTTCATTACATCATCTAGTACAATATTGAACAGGATGGGGACTAGAACACCTCCTTGTCGTAAGCCATCATTGACTCTAAACTCTTCTGATTCGATATTATCTGTTCTTAATCTGTTTCTTGTGTTCTTGTATAGGCTCATAATAGCTTTTCTGAGTTTGCTGTCTACTTCTCTGTTTCTTAGGCTTTTGTCTATTTCGGTTCGCGGGGTTCTATCAAATGCTTTTTCGAGGTCTATGAAGGCTTGGTATAGTTCCGTGCTTGTATTTCGTGCATTTTGTATTAGATGCTTGAGTGTAAAAACATGGTCATGGATGCTTCTTCCCTTCCTGAAACCGCTCTGTGACTGCTCCAGCTTATGGTCTACTTCTTGTAGTAGTCTTTTCTCCAGTACTCGTTCGTAAACTTTGGAAGGGATACTCAGGAGAGTTATACCTCTGTAGTTGCTGCATTCTCGTATGTCACCTTTTTTGAAAATGGGTAGAATAACGCCCACTTCCCAGTCTTTTGGGATCTTGTTCTCATTCCATGCTTTATTGCAAACTTTTCTAAGCATTTCATTTCCATTTTCTCCCATATTTTTTAGCATTTCCGCAGTTATCTTATCATAGCCAGCTGCCTTTCCTCTTTTGAGCCTGAGTATTATTTCTCTTATTTCTTTTATTGTTCCCTTTCCACCTGTTCATAATATTTTCGTTCTCGCAGAGGATGTGGCCATCTTTGTTTTTAATTTGTTTTGGTGTTTGTTGTCTGTTCTCTATTCTTAGGCTTCTCAGAGTTTTGTAAAATAGTTTTTGGTTAGTGTGGTAGTCCTTCTCCAGCTTATTCCCAAAATCCTCCCAGCTTTTTTTTGCTTTCCCTAGATATTTCTTCCACGCTAACTTCTTGGATTTGACCTCTTCTTTTATTTCATTACTCCACCAATTCGTACATTGTCTGTTTTTATTGATTTTAGCTATTCCGCAGATTTGCTTGTCCCCATCTAGGAGGGATTCTTTAAGTTTTTGCCAAGTTTCTTCTAAGCCATAGTTCTGGTTTAAGTGCTTTTGTAGACTATTATTCACATAGCTTTTGTATTTCTGTGCTATTTTCTTATCTGATAACTTGTATGACCTAATAACTGCGTTGGTGAGATTTCTTGGGGTTCTGTCTCTTTTTCTTGGTACCTTCTGCGTGCGTTTTTGTTCCACACCGATATTAGTTCGGGATACTACCAGATAATGGTCGCTATATATTTCTGCTCCCCTTCTGACTCTGACTTCTTTAATACATTGTCTTAAAGGTCTGTTTACCAATACATAGTCAATAATGGACTTTTCTTTTCTACTCTTGACTTCTCTGGTATATTTGTGCACATCTTTGTGTTGAAAAAACGAATTCATAATTATCAGGTCATTCTCTCTACAAAAGTCTATAATTCGTTGACCATTATTGTTTCTTACTTGTTCTCCGTATTATCCTAGTACATCCGAGGATTCTTGGTCTTTTACGCCTACTCTACCATTGAGATCGCCAATTATTATTATGTTACTTTCTGCGCTATCTATGATCTCCGTCGCCTTTTCCCAAAAAATGTCCTTGGTGTTCGCTCTTTCGGTATCGTTTGGTCCATATATAACAAAGATGTTCACTGGTTTCTTCTCTTCGGTTGTCATTCTAATTTTTAGGATCCTTTCGGTAATACATTCCCAATCTTTAATGCTACTAGTCAAGTTTCTATTGATAAGACAACCAACTCCTTCACGTGCTCTTTCTGACGGGGGTGCTCCAATGAGTATTAAAAAGTGGCCATTTTCCAGAAACTGTGTGCTGTTACCTTTTCTTTTGGTCTCTGTGATTCCTAGTATGTCTATTTTAGCCTTATTAAATACTTCTACAAGTTCAGCCTCCTTGCCGTTGAGACCTCTTACGTTCCATGTTCCTATTGTCCATCCTTCAGGTATTCAAAAATATAACAATTATTAAATTGGCAATTAACTCTAACTTTCCACTAGATTGAATGCAAATATTTCATAAAAAAAATCGTAAACAAACGCGGTAAATACAATGACAGTACGTGACTGAATTGACAGATAACAACACTTGATATATAATTTCTCGGAAAGCAATATATCAGCGGCTACTAAGAAACTGATACAACCGTAAACAAACTACTAAAATAGCTCAAACACACAAGTTTTAAATGTGACCTAATTTTTTTTCTGGCCATGTATGAATTGGTTTTTAAATGCAAAATTAACGTCTGCATATTTGCATATAATACGAATAGTCTTGAAAATTTTTTGCATATTTGCGCCAATTTGGTGCATATACAAGCGCATATTTGCGAAATTGTACCTGTATTAGATGATATTAAATATAGATGTTATTAAATATCGATGTAAGTCACTTTATTCCGTTATCGTCCATTATTTTTAGAAATTCTGAGCGGAAATTATCAAGACCTATTACTTTGCCATCTTTAGTTCTGTGTACTGCGTTTCTTACCTCATTAAGTGTAGGTGGAAGAAAATAAATAAATTAAAATTGTGGTCTTTAAACTATATTCTGGAAAACTACATAAAATATACTATTGTCAATTACAAAAAGTATAAAACAATACAAAAGTAATTACAAAAAATTTACGCATCGGGATTTTTTGTCCAACAGTGTATAATAAACTTGAAGTTGACTAAATTAAAACAACCACATGATGAATGTATAATAAGAAGTATCATTAACATGATAATGTATGCCACTACTATGTAGGTATATTTTAAAAATATTCTAAGAAACAATGTGGTGGGGAATGATGTATTTTAAATGTTTTAAAAGTATTCCTTTCAAGTTATTAAAAAGAAATCAACACCAATTTAATCGACACTTATACCTCTATATTATATAAGTAGATTTTAATTATCTATGCAAATTTTGGATATATTAGTAAAAATAATGGATTTACTAATTAGTGTTCTGCTGTAACTACTGTAACAAATTGTTGGATAATCATCAAATTAGACCAATGGAATTTTTTTAATAATAGAACATTGTGAGAAATATCTGGCTGTTAAGTTTTGTTTTAGGAGTTATATTACTTTATACAAAATATAAATCAAAACTCTCTGATCATATAAAAAAAACTGTTTTTAATTTCCACTGAGTGGATTTGTCAACTTGACATAGTTCGCTTAAATATTAGCATTGTCGGAAAGAGCATTTACGATTATGTTGTTTAAGTAGTAAAATATTTTAGAATTGTTGTTAAGCTAAACCATGTATTTAACAAAGTTTAATGTGTCAGTATCTACCACTTTTTAGAAGACATCAAATGGATAACATAAATCATACATTTTAAAAATTGTATCAACATAATAATATTCCCAATAATCGTAATGTATTTTTGGATTTAGTTTTTTCTAATGTTAGGGTGCTAAATATCTAAAATCAAGCGATCCTCTTGTAAATCCTAGCATCCATTATGTGGATTATGAATGTTGCGCTTGTTTTATGATTTTCGGAATGGCGATTACATAGCGCTTAACAACTTTCTTGTTTCCATAACCTGGCAGGTATATATGGTTGATGATATTGATGTTACTAAAAAATTATTCTATAGTTTTTTTATAAGAATTGCTTACTTTGTGCCATTAAACAAATATAGAATTTCAACTTTTCCCACGTGGTTCTCTGTTGATCTTAGGACTGACTCTGGAGAAAAACCATATTCACTATATTATGTTAATATAGTGAATATGGTTCTGATGATGACTATATTAGATTTTCTCACTTAAGAGCTAAATGTAAACAACTGTCTAAAATTTGCTTCAGCAACTATATCAAAGGTACAAATACTGGCCTAAAAAAGGATCCAAAATCATTTTGGAAGTACATTAATGATAACCAATCTAGTCATAAGCTGCCTATAACACCTTATTTTATCAAGTTCAATCTGCAACAAATAGTCAAGACATGACTAATTCATTTATGAACTTCTTTCAAACTGTGTATCCACCAAATAACAACAACCTTTACGTACCTATTTATCCATTAAATAACAACTTTAATACAAATATTTGTCCTTCTAAGATCACTATGACCGATATTTTTAATGGCATAAATGAGCTGCCCAATAAGCTTACTGCTAGCCCAGATGGAGTGCCTAATTTTGTATTAAAAAAGTGTGTATGTATCCTTATTATGCCGTTTGTTATATTGTTTAATAGGTTTCTGGAAACCTCTATGTTTATTTCTTCAGAGAAAAGAAGAAATGAAAGTCATGTTGTTCCTATATTTAAAAATTGTCAGAAAGACAATATTAAAAATTATCGTAGCATTTGTATACATTCTGCAATCCCTAAGCCTTCGACTGTCTTATAGTAAAGCAACTTTCTTGGTTATGTAAAGGCTTAATATCTCAATTAAAACATGGTTTTATTGCAAAAATCCACAGATCTGATATATTATCTCAAATGGAAGACCGTAAACAGGTAGAAGCAATATACACAGATTTTTCCAAAGCATTTGATCGTGTAGATCACCAAATACTTTTGGGCAAGTAATGTAGGCTTTCATGTCAGGTTTGTTGAATGGATTAAAAACTTTACATCTGTTAGAAGTCAAAGAGTCAAGATAGGTTGTCATTTGTCTGACAATATCTCAGTAAAATCTGGAGTTACTCAAGGAGGCCACACTTCTCCATTTCTTTTTAATATCTTTGTTAACGACATCACTTTCTGTTTCCTAAACAGCAAATATCTAATATTAGTAGATGACTTAAAATTCTGGAAAGCTATAGATTGCTTAAAAGATCAAGCTTTGTGGCAAGATGACTTAGACATACTACAGAATTGGTGCAATCAGAACAAACTCCACTAAAATGTACAAAAATGTTGTTTTTCTCATAAAGTCATTGAAATCAAATTGAAACAAGCTATACTATTAGTAATCAGCCACTGGATTATGTTTTTCTATTCGGGATTTGGGTGTAATTTTTGATGAGAAGCTTACTTTCTGTGTTTCACATAAACTCTACTTCAATAAAGGCATCCAAACTTCTTGGTTTTGTTAGTATGAATTGCAAGTATTTTTCCATTGATTGAAAATCATGATTATTCCCGTATCGAACAACAAATATCTTTACACATACTCAAGAACTGTCGTGATATGTCAGGAGCTATATTTAGATATAAGATCATCCATGAATTTAATGATTGTTCAAACCTGTTAAGCTAGATTAACGTTTAATCGCCAGATTTAATGTTCCCCATCAAGCTCTATGTTACCACAATGTTTTCAATATTCCCTTTCACAGAACAACCTATGGTATTCACAACCCATTGGATAAATAAATGGGGCTATTAAATGTTCTCGATTTTGATATTTTCAATATAACTTTAACCTTGTTAAAAAGATCTCTTGCTTTGTGATATGTATATTGGTATTGTTGAATTTGGTTCTTGTCATATTTTGAATAAGTAAGATTTTTAGTCTCATTTTTCAAACTTTTGATATTGATTTTATATTATAAGTAATTTCAAGTTTTGAATTATAACTGTGATATTGTATATTGTAACTTAAACTGTTAATGGGGTTATCCCATGTATTAAATAAATAAATCTTTTGGCTTAAATGATTGCGTTAAAATACATTACAGAAGATTACTAATTAATATAACATTACAAAAGAAATCCAAAAAGAGATTTGATATACAGAACAAAAAAGCAGCTGGTCAAAAATTCAATAATGTTTCAAGACATACCCAGGAAGTGATTGGTTGTACTAATTCATATCTTTATTGCAATAATAAGATTCAACATTTTGCCAAAACGGTTGAGAACAACAAAAAGAATATCGATACCTTCTTTTTTCGCGTCTCTCCTTTATCGAATGTTGTCAATATTTTTGGCAATGGCAATGATAATTTTATTTGTCGCTGTGATACCCAGTAAAAGGTATAAACCGCAAGTATATATACGTTGGTGTACTTTTCAAGAACGTCAGGCAGATGTAGCTGCATCCATTTATAATGCAGCAGATCAAGCACAAAAATAGTCTTCGTGTCCACAACAACCACAATCGCAAACAAAGTCAGTGTGTCTGAAGGCGGAGCCTCAACATATTCAAACCATCGGCCGAATAGTTGCTTCTGGAGCAAATGCATACAACAAAACTACCTTCTTTTTCATGTGTCTTATCCTTAAAGGACATTGGCGATTATCACGACCCATTTTACTCTATCTGCAGTAGTTCTGAACTTTTCTAAACTTTTTTCTTACACTTTCCCTGGTATAATCTATCGTATCAACTTATATTTTTCATTTCTTAGTATGTCACCCAAGTAGCTCACTTTTATTTTATTTATAGTGTCGAGTTTTTTTTTTCGTTTTTCATCTTTCTTAATGTTATCGTATTTGTTACGTGCTGTGTCCATATTTTTCACATTCTTCGATAACTCTACATCTCAAAGCTGAGAAGTCTTTTCAGTTGCGTGTGTAATTATCCAGTCTTCAACTTCGTGCAAAAGGGAAGAGATTTTCATTGCATAATACTACTGTCATCTTATTAAAAGCAATTCTGGCTCAATGCGTCGTTTTATCTCAAGGCTGTGGTCCCATTGTTCATTTAGCTCACATTCCAAGTAATTGTATCTCAGTACTTTCTCTAAAGCTTCTTCTTTAATGTAGATTGTTTAGTCTTCAATGTTTACTGACAATCATGATTTTTGTTTTTTTTGTGTTCACAGTCATTCCACGCCTTTCGCAGTACAGCGTAGTGCGATCAACCGAAATTTACAGCCCCTATATGCTGTCCACAAGGAGTATTGTATCGTCTGCCTATCCGAGATTATTTACTAGTGTTGCCTTAATTGATATGCCTTCATTTATGTCTTTTAGCTCCTCTATAAACATCTCTTCTGAGCACATATTAAAAAGTAGAGGGGATAGTACACATCCTTGTCTTATAGCCTTTTTATATGTATCTCTGTAGATTTTGGTTGTTCTACTCGTATTATGGCTTTTTGATAACGGTATAAATTCGTAATAAAGCAAAATGTTCAAAAACTACTACAGGAAGAAAAAGAATTTACGCTTGTGCGGAAGTGATCACTACAGAAGACGCTGTTGGTAAACTGGAACAAATCCAAAACCAGTGGCTTGAAAAACTCATCAAAATAAAAAAGATTTCAAAAAAATAGCTGATGATAATAGTAGCGAAGATGACGAATCAGAAAAATACCATAATAGAAGAATGAATAAAAATTTGCAGAAAAGACGATAAAAAAGATATCTATATTTGAAGAAGACAGTAGTGATGGCGACAGTATTGAAGATAAACAAAACATTTCAGCAATTCTACCATATATGAAGTGGAAGATTAAGTTTTTCAATAAAATACAGATAGACTTGGCAAAAATAAACATAGGTGATTGCATTGTGGTTTAACTCAATCAGGTTAATGTTAAAAAATGTATGTAGGTCAGCTAACAGAAAAAAAAACATGCCTAGAGGTAAAACTTTTTCGGCGAGTTATAAGACATCCACATTTCATTGGTCTGTTGTAGAAAACAAAAGCGAAATCAATGAAGATCAGATTTTTATGTACCTCCCCTTTCCTAGATTAGGTAAGAGGGAAAAATAGAATTTAATAATACATTTGATACATATAATCATCATCATTATCATCAGTTAGCCTATATTTGTCCACTGCTGAACGTAGGCCTCTCGTAAAATTTTCCACCTATTTCTATCTTGAGCTTCTTGCATCCAGTTTGTGGTGATGCGCTTAATATCATCCGTCCATCTAGTCGGTGGTCGTCCTCTGCTTCGATATGCCTCTTGCCTTGGTCGCCATTCCAGAATCTTTCTGGTCCATCTATCATCCGTTAATCTGGTAACATGTCCGGCCCAAGCCCATTTAGCCATGGCTATTTTTTCAACTGCATCTGTGACTCCTGTTCTTCTTCTTATTTCTAGGTTTGGTACTTTATCTCTGATGGTAATACCTAATATTGATCTTTCCATAGCGCGTTGTGTAACTCTTATTTTATCTATTGTTCTTTTTGTCAGAGTCAGTGTTTCTGCACCATATGTAAGAACCGGTAAAACGCACTGGTTGCCGGTTCTTTCTTAAATAATGTATTTCCTATTGCAAACATTTTTTTGTAGCATATATCAAGGCAAATTATTTACTCTTACTCCGGAAAATTTGCTTACAGGTTACACTTACCCTACAGTAGAGTAAGTGTAAGCCGTGGACCGCAAAACTAATAAAAAGTAACGAAATAAAATTGGAAGGTGTGATTCGCTCATATGTTTGTGTAGCAGTTATTTAATGTCTCTTTAGTAACCTTGCAAAAATAAGTCAGATTTAAAGACAATTTTTTTTGTCAATGCACTTTAAACAGGAACTACTGAAATTCACGGTTCTACTTACTCCGGCGTACTTTAATGGATTTTATATGGCAGATTGAACGGAATTATCTCTCTATAGTTATAAGTTATCACGCACCATATTATCTCTTTTTGTGAAGTGGCAATAGTTATACCTAGTTTTCAGTCCACGGGATTTTCTCTCCTTTGCCCGATTTTTTAAAGAGTTCGACAGGAAGATTATTAGAACCAGGTTATTTGTTATTTTTTAATAATAAAATAGCTTCTCTTTTTTTTCTTTCAGTCGAAAATGGCTCTTGAGCGTTTACATTCATTTCCAGTATCTTAATATCTATCATATCCTCATTATATTATAATTAAAGTGAATTGAACTAAATGTAATATTGGCGATAAAACATAACATTGGTGTTATCCGGATTCTGTACATATTGTTTTACGTATTCCATTGTATTTCATATTTATTCTCGATTCGAGATCAAAATTTATTTAAGAATAAATCTAACTCACGAAAATCAGTTTATTTGCATTATATATTAACTAAAAAATTTAAACAACTCTTCATTTCTTCTTAAAAGAGGAATATATTTTAACTCACCTGTTTGAATTTATAATCGTTAGAAACACGGTAACCTAGTTTTAGGTGAGCAGCAAACGTCATGGCCTCCTTCGCTGTCAAAGCCATTCTAAGTTCTTCATCTTGTGGAATATACGCCGATAACTTTCTATACCGGGGGCTCTGGTCTCGAACGACATCGTTCAATTTTACTGTGCCGGTGCTGCCTTTCGTTCTGCAACAAAATAGATATGATTAGTTATAAACGATACTGTGCGTATATTTAAAATTATGGTAGTTGACTTGAAGGAAATCACTGGAATCATTAAATTGGAATTTTGTAAGAATACAACACCACTAAATGAATCTTTAAGGCAAGTTATTTTATAATAAAATATATAAATTTTACAAAAAGTAAACCCAACTTTTATAAAAACTGTATTCAACTGTATCCATGGTATTGTGTAAAATCCGAATGAAAACACATACATATGTATGTGACAACAAAAACCAGAATACACCACAAAGATAAAGGTCAAAAGCTTACAGGATGACTCCACAATATACCTATTCCAAAAAAGAATAACCGAAAAAAGCAGAAATACATATCACAGAAAGTGATGGAGTCGAAAAAAGCTGGGCAAAAATTATGTCCATTATCTTAGCCTCGGCCAAGGAAGTTCTTGGTGAAAGAAATATAAATAAAAATAAATCGTTCTCAAGGCGAAGAACTTCATGGTTTTGTACAGAAGTGAAGGAAAAATGTAAAGAAAAGAAAAAAGCTTACCTGAAATACATGTCAACCAAAACACAAGAGGCATACCATAATTACAAGACAATTAGAAACGAAACACATGTACTAAGAAAAATAAAAAATGATCACTGGGAACGCTTTTCGAAAGAAATGGAATATGATTTTTACGGTCTGCAAAAGGAAATATGGCGCTTCATAAGAGGTCAATGAAGAACTTAATATAAATGTACAGGCAGTTCGGAAAATACTTAAAAACCTAAAGAACAGAAAAGCAGTAGGTAAAGACGGAAATATATGCTGGCTTAAGAACTTAAGGGAATGGTTTGAATGCAGTAGTGCAGAACTTTTTAGAGCGGAAGTCAACAGAGTCCGCATAGCCATGATGATTTCCAATCTCGTGGAAGATCGTGTACAGATGCAATATTCGTTATAAAGCAAATTACTGAGAAATCACTAGAGTATAATAGACAAGCATTTTTGTGTCTCATTGACCTAAAGAAAGCGTTTGACAGAGTAAGACTCAAAGACGTAATCCATCTTCTGTATAATAGAGAAGTTCCTCTAAATATTATAAAAACTATCGATAACATCTACCAAAACAACAAAATGGAAGTCAGAATAGATGGACAACTTACAGAACCTATAGAAACAGGCAGCGGAATAAGACAAGGGGATTCATTGAGCCCCATGCTCTTCAATTTGATCATGGATAAAATCATCAAAACCGTTAACAAAGGAAGAGGATTCAGAATGGGAAACAAAGAAATCAAAATACTCTGTTACGCAGACGATGCAATATTGATAGCCCAAGATGAAGATAGTCTGCAAAGACTGGTCCACATATTTAACATAAGAGCAAAAGAATTTAATATGACAATCTCATCTCAGAAAACTAAAACAATAGTAATCAGCAAAGAACCAACTAGATGTAAAAAAGAAATTGATGGCATTGGCAAATTGATTGATGAAAGTATTGAACTAGTAATGGAAATAAAATACCTGGGAATTACACTGTCTAGCTATGGAGACTTGGACAAAGAAGTGAGAGATCAAGTACAAAAAGCAAATAGACTGGCAGGATGCCTTAATAATACTATATGGCGAAACAGACACATTGACACGAGATGAAGTCAAGAATTTATAAAGTCAGTGTATGACCAATAATGACATACGCCTCAGAAACAAGACGCAACGCAAAGGCTACCGAAAGCCACTTTTTTTGGGGGTGAAAAAACATACATTCAAAATATATCCGGAAATGGATAAATTTACTAGGTAATCCAGATCGGAAACTTGGTGCTCAAGTGTTTGGGCCCTACTTACTCGGGTTTTTTGTTTTTTATATATTTTTTTGGTTGGCTTTCGCTGGATTTTCTTTAAAAAATTTATTTTGTTAACCTAAAGCGTTTTTTATATTTTTTGTTATTTTGTTTTTTGTAGGATGTCTATGTGAGGGTCCTATTGGTGTTATTTTGGTCCTTACCCCCTTGGGGCCCAGACAGTGCGGTGATTTTGCAGTGTTTATCGAATTTTTTGAGCTATCCTCGGTTTATTTATTTTTGTCTCTAAGGTGTTGTTTTTCTATCTGGTGATTTTGCTTGCTTGTTTGCTGAACTGTCGTCAAATGTAAAACGTCTAGCTAAAGCAAATATAGCTTCTTGGATGAGAACTAAAGAAATTCCAGACTAAACCAAAGCGGCAGAGCTAATAACCCGAAGATAAAAAGATACCTGGAGAGAATGGGTAGAATTTCCCTGTAATATAGCTTCTTCGCATAAATGTTCAGGGTTTTTACAAAAAAAAATTAATTAATGTACAGTATAATAAAAAATCAATTATTATTCCATTAAACCAAGTATTTAATATGTGTCATTGATATCGTCTAAAAACATTATTTTTTCATTCTTAAATAATAGGAAAAAACAAGTAATGATAGTTTAAAGACAAACAACTTTTTTGGTAATTATTAATAATATTTGGGGTTCATTTATCACTCCAATATTGCGTAATGATTATGATCGAAGATAAAAAAATTGTCTTTACACACAAGATTGGTCATTAATAGTGAATATTTGACATCTAATGAGGACTGTTCTCTTATTACTCTGGGATTATAAAACCTAAAATCCCCTGTTGTATCAATATCACGGTATGCACCGGACGCAAAGCTTGTGTTTAATTTTTTAGTTAACAAAATTTGAAAAAACCGAAAATTTCTGCTTTTTGCGCCTATGTTTTTGCCTATAACTCGAAAAATAATGCTACGAGAAAAAAAGTATAAAAAATGAAAGTTTCCTTTTTCAAATTTACATGCTTGACTAGCTAAAATTGAAAATTTAAGGTTTATTGTTTAAAAAACTGTAATAATTGGGAAAAAAAGTGTAAAAAATGGTATTTTTTCGACCTCTTAGATAATAACTTACAACCTTTATATTTCGTTAGAATCGGTTTAATAGTTTTTGCATAATAATTTTACAATCCAGGGTCCACAAAAAAATTGCAAATTTTCAAAATTATGCTGGGCCCAAAATAAGCACTTTTAGATAGTCTTACACATATCAATTTTAAAATTTGTATACTTATATAAGTTTTAAAGATGCTTCTTAAAAAACAATGCATTCGGTTTATTGGTTGCCGAGACATTAAAGCTTAAAGTTGGCATGTATTTGCCGCCTAACTATAACTGATAGAGCGATCAATTTTAAACAAATACCATTGTCTTGTCAAGTATTTTTTATATAAAAATTTTTGCATGATGTGCCTCGTGATAACATAAAAAACAAATAAAAAAGAAATTGTTTTCGCGTAAAAAGTCACTCGAAGTACATGGGAGGTAGGGTGGGATGTAGCCCCTCGGGGCGCCGAGTTAGAGTGAATCGACGAGTTCAAAATCACAACAGGATCCAAAAAATGTATTTTCTCGGCTTCCTGGCATAGGATTCTGTCCTTTTTTTTTAAATCGATGTCTTGGACGACAATAATTTTAAATATGATATTTTATGCCATTTAATAATCGCATCTTCTTTCAATGCAGTTTTTGCTTCTGAACTTACAAATTAAATATTAAAGTGAATTTTTACTTAACTAACTTAACTTAATTTTTAGAAAACATATGCAGTGCTAGCCAGAAGACCCCTGTCCCCACTGTATCTTTTGATCGGTTATATTTATAATAGTGAATTTTGGAGGGAATAAATAAACTGAGGTAGGCTTCTCAACTAGTCATAACATGTGACTAATAATGATAGATGGCGTTACAGAGCCACTGTGACCGATAATTTTAAATAGGTCCTTACGGCAAGTGATATCTTGTTTAAAAGGTATTGAAAATACCTATTCTATCATACTAATTTTGTTTTCTTTTAAGCTGATTTTGATGAATAAATTAAATAAATACTAAAATTGTAGTTTTGTCATTTAAATCATTTAAAGATTTAAGGACCAGTTCTTATATTAAGTGTTCAAAATGTGCTCCATCTACTTCCTGACACTAATGTATTCTATTACTTAACTCTTATCGTACTCGTTTAAATGTGTCGAGGGAAATTGCCTACATTCTTCAACAATTCTTTACAAAATGTCAATACTGTCAGGTGCTGTAGCGTAAACATAAGTTTTCAAGTACCCTCACAGAAAAAAATCTAATAATATGAGATCTGGTGACCGAACTGGCCGTTGTATCGAACCTCGTCGTCCAATCCATCTACTACGATATTACCCGTCTAGATAATGTCTTACTACACCCTAATATTACTTACGAATCATTATCAATCTGTATTGGAATCAAAAAGCCAATATAAAGATAGAAGAACAAAAGTCCGAAAATATAGATATAAAGAGAGGAGTAAGACAGGGCTGTGTTCTGTCACCATTACTGTTTAACGTGTACAGTGAAGCCATATTCCAGGAAGCGATAGCGGATCTGGGTGATGGAATCTCTGTAAACGAAAGAATAGTAAATAACATAAAATTCGCTGATGACAGCGTTATAATGGCAGACACCCTGGAATCGCTACAAGAATTGGTAAATAGAATTAACGATTATTGCATTAGATACGGTCCAAAAATAAATAAGAGAAAAACTAAATTTATGATTGTCTCAAAAACGCAACATGGAAATGAAAGATTAATGATAGAGCAAACCCAAATAGAAAAAGTAGAGACATATAAATATCTGGGAACTTGGGTTGATGACAAAAATGACCAAAGCAGAGAAATCAAAGTCCGAATTGAAACTGCAAGGCAAGCATTTGTGAAAATGAAGACAATGCTTACCAACAGAGACCTTCAGTTGCATCTCAGATTGAGGGCTCTAAGATGTTACATATTTTCTATCTTACTATACGGAATGGAAGCTTGGACATTGAAGAAACAACACATAAGAAAAATAGAAGCGTTCGAAATGTGGTGTTACAGAAGAATATTAAAAATTCAATGGGTTCAAAGGATTACCAATGCTGAGGTACTACGAAGTCTAAATAAGGAGTTAGAAATTGTGAACAGCATAAAAAGAAGAAAACTAGAGTATTTGGGTCACATAACCAGAGGAGAAAAATATGAGCTGCTGAGAATTATTATGCAAGGGAGGATCCAAGGAAGAAGAAGCATAGGAAGAAGACGCATCTCCTGGCTGAAGAACTTTAGAGAGTGGTTTAACTGTAGTTCACTACAACTTTTCAGAGCAGCAGCCAACAAAGTGACCATAGCCGTTATGATATCCAACCTCCGATAGGAGATGGAACTTTAAGAAGAAGAAGACACCCTAATAGTGTGCAGGATCAGAACCGAAATTATCTGGATTATCTTCCAGAATTTCAAGAATTAACGGATCAATTGCGTTTTGTAAGATCTGCAGATACACTTCACCGGTTAAGTAGAATTAAGAAAAAAAAGCCCAACTATGTTGGAGTCCAATATACCTGCCCAAACATTTACTTTCTCTGGAAATTAAGTATATTTTTTCATGAAAGACATGAGGATTTGTGTCTCTCTAATATCTCATATTGTGTATGTTAACATTTCCATTGAGGGAAAAAGTACTTTTGTCACTAAAGCACATTCTTTTTATGTAATCTGGCTGTTGGTTAATTTGATTGGGCATATTTACACAGAATTATAGTCTTTGGTCGGGGTCATCATCTCAAAAATGTTGCACAATTTTTAATTTACATGAATAAAATTTGTTATTACGATAGACTGATTCACAGGTAGACGCAACTTGGGCTGTAGAAGAATTTCTGCAATTATGTCAATTTTTGTCATCATTTTTGAGGGGAATAGGGAATTTTTGGCTAGTACTAAATATTCTAACTGTTTAAAATAACTTACATATTAAAATTAATTTATTTAAGCAGTTTTATAATGATTATTAATTTATTAAATTTGAAAAAGTGTTTCTATTGGAAAAGGAAACTTTAAAAAATTCCTTAGGCTGTCCTAGTCGACAAATTTCAATTTTTTAACGTGCGTTTGAAAATTTGAGGCTTTACATGTAAAAAAGTTCCGACTATCTTGGGTTCAGCATAGTTTTGCAAATTTGCAATTTTATGAGCACCCCGGATTACAAACTCATTATGCAAAAACTATTAAACCAATCTTAATTAAATTTAGCACACATTTCAGAAGTATTATAAAGTTTTTCCAGGCGAAATACGAAAGGTGTAATTTATGTTTAAGAAGTCGATAAAATTTCAAGCAAATACTCTATTTTTTAAATTTTTTCCAAAATGTTGATATTTTTTAAACAATAAACATTAAATGTTCAATTTGTAGCTAGTCAAATATTATGTGTAATTGAAAAACCTTTTACCTTTTATAATTTTTTTGTAGGAACACTATCTCTCGAGTTATAGGCAAAAATAGGAGCAAAAACCAAAAATTTTTGATTTTTTTCATATTTTGCTAAATAAAAAATTAAAAACAAGGTTTTTTACTGGCGCATACCGTGATTATTGATACAAGGTATATCTTGAAGTGATTCCAGCAAAAAAATAAACTTTATGAAAAATGTCCATTATGGTCTGCTTATCGAAAGATCGCGTCCGCTTTTCGACAGATATTTTTTGAGATTTGTACATTTTCTCCTGTTAATAAGGCCCTTAGAAAATTTTGGATATAGACAATTAGTCCAGTCGTCAGAGATTGGACCCCTAAAAATCATACGAACAAGTTGAATTCTGCGCAGTCTGCGAATCAATTTTGGAACCTCAAATAAGATGCAAAAAAGTTTAGCACTTTTACCACCGAGTTTCTCCTAAACCCCCCTAGAAGTGTGGGGGGGGGGGGGTAAAAACGCAAAAATGTCGATTTACCAAGAATCTGTACACCGTAGAAAAAAATGTTTCAAATAAAAAATGTAGCTGAAATAATTTTAAATAATAAAGATTAATAAAGAACGAAATTTCTGAGAGAAAGAACCATTCTCTCAGAAATAAAGCTTGGAGCGACCGACGAACTTGAATGTCAGTTACGCGCGCGAAATAAATGTTAAATAAAATTTATATCAACTCGACAATAAAATTTGATATCTTTTGATCAGAGTGTCCTATCAACAAAAATCAGAATGCGTTTTAATGGCGAAGAGTGCAGTTTTCTTTTGCAATTTTTGTATTTTGGCGCAAATAAATTCTGTTTCTATAAATCTGTTCAATAAATAAAAGTTGCGTGATTTTTGCCATTTTTTACGATTCTCGTGAAATCAATGAAATGTATCACTTTCATTGACGGATCGTAGTGAAATTTTCATTGGTAGAGACCAATCTTTAAAACCTTACATATGAAATTTTGATCTTAAGTTTTGGCAACAAATATGGGACATTTGAAATATGACTAAAAACGCATAATGAAATATGACTTATACATTACAAACGATCGCACGTCACAGTAAATGCCTTCAAGAAGAAAGTTTTGGATGCAATAAAAAACAGAAGTTGAATACTTTTGAAAAACGTACTAGTGTAATTGAAAAAGAGCAGTTTGAAATATTTTTAGATCGTTTGTAATGCGAAAGTTTAAATTTAGCGTTTTTTTAAGCATATTTCAAATGCTTCACATTGGTTGCCAAAACTCAAAACTAAAATTTCATGCTATAGGTTTTGAAGATTAGACTCTAGTAGAGGAAATTCCACAGTGGCCGATCAATGAAAGTGAAATTGTATTGATCTCATAAGAATCATCAAAAATGCAAAAATCGCGACACGTTTATTTACTTAACACCTTTATAAAAACTGAGCTCATTTGCGACAAAATACAAAAATTTATCGATTTTTTTGCCTTTTTACCCCCTACAAGGGGGGTTTAAGGGTGAAGCCTGGGTGTAAAAGTAGTAAACTATTTGGCATCTTTTTTATGGTCCCAGATATTGATATTGGTATTGATATTCTTGGAAAAATTCAGCTTGTTCGTATGATTTTTAGAGGTTCCATGACATTTTCGTCTCTGACGACTGGACTAAATATATTTTTAGGCCTGGACTACCTCAACTTCCATGAACCCTAGCTTGAATTTAGAAACTTATATTAAAAAATTTAAATAATTTACAAATTAGAATAAAAAATCAATTAACATATTAAACCAAGTATTTTAAATATTTGTCAAGGGTATCGATTAAAACCATTATAGTGTTATTGTTACTAAATACCAAGAAAAAACGAGTACTGTTATTACAGAGACAACTAACGCTTTTGGTAATTATTAACATTTGGGATTCATTAATTGAATTTTTTCGTAATGCTTATGATCGAAGTTGGAAAAAAAATTGTTTTCACACAAACGCCTAATAAATATTTGTCATTGATAACGAGAATTTGGCATCTAATGAGTACTGTATTTTTTTACTCAGACGTGATAAAACATAATAACAAGTTTTTAAAACGAGTTAATGTGTCACTTAAACTAAGAAATTGAAAAGGTTGCATAAGAATAAATAAAGAAGACGAAAATCTAGTATTCGGTCAAAAAAATATTCCCATGAGATTTTCTGGTATAATCGTGAAACAAAATAGATCTCTTGTAGTTTTTTTGTAAACTTGATGGTGTTCGTGTTATAATAATAAATAATTTAAAACTGAGAAAAACGCAAAATTACGATTTTCAAGATTTAAAACACAAGTAAAAAACATTATTTTGAATATACCAAGACCTGAATTCAAGTTCAACTCTTGTTTTATCATTTCCCGGTAACTATTTTAAACCTATATCATTTTAAAACATTGTTTTTTATTCGTTAATGAAGCGCTTGTGACAGAACGGGCGCCAGGGTTGCGGCGTGTATAAGAGAGAGAGAAACAAGATCTAGGGCACAAATTTTTGCTAATTAAAATTCTCATTGTACAAATAAGCTCTTGCTTTGCCATACGCCCTTCATTATTAATTAAAAAATAATGGGTTAATAGTTATTTATTCACCAAGGGTGTTATTAAGAAGATTACGCCCGGAGATCAACATAATCCAGCCAAAGGGCATCTGGCCTGATATGTGCCCATGTTGCTCGATAGGCATAATCATCCGATAATACTAGTGGTACATACAAAATATGCATATATATTTTGTAGGTGCGGTAAAATAAAAAGTAAATCGTCTTAATTTAAGTTGTTATGTTATGTGAGGTAAAAAATAAAAACTTGTATGTACCACTAGTGTTACCAAATGATAACGACCATTGAGCCACATCCATCCTTCGGGCCAGAGGCCCTCTGGCTGGATTATGTTGCTTTTCGGGCGTCATCATCTTAATTACACCCTTGGTACATAAATAACCATTAAACCATTGTTTTTTAATTGATAATAAAGCGCGTATGGCAGGGCGGGCTCTTATTTGTATAATGAGAATTTAAACCAGGAAACCAGCAAAAATTTATGCCCTAGATCTTGTTTCTGTCTCTTATTTACGCCGCACCCGAGCGCCCGTCCTGTTGAATACAATAGTCCCAAAATACTTATCGGAAAATGATAGAACAAGGTTTGAACTTGGTTCCTGGTGATTTCAGAAATAATGTTTTTAACTTGTGTTTTTGAGCCTTGAAAATCGTAATTTTGCATTTTTCTCAGTTTTAAATTATTTATAACTCGAAAACCATCAAGTTTACAGAAAAAACTACAAGAGACTGCTCAGAATAATTCAAAAATTGGTCCAGGCCAAAAAAATTAATTGTTAGAATTTGTTTAAAAAAAATTTAACAGGTTTTCGCCTAGGCGACCTCTTAAACCTTATTCTGGGGTATCTTATGAAAGTGATCATGCAAAAAAATCTTATGGGAATATTTTTCCGAACGAACCCGAGATTTTTATACGTTTTTTTTTGTACGCATTTGTACGTTTATCTTTTTTTCCTAATAAAGCTCTTAAACAATTTGGGCTCTAAACAATATAAGGCCTCAACTTTCTTAAACTACAGTATTATATGCTTGGATTTTACAGTTAAGATCACTAAGATCTCAGCATTTTGCGTCATATTATCTATCCAAGTGAGCCTTTATTTGCTCCGTTTTTTCAACGTCACCCATTGCGCCATAATTATGGACATTTACTGTTTTGTCTAATTTTAGTAATGGCATATTATCCATTAATGCTTGTATTTGGTCACCATTAATGGAAGAGAGGAGAAAAATGCAAAGTAATAGAAGCAGAGATCATCCTGAACTTAAAGAGATGAGTAAAAAAAATAGAAAAATCTATTTAAATAAAACTTGAGAGGATTGGTATTCTTGGTGTAGTTCTAAAATGGTTTACTTCCTACCTAAAGAATACAAGACAAAAAGTAAAGATAACATCTAATGAACTTGTAAACGAATCAAACACATTGGATATCCATTATGGTATCCCTCAGGGTGATGTATTGGAATCTTTACTTTTTATAGTATTTATTAATGATATAGCTTTGGTAACTAATTCACTGACTGGGGTTAACATCATCAGTTATGCGGATGATACCAACATTCTAGTCACAGGAACGTCTGATCAAAATTTGCAAAATAAAACTACACAGATACTATCCACCATCAACAGTTATTTCTTATCCAACAAATTAGTTTTTAATGAAGAGAAATCAAAGTATATGATTTTCACGTCAAATAATTTATTAAACCATTAAGTCACTATAGAAGCAGCAATAGATAAAACAGACTGCACGAAGTTGCTGGGGGTACTTCTATACAGTAATTGTAAATGGCCAAACCACATTTCTAATTTGAAATCCAGATTAAGTAGCGCATGTTATGCATTGAGAATTCTTTCACGTCTCTTTCATACATCAATATTAAAAACAGTATACTTTGCCCATTTTTACTCAATAGCCAAATATGGCATTGAAGTCTAGGGTTGTACCTCTAAATTAGAGCAGATATTCGTACTTCAGAAAAGAGCTATTAGGATAATGTATAAAAAGAAATTTAGAGATTCTTGTAGAGGCATCTTTAGACAAAACAATATTCTTACAATTCCTGGTCTGTATATATTTTCGTGTATAATGTATTTACATAGCAAAATTTATGAATTTAATAAATTTCAATTTAACCATGTTTATTCAACAAGATTCAGAGACAATCACTTTATGCTTCCACAACATCGTTCTGTTTTGTTGGAAGCTAGCACACATTATGCAGCCATAAGTTTCTTTAACAAATTACCAATAGATATACGAATGAATTTACATCAGCCAAACTTTTGGAGGTGTGGACATCAATACATTTGTGAGCTAGAGCCATATTCTAAAAATAACTTTTAGGTATGTTTTATCGTGTTTATTAATTTATATACTTTTAAGATGTATGTCTGTAACTTTGACTTGCTTCATACATGTACTTTGTATAATGTCGCATGTGATCAATAAATTTGACTTGACTTGACTATTAGAATGTACAACCGAAAGCACAAAAGTAATTAAATCCAATAAACGACTAAAATAACAAGAGTCTCAAAGTTCTAGGGAGAAAATTGATAAATGGCAATAAAGAAATTAAAGGATAAAAATGGAAATATAATTACCAACAGAGATCAATTACTAAGGGTAGTAAAAGATTTCTATACAGAATTATACAGAAATCAACGAAATCATGATGAGTAACTAACAAAAAAGTTCAGGAAAAAGATTAGTCAACAAAGGATCGGAATTAATGCATGATATATCAATAGACGAAATAAGGATCGCACTAAAGAAAATGAAAATAAGTAAAGCCCCAGGAGAAGATAATAATGTTATAGAAGCCGCAAAGATTGGAGGAGACAGACTTTTAGTGAACTTAAAGAAATTTTTCAACTTATGTCTACACCAAAGTGAAACACCTACAAGATTGCATAGTGCACTGATCATTTTATTACACAAAAAGGGAGTTCCAACAGGCCTCTAGAATTACCGATACATAAGCCTGTTAAACCACCTCTACAAGTCATTCACAAGAATAATAACAAATAGACTGGAAACAAAAATAGATTTTTACCAACCTAGGGAACAGGCAGGTTTTAGGAAAAACTTTAGCACCTTCGACTACCTCCACTGCATAAAAGTGATTATAGAAAAATCCATCGAATACAACCGATCATTGGTCCTGGATTTCGTAAACTGTCGCAAAGCATTCGATACGATTGAAATTAACTGCGTAATGAGAGCATTGGAGGAAAGTCGCATAGATTATCGGTACTCCAAACTAATCGCGAATATATACAAGAATGCAATCATGACCGTAAGACCACACACAGATACAAAATGTAGAAAAATCAAAACAATAATCAGACAAGGAGATACGTTATCTCCCAAACTCTTTACGACAGTTCTGGAACATGCTTTCAAAAACTGGGGTGAGACGCCAAAGGAATCAATATTTATGGCGAAATGCTCTTCCACCTACGATTTGCGGACGACATTGTTTTGGTAACAGATTAGTTAAAAGAGATTGAAACTATGCTTACTGCGTTGGATGCTGACTGTGATGAAGTTGGTTTGAACATAAATTTTGGAAAGACACAATACATGACAAATCTCGCACCAACTGATAATCCAAAAGTCGATTGCAACGAAATAGGATTAGTCCATAAATATAAATATATAGGTCATGAAATCCAAATTGCTAGGGACAACCAAACTGTTGAACTGCAAAGAAAAATCACTTTAGCATAGGTCGCATATGGAGCTCTATCAGACATCTTATAGAGCAACTGCCAAATTATTTGAAAAAGAAGACGTTCCACCAATGTGTGTTTCCAGTCATGACGTACAACGAATTATGAATGTTCTTTTGAAAAACAGTTTTTTAAAAAGCACACACTCAACATAAACTTCAGTAAACATACTTCAAATACAAATATATTAGATTAATATCACACTAATATCAGACTATCAGACTGTCAGACTTTAAATACAAATATAATAGATTATTAATACATTAATCTCAGACTAAAAAAGGTGGTTTTACAATGCTTTATTTATAATCATTGCTGAATTTGCTGTTTTAGTAAGTCGCAATTGGTGTTTCAAGGCTCCAGAATATTCGTTGCTGATATGCGGTAACTTCTTATTGAATTAGCGTGGTCGAATATTCTGGATTCTAGCGGTCATTGTACTATAACTAACGCCGAAACACTTAAACACGCCTGAACCCAGGCTACAAGCTACAGCTACAGCAACCAAACTCCAAGTAGCCCTAAAACGAATGGAACGAAGGCTATTTGGACTGACTCTCAGAGACAACGTTAGAAACGAAGAAAGGACAGGCGTCGCAGATGTCATAGAGCATATAGCACGGCTGAAGTGGAACTGTGCGAGCCATGTAGCCAAAATGAGTGACGGGCGGTGGATCAAAAAAAATACAGTATAGAGACTATTAGATGACAGAAGAACCAGAAGTAAACCACCTACACGATGGAGAGACGACGGACGTCAAAAGAATGGCTGGGAATTGGCTGCAGCAAGCTCAAGACCGATAGAACTGACTTGACATTAACTTAATATTTTTTTCATCATCATCATCCAGCCTCAAGAGTCCACTGCTGAACATAGGCCTCTTCCTCATGTTTCCAACCCTGTCTATCTTGCGCCGCTCTCATCCAGTTTTTATTGAGTTTTCTTAAATCGTCAGTCCATCTTGTAGGTGGTCGACCGACGCTTCTCTTGTCTTCTTGTCTTCTTTCTTTTAAGAAATATTTTTCTTAAAAAATATTTTTTTAAGGCATGATTAAAGGAAGTCAAAAACATTTTACAGAGCTAAGTATGCATATTTTTGTGCGAAATATCTGATTACATGAAATATTGAATGAGCGGAATTAGAAAAGGTAAGCATGTATAACATGTATAGGTTATAGAAACAAAATATTGCGATACCAAACAGCTCATTTTAGCACTGAGATACTCCTAATAAACACCGTAATAATATGAAATTATCACACTATACTTATTATAACTAATAATATGCTATTCAAAAAGGTCACAAACTGAAAAAATTAATGTGCGTATCATTTATCTTGTTCGTTGTCCGCCCTTACCGTACCTATATTTTTCTATTTTATTGTTTTTTTTATTGTTGTGATTTTACGGTGCTTATCCTACTTCGAATGTTACGTAATGAGAGTAAAAACTAGATATATTATAATAAATTCTTGATCAAGGTAAAGAGGTAACGAGGCCAGTTATTTTCAGGTTAAAACGTTGTTTCTAACACGTTACTATCGCAATTCATTCGACTTAGATAGTAAAAACTATATGGTGCTGTTATTTTGCTATTTTAATCTTAAATGGCTGGTGGTATAACTTCGTTTATTTATTGCATATACAAGAGAGATAACAAAACACATATATGTTTATCGAAAATAGCATAATAAAGATTATTGTTAATTTCAATTGTTCGAACCTTTTACATTAATCGACAAATAATTAAGTTACTCGAATGTTTTTTTATTTTTATTCACATTAGTAATTTAGCTATTAGCACGAATAAATTTTGACGGTTCTTAACTGAAAATTTTTCTTCTTGTTCGGTCGTTTTCTATCTTTTCGATATAGGCCTCTCTCATTGTTCTTCAGTTTTCTCTATTTTGAGTACCAATTTAGCCCCGCTTTGTCACAATTTAGTTCCATTTTTATTGGAGTCTTCCTGTACTTCTTTTTTTCCCATGATCTCCGTCTACTCACATTTCCACTCCAGCTTTCTTCTTCTTCAATTTCTAGCTACATGTCTGGCCCAGTTCCATTTTGAGGAACATACTCTTTGTAATATGTTTTCAACTTTTGTCGTTACGTAATCCATTTGTTATTTTTTCTATTCCTTAAAGTTATTCTAAAAGTTTTCTTTCTATACTGCCCTATTAAGAAAGAACCCCGTACCTCGACTATACCGAGTTTTGAGAAAAACGCGATTAAAGATTTTTGTTTAATCCCTTGTGATTTTGGTGCAATAATAACACAAAATCATTTAGGGTAGAGTGTGTAGCTTCGTAGTTCACATTTTTCAAAAAAAAATTGCAAAATTACCATATGGACATTATGGTCATTAAAACCACGTATTATCCAAATTTATCTTAAGCTTAGTTTTAACTAGGTAATTATTATTAAATTTATATTTATTTAACTGCCTCGAAAGGCAAAACATTTAAATATTTTAATAAAATTTTTTATGAACATTTGTTGAATAAAACACAAGTATTTACGAAAAACGTTTATTTAAAAATACAAAATGAAAATTATTATTAATCGGAAGTTGGCAATTCTTCCCAAAATTGATGGCGGTTCGCTGGTATAATTTGACCTAAGTTTTTTAATATTTGTTCTTTTCTTTTCTTAGCAATGCCAGAAGGTTTCGTCACAGGTGTGGGGTCCTTTATCCCAGATTTTAACACTCTGGCCTGCAAAAAGTCCATCTCTATCAACTCCTCGCTATCGTCAATCTTAACGTATAAAATCTTGCTCTCCCTCTTCACAACTACTTTAACAATTTGTGATAAGGTAAATACTTGAGTTTGTTTTCTTTAATTTTGACTGTGATGATAAGTCTTTCCAGATAAGAAAATTGGAAACTCCCATTTCTTTCACCACCACACGATTCAAATTACACGTTTTAACGGCCTCGACGAAATCATGATAATCATAAACTTTCTTCTTTTTCTTTAACGCTAGTTCCACTTGGTGGTGGAAACTATTAGCGGTGTTGCTCTATTCCTTAGAAAAAACCTCGCATATCGTTTTATCCTACGTTAAAAACCCGTATCTGCTGAGCATATACCAGGTTTTTACTACGAAGCGTTAAATGCCAGGTTTATACTAAGCATAATAGTCATTTTTGGCGTTTACGGGGAAACTATTTTCTTTCATAAAATATTTAGAAATATAAAATACGGGTTTTTCTCTATGTGAATATGTTATATAAATCATAATTATTCATATGGTGCAAATATCCCAATTTTTCAAATTTTAGAGATACGGGGTTCTTTCTTAGTAGGGCAGTATAGCTCTCTGGTGTACTTGTAGATAAGTTATCTATTGATTTCGTATCCTGGTTTTGTGACTGTGTACTGTCAGAGACAGTATGCGTATCGAGTAGAAGTCTCTACAGAAACGGCACTGCATCATTTCGTACAGGGGGTAGAATATGTTTTGAAAAACGTTGAGAGTTGATGTCGAGTGCATTTCTTAATATTGAGGGAGCATTCGGCAACACCTCCTACGAAGCACAAGGTCGATTCGTTTAAAAAGAATGGATGAAACAAGGTGCAGAAAAATGGACTATATGTTAGGGATCCAGTGGCGCACCCAGGGGGTTGGGGGTTAAACACCTCCTCCCTAGGGCATATAAAGTAAAAAATATATAAAGAATAGTAGGAAAATATAACTTGTCTTTCACACAATACAAAACGCTAATTTAATAATTAAATTAATACTTTAATTATGTAGAATACCATAATTATTTTATAAATACACAATAATTAATTGTTATTATTGTGTGCTTTTATATTTTTAGAAAAAACGCTTAAATTATAAGATTTTGCAACATTGCCAGCCGAATAATTCCACAGCAATAAAGAAGTGACATGTGCCTTTGTGTATCGGATGAAAAACTTCGGGAAATTACCATTTAATTTTATGTTCTATCCATTTGCCTAAAAAATGCGTCTGTGTTGTCTGATGCGAGTAGGATACGCTCACAGGACTGTATCTGTGGCAGCCTTGTAAACTATCACGGGTTGTGTTCCTCTGCATGTGTTAGCGTTAGAAAGGAGACATCTCTATGAGAGAAGAGAACATTTGATAACAGCCATAAAAAAAGAAAGGGAAAGATCAATGGAAAGATGGCAAGAAGAGTGGAACAGCACAGAAGATGTTACTCAGTGGACCAAGATGCTGATCCCGAACCTAAGGGACTGGGTGATTGTCTGTTTTAGGGCGTATCTTCGTAGGTTCAGAAAGACAGATACAGATTAATGCCTACACTGCGAATATTTCGACACTGTTACTTTATGTGTTACAATTCTGGAGTGTAATAGATGTACAGTGGAGAGACAGAATGTATAGAGAAATAGGTATGAACCCTGTGACTGTGGGAGAGATAATCGTGAAGATGACGGGAAGTAATGTGTGCCAAAAATGTCAGCCTTGCAGCGGCCATCTTGCTTTCGGAGTACGGTACGTGCGACAGTCAACTGCACACAAGTAGAAGAGGGTGGTTTTAGTTGGAAGACAGTATAACAGATACTTGAATCTTTGGCACTGCTCATTTTAGTACTTTAGATTAAACTAAAACCCAAATTTTAAGGACTCAAAATAGAGTAGTATTCTACTATTATACTACTACTTTGAGTAACTCAAAGTAGTAGTATAAAAAAAATTTCGGTTTCCAACCAAACCAACCCCCCCCCCTCCCCCCAATAAAAATTCTAGGTGCGCCACTGTAAGGATTCGTGTGCTATACGCAATATTTTAATTCGACTTCCACCATTGTTCTACACGTGTTTCGAATTATATCAACTCTCATCAGGAATACTTGTGGAAATTCAAACTGAACTGAAATGCAATCTAGTATTTGGTTATTATAACCAAAATAACAGCCAGGTACGCTAGCAGCCACATCTATACGAAATAACAATAAATCGGGAGACCTCTCTTTGATAGCGAATTAGGTGAACCGAAAATTCAAAGCCTCTCACTAGAGGCTAATGAACGATACTACGAATAACCTTTTATTCCGACATGCATTTTACAGTTTAAAAACATTATTTTTTCACTCTTTAAGTAGAGAAAAGATGTTAAAATCAAAGTAAAAGATTGCATTGAATTTCATTTCAATACGAATTTCACCATTCTAAATTCCGACTAAAAATGTAATTATCATTACAATAATTAATGGTGCTTTAACCCCATTTAAAATATGTAACTGTAAAACCTGTCACAAGAAAATAGTTTCGGAATCATTTTAATCATATTAAATACTAAATGCGATTACATTCGTTTTGATTTTAATGTTGTTTTTGTTGTTATTTATTGCAGCGCCGGTTTAACCAGGGGTCTTGTCGGGGCTGTAGCACCGGACGGTCGAACGTTCTAGGACGGTACGCGCGAAGCGCGTACTATTACGAAGTAATATGGTTATGGTAAAATAAAATTTGCATACAAATCCACATGATATCGAATTTTAAAGATCCAGCACTTTGGCAAGATTGCCATAATTATGCAGAAATGATTCTAGAAAAATGGTTCGAACAGAATCTTACAGATATGGACTTTCCAATGTCAAAAAGATATTTCGTCGAACAAAACGGATATGCCAATAAGGTAAGCAAATAGTTTATAAAAAACTGGTTATTGGAGAAGTAGTTCGCCGCGATTGGGCAATTTACTCCGAGAGCACTGGCAATATATTTTGTCTTTATTATGTCTTATTTGGAAAAAAAAAAGAACCAATTTAAAATAGGATTTTCATTATGGAATAAAAGTCAGGAAAGATTTGACGAACATGAAAGATCCAATGATTATATAGATAATCTGAAAATTTATACAACTCGCTTATTAAAGCAAGGAAGAGTTGATGTAGGACTGTAAAATCAAATTAACACCGCAAAAAAATATTGGGTTTAAGTACTAGAAAGAATCATAAGTGTAATAAAGTTTCTGGCTACCATGGAGTTGGCATTTAGAGGTACTCATGAAAGAATTTACGAAAACGTAATGGAAGCTACTTAGGTTTACTGGAACTATTGTCAGGATATGATCCAATTTTAAAGATAATATTAATGAACGCAAATTTAGGTAAGGGCAAAACGTCATATCTATCAAAAGATATATGTAACCAATTACTGAGTATTTTGTCCAATCGAGTCATTGATTGAAATTGTTAGGCAAATTAAGGCAAACAAATACTATGCTATAAGTGTAGATTCAACACCTGACATAACACACCATGACCAACTTACAGCGATTTTGAGATATTGTAACAATAAAGGGAATCCCGTGGAAAGATTGGTGGGATTTTAGAAACACACTGGGCATAGCTCACAAGAACTTGAGGAAACAGTTATTGGAATGTTACGACAATGCCAGTAATATGAGTGGCAAGTATTCTGGTTTGCAACCACGTATTAAAGTTTACAATGATTTAGTTCTCTTTGTGCCATGTGCTGCTCACTCTTTAAATTTGGTTGTCCGGAATGCAGTAAATTGTTGTTTGGAGGCAACATCTTTTTTTATGTTCGTACAAGTTATCTACAATTTTTTTCTCCGTGTCTACGCACAGGTGGGAGTTATTGTCTCGTGCAATAAAGGATTCGCCTTAGTCGGGGCAGACACTGTTACCTAAAAGAGTGAATACAACCCGTTGGTATTCTCGTTTTGATGCCGTAAAAGCGTTAAAAAGCAATTACGGTTTGATTAAAACATGCTTGATTGAAATGTCAACGGATGTAAATGAGAACAATGTAGTAAGAGTTGAAGTAGCTTCTCTATCGAAAAACTTGATTTGTTGGAAAACGAAATAATTTTATTATTCTGGCTTGACGTTTTACAAAGGGTTATTGAGTTGACTAAAGCAGTACAAAAGAAAAATATGGATTTAAGCACAACCGCTCATCTGTTTCTATGTTTAGCAGATTACTTTGATTTCTTATGTGATCGTTTTGATCACTACGAGGCCTTAGGAATGTTTTTAACAGGGAACGAAAATTGTGCTGAGAAGAGAATTATCAAAAAAAAATTCCAATTAGGAGAAAAGAATTCGGAGGCAAGTTTAAGCCAAAAAGAAACTATGCGAACACAATGTTATGTTTTTATAATAGACAATCTTAAGTCGGAGATTATTCGCCGATCTGATAGTTATAAATATTGTTTAAGAGCATTTGAATTTTTGTTTAAACTAAAAACTACGAAAGATGAAGATATTTTCAGATCGGCAACCGAATTGCAACAAAAATACAAGAAATATTTGGACGAGTATTTTCGACAAGAATGTGTTTATTTAAAGCATTTGTTAAAAAGACACTCCTTTATTACAAATAAACACTCCTTTAGAATTGGTACAGGTTTTCTACGAAAATAAATTGATATCTTCATTTCCAAACGTTAATATTTGCCTGCGTATTTTTTCCTCCATAATGGTTACAAATGCAAGTGGCGAACGCTCTCTTTCGACACTAAAAAGGGTAAAGACCTACCTAAGAAATGCAATTTCCCAAGAAAATTTGAACTCCTTATCAATTTTATTCATTAACGAGGACCTGCTAAATGAATTAAATATAAATGATATCATCGAAAACTTCGCTTCAGTAAAAGTAAGATAACAAGCTTTTCTATAGTAAAGGTATTTGATTACCTCCCTCATGTTACCTGTTTGAATGTTATTAGGTACATGTTTATTTTACTTTTTGAAGTTCGCCCTAAATTTTTTTCTTGTATTCTGTTAATATTCATTTAAGTTTGAAACCAAAAAAAGTTGTACTTAATTGTTTTCCTTATTTTAATAAACTTATATTCAAAATATGTTTTGTTGTATTGAAATAAAGTTAAGAAATATTTTTGAGCCTGGCGACAACCGTATCAGCACCGGGCGGCAGACTGTGTTAAACCGACACCGATTTTTTGTCACCTTATTTATAAGCTATTTCATTAAGCCTCGTTTTCATGGTGATAGTTGTCGCGATAGTTGCTATCATGATAGTAACTCTCACATGAACTATGGCGAACTATCACGCAAATATGTAAATAGCCTGATAGTAGCTATCATACTGGCACGAAAGTACTCTCGCACTGTCTCGCTTGGCTAGATATTTTGGCAAAACTTTCATGTCGTTGTGGTATATACAAATTGCACGTGGTACGTGATTTTTGCAAGTATTAAAGTGTGTTTGAGTATTAAAAGTAATTATAAAAGTGCAGAGAACAGTAGAGTGAGCTGCTGACAATTTGATATAATAATTTTTTTGGAATAATACGAAAGGTTTCCATGTTTATGAAAATAAAACCTCTTTCGATTTTAACAACAGAGCGAGGAGGGACCATTCTAAAGAAATGCTGCTGTCCTTATCAGGACTTCTTACTTTTGAAAGGACAGAAAATTAGAAGCATAAGGTGTACATATACCTAATCAAGAAGTTGATAAAATAAAGAAATCTATGGAAAGTGGAATGAGAGCCGGAATGTGTACAAACCAAAACTTGTCTTATTTTCCGTAGCTGATAATTGTTTAAGACATAATTTGGAAGAAAATGAGTCAGAATCTAATTTGGTAAGTTTTATTTTTTCCTTAATTTCTATACATAACAAGACTTAAAAGATTCTGATGTATTTTTTAAGTGTTTTCTTTATTCTATCATTCGGTACTGTCAATCGACTGCCCCTATAAACTAGTTAACAAAGTCTTGTCTTCTATGCCGAGCTTCAGGCAAATAGTTACGCTGAAAGTTGCACTTAAATCAACTTAACCATTTGGGTTCACACTGCGCCAATTATGAGGAATTATTAGTCTTGTTTCATTATCCTCAATATCTGCTGTAACTTTTTTCCTATTATTTCCAACTTTTCATATTAAGTTGCGTAAAACACATCCAGCTTTTATTGCTTTTACTACTGTGTGAGAAACAAGTGATATTGCCGATCTGAATACATGAAAACGGGCTGACATGGTTCCAAACGCATTTTCTACTACACGTCTCGTCCTACAATGTCTATGATTAAATACTTTCTAGGCAATGCAAATGCTAAATGTTTCTTTTTAGTTAAAGTATTAAGAACCGCAATTTAAAGGGCATAGAATCAATACACATTTTCCACCAAGTGCTTCAATACAATGAAAAATTTCAGCGAGTTTAAAATCCAATTATCACTTGATTTCACTCATTTTTCCTTAGGTTACCTGAAAATAGAAACACGTTTGTTGAAACAATTCTAACTAATTAAAAATATTATTTTATATATATATATATATATATATATATATATATATATGTCAATTTTTAGCCGAAAGTGAGGAAAATGCAACAACAGATGAAGAATCGACTCAACAAGCTATGGAGTCTCAAAAAGCCCTACCACCACCAATCCGGTGAGAATGACACAGGTGAAGTTTAACAAGCCCAATGTACAGCCCACATCTGATAAAGAATTGGCGCAAGAACGTAGGAAAAATGAAGAAACTCCTTCCGTACTTTACTTAAAATATTTCAGACAAATCGCAAAAGGTCTGCAAGTAAAAGAACAAAGAGGGGGATGATTCTTTATATAGTCCGTCTAGAAAGTATCCGGAAAATAGAAAGCAGAATTATAATTTTACGGTATTTATTTCTATTACTTGAAATATAAAATTCCAACAAATAATTTATCTCATTTACCTATACAATCTCCATTTAAATCTAAACACTTAACTAAACGTCCAGGTACACCCGAAACTAGGTCAAGACCATAATTTTCGGTAATGGTGTTCCAGGCCTGTAAAAGTGATTGAATCAAACCTTCTTTATCTCGTGGCGCTGCTCGTTCCACTTCAATCTTCATCGATCCCCATATGTTTTCAATGGGGCTAAGATCTGAAGATGTTGCTGGCCACGGAATTGTTGCCAATTCGTGTTCTTGCATCCAAGCTTGAGTATAAGCAAAAGTATGGCATCTTTCATTATCTTGCTAAAAACGTCAGCCCTCTGAATATAAAACATGAGTCGTTTCAAGAAGAAAACCATTTAGGATGTCACAATATTTCGCACTATCAACAGTACCATTAACTATATAGAGAGGTGTAGCACCACGCTGAGATATTGCTCCCCAAACCATTATTTTAGTGGGAAATTTGGAAATTTGAACGGTAACATTTTCTCTTGATAGGACTTTTAGATGATTTGCACCAAGCTGGAAACAACTTTCATCAGATACAAAGACATTATTAAAATTATCTTCTCGAAAACGTTGGCAAAAATCTATTCTTCGTTGCCTTTGCAGAAGTGTCATTGTAGGAATTTTTTTTGGATTCCTTGATATGTAGCCTTCTTTTTTCAGTGAAATGCGGACAGTTTCTGGACACACTTTTATTCTTCGTTGATTTCCAAATCTGTTCGCTAATTTTCGAAACCCTCTTTATTGTCTCATACACTGCACTTTTTCCGAGTTCAGTCAATTGCACTAATTTTTTAACGTTTCGGACACCCTTTCCATACAAATATTCCACCACTTTTCTTTTTTCTACTTGCGACATTATTTCACAAATCTTAAGTCTATTTACAAATAACAATATTTGACAGATGGTGTTGTCATGCGATTTTGTCCATAACCTACTATCGGCACAACCTACTTGATGCATTACTTTTGTCTTAAAATTTTAGAAAAAGGAAATCTATTAAAATTAGGAAAAATATAAATTTCCGGATACTTTCTAGACGGACTATATAAGACTGTAAAAGCTTTGAAGGAAGTGGCATCCTTAAAATCATCTGGTCCCCCCAATGAATTTGACTTATTTGGACAACATGTTTCTGCTCAAGTCAAGCTTCTTCGGTGTAAAGAAGCACTAATACTACAGGCCAATATCCAGAGGTTAATTACCACTGCTCGGCTACGTCATTTTTAATAACCTGTCAATAAAGCAGATTAAGAACAGAAATTATTTTTCGAATTGGACTGGAGATGATATTGCTGGTTTCGACTCTTAATACCTAATAATAATATACAATCATAGTTAATATGTTTTAAAATATTCTGTTGCTTTTACTTATTTTTTATGTTTTCTATATTTTTTAAATTAAAAACATTAAAATTATTGTGTGTTATTCATCATTAAATAACACAATATAGTCTTCCACTACTTCGTATATGGCGTCAAAGACATCAGGTAGAAACTGGCTTATCGTACACTTCGTCAATCGGTAAAGGTTCTGCAACGATCCTAGTGAGTCGCCAGTAGCAAGATATCGGCAAGCTATTTGAAGTATTTAAAGACTATTTAATGTATATAGTGAAGCCATTTTTGAAGAAGCATTACTATCTCAAAGTGAAGAAATAATAATTAACGGAAGATCTATTAACAACATAAGATATGCAGATGACACCGTGATTATGGCAAGCTCTGCTGAACAACTCCAATTACTGCTAAACACAACAAACAGTTTCTGTGAAAAATATGGACTAAAAATGAATATAAAAAGACCAAATACATGATAATAACAAAGAAAGCAAATATACCAACAAACATACATTTGGGAAATGTACCGATAGAAAGGGTTGATAAATACAAATACCTAGGAACCTGGATTTCAGACAATAATTATCAAACAACCAAAATAAGAGCAAGGATAGAAATAGAAAGAAATGCGTTTGTAAAAATGAAAACAATTCTCTGCAACAAAGACCTTAGATTAGAACTGAGAGTAAGAGCACTGAGATGCTACGTGTTTGCGATACTGCAATTTGGACTTGAAAGCTGGACATTAAAGCAAGAACACATAAATAAGTTACAGTCCTTTGAAATGTGATGTTACAGGAGGATGCTTAGAATAGCATCGACACAGAAGAAAACTAACACGGAAGTATTGCGAGAAGTGGGCAAAGAATGCGAAATAATAAACACAATAAAAATAAGAAAGTTACAATATCCGGGACACGTAATGAGGGGACAGCGATATGAACTGCTAAGGCTGATAATACAGGAAAAATAAGAGGAGGAAGGAGTATAGGAAGAAGGAGAGTGTCATGGTTAAAGAATTTAAGGGACTGGTTTACATGCAGTTCTATAGAACTCTTCAGAGCAGCAGTAGAGAGAGAATATATAGTGATGATGATATCCAACCTCCGATCGGGAGACGGCACTTAAAGAAGAAGAAGACTTCGTATATGGCGTCCAAGACATCAGGTAGAAACTGGCTTATCGTACACTTCGGTAATCGGTAAAGGTTCTGCAACGATCCTAGTGAGTCGCCAGTAGCAAGATATCGGCAAGCTATTTGAAGTTTCAGCTTTGCTAATAGAGGCATTCGTATTATTCTTCTATATCTTAAAAAACAGATTTTAAAACAAATTACAATTATTAGGTGTATCAGTTTAAAATGTACCTACCTTATTTGCCAAAAAAGCGTTTGGGATCCTCTACAGCAAGTTCTTACGATGTAAGTGATGCTGAAGCACCAAGTGTACTTCACCTTTCTATCCATTTTCTCACCCATACTTCTTTGTGTTTTTTAGTTTTTTTTTTAATTACTTCAACAACCACAGCAGCTGCCGCAGCAATTAACACTGTATTGGTCATCTTGTTATTGATTACTATCGTGATAATTTTTTATACGTGAAAACACCTCACTTTGATGATAGCACTATCGAGGTTACTATAGTAAGAGAACTTTTGCGAAATTACTATCACCGTTGGAAATGAGCCTTTATTATTATTATTGTTTAAAATTGTGACGTATTAATTATGTCTATTATGTATCAAATTCCATTCCTTATCTCACTATTCTTGATAGTGATTCATAACATCTGTTCGCATTCCGAGATACCTCAAATGCAAGAATATTATTTATATTTGTTAAAACTTGCATTCGAAGAGATAAGAAAGGTTAAACTTCACATTGAAATATCGCCGTTCTTGAACTTATGATCAGAAGTGGTTTATGGTCGTTCCAGAAATCTAGATATTAGTTTATCAATACCAAATACAAAGAAGATTTAAATAAATTATATCAAGAAAATAGAAACCTGTTTGTAACCCAGTAAAGTCAGTAGTATATTTAAATATTTAATTTAAACCATTAAGTTTCTAAAACAAAACATACTTGATTATAAGGTAATTCAACGTGAAATTTAGTTATTGTTTTTGTTAAAATATACAAATAAATAACTAATGAAACAGAATTAAACAGGATCAAAATAATGATGATAATCGCCAAGATTCCAAAGAACACGAAACAAAAAACTGAAAAAATATAAAGGAGAGAAGCTCGGGTTCGTTCGGAAAAATATTCATATGAGATTTTTTTACATATTCACTTTCATGAGTTACCCCATGGACGTATAAACGTCCATGAGTTACCCCAAGATAAGGTTCAAGAGTTCGTCCAGGCAAAAAGTTGTTCAAATTTTTTTAAACAATTTTTTTAAAAAAATTGTAACAATAAATTTGTTTTCTAATTTTTCTGTAAACTTGATTTCGAATTATAAATAATTATTTTTTTATTTAAATTACTGTGTCTCGGCTGCAATGACCATTGACACAAACAATATTGTGTACAATAATTACAATAAGCACATGTAACTAATTGCTACAGTTAATCTACAAGCTTAGAACCTATGACTAAATAATATAATATAAGTAAAGAACATGGAAAACAAAGGGTCATATTCTGTTGAACAACTGAATGTCTTTCAAGAAACCAATTAGGTTAAAGACTTGATCGCGTGAGTTTAAAACGTCTTTAATATTAGACTTAAGTTTATGTTGCACTCTGTGTTTTGCGTACTGGGGACACTCGATCACGATGTGTTTCACAGTCAATGCACTTGAGCAGATTTGGCAATTGGGCTTCGGCTCCGACTTCATTAAGTATTCATGTGTGAATCGGGTATGTCCTATTCTTAATCTTCGGATGACAGCTTTTTTATTTCTAGAGATAGTTCTAAGTTCAAATTTTTCAACAGTCTGCTGGATCTCATATAATGCACTCTTGATTGTGTTCCAGTGGGTTTGCCAGGTATGATGCTGTTGTTGCTTGAAAATTTGCTTTAGGTCATTATGGATTTGAATATGTTGGGCTTTGGAGGATTGACTGTTTACACAAGAAGCTTGCTTGGCTGTTTGGTCTGCTTTTTCATTACCGGGGATGCCGATATGGGATGGTAGCCAGATGATCGTGACATTTACACCTTAAAAAGCGAGTACACTGTAAGTCCTATGGATTCCTTGAACTAAGGGAGGCTGAGAGTATAGACTTTTTATCGATTGTAGTGACGACAGGGAGTCTGTGCATATTGCTTGGTTTTTATCATCTGTTTTTAGTATTTTAAAAGCTTCTAGTATCGCATAAAGTTCTCCAGTGTATACGCTGCATAAGTTCAGTAAAAAAGATGATTGCATAAATAATTTAAAACTGAAAAAAAAACGCATAATTATGATTTTCAAGGCCCAAAAACACAACTAAAAAATATTATTTTTGAATTCACCAAGGACCTAAATTTAAGTTCAAAACTTGTTCTATCATTTCTTGATAAGTGTTTTGGGCTTTTTAAATTTTAAAACCTTGTTTTTTAATAGCTAACGAAGCGCTTATAACAAGACGGACGCTCGGGCTGCGACGTGTATCGTGTATATCATAGAGAAACAGAATCGGTGGCACACTTTGTGGCACATTTTTGCTGGTTTGAATTTTGATTGTACAAATTAGCGCCCGTCCTACCGCCATGCGCGGTTCATTATTAATAATTAAAAACAATGTTTTAAATAAAATAAGCCCAGAATTTTAATCGGGAGCTGATAGAAGAAGGCTTGAACTTGAATTTAGGCACTTGATGATTTCAAAAATTGTAGTTGTGTTTTTAAGCCTTGAAAATCGTCATTTTCCGGTTTTTCCATTAAAACTTAAAAACAATGTTTTAATATAAAATAAAACAACGAAGGGTTAAATCAAGCATGTACTGGTTCGCTCTGGCGGGCATATTTTAATACCCTAGAGAAAAGGGTCACATGTAAATTAGCTACGGTCATATATTTCTTAGAAAACAAAGTTTAAAAATGCCTTTAGTAGGTACACAATGAATAATAATGAATAGCTAGGATCAGCGTAAACAGAGAATGTTGTCTTCATAAAGCAGCTACTTTGATACATTTTATTATTAAAATTTTTAATAAATATTACTAAAACTTTAGCAAGTGATATATTTCTTAGAAAAGATTGGTAATTAGTATTTTTACCTGAAATTTTATGATAAGAAAGAGGGGTCTATTCGCCCCTGTTTATATATTTGGCCCCTCACTGTGCGGTCTCTACCAATATACCTAGGCTCTTGAAGTATATTTTCAAAAAAATTGGAAACTGAAATGTTTTAAATTTTTGCAATATCATGAGTTAACGTTTCCGTTAACTAGCCGACTAATAGCCGACTTTCCCGTATTGTTGTAATAATTATTTATGTTTTATAAAAATGTTCATTAATTTAGACATATTTCCACATAAAATTAAAGTTTCAAAAATTTATAAAACAAAACTGTAATAAAGTATTGTTTATTTAATAAATATTTATCCGAATATAAAAAATCCGATAAAAGAGCCATATTACGTTACTTACATATATCCTGCTAACACGTTAAGAAGAGTGCTCTTTCCTGCACCAGAAGGTCCCATTATTACAGATAGTTCACCTGATTTAAATTGACCGGAGACTCCATGAAGAATTTTCTTCGTTTCTGCAATAAAATATTACCTTTAAGTTGTTAGTTTTGTTAATAATAGCAGAGATAGTTCTAAAAATGTGTTTTTTGATCGACTACATATGTTGTTCTTCATGTCACCGCATGAAGAATCAATCATCATGTCACCCTCATCGCACTCAAGCGATGAGGGTGACATGATGATTGATGAGTTTCCTCAGGCATCGGAAAGTCTTTTTCCGTTTGTCATATTATCATAATTTTTACGTTTGTGTTAATATTTATATTATTAAAATTATGTATTGTAGCATTTTTTGTCTACTCTATATAATATCATAAAAATTGCATAAGGTCTCTTAACACATTGTGAATTGCATTTTCATTTCATTTTAGAACAAGAATAAGCATAATTTAAATGTTTATTAATACTGTTAGATGCCTCGAAGAAACGCAATCGTTTCTTATATTTTTTCACGTTTCTCTTAAATTAATTTTAAAATAATATCTCAATTAAACAACCAAAATAGCCGAGAAAATATGGAAGTCTGTTGCGGAATAAGCTAAATAATAAATCAGTATTACTTTCGATGCATAAATAATATTAATGGCCGAAAACTGTATAGAGTGAGAGAAGGTTTATTGTGTGACACAGACAGGAGACCAGCTTTGTTCTAACCCCTACTCCGTACTGTTTGCTAGGTGAGAAGTGACACTGGTGGACGCCTGGTGGGTACAACTGATCTAGTGATAATTGATCGGTTATCGATCAGGGTTAAAATTATTAAATTACTAATATGGCTATTAAAACATAAGGGTTAATGATAGAAGGACGAAAATTAAGAGCTCTATTGTTTAATGCCACGTTGTAAAAAAAATGAAAATAAAATTTTGTCCAAAAAATAAAACAAATGTTTGAATTGCATCATCTTTATCACTTAGGGGTATGAAAAATATATTACGACCTATTTACAGACCTACCGAATATACATATAAAATTTCATAAAAATCGGTCAAGCTCTTTTGGAGGATCATGCCAACTAAATTTGCGACACTAATATGACTATTAAAAATAGGGGTTGGTGAGAAAAGGATGAAAATGTAGGGTTGTATATATATTGTTTAAGGCCATATCATAAAAAATAAAAACAAAAAATGTTATCCAAGAAATTAGAAAAATGTTTTGGGGTGGACCACCCTTATCACTATCAGGGGCATGAAAAATATATTGCGACCTATTCTCAAAACTACTGAATATACATTTACAATTTATTCAATGAAGCCGTTTCGGAGGAATAAGGCAACACTCTGTGACACTATGGGGCTATTAAAAAATAGGGGTTGGTGATAGAAGATTGAAAATTAAGGGTTGCATGTATTAATTATTGACACATTATAAAAAAATTAAAGTTTTATTTAAAAGTTTTTTATAAAAGGTATATAATTAAAAAGACCCTTTGGGGCTACATTACAACAGAATTTTTTCGGACCAACTAGTCCATTATCAATGCATTTACCATGCGTCAAGACACTAAATATCTGGGTAAAAACCCTTAAGTGGTACAAAATTAGTTACTTATTACATCTTTGTTAGTAAGTTATTGTAATGTTAAAGTTTTTATCAGAACTGCATGGCAACGTAAGACTCCCAATTTGGGGGTTGCTGACCCTGGGGCGATGTCTCTGTATGTGCTCTAGATGGCAACTCTTTTTTTACCAGACAAATATTTATAACGAGGGAGGAGTAAAAAACTTAACCAGCATCATGAATCAATACGAACTGAACTTTCTTGCTCTCCAAGAAACAAAACTTGGTGGATGAACAAACACCTAAGACAAGACACAAAAACAAGAATCTATAAAGCAGCTATTAGACCTATATTAACATACACGGCGGAGACAAGACCTGGCACATCTAAAACGAGACGACTACTAGAAACAACATAGATGAAAATACTCCGACGAATATCAGGAAAAAGTCTGTTTGATAGGGAGAGAAGCGAAAACATATCAAGAGCATGCAATATGGAAAACATAAATGAATGGGTGACAAAACAGAAACAGGAGTGAACACATTACTAGAATAGCAGAGGATAGGATAGTACGAATAGCACGAGATAATTCACCAAATGGACGAAGAAGTATTGACAGATCAAGAAAAAGATGGTGCGACAATTTAAACAATTTAGGAGCCTAATATTGAAGAAAAAACAGACACATACAAGAAGAAAGAAGATCAAGCAATCTTGTTTAATAGTGATGGGACAAAGAGGCTGCTGGGTACGGGGTTTTTAATTAATGAAAGTCTCAAGGGAAGTGTAATAGACTTTAAACCAATCTCGGAAAGAATCTGCTGTTTACGTCTAGACGAAAGTACCGTAAAATATCTATAGTCAACGTACATGAACCGAGCGAAGATAAAGACACCGATAGATTTTTACTAACAATTAGCAGACTTTTTAAACTTCCCACCGAAGTAAAATCTAAAAGTTGTAATAGGCGACTTTAACGTAAAAATCGGAAAAGAAAATTCTACAATATAGAAGGTAAAATAACAGAAAATCGAGGTTCAAGTTGTCGAAGTGGCTGAAAACTTCCGAGATTGGATCAATATGAGCTCAGTAGTATTGCTTCGAGTTATCCAAAATCCAGTCAAAAGGTAGGTCAAAAAGTAATTGAAGAAGAAGATATATCTCAACGAAGAGGTAAAGAACCAATTAGAATCAAAATTTAAAAATTTATAACAATTATTATCTTAATAATATTGAAAAAATCAAAATGCTATATATGGTGCCTGATACTATACGAATGGAAAACATAAAAACTGAAATAAGATGGTTGCAATGACCAAATGCATTCGAAATGTGGATTTACCGATAAATGTTGCAAATGAGTTGGATAACCAGAACCACTAACGAAAATAAAATAGTATAAATACAGAAACTAGTTAACACCATTGATATTAGAACGACATCATACGTTACACATTACCTTAGACATTTGAACAACTGCTGGTATTATAAGAAGGCAAGATCGAAGAGGGCTAGAAGTTATAGCAAAATTCCAAATAATACAAAGCGAAAGAATATTTTTTAATGATTTTATAAAACACTGTAATATACTGTGTCAAAATATTTCTTAAATGAACAAAAAAATACATAAAAACAACATTTCTACACATTATACTTATTTATCCATTTTGTAACGCAACATGTTTGCAACCGGTTATTACAGTATAACCCTCATCTGTCATAACCATAGATAAGATTCTAAAACTTTAATGATTCACGAATTAATGTCCTTCGTGTTGCTTAATTTCTACAACCGACATCCTATAATTTTAAACAATGAAACATGAAAATAATTATAAACATTAGACAAATGTAATGATGACTACAATTTTCAATCATGTAATTATGATTATAGTTGAAAATAAAAGTAGAACAATGTTAACTCTACATATTGGAAGATATTCGCAATAGAGTGATTTTTTGATTATTTTTTTTAAACCTTATGTTCCAATATTATAAGTAATTACGAGATAATAATAGTTAGCGAGATGAAGTGTCTTAATTTTGTCCCACCATGTTATATTTAATGTTAGACGTCAACCAAATATATCAAATGTGAACGCCAAACGAGGGGCCAATGCATCCTAGAACCATCATCTCCAGAATTTCAAAAATTAGGAAGGGAAAAAACAATAAATAAAAAATATAAAATATATATTTGATACAATATATATATATATATATATATATATATATATATATATATATATATATAACAGTTGATATAATAAATATTAACAGGAATCTAACTTCATCATCATCATGCAGCCTCTTCTGTCCACTGCTGGGCATAGGTCTCTCCCATTTTTCGCCACTCTTCACGGTTCTGTGCTTCTTGTTGCCATTTCTTGGATATTCGTCCAATGTCGTCCATCCAGCGTGTTGGTGGTCGTCCTCTGCTGCGTTTGTCTTCTCTTGGGCGCCAGTCAATTAGTTTTCTGGTCCATCTTGTGTCTTTCAGTCTCGCTATGTGACCTGCCCAATTCCATTTCAGCTTGGCTATACGTTCGACGACATCACTGATACCTGTTCTTTTCCTTAAGTCTTGATTCCTTATTTTGTCTTTTTTTGTCACGCCGAGAATTGATCTTTCCATGCGCCTTTGTGCCACTCGCATTTTTAGTGCTGTTGCTTTGCTTTTGTGAGAGTGAGAGTTTCTGCTCCGTATGTCATAATAGGAAAAACGCATTGGTTAAATGTCTTCCGTTTCATAGCTATCGGGATGTTGCTCTTAAATACGTCTCTTAGTGAACCATACGCCGCACAAGCAAGTGTTATTCGTCGTTGAAATTCGCAGGTCTGGTTATCCTTGCCTATTCTAAATCAGAATAGGCAAGGAATCCAACTTATAACAAAAAAATAGAAAATCGCTGGATTTAAGAAAATGTAAATAAAGAATGGTAATCATCATCATCACCCAGCCTTTTGTGTCCACTGCTGGACATAGGCCTCCGTCATTTTTGTCCATTGTGCTCTATCTTGCATTTTTCATCCAATTTCTTGACATTTTCTTTATATCGTCAGCGTAGGGGTTCTTCCTCTACTTCTTTTGTCTAACGTTGGCCTCCACTCAAGCAATCTCTTCGTCCCCCTTTCATCACTGATTCGGGCGACATGTCCGGCCAAGTTCCATTTCAGTGTGACAATTCGGGAAATGACATCGGTAACTTCTGTTCTTCGTCTTAAGTCTTCATTTCTAACTCGGTCACGAAGCGATATACGCAGCATTGACCTTTCCATTTTCCTCTGATCTATTTGAAGCGTTTTAGAAGTTGTAACTGTCAATGTCAAAGTTTTGGCACCATAGGTCATTACAGGCAACACACATTGGTCAAATGTTTTACGTTTTAAAGAAATTTGTATATTGCTTTTAAAGATGTCTTTGAGTTTTCCATAGGCTGCAAATTTGTTAATCTTCTACCGTCAATGTTTAGGCCTTTCTCTTCCCAGTTAAGTTTTTTACAAGCATATTCTAGTACTGCGGTAACCGGTTTAGGTGATAAGATATCAACCTGTCGGACTCCTCTGCCGATTGGGATATGGTCCGTTTTCATTTAGTTTCACCGACATAGTTGCGTTCTTGTATGTATTGTAAATCAAACTTGTATATCGGTAGTCAATGCGGCATGCTTGTAGTGCTTCCAGGATTTTGTCAAAATCTACCGTGTCAAAGGCTTTATGGAAATCTAAAAAAGCCAGAACGAGTGGTCGATTGTATTCGATAGTCTTTTCTACTACGATTTTAATGCTTTGTAGGTGATCATTTGTTCAAAATCCGGTACTAAATCCCGCTTGCTCTATTGGCTGGTAGAAATCAAGTTTTTTCTCAAGACGATTCTCAAGGAGTTTGTATAAGTGGCTAAGAAGGCTTATAGGTCTGTAGTTTTCTAATTCATGGGAGTCTCCCCTTTTGTACAATAGAATTACCTTATCATTGTGCCATTTGTCGAGTATATTACTGTCCAAAAGGCACATGTTAAAAAGATTTTTTATTTTCTTAAGTAGGCAAGTGCCTCCGATTTTGATTGCATCAGTAACGACACAATATTTGCCTGAAGATTTGTTATTCTTAGCTTTTCTTAGGGCTAGTTTTATTTCGTCTATTGTGATTTCCGGTAGTAGTTCTGATCCTTGGTTGACAATGCCCTTTTTCCTTGTTAATATTTCTGGTACTTGATCATCTCTGCTATCTGCTTTGTGTTGGCTTGTGTACAGCAATTTGTAGAAATAAAATTGCTGTTGAGGCAAAAAAACATTTAGACACTCTGGCAACAATGTTAAATGAAAATATGGAGGCTGCAATAGTTGCTCACATTCTGGATCTTGAATCCCGTTTTTTTTTAGGTGACAAGAGCAGACTTATGCAAGCTAGCCTATAGCACTGCAGAGGAGATTAAGATTGATCATCGGCTCAATAAAGTGACAATATGGCTGGCAAAAGATGGTTGCATGGTTTTCGCCGAGGAAATCCGCAATCATCATTACGTCTTCCAGAGGCTACATATCTTGCACATGCTGAGGCATTTAATAATCCTCGGGTAAACAATTTTTTAAAAAAATTAGAAGTTAGTGAAGAACACAAAATTTAAAATACCATGATATTCAACATGGGCGAATCAATCTTGACCATCGTCCAAGTTCAGACAAAAGTCTTTGCTCAGAAAGGAAAAAAACAAGTAGACTCTATCCCAATCGCAGAGTGGGGTGTACACACAACAGTTATAATGTACATGAGTTCTGGAGGAACTTACGTACCACCATCAATAATTTTTCCCAGAAAAAGATTTAATCCATTGTTATATGAAGGCGCACCTGTAGAAATATTAAAATTGCATAATGAATCATGATACATGACCGGAGATTTGTTCATAGGGTGTTCATTGACCATGTCAGGCCGAATCGTGCTCATAAAGCATAATTAATTTTGGACGGCCACTCGAGTCGTAAAAGCTACGAAGCATAAGAATAAGCTAAACATAATTCAGCGGTATTACTTTGCCTGCAGGCACACTGCACGCACCGCCTTCAGCCATTGGATGTTGCATTTTTCGAACCACACCATAAATATTATAATTAAGCTGTTACTCAATGGTTCAGAGAAAATTCTGGTCATGCAATAACCATATATCAAGTGTCCAGTCTCTTCCAGAAAGCATATGGGAAAACAGCAAGTATTGAAAGCGCAATAAATGGTATTCCAATGTCCAAGAACCGTCGGCATCTAATTCTAAGGATGAATCGATTAAAGGAATCCTGATAGAACTAGTACCGGTACCCCAGAGTAACATAAGAAAATTTACCAAACGTAAAGCTGGCCAGGCCAATACCAAGATGTATTAACCCAGAGCCCTTTCCTGAAATATCTGCACGAAAAAAAATGAAGTCGTGATGTCGTGAAAAGAAAAATAGTGAATGATTTAAGTGATGGACGAAGCACTTTGAACAATGATAGATAGTAGTCGGTGAGAAAAAGAAATATTGTGACCAGACCAGAACTGAAAAATATATCAAGTGATGAAGAAGTTTCTTTCAGTATTGATAATGATGAACAAGAGCACTGCGCTTGTATTTACTGCAATGATCTGTTTACTAGGTCCAAATCTAATGAAGGATGGTTAAGATGCCAAATTTGCCAAAATTGGTTGCATTCAGAATGTGCTGGAATGCCCAGAAAATCAAAACAATTCATTTGAACTTTGTATGAACTAAGATGTTTAATCTTTTGTATTCAACACTCATATTTATGTGTATGTCATTTTGCCCGCACTGGGAGGGCAAAATGATTTTTTTACATTTTTATTTTGATTTTTTTTTAATAAATTTCTTTGTATGAGTAAATTTTGGTTACTTGGAATAATAGAAAAATGACCTGGCTATCATTATAAATCAAAAGGAATAATTTATCTCTATTTATGTCTCAGACGTATGGAAAACAAACCATACCAAACAAACAAAGTATGCCATCTTGTCCGCCCTTCCCCTATGGATACACGTCATGGTTTCATTATATCAATATTAATAAAAAATTCCTGATACAAACGCTAAGAGAAGTGCCAACACAATTCATCAATCTAATAAAAAAGTTTATAATAAAATTCCCAATTCAAGAAGACCTGGCATGACACCATTATTGTTAGAAAAGAACTATGACAGTATACTATACACATTGTATTCATTTGGTATATAATTCTTGATTTTGTCTTAAAAAACTACAGCAATTTTATTTTACAGCAGTTATAAGTGAGAAAGATCTGCAGGCGCTTCTAAACACTATTTGTGATACTGGGAGACAGTTTGGTTTAACAATAAATATAAAGAAAACAAAAACCATGGTTATCAGTAAGAGGGATAAAGCCATAACAATGCTCCAGATAAAAAATGAAGATATTGAATAACTGACCAAAATGAAGTACTTAGGAGTCTGGATTACTAAAGATCTAAATCTGAAATCAGAAATTTGATCAAGAATAGAGCAATCAAAAGGAGCCTTTTTGAAGATGAGGAAATTTCTAAGTAACCGAAGTCTCCATCTGCAAATCCGATATCGTATGGTAAAATGTTATATCCGCTATTCTTCTATTCTTCTTTATGGTGCCGAAGATTGGACTGTTAATGTTGACTTGATGAAAAAGCTGGAAGCTTTTGAGATGTGACTTTTGAAGCTAGAAGAATTTTGAAAATACCATGGATCAATCATATTACGAAATGGTATTGCACAGAATGGGAAGAGACAAAGAACTTTTGACCACCACTAAAAGAAGAAAGACAGCATATTTGGGTCATATACTTAGAAATGAGAAGTACGAGTTGTTGCAGCTGATTATAAAGCGTAAAATTGAAGAAAAAGGGGTCCTGGTAGACGACAAATATCCTGGCTGAAAGAAAAACATTCACGACTGGATCGCGGTGTACACACAGACAATTGCAATGGTTTTAGCCAACCTTCATTCGTGGAGTAGGCACTAGAAGAAAAAGAAAGAGCAGCAACTTTCCACAATGGCAATGTAGATTTTCTATTACTCTTATTTTATCTAGATGAATAAATTACCTTCTTTAATTATAGCTTACATTGTTTTAATGTGCCGATAAAACATAATATACGAGGCCAACCGACCCCTTTGAAACCCAATAATGTACTTTTATCTATAAAATTTTGTATTTACGAAGCAATAAATGTTTGAAGAATATCTCTACTAATGTGCCGTATAGTCTTCTTGATGAAACTATTACGTAATTCATTCTGACAGACTAAAGATAGAAATATCCCTGAACTTGATACTGACACGAATAAAATCATCGTAGACAATTTCTTAAGTCAGTCAACCATGGGTCGTCATGGTTGAGGCGTTATATAATAAATACATCATTTAACTACATTACAATGGAACTGTTTTTATTCAAGAAACTACTTTGAATTGAATTTGATTGTTAAAACTAATTATTTTAAATACTGTTATGATTAAAAAGAATGTCATAGTAATAATAAAGTTTATAAATATACAAAAATCATTTACGAAAAATTCCTTAATGAAAATTGTGAAATAATTTCATAATTTATATTTTAGAATTTTCTGAAATGATTTTCAATCAAGTGATCTTATACTTAATTAGATTCCGTGTCTTCTTCAGTTCATTTGCTTTCTGCTTTATGTCTTTTTGGGTACAGGTTTATTGTACATGTTCGCACAAATTATCATTGGTTGGTACAGCGCCACAGTCACACAAATCATCTTCAGCGTAGCCCCAATTTTTCAGTTTATACTTGCAGCAGGTCATTTCACTTTTCACCTGCTTTAGATATTTCCATATGGCGAAAGGTAATATTTGATAATACCCCTTGATCAGCAGGTAGTTGCTCCTTATGGTCGAGTAGAGGTTCTGGATCGTGCCGGCTGCAAAGTGCTCTCTTCCGTTCATTTGGTGAAGTTTCCAGCTATTTTTTGTAACGAAGGAAGCTCGGGCAGGTTGTTCGGTGTGATAATGCAAGGGGTGATGGTGATCTTTAACGTATTTATCTTTCTCGGCCTCTGCGGTTATAGCTCTTTTGATCTTAGGTGGAACTATTCCTGTGATGGGGTGTATTTTAGGGACTTCGGTAGGTCTAGGGCGCCCTGTAATGATTCAACCCATCTTATATGCCAGGCATGCGTTGGGAGTCTCCAGACTGGAGCTGCGTACTCGACTGCTGAGAAACTTAGTGAAAAACGCTTAGGTGTGAAGAACATGTGGATAGGCATTTCAAGTTGTATTTGTCAGGTTCTTCAGGATATTGTTTCTTGATGTTAACTTTCACCTTTGTGTTGTAACAGTGGTGTTTGTATGTGAGGAATCTGTCGAGGATAACTTCTAAATATTTGAGGTTGATTAGAGCTCTAATTTCTTAACCGACCACACAACTTTAATATATCCAGTACTAAATTTTGACTACTCCCAGTTTTTGCTATAGCGCCATCCTTATATTTTTCGTTCTTTACAGATAGCTTGATAAACCTATTTTGACTTCTTTTCCGTTTTTACTTTCCGCCTAATCTTATGGGTACATATAAGCTGATACTATTGCTGTTTTATATAGGTTCTTTGTTTTTGTTCAAACTTTTCTGTTACACAACAAACTACACGTTTCCATCCATTGCATCTATCATGCTCCCGCTCTACTGATATATCTCCGTCCATTTCTTCATTCGTTTATACTATCGATTATAAATATCGAAAATTATACCATTTAATAATCATTTTACCAATTTAATGTTACCCTCTTATTAAAGTCCTTTTTTAAAACCGTTTCTAATTTTTCGTCTATCTGTTTGTGTTATTTAAAAGAAAAGTCTTACAGTGTTTAAACTTGGTACATAAATATCTCGTGGTTTAATAAAGAACTTTGAGCTTAATAGGTCAAAAATCACTTAAGTTACAGATTGCATCGAATAGAGATGACTTCTAATCTTGAATCTTGTTATATAGTTTCTTTAGGAGATTAAAATTTGGACCCAAAAAGCACAAAAAGTATGGTTTTCTAAGCCAGTTTTTTTAGAAATAAGATTAGCGTAAAACCTCTACAACCTCTTTGATCTAGTTAACTCTGTCCGTATCTATTGGTATTAAAAGCATGGATTAATTATTATGTACTAATAAATAAGATTATTACCATACACAGTGAACTGATCTACTAACAAGTAGGCTGAGTACACAGGATATACTTGACTCGTAGGCACCGTTCCTGAGTCATTGTAAATGATGGGCGGGCTCGTTTAGGAAGGTGATAAACACGGAAAAGACATATACAAAACAACCATCAAATAAAAAGGAAAAGAACAATTTTTCTAAAAAAAATGGGTATCACTTTTTTAGATATATGAATCCAACAAAAAACCGAAATAAAAATATTAGTAATATACACAGGTGTAAACAAACGCCAAATAACATTAAAATAAAAAATAAACAGGCAATCAAAAAAAAATTAGCAAAGTACATAAAGAGAACAAAAAAGCACAAAAAAAAATAACATGAAATGATAATACTAAGAAAATATGTATCGTTTAAGTGTTATCAAATAAAACAAAGCGTATCAATGGTCATAAAAAAGAAAGGTGCCAAACAAAGAAAATGGAACGCATATATGTTTAAACATCATAATAGGAAAAATCGGTACCAGCAGAAAATAACGCTAACATTAAATGAAAGAGGAGAAGAAAATAACATCGAAGACGAATGGAGTATCATCCAAACGACAATTACCAATACAGCAAAGGAATCATTAGGCGAAACCTCAAGCAAAAGAAACGAGGAATAGTTTGACCAAGATTGACAACAAGTAATAAATAGCAAAAATACAGCTAGGCAGAAATACCTATAAATGAATTCCGGATTGAATAAAAGAGTATATGAAGAACTAAGAAGGGATGCAATAAGAATATGTAGAAAGAAAAACAGATAAATGTTAAATAGAAATATACAATAAATTACAGACTATAATAACAGAAGACAGAATAGAAAATTTTACAAGGAAACCTAGCGATACACTTAAGGACACGTGACAAGAACAAAATGTGCAAGAACAAAAACGGGGCAATTATCAGCGAGAAAGAGGTACTAATGAAGAGTTGGGAGCAGTATTCTCAAGAGCTCGTAAACCTAGAGAAATAACGAAACGAAGAATACGAAATACTTCATTACACAACAAAACAACTAGTTAAGGAACCAACATTGAAAGAAACTATATACGTCATAAAACATCTGAAGAATAACAAAGCGTCTGACACAGATGGAATAACTGCAGAACTGATAGATAGAGAATGGTGTACATATGGACACTAGAAGTCATTATCATGAATTATATACAGCCGCCTTAAATCATTTTCGAAAGAAATAATTCGTGAATACCAATATGGTTTCAGACCAAAGAGGTCAACCTCAAAGGGGACCAAATACATATGTTAAGAGGTATACATAAAAAATATCCATACTGGGAAACTATCCATATTGGGAAAACCGAAAAAGTTAGTTAAACTTATACAAATTACTTTAAAGGATCCAAAGCTATGGTGAGAATAGATGCAGATATGGCAGATGTATTTAATATTGAAAATGGAGTTAGGCAACGTCATGCGTTATCAATAACACTTTTGAATCTAACTTTGGAACGTACTATCAGAAAATTTGATATAAACAGCTGTATCAATAAAAGATCCACTCAAATAAGCGCATATGCTGATGATGTTACCATAAAAAAGCCGCAATAGAAGGGTGTTAAGTGATTTTTTAGATTTAAAAACAGAAAAGCCGCTGCATTTGGTCTAAATATAAATGAAAGGAAAACAAAATATATATAGTGCACAAAGTGAAATCGACAAGAGGATCTATAGGCTCAGTAATAAATGAATAGCAACAACGTCATTCAAGAAAATACAAGCACGGATTATATGCGGTAATAAATGCTTTTATGTATACTAAGACTTTATAAAAAATTAAGTAAGCTTAATCTAAAGCTTAGAATCTACAAAAACAGTAATTAGACCAGTGGTCATATATGGCTGTGAAACGTGGATCCTTTCAACCACTGCGGAAAATCAATTGAGAATATTTGAGCGCAAAATATTAAGAAAGATATTTGGACCAACCCATTGTAGCGATGGTTCGTGGAGAATAAAAATTGAACTATGAGCTGTATGAATTAAAACAAAGCGCATATATAGTAAATTTGTAAAGTCCCAACAATTAACTGGCTTGGCCACTCCTTTCTGATGTCAGATAATCGAGCTATAAAAGTAATCCAAAGGTGGGAAACCCCAAGAAAATAGGACAAAAGGAAGGGCCCGTAAAAGGTGGATAGACGATGTAGAGGAAGATCTTAAATCCATAAACATCAGGCAGTGGTAAAGGAAAAGTATCTGACAGAGCAGAATGGGAGAACGTTGTTAAGCAAGCCAAAAAGGCACAAAGGGTTGTAGCCCCATTAAAAGAGAAAGAA